>NC_089504.1:58799650-60277150 GCF_036850995.1 Saccopteryx leptura | reverse complement strand
GTAGAACTCAGGTAAAGATTTTAAAAGCAAACCTGTGAACATAAAACTCCTCTAAAAAAACTGACATTAAATATGAAGGACGCAAAAGTAAAGTGCTGAACAATTTTTGCAACCTCACAAGCCACAGTAGATACAAAATTTAAGCAAAAGGGTCTCTGACCTTCTTAACCTTAGCTAAGTTCAGATCCACCCCCCAGAACTCCTTTCCTGCCTAATGTGAATGTAATTAAGAGGAAGCTGCAGTAGTAATTTCTCTCCTCATTAACTTCCTGATTGGTTTCAGCCTCAGGATTCTACCGAGCAGTAGTTTGTCACCAATTCCAAATGGCCAATCGTTTATACTAATGTTTGTGTAACTAACTGCCAGCATCTGCCACGGCTTCTTGTACAACAATAATGGTGAAAGGGTACATTAGTGCACCTGGTGTTAATTCAGTTTGTGTTCATCAATAGGGAAATCTATGATGTAATTAGCAAAATGCACTGGGAGCTGAGTGTTGAAGTCACTTGTAGAGAACTAAATCATAGAAGTTGTACTGGGTCCTGATGTGTTTGCCATCAATACTTATTATGTTTGGAATTTAATAAGGTACACTACCATGCTGAAGAGACCTTTTTACAAGAGAACACTATTTATGCTTGTTACCGTTTGGAAAAGGTTTGCTGCAGCTAGTGAAACCACACAAAAATAAAAGAACAGGGCTGGGATTTAAAAGCAGAACTGTAACCACTCCACTGGACCAAATTTGTTCAGAAATGCCCTTTATTCTAATGTGACACATGGATGGACGGACAGATAGATAGTTTTGTATAGCTACCTCGATATCCAGTAAGGAAAGGCATGATCTGAGTAAGTTTTCAGAACTTATTAGTTGATAAATAATTTAGGCAATTTCCTGATAAGCAATTATTTTGGTATTTGTTTAGTAACTTAAAATGCAATGGTTATAGTTTGTAAGCTTTTTTTTTTTTTAAAGAGAAGACCTATTTTTTTCAAAAAATTTTTAAATGTTTATTTTTTTTATTGATTTTAGAGGGAGAGGGAAAGACAGGAACATCTATCTATTCCTATATGTGCCCTGACTGGGAATCAAACTCGCAACCTCTGTGCTTTGAGATGATGCTCTAACCAACCAAGCTATACAGCCAGGGCACAAAAAGAGTTATTTAATAGTAATATTTTATAGATGTCAATATGGTACATGTGCACATATAAATATACAATGGCAACCAAAAAAGAAACTGGGAACCTATGAATTCTCAAGCCTGCATTTTATTGCTTCTTGCTAAATCTGAGCTGTTATGTGGATTTAAAATTCCCTGCAAAGCTAAAATGAATTATGAACTGTTACATGCACAAGGATGTTGTATATACACAAATGTTTCCTAAAGGTGGTAGACTCTGCTCTGACATCTTGTTACTATACAGCAATCTGGAGAGCCAACTAAGAGCCAGCAGGAGAGTCTGAGTTAATCTGCCAGCCTCCATCCCCACCTCCAATCAGGGACAGAAGTTCTGTATAGAAGCGATGGGAAGGGAAAGAGCATTTACTATTTCCTGCACTGCACATACTTTAATGAGGTATTTAATCCTCATAGCATTCATTAAGAGACTTATTCTCTCCTTTTTCCACAAGGGGTCCTGTGTATTCAGGGAATATTGAGGGGATATCAAGGTAGCTATACAAAACTATCCATCTGTCTGTCCATCCATGTGTCACATGAGAAGAAAGGGAATTCCTGAAATAATTTGGTTGCAGTTCTGCTTTTAAATCCAGCCCTGTTCTTTTATTTTTGTGTGGTTTCACCAGCAGCAGCAAACCTTTTTTCCGAGGGCAGCGTGGCACTGGTCGGCCTCATCCTCTGTCTAGCTCTCTAGTCCCTGTACCATCCCACGGTGCCACAGTTAGTAAGTGGCTACTGAGCCTTCCTAATCTCTGTGAATTTAAGGAGACAAAACAACTGACTGTTGTCAGACTAATGCAGAGGCCATAAGGGAATAAAAGGTAAGTGTTCACCAGACTTCTGAGCCCTGGGCCTGCCTTTGCCTTCAGTTAGCAGCTGACCTACAAGATGCCCCTCATTCCAGTCACACACCTCCCACTCCCCATGTACCAGTTTGGGGACTACAAAAAACAGGGGTAGAAATTCTGCAAAAGAAAGGAATATGGGACTAGACCCCTTTTGCTGCCACTTGACTTGTGGGTATTTTCTTGGAAAGTATTCCTATGACTAGGGCTTCAAAAACATGCAGAGTGTCACCACACAGACTAAGGAGACTTTAACTACACTTGAATGCATGACTGCACTACAGAGAAGATACAAAGAAATGAACTCAACCTGTTTTGAAACATACCTGTATTTTTTTAAAGCATTTCTCTACTCAAAATTTGAATCCATGTTATTTTATTTCTGTTCAAAACCTTTCATTGTCTTTGAATAATGGGCTGTTGAAATTAGGGATAGTGTCTGTTCAACTCATTTTGTGTAGCACCTCATGAAAGTAGGTTCAAGTGCATTCAAGATTTCATGTTTGTTTATCTTAGTAACTAAAATCCAAATTCTACTTTGCTACCATCCTTAAAGGCACCCGTCTCCATTTTAATGCAGTTTCATTAAACTTTGTTGGGGAAAAGAGTAGTAATGGGTCATTGTAAATAATTTTATACCAATTAAAAAATTCAAGTCAAAATTAACCTTTTTTGCTTTCTAAGTTGATTCTAATGAACTCTGCACAAAGCTAATTTCAACTCAAAATGTGTCTCTTAATTATTTTGTAAAAATGCTAATTCCTAGTGTCAGTGGGACTGTTAGGAAAGGTCTGCTGTTGATAGCACTATAAATTGGTTCAATCTTTCTGGACAGCAATCTAGTGACATGTAATAAGAACCATAAAACTGTTCATACCCTGTGACCTGGTAATTCCACTCTGGGGAATAAACCCAAAGAAGGAAAGAATAATTGGCCCAGAGATGCTCAACACACCACTATTTGCATCAGTAAAGATATTAGTGCTTTACTCTGGTGCTGGGATGGTGGGTAGGGGTAGCTGCCTTGGGGTAGGGGGGCATTCACAGGCAATAAACAATTTAGGATTATGCTACCCTATAATCATCAATAGGCTCCCAGTATTTACAGAAATGGAAGAAATGACTTCTGGAGACCAAAGTAGACAGAAAAGAAAAAAAGAAAACCTGCCCATCTGATCTTTTTTATGTTATAATGAAAGGTGGGTAACCCTCTGAGGCTGACCCCTGTTTGAACCAGCAAGCCCAGTATCTGTTTTCTCTTAAGTAGCGTATTTGTCTACAGAAGCTAAAGAGTCTTTATGATTATTTAAAAACAAACAGAAAACCTTATACATAACCACTCTTACCAAGAATGTTGGGGGGAAAAAAACCTTAAATGATTTCAGTGATACCATCTAACCATCAGTATTCTTTTTGGAAAATATTATGTACTGCCAAGAAACCCCACCTCTCTGAAAAACAAAACAAAAACCACTCTAACTGCTAAATCTTTTGACATTGCAAAGACCCCTGACTTTTAACTTGAATGATCTGTTGGAAGTCAATGGACTGGAACAAATAATTCTCTTCCAGTGATGTGAGAAAACAGGATATTCACGCTTGAGAAAAAAAATTTTCTTCCTTTATATGTTAAATACTATTAAACTCTCAGACACCATTTAAAAAATAAAAATACAAGTGCCTTTCTTCAATCGTTAGCAACTCTTCACCTAGATGCTGACAGAAAAATAAATAAATAAAAGTGCTGGCCTCTTTGGTTTCTTAGAGTTTACAGGCCTAAGAGTCTGATGAAAAGCTGATGAGTATTTCTTAAACAAGTTTTTCTGCTTCAAGATAACCATTGTGTTTGGAAATAAAATCATGTCCAATCAATACCACTTAGCAGATATTTAATGTTTCACAACAGAACTCTTTTCCCAGAGTGGAACTGTGGCCCTTTCTCACTAACATTCAAAATAATTAGGATTATCTTAGCTGTCCAAAGCTTGGCAGGTTCAGCTTGTACTTTCAAACAGCATTAATTCTTGGCACTCAGAACAAGGGATAAAAGCTAAAGATATGAATGGAGATCTTTATTCAACCTGACCTATCATGGATTAGCTCATTCTTTTCCAGTTCATGCCTGCACTCTAGTTAAGAGGAAGGCTAAGCTGTACCTGATGTAATTAGAAACCACAAGCTGAGAAAAAAATAGCCCTTTTTTATCTTTCCCATTTACTATGTTTACTAAAAAAATAATCTTTGAGACAATTAAGTGTTTTTTTTCCACCTAAATGTAATTAAAGAGTAGTGACAAGAGAGAGGAGCTCTTTCGGATTTTGCTTGCCTTCAGTATATCTTAATTGTCAGTTCTAAAATCTTACACCAATTCTGAGAGGGGCCAGCTCTGCACTCTACATATTATATAGAGAAGTGGCCAAGCGACAGTAAATGCGAGTTCCTATAAATGGAATAAGGTATGTTAGCGGTGCTTCTTCCTTGATACAACTAGCATAACCTTGGTGAGCACGGGGAATTACTGCTGTTTAAAATTAATAGAACTTAGAACAGAAAGAATATATTTATGCAATATCAACAGTACCACTTTCCTTCTAAATTTCTTGTATAACATGTATACACAATTCACAAAATACTAGAACATTAAAAAAAACTTATGTTGTTCATCCATTAAAAGCAACCTCTTCATTCTCAAAATAAACAGAAGTCTATCAAGCATCCTTTTGTAGCACATTGAAGAGTCTGAGGACACAGGATCCCAATCTGGACCAGCCATTGCTGCAAACTAGCTTTCCTACTGCTTTTTGAGAAATGCACCAAACCCTATTCCATTACCCTACAGAGTTCAACAAAGAGACAATCTTCTTTTTATCTGTTTTAATGTAGTCCACAAAAAAGAGAAGAGAGAAGGAACACCATTCAGACCCAGGCAGAATTATCTGGGGCCAGACATTCCTCCTCCACCCCTGCAGAACAGACCCTCCTAGACCACGGCATGGCAGCTGCCAGAGCCCCAAATCCTTGCTTACTTCATTTCACGGGGGAGGGAGGTGCCTCAGAAAACTCACAAATAAGCAATGTGTCTGACAGAAGCCCTATCCTGACAGGGACTCACACCCACAATGCATCTCTTCAGTCTTTATTTCCCAAAGTACCTCTTGCCCCTTTCTCTTCCTATTTCTTTCTGAACCCTTCCAAAGGAAGCCAGTGTGCATGTGAGAGGCTAACTCATTTTTATTTCAAAACTGACTTGTCTCATCCAGAGAGTAAACATTTGAGGATACACACAATCAAACATTCAAAGATTCTCTATTTCACTGCGTTTTAATGAAAATCGGCTCAGCCTCAAAACCTAAACATAGTGTGGCTTTTGCTTCTCTTTACTAACAACAGTCTGAGGCAAATTCTCACTTTAACCGACTCTGCTCTTTTCTCCTCTTCAGTAAAATAACCACAAGACAGGCTGTGAAGAGATCCCCACTATTACCTGGGCGATGGACTTAAAGCATCCTGATCCTCAGTTTCTCTATCTGTGAAATGAGACTAGTAACAGGCCGTTGTGATAATTACTGGGTACATAGTTGTTTCCTTGTTTCTCTTGTCCACAGTCTAAGTCTCACTGTCTTATAGTTATGTGACTCTTGCTTCTGAAGGTGCCAGAATCCAACCAGGACTTACTACAAGGTCTGTCCTTCCAGACCACAAGTACCTTTTTGAGAGCCAGGAACCAGGAACACCCACTCACTTCACTGTGGATCTATGTAATAGTCTGAGCATCGCACCCAAAAGGCAAAACCTCTTTCTCACTTGGACAACAGGCCCCTCGTTCCATACACTCTGCCTCTGTCATTTTTTTGAGAGTGGGAATAATAAGATGGGTCAAATCCAAGTCAAAGAGCAGAATGTCTGTGGACATGCTTTATAATCCAGTGATTGAGCCAACCATCCCTTCAGGTAGCAGTATTTAGAAGCAGGAAGACTCTCTTGTTTTAGAGACTAAGTTTGTCCTAAAAGTTGGGAAGTCTGGGAAGTACTGGGCATGGGCTTCAATGACCTAAAGGAAATACGAGTCTCATGGTTCCTAATCTACAATGACTAAGCACCTACAGCCCAGACTGAATGAGGCTGGCTGGGGCATCAGAAACTCCGTGGAAATGCAACAGGGCAGAGCCAGGATTAGGTGTGTGGGCTCTGGAAACAGCCTCGCTCTTACTATCTGAAGGGTCCCTTACCCTCACCATGCCTTCTTTTCTTCACCTGTAAAACTGGGACAATGCAGGTCAGTTCAGATGGCTCAGTGCAAAGTGTTGGAGCTGCATGACGCCTGATGCAGCTGAGTAGCCCACAGTCATGCACAGCTTTACCACCTGGTCACCCACACATGTGGCCTGGTCAGGGCAGACCCAGATGCTGTCTGCAGCAGGTCTTGTTCTCACATCACTGCCCAGCTTCTGTCCTCTCTGCTGTCCTCCTCCACACTGGTTCCTGCCTCCCTGCACTGTTCTGGAGTGCTTGAGGGGCTAGCAGTCAGACAGCGCTGCTGCTCCTGGTCCGGCTTATTATCTCCGGGGGGGGGGGGGCATTTTCCCATCACGTAAATGCAGTGATGAGAGCAGGTGGGCTGAGGGGGGTCCTGCTCCCAACAGGGCTCTCCTTACTTTGGAGGATCCATTAGGCTGGGCTAAGCCCAGTTCTGAACAGCAGTAATTAGTGTGGAAAGGCCACAAGGTTCTGTCATCAGGCACTAGCACCTCACTAAATACTGTACCTTTGAGTCTCAGTTTCTTCCATATAAGAGGAGAACAATGATGATATTACACAAAGTTGATTTTTAGGGTCAGGGAGATGATATATGACAAAACAGTTTGTAACATCTGCCCAAAGTTAAAGTTAAGCTGAGAACATATAACATCCATTGTGTAGCACAACGCAGTACACACAGTAGGTGTTTAATAATGGATGGATGAGAATGAGAATGACCATGGAATTATGTTCTTTGTCCCATTTCCCTGGTCCTTCTCTAGGGAAGAAGGGTGGGTAAGTTAGTATCCACTCCACTGTCTAACACAGGACGACCAAGGAAGTAATAAGATTTTTATTTTATTAAACATTGGTTGGAAAAGGAAAAAAAGATTTTTAGTGACAACACAGCTCAAATATCCCTGAATACGTATGCTCAAGTTTCAGTTCTGATGTTCAGGTGACTTTTGCTTCATTCCTTTCTTTACATATTAAAATACTGAAAGTTGATTTTTTTTTTTTTTTTTTTTTTTTTTTTTTTTTTACAGAGACAGAGAGAGAGAGTCAGAGGGATAGACAGGGACAGACAGACAGGAATGGAGACAGATGAGAAGCATCAATCATTAGTTTTTCGTTGTGCGTTGCAACTTCTTAGTTGTTCATTGATTGCTTTCTCATATGTGCCTTGACTGCGGGCCTTCAGCAGACTGAGTAACCCCTTGCTGGAGCCAGCGACCTAGGGTCCAAGCTGGTGAGCTTTTGCTCAAGCCAGATGAGCCCACGCTCAAGCTGGCGACCTCGGGGTCTCGAACCTGGGTCCTTCCACATCCCAGTCCAACGCTCTATCCACTGCGCCACCACCTGGTCAGGCTAAAATACTGAAAGTTAAGATGAATTCCAAACTGAAACCCAAGCCTACTATTTTGTGCTTTGTACAGCATGATGCACAGGACTTCAGTTATACCTAACATTTCCTGAGGTTGGGGCATGAGGAAAGACTTGGCTGAACCAGGCTAGGGCAGAAAACCAAGAGAAACACCAGGGCACACTAAAAGAAAACCTATAAGGTAAAAGACAAGCATCTGGCAAACTGAAATTAAGCTGAGAACATCTACCACGCACTGTCTTGCACAATGTAGGTGTTTAATAATGGATGAATGAGTGAGGATGACCATGGAATTTAGTCTTCACAATACATCCTGCAACCACAAAACAGGGATGACCCGCATATTGCCCCCCCAAAAATCTCAAATTTAAAACCAGTTTTGAGGATTTTAAAGTACGAGGGTTTTTGGGTTTTGTTTGTTTGTTTGTTTGTTTGGAGAGAGTCAGGGAGACAGGAACATTGAGCTGTTCCTGTATGTGCGCTGACCAGGGATTGAACACGCAACCTCTGTGCTTCCAGATGATGCTCCAACCAACTGAGCAATCTGGCCAGGGCTTTGGTTTTACTTATTGGCTGATATTTTAAAGAGACAGGGAGAGGAAGGGAGAGAGAGTGGAGGGGGAAAGGAAGCATTCATTTGTTGTTCCACTCAGTTGTGTGTTCATTGTTGCTTCTTGTGTGTATCCTGAGTGGGTATTGAACCCACAACCTTGTTGTTTCAGCGCAATACTCTATAACCAACTGAGCTAACTGGCCAGGGCCCAGTGCAAGGATTTTATTTAACTTCATCTGTATTTACTGCACAGAGACTCTGTGCAAAGGCTGGGTGCCCAAGCAGAGAGAAATGCTGCGTTAAACATACCCTGGGATGAGTGGTGGAACCAGGATGTTAGCTCCCCTCTTACTGAGCATGAAGGACTTCATGCAAATGAGAGCTGCAGTCCAAGTTCCCCACACCTGGGTGGTTGACTGACAAGTGCATTTGAAAACAGAGTTTAAATATGGATAAATGTGATCGCTAAGAAACTAAGGCAAACCAGGCAAAGAAATGCTCTAACAAGTCCTCTCTGGAAGAGAATTCCCCTTTGATTCTGAGAAAGCTGTCTTCTCAGATATAAGAGCAATCAAGCCCATAAAGCAGACTGGGGCATTTGCCATCCTAGAAACTAGGTTGGCTCTGTCCAGATATTTTGCAACAAGAAAATATTTAAAGTAGTCTTACAAAGTGTTTTCTTCACACTGAGGAGAAAGAATCAAGCTCTCTGCTTGATGAGCATCTGTGAAGGCTGGGAAAGAAGACTCAAGTGTTGGAGTCAACGCCACTGCCAGGACAGCTGGTCACAAGGACAGTGAACACTGCCTTCTAATGTTCGGGCCCCAAATGAGCTCGACTTCTGTCTAATCCTCCAGCTTGTGGTCAGCCTTCACTTTGAAATTAACCTCATCTTTGATCAAACACACTGTTTAATAAAACATGTAAAGTGTGTACCTTTAGCTATATGGCTTTTAGGAAGTTCTTTATTTAAAAGTATTATGAGCCTTTGCAGTTGAATGGCTATAAGAGTTCATGAGCCATTTTTCAGGTATTCAATAGAACAGTATAACATTTGCCATTAATGTTTGAAGTGATATGCTAGTAGCAGGTATAGGATTGTGTCAGGTAAATTATTTTATCTTAATTACCAAGAAAACTCCATCGGTACTAGCTATGATACTATGCCAACTTTCTTTTCTCTTTCAAACCAGTATTACAGGAAATTTAAGACTAGTAAATATTAATGTTTTGCTCTGGTACAGAAGGAAGCAAACACTAGGACACATGTAAATAGAAGATATACCAGATGAAATCCATCAGAACAGAAAGTTGCAGGCATTTCCTGGCAGAATACATGCCTAACTCACAGCTGCACAGAGTGTACACACCTAAATGGATCCTAGCCATCGGGTAAGGAAGTCAGGTTACAGGAGTCAGAATACATTCTTTGGGAATAGTTTTTTTTTTTGTTTGTTTGTTTGTTTTTCATTTTTCTGAAGCTGGAAACAGGGAGAGACAGTCAGACAGACTCCCGCATGCGCCCGACCGGGATCCACCCGGCACGCCCACCATGGGGCGGCGCTCTGCCCACCAGGGGGCGATGCTCTGCCCATCCTGGGCGTCGCCATATTGCGACCAGAGCCACTCTAGCGCCTGGGGCAGAGGCCGAGGAGCCATCCCCAGCGCCCGGGCCATCTTTGCTCCAATGGAGCCTTGGCTGCGGGAGGGGAAGAGAGAGACAGAGAGGAAAGCGCGGCGGAGGGGTGGAGAAGCAAATGGGCGCTTCTCCTGTGTGCCCTGGCCGGGAATCGAACCCGGGTCCTCCGCACGCTAGGCCGAGGGAATAGTTCTTGTTAAGGATGAACAGACATAAAATATTAGCATAAACTGTTTGTTTCCCCAGTAGGATATTTCAACATTTTTCATAAAATTGTAACAACTAAAAAATTAATGTCTATTTCTTACAACATTTTTACTCTTGGTTTAGAATACTGTCTGTTCAAATAGCCCCCAAGATAGGATGTTCACCCTAAAAAGGTCATCTGTGGGTGACAGAAGACATCCAGGTCATGTGACCGTGCCTGCCCCTCTCCAGGGGTTTATGGTATATTTTAATTGTTTCAAGAGAGAGGAGCTCCTGTTTTGACAAATATTTTAGTTTACCTTCGAGGACGAGATTTTCCCTTTTTTTCCCCAACTGCATCCCATCTGCAGCCACTCTTACCTGCAGCTCATCTTTCGGGGCTTCCCAGAACAAACACCTATGGTGTCCCTACGGTGTCCTTGGGGGGGAAGCTCCCGGGCGGGGGCTGTGGGCGCCGTCAGCCGACCTCACCTCTGAACCCAACAAGGGAAACTAACACTGGTAGGTCTTTATCAAAGCATGAGACAAATTTTTTTCTTACTTCTTGCTTCCACTAGTCAAAAAAGTGCTTTCCTTTCAGGATTTAGTTTTCTGTTTTAAATTTTTTAAATTCTAGTAAAATACTCAAAACAAAATTTACCACTATAACTATTTTTAAGTAACCATTTCTAAGTGCACAGTTCAATGGTATTACCGTATTTTTCACTCCATAAGACGCACTTTTTTCCCCCAAGAAGTGGAGGGGGAAATGCCCGTGTATGTTATGGAGCAAAAAATACAGTATTTTATTAAATGTTTTAACATACCATTTGGTTCAGATTTTTTTTTATTTTCCTCCTTAAAACCCTGGTGTGTCTTACGGTCAGGTCTTCTGTCTTATAGAGTGAAAAATACGGTAAGTATTCATATCGTTGCACAACCATCACCACCTGCCCTCTCTAGAACCTTTGCATCTTCCCCAGCTGAAACCTGTGCCTATTACACAGTAATTCCGCGTCCCCTCCGGCCCCAGCCTCTGGGAACCACCCTTCTACTTTCTCTCTGAATCTGACCTAAGTACTTCATATAAGTGAAATCACGGTACGTGTCGTTTTATGAGTGGTTTATTACACTTAGAATACTGTCTTCAAGGTGCATCCATCTTGTAGCTGTGGCAGAATTCCCTTCCTTTTTTAAGGTTGAATAATATTCCATTGTATGTATAGGACATTTTATTTACTCATTCATTTACTAATGTACATGTGGGTCATATTACCCTTTGGCTATTGTGAACACTGCAGGTATGAACAGTGATGTTCAAATAGCTATGTGAGTTCCTGCTTTCAATTCTTTGGGGTATGTACCCAGAAGTGGAATTGCTGGATCATATAATAATTTTATTTTTAAGTTTTTGAGGAACTGCTATATAGTTTTCTAATGCGGTGACACCATTTTACATTCCTACTAGCAATGCACAGGATTCCAATTTCTCCACATCCTCAGCATCACTTTTCTTTTTTGTTTTGTTTGTTTGTTTTAAATAACAGATATCCTAATGGGTGTTAAATATGAGGTTTAGTATTTGACCCTTTTCTATGAATCCCTTCCTCCATTTATTCCCATTCTTCCCTAACTCGGACCTACTATCCTGTTTCTATTTTATTACTACTGAATTGAACTGAAGCAAGTCAGCCTCACTGCCCACTCACTGGAATATGCTGGTGGCTATCTTATTCTCAGAAGAGTTTTCTCAAGGTCACCCATCACCTGCTGATCTCCAGAATCAATGGCCTGTTCTAGCATTTCCTCCTTCCCTCTGGAGCACTGGACACCTGACCATGTCCTCTTCCTTCCACCTTCTTCTGACTCTAACAAGACATTTTCTGGCCCTGGCCGGTTGGCTCAGTGGTAGAGCGTCGGCCTGGCGTGCGGGGAACCCGGGTTCGTTTCCCGACCAGGGCACATAGGAGAAGCGCCCATTTGCTTTTCCACGCCTCCCCCCCCGTTCCTCTCTGTCTCTCTCTCTCCCTCCCGCAGCCAAGGCTCCATTTGGTGCAAAGATGGCCCGGGCCGCTGGGGATGGCTCCTTGGCCTCGTGCCCCAGTCGCTAGATGGCTCTGGTCGTGGCAGAGCGACGCCCTGGAGGGCGACAATCGCCCCTGTGTGGGCAGAGCGTCGCCCCTGGTGGGCGTGCGGGTGGATCCCGGTCGGGCACATGCGGGAGTCTGTCTGACTGTCTCTCCCCGTTTCCAGTTTCAGAAAAATACAAAAAAAAGAGGCCTAAAAAAAAAGCCTTAACCCTGGTAAGCACTCAACAGGTAATAATTGGTGAATGAGTGAAAGATAAGCCTCACTGGTCAAAGCCTAGACCCAACCACCCATGACCAGCACACTGGATGAGTGTGCAGGAAAAGAACAGTGGAGAAGCAGCTATCATAACACAAGAGAAGTGACAGCTGCCAGCCCCACATCAAAAAAGGGGTGAGGAAAACGGGAAAGCAGCTGGGGAACCAGTAAAGAAGTATAATAATAGATGTGACAATGAACCTGAACCCTCAGGCAAGTTCAGCATCCTGAAGGCAAGAAAGAAGAATATCTGTTTTATAAACATCCTGTCATAAAAGACTGGAAGCAGGAAACTCTGGCAATTATAGGAAAAATGATCAGTTATTTAGAAAATTCATTTTTGTGAAACAGATCATTAATGAGAGATCACAAATCCAGTCTAAAACCCAGTCCCTGGACAGATGGACCTTCACGCTTGATACTAACAAATATCAGAACAACAAGCTGGAAGATTGAAAGCTATACAGACTTTTTTCCCATCCATAGTAAAAGTTCAGTGAAACTACTACCTTACAAAAATTAAATAATGTGGTGCTATAAGATAGGTTTTGGATAGACTGCTTTTATCATTGATTGACTGACTGATTGAAGATTAAAGGAAATGTAAACAATGCAATAGGTAAGTTAGATTCAACAGAGATACACAAAACTCTAGTCCCAACAATGAGCAAATCCACATTCTCCACAAGCACACTTGAGACATTAATGCAAAATGACCATGTGCTAATTTATAAAGCAGGTCTCCACAAATTTTAAAAATGTGTATCTTTCAAACCTTAGAAATCTTGGGAGATTGAAGCCTGTAGTTTTTTCAGAATAACTACTAAGGAAAAACCCTTCAGCTTTAAAAAACTGGTAAGATGAAATAAATTTCATTGACTCGGACTAACTAACAGGCCAGCATTTGGTCACAATATAATTGATTTCACCCTTAATGCTACTGTTGAAAGTATTTACACACCCAGGCACTGGTTCCAACCCACACACTCCTATTTACACGCCCAGGCACTGGTTCCAACCCACACACTCCTATTTACACGCCCAGGCACTGGTTCCAACCCACACACTCCTCCTCAGTCCCACATTCCAAGACTCAGGTATTTTCACACTTGGTTCATCTTCAGTGATAACTGTAATTAAATCTTTAATTTGAAAACAAGAGTGAAACTCCAGCAGTCACTGCATTATTGGCTACCCTCAAAACTTTGAGCCAAGAGCAATCCAATAACAAATGGTGACCTCGGCTCTTCCAGTTTAAGTAATCTGCTCATTTCAGAGGGAATCATCTCTCAAGTGACCGATTTACCTGTGGAAATGCTTTCCAGTCATCTGTAAGCCTCCTGGGGATGCGAAATGTTACCTAAGTTGCATAAACTGTCAAGTTTATGCACTGCCTGGCCTTTTGATTACACAATAATTTTTAAAATGTAAACTGCAAAGCACACTTTATTTTATGCACAAAGTGTTGGAAGAGACCTCTGAGGAAACTGAGCCCTCTTGGGGACATGACTGCTGCTGGTCCACTTTACTTCTTTATCTACAGAACTAGTTAAACCTCTTTTTTAAGCATAAAAGAAGGCAGTGTGGTACTAATTGGTTACTTAATTTATGGAACATTTACTGAGCATCCATTCTGTGCCCGGCACTGTGTAGGTGAAGGGGATACAGCCGTGAATAAGACAAGTGTCTGTTCTCTCAAGGAAAATGCCAGGGACACCTGGGACCAGATTCCAGTTGAGTCACCGACTACTGCTGTGACCGTGGGCAATAATTTCATAGCTCTGAATCTCAATTCCTCATCCATTAATGAAAAACAAGGCTTTTGTAAAGGCTGTCGTAAAAATATATATATACCAAGTATTCTATTCCATTGACACTAGTTCCTTCCTTTGCCAGTCCCTTTCTGTAATAGGTGCACAGTGCTTCCAATGTACACCGGGGACCATCTGAAGCAGAATCAGGAGGAAGATGACATTTTCTCTCAATTATGTTTGCCTGATCCTTTGCGTCTCCTTCACCTCCCTGCATGTCTTTTCTGTCCTTAAGTGTCCTGCATTATGCACTCCCTGGTCCTCACCACTGGTGTCCCCTCTGCCAGATTACACCTTACCCCTCACCTTGACTCACTCTAGAAACAGTTCTGTTCTTTCGGTATACTGCTTGAAGTTCTGGATGAAATGCCCAGTTAATTTAATTCACCCAAGAAGTAAACGTAGGCTTTGTGCTCTAACTCTCTTGTTGATATTTCATTTCAAGATAATGGCTTCTAGACATTGCAGAAATATCATCTTTGGAGGAGGGAAAATTTCCAAGGTATTGCCTATACCACTCAGTGTACAGAATGCACAGCTATTAAGTGGGTGAATCTCAAGTTTCAATTTTACTACGCCAAGTTTTCACAATTTACAGAAAAGAGGCATTCTTGCTGAGTGTGGTTCTGGTCCATGCCTGGTCTGCATCCTCACCTTAGAACGGGGTCACAGCCTTTCAAAGTATTGACTAATGAGACAATCTCAATTTGATGTTCCGCTTCCCCTTCTCTCTGCCTTCCAGAGTCTTAATTAGAATGCAGTCCTTTGGCTAACCAGAAATCTGGCATTTAAAGAAGAGAAATTAGAAGACAATTATTTTCCACTAACAGAAACTCTCATGTTCTTTAGTGTTTCAACTGGGCTCCAGAATTCTAATAAAGTATTTGTCAGAATGTTGAATCAAATGAACTTTTAATTATTTTTGTTAGGAAATACTGCTAGTGGTAACACTAACCCAGATAAAACTGAGAGAAAAGGAAAAGATACAAATATTAGCATTAGTTAAAAATGTGTTTAGTAATTAAGGGAAGATTTTTTAACAATGCTAAACCATGGGTATCTGTTTATTTAAAAAGTACTCAGAGCCTGACCAGGCAGTGATACATTAGAGCAGCGGTTCTCAACCTGTGGGTCGCGACCCCGGCGGGGGTCGAACGACCAAAACACAGGGGTCGCCTAAAGCCATCGGAAAATACATATTTTCCTAAAGCCATTGGGAAATACATATTTTATTTAAAAATGTATTGTATAATAAGTATGTATTTCCCGATGGCTTTAGGCGACCCCTGTGTTTTGGTCGTTCGACCCCCGCCGGGGTCGCGACCCACAGGTTGAGAACCGCTGCACTAGATAGAGTGTCAACCTGGGATGCTGAGGATACAGGTTTGAAACCCCGAGGTTGCTAGCTTGAGCGCAGGTGCACCAGCTTGAGCGCAGGCTCATCAGCTTGAGCGTGGGATCATAGACATGACCCCATGGTCACTGGCTTGAGCCCAAACATTGCTGGCTTGAGCAAGGGGTCACTGGCTCAGCTGAAGCCCCCAGTTAAGGCACATATGAGAAGCAATCAATGAACAACTAAAGTGCCACAATGAGTTGATGTTTTTCATCTCTCTCCCTTCCTGTCTGTCTGTCTGTCTCTCTCACAAAATAAATAAATAAAAAGTACTTAGAGCCACTGTGTCAAAACAAACTCAAATAACTTGTGATTTAATTTGCTTTAATAAACATGTATTTCTTTAAAAGACCTTATTCATTTTAGAGATGGGAGAGAAAGACAGAGAGAGAGAGAAGGGGGAGGAGCAGGAAGCATCAACTCCCATATGTGCTTTGACCGGGCAAGCGCAGGGTTTTGAACTGGAGACCTCAGCATTCCAAGTTGATGCTTTATCCACTGTGCCACCGCAGGTCAGGCCTGTATTATTTTTATAGTAATAAAGTGATATAAAAGGAAGTAAGGATAAAAGGAAATCACTAACAGAGGCCACTGCGGGAAGCACAGCTCTCCCCTCGGAGACCAGAGGAATACACTGCTCTCCTTGATGAGTGCGGGCTGGGGACCCTGGGGAGACAAAACAGGAATTCTTAGAAGAGATTACTGGCCTCAGGTGGGGGCTGGAAAGTGCTGACTTAGGTCAGCAAAGCTTGTGAAATGAGGATCAGCCCATATTATTTATTAGGATAATTATTAGTAATAATCCTTATTCTGCACTGAGACCCTATCATGCTCCAGGCCTTGTACTTTAGAGTGTGGTTAACATCCACGGTAACGCAAGTGCTGAGTGTCAGAATATGCACTCGGGACTTGAACCTGGGACTGTCCACCAGCCATCCACAGTACATTATGATAGGTCTGCTGGTTTGACTTCCAGCCCTGCCGACCTCTGACGCCACCAGGGAGTCCTCTGCCATGAGCTTTGCTCTTCCGTACATTCACGGAGCTGCTGCCCGAGTTCCTTTCCAGAAAGCCATGACTTTGCTGAAAAAGACAACTCTGAAATCCAAGCATCACCCGAGTGAGATGACTGCCTTCTGAAAATGAATCCAGGAAAGCAGCTGCCCAAGGGACCCCAATGCCCACATTTTAAAAAAATACTTTCCAAGCAAAAGAGACTTCAGGGATCCATTCTGTGATTTGGTGGAGAGAAAGGCTGGGGGTAACTTCTCTGTTTGCTGCCTATCAGATTCTTTGTGTTTCAGAAAAAGTGAGAGTCACTTGGAAGAACCCTGCATTGTCTTCAAAAGAAACCTCTTGCAGCAGCGCATCTGAGCCCTGAAGCCGCAGAGCACAGAAGAGGACAGACGAGTACAAGAGTGGATCACAAGTCACAACACAAGTCCCTCCAGCAAAGCACACCTCTGCCCAAAACCCGGCTGCACAAAACCTCCGAGCCAGCAGGGGTCTGCCAGAGGCCCTGGGCTGATGCCGACTCCTGTGCAGCCAGCAGGAGAGTGAAACAGAACCACAGGATCTGGGAACTAGCAAGCTACAAGACACTGAGGTGCCAAAAATGAGTGTTCAAGGGATCTTATTTGTCCCAAATTCCATGTGCCTGGGGAGAAAAGAGGAAAGAGGTACAAAGCCCCTTTGTAATGTAAAAGCTTTGCTTTTCCCTCTATCTGATTTATGATGATGACGTGCACTGTTCAGCAACGTACACACCTGACAGAGGAAGCCGAGAGGACAGCAGGAACGAGGCCGGCACAGCGTGGGCGTCGTCGCAGCAGGACCCACCATACAGGCCTCACGTTCACTCCTGTTCCCCAAGAGGCACAAGAGGGCCGGATTGTGGGCAAATCCATACAGGTGAGTTTTCAGAGTAGATAAGTAATTACCCTATTCCACCTCTGTGACCTTCCATGAAGTCACGATGGAGACAATGAAAAATGAACCAATTCACCCCAGCAGGCTCCAGCACCTCGCGGTCATCAGTATCAAGGGATCCTGATACATCTAACAGAAATGCCATGGTGCCTGACCAGGGCCACCGGCAGGAAAAACCTATCAATCAGTGAAGCTAACACAGAGTCCAGTTCGTGCTCAAACCTAACACCAGAGCACCGGCACAATAATAAACTCATGGTTTCATATGGTATTTGTTCTTAAGGCTACCCTGTCTCCTGGGCAATCCATGTTTGGGGCCTCAGTGTCCACATCTACGAAGTGAGGGGGTTGAACTCAATGACTTTCAACTTCTATCCCAGAAATAAAATGTTTATGTTATGATTTCTCTGGTGTTACAATTTCTCAAATCTCTACTTCTTGTAAGCTCTAAAGGTTTAAAAGTGCCTGCTCAGAGTCAGAATTAATTGAGTACAACACAGAGCTGGGTAATTTAGCATCAAGTGATTACTTCCAAAGCAAGAAATTAACCTCTTTTCCTCCCTAATAGAGACATTCATGTCTTCCGTCAATAGTGGACTAAGCTCTTTCCAATACCTGGGATTCAGCTGCTAAAAGGGAGGAGGTGCCATTCCTCCATCTTTGTGCCGCCATACAAAAGGAGCTTCGGGTGACATGTGACAGCCTCTGCCTCAGAACCCAACACTGATCTTACTATGATGACTTGGAGGAAATCAGATCATTAGCTCACTTTTCACAATGCATTTCCTAACACTAGTGTTCTTCAGTATCGTGATTGGCTCAGTCTATTGAATATATGAATCTAGTCCTTGGCAGAGTGTCAGTCCCTGCTCTCTCTGTGAATCTCAACTATTGTCCAGTGTGACCTTGCTACCCAGATGCACACCCCTTAGCACAGAGAGGACACACCCCTAGCCTTTCCCACTAAGACAGCACATTTTTAGCTGCACTGAAAACACAGTTGTCCCCACACTATGTCAACAAGAAAGCAGGTGAAGTTGCCTTCTCCTTCCTTTTAGGACAAGATTTTCTTCTTCTGTTAGACGAGATCCTCCAGTAATGAGAAGGCAGCTACAGAGATAAAAAACCAGTAGGGTCTTTACAAGCACCTGTGCTTGTATAAGAGAGCAGGTGTTTTCGTGTGGAGATTGATTGGGATTCAGTGCAAGCTGGCTGTTAGGCAAAGATGGACTGTGTGGAGAGCCTTACCTTATGACCTGTGATCCTACTCTTATACCTTTTTATAACTTTTATTTAGAAAATTAAATTTAACAGGATGACATTGATCAATAAGAGTATGTAGGTTTCAGATAAACATTTCGATAGCACTTAACTGTTGTTATGTTGCATTCCCATCACCCAAAGTCAAATCATTTTCTGTCACCTTACATTTTACCCTCTTTACTTCCTTCCCCTCACCTCCCCCTCCCCCTGGTAACCACTTCACTTTTACCTATGTCCATGAGTCTCCATTTTTATATCCCACCTATGTGTGAAATCATATAGTTTTTGGCTTTTTCCAATTTACTTATTTCGCTCAGTATAATGTTCTCAAGGTCCGTTCATGTTGTTGTAAAGGACAATATGTCATCATTTCCTATGACTGAATAGTATTCCAGTACACATGTACCACATCTTCTTTATCCAATCCTCTATCCAGGGACACTTTGGTTGTTTCCATGTCTTAACCACTGTGAATAATGCTGCAATCTTGTACTTTTCTTATAGAGATAGAAGGAACCAGTGGTGCACAAAATGGTCCAGTCACCTGGCTTCTCAGGCACTGCCCAGATGCAGGATGAGGGTACCTTCTGTACTAACAAAAATGTACATATTCGGCCCTAGCAGGCTGACTCAGTGGTAGAGTGTTGGCCAGGTGTATGGATGTTCCTGGGTCAATTCCTAGTCAAGGCACACAGAAGTGACCATCTGCTTTTCCACCCTCTCCCTTTTCTCTCTCTTCTCCTCTACCAGCCATGGCTCGACTGGTTTGAGCACATCTGCCCCGGGCACTGAGGATGGTGCCGTAAAGCCTCCACCTCAAGTGCTAAAAAAAATAGCTCAGTTGTGAGCATGACCCCAGATGGCACAGCATCGGCTCCAGACAGGGGGTCACTGGGTGGATCCCAGCTGGGACATATGCAGGAGTCTGTCTCTCTATCTCCCCTACTCTCACTTGGAAAAGAAGAAAAAAATGTACATATTCAGTAACATAATGCTAGCAAAGATTTGAGGGAAGTGGCACTTTAATAAACTGTTGGTAGGAATGTAAACAGGTAAAGGTCAGTTTTGGGTTAATTGGATGGTATTTAATATAATCCTAAGCAGGCTTTCTTTGAAGTGCCCCTTCTTAACATCTCCCCAGAAAAACACCAGAACATGTGCACAAGAAAACTCAGCATTTGTTTAAAACAACATAATTGTCAATAAATAAGGAAATTAACCAATAAACTATGACCCACCTAAACTGTGAACTCCTATGTACCAATTACAAAGAATAAAGTAGAGCCTGACCAGGCGGTGGCGCAGTGGATAGAGCGTCAGACTGGGATGCTGAAGACCCAGGTTCGAGACCCTGAGGTTGCCAGTTTGAGCGCAGGCTCATCTGGCTTGAGCAAAAAGCTCGCCAGCTTGGATCCAAGGTCACTGGCTCAAGCAAGGGGTTATTCGGTCTGCTGAAGGCCCACAGTCAAGGCACATATGAGAAAGCAATCAATGAGCAACTAAGGTGTCGCAATGCACAACGAAAAACTAATGATTGATGCTTCTCATCTCTCCGTTCCTGTCTATCTGTCCCTGTCTATCCCTCACTCTGACTCTCTGTCTCTGTAAAAAAAATAAATAAATAAATAAAATAAAATAAAATTAAAAAAAAAAAAAAAAAGAATAAAGTAGACCGACCCTCATGTACTAACATGAAAGATCTCTAAGACCAACTGTTAACTGAAAATGTATACTTAAGCAACAATATGCTCACATTAAAAGTCAAAGCAAGGTATGTGTGTCTACAGAAACACATATCTGCATGTGATTTCATAGCCAAGTTTGAAATGACATATAGTACATGTTTAGCTCTTGAGGCCAACTGTTAAAATAAGTAAAATGAGGGGGAAATAGGCCACAAAACAGTATACACAGCAAGATTAAAACAGGTAAAAAATAAACACCTTGCAAGGAATTACAGAGAAAATAAATACAGCAATGTTCTTCTGTTCATTTAAGCAAAAATAAAGTAATTTTAACTGTACATACAGAAACATGCTCTGAAAAACTACATTTTTTCAAAGTTCTTTTTAACTGCTCTTCTATAAATCTCTTAGAAGGTCCTTTCTAGATGAATAAAGTACAAAAGTAAGCTGTATAGCAAGTTTCATCTTGATGGAAGTATGAAATGGCTGACTATAAATTGTTTTGATTTGCACTTCTCTAATGATTAGTGATGTTGAGCATTTCTTCATATGCCTATTGACCATCTGTATGTCCTCTTTGGAGAAGTGTCTATTCATTTCTTCTGCCCATTTTTTGATTGGATTGTTTGTCTTCCTGGTGTTGAGTTTTACAAGTTCTTTATAAATTTTGGTTATTAACCCCTGATCAGACGTATTGGCGAATATGTTCTCCCATTGTGTAGTTTGTCTTTTTATTCTGTTCTTATTGTCTTTAGCTGTGCAAAAGCTTTTTAGTTTGATATAGTCCCATTTATTTATCCTGTCTTTTATTTCACTTGCCCATGGAGATAAATCAGCAAATATTTATATATTGCTGCAAGAGATGTCAGAGAGCTTACTGCCTGTGTTTTCTTCTAAGACACTTATGGTTTCATGGCTTACATTTAAGTCTTTTATCCATTTTGAGTTTCTCTTTGTGACTGGTGTAAGTTGGTGGTCTAGTTTCATTTTTTGCAGGTAGCTGTCCAAATTTCCCAACACCATTTGTTAAAGAAACTGTCTTTACTCCATTGTATGCTCTTACCTCCTTCTTTTTCAAGATTGCTGAAGCTATTCGTGTTCTTTTTTGGTTCCACATAAATTTTTGGAAAATGTGTTCTATATCTTTGAAGTATGTCATTGGTATTTTAATTGGTATTGTATTGAATTTATAACCACCTCACATCAGTCAGAATGGCGCTCATTAACAAAACAACACACGATAGGTGCTGGTGAGGATGTGGAGAAAGGGGAACCCTCCTGTACTGCTGGTGGGAATGCAGACTGGTGCAGCCACTGTGGAAAACAGTATGGAGATTCCTCAAAAAATAAAAAATGGAACTGCCTTTTGAACCAGCCATCCCACTTTTAGGAATATATCCCAAGAACACCATATCACTGATTCAAAAAAAGAAATGCACCCCCATGTTTATGCCAGCATTGTTTACAATAGCCAATATCTGGAAACAGTCCAAGTGTCCGTCAGTGGACGAGTGGACTAAAAAGCAGTGGTACATATACACAATGGAATACTATGGGGCCATGAAAAAGAAGGAAATATTACCTTTTGTAACAGCATAAGTGGACCTAGAAACTATATGTAAAGTGAAATAAGCCAGGCAGAGAAAGAAAAATATCATATGACCTCACTCATTTGAGCAATCCAAGGAACAATGTGAACTGAAGAATGGAATTAAACCTGAAGAGAAGGGGGGAGGGAGCTACTGGGAGGGGGCAAGGGAGATGTTGAGGGGAATACGGGGGAGGGGGGATGCAATCGGAGCGACACTAGAATCTATGTAAACACAATAAATTAAATAAAAATAAATAAATAAATATGAATGTTTTGGGGGAAAAAAGCATTTATCTAAAGTCTACTTATATTGTTAATGTGAACCACTTAAAACTAATTTGATTTTTGGAAACGGTACTTTGCAAAAGATCTAACTTGCTGATAAAGTATTCATTGCATTTCATTATTATTACCAATTTATTATAATATAAGAGGTTTTTATCCAAAAGAGATGTCTGCACAATTTCTTAAGTTAAGTTAGTCATTGGGTGATGCATAGTTTAGGGAACTTGATTTACTAAAATATCTTGTTAACTTAATAAGTAATCATGCACTTTCCAAAGCAGCTGACCACTGCACTAAAAATATTCTGAAATGTCTACATTTGAAACATTATAGAACAATAATATTTTTATGACATAGCTTATTATAAGTATATGATATTATCATAAGGATATAAATATAGTATTTGGAATAATGCCAGATTTAAAGCACTTCAAAAACCAAGATGCTTGAATCAGGGCTGTTTCTATGTACCCCATAGAGGTAGTAATTTATGAAAGAGTGATTTGAAATTCAGGGGACAAGAGATTCTGTCCTCAAAATATGCCTACTGTGCAAGGACCAAAAATACCTGAAATTTCACAAAGATTCATTTCTTTAGAATAAACACTGATGTTCTTTTAAAATGCAAATAATCAACAAGCCTATGACATAAAATCAATATTATTTTACCATGGTATTTATCAAATTGTTTTTTCTCAAAAGAGGAAAAAGCAAGAGAAAAGCAGGCTGCCAGCCATAAGAAAAAGTCCTACTGTGTGCACCCTTCCGGTATAAGGACAATGGAGGAGAAATGACAGAAGTCCCACCGTACTAACTAGTCACTCTGTATCTTTCCTGGCATTGGGTCTGCTTGGAACACTTTCAAATGTACTCTTTCTCAGAATTCTTGCAGGCACCAACAGACAATTAAGAAGATCACAAGCCTGACCAGGCAGTGGCACAGTGGAAAAAGCATCAGCCTGACACACTGAGGACCCAGGTTCAAAACCCTGAGGTAGTTGGCTTGAGCACAGGCTCACCAGGCTTAAGAGTA
Source organism: Saccopteryx leptura (assembly GCF_036850995.1). NCBI lineage: Eukaryota > Metazoa > Chordata > Mammalia > Chiroptera > Emballonuridae > Saccopteryx > Saccopteryx leptura. The sequence continues at coordinate 60,253,780 of NC_089504.1, read as the reverse complement.
GGGTTGCTGGCTCGAGTGTGGGATCATAGACATGACTCCATGGTTTCTGGCTTGAAGCCCAAGGTCTCTGGCTTGAGCATGGGGTCACTGGCTCAGCTGGAGCCCTCCAGTCAAAGTACATATGAGAAAGTCATCAATGAACAAATAAGGTGCCGCAACTATGAGCTGATGTTTCTCATCTCTCTCTCTGCCTGTCTGTCTCTCTCATGGGGAAAAAAATAAAAAGATCATGAAAGTACAATTTATTAAGCATTGACCATGTGCCATGTGCAGTGCTAAGCCCTTTACATACATTACTTCACTTAATTCACACTAAAAAAACTAATGAAATACATACTATCACTTCCAACTTACAGATGGAAAAACTAAGGTTCAGAGAGAGGAAGACACTTGCTCAAGGTCATGTGGCACTAAGTGACAAAGCAGGTCTGTGAGACACCAAACTCAATGCTCTGAACCATTATGCAATGATAACTCACCCTTCCTCCAAATACAAAGAAAAATAATTTGACCAAGAATCAGTGCTTAAGCCCCAAAGCCAACTATATTCTTTGAAGGGTCAGTCATATCTTTAAATTCATCTTTTCTTTAAGTAGACATATTTTGGTTAAGAAAGGTAAAAATAGCTTCTTTCCCATGGTGCTTTTTCCTCCTTTCTCACCAAAATAGTAAATCTTCTCTAGAATGGGGTACTTCATCAATAAATTGGAATCTTCTGGCAAATCTTCAACACATTACTTTCGACCAATCCTCCCAATTGGCTGATGTTTCCAGAGGAAAAGAAGTCCATTTGGCAAAGGGTCACATCCAAAGGAGTAGCAGACTTTAACAGAATAAAAATAACCCATGCTACCTAATATCCAAGTCCTAAGTGTTAGATGGCTCTGTGTTACTTTCATAAAAAGAGTTGGGTAAAATGCATCATCACATATGAGTCCAAATGATTTCCCTATAAATAGGTTATACTAGATGCCTCTAAGAGCCAGACTCACATTGTATTGACAACACCTCTGTGCCAGCTTCAACTCACTTCCCTGTGACAGCATCTTGTATCAAGCGTGGACCACGGGTCACTTAGTCCCTCGCTGGTGCTTCTCTGATGCCACAGATACTTCTCCAAGCAGACATGTGCTTACTCAGAAGTAAGAGGACTGATGCCTCAGCCAAGGCAAGGAGCTGGGACTCATGGATAAAGGCTTCTCCTGCTTCATCCTCAGGTGGATGATTGGGAGATGCTTTCCAGGAGGTCCTCAGAAGGTTCCAGAACTAACACCTATTGTCTGCAGTGATTCCAACGACACAACTTCATGCTGGCTTTTCCTCCTCCCCTCACACTTCCTCCCTGGAGTTACTACACAATATACTACAGCACACAAGCCCTTGTTGACTTTTAAGTAGAACCCAATCTAAGAAATAGACATCCTCTGTACCTCACCAAGCAGCGTGATATGAGGGGTGGGGGAAGAGTGAGCTTTAAAAATAGATCGGGGTTTCAAATCCAGTTCTGCCATTTATTTGCCATATTCTTGGGGGGAGTATCTTCTTTAAGCAAGTTGGCTTTATTATTAAAAGTGCTCATTTTTTTTTGGTGGGAACTGAAAGGAAAAATGTAAAAATAAAGAATTTCAAAAATCTTTTTAAAAACAACTTAAGTAATGTCAAACAGTAACTACACAGAAACAAATAAACTCATATAATGGTGCTATGAAATGACTGATAAAATAAACCAACCTTTGGACAATCTGGCCACAAACAAAGGAAAATAAATGTATAAAGAGAAAAGCATTAAATATGAGAAAGTGGATATAACCACAAGTATAGTGTTTTCAAAAATGTAAGAGATCATTGTAATTTTTATCATTACGTTTAAAAATCAAATTAAAGTGCATAGTTCTCTTTAAATAAAAACAAACTGTCAAAGTGAGGAAGAGAGTTCATTAAACATGTTTCCATAAAATAAATGAAATAGTTAATCAAGATGCCCCACCTAAAAAAGGATCCAGGCCTAGGTGGTCTTATGGGCAATTTTATTCCAAAGCAAAGACATGAGTATTTCTATGCCATATAAAATTCTCCAGAGAATAGATGAATGACTTCAGCTTCATTCAACAAATTTGTTATAACCATGATACAAAAACATGGTAAGATACCACAAAATACAAAAGAAGGCCCAGCTCACCATAGCTAAAAGCACAAAATTCCTAAATAAATACAGGTAAATTTAATCCAGTGATATATTAAAAACATAATGCACTTGATCAAGTAAGATTTACTCCAGGAATACATGGATGGTTCTACATTAAGAAGTCCATTAATGTGAATTAACTACATTAAAATGATCAACATCACAGGGTTAATCTAATGGATGCCAAAAACACACTTGATATAATGTCCACTTTTACAGGTATTAATGTATATTACTAAACATAAATTTGGGAAAAAAGAAACTCAAAATATGTAATATCTATATGAAAGAAATCATAAAACTTCAGGTTTAAATATATTTCTAGTATTATTTGAATTTACCCTCTAATGAGCTCACATTGCTTTTGGTAAAAATAATGATAAAGGCAGCAAGATGGTGATGGAATAGGTGGATGTACCTGCTTCCCCCTCCCAGAACCAAAGTGAATTACAGCTTAATTTTAAGAACCATCATCTTGAAAAACCAACTTTGGACTAAACTAAGAGGGCTCTTCAACCAAGGAACACTGAAGAAGCCACAATGAGACTGGTAGGAAAAGCGGAAACGCGGAGATGGCTGCCCAGCTCCCCGGAGCAAACGGCAACCCAGAGAGACTCGCGTGGCGGGAGGTGAGTTTAGCGGAGAGGGGAGGGCACTGGGCCCCAAGAACAAAGCCCCAGCCTGTAGCCTCAAAGCTTAGAATACGCGTATGGACGGTATTTAGCTGCGAAACAAGTCAGGATACTGTTTGTGAGAAAGAGACAGATTTCTCAGACCCAGGATTCTTCTTAAAGGGACAGCGCAAAAAACCTCTTTCACATCCACTCACCCCAGACTCCAGGGAACAGGGAGAGATGAGAGGACTGGAGTAGCAGGAAGAGTGTAATCTAGGAGGCACAGGCAGAAACACTTTGAGGGACAGCCACCCTAACCCCTGGGCTGAGTCACTCCCCAAATCTGAAGTGAATATTTCCCCTGGAACCAGCAATACCAGCAAAGGGAAGCAGGACACCAACCAAATAAGCTCTTCCGCAGCATTCAGAGTAGAGTTGCTTAGAAGGAGGGAGCCTTAAGAAACACAGTATTGAGTGCTAGGGTCTGAGGTGCAGTGCCCCCAACCACACTGCTGAGGGCTCACCAGAGGGCAGGCAGCGGCGGGATGCAGAAGCACGGTTCCATCGGCGGGGTGGAAGCCGGGCAGGCCACAACCGAGACCCTCAGTCTCACCAGGCAGAGGCGGAAGGGGCATATTACAGCGGTCTCCCCGGCTGTGGGCCTGCCTGCAATCCCGCCCACATGGGAAAGGCAAAAGCCTGGGATCTGCAGAGACCTGAGGTTGAGCACAGGCATGCAGCCCTGCCCAGCTCGCAGAGCCCAGGCTTGCGGCGGCCCTATGTGCAAGCACAACTCTGCCCACGGGGGTGGGGCAAAAGCCCAGGAATAGACAGAGACCCGCGGCTGAGCAAAGGTGCTCACCCCTGCCCAGGATGCCAAGGCTTGTGGCCCCAGGCACAGTGCACAGCCCCACCTGTGGCGGCAGGGGGAAGGCCAAGCCTTGTAGACCCGGGCACATGAACACAGCCCCTCCCGTGGAGAAGAGGCAGAAACCGCAGCGACAGCTGCAGCCAGACAGCGCTGGCAACACCCATATCTGAATGCTGCAGGCAGCGGCAGAGGGGGTGGTGGGCCTGCAGACAGACCACACCTAGGGAACACAGAGGCCACACCCATTGGACTACAGTGGCCACACCCTTTTTATACACAAACAAAATGGGAAGGCAGAGAAAAGCAACCCAATTGAATCAAGAGAAATCCCCAGAAAAGGACTTGAGTGAATCAGATATAACCAAATTACCAGATGGAGAGTTTAAAATAATGACTGTTAAGATGCTCAAAGATCTTAGAACAACAATAGATGATTAAAACAAACAACTAAAGAGATAGCAAGTATAAAAAAGGAAATTGAAATAATAAAAAATCAGTCAGAAATGACAAATACAATATCAGAAATGAAGACCACAATGGAAAGAATTAAAAGCAAGATGGATAAAGCTGAGGATCAAATCAGCAAGATAGAGGACAAGATAAATAAAGACACAGAAGCAGAGCAGCAAAAAGAAGAGACTCAAAAAGTTTGAGGAAACTCTAAGAGAACTCTGTGACAACATGAAGAGAAATAACCTCTGCATAATAGGGGTTCCTGAAGAAGAAGAGAAAGAACAAGGGATAGAGACTTTGATCAATCAAATCATAGCTGAAAACTTCCCTAAATTGATGCAGGAAAAAGTCACACAAGTTCAAGAAGCACAGAGAACTCCATTAAAGAGAAACCCAAAGAAATTTACACGAAGACACATCATAATTAAAATACCAAAGCTAAGTGATAAAGAGAAAATATTAAAAGCTGCTAGAGAAAAAAGGCTATCACCTACAAAGGAGCCCCCATAAGGATGACATCCAACTTCTCAACAAAAATACTTGAGGCCAGAAGGGAATGGCAAGAAATATTCAAAGTAATACAGAACAAGAGTCTACAACCAAGACTATTTTCTACAGCAAGGCTATTGTTTAAAATTGAAGGAGAAATAAAAAGCTTCCCAGACCAAAAAAAAAAAACAAACACAAAAAACTGAAGGAATTCATTACAACCAAACCAATGCTACCAGAAATGTTAAGGGGCCTGTTGTAAAGAGATCAAAGGGGAAAAGAATATAGCAAAAGAGGAATACAGCTTTAAAGAATAAAATGGCAGTAAACAACTACATATCAATAATAACCTTAAATGTAAATGGATTAAAGGATCCAATCCAAAGACATAGGGTAGCTGCGTGGATAAGAAAACAGGACCCATACATATGCTGTCCACAAGAGACACACTTTAAAACAAAAGATGCACATAGACTGAAAGTAAGAGGATAGAAAAAAATATTTCATGCAAATGGAAATGAAAAAAAAAAAAAAAAAGCTGGGGTAGCAATACTTATATCAGACAAAATGGACTTTAAAACAAAGGCTACCAGCAGAAACAAGAGTGCGGCATGAACATGGGGAAGCAAAAGAAAACAAGGAAGTATGCGACCATGAAGCGAATGCTTAGTCTCAGAGATCAGAGACTTAAAGAAAAGGATAGATTAAAACCTAAAAAAAAAGAAAAGAAAGATCCCAGTGCACTCAAGGAAAGAGAAGTCCCCCAATACCCTTATTGCTTGTTCTTCCAATATAACACACAGCTGGGCCCACCTTACCACATCCTGGTTGATACCAACTTTATCAACTTTTCCATTAAAGCCAAACTGGATTTAGTGCAGTCAATGATGGACTGTCTTTATGCCAAGTGTATCCCTTGTATAACTGACTGTGTCATGGCTGAAATTGAGAAATTGGGGCAGAAGTATCGAGTTGCTCTAAGGATCGCCAAGGATCCAAGATTTGAACGATTACCGTGCACACACAAAGGAACCTATGCAGATGACTGCTTAGTACAGAGAGTAACTCAGCACAAGTGCTATATTGTAGCCACAGTTGACCGGGACCTTAAACGAAGAATCAGGAAGATCCCTGGCGTTCCCATCATGTACATTTCTAACCATAGGTACAACATTGAGCGGATGCCAGATGATTATGGAGCTCCTCGATTCTAATATCCATACTTTTAAAAGGCAAAGTTCCTCTGCTTTCCTTCAACCAGCTCTCCTTTCTCAGTGTATGAAACATGCTCCAGCCTGAGTTATTGCTCCCCTTACCCATTTGCTCTGTTATGAGCTGAGTACACTCACTCTTTGATGTTATGTTGAAAATGATATTTTGTGTCATTTTTAAATTTGTTGCATCTTTTTATGAATGAAATGACTGTTCACAACTTTGAAAAAAAAAACAAAAAAAAACAAAGGCTATAGTAAGAGATAAAGAAGGTCACTACATAATGATAAAAGGAGCAATCCAACAGGAAGATATAACCATTTTAAATGTCTACACACCTAATATAGGAACACCTAAATATATAAAGCAGATTTTGATGGATATACAAGGCGAGATCAACAGCATTATTATAATAGTAGGGGATTTGAATACCCCACTAACATCACTAGATAGATCCTCAAGAAAGAAAATTAACAAAGAAAGAGCAGACTTAAAGGACACACTAGATCAACTCGATTTAATAGATATCTTCAGAACTTTCACCCTAAAGCAGCAAAATATACATTCTTTTCAAGTGCTCATGGTACATTCTCTAGGATAGACCACATATTAGGGCACAAAAGCGGTCTCAACAAATTTAAGAAGATTGAAGTCATATCAAGCATTTTTTCTGATCACAATGGCATGAAACTAGAAATCAACCACAGCAGAAAAACTGAAAAATACTCAAACACTTGGCTTCTAAATAGAATATTATTAAATAACAAATGGATTAACAATGAGATCAAAGAAGAAATTAAAAAATTCCTAGAAATGAATGATAATGAGCATACAACAACTCAAAATTTATAGGACATAGCAAAAGCAGCACTGATAGGGAAGTTCATAGCATTACAGGTATATCTTAAGAAGCTAAAGCCCTGGCCGGTTGGCTCAGCGGTAGAGCGTCGGCCTAGCGTGCGGAGGACCCGGGTTCGATTCCCGGCCAGGGCACACAGGAGAAGCGCCCATTTGCTTCTCCACCCCTCCGCCGCGCTTTCCTCTCTGTCTCTCTCTTCCCCTCCCGCAGCCAAGGCTCCATTGGAGCAAAGATGGCCCGGGCGCTGGGGATGGCTCTGTGGCCTCTGCCTCAGGCGCTGGAGTGGCTCTGGTCGCAACATGGCGACGCCCAGGATGGGCAGAGCATCGCCCTCTGGTGGGCAGAGCATTGCCCCTGGTGGGCATGCCGGGTGGATCCCGGTCGGGCGCATGCGGGAGTCTGTCTGACTGTCTCTCCCAGTTTCCAGCTTCAGAAAAATGAAAAAAAAAAAAAAAAAAAGAAGCTAAATAAAGCTCAAATAAACAACTTAACCCTGTATCTAAAAGAACTAGAAAAAGAACAGCAAGAAAAGCCCAGAGGTAGTAGAAGGAAGGAAATAATAAAGACCAGAGTGGAGCCCTGGCCGGTTGGCTCAGCGATAGAGCGTCGGCCTAGCGTGCGGAGGACCCGGGTTCGATTCCCGGCCAGGGCACATAGGAGAAGCGCCCATTTGCTTCTCCACCTCTCCGCCGCGCCTTCTGTCTCTCTCTTCCCCTCCCGCAGCCAAGGCTCCATTGGAGCAAAGATGGCCCGGGCGCTGGGGATGGCTCTGTGGCCTCTGCCCCAGGCGCTAGAGTGGCTCTGGTCGCAATATGGCGACGCCCAGGATGGTCGCAACATGGCGACGCCCAGGATGGGCAGAGCATCACCCCCTGGTGGGCAGAGCGTCGCCCCATGGTGGGCGTGCCGGGTGGATCCCAGTCGGGCGCATGCGGGAGTCTGTCTGACTGTCTCTCCCTGTTTCCAGCTTCAGAAAAGAAAATGCAAAAAAAAAAAAAAAAAAGACTAAAATAAAAAAAAGAAAAAAAAAAGACCAGAGTGGAAATAAATGACATAGAGGCTAAAGAAACAATACAGAGGATCAATGAAACAAGGAGCTGGTTCTTTGAAAAGGTAAACAAGATCAATAAACTTTTAACCAGACTCACCAAGAAAAAAAGAGAAGACACAAATAAATAAAATTAGAAATGAGAGTGGAGAAATAACAACTGACACAATAGAAATACAAAGGATTGTAAGTAAATACTATGAAGAACTGTATGCCAAAAAATCAGGCAACCTAGATGAAATGGACAAATTCTTTGAAACATAATATTTTAAAAATCAATCGGGCCCTGGCCGGTTGGCTCAGTGGTAGAGCGTCAGCCTGGCGTGCAGGGGACCCGGGTTCAATTCCCGGCCAGGGTACATAGGAGAGGCGCCCATTTGCTTCTCCACCCCCACCCCCTCCTTCCTCTCTGTCTCTCTCTTCCCCTCCCGCAGCCAAGGCTCCATTGGAGCAAAGATGGCCCAGGCGCTGGGGATGGCTCCTTGGCCTCTGCCCCAGGCGCTAGAGTGGCTCTGGTCGCGGCAGAGCGACGCCCCGGAGGGGCAGAGCATTGCCCCCTGGTGGGCAGAGCATCGCCCCTGGTGGGCGTGCGGGGTGGATCCCGGTCGGGCGCATGCGGGAGTCTGTCTGACTGTCTCTCCCCATTTCCAGCTTCAGAAAAAAAAAATACAAAAAAAAAAATCAATCGGGAAGAATCAGAAAACCTAAACAGACCAATTAAAACACATATCAAAAAACTCCCTACAAACAAAAGCCTGGGACCCGATGGCTTTACAAGTGAATTCTACCAAATATTCAAAGAAGAACTAACTTCTATCCTTCTTAAGCTATTTCTAAAAATTCAAGAGGTAAAAATATTTCCAAGCTCCTTTTATGTGGCTAGCATAATTCTGATTCCAAAACCAAGCAAAAACAACACACAAAAAAGAAAATTATAGGCCAATATCTCTGATGAATCTAGATGCTAAAATCCTCAACAAAATATTAGCCACCAGACCCAACAATATATGAAAAGAATCATACACCATGATCAATTGGGATTTATTCTGGGAAAGCAAGGCTGGTACAATATTCACAAATCAATCAATGTGATTCATTACATAAACAAAAGGAAGGGGGAAAACTACATGATAATTTCAATAGATGTAGAAAAAGCATTTGCTAAAATCCAGCACCCATTCATGATCAAAACTCTCAGCAAAGTGGGAATACAGGGAACATACCTCAACATGATAAAGGCCATCTATGACAAACCCACAGCCAACATCATACTCAACAGGCAAAAATTAAAAGCAATCCCCTTAATATCAGGAACAAAGCAGGGATGCCTCCTTTCACCACTCTTATTCAACATAGTCCTGGAAGTCCTAGCCACAGCAATCAGACAAGAATAAATAAAAGGCATCCAAATTGGAAAAGAAAAAGTAAAACTATTATTTGCAAATGATATGATATTGTATATAGAAAACCCTAAAGTCTCAGTCAAAAAACTACTGGACCTGACAAATGAATTCAGCAAGGTGGCTGGATATAAAATTAATACTCAGAAATCAGAGGCATTTTTATACACCAACAATGAACTGTCAGAAAGAGTAATTAAGGAATCAATCCCCTTCACTATTGCAACCAAAAAAATAAAGTACGTAGGAGTAAATTTAACCAAGGAGATTAAAGACCTGTACTCGGAAAATTATAAAATCTTGATAAAAGAAATCAGGGAAGACACAAACAAGTGGAAGCATATATCGTGCTCATGGTTAGGAAGAATAAACATCATTAAAATGTCCATATTACCCAAAGCAATATTTAAATTCAATGCAATACTGATTAAAATACCAAGAACATACTTCAAAGATATAGAACACATATTCCAGAAATTTATATGGAACCAAAAAAGAACATGAATAGCCTCAGCAATCTTGAGAAGAATAAAGTGGGAGGTGTCACACTTCCCGATATCAAGTTATACTACAAGACCACTGTACTCAAAACAGCTTGGTACTAGCATAAGAACTGGCATATAGATCAATGGAACAGAACAGAGAACCCAGAAATAAACCCACACCTTTATGGACAACTGATAATTTGATAAAGGAGGTAAGAGCATACAATGGAGTAAAGACAGCCTCTTCAACAAATGGTGTCGGGAAAATTGGACAGCTACCTGCAAAAAAATAAAACCACCAACTTACACCATCCACAAAAATAAACTCAAAATGGATAAAAGACTTCAGTGTAAGCCATGAAACCATAATCATCTTAGAAGAAAACATAGGCAGTAAGCTCTCCGACATCTCTTGCAGCAATATATTTGCTGATTTATCTTCACAGGCAAGTGAAATAAAAGACAGGATAAACAAATGGGACTATATCAAACTAAAAGGCTTTTGTACAGCTAAAGACAATATGAACAGAATAAAAAGATAAACCACACAATGGGAGAACATATTCGACAATATGTCTGATAAGGGGTTAATAACCAAAATCTATAAAGAACTTGTTAAACTCAGCACCAGGAAGATAAACAATCCAATCAAAAAATGGGCAAAAGAAATGAATAGACACTTCTCCAAAGAGGACATACAGATGGCCAATAGGCATATGAAAAAATGCTCAACATCACTAATCATTAGAGAAATGCAAATTAAAACCACAATGAGATATCACCTCACACTGGTCAGAATGGTGCTCATCAACATAACAACACAGAATAAGTGCTGGCAAGGGTGTGGAGAAAAGGGAACCCTCCTGCACTGCTGGTGGGAATGCAGACTGGTGCAGCCACTGTGGAAAACAGTATGGAGATTCCTCAAAAAATTAAAAATTGAACTGCCTTTTGACCCAGCTATCCCAGTCTTAGGAATATACCTCAAGAATACCATAGCACTGTTTCAAAAGGAGAAATGTACCCCCATATTTATGGCAGCATTGTTCACAGTAGCAAAGATCTGGAAACAGCCCAAGTGTCCATCAGTGGACGAGTGGATTAAAAAGCTTTGGTACATATACACAATGGAATACTATGGGGCCATGAAAAAGAAGGAGACCTTATCTTTTTCGACATCATGAATGGACATGGAAACTATTATGTTAAGTGAAATAAGCCAGGCAGAAAAAGAAAAATATCATATGACCTCACTCATTTGAGGAATCCAATGAACAATGTGAACTGAGGAATGGAATTGAGACAGAGGAGGGATCAAAGGGACCAGAGCAAAAGAGGACAAAGGGAAAGGGGGTGAGAGGATGGGATAAAGCTGAAGTGAAGGGGGAAGGCACTATGGGGAGGGGGGCAAGGGAGATGTTGAGGGGAATACGGGGGAGGGGGGATGCATTCAGGGCAACACTAGAATCTATGTAAATACAATAAATTAAAAATCGATAAAAAAGATTAAAAAATGATAAAAGTAGGTTTGCATGAAGCATTAAACTATAAGTTACACACAGAATAATGCAAAGCCCTCTTCAGACAGTCGTGGTCCACGTTAAATGCCAATAAAGACATGATGAAGTTCAAGGAACGAAAGGAGAGGAAGCATAACAGAAAACAGAACTATTTTGAGTATATGCAGGAATGTTTTGCATTTCAAAAGAGCAGGACTAGGTAAAATTAACCCTGTTATTATAATTCACTCTGGAAAATATCTGAAAAAGCATAATAAAAATAAAAGACTATTCGTGTTTCACTGAGAGAGATGCTGTTAACGTGGCCTAGCAAGCCCTGTGCAGAAGGTAAATAGAAGACAGCAGCCCAACCCAAAGAAAAGGAAATGATGAGATAGTTCTTCAACTCGTATTAAACATGAAACAGGATTTCATAATAACAGAGCCACACAATCAAACTTCAGAATCTGGGTTCCAAACATGAAGAGTCAGGTACTGGCCACTTGGATTTACCAAAGAAATGAATGCAGTCATTTCAACTATTTTCTCTTAACCGGCAAGTAATTATCAGGTACCGCACATCTTTCATGAACAAGGAGAGCCAAGTAAGCCAAGAAAAGAAATACATGTTCCAAATTTTAGTTTCTTTGCTTAGGAACTTCCAGGACAAGAAATCATGTTGTTGTTGTTGTTTTTCTTTTTTTTTTTTAGTGTGTTCCTGGCACATGTTAAGCAAGGGTTTGAGGTGTGACATTCAGGGTTGGTACAATTATAACAAAGTGTCTACAGCCTTGATAATGTCACTTGCTGTAGGATGCTGGGGTGGGATGGGGTGGGGTGAGGGGTGGAGAGACATTTTTCTGCCTAAAGTACACAGAATTTACTCTCTGGTTTGCCAGCGGCAAAGTGCTATTCATAGGACTTTAAAATATGAGCAGATCATGTCCTGGGGACAAACATTTGGTTTGATAAGTAAACAAAAGTCATTTATACTCAAAAGACCAGTTGGAATGGAGATAAACAGTTCTGATTTACTCCAATGGTCTGAAGGGGGTATAATTTATTTCAGTCCACTTAGCGCTGTAACAACTGCTTTTCAAAAACGACATTGATTCATGAAAATGAACATACGGACTGACTCTCTTTGCAGCATAAACCCCAACAGCCGCAGGCAAGAGCTGATGAAAATGTAGTACAAGGCACTGCCAGACCAGCAAGCGGAAGTGAGCAATTAGGCCGGTATTTAACCCAATCTATTGCTCATCAGAAAAGGGCTTAGCACAGGAGTCAGGCCCAGAGGAGATGACAAGGAGCACAGCCACTTAACTGTCCCCTCCAGCAATTACACTCTCAACCCAAGAGTGTGTCAAATTAAAACAACTACTCATTGACTTTTCACTTCTGTAAACATTAAGGGGTGATTGACTACTTCAGGCTGCAGCCAGCCAGCCAGGCATTATCATCCACCTCTCTGCTTATCGCCTCTCACTCCAGTAATCTGTTTCTTTAGGAACAGTCCTATAGGACGCAGAGGGTTTCAGGGCTTCCCAGTGGGTCTCACCTAGGAGGTTCTGCCATCTCTTACATTAAAGCAGCTTCAGATGACCCTTAAAAACTGGGTGTTTTAAGCATTAACATTGGTCACTTTCTACTCAGAACATTTCCACTCAGAAAAATGGAAATTCAGCCAGTCATTGATATAAACTTCTAATCTCACAGCTCTACTGTGATCCTGATTTGGGAAAGACTTCTGTCTCCTGTTATCCTAGTCTCCTTGATTTCAGAACTGTAAGGAGTGGGGTAAAAGGTGACAGTTGAAACAGGAGGGAGAGACAAGTAAGCCAAAGAAAAAGTAACTGAGAAAATCTATTCACCACAGAGATAGAGGTGAACCATCAACTTTACAGGCTTGTGCTGAGAATTCAGCATTCCACGTCTAATGTTCTCTGATGGTCAAAGGAAAAAGGCTGTGGACAACTGTCAAATTTTAGCCTCTGCCACTCTCCCCTCCAGGTGCCAAGACTGTTCCATAAGAAAAGGCTAGTTTATTCAATAAATGGTGCTGGAATAACTGGATTTCCACATGCAAAAAAGCAAATGAGGTTGGACCCTTACCTTATACCATATATAAAAATTAACTCTAAGTCAAAACAAAAATAACTCAAAGTGGATCAAAGACCTAAACAGACACCTACCCTGGGCAAGTACTACTATTCTTGGACTGAGATTCGCCAAGATCTAGTTTATTCACTCATTTCCATCTGCTAGTAAAAGAAGCTGTGCAGCTCAGTTATACCCGAAGGTCAAGGTTATCAGCCTTTCATTAGTCCATCTGACAGAAGTCCTCAACCAGACAGGCTCTAAGATTAAGGGCTCATGTTTCTACAAAAGTAATTTTTAAAATGGTGCTTGATATAATAAACTTGTTATTGAACAAGTTCCAAAAAAAGTTGTAAACATGTTTTGACCAGGAGTGAAGATGTAAACATATTTTGACGAGCAGTTGATAAGTGTGGCTGTTGTGAGCTGAGAGTGTGGGTGTCTGAAAGTGATAAAAGTAAAACCAAAAATGTATGTAAACATGTTATTGAACTTGTAACTTGTTACTGAACAAGATTTAAACGGCATGGTGGCTGGCTCATATAAGTATCTAAGGGGCTGAAGCTTCGAGACCCTCTCTCCTTCACCTCCTGCTGTTCCCTGCAGACATCTGAACATCACAGATGCTTAGAGACTTCATCCCACTGAGCAAGGTTGTTTGGGGCCCCATCTAACTTTCACTTAGGCTGAGCTGGCCACTCGTCTGGGCGTCTGAACTGTGAGTGAATTAAAGCCTATGTGCCTTTTATCTTGCATTTTGTCTCTGTCTCTAAGTTGAATCGAATTCTCCTAACACGTTGTAAACCCTTGTTTACCAGCCAGGAACATATTCTTCGGAGGGTTACTATGACAGTGCTTTTTGAACTTGTGGTATTGTCACTCCTTTGTCTCAGGTTTGAGCCCTGTGATTCCCCTTCCTGTCACTCTAGAAGTCCATAGCAAAACAGCCTTCACCTACTTGCCTGGATAGCACTGTCCAGTTCTGTCTAAAAGGAAAGAAATGTTCTTTTATGCTCTACCTAGAATGGTAGTCACTGGCCACATGTGGCTACTACTGAGCACTTGAAATGTGACTGGTGTGACAGAAAAACTGGATTTTTTAATTTAAATTCAAATAACCACATATGACTAGTAGCTCCTGTACTAAGACAGGAGGCTAAAGATAAGAGCCTGAATACTGGTGTGAGAACCTAAGGCTGCAAAGTATCCCAGAGAGGCGTCAAGTAAGGAGAGATACCACCCAGCTCCACTCCCAGCCATATCACCTATTTTCTCTATTCAGCAATTAACTCTGCTCCAAAATAGTACCAATGACCTCTGCCCTACCTACCTGTCGATTCATAGAGAGATGTTTGGTCTTTGTCCCTGGTTCCTAGCACAAAGCTCCTGAAACCCTTAGAATTTCCTGAATAGTGATGTCAGAGTACTGGCAACATGAGATCCTCCTGATCTGTCCTCTTGAAATTTCAACAAATCGAACAATTATGACACAGCAAAGAAACCCCAGCTGGGCTCACACGCCTGCCTGAGAGATCTGTACACTGAATAGACTAAAGGTGGGGCAGGTTGAAAGGGAAGCAGAAGATAAAACACATTTGAGGTCAGCTCTGGGGAGGAGACAAACCTGACCTGGGTTGTTGTTTTTTTCTCTGCTGGACTATGGGAAGGACAGAAGCTCAGGCTCTCTGGATTTTGTCTGAGGGGTACGTTGAGAGGAACCTGAAGTGATTGTGTCTCCTTCTGCCAGGAGGAATGGTGAGATCGAGGGGCAGAAGGGGAGATAAACCAAAGCAGCCAGAACGTGGGGTCCCAGTTAATGTTCCTGCAATCTACCTATAGCTAGCATGTACTCTGAGAAGACAGAGAAAACTAAAGTATGGCCACCCAGCCTCTCAGACCCCGCCTCCTCACTTCACAGTGAGGAGAGTGGCAGAGACAAACCCCACAGCTAGCTCTCCAGAGTCCCATTCTCCCCTGAAGAACAGAGGTGCTCCATGTCCAGTCCTGAAGTCTGTTGAGATGTGAGGAGGAGCACCTGGAGGCCTGCGATTGCATTGCTAGAGCCATAAAGCAGGAAAGTCGAGGCTGTAAGGCTGAAGCCATAAAGCCCTCACAACACAACCTACCCACCAACATGACTGTGGCCCATCTATATCATTGCAACACCAACATCTCAGTGGAGGACAGCCCAGAAATTTCACGGAGCTTCAAGTTGTAATACAAAGACAACTACTGAAAAAACCTCTCAAAACCAAAAATTATTTTTCCTTTTTTTTTTCATGTTTTCCTTTATTTTCTTATTTCTCTTTTGAATTCCATTTTCTTCTACTTTTATAAATTTTATTCTTATTTTTTCTGGGTGTTTTGTTTTTGATTTATTATTTTTGTTTGTTTTTTTAATCTTTTTTCCTGTAGTTTTTCTTTACTTGTAATTATTTTTCATTTCTATTGTATTTTTAAATTTTTTAGATGTATTTTGTTGTTGTTGTTAGGGTTCTTAACAACATCACTCTCAAATTACATCAAGAAAGGAGAAATTGAATAACATGGCTACACAAGACAGAGATGTATTTCAGAAAGAAAATGAAAAATCTCCAGAAAAAAAAAATCTCAATCACATGGAAATCTTGTAAATGATACAGAATTCAAAACTGAAGTTCTGAAAATACTCAACAAGATGTGAAAAGACACCAATAGGCAACTTAATGAGCTTAGAAAACAAATTAATGAACAAAATGAATACCTCACCAAGAAGACTGAAACTTTAAAAACTTGAAGAACTCAATACATAAATTGAAAACTGAGGTAGCAAGTTTATGTAACAGAACAAGCCAGATAGAGGAAAGAATCAGTGACATCAAAGACAGGCAACTAGAGATGCTACAGAGAGAAGAAGAGAGAGACTCACAAATTCATAAAAACTGAGACAAGCTTTATAAGAATTGTCTGACTACATCAGAAAGAGCAATATAAGAATAATGGGTATATCAGAAGAAGAAGAGAGAAGGGAATGGAGAGCCTATTCAAACAAATAATGGATGAGAATTTCTGAAGCAAAGAAGCAAACAGAATCCTATGTTACCTCAACCCAAACACACCTACTCCAAGCACATCATAATAAAACTAAAAAAAAAAAATGACTAAGAAAGAATAATTAAGGCAGCTAGGGAAAAGAAGAACATAACATATAAAGGAAAGTCCATTAGGTTATCATCAGACTTCTCAGCAGAAACTCTAAAAGCCAGAAGAGAGTGGACCCAAACATTCAAAGTACTGAAACAGAGAAATGACCAGCCAAGAATACTATATCCATCAGAGTTATCCTTCAGATATGAAGAAGAAATAAAAACTTTTACAGACATACAGAAGCTGAGATAATTTATCACCAGAAAACCTCCATTATAGGAAATACTCAAGGAGGTTATTCAACCAGATACAAAGAACAAAACAAATCAAAACTACGAATAAAACTTCTAACAAGGTCACAATAAAAACAAGGACAATTGGTGACAAAAACAACATAAAAAGGGAGAAGATAAAGAGCTGCAGTAGCAAAGGAGGATGAAGTGCAGAAAACTTCGTAAGACAAAGGACTCTTGTACATATGAACATATTTCTCTTAATAACCTAATGGTAACCACCCACGAAAAAGCCACCACTGAAACACAGCTTAAAAAAAGGAATGGGAGAAAGAAGTATGGAATACTACCAAACAAAAACAACAGAAAGAAACACAAAAGAGAAGAACCAAACAAGACACAGAGCTACCAGAAAACAAAATGTAAAATGGCTCTAGAAAATCCTTAAGTGTAAATATATAATTACCCTAAATGTAAATGGACTGAACTCACCAATAAAGTCACAGAATAGCAGATTGGATCAAAAAAGCAAAACCCATCCATATGCTGCCTTCAAGAGACA
Source organism: Saccopteryx leptura (assembly GCF_036850995.1). Taxonomy (NCBI): domain Eukaryota; kingdom Metazoa; phylum Chordata; class Mammalia; order Chiroptera; family Emballonuridae; genus Saccopteryx; species Saccopteryx leptura. The sequence goes on along the minus strand of NC_089504.1, from coordinate 60,236,644 downwards.
CATCTAAGCTGCAAGGACAAAAGTAGACTCAAAGTGAGAGGTTGAAAAATGATTCTCCAAGTAAATAACATGTAAAGGAAAGCAGGTGTAGCCATACTCATATCTGACAATGCTGACTTCAAGACAACAAAGGTAACCAGAGACAAAGATGGACATTTCATAATGATAAAGGGGACATTATATCAAGACATAACACTTCTTAATATATATGCACCGAACCACAGAGCACAGAGTATATAAGACATCTACTAACAATCTAAAAATAGAATCAGACAAAAACACAATCAGACTTGGAAATTTCAACACCACTGATAGCTGGAAACATCAAAACAGCAGGATAAGATTTAGTAACAGAAAATGTTTAGGCTCTCAGAACAGAGCTTAGAAGTCAGCATGTTCCTTGTCCTTTACTTCAACCCCTGAAAACTTCTGCTTCCTTGAGTTCTTTGTACTTGCTAACAAATATCTGAGTAAGGCTAGGAACAAAGCTTCATTCCCTTGGTCTGCTGACCCAGGGTTGCTGCCTCCCCTCAGCCCCTGGAGCATTTCATCTGGTCTCCGAGTAGTTCACTGCCACCATGACAGGACATAATAAACATTTACAGGACATTTCACCCCAAAATATCAGATTATACACTCTTCACCTGTATGCATGGAACATTTTCAAGGATAGACCATATGTTGGGCCACAAAACTAATATCAACAAACTTAGGAAGATTGAATTATACCAAGCATGTTATCTGACCATAATGCTTTGAAATTAGAATTCAACTGCAACAAGGAGAAGTAAAGAAACTCACACACATAAAAAATGAGAAAACTAAACAACATATGTACTTCTAAAAAAATGATTGGGTCAAAGAAGAAATAAAAGCAGAGATCAAAACATACATACAGGACCTGGCTGGCTGGCTCAGTGGTAGAGTGTCGGCCTGGTGTGTGGAAATCTTGGGTTCAATTCCTGGCCAGGGCACACAGGAGAAGCACCCATCTGCTTCCCCACCCCTTCCCTCTCTCCTTTCTCTATCTCTCTTCCCCTCCACAGCAAAGGCTCCATTGGAGCAAAGTTGGCCCAGGCACTGAGGATGGCTCCATGGCCTCCACCTCAAGTGCTAGAACGGCTCCAGTTGCAATGGAGCAATGCCCCAGATGGGCAGAGGATCGCCCCCTAGTGGGCATGCTGGGTGGATCCCAGCCAGGTGCATGCGGGAATCTGTCCCTCTGCCTCCCTGCTTCTCACTTTAGAAAAATACAAAAACAACAACACAAAACATACATACAGACAAATGAAAATGACAACACAATATATTAAAATTTCTGTGATGCAGCGAAAACAGTAACAACAGGGAAGTTTATATCATTACAGGCTTATATAAAGAAACGAGAGATCCCATATAAACAACTTAACACCACATCTTAAGGAACTAGAAAAAGAAGAATAAAGGCAACCCAAAGTCAGCAGAAGAGAGAAAATACTAAAAATTAGAGCAGAACTAAATGAAATAGAGAATAGAGCTGGTTCTTTGAAAAGATCAATAAAATCGACAAATCACTGGCTAGACTCACTAAGGAAAAACGGGATGGACTCATATAAACAAAATCTGAAATGAAAAAGGAGAAATTACCACAGACATCATAGATATACAAAGGATCATAGTAGACTACTATGAAAAGTTGTATGCCACCAAATTCAACAACCTAGGGGAAACGGATCAATTCCTAGAACTGTACAATCTTCCTAGAGACTGAGTCATGAAGAAGTAGAAAAACTAAATAGACCAATAGGCAGGGAAGACATAGAAACAACTATCAAAAACCTCCCAAAAAACAAAAGTCCTCAACCAGATGGCTACAATAGTGAATTCTACCAAACATTCAAAGAAGATTTGGAACCTATCCTTCTCAAAGTCTTCCAAAAAATAGAAGCAGCAGCAATACTCCCTTACACATTTTATGAGGCTAACATAACCTTCATACCACAATGTAGCAAGGACAACACAAATAAAGAAAACTACAGACCATTATCTCTAATGAATACCAATGCAAAAATCCTAAGCAAAATACTAGCAAATTGAATACAACACATCAAAAAAATATATATATATAATGATCAAGTGGGATTCATTCCAGGATCATAAGGATAGTTCAACATACAGAAATCAATCAACATAATACACTACATCAACAAAAGAAAGAACAAAAATCATATATCAGGGGTCCCCAAACTTTTTACACAGGGGGCCAGTTCACTGTCCCTCAGACCGTTGGAGGGCCCGACTATAAAAAAAAACTATGAACAAATCCCTATGCACACTGCACATATCTTATTTTAAAGTAAAAAACAAAACAGGAACAAATACAATATTTAAAATAAAGAACAAGTAAATTTAAATCAACAGACCGACCAGTATTTCAATGGGAACTATGCTCCTCTCACTGACCACCAATGAAAGAGGTGCCCCTTCCGGAAGTGCGGTGGGGGCCGGATAAATGGCCTCAGGGGGCTGCATGTGGCCCGCAGGCCACAGTTTGGGGACCCCTGTCATATATGATCCTATCAATAGATGCAGAAAAGGCATTTGATAAGATACACATCCTTTATGTTTAAAACATTCAATAGAATCAGAATAGAAGGAAAGTACATCAACATAATAAAGACCATGTATGACAAACCATCAGCTAATACCATACTAAATGATGAAAAATGAAGGCTTTTCTTCTAAAGTCAGGAATAAGACAAGGTTGCCCACTCTCTCTACACTTATGCAACATGGTTCTGCAAGTTTTAGCCAGAGAAATCAGGCAAAAGAAAGAAATAAAAGGCATCCTTATCGGGAAAGAAGTAAAGGTATCACTTTTTGCAGATGACATGATCCTGTATATAGAAAACTCCAAAGATTCCACCAAAAACTATAAGGAACAATAAACCAATAAAGTCACAGGATACAAAATCAATACACAAAAGTCTACTGCTTTTTTATATGCCAATAATGAAATGTGGGAAAATGAACCAAAAAAAAATTCCTTTCACAATTGTGACAATAAAAAATACTCAGGAATAAACTTAACAAAAGATATGAAGAATCTTTTGCTATATATACTGAAAACTACAAAGCATTATTGAAAGAAATTGATAAAGACACAATGAAATGGCCTGACTAGGCGGTGGCTCAGTGGATAGAGTATAAGACTGGGATGCAGAGGACCCAGGTTCAAAACTTTGAGGTTGCTGGCTTGAGAGCAGGCTCATCCGGCTTTAGCATGGCTCACCAGCTTAAGCACAGGGTCGCTGGCTTGAGCAAAGGGGATCATAGACATGACCCCATGATCACTGGCTTGAGCTCAAAGCTTGCTGGCTTGAGTCCAAGGTTGATGGCTTGAGCGAGGGGTCACTCACTCTGCTGCAGCCCCCCGGTCAAGGCACATATGAGAACACAATCAATGAACAACTAAGGAGCTATAATGAAGAACTGATGCTTCTCATCTCTCTACCTTCCTGTCTACCCCTATCTGTCCCTCTCTCTGTGTCAAAAAAAAAAAAAAAAAGACAATGAAATGGAAAAATACTACATGTTCATGTATTGAAAGAATCAACATAGTTAAAATGGCCATATTACCCAAAGCAATAAACAAATGTAATGCAATCCCCATCAAAATTCCAATGTCATTTTGAAAAGAAATAGAACAAAAAATCCCAGGTTTGTATATGGAACCAAAAAATAACCCAAACAGCCAAAGCAATCCTGAGGGGGAAAAAAAAACCAATGAAATCAGAGGTATCACACTACCTGATATCAAATTATACTATAGAGCCAAGATAATCAAAACAGCGTGGTATTGGCAGGAAAAGAGACATACAAACCAACAGAATAGAATTGAGAGCCCAGAAATAAAACCACACATATATATATACACGGACAAATAATTTTCTACAAAGGAGCCAAAAACACACAATGGAGAAAAGAAGGCTCTTCAATGAATGGTGCTGGGAAAATTGGAAAGCCACATGCAAAAGAATGAAACTAGACTATAGCTTGTCCCCTTGCAAAAAAATTAATTCAAAATAGATCAAAGACCTAAATATAAGATCGGAAACAATACATTACATAGAACAAAACATAAGTACTAAACTCATGGACCTTGGCCAAGGAGATGAATTTAATTTGATGCCAAAGGCAAGGGAAATCAAGGCAAAAATAAATGAATGGGACTCTATCAAACTCAAAAACTTCTGCACAGAAAAAGAAACTGACAACAAAACAAAACAGCAGCCAACTAAATGGGAAATTGTATTTGCAAACAACAACTCTGATAAGGGGTTAAGATCCAAAATATACAAAGATCTCACAAAGCTTAGCAACAAAAAGCAAACAATCCAATTAAAAAATGGGGAGACAACCTGAACAGACACTTCTCCCAAGAGAACATACAAATTGCCAACAGATATATCAAAAGATGCTCATCTTTACTAGCTATTTGAGAAATGCAAATCAAAACTATAATGAGATGCCATCTCACACCTGTTAGATTAGCTATTATCAAGAAGACAGGTTAACAAGTGCTGGAGAGGCTGTGGAGAAAAAAGAACCCTCTTTCACTGTTGGAGGGAATGCAAATTATTACAACCATTGTGAAAGAAAGTATGGTTGTTCCTCAAAAAATTAATACTAGAACTACCATATGACCCAGCAATCCCTCTTCTGGGTATCTACCCCAAAACTTGAAAACACTGGTACATAAAGACACACGCACCCCCATGTTCATCGCAGCATTATTCACAGTGGCCAAGACATGGAAACAACTAAAGTGTACATTGATAGAGGATTGGATAAAGAAGATGTAGTACATATATACAATGGAATACTACTCAGCCATAAGAAATGATGACATTGGATCATTTACAACATGAACAGACCTTGAGAACATTATTCTGAGTGAAATAAGCTCAGAAAAAGCTAAGAACTTTATGATTTCACACATAGGTGGGATATTAAAACTGAGACTCGTGGACATAGATAAAAGTGAAGTGGTTACCAGAGGGAGGGGGACTTAAGGGAGGGGAACGGGAAAGAGATGGGGGTCAGGGTGTAAAAAGGGACAAATACACTGTGACGGAAAATGATTTGACTTGGGGTGATGGGTATAAACATAATCAAGTTCAAATGCTATAGAAATGTTTACCCGAAACCTATGTACTCTTTTTTTTTTTTTTTTTTTTTTTTTTTTTTCATTTTTCTGAAGCTGGAAACAGGGAGAGACAGTCAGACAGACTCCCGCATGCGCCCGACCGGGATCCACCCGGCACGCCCACCAGGGGGCGATGCTCTGCCCATCCTGGGCGTCGCCATGTTGCGACCAGAGCCACTCTAGCGCCTGAGGCAGAGGCCACAGAGCCATCCCCAGCGCCCGGGCCATCTTTGCTCCAATGGAGCCTTGGCTGCGGAAGGGGAAGAGAGAGACAGAGAGGAAAGCGCGGCGGAGGGGTGGAGAAGCAAATGGGCGCTTTTCCTGTGTGCCCTGCCCAGGAATCGAACCCGGGTCCTCCGCACGCTAGGCCGACGCTCTACCGCTGAGCCAACCGGCCAGGGCAACCTATGTACTCTTATTGATCAATGTCACCCGGTTAAATTTAATTTTCTTAATAAAATTTTAATAAATAACTAAGTTTTTTAAAAAAAGCAATTTCCTGAATAATAAGGGTGATAGAAGTCTCTTTGGTTCTGATGAGGTGATTCTTATGGGCCCCTAGATAGCTTTAGGATAGGGGCCGAGTGCTGAAAAGACCCCGTTTAATTAGAAGCTTGGATCATCCAACCCTACCCACCCCCAACATCCTTGGAGAGGACTAGCAATTAAGTTCATCTCCAATGGCCAATCATTTAATTAATCAAGCCGCACATAATGTAGGGTGCAGAAAAACCCCTTACTTACAGGGTCCTTGTAAAGCTTGCAAGTTGGTGAGCATGTGAAGGTGCTGGGAGGGTGGTCTGCTCAACGAGCATGGAAGCACTCTACCTCTCCCCACAGCTTGCCCTACGCACCTCCTCCATCCATCTATTCCTGAGTTCTATCCTTTATAATCAAGCAGTATTAGTAAATAAAATGCTTTCTGGAGTTCTGAGTCTTTCTAGTGAATTATCAATCCTGAGGGGGGATCGTAGAAACCCTCAAATTTGTAGTGAGCTAGGCAAAAATTTGGGTGGTGTAGGAACCCCATTTGTGGGTGGGGTCTGAAGTTGGGGCAGTCAGTGAGACTAAGCCCTCTGGGCTAACTGGATAGTTAGTGTCAGAATTGAACTGAATGGTAGGAAGCCCAGTTCATGTCAGAATCAGTCAGTGTCAGGAGGAAAAAATTTCTTACTACCTAATAAGGTTATTGTTGAGATTAAACAAAATGATATGGGTCAAACGCTTCATAGGGTATTTTTCATATTTGGCTGACCTGTAATGGACATAGCTTGTTCATGAATGCTAGCCATAAGTTTACCATAAGATAACTTCTGCACTGGTTGATAATAACATCTGGAAACATTCTTTTCCCTATGTGCGAAGGCCCTAATTCCCTGCCATATTGGCCAAGAAAATTGGCAAAGACTGTTTTGCAGGGGTAAGTTAAATTATTTAAGGTTACAATGAACACTTCAAGGGCAAAGGTGGCAAAGAATCATAACAATTTCCCCCAAATTCAAGAAGAAAGAAAAAAAGAAACCAAACTCAAGGGTGGAAAATAAGGAAAAGAAGAGCAATGATTTGGTAGAAGAATGCTCCAGGTGAGTGGGGTGTGCTTGACCACAAGTGCTCCATGTCCAGGAAACATCCTTGCTTTAGAGACTCGATCTGTAGGTGAAGGCCTGCCATGGGCTGGGCTCGGCGTGTCAGAGAGCTTGAGAGTGAGTCAGTGCTCAGCAAATGCCAGACATTAGACCAGGAAAGATACTCCATTCATTCTATACACACCAGCCCACCAAACTTCAGTATCCTTCTCCTAGTTCCCCAAAACCACATCAAGAAGAAGAGGCATGTAGACATAGTAAACCCAGTAAACCCTTCAGTAATGTTATGGACTAAACTGTGTCCCCCCCCAAAAAAATTAATTATGTTGAAACCCTAAACCTCTAATATGACTAAGCCTCTATAGGGCACCTAGAAGGTAAATGAGGTTAAGGGTAGGGCCCTCGTCTGATGGAACTAGTGATTTTATAAGAGGAAGAGTGATCAGAGCAATCTCTCTCTCTCTCTCTCTCTCTCTCTCTCACACACACACACACACACACACACAGATGAAAGGCCAAAGGAGAGAGGAACTCACAAGAAATCAATCTTGATGGCACCATGATCTCAGACTTTTAACCTTCAGAACTGTGAAAAACTAAACTTCCTTTTTTAAGCCACCCAAGCCTGTGCTATTTTGTTATGGCAGCCCTAGTAGAATAATATAAATAGTATTAGCATAAAACAGGAAAAATGACAAAACCTGGCTTGCTCAATGTCCATGCTACCACATTTCTCTTATTTCCTATAGTAGGTTCTACTCATTACAGACATTCATGTGTTAAGATGAAAGAGCTGGAGGTTAATAAAATGAGCTAAAACACATATTCCTCCTTGATCATCTCAGTTTGTTTTTCTGGACACTGCAAAAGTATTTGAACTAAAAAGAAACCATAAAAATATGAAGCACTGTTACATGCTACAAGTTGAATGAATCTTGTAAACTTTTTGCTAACTGGAAGAAGCTAGATCCAAAAGGCCCCAGATTACATGATTCCATTTATATGAAATGTCCAGACCAGGCAAACCTACAGAAGAAAAGAAGTCGAAGAGTAGTTTCCAGGGGCTGGGACGGAGGTAGAAATGAAAAAGTGGCTGCACTGGGGATTCCTTAGATAATGAAAATATTCTAGGATTAGGTGGGAGTGATGGTTGCACAACTTTGTCAATATACTAAAAACCACTTTACTGTATGCTTTAAAGGGATGAATGTTATGGAATGTAAGTTATAAATCAATAAAACTGTTGTGAGAAAACAAATCAAGCTTATCCCCCCTCAATAACTATGTAAGTAACAAAGGTGAAGGGCTGGGAAGGGCTGATTATTTGGAACATCTACCCATTTGGTTGTGATCCTGGTTTCTCTAACTGGAGAGGGAAACTCTCCCCAGGTTTAAGGCAAAGACTTCAGCCAAGTCTTGACTAAGAGCAGGCCAGGTGGGCACAAGGCTATACCGCCTTGTAAACTGCATAGAGGCCAGGCAGCAAGGCTGTTCCGGGTACAGGAAGGAAAGATGTGTGTCCCCAATATCTGCTGACATTCGGGGATCCCTGCAGCATGTTCTCTGCCCTGGTTCATCTGCTAGGCATAATGTCAGGTCCACAGACACATAACTGGCACTCACATGAATTTATTCCTTATTTAGTGACTGAGCCATCAGTAGACATGCTGGCGGTGGACAGAAGGGGGCATCAGGGAAGAGAGAGAGGAACTAGTCCTGACAGCACTTCGAGAGTCACTGGGAGAGCTGGAAAAGCATCCAGTGGACAACTGAACCAAATGCATGGAAAGTATACATTTCCATTTTGATTTTGAGTGGTAGTGGGTTCCTTTTTATTTGCTTCTATATTAAATTTGCTTCTAACTTAAACAATATGAAAAAAGAAATGTATGGACCCATGAATTACCTAAACAAAGGAAGAAATAATACATTTAATATACGTCCAAGGATAAATTATAATCCAGAAACTTTTCACTGAGAAACCTATGATGGTTTCAGCCAAAAAAGGAAACTGTTCCAAGCATGATAAGCACTGCCTCTTATACTATTTTTGTAAACCTGTAAATGAAACTCTTAAAACTGCTGAATATGCTTAGGGAAAGTATTGCTTTCCTCCATCCACTTTCCATTTTGCCTTCTACCCCAGGGCCCTAAAACAGCGGTTTGAATGAAGCATAAGGGTGCCATATTTGGCCCTGGCTAGTAGCTCAGTGGATAGAGCGTCAGCCTGGCCTACAGACATCCCAGGTTTGATTCCCAGTCAAGGCACACCTGAGAAGCAACCATCTGCTTCTCTCCTCCCTTCCTCTCCCTCTTCTCTCCTTCTTCCCCTCCCGCAGCCAGTTGGCTCGACTGGCTCGAGCGTGGCCCTAGGCACTGAGAATAGCTCCATTGGAGCTCATCAGCCTCAGGAGCTCAAAATAGCTCTGTACTTGAGCATAAGCCCCTGATGGGGATTGTTGGGTGGATCCCAGTCTGCCTCACTGTCTCCCCCCTCCTCTTACCTAAAAAAAATTGCCAAATTAAATGATGCTGGATTACATTTAAATCTCAGAAACAAGAAATAATATTTAGGATTGCGACAAAATGCTCATGGTGAAATAATTTTGTGGTTTATTTAAAGTTTAACTTTAATTGGCCATCATGTGTTAGATTTTGCAACCCTAATGAAGTGATTGTACTGGGCTGACTCCTCAACCCCCAACTCCCGCAAGAGCCCATGGAAGTCTTCTGTCCCCTGTGCCACAGCCGAGGGCAGTGGTGGGAGGGCTATTTAAAGTGGAAGCAAGCCCTACTCTAGACTTGGTGTGAATGGGAGAGAGAACCCAGATTCAATGTCTCACCAGGTGTTTAAAGGCCACAAAATGTTTCTCCTAATATCCCTGCTACACTGAAAAGATAATTTTAAAATATGTGTTAAGATGATCATGGGACTGTAGGGCCTACTGTTATCTCTGAACATTCCATTTTTAAAGAGCTTACTTTTAATATCGGCACTTTTAGGGTGAATGAATGTAAATAAACCTGATCATGCGATAGATTCAGTGTGCTCTTTTATTTTGCAGACTTAAGCTAAAATACCATACATCTCTTGGAAGGAAACTCAAGATAACAGAGGCAGCACTAAGATTCTGATACCTACTAAGAAATGACAAGCAAGCAATGGACTTCAGAGATTTCCCCGAGTGATGTGTCCTATGGGGTTTCTTTTGTTTGCCCTCAAATCACAGGAATTATTCCAGTACACTACAATAATCCCAGGAGAGAGGGGTCCTTGGTTTTGTAAAAAAGAGTGGTAAATATGACCACTTTACACATAGCAAAATCAAACCCACTTCTATGGCGAAATAACCGTCTACGCTAGTTTCCCCCAGAAGATTTCTATTTATGCCGATTTCAATGAACAACAGTGGGAAGGTACATAAAGTCTGGTCACCATCCTTTATAGCATAGACTCAGGTGGAACCTGACCTCAGCATATACTGTATACCCGTGTATATGTGTGAGATGGGAAGTATATGCCTATATATAAATATAAATACATATAAAGCTAACTTTCAGTGTTCAGAAAACAAAAGCTATCCCCATATAACAGCCAAATTCTGACATAACTCAATTTAGACACCTCATCTGGTGTGCACTGCACTCACTCCCAGTGTAAACCCCACCGCGCCGGGCAATGATATACTGTAATGTCACATCGCAATCTGGATTTACTATAAAGGGCCTCAGACGAGCTTCAGAGCAGTAAACATTGCAGCGAGGTGTATTTCACACTGAGCTGGTTTTTATGAAGAACACTTCACCGCCCAGGCACGGCACCTGGATGATGAATGGTGAAAGATGCATGACAAGCTTCATCATTGTTTGTAAATCTTAACTGTTCCTGCTCACTAACTCTGGAGGCAATTTTCAAAGACAGCGGCCAACAGAAGGACAGCACAGCTTTCCTGAAGGTTATTCAAGTTGTACTCGGCCTGGGCCGTGCCTCTAAGGAGCTGAGCAGGGAAAATAAACTCCTGAATTACTCCACACCATTCCCGAAAAACATCGCTAAGGCCTGATGCGTTCAAGTCAGATTCAAATGAAGAACCCTCAGGCATGATGATGTTGGATGCTGGAACCAGACAGGTTACGGTCACACCCACGTTAATGCCCACGTGGGCGCTGTGTCTGCAGGGTCTTTAAATACACAGGGTTGTGAAGGAAGTAACAGAACTGATGAACCTGATGATGTGTGATATGTCCGCAATGACTGAGCTCTTTGAGGCAGGTAAGGGACTAAAGCAGGGGTCCCCAAACTTTTTACACAGGAGGCCAGTTCACTGTCCCTCAGACCGTTGGAGGGCCGGACTATAAAAAAAACTATGAACAAATCCCTACGCACACTGCACATATCTTATTTTAAAGTAAAAAAACAAAACGGGAACAAATACAATATTTAAAATAAAGAACAAGTAAATTTAAATCAACAAACTGACCAGTATTTCAATGGGAACTATGCTCCTCTCAATGACCACCAATGAAAGAGGTGCCCCTTCCAGAAGTGCAGCAGGGGCCGGATAAATGGCCTCGGGGGGCCGCATGCAGCCCGCGGGCCCGTAGTTTGGGGACCCCTGGACTAAAGGTTACATCAGAATCCCATCAAGATAAAATTAGCATGGGAAACTAGAGCAGCAATGTTTTGTAGTCTTTCTGTTCAAAGTGGTCACATCAGGACATTTACAAGTTTCTAAGAGTGAACTTCCCAGAGCTCTTACTCTCTGCATCCTGCTGAAAACTACAGTCCCTGGCCCAAAGGAAGACTCCTGCAAAGGTGCCCTGTATAGGGACGGTAGAGGTTTTCCAGCATAAGTTAAAGATGTAAAAGAAATCTCATTCATAGTAAGCCACTGACAGACTGAGTATAAAATATTGTCTCTATCCAAAATTATCAGGGAGAATCAAGAGGCTTTTTATTCACACTAATTTTAAAATAACAGCTTATGTCCACAAGGAAAAAAGAACTATAAAAGTAGCTGATTGTATTTTTATGCACTTTTAATTTTATAATGTCTGTTTTCATCAAATATTAATACTTGTATTTTGCTCCCTTCTGTTATAAAAAGAAAATTCAAATACAACCACAAAATTAGAAGTGACTTCACTATGTTATTTATGTCAAGCGGGCATTTATATTTAGCTTTGGGAATAGCAATGTAAATACCACACCTGATATTTTAAAGCCACTTTTTGTTTTGGGAGGGAGGTGTTTATCTCTGGGACACTAACATGCTTCAGAAAGATAGGGCTATTCCTGCATGATGCACATGTTGAAGGAGCAGGTTCTGAAATTTTCTTATTAAAGCACAAGAAGTACTATTGTATCTGTATTTTTAGTCTTAGCAGATAGCACATTTCCAAGTACACTCTCAACCCCAATCCCAGCTATCATTTCCTTAAAAAATGTTTTAAACAGGAGAATGTCAGACTGTTGTCCAGTGAGGCCTCAAACAAGCTAAGTCATCACCACGCTGTTTCTCCATCTGCCACGTGAAAATGAGGACCCCTTCTCCTCCCTACTTCACAGGCATCAGCTCTATGCCTCAGTGTCCTTATCTGTAAAATGGGGATAATACTATTATGAGAAGTTAATGAGTTATGCCTATCAAGTGCACACTGTCTTATAGAGATTGTAAGAGCTACATGCTTGTGAGAAAAGGGGGAGTTGGAGGGAGGCAGGGTGGGGGGAGGAGAAGGGAAGGGAAAGGGAGGGGAGGGGAGGGGGAACCATAGGATATACTAGTAGAAAGAACACCCAGGGAAAGGTTCAGAGACTTGGTTCCTGTGTTGGCTCCTCTTCCTAAAATACCAGCACCAAGGTTCAGAGACATCACAACACTAGGCCTGCAACTCCGCCCAATCTCTACTTAAAATGTGAACAGTGATGAAGCCCCTCTCAACCTGTCTTGCATAGCTACGTTATTGATCGAAAACCAAGCATATGCGAAGAATTAAGTCTTTAAAATGCTAGTTTTCTGAAGGGAAGATTCTACATGATATACTGTATTTTTTGCTCCATAAGATGCACCTGACCATAAGACACACCTAGGGTTTTAAGGAGGAAGATAAGAAAAAAAATATTCTGAAACAAATGGTGTGTTAAAATATTTAATAAAATACTGTATTTTTTGCTCCATAAGGTGTATGGGCATTGTCCCCTCCACTTTTTTTGGGGGGGGGAAGTGCATCTTATGGAATGAAAAATATGGTAAATACCCCATGTTTGTCCATGTCCAATTTATTTCTTAGACCGCTGTACCAGAATGCCTGACTCCCGGCTGGTGGAGAACCGGCAGGAAGGATCCAAGCTCAGTCTCTTACTCATCCGGGACACCAGGAGCCCCCCCCCCCCAGAGCCTCTGAGAACATGCATGACGCTAGGCACCTGGAGCAATATAAAGCTGAAACCATGAGCCCTGCCCTCCATATGTGTGAGAACACACCCTGGTAACTCTTACCCCCGTGCTGCAGTGAGCAAACTCTGTCCTTACAGGAGTGAGGAGGATCTGTTCGGGTAGGCCTCTGGGAAGGGCCTACTATTTCTAGACTGGTGGTGGCCTTGTCAAAAGCCACAGCTTTACACAGAGGACATGTTAGGGGCACATTGGTTCTCAGTCTTTTCCACAGTTTGCTTTGTAGGGTGTTCTTTTCACAAAGGAAGGAAAAAAGGGTTCAAGTAAAGACAAAAATCTATGTGTCTTCATCAAAAAGTATTTTAGTTTCCCTCTAACCTATCCTTTAGGCATAAAAGGGCCTCCTTGTGTCCAGAACACCCTTTTTCTCTGGTTATTTCCTTTGCTTTACTTTGGAGACATATATGTATGATGTATTAAAAATAAGTCTTCCAGTCTCTTTAATAAATGGTGTTGGGAAAATTGGACAGCTACCTGCAAAAAAATGAAACTAGACCACCAACTTACACCAGTCACAAAAATAAACTCAAAATGGATAAAAGACTTAAATGTAAGCCGTGAAACCATAAGCATCTTAGAAGAAAACACAGGCAGTAAGCTCTCTGACATTTCTCGCAGTGATATATTTGCCGATTTATCTCCACGGGCAAGTGAAATAAAAGACAGGATAAACAAATGGGACTATATCAAACTAAAAAGCTTTTGCATAGCTAAAGACAATAAGAACAGAATAAAAAGACAAACTATACAATAGAAGAACATATTTGACAATACGTCTGATAAGGGGTTAATAACCAAAATTTATAAAGAACTTGTAAATCTCAACACCGGGAAGATAAACAATCCAATCCAAAAATGGGCAAAAGAAATGAATAGACACTTCTCCAAAGAGGACATACAGATGGCCAATAGGCATATGAAAAAATGCTCAACATCACTAATCATTAGAGAAATGCAAATTAAAACCACAATGAGATATCACCTCACACCAGTCAGAATGGCGCTCATCAACAAAACAACACAGAATAAGTGCTGACGAGGATGTGGAGGAAAGGGAACCCTCCTGCATTGCTGGTGGGAATGCAGACTGGTGCAGCCTCTGTTGAAAACAGTATGGAGATTCCTCAAAAAATTAAAAATCGAACTGCCTTTTGACCCAGCTATCGCACTTTTAGGAGTATACCCTAAGAACACCATAGAACTGTTCCAAAAGGAGAAATGCACCCCCATGTTTGTGGCAGCATTGTTCACAATAGCAAAGATCTGGAAACAGCCCAAGTGTCCGTCAGTGGACGAGTGGATTAAAAAGCTTTGGTACATATATACTATGGAATACTATTCAGCCATAAGAAATGATGACATCAGATCATTTACAATAACATGGATGGACCCTGATAACATTATATGGAGTGAAATAAGTAAATCAGAAAAAACTAAGAACTGTATGAATCCATACATAGATGGGATATAAAAATGAGACTCAGAGACATAGACAAGAATGTGATGGTAAGGGGGGGAGTGGGGAGGGGGGCGAGGAAGGAGAAAGAGGGGGTGGGGGGAGGGGAGGGGAACAAAGAAAGCCAGATAGAAGGTGACAGAAGACAATTTGACTTTGGGTGAGGGGTATGCAACATTTTAAACAAATATCAAAATAATCTGGAGATGTTTTCTCTGAACATATGTACCCTGATTTATCAATGTCACCACATTAAAATTAATAATAATAATAAGTCTTCAAAGCTGCTACTTCTAAATGTTTATTACATGCTCAAAATCATTGTGCTTCCTCTTCCTCACTCAGCAGACCATGGTGTCCAGTTAATTTCAAGAACCACAATCCACATATGGTTAGTTTCAAACTGGGTCCCCTGTTAGAGCTAAAAAATAAGCCCTCCTTAATGATGATGATAATCAGTTTCATGCACACAGCCTACTGCCGGGCCCTTGCTCAAAGACATTAAGACCTGGTGACAGGTCTTCATGTGAAAATAAAAGTTGACAGCTTCTGCCATCCTTTATATAATTAGTTATATGATCCATCTATAAAAATAAGTAAAGCTGTTAAATTTTTTTTCATTGTTCCAGATGAGGGAACTGAAGCTCTAACAGATTGAGTATCTCAGAGTCAGGCCCGGGACTCTCTCAGAGCCAGGCCCGGGACTCTCTCAGGGTCAGGCCCGGGACTCTCTCAGAGCCAGGCCCGGGACTCTCTCAGATCCAGGCCCGGGACTCTCTCAGGGTCAGGCCCGGGACTCTCTCAGGGTCAGGCCCGGGACTCTCTCAGAGCCAGGCCCGGGACTCTCTCAGAGTCAGGCCCGGGACTCTCTCAGAGTCAGGCCCGGGACTCTCTCAGAGCCAGGCCCGGGACTCTCTCAGAGCCAGGCTCGGGACTATCTCAGAGTCAGGCCCGGGACTCTCTCAGAGCCAGGCCCAGGACTCTCTCAGAGCCAGGCCCGGGACGGGGTCCTGCGCCAGCTCCCGTCCTGTGGTGGGATCCTTGCCCTTGCAGCAGTGGCCTCCACCCTGCCGCCTGTGAATGTCCCACTTCACTCTCTGTTCAAAGCTAAGCTGAAAATAAAGAGGTCACATAAGGAAAATAGGTTTAGCAGCCTAGTGGTTTCTCCTTAGAATTAAGCAAATGATAAGTCACTTCCTGAAGTGCCAAATTTAAACCCAACATTTTCTTAATGCTGCATAACATGCATTTGGCTTTCTTCAAACAGCAAGGGGAAAAGGGGGTCAGTACTCTTCTCCTTACCAGCCTATCTGACAATTCAGAGCGGAACATACACAACAAAAGCAGCCCTCAGATTCCTGGCCTGCTCTCCTTCCTGTGTGAGCAAGACTCTCAAACATTTCTAGAACATCTTTCTCCCTAACAAGAACTGCCTGAAATATCAATACAGCCGTGGCAGAAAGAAATGGTGAAAGTAAGAATAGTGTCCTGCCATCTCCTGTTGCATTTACTTATTTATAGAGCTTGTTTACGTGAGAGACACGACTTCATCCTCACAACACCTCGGTGGGTCTGTCAGGGCCCATCTCCTCACCCTCCTTTCACAGGTAAGGAAACTGAGGCTCGCAGAGGGCAGTCTGACACTCCCAAGGCTACAGAGCTGGTGAGTGATGGCTCCATTCAGATGCTAAGCACAGAATGTTTCTGCTGCCCCATATAGCCACTCAGGGTAGAATGTCACATCACCTTGCATAAAAGGTAGCATTTGGCCTGACCAGGCGGTGGCGCAGTGGATAGTGTCGGACTGGGATGCGGAAGACCCAGGTTCGAGACCCCGAGGTCACCGGCTTGAGCGCAGGCTCATCTGGTTTGAGCAAAAGCTCACCAGCTTGAGCCCAAGGTCGCTGGCTCAAGCAAGGGGTTACTCGGTCTGCTGAAGGCCCGCGGTCAAGGCATATATGAGAAAGCAATCAATGAACAACTAAGGTGTTGCAATGCATAATGAAAAACTAATGATTGATGCTTCTCATCTTTCCGTTCCTGTCTGTCTGTCCCTGTCTATCCCTCTCTCTGACTCGCTCTGTAAAAAAAAAAAAAAGAGGTAGCATTTGCATCCTGGGTTGAGTGAAGTGACCTGACGTTGCTTCCACTGGGCAATACCACCTTACTTCTCCCTGCAAAACCGGGAGGTTTGGCCGGACGGTCTTCTGCCGGAAGTCCAGCCAATGTACAGAACTAAACAAATCTGTTCCGTGGAGTGAAATTTAACCATTTTGCTTTTAGTCATCACAGCTGTGGGGGGGCAGCATAGGCAGTGGTGGCATTCAGCCAGTTCGCACCGGTTTGGCAGAACCAATATCTAACTTTTGTTAAGTTTAGTGAACCAGTTGCTAAAATGGCACTTATAATCAGGGTTCTCTTTAAGATGGGCACCTGGGCAGCCGCCCACTGTGGAAATCACAAATTCACATTCCTTACTCTTTTTTTTAATGTTCATCGGTGCCCCAACATATTCTAAGCTTGTGTCATAATGTTTATTCTGTCCATAGCTGAAAAAAATTGCAAGTAAGGATGCCAATCAAGGAGCAATATGAAAATATCTTAAATAACAGTTTTACTGGGGGTTTTTTGGTCAGGTATTCTTTAATATTTTTTTAATTAATATTTTAAATCTCTTCCTTATCTAGTTTTGTGTGCCTCTTTTATCATTCTTATTTAAGTATTAAACACATGAAATAATAAACTACCTTTTAGTATATCGTTTTTTATACTTAAAACGATCATTAGGGCAGAGAACTGGTTGTTAAATTACAGTATTTGAATCCTACCACTGAGTATATG
The DNA here is from genome assembly GCF_036850995.1 of Saccopteryx leptura. NCBI lineage: Eukaryota > Metazoa > Chordata > Mammalia > Chiroptera > Emballonuridae > Saccopteryx > Saccopteryx leptura. Next base: position 60,219,118 of record NC_089504.1, on the reverse strand, counting down.
CACTTTCAGATTCATTAGCCTACAATGCATTCAAAACATTCTATATGGGAGCATACGGGCCCTCTCTGCAAACTTCCCAGACATCACACAGGGAGGAGAATGAGGCTTTCAACATAGAGGCTCTTCCACTGACCTTGGCCATCTAACCTTTGGGTGAAATGTAAATGCTCTGCACCTTGCCTCACAGAGATATTGATATCCTTTATGTTTTAAAGGAAGGCTGAGTTTGTACAGGGCTTGCCACTGTGTCTGAACTGGAAGACTTGGCCAAAGAACCAGAAGAAACAAGAGGGCACCATTTCTAACTTACAAATGGAAATTGCAAAAAAATATATATATAGATAAAAAGATTAGTGTTCCTCTTTCCCATTTTAAATAGACACCTTCTTCCAGGGGTTTGCCAGCCAAAGTATACTCCAAAAACTTATACTCAACAATTCAAGGCCCTGGCCGGTTGGCTCAGCGGTAGAGCGTTGGCCTGGCGTGTGGGGGACCCGGGTTCGATTCCCGGCCAGGGCACATAGGAGAAGTGCCCATTTGTTTCTCCACTCCCCCCCTTCCTCTCTGTCTCTCTCTTCCCCTCCCGCAGCCAAGGCTCCATTGGAGCAAAGATGGCCCGGGCGCTGGGGATGGCTCCTTGGCCTCTGCCCCAGGTGCTAGAGTGGCTCTGGTCGCGGCAGAGCGACGCCCCGGAGGGGCAGAGCATCGCCCCCTGGTGGGCAGAGCATCGCCCTTGGTGGGCGTGCCGGGTGGATCCCGGTCGGGCGCATGCGGGAGTCTGTCTGACTGTCTCTCCCCGTTTCCAGCTTCAGAAAAATACAAAAAAAAAAAAAAAGAATTCAAGCCCTGGCTGGGTAGCTCGGTTGGTTAGAGCATATGCCAAGACTGTGGGTTCCATCCACGGTCAGGGCACATACAAGAATCAACCAATGAATGCATGAATAAGAAATGCAACAAATTACATTTCTCTCTCTCAAATCAATCAATAAAATTTTAAAGATATAATTCAACATATAGGGAGAGGTATCTATATACAGATATGAAATACCACCAACCCCTTGACATGTGTCTGTCTATTAACACATGGTATTGCTGTGCAATCCACCTCTTTATCCCTAGTTGAGGAAGCAGCATTCCCAGGAGGGTCCTACCACCTCCTCATGTACACCTTGCATCTGTTACTAAGAACTGGGCACACTCATACATACGGCAACCCTCACTTGGGTACTAAATCAATGTTTCTCAAATAATCTGTGGAAAAAAAGCTATTTTGCTTTAATTTTTTTTCAGTGTCCAAACTACCATGGTCTGATATTTATATGAAATACAGCTTCAGCAGGTTAGGTCAGTGGTAGAGTGTCAGCCCGGTGTGTTGAAGTTCCAGGTTCAATTCCCTTTCAGGGCACACAGGAGAAGCGACCATCTGCTTATCTACCACTTCCCTTCTCTCTCTCTCTCTCTCTCTCTCTCTCGCTCACTTGCTCGCTCTCTTTTCCCCTCCTGCAGCCATGGCTCAAATGGTTTGAGCAAGTTGGCCCCAGGCGCTGAGGATGGCTCCATGGCCTCCCCCTCAGGTGCTAAGAAGAGCTTGGTTGCTGAACAACAGAGCAATGCCCCAGATAGGCAGAGCATCACCACCTAGTGGTCTTGCCAGGTGGGTCTTAGGGCACATGTGGGAGTCTGTCTCTCTGCCTCTCCTCCTCTTACTGAATAAAAAAAAAAAAATTTTTTTTAATTAAAAAAAGAAATACAATAAAAATAAGTTAACAGAATCAAAATTTTAAAAATGAAAAATAGTAAGTGCTGGCATGATAAATTATAAATTGTCAACTTATTTATTAACTCAACCAACCAAAGGACCTCAACTCAAACTTGGCAGATTTGATAAATGTAACTGGTTATCAGCCAGCCTTTGTCACCTCACAAACAGATATACTGATGTCCCCATCCCCACTCACAGCACCCTGCCACCAACCTCAACCCCATTAAGGGCCCAATTTGCCCCTGAAAGCTTCTCACTTGTGTCAGTGCTGATGATAAAACTGAGGACCCGATGCCCCAAGAGATGACATCCTTGTGGATGCCCAAACACAATTTTCTCATTCCTCTTCCCTTCCCACCAGCTCTACAAAAATTTCATGCAATGTAGAGCATATGATACCACACATTTTGAAGTCGTAAAGTCATACTTCTGTTAAAAATTAGCTGAGACTTGGATTTTTTTCTATTCATATTCTCTTTCTCCATGACAATTCTAAAACAGGTGTTTCTGAGATCCCACTGCAAGTCTTCCCCGCCCACGGGCTCGTTGTTAGTGAGTCAGAGGGCTACGCAAGGCTAACCCACTTTCAAATGTACATAGCATCAGGTAAGTTTTGAGAAATTTAGGTGTTCTTCACCCAGTCCTTCCTTATTAACACTGGTGCAGCTGGTCTTTTCTGTCCTGACCGGAATCTTTTTGCCTTCTGAGTCTCTTCCTTTTCTTCCATAAATTCAAATGCCTAATGCTCCTCTTCACATTCATTTTTCTCTGCCCCAATAAATTTCCTCTTATCTTTTTCTTTTATTATTATTAAGTGAGAGGCAGGCAGGCAGACATACAGGCAATCAACATGCACGCCGACCGGGATCCACCCCGGCAACCTCCTAAAGAGTGATGCTCTGCCCATCTGGGGCTACTGTTCCACTGCTCAGCAACTGAAGCTATTTTAGCACCTCTGTTGAGGCCATGGAGTCATCCTCAGCACCTGGGGCCAACTTGCTCAAACCATTCAAGCCATGGATGCAGGAGGGGGGAAGAGAGGGAGAGAGATAAAGATACAGAGAGATAGAGAGAGGAGGAGAAAAAAAGGGCGAGAGGGAGAGAGGAGGGGGAGGGGTAGAGAGGCAGATGGTTGCATCTTCTGTGTGCCCTGACCGGGAATCGAACCTGGGACTTCCACATACAGGGCAAACGCTCTACCAACGAGCCACCCGGCCAGAGCCAATTTCCTCTTATCTTTTTGTCTTATTGCCTTCCTCTGAATTTACACCTTTGTCTCAAGAATGTCAGTGCTTCTAAAAATATTCCATTATTCCTGGAGAAAGAAGCTCAGGCAATTCCTTCCTGAAAGTAGGTTTCATTCTGATTTTTTGAATGAATAAACATTTCTTTAAGGGCTTCCTCTCTAAATTGTTCACTGATTCCATCAGACAATTAGGATTCTGACCATTCAGGATTAAGTTTCCTTACAAGACAAGCTTACTTAAAAATAATACCTGATTCATTTACTCATTCATTTGTTCATTCATTCATCACTCAACCAATAAATAACAAAAGGCATCGTAGCAGATAAAAAGGTCTATGAGATGCGTTCTCTATCCTTAAAGAGTTTATAATCCAGACATATATATATATATATATATATATATATATATATATATATATATAAAATCAAAGGAAGTATGTAAGAAAGACCACATGGGCATGTATTATACTGTATGAATAGTTATAATGCAGAGTTGGTGTTTGTCCACTCTGACAAAATATGATTATTAGTAAAAGTCAAAGTATAATCAACAATGAGTACTTCAGTCCCTCTATAATTCACACTGATTAGTTACTTAACCTATACATACCATGTTAATGAAACTGTTTCTTAATTATTTTAGTATGGTAAATAAAGTATAACTTGATCAGCATTTTTAGACTTCACTGTGGAAATCAAAAGCATGGTTCTGATTCTCATTCTCTAAGCACTTGCTTTACAAAGAAACAAGTTCTCTATAGAAAGTCAAGTCATTGAAAAAACAAACTTCTTTTATTTAGTACAAGTTCCAAGTTTCTCTACCAAGTCATTCACAATTGCCCTGATTTCTACTCACTGCCTCAAATGTGTATGCCTCTCAATTTCCTAGATCAAAAGATGATGCTTAACTATAAAGAACTTAGAAACAGGACCTGGGAACACCACAGGCATGAAAAGATCTGTCTGTCACCACAGTGTAAATGTTGGGGAGAAGGTTAAAACTGAAGTTGAGCAATTGTGTACTTTGGTTCATTAAACAGTCATTTTTTACTTTAAGCCATTTTATCAGTTATTTGCATTGCTACTACATAAACCCTGAGATCTATTGTATTCAAAAATGTTTTATTGGGTTATTTTATTTCTTCCCCCAAATGATATATATACCACCTTTCATTTTAAAATAGAAAATTTTTTGGAAAACGAATATTCAATATACAGAAATTCACTTTACCAGAACTATTGGGACTTGGAACCACATTTAAAGTGCCCCTGCATTTCATACTGAACCTCAAGTAAACACAATTTTGGCTTCAGAGGAGAGTCTCTCATTTACTCTTGTCACTCCAGGTACACAGAAAAAAGAAATACGGTAATACTAAGACTTTAGCAAAGCAAAATCACTCTATAACAAAATACCTTAAAGGATACTTCTATGAGAGTCACATAGCAATAAACTTCCCAACAGCTCTCACTGGTCATTTCTCAAGGAGAGCCAGAGCCCCAGTGCTGGACACCATCCCCTCTGTACCCAAGAACAGAGGTTTCAGCCTGTGAAACCAGACACTTACCGCTAGGTTTGGCTTCCGGGTAAGCAGGACCTTCTTCAAAAGTGAAATACTGGGACATGCTTTGGCCCAGGTAGGAGGGTGGTGGGTAGTAAGAATGCATCCTGTATTGGGAGCTCATGGGGTGGCGGTTCTCTGAGGTCTTCATTGGCTTTAAAAAAATAAATAAAGGGGGAATATATTGAGGCCAAAGTTGCATTTTACAATCATTCCAAGAACTAATTCTTTTATCTATATTTTTAAATTAAATTTATTGGAGTACAGGTTCAGGTGTGAAACTCAACAAAACCTCACCTGCACACTACATCATGTGCTCATTGCCCCAAGCCAAGTCTCTCATCCTCCCCTTTGCCCTACTTCCACCTGCCCCTCACCCCTCTTTCCTTTTGGCTATGGGTGGGGTGGGGTGGGGTGGGGTGGTGGTGGTGTGTGTGTGTGTGTGTGTGTGTGTGTGTTTGTGTGTGTGTGTGTGTATAGCTTGATCCCTTTACCTTCTATCATCCAGTCCCCTAAACCTCCATCCCCTCTGACAGCTGTCAGTTTATTTTCTGTATCTATGAGTCTGTTTCTGTTTTGTTAGTTTATTTTGTTCATTAATTCTACATATAACTGAGACCATATGGTATTTGCCTTTCTCTGACTGGCTTACGTAACTTAGCATAATAATCTTCAGGTCCATCCATGCTGTCTCAAAAAGGAAGCTTTCCTTCTTTTTTTACAGCTGGTAGAACTCCATTAGTGTAAATGTACCACAGCCTTTTTATCCTCTCATCTTACCAATGGGCACTTGGGATGTTTCCAGATCTTTTGCCTAATTCTTTAAACTAAGGGCATAGCCTATTCAGTTGGAAGTACCCTCAACCATGACTATGCCCTCCAGTACAATGACCCTGAAAACACCAAAGTGTGCATTCTGAGATGCCTTTCCTATCTTGAGGACCCCACTAAAGCACCCCTAAAATTCCATCTCGTCATCTGATGCCCAATGAACACGTACTAATGAGAGCAAGACAGAAAAAATGGGAGAGCGTGGTTTAGGACCCGACACAATCTGCTGGGACACTGGCTGCTTGACCAGCAGCGAGTCATTTAACATCCTCCCTTTTCTTCATGAGTAAAACTGGAATCTAACCTTAGTCACCTTACTGTGTTCAAAGGAGACTGTCTTTTAAAAAACAACATGAAAACAGTGTGAAGATTAGCTGTTTTCATTAGTGTGGTGCTTGCCCACCCCCTTCTATGCTCTCCCCTATAACAAGAAACAAGTCTACTATCTCCGTTTCTCAGACTCTCCTGTCACCAGGGTTCTGGAGGTGATCTGGATCCTGCTAGCAAGATAATGAAGTGAGATTTGGAAGACAGAAGAGAAGGAAGAAGGGATCATATGCTGTCCCTCCAAAAGGAGAGAGCCGCTGACACTGGGCATTCGTGCATTTTTTTGTGGCATTCAGATCTGGCCTTTGGGACGGATCATGGGGCAGCTTTTGTGTAAGAACAGTTCACAGAACTTTTTTGTCTCTCATTCAAAGCTAAGGAGACAGGAACTGCAGGCTTAGAATACCTCACTTGCAATCCCTGGATCTTCCTGGCCACTTCTGAGAACACCTAGAATTGTTATGTTTCCTGCACACACACATCCTAGTGCAGATGCATCAAATGCATGATCTATCATCATAGCAAGAACATCTAGACTTCAATTACTTATACTTCTTTAGAAGTACTAAATTTAAATGGTATTAATTTTATCCTCCCCAAAAAAGTCAATCTAAGGGCATGTTCAGAATAAACCAATTCTTTTCAAGAATTAAGGAGTAATTCCAAATCATGCTTTTCAATCAAATCTCTAGTAAGCTACTTACTTGATTTAAAATATATATATGTATATATATATATTACTAACTTGACAAAGCCTGACAGGTTAAAATTAGGTACTGGGCTTCCTTAAGATCTTACTCTGAATGTCCTAATTTTGGACAATTCCTCAAGTAATATAGCCTGCAGCATACTTTGAATATCATGGCATTGCTTGGTGGAAATGTCTAACTCCTTGATTTCTGTGTGCTATTTCGAGAAGCTCAAGGAGTTCATTTTTGCCCCTCCCAACTGCCCAGCACCAACGTGTGCCTGATGAGTGGGTTACTTCTTTTTGTAGAAGCAAAGAAGACTCCTTTCCCGTACCACGTAATAACTATCTTTCAAGTAAAGGTTATCTGGCAAGTTCCTTCCATCCTCTACTGTTTTGTTTTTCTGAAGCATATATTGTATAAAACGGTATCCCTTCCAGCTCAATCATCCAATTTTCATTTTCTACCATCCTATAAATCTCTACTAAACAAGAGGGCATGCAAGTAACGCTGGAAAATAGCCGAAGGGGAGACACTGGCTGCCCTGAACGAGTAAGCCCCAGTCAGGAGAGCCATTAAGGAGCCGTGAAATCATTAAATCATTAAAGAGGGAAGTGATGACCAACGTGTTTATTGCACTGACCCATAGTCAGTGAGAGCAGTGCTTCCCAGTGCTCTCCTAACATGTATTGTATAAAAAACAGCCTGGGGCTCCTGTTAAAAAGCCGATTCTGACTCAGTAAGTGGGAGGGGGGGGCTGAGTCTGACACCCTCCCAGGAGGGGCCAATTCTGTTGGTTCAAAAACCTCTCCCTGGTAACAAGGGACTAGAATAAATGATCCTTTCTCTCGTACTTAGAGCCCTTAGGGACATGAACAAAGTAGGTCCTTCCAACTCTTTTAACCAACTGTTTACAGTCATCAAATTTCCATCTCAACAAAGGGAAGGTAGAAATGACACCATTTTAAAATTTTCATTAATTTTCTTTTCATACATGAGATTCCTCAGAACTAAGGGAATTTCTATTTCCCAGGGGTTGGCCACCATATAGAATAGCTACCGCAGTAACAACAAACACAAACTCACTTTGCGTGAGAGAAACATTTCCGCCTCTACAGGCCTCCCCCTTAGGTTGACGACACAATCTAAGTAATGAACATTTATTAGAAAAATGCTCACTTTGAGGCATAAAGTGTCCTAACATAAATAACTATGCCTCCCCTCTGGGTGCAGAGCTGGTCATATCTCCCTCTGGTGTGACAAGATGTTCAAGTCAGTTCTTCAAAAAAATGCTTTTCAATTCTCCCCACATGCAAGAAAATTGACAGAACTACTCAAAGTGACAGCTTCCACAAACTGCTGGGGTTTTTTTTCCTTTTACTATAAATTTTGTATCAAGCCTCTTTTCAAAGTATTTGAAAAATGTTCACTCTGAGTTTAGAGCAGGGGTCAGCAAACATTATTGGTAAATGGCCAAACAGCAAATATTTTAGGTTTTCCAAGCCACCGGGTCTCTAGAGACCATCAGTAAATGAATGGGTGTGGCTTTACTTTTCTAAACTTTCCTTTAAAAAAACGTGCCTTTTCTCAACCTTCACTCGCACTAGAAGGGAGGGAGGAGAAGACCCGGCACTGAGGTCTGGGCTCTACCCCAGCATCTGACTTCACTGGTCTGGGATTCGGCCTGGGCCCAGGGTTATTTCAAAGCTCTGCAAGTAATTCTAATTGAAACCAAGACTGAGAACCAGTTACAGTTACCTACAACTAGAGTCACCTATCTACAGGCATTGGCAAAAGTAGGTCTACAGTTGTGAGTACACGAAACACAGTTTATTCTTGTATTATTATTTATTTATTGTATTGCAACTGTAAACCTACTTTTTCCCACCCCTATATTTCCCACACCCCCAGAAGTATGAAATCCCAACATCTCCAGTGTTAACTAAAAAATGCCAAAGGCTAACTGACAAATAGACTGGCCAACTGCTGCGAAGACCAATATGTATAGTATTTGAAAAGCGACTCAGATAAACTACAGGGGTTTTTATCTTCTAACTAAAGCTTGCTGGAAAATAAAGACAATATCAAATCCATACATGTTTATTCCCCCTCCCCCTTAAAACCTTTTCTGCTTTTAGAAAGCGTCAGATAACAAGGATTATTTGAAAATGGAAACTGAGTTATTTGAATGCAAATATTCAATTTCCCCAGTGAATGCCCAAGATCATTGAGCTATAAACAACTTTCAGCAGCAGAAGAAAAAGATACAAAGGGTCAGACTCCATCTGCAGTTATCAAAATGTGAACTTACTGAGACTATCCATCAATCACGTCAGCTCCTTCCCAGTGGAAGAATAATCTTCAAATAGTCATCTACGTGATAAGTTGGACAAAAGAAAGAAGTATGGTTCTATGTATTTCTTTTTTTTTTTTTTTTTTTTTTTTTTTTCCATTTTTCTGAAGCTGGAAACAGGGAGAGACAGTCAGACAGACTCCCGCATGCGCCCGACCGGGATCCACCCGGCACGCCCACCATGGGGCGGCGCTCTGCCCACCAGGGGGCGATGCTCTGCCCATCCTGGGCGTCGCCATATTGCGACCAGAGCCACTCTAGCGCCTGGGGCAGAGGCCAAGGAGCCATCCCCAGCGCCCGGGCCATCTTTGCTCCAATGGAGCCTTGGCTGCGGGAGGGGAAGAGAGAGACAGAGAGGAAAGCGCGGCGGAGGGGTGGAGAAGCAAATGGGCGCTTCTCCTGTGTGCCCTGGCCGGGAATCGAACCCGGGTCCTCCGCACGCTAGGCCGACGCTCTACCGCTGAGCCAACCGGCCAGGGCTGGTTCTATGTATTTCTAAGTGCACATTGTAAACCTCTGAAACATGAAGGTAAAACTGAATGGTGATTCACTCAGAAAACCCAGGAAAGGTGTAGCCAAATGTAATTTAGAACCTTAAATCCTTTTTTGTTCCTAACTTAAAAAAAAAAATTACAGTCCTGCTACTCTTGAGTTACACAAAATGGGTAAACAAAGAAACCTTTGAAATTTGTTGTTTTACTTTAAGCCAGCAGTACTCAATGAAGGGCAATTTGTCCCACAGAGGACATCTGGCAAAGTTAAGAGACACTTTTGATTGTTACAACTGGCTGGGGGTGAGGAGCTGCTACTGGCATGTAATGAGTAGACACCAAGATGCTGCTAAACATCTCACAATGCACAGGACAGACCCACAACAAAGAATTGTCCAACCCAACATTCACTAGTGCCACTTTACCTAATACTACCAGCCCCTGTGCTCAACCCTTGACCCCCACTGAAACAGCCAAGTTCTACTGACGGACAGAGGTGCCCACAAATTAAAGGAACTTTCCAGGTCTGCTAAAAGAATGTATTTTTTTCCTTTATGCAATACTGCCTTGTTCTTCTCTAGATTTTTTTTTAAACAAGCAAAGTAAAACCTAAAAACCCAGGATTCCAGTGAGTTATAACTACTATTATTATTAACATGTGGTAGCTGGCAAACAAGAAGCATGTTTTATATACTTATTACCCACCCCAAGCCTCTGAGCCAGAGTAGGACCTATGAATGGGAGCTGGGCTTGCAGGAAACATGCACGGTGCTAATAATAACCCTGGAGGAAAACCCAAGAGCGCTGGATTTCATTTCATTCAACTGTTGAGAACATACAGAACAATAAATCTGAACCATTGGTTTCCTTTTTCTATATCCTTAGTCACCCTTTGTTTATAGTAACAATAAAATCCCAACAAAACAAAAATCTTAGACCTCACTTCCTTTTAAAAATATTCTTAAATACTATTGATTGTGTGTTAACACTTTAGGAAGAGAGTCTGGTCTCACACTGAACTGAATGCTCCATCCAGGTCATGGCTGAAAGAGATTCCTGAAGACCAAAATGCTGTCCAATTGTTTTATAAATCATGGCTCAGCAGCACAGAATTCAGTGGGTGGAGAGGGGTGAGGGTGTTATATTGAGTGGGACACTTGAATCCATGTTAACACAATAAATTAAAAAAAAAATTTAATGGAAAAAAATCTTTAAAAAATAAAATAGTTTTATGTTTTCTTTAAAGAAAATTAAAAATTAAAAAAAGAAAGAGTTGGTGGAGAAAAGGGAACAGTCTTCCTAAGGATAGAACTCTTAATTGCAAACTCTGACATTTTAGCAAATAGTGTGAAGATACCCTTGGCACTGACACGTGGCTTACAGTCTTTTAAACTGCAAAACCCACACCTGGGATGAACCTTTGGTTTTACCAACAGAAGCCTTTTTTATAAAAAGGGAGGGGTTCTTCACACACTGTGGAATGCTATATCTCCTGGTAATCTGAAGAGTAAAGGTTACGGCCTGCTCAGGTGATGGCACAGTGGATAGAGCATCAGATTGGAACACAGGGGACACAGGTTCGAAAACCCAAGGCTGCTGGCTTCAACACGGGCTCATCCTGCTGGATCATGGGGTCAGCGGCTTGAGCGTAGGATCTTGGACATGACCCCACGGTCACTGGCTTGAGCCCAAGGTCACTGGCTGTCGCGAACCAGCGCGACTAGTAATTCCAGGTCCTGAGTGGGAATGGTGCGGAATTAAGAAAATACACTTAAACAATTAAAGAATGGGTTCTGGAGGCTCTGCAAAGCTGAGAGCAGAAACAGATCGCGCCCAAAAACTGCATCTTGCCTTATTTATAGGGCAAAGTGGGTCATTAGCAAATCAATGAGATTTCTGATTATGTTACCAAGGCAATCTAAGAATTTTACCAACTGCAGAAAACCCCACCATACTTAACATCTTAAGTTTACACAAAACAGGATAGAAGAAACTTGCCTCCAGTTTTTCCGGTGGACATTGAGGGGGTAGGACGAGTAAAAACAGTCCAGCACCACAGCTTAACAGCTGTTTGCAACCTAATCAGGCAAGTGAGGTCGGGGGTTGGGAAGACTGTCAGCTTACAGCCAATTCCCCACACCTCTGTCCCCCAAAGACCTAAACTCCAAAAACCCTCTTGCTTTTTCGGTCCCCAACAACTGGCTTGAAGCCCAAGGTTGTTGGCTTGAGCCCAAAGGTCACTGGCTTGAAGCCCAAGGTTGCTGGCATGAGTCCAAGGTCACTGGCTTGAGCAAGGGGTCACTTATTCTGCTGGAGCCCCCCAGTCACAGCACATAGGAGAAAGCAATCAATGAACAACTAAGGAGCCACAATGAAGAATTGATGCTTCTCATCTCTCTCTCTTCCTATCTGTCCCTCTTTCTGTCACAAAAAAAAAAAAAAAAAAAAGAGTGAAGGCTAGGGTTGACTTTTGCCCTCGTTAAAGGATTTCTTTAGTTTTAATAGAAGCTCCTTTTCTAGCCTCTGAATGGGATCCCTACTCCCACACTCACCTAACCACACACTGAGAGCATACTGATCCACAGACCTTACCTGTGCAAGTTCTTTACCTGCAAAGCAAGTGCCCATTCACCTCTCACCTCCTGAAATGTGCACCTCATTCATCTGAGACTCCACACAGCACAGCTAAAAAGAATTACTTTTAACATACAGGCTAAAATAATTGTTATCGTGCACATTTCAGAGATTACAGAAAGAAGAACAGGGCAAATGCTGAGTCATGTGGCACAAGCGTGTTCCCTACAGCCATAGTCGGTCCCTTCCTTCTTCCTTGTCCCTCGACCTCTGGGCGTTCGTTTTCTCTCTCCTAACGACGTCCACTTCCTCCACTGCACTGTGCTCATCTTGCTTTCTCTTAGGTGTTCATATTATGAAATGCCCTCCAACTCCCTTGTGGGGCATTTGGCCGCTGGGAGGGATTCTTGCAAAACTGGATGGACACCTCCAACCAGCAAAGGAGGGAGGTACTGAGTTTGAGGGTGGGCACTTAAAGAAGCTGAAGGATGCAAGAGCTGTTTGTCCAGAAATGGAAGGGATGCTCTTCCTTTTCAGAAAGGAGGCTGGAGGGGAAAATACAGAGAGATGGGAAGAGAAACAGAAGGCTCATGCCATATGGCTTCAAAGAGAACAAACGATTTAAGAAACAATCATCTAAAAAAAAAGAAAGAAAAAGAAGAAATGATACATCTAAGATGCTTCAGCTGAAAACCCATTTCCCAAAGCTTCAGAACACTTAAGATGCTGTGCAAAAGCAAAACAACACTGTGGGAGTAGCTTTTCAAAGAGAAGGAAAGGAAGGAGCTCAGCTCCAGGCTGGGAGTAACACCAGAGCAGATTTAAAAGCACACACAAAGACACAGGCCTCGGCAAGTCAGGTCAGCGGATAAAGCATCATCCCAGCACACCGGGGTCAGGGATTTGCTCCCTGGTCAGGGCACCTATGAGACGCAACCAATGAGTACACAGCTAGGAGGAACAACATGCTGATGCTTCTCTCTCTCTCTCTCTCTCTCTCTCTTCCTCCCTCGATCCCTTCAAATCAGTGGGAAAATTAAAACACACACACACACACACACACACGAGTTATAAGATGCATCATGGAAAAATAAGGAAGTCATTTAGAAACAACCAAAACTGACTATTATAACATAAAGCAAGTCCTCTCTCCAATTCCCAGAAATCTTAGAATAAGGATCACATCATTCTTGTATGAAATCTAACTGGTCCATTCTGCTTGTTCTTATTTTAAACACATTTAAGATGTGACTATTTCCCCATTTAAAAAAATTAATTTTTTCACTTGTGTCACTCAGTGGTGATTTTTACTATCTGTTTTAGTAGCACTGATAGAATCAAGTTTATTCCTCTAGATACTATTGTCCAAAATGCAGCATCGTGACCATTTAGTGGGCCCCAAAATAATTCAGCAGGTTGGAATCAGAAAACTTTTTTTAAAAACAGTATGGCAAGGATTGGAATGAAACAGATTACACTAGAAATATGCGAGTCCATTGTATATAGTATGGGTAAGAGCTGTTTTATGAAACTTCATTTTGTGTTTATATGTATGTATAAATATATACGGGATCACAATATAAAACATTTCTTACTGTGGGTCTCAGTCTAAAATGTTTGAAAGATATTGTACATAAATCAAATAAATGAAAGTGAGGACCTTTAAAAACAGGTACATAATATACCTGTGTATATCCCTATTGTAACAATAATAACAGCTAGTACTTAATAGAAACAAAAAATAAATGGTGATATACTGTTATTATTGTGATTTTTTAGCTTGTTAATAAAAATAATTTAGAACTTAAAGAAACAGGTACATAGTAAGAGAAAGCCAAATGTTAAAGATGGTCCCGTTCTACCCCCCACCCCCACCCCCACCCCCGCTGCCTGCAAAAGAGATGGTTCCTTTTTCTAGAACCTGGAAGGGTTTTGTTGTGTTCACAAAAGAAAGGGCAGTCTGTTTACAGACAGTCTCTGGCTGGAACTAGCCCAGCACCTTCCTCATGATCACAAATCTATGGAAGATTTGCTGTCTCCTGGGTCAGAAACTTGTATTATTCTGATTCACAATTCTACGCTACAAACCCAATAAAAGTCATATATACATAGCCAGGCAGAAATGCCAGCATCATTTATATAAAAGCCGATAGGAACAATAGGAAAGAGAACTTCAATAAACAAGCTGGTGGAAAGGGAGAATGACAAAAATTGTATTTTTAACATTTGGTTAATAATTATCAAGGCATAAAACTCTCCAGTCTCAACTTTATGAATGCATTACAGAACACTGCTTAAGCTGGACAGAGGGGGCTTGCAATGGTGACATTCTTAACATAACTTTGCTGAGAAAATGTTGGTTATTGACTATACAACTAATGGAACTTCAGAGGAAGAAAATGGGCATTTATTGAGAGATACTCTAGACCAGGGGTCCCCAAATTACGGCCCGCGGGCCACATGCGGCCCCCTGAGACCATTTATCCGGCCCTGCCGCACTTCCAGAAGGGGCACCTCTTTCATTGGTGGTCAGTGACAGGAGCATAGTTCCCATTGAAATACTGGTCAGTTGGTTGATTTAAATTTACTTGTTCTTTATTTTAAATATTGTATTTGTTCCCGTTTTGTTTTTTTACTTTAAAATAAGATATGTACAGTATGCATAGGGATTTGTTCATAGTTTTTTTTTATAGTCGGGCCCTCCAACGGTCTGAGGGACAGTGAACTGGCCCCCTGTGTAAAAAGTTTGGGGACCCCTGCTCTAGAGACTTGTCATCTCATGGAGTCACCATAATGTAATCATCAACATAGCAAGAAACAGCTCAGAGGTCAAATACTTGGTTCTGCAGACAGAAGGCAGAATTCAAAGCAATTGGACCCAGAAGCTTCTCCCTGCTCCATTTTACATCAAGATATCTGAATATAAAGATATCTTTACAAAAACCTAATGACTGCCTGACCTGTGGTGGTGCAGTGGATAAAGCGTTGACCTGGAAATGCTGAGGTTGCCGGTTCGAAACCCTGGGCTTGCCTGGTCAAGGCACATATGGAGTTGATGCTTCCTGCTCCTCCCCCTTTCTCTCTCTCTGTCTCTCTCCTCTCTCTCTCTCTGTCCCTCTCTCTCTTTCTCTCCTTTCTAAAATTAATAAATAAAATTTAAAAAAATTTAAAAAAACTAATGACTGCTTGCTATAAAGACCTAATCACTGCCTATGGCTTTTAACAACTCCTCATGTTTTCACTGCTTTGAGATAAAATAAGAATTTGGGGAGAGAGAGTCTGCAAATGAGAGGAAACGATGTCTGTAATCACACACTCAGGAACTTTGATTTTAGGACCAGAAGCAACAGAGGCATCCATATCTGTTCTCAATTTGATAGACAAACTTAATTAACCTTTGCTACTCTGTTCCAACCCACTGTTTTAGACAAAACTAGTGACCCACAAACAATATGTTGCCACCAGAATCTCAATGGCTGAGACACCAAGAGATATAGCCCCATCAGCAGTATCGGGAAATAAGCCACTTGGATTAGCTGCTCCAAGAAATATGGATTATATTCCTGTCACACATGATCTGTCAGAAACATTAGGATACTTTCAGCATAAATCAGCAGTGTGAAGGGTATCTTTATGAGTACTAAACATGACAGACTGCCTGGAGGGCAAGGTGAGACTGTCTGGGGCTTCCTTCTAAGTGAAGCACACGTGCACACTCACACTGTTTTACCTGAACTGGTATTAAAAATCCAAATATAAGCTGGTGATCGCTGATGGGCACACCCAACTCACAGCAGCTCAGATGCCACTGACCTCCAAAAGGGAAAGGCTTTTCCCCTCCAAAACCATGATGAAGTATTAACATAATTAATTTTGTTGTAAGAATGTTGTAGACTGTCAAGTTAACTATAGATTTTATCTCTAATTTTCTGACATTAGGATAGAAGTTACTGGTTAGGCTTTATATAATTAAAAATTTTGCTTTAATAGAACTACCTTATGACCCAGCAATCCCTCTACTGGGTATATACCCCAAAACCTCAGAAACATTGATACGTGAAGACACATGTAGCCCCATGTTCATTGCAGCACTGTTCACAGTGGCCAAGACATGGAAACAACCAAAAAGCCCTTCAATAGAAGACTGGATAAAGAAGATGTGGCACATATACACTATGGAATACTACTCAGCCATAAGAAATGATGACATCAGATCATTTACAGCAAAATGGTGGGATCTTGATAACATTATAAGGAGTGAAATAAGTAAATCAGAAAAAAACAGGAACTGCATGGTTCCATACATTGGTGGAACATAAAAATGAGACTAAGAGACATGGACAAGAGTGTGGTGGTTACCAAGGGTGGGGGGAGGGAGGACATGGGAAGGAGGGAGGGAGAGAGTTAGGGGGAGGGGGAGGGGCACAGAGAACTAGATAGAGGGTGGCGGAGGACAGTCTGACTTTGGGCGAGGGGTTTGCAACATAATTTAATGACAAAATAACCTAGACATGTTTTCTTTGAATATATGTACCCTGATTTATTAATGTCATCCCATTACCATTAATAAAAATTTATTAAAAAAAAAAATTTGCTTTAGGAAAACCCCACTTGTCCCGTTTTTCTTGTTTCTCTATAACATCCTGCATCCACCACAGGGCACTGCTATTAGCATTCCTTATAAAAAAGGGGAAGGAAGGGAGGGAGGGAGGGAGGGAGGGAGGAAGGAAGGGAGGAAGGAAGGAAGGAAGGACCAAATTATGATTGTTAGCCCTAATAGCCCAAGTCAAATACTTTATCTAGTTTAATTACTCTTTTCTGAGAAAAGAAATTGCTTTAAATGTTTTAAACTGGATATGTTCTTATAAACCCTTCCTGTGTCTACTTGAAAACTGTCCATTTTATTTTCCAGAGGAAAAAGCCAGTGTCTGTCCAGATATAGATAATGAGCAATAAAAATGGAACCCAGATCCAGTTTCACCTGTCAGAGACCTGGGCAATGGAATCGGGTGGGCAGCCTATTGGAGCCCGTTCCCAAGGGCAGGAAGGCCTAGGTTTAGGGCCTGGCTCTCCATTAACAGCTGTGCTCCTCAGACAAGTGGCTAAAACCTTCACAGTGCAGAATTACCCAGGAGTTTGCACATTGTCCTCGGGACCTGATGGTGCAGCTTGGTGACCTGAGACAAGTACAAGAATTTATCTGAAGTCTCTTCATCTTAAAAATGGAAATGTAGCCTGACTTGTGGTGGCACAGTGGATAAAGCATCGACCTGGAAATGCTGAGATCACCGGTTCAAAACCCTGGGCTTGCCTGGTCAAGGCACATATGGGAGTTGATGCTTCCAGCTCCTCCCCCCATTCTCTCTCTCTGTCTCTCCTCTCTCTCTCTCTCTCTCTCTCTCTCTCTCTCTCTGTCTCTCCCTCTCCTCTCTAAAATGAATAAATAAAAGATTAAAAAAAAAATGGAAGTGTATTTTGCATTCTACCTTCTTCCTGACATACCATTATTTTTAAATTTGGAAATATTTTTTAAATAATGATTATTAATTATAATTGTCTCCCCAGGACTGGGAGTCAGGTTGAAACCTTAGACTCAGATCCTGCCCCCCTCACAGGTGGACCCTCCTGTGAAGCTACCAAGCTACCTGTGAAGCTACCAAGCTACCAGGGCACAGAAGTGGAGGGGCTACGGCCACTCCCACGGAGCACAAGCTCAGCGAGTCACTTCTTAACGTTCTTGTTAGCTAACAGGTTGTTCTGGAGTTGCTGGTTATAGGATAAAGAACACCAGGTGCTGGGGGGTCATCCTAGGAATGCTCACAAGGGGGTACTTTCCTCTGAGCTCCAAGGAGCAGATGCCAGAATCCGATCTCCTTCCTGTCTCTTAGTTTCAAACCCAGGCTACTTACACGGTCCCTAACTTCCCTTCTCATTTGCCAGGTGGTAACAGCAGCCTTCCCCTAAGACTCACCTTTGGCCTTTTTGTCTCTTTGGTTCAGACATAGGTTTCCTAGCACACAGGAGGACCTCCGTGCATGTTTATTTAATACATGAATGCATGCCAGTGAGGTGCCTAATCATTAATAGGCAAGCATATCAGGCGCCGTTTCAGACGGAGCCCAAAATAACCACCAGAGGATGGAAAGTCACTTGTGTGGCCATTTGACCACAACCTAACCGTGATCTGAATGTGACTCTACACTCCCATGGCACAAGCTTCTGAAAAGCAATCAAGAAGATGCCTGGCACAGGGACGCAAAGGAATTCCCAGGTAGAGCTCCGAGTCCTCCCATATTCATTTCTGCTCACTTGATAATGCACCTCTCCCTTGTCAACCTGGTACAACACATTTATTTAAGAGATAATGTTGCCGTGGAGGAGTGCACAAGGCAATAAACAGCTTTTGCAGGCAATTAAATGCAGAAGTGAAATTGAGCCGCTGGTCAGTGGAACCAGCCATTCATCGTGAGTTTGTACCAGTGACACAAATGTTATTCCTGTTTCGCAAAGGGACAGGAATCTATGATTGGGCCACCAATCTGCACAGGCTGGAGGGGCAGACCTGAAGCGATTGAAGCAGCTGTCAGTATGCAGACATTAACAAGAAAGAGCCTTGGGATTCTGGGGTGCTGACCCAGGAGACTGCTGTACTTCTTTTTTTATAGGTATTGCACTTAGTAGGTGCTCAGTAATTATTTGCAGTTTGCTTGATTGTATAGGGAGACTTATTACATGAAGTTTCAAGTCTACAGTTTCTCTGAAAATGATTCAATACCATATCCTCCCGACTAATTTCTAAGGTCTAGCTTTAAAAAATTATGATGATCTACACTAGTCTATTTTTTCTCTAGGAATCAGAGAAGAGCTTTTGTTGAAAAACATTCGTGCTGCTTGCTCAACACGCACTGATACACAAAGCAGCAAGGGAAGGGGGTAACTTGTAACACAGTGACTCGCTCCAGCAGACAGGAAGTTGGGTCGTAGCAACAGAGTCAAGGAAGCGGATGGAGGAGACAGTGCCTGGGATTCAGGCCCTTCGGCTGAGCTGGGGCAGCAGAGCCAGGGAAGACGCAGTCAGGAGAGAGGGGCACCTCCGGCTGAGCTGGGGCAGCAGAGCCAGGGAAGACGCAGTCAGGAGAGAGGTGAACCTCCGGCTGAGCTGGGGCAGCAGAGCCAGAGAAGATGCAGTCAGGAGAGAGGGGCACCTCCGGCTGAGCTGGGGCAGCAGAGCCAGGGAAGACGCAGTCAGGAGAGAGGGCACCTCCGGCTGAGCTGGGGCAGCAGAGCCAGGGAAGACGCAGTCAGGAGAGAGGGCACCTCCGGCTGAGCTGGGGCAGCAGAGCCAGGGAAGACGCAGTCAGGAGAGAGGGGCACCTCCGGCTGAGCTGGGGCAGCAGAGCCAGGGAAGACGCAGTCAGGAGAGAGGGGCACCTCCGGCTGAGCTGGGGCAGCAGAGCCAGGGAAGACGCAGTCAGGAGAGAGGGGCACCGGCGCTCTCCAGGTGCAGCTGTGAGGCACCTTCCACAAAGGGCACAGAAAAGCACGGCAACGCCCAAGGTGGGAGGGCTCTGCACTTGGCCCTCCCCTGGAAGCTTCTACCACACGGGAGCAAAGCACTCCTCAAAGAGCAGAATCAGAGCGCCTTTCTGAGCCAGCAGAAAGAGCAGGGCCAAGGGAGCCCTGTCCCAGCTCACTGTGCCAGACACTTCTGACCTAGTGAGTCTGGTTAGAATGTGAGCCATCCAGTTCCTCCTCCTCAAACACTGGTTATAAGTATTATCTCAGCCTTGGCTGGTTAGCTCAGTCGGTTGTAGTCCCTAAACAGCAAGGTTGTGGGTTTGATCCCCGGTCAGGGCACACACAGAAAGCAACCAATGAATGCACGACTGAGTGGAACAACAAAATAAATGTTTCCCATTCCCTCTCTCCTCTCTCTCCCTCTCTCTGTCTCCTTAAAAATCAATTGATCAATAAAAAATAAAGCCTTGGCCAGATAGCTTGGTTGGTGCACAGGTTACCGGTTCAATCCCCAGTCAGGGCACATAGAGGAACAGATCGAGGTTCCTGTCTCTGTCTTTTTTCTCTCTCTGCCTCCCTCTCAGTCTCCCTCTCACACACACAAAGTATTATCTCTAATTGTTCACTATTTAATATTTCTTTATAACATTTACATCTAAATACACATAATTAGCACCATCACAATCGTTGTATATGCTTTTAGGGTTTTTTGTTTTGTTTTGTTTTTTGTTGTTTTGTCCTTAGTGAGAGGAAGGGAGATAAAGGACAGACTCCCACATGCACCCCAATCGAGATGCACCTGGCAACCCCTGCCTGGGGCCAAT
Organism: Saccopteryx leptura; assembly: GCF_036850995.1. NCBI lineage: Eukaryota > Metazoa > Chordata > Mammalia > Chiroptera > Emballonuridae > Saccopteryx > Saccopteryx leptura. Next base: position 60,198,941 of record NC_089504.1, on the reverse strand, counting down.
GCTCAGACCAACCGAGCTATCCTCAGCACCTGGGGCCAACACTCAAACCAATCAAGTCACTGGCTGCAAAAGGGGAAGAAAAAGAGAAGGGAGAAAGGAAGGGAAGAGAAACAGAGGTAGAGCTGATCGTGAGCTGTCTTTCTTAAAGAAAACACAAGATTTTTCTTTCTCATCTGCCAACAGGTTCAGACACCCTCCCACTGTATCTCTAAAGTCTGGAAGCAGCCAGATAACTGGCACACTCTCTCAGGGAATCTGCAGAATCAGCTATTTTTGTTTGTTTTTAATAACTACAGAATATTCCCTTCTCCTTTCAGAGCGGAACGTCTTTGTTAGAATCAACCTAGAACACACCCCAAATCATAAAATCCAAATGACAGTTTGAAAGGCCTACAGCCATCCAGCTTAAAGATCCACAAATCACCCTGGTGGGATAGCTCGGTTGATTAACACTCACATTACCCCTCCATTCTAACACCAATGCATTAAGGGCCCTTTTTAAACAGCATAATTCTAAAAATAAAATGCATGAAAATGGGTGCACAAAATTAGCACCATCACAATCATTGTATATGCTTTTAGGTTTTTTTGTTTTGTTTTCTTTTTGTTCTTTTGTTCTTAGTGAAAGGAAAGAAGATAGAGGGACACACTCCCACATGCACCCCAATCGAGAGCACCTGGCAACCCCTGCCTGGGGCCAATGCTCAGACCAACCAAGTTATCCTCAGCACCTGGGGCCGACACTCAAACCAATCGAGTTACTGGCTGCAGGGGATTAAAGCTGACATATCCCTAAGGATAGGAAAAGAATCCAAAAAGTAGGGTGAATTGAATATTAACAACTTCCTAACACCTAAATAAAGGAAAATGGAATAGAATTGCTAAAAAAAATTCAACTCACATTTGGGGGAGGGGGGTATTTTTCTGAAATAAGAAGCAGGGAGACAGAGAGACAGACCCCTGCATGCACCCAACCAGGATCCACCTGGAAATCCTACTAGGGGGCAATGCTCTGCCCATCTGGGGCTGTTGCTCCACTGCAACCAGAGCCATTCTAGCACCTGAGGCGGAGGCCATGGAGACATCCTCAGCACCCGGGCCAACTTTGCTCCAATGGAGCCTTGGCTGCAGAAGGGGAAGAGAGAGACAGAGAGAAAGGAGAGGGGAAAGTGTGGAGAAGCAGATGGTCACTTCTATGTGATCTTGCTGGGAATCAAACCTGGTACTTCCACATGCCAGGTCGATGCTCTACCACTGAGCCAAACTGCCAGGGCCTCAACTCACATTTCTAAAAAGTTGGCATAATAAAGTCAAAGATTTGCCCTAAACTCCCAAATATGTAAGTTGCATTTGTCTTGCAATCCATGCCCAGCTGAGAAAGCTTGACTATAGTAAATGCATCCAAAATAAGAACACTTATCACAGAGAATCGTAACATCTTATGGATGGAGGTGGTCTTGGTAGTGTTGAGTCCAAGTGTTCATGCGTACACTCATTCCCACAATGTGGTTAATCCCGCCTGTAAATGCTTTCAGTGCCTTAAAATTCCTTCTAAAATACCGGCATGTTGGATATGGTCAACACTGAGGGAGTAGAACAGTCCCAGGTAAACACTCCTTCCCCAATAATGTAAAATGCTTTGTTTTACTCCAGATATCGAAAGTTCTTCACTGCACAGTACTTAAAATGCTTGAGAGTATGTATGACTGACCACCATACTCAGCTAAAAACATACCATGCCGGCCCAGCACAACAGCAACCTAACTCCTCTTACCCTCTTCCACGCACACATACAGATTACAGCACGTCTCCCTCCCAGGGTACAAATTCATCAGGAAGATCACTGCCCCCCAGAAGGCTGCACCCAGCATTTCCTATGCTGCTCAGAGAAAACGAGGGCAGGGTGGGAGGAGGCCTCCTATCGTAAGCCGCTTGTGAATCTGACAGTGGTCAGCTAGGTCGTCATGCAAAATGACACTGAAAACTGAGGAAAGTCAAATTTGAAAAAGTAAACAAATATATACATATTTCTTTAAAACGCCCTGCAGACAACTTCTGGTGTTAAAAGACCTTATGTGTAGAGTGAAAAATTCTTTACACATTTCATATAATACGCATATATACCTGTGAGCTGAGTTGGGCATGTGCCTGTGTGTGTGTGGTTTTCATGTATCCAGTTCACTCTCTGGGTAACATCTTACCTGCCACTGGTTTCCTGTCTGACCAGGTACATAAGGTGCTGGGAGGCTCCGAAGGCTGTTCTTCACTGGGGATCCCCCGAGTGGGTTTCCCATGTCCCCGGAAGAGGAATCAGAAGTCAAGGCCATGGGGTACTGCGGGTAGTTGTACAGATTGTTGTAGTAAGGAAACAGAGGTGGCTGATAAAAGCTGCTGTAGTAGGCGGAGTCAGAAACCAAATCAGGTGTGTTCTCCATGTGCCCTCTGCTGGGGACAGGCGGAATATCCTGGATGACCATACGCCCATCTAGAAAGAAAAAAAAAAGAAAGACAACATGGTATTATTAAACTGAGGGTTCACAAAACTGTACCTCTCGACCTTGGCAACACATGGCCACCCTTCTCCAGATCTGCAGAGCTGAAGAACAGGGCACCTGACGGTCCTGACCACGCAGCTGCTTCCGCAGCCAGAATGAAGGAGGTTTCTAAGGCTGGCGTACTTCCGGCAGCACGGGTCTTGCAGAATACCTCTATGAAGAATACCAAACACATTTTAAGGGTCATTTTAATTATATAAAGCCTGACCAGTAACTTCTATCCTAATGTCAGAAAATTAGAGATCAAATCTATAGTTAACTTGGCAGTCTACAACATTCTTACAACAAAATTAATTATATTAATACTTCATTTTAAATAAGGTAATAAAAAATAAATTCTATCTCCCTAATTATGGTGACAACATAGATATGTCAGGAAATCAAAGCAAGAGACTTTCGTTCACAATTGATATGCTATTCTTTGGAAGTGTGGACAATGATTTAGACTAGCAGTAGACAAACTTCTTTTGTAAAAGGCCAGTTAGTAACTATGTTGAGCTTTGTGGGCCATTTAGTTGTAGACGATGCAGGTTGTTTCCCGGTTGTGTTGCAATAAAACTTTATTCACAGTGGGCAGAAAGAGACTCACTAGCTATATAATTTGCCAGCCAGAGGTCTACATTTTGTGTCAATGCCAATAAACAACTAAATGGACTTCTAAGTCATCCCTCCAATGGATATTTATTAAACTATGTTCAAAGAGTTGGTTCAGGTGCCTGAAATGGCTGCAAGGTGTCAGGATGCCCCTCCTCAACACAAGTCCACAGTCAAGGAAGAAAGATATGATGAAATTACAAACAATTAAAAGGATTATCATACAGGAATACCCATAAATTTACAAAAATTCTAAGGCTGGAAAGGTGGCTTGTAGCCTAGAAAGGAACTACACAGACCTTCATAGAAAAAATTGCATCTGAAGGATATGCTAAATGAAATGAGTCCAATAGAGAAAAACAAGTACCATATGATTCTGCTTATATATGGACTTGAATGAACAAAACAAACAAAACAGAAACAAACTCATACAGAGAACAGACTGACAGCTGTCAGAAAGGAGATGACTTGGGGGGCCTGGGTGGAAAAAGTGAAGGTGTTCGTTAAGCAGTACAAATCGGTAGTTACAGACTAGCCACAGTGGTGTAAATTACAGCATAAAGAATACAGTCACTATATCAAGATAAATATATATGGGACCAAGCGGATACTTGAAGCAGCAGACCACTCTAAAAGTACATGATTTTCTAACTACTTTGCTGTACATCTAAAACAAATATAGAATAACCATAAATGTAAACCATAATTAAAAATAAAAAAATAATAAAATTTATTATTTTAATAATAAATAAAATTTAAAATGGAGAATAAAGAAAAATTGCATCTGAGTTGCACTTTAAAAGAGAAACAAGAAACAGGTAAAAAATGAGAAAAAGAGTAATGAGAAAAAGGCTGTAAGGATAATGAAAGGAAGCAGGAAAGCGGACGGTGAATTTGGGAGTGAAGAACGGCATCAGGCTGAAGAACTGGGTGCAGGAAGGGAAAGACGGGAGCAGTCTGACAGGCGGCCTGGAGGGAGAGCCTCAGCCAGCGCTCTGCCTCTCCTCAGGGTGTGGTGGGAACCACTGAGCATCCCTGAGAAGGGGCGGAGAGGGCAAGAGCTGTGCTCCGGGGTGATTTCTCTGAGGGCAATTCATAAGACAAGTGACGGGAAGAGAGACCAGAGGCAGGGAGAGCCACCAGGGAGCCAAGGAAGAAGTCAGGAAGAGACCTAGAAGACGCCAATACAAGGGAGGGGACCTGTGCCAAGAACAAGTGAAAGAGGAAACTCAACACAAGCAAAGGACAGATGGGATGTCAGGAATGAAGATGCAGGAGAAGGCAAAGAAACACAAAGCAGATGTCCAGGAGAGCAGGAGGCCTGGATGTGGTAGGGCGAGGGGGGCGCATGTTCTCCTTAATCAGGGTGCCAGAAGGCACGCAAGTGGGAGCGGTGGGTGAGGGTGAGAAACCTGATGCCTGCACACTTGGGTGAGGCGGAGGTTGGATGCTGCGATGCAGGAGTCACGCCCAGGAGATGCTGGCTGCCCCTGGGAGAGCAGAGGAAAGTTGTTACAGAAGAGCGTGTTCTGAGAGAGGAGAGCGTCAAGGCTGAAGTCGAGGACAGCTGAGGAGACATACAATGAATGCCACAGAGGCCGAAGTTGGCATGGACTTCAGAGGAGACAGGCTGTGCTGTCAACTGCTGCTAAGAGAACAAGCAAACTAGTTCTGGGAAAGACCGACAGAGGGTAGGTTTTTAAGGCCTTGTGTTTTAGCACAGAAGAAGCAAGGACGCAACGAGGAGACAGAAGCGATGGTCCCTCTGTTGTTCCGGAACGTAAGATCCAGCAGGCAGACACACGCCTGCCGGCTCCCCCCTGCTCTCCGAGCCTAGCACTCTGCTGGCCACACAGTGGTAAATACTCGTGAAAGGAGTCAATAAATAATGGTTTCCCAAGTAGCCTGATATCAAAATAAATGTGAAGAAAAAAAAGAGAAGCTGCAGGGAGTAATAAGATGTTATTTTATTTTTAAAACCTCGAGAAGGGTTGGGCATTCACAGGCAGGGAGAAGAAGCTAACAGAGAAATTCTTGGGACAGTCGACGCTCGGCCCAGAGCAGATGCTGAATGTGCGGAAGGAGGAAACAGGTCAAGGAGGGTGTGACTGACAGTGCGAGCTCTGGACAACAAACCGTGTTTTTACTGTTCCGTTTTAAAGTCAACACTGAAGTCTCCTCTCTGGGAGGATACCAGATGCACTCACCTTAGGCTCCTGTCAAGCCACTTTTTCATTGTATTCCTTTTCTTTCTTCTCTTCTCCTTTTCCCAACTAATGAGATGAGAATTTTCAATTCCATTATTCTACACTGTCTGAGAAAAGTACATGTATGTCACTCTCTCCTCCTCAACTTCCCCACGTGTCCTTTCTCTTATTTTAAAGACCAATTTACTGGATTAGGTGGTTTTCACTATCTTATTCTTTAGTTTTCAATGATATGTCTTTATTGTTTACCTGATTATAAAAGCAATAAAAACCTTGCCAAAATGATAAATAATATGGATGTTTAAATAAAAAAAGGGACCCTGGCCAGGCTGCTCAGTGGATAGAGCATCGTCCCGGGGGGGTGCTGAGGTCATAGGTTCAAAACCAGGTCAGGGTACATACATGAAGCCATCAATGAGTGCACAACTAAATGGAACAACTACGTGGAAACGAGTTGAAGCTTTTCTCTTTCTCTCTCCCCTACTGTCTCTCTCAAATTGATGGGGGGGGGGGGGGGCGGATGAGAAAAGGAATGAATGGCATATTCTTACCACCCAGCTATAAGCATTAATGGGAAATCCATACACAATCTCACAGACATTTAGGAAGGCATTTTAGATGCTTATCCCTGTCCCTGAAGAAAAACAAAAACAAAAAACAAAAAAAACCTGGATGTCCCTTAGGGCCTGCCCTTCAAAAGCAAGGTTCTTAATAAAGCAAAATACAGTAGCAGATAAAGAATTAAATAGGACAAGAGTATTCTAGGATCAAGGAACAGGTTCCTGAATTTCTGTATCATAACCTTAGTCACAACTTCTTATCAGACCTTAGTTTTACCAGCAACAAAACACTGTCAGTCATAACTTTGAAGGTAACAAGAGCATGGCTTCAATAAGCTGTACAGTAAATCTCAGGTCAAAGCAAGGATTTGTTTGGCTACAGTTGATTGTAACTAGTTAATAATGCCATCACTTTTCCACTTAACTATCTTTTATTTCCTTCAAATCACAGAGCTTTAATAATAAATTTTTTAAAAGAATAAATTAGCACATATGTTGGAAAAGTTTCATTTCACACCAGTATTTAAATACTAAAAATCATTTGAGCTCTGTATGAATAGATGCTTAAATATTTTTACACTCTTAAAATGTTGAAGCACTCTTAAAAAGTGACATTTGTGAAAGCACTAAAAGAGAGGACCTGTGTCAAGGACACGTGAAACTATCAAACTCTGGATTTTACAAATCACCAAATAGTCTTTTAAAGTTCCCAATTAAAACACTCGGTCAATGTGCGCAACAGCGCTATGACTCCCGGCCTCTCTGTGGATGCTACTAGTACATGGTAACTGCCTGTGGTTGAAATAAACGCCCGTCCAACTACACGTCTAGTCTAGTGGTGTTCAGAGCGTGGTCACTGACTCAGCAGCATCGGCTCCACCGAGGAACATGTAGAAATGCTCGTTGTCGACCCCCCCCAGACCCCCGCAGTCTGAAACTCTGAAGGTCGGGTCCAGCAATCTGAGTTTTAACAAAACCCTCAGAAGGTTCTGATGCAGTCAAAAGATTGAGAACCACTGGGTCACTTCTCAAGATTCAAAGCAGCTGCTCAACAAATTATCCCTAAAAATATGTGACCCTGACAGCATCATCGTGACATTCCTGACTATCGAAAAAGAGTATATAAGTGAATATAACTGAATAAAGAAGATGGGCTTCCACTTAAGTCAGCTGTGAACCTGGAACTACAAGCTCTGTGTGCTGACACATGTTGCTGCCACATTGTTCCAGTTTTCATGGCCACAACCAGGTTTCCTTATTTATTCCAACCACAAAAGCTTAATTCCTCTATTCAAGCACTGACTTCATTTATCAGGCATCTACTATTTGCCAGGCATTTAATTAGGTGTTCATATTGCAGAGTTAAACTTCAATAGTCCTCATAAGACTTCTAGACAAGCCATAGGAATGGGTAATACAAAAATCATTTATTCTTGACCTTAAATTACATCTTAGTATTCATTGGCTCATTAGTTATCATATAACAACTACGTCCAAAGCTTTGCTTTAGATCTTGTCAAAGGCACAGAGAAATATTGAAAATGTTTCATTTCTTCTTGAGAATGTACCGTCTATCTGGGAAAATTAAGCATAGACTGAGAAGCCTTCAAAGCCACAATGGCAGTATAGGTATATGTCACCATCAGCAAAGGCAGTGGAGGAATGACCCAGAATGGAGGTGGCTTAGAGAGATGGTGGGGGTGGGAAGGCACTCAAAAGAAGAGAATAATATCAATAGGATCACGAAGGAGGAAAAGGACAAGACACGATTCATAAACAGTGACCAGAGGGGCCTGGATCGGGTGCAGAGTTCACATTAAGACAACAGATTATAAGAATGGAAAGTTACATGGGGCCAAAGTGTGGAAGGCCTGTAATGTGAAAGCCAGACAAGGACTTCTGGTTTCTCCTCAAGCTGTGAGGAGGCAATGAAGGTTTTCAAAGCAAGGGGATAACATGAAAATGTATTAGGGAAGTTAATCTGATCCAAGCACAAAATTAGAAGCTAGGAGAATAAGGCGGCAGGACAATAAACTAGGCTAGAGCAGTCTCTTGTGTGTGTGTGTGTGTGTGTGTGTGTGTGTGTGTGTGTGTGTGTGTGTGTGTGTGTGTATTTATGTATACATACTCATACACACATTCTATAGACTGGAGTACTGCAGGCCGGAAGAAGTCAGAGCCTCAAGAAAGTCACTGGTGGCCCTGGCCGGTTGGCTCAGTGGTAGAGCGTCAGCCTGGCGTGCAGGAGTCCCGGGTTCGATTTCTGGCCAGGGCACACAGGAGAAGCACCCATCTGCTTCTCCACCCCTCCCCCTCTCCTTCCTCTCTGTCTCTCTCTTCCCCTCCCGCAGCCAAGGCTTCATTGGAGCCAAGTTGGCCCTGGCACTGGGGGTGGCTCTATGGCCTCTGCCTCAGGCGCTAGAATGGCTCTGGTTGCAACAGAGCGACGCCCCAGATGGGTGGAGCATCGCCCCCTCCTGGTGGGCATGCCGAGTGGATCCTGGTCTGGCGCATGCGGGAGTCTGTCTGACTGCCTCCCTGTTTCCAACTTCAGAAAAATACAAAAAACAAAAACAAACAAAAAAGAAAGTCACTGGAATATCTGGTGTTCTGAGAATTCTCTTCAAACAACCAAGTTACACTGATTATTACTGTCACCCAGGGACCAGGAAAGTGACCCAACTGCCTTTCAGATCCTTGTCATGGCTGAGTGATCGTGCGAGCTCACATCTGTCGGAGAAAGAGCACACAGCTCTGCCCAGCCTGACGGAGTAGGAACAGACACGGAACGCCATCTCCCCAACGTTCCCATCACGGTCACCAGAGACCTTCTCTTCAACACTGGACCTCAAGCTGCTAAGTAGCTTCAGTGTCACTATTAATTGAAGATAAACCTGAAAGGAAGACTTTCAACTCATAAACCACAATATATGTACAAATTTTGAAATTTGTGTATCATCAAAAAGTGGTTTTCTGCGTACAAACTTTTAATAGGCTACTAACCATTTTCTGAACCACAAGGGGAAAAAAACAGTAAAACTTCATAACTAGTTCTAGAAATCTGAGCTGAATCACCAATATGTGTCTGCCCCTCACAGTGACGGATTCCTCCTGCTCGTCCCCGCACCGGATACACTCTATGACAGGGACATTTAAACTACACGGCTGGTATGACGAAGTACAAAGACCACTGAGAAGAAAACATCTTAATGAGTTTGCTAAAAATTATTTTTTACAAATAGTTGATATACAATGTTATATCAGTTTTAGGTGTACAAAACAGTGATTCAACATTTATATACCTTACAACGTAATCACTACAATAAGTCTAGGAACTGTCACTGTACAAAGTTATTACAATATGACTGACTATATTCCAGATCTCACAGTGTTTTTGTAGAATAAAAACTTGCCAAGATTGCTTTAAAAATTATAATAATAATAATAAAAATAGAAAGGAAACAGCATTGTTCCCAAGAGATTGTGGTAGCTTTCTTAACCAGTGGTCCCTTACAGGGAATTACCAACCCCTCCCAAGATGCAAATGGCAGTATGAAGTTAGATGTTTTAAGTGCTGTTCTATGGTACTGGTGTAGTCCTAACCTGTGCTATCAGGAACAAAGATCAGCAGGCCTGGATTCAACAGCTAGGAAAAGAACTGGATAAGCATATACCTACAGAAACGACCAAGAGCATGCATCAGCAGAGATGCTGTTTGCAGACTCGATCACTTCTTATTCCAGTGCGTGCGTCTGAGGCTCCGTACATTTACCTTCCATAGTTCAGTTCTCTGGTAAGGCTTCCCAATCCCTGCTACTTTTTTTGCACTGACATATGCGGTGTGAAATATGATTCACTCCTTCAAGAGAGATCAATGTACCCACACATGATAAATACCTTTATTGATCTTGCAGTGTTATATGTTGTTCTCTGAGCCCATGGCATATTAATAGTAGTTAACCAGTAATTCATTTTAAGGTGTGTGAAGGCTTTTTTCCCCAGTCTTCTCTAGTGTCAAGATTTCCAGAGTTGTTGCACTTTGAGTCATTTATGTCCAAACCTGGAGCCACACACCCCTTTCAATGACAACACCAAACCCCATAGTTGCCAATATGAAAGATCACATATAAAAACAAAACTTACAGTTTGCAACGATAAGACTACCTATGGTTTGCAATGATTTCTTGTAAACGATTAATCTGCGTATTTCAGGTTTTATTTGTCTTTGTAATCCATACCCCTGCATTGTGCCTTCCTTCTTAGCTTCTGGTTTTAAGAGTTATCAATCAGAAAAAAATGTTCACCACTGAATCCCAGAGATCGGTATGTCTGCCATCAACTCACATGTTGTACTGATGTTAGGAGGGCACAGAAAAAAGTGCAAGTCATTTCCCCCATTCTTTTTATTTATTTTTTTAAGAAAAATTAAGGTCTTAAGAAAACGACTGTCCTTTGATGATGTCATGTTATAGACTCTAGAGCAGCAACTTTCAACAGATGTGCCACAAGAATTTTAATTTTGTTAATTTTTAGTGATTTGAGAGAGAAACATCAATTTGTTGTTCCAATTACTTATACATTCACTGGTTGATTCTTGTGTGTGCCCTTTCTGGGAATCAAACCCACAACCTTGGCATATCAGGACAATGCTCAGTCTAACCAACTGAACTACGCAGCCACTGCAAGAATTGTTTTGATGGTTTTTTTTGTTGTTTTGTTTTTTTTTGGTAGCAAGAAGAGGGGAGAGAAAGGTGGGGGGGGGGAGAAAGCTTAAAAGCATCAACTTATAGCTGAGTCACTAACTAGTGATTGCTTCTCATACATGCCTTGACTGGGGGGGCTCCAGCCAAGCCAGTGAGTGACCCCTTGGGCTCAAGTCAGTGACCTTGGACTCAAGCCAGCAACTTTGGGCTCAAGCCAACAAACCTGACCTCAAGCTGGTGAGCTTGAGCTCAAGCCATATGAGCCTGTGCTCAAGCTGGCAACCTCAGGATTTTGAACCTGGACCTCAGCACCTCAGGTCAATGCTGATTCCACTGAGCCACCCCCAGTCAGGCACATTGCCAGGGTTTTTTAAACGTGCAATACCTAACTATTCAGTCAGGGGCACTGACCTCTTTTCCCTTAGATGTCAAATAAAAAAATGACAATAGGCAACACAACAATAGCCATCTGGTGTGAATGAATCAAAATTACACCTGTTTCTTTTTGTTAGATTGGCAAAAATTATATTTTTTGATGTGCCACAGAATTGTAGTGATTAGTTTGTGTGTACCATGAGATGAAAAGGGCTGCCCATCTCTGCTCTGGAGGATGACAGTGGAGTGCACCCTCACTGAGACAAGCAGTCCGAGCTTCCCCAGCTCCTGCTTTCAGCGTTCCCCTCCGCAGGGCGACGCTGCATCCAGATTCATCAGCTCCTGACTCTGCCAGACTTGGGAACCCTGAGAAATGCAGTGAGAGGCTTCAGGACTCTTTCTCTACGTGAGAGAGAGTCTAGAAAAGTCGCATAGGAGACAAGTTGTTCCACCAGCCGATACCTGGGCCCTCTCAGCACTTGGACAATTCCTGGAAGGAAAGCTCATCATCCAGCCCAAGACAAGGGGTTGGTTTTCTGAATTAAAGCCGAGCCATTGCAGAGAGCAGCCTGATACCCGCAGCAGCAGTACAGAGGCAGCGGTGTGCCTGCCGGTCACACCACTAACTGGGATGACGATGAACCAGAGACATCACACTGCTCACCTCCCCCGGCCCGAGAAGCAACTCACGTTCAATGCCATTAGCACTGAGTCCCAACTGTGTGCGGGACAACCTATCCAGTACCTTGGGGCACAAAGGATACAGTGCTTGCTGCTGCAGGCTCAGCAGCTAAGGGGAGATCTTGAAAAACACACACACACAGGAGAGACAGAGCAAGGCTGTGGGAAAGCTGTGTGGAAGAGAAGGCAGGCCCGAGTCCAACCTCTGCAGTACAAGCCCTGCCGACGCTGGCTCACCAACGTCACTCTGCACACAGGACACAGGAGGGCCTACTCCTCCTTTTTCCCAAGCAGTTTTTTAAAAAAATGTAATTTGGTCCTGGAGGAATCTGTCCAGCTCATGTTTCTTCTTATAGTGAAGGCTCTTCATAAGAACACAAACCTGAACTTGTTTGGCCTTTAAAGCCAAGAGCAGGCTTGGTTCAAAGGTGTAAGAATTGTCCATGTGTGATGCAAAGGGGTCTGGGGGAGGGCGAGGGAGGGAAGGAGAGAGTGAGGGGAGAGAGAGAGGGGAGAGAAAGAGAGAGAGAGAAGTAGACTGATTGTTCAGTATGACCAGGTCAAAGAAACCAAGCAGGAGAAACGGAGAATCATGAAAAAATAAAGAAGGGGATAAGGAAACCCAAGGGAGCTCACCAAGATTTCGAACAGGCTGCCCTGCTGCGATGCAAAGCCCCGGCAATCACAGCCACTGTGTGCAGCAACTCCCAACGTGCTGAGCCAAGAAGGGCGAGCCAAGAACTAAGTGAAAACCAACCCCTGCCCTCTAGGAGTTTACCCTTTACTGATGAAGAACGCAGGGAGACAGGGTACAGCCTTTCTGGGATGTTAAGAGAACAGGCTGCAGAGTAGGCAGAGCACAGGACCCCTGGCAAAGAGGGAATAAGGTGCTAACACCTGGATCTGCAAAGGTACTTACAGTGCAGGCTTCACTGAGCTCCCAAGGAGCAGCCACGGCAGCGGGGCGGCCCTTAACTCGCACGCAGCCGCACCTGCTGGCTTTCTTCACGGGTCTCTGCTCTCCCTTCCCTGGCGCCCACTCGCTGTGTCTCCCCCATTCTCTTCCCCTCTGCATGGGCCACCCAGGGAAACAGTTGGCCCTACAATGGGAGTCAGATATAGAGAAGATGCCTTTCTTCTAACTTTACTAGGAAATGTCTCATGGCCGTGAAAGCCTATCTCATGGCCAAGAAAGAGGTTTTCTCTCTTTTATGTCAGTTCAGAATTTCCTATCGTTGGCAAGATGCCAGGGACAGTTTGGGAGTCTGTCAATACCTCCTGGCAGACTGGAGAGGACAGTGCCACACACCTGGCCAGGGGCCAGGCTTGGGTTTGGGAGGGGCAAGGGAAGAGAGGGAGGATGCCCACCACATGTCCTTTCCATCAAGTACTCTATTCCTAAGGAGTTCTCACAGAGAATCCCTTCTTGAACCTTTGAAATACCTCTTATACTAAGAAAACTTTAAACTAGGAGTACACCTGGGTACCTAACAGGGGTAAAGTAGGGTTAGAATTGTGAGTACAGGAAACAGAGCTACTCTTGTATTATTAATCATTGTATCACTTATTTGTATTACAACTGTAGTGCTCCTTTTGCCCACCATGTATACTTAGGCCTCCACAGGAAAGGTACTCTCTGAATTGTATCTGGACAGCTTACAATGTAAGGGCTTAATTTATCAGCATCTCTCTGTCTGGCACAAAGGGTGCCGTGTGCAGGAGGCACCAGGAACACATTTTTAAGTCTGCTCATGGCCAGTCCCCTTTGGGTTTGGGGTTTCGATCCTGCTTCTATAACTTTCTTTTAAAAAATAAAATCACAAATAAAAGTCTTTGCTCCTGCAGGTCCCAGCTGGTGGTCTGAGGTGGACTGGAGCCCCAAATGAATGCGAAGGGGTAACAAACCAAATTTCACTTTATCGTATTATTTCACATGGCTTCTGTTCAAGTCAAGATTCTGCCATTTCAATTTATTATCACCGGTTTTCAGTCAGGTATTTGTCTTTTAAGTTTCAAGTCATGAACCAGAACTTATCCTAGTGCTGGACTGGGATCCCCAGGAACCAGATCTGCCTCTAAGCCAGCAGCTCTCACCCCTGGCTGCACGAGGTCGCAGGGGACTACAATTCCTCCGTACTGGGCACACCCCAGACCACTTTACACGAGAGTCTCTGGGCATGGGACCCAGAACCACCAAGGTGACCCCCACAACAACAGGTTGAGAACTGCTTTAAACCCATTAGAGCCTTGACCAGGCAGTGGCACAGTGGATAGTGTTGGACTGGGATGCAGAGGACCCAGGTTCAAAACCCCAAGGTCGCCAGCTTGAGCACGGGCTCACCAGCTTGAGCGCAGGATTGCTGGCTTGAGTGAGGAATCATAGACATGACCCATGGTCGCTGGCTTGAGCCCAAGGTTGCTGGCTTGAGCCCAAGGTCGCTGGCTTGAGCAAGGGACTACTTGCTCTGCTGTAGTCCCCTGGACAAAGGTACATATGAGAAAGCAATCAACGAGCAACTAAGGAGCTGCAACGAAGGATTGATGCTTCTCATCTTTCTCCCTTCCTGTCTGTCCCTATCTGTTCTTCTCTCTGTCACCAAAAAAATAAAATAAAATAAAATAAAAAAAAAATCAGAGGTTGGTGTTGTAATGCCATCTTAACACAGCAGTTCAAAAATGTGACTGGAGTCCCCGGCCACAACTCCCTTTCAAGAGTCCATGAAATCAAAAGTACTTCCACATTAAGTAAAAATGTCATCTGCCTTGTTCACTATGTTGACACCTGCAGGGATGGTGGAGCAGGTGCCTTAGCACAAAGCAAGACAGTCCCACCAAGCTGCACTCACAGCCACTGGACTCCTCATCACCATGAAGTCAAAGGTTTCTTCCTTTTTTTAATTGAGTCTGTTGGGGTCATACTGGCTAACATCTTCTACACATCTTATTGTGTGTTCACACCCTCAAGTCAAGTCTCCGTCACCCTTTATCCCTATATACCCTCCCCTCTACTCCACCTCCCCTCTACTACAGTAAAATATTTCAAAATTAAAAAATAAATTTAAGTCAACTTTGCTTAACATGCCTTTGATGAAGCAGAATATATAACTTTATCAAATCTCTACCTTTGAGTGTATCTTTCTAATATTATGTGACAGAATGGGAAGCATTCATCAAATATTTCCACTGCACACAAAGGGTGATGATTGTCTTGAAAGGCACTAATATAAATGTCTGAATTAAGAGCTAAACTCACTGCTTTTTTTTTTCCATTGAAGCACTGTGGATGAATGGAAAGTAACCTCACAGAACGATCTTATCGTAAATTCCTAACTGGGCAGGTCATGGTGAGAGTCACACCACAGGCATACAACTAATTTAGTAAAAGGTTTCTCTTTGCCTTAAGTAAGCTCTGTCCACTGTTTCTGTGCATCTGGATTAGCATACCTTAGAAATGCCTCTTTTCAGACCCCTCAGAAGCATAACCACCCTCAAGAGAGCACATCATTCTTTTAACTATCCTGTAATCCACTCCCACCATACTTGCTCCCACCTTCATATGAAATTCCCTCCTTAATTCTAAACACATAAAAGAAAATGAAAAACGGTCATTCTCCAGTGTATTTGAGATCTTGCTTCCTGGCAACTGTCATCAGTTTTGGCCTAAATAAACTCTTACAGAACTTCTCTACAAGTTTAGACATTTCTGACATCAACAATGCCATATATTTGAAAGAATGACTATGACAAAATACAGTTACTGAGATTGGAGTATTTGGCAGAATTTTCTTGAAATGTACAAAGCGAGCCTCTCACTTCACAAAAACCGACAGTATTTACTGCTAAAACCCTGAGCTCTTGAGTAAAGAGGGAAAATATACAGTGATGGAGAAGGATTTGACTTTGGGTGATGGGCACACAACATAACCAACAGTTCAAATGCTATAGAAATGTTTACCTGAAACCTATGTACTCTTATTGATCAATGTCATTCCATTAAATTTAATTTTCTAAATAAAAAAACCTGAGGTTTCAAGTAAAAATTAGAATTTTGGAAAACTTAGGACAGCCACCATGTGTTTGACAGCTTCCCAAATGTAAACTCTTTTGATGAGATCTGTAATGATATTAATGAAGGGATAATCTGATATTTTATAATGAAATGTGTCAATATTTGGAAGATGTGTAACTCTATAAACTAGTATTTTCCAAATGACCAAATGAGGCTAGGAAATCATGCATGGTGAAATAGACAAGACGGACCGAGTGTTAATGTAACAGAGTACAAAGAGCTCATTAGCATAATTTCAGAATCACTACAACTAATCTTCACAAAATGATGACTTGTCAAGTTTTGATCTAATACCAAAGAACAGTCATAATGATGTAAAAAGGCCATTCAATTTTTCTCTCTTTTCCAACTATCTAAGTGAAGCTGAATTTTCTTCATGTATTTCCATCAAAGCAAGAGACTGACTGAAGAAGTAGACATGGGAACCCAGCTGTGTATAAGCCAGACATGAAAGAGATTTGCAAAAATGTGAAACAGTACCATTCTCCTCACTCATTTTTTAAACAAATATAGTTTATTTTTACTGTCATTAACAAGTAGTGGATTTACTATTTTAAAGAAATTAATAAATGTTTTTAATTTCTGAGTTTTAGTTTTTCTTTTTTTTTTTTTTTTTTAGCGAGACCGAGAGAGACAGAGAGAATGGGACAGGTAGAGACAGACAGACTCTGTCTAGGAAGGGAGAGAGATGAGAAGAATCAATTCTTTGTTGCAGCACCTTAGCTGTTCATTGAGAGCATTCTCATATGTGCCTTGACCAGGAGACTCCAGGCAAGCCAGTGAACCCTTGCTCAAGCCAGCGATCATGGGGACATGTGTATGATCCCACGCTCAAGCCAGCGACCCCGCACTCAAGTGGGTGAGCCCATACTCAAGCCGGCAACCTCTGGGTTTCGAATCTGGATCCTCTGCGTCCCAGGACAATGCTCTATCCACTGTGCCGCTACCTGATCAGGTTGAGTTTTAGTTTGTAATGCAATAAGTATTGATAGCTATAATACATAAACAAAAGCTCTTTGGGGTCCTGGATAATTTTTAAGAGTGATAAGGGGTCCTCCAACTAAAAAGTCTGAGAACCTGTCTTACAGGCTCTTCTCTCTCCAGGGCGACCGATTCCAGAGCATCTGGATTCCAGTGTCTCGTTCTGAGCTAGCTCCTTGAACTGTTAGCAATCAGCAATAAAGCCCCAACTGAGATCTCTCACTTGATCCTTAAACCAGGAACATTTCTTCCAGCGAAAAAGACATCCACCACTACACAGTATGCGAGGCAGCAGAACCTCCAGTGGAGAAAGCTGGCTCTCAAATCAGACTGCTTGATCAGAGCTGAAATCTACTGCCCCGTGACCTGCGGACCAGTTATTTTAATCCTTCTGTGCCCCAGCATCTATATGTAACACGTAATGCTGCTATTTACACTACAAAGAGCCAAGAAAGGCTCTGAAACACAGTTAAGTGCTCAATCAATGCTAGCTGTTACTATTATCACATTCACAACACAGTGATAACATTCTCTGCCAGCAAGCCAGAGAGCCACCTAATAACTACAAAAAAAGAAAAAAAGAAAAAAAGTTATCCTTGCTCCAAATGCCCACCTTTGGGGTACTGCAGGAGGGCTAGGCTGCACCTGGTGCGGCTTCCCAAGTGCGAATAAACTTGGAAAGGAGCAGAATCCTCCACTCCTGGCCTTCTCTGAGGTCAGACAGTAGCCTTGACTGCAGTCAGTGTGATATCACTCCCTAAAGTCATAATCAGGAAATGCGGGAACAATCTGTTTCTCCCACAAGGCAATCCTGACAGGGCTATTTTAAATGTCAGACACAAACCTGGCGCCAGGAAAGTAAACAACCTCTACACTGTGTACCTGCCTTGAGCGCAGAACCTTCTCTACTGAGTAAGACAGACACAGCCAGGTGGAGAAGAGCTGACCATTCCTTCCCTTCCCCAAACTCTGTCTCCCCCAGCCCACCTCCTCCTGTACGCAATTCTACTTTTGAGAAGTGCAGCTATGGTGCTGCCCTTAAGTAAGCCAGGGAGTTTACTTATTTGGAGGGACTGCTGCTGTTCTGGGGCTGAACTTATAGCTTGCTATAAAGTTAATGTGCTATTCAATGTTCATTCCAGGATAGACTGTGGGGCTGTGTATTTTCTGCCACCCCCAGAAGGCCATTATCTGTAATTGCCCATTACCATGAATAATTATTTCTTCTAGCTTGGTCTCTGACCTCCAGGGTTGCGCTCTGTTACAGCTAACTGCTCCATCTTACCAGTGAGGAGGAAGCTTTTCTGATCTTTAGTGCTTTTAATGGTATATGCCAAAGTCAACATAAGAACGTTTTATAGGCGTACTTAAGTCAGAAATATTTCAGATCTTTTCCAGGTGTACCTTTCCTACCTGCATGGAGTGTTACCTCCCCTAAATAATGGGGAAAATAAAGTATAATCAACCGTCCATTATGTGGGAGCTGATAACCCAAACTGGGAATTATCTGGAGCCCTTCACACTCCCTTTTCTTTGATTTGGCTCTTTAATTGTATCATGCTTTTTACAGATTGCTACTGGGAGAAGGTGGAGATAGGGAAGGGAATGAGCAAAAAATGAAACTTCAAATCTTAAATTCAATGTATATGCTTCCACATTTTGTGATTTTTGAGTGGAAGAACTATGTTCCAATCAGTGGTTAAAATGAGACTTGGGGATTACACGTACATCTAAAATCTTAATTCTAGAACTGACATCTGGTGATGTACTCCAAAGTGTCACTTTCCATTTATCTCTTTTCATCATTAGCAGGAAAAGAGACAAGGGGGACGGGGACTGCTGGCTGTACATGTGGGTGCTGAAATGCTTGGCCTCTCTGTCTTCCTCACCACTGCCTCCTTTGGAAGCCTCGCTGCACCTTATGAGGGCATGAGACGGGCCTCAAAGCTGTTATGAGGTTCACAAAGACGCCCGGAAGAGTGTCCACAGCTAGCAATGAAACCGCCTGATTCTTCTGTGGCCACTCACTACCGCTGCACAAGCCTGCCCCCCATCTCCCTGAGTGCACTCTCCGTGTGTGCTGGTTTCATTTTCCTTCTGCCTCTCCTTCCCTTTTGAACAAAGCTCCTCTGAAATTAAAATGTCAGTTCTAAAAATAAAAACCTGTCCATTCTTTCAAGAGTCATTTTTGCCAAAGTCAGGTAAGGTGAACCACAGAGCAAACTGTACAGTCCTAAAGGCTCTGCCAGCTTGGGATGTGTGTAGTAAATACACACACATATGTGTATTCAAACATATATATGCACATACACACACACACACATATCAATCAGCTTAACTGAAAAGTAAGTCAGATTGTAACTGAAAGAATGATTACTAAGAACCAAGCTGAACACAGTCAACTAAAATGTTATTACGACTCCTTATGGAATCGGTAACAGCAAAGGCTTAGGAAGCCATTTTATCCTAAGGATGCATTTGCAGTTGGCAGTGGGACCTCAGCTGAGGTCCCCGTCTGAGACCTCGTATTTCACCATCATGCTGTGTCATTAAGGGAAAAGGAAACCGTGCAATTGTGGCCAGTGAACATCGAAAGTTAAAAGACATGTTGCTACTGACAAGGAGTCTACACTGACGATTTCGATTTCGTAGGAAAGAATGTAAGTGACCACTAACTGTTTAAATGCTGGCATGGATGTATGTCAAATACAGGGGTCAAGGAGTCCTCAGCCTCGAAAGACAGACACTGTAACGGTCAGGACCTCATCCTTTCCATTGGGGAACGCTGGGCAGGGCAAGGGCTGAGTCATGATTGGTCCAATGGCATGTCACACCAGCTCAGAGCCCCTAACTTGTGGCTCTTCTGACTCCTTCCTGAAGCAGCTCACTCCAACCCTGGCTACTTGCCCAGCTCTGCCATCTGCAACTGCAGCCTGTTTGCCAGCTGCCAACCCAAGAGCATGGTGCTGTTCTCAGAGTGTGCACGCAAATCACAATGTACTATAAAAGATGACTGTCTCCAAATCCTTGGTCCTCTCCTCACAGCTAGCTGCTCCACCAAACATGTCACTAACCACCGCGATAGAAGGGTGCAGCAAAAAATTTCAGGCTGGTATTATCCGGCCATAAAAAAGAATGAAATCTTACCATCTGTGGCA
This sequence comes from Saccopteryx leptura, assembly GCF_036850995.1. Taxonomy (NCBI): domain Eukaryota; kingdom Metazoa; phylum Chordata; class Mammalia; order Chiroptera; family Emballonuridae; genus Saccopteryx; species Saccopteryx leptura. Next base: position 60,179,058 of record NC_089504.1, on the reverse strand, counting down.
GTATGGATGGACCTAAAAGATACTATGGTAAAAAGTCAGTCATAGAAAGACAAATACCATATGATTTTCCTTATACATGGGATCTAAAGAACAATATAAACGAACAAACAAAACAAACAGACTCATAGATACAGAGAACAGACTGGTGGTTGACAGAGAGGAGGGGGATTGAGAGACTGGGTGAAAAAAAGAAGGGATTGAGAAACACACACTGGTACAGAATAGTCACGAGGATATAAAGTACATCATAGGGAATACAGTCAGTAAGACTGTAGTCATTATTATGGTTTCTGGGGAGCACTGGAAGTATCAAGGGAACACTTTGTAAAGTATATGACTGTCTAACCACTATGCTGTACATCTAAAACTAATACAAAATAATACTGAATGTAAACTGTAATTGAAAAACTTTTTGAGAGGATTTAAAAAAATGTCATCCTTGTGACAATTCTTACCTCCTCAATGTAAGGACTGGAACCCAAATTCCCAGCCTCTGTGCAGTCAGGGCCTAGGCATGCATAAGCTCTGCCAATCAGATTGCCCAACTGAGACTTCAATTATGACAATGCCTTTTTATTGCAACTGGACCCAGAAACTCCTGGCTTTTGATAATAGCAGAGGCAGCAGTTACATGGCCCTGAAGGCTACCTCGACTTGGAATATGTATCTGGAAACATACAAAAAATTTCATTCATACATACATATGTATATGCATGAATATATATGTGTGTGTATATATACACACACACATATTTACATACATATATATGTATACACACATACATATACATATACATGCACACACAGAGATATACATATCTATCTACATATCAAGCAACATCCTAACTGAAAAGAAAGTCAAACTGTAACTGAAAGAAATGTTTACCAAGAACCAAGCTGGGCCTGTCAACTAAAATGTTACATAGCAACTAAGAAACAGCATGACAGAAGCTATGTAAGTGGCCAGTGTTTTACAACTAGTCACACTCCCATAACATCTGCCTTTATTTTCCTCACCTAGTAACCTGTGTTGCACAGATTTTATACACCCGGAGCACTAACAATGCAACAGACTTGCAGAAATTCCATTTTATAGGAAAGCTGTCAATATCAAGAACTGTTTGGAAATATAGTCACTGTCCCCTTATCTATGAGGAAAGTGGACCAAGACCCCCAGTGGATGCCTGAAACCACAAGTAGTACTGAGCCCTATATGTACCATGTGCTCTCCTACACAAACATACTTATGAGCAAGTTTAATTTATAAAGTAGACACAATAAGACATTAACAACAATAACAAATAACAAAATAGAACAATCATAACAATATACCGTAATAAAAGCTCTCTGAATGTGCTCCCTCTCTCTCTCGAAATATCTTACTGTACTGTGCCCACCCTTCTCTTGATGATGTGAGATGATACAATGCCTACATGACAAGATGAAGAAAAGTGAATGAGACAGGCGTGGTGACATACACTACTATCTACCTGGCAATAGTAACAAACACTACATGGCTTTTTTTCAGCATATCCGAATTGCTAGCATCACTACTCCTGCACTTTGAGGCCATTAGTAAGTAAAATAAGGGTTACTTGAATATAGGCACCGTCAGACCAACAGTCCATTTGATAACCAAGATGGCAGCTACCACATGACTAACGGACACTAGAGTATACGGGCTGGATAGCTGGACAAACAATGGTTCATGTCCCAGTGAGGCATCTGGTATTACATCATGCTACTGGAACCTCACAAAGCAAAACCACGAATTAGAGAGAACTACTATACTCAAAGTAAACTGGACCTAAGAGCCTCTGTGAAATGGGGAACAGTCTGTGACATGATGGTTGGGGTACATGAACTCTAAACCCACAGGCCTGTGGGTAGGATGTCCTCTCCACGGCAAAGGAGTTGGCACACTCTGGGCAGCACCTGGTGTCATCAGTGGTTGCGTCAACCACCAGCCTCACCTGTGCTTCTCAAGATCTATACCAGGGGTCCCCAAACTACGGCCTACAGCCCGCATGCGGCCCCCTGAGGCCGTTTATCCGGCCCCCGCCGCACTTCTGGAAGGGGCACCTCTTTCATTGGTGGTCAGTGAGAGGAGCATAGTTCCCATTGAAATACTGGTCAGTTTGTTGATTTAAATTTACTTGTTCATTATTTTAAATATTGTATTTCAGTTTTGTCTTTTTACTTTAAAATAAGATATGTGCAGTGTGCATAGGGATTTTTTCATAGTTTTTTTTATAGTCCGGCCCTCCAATGGTCTGAGGCACAGTGAACTGGCCCCTTGTGAAAAAAGTTTGGGAACCCCTGATCTATACCATCACAGAAACAATACTTGGATTGACAAGTAAGAAAATAAAGATTTTTTTTTAAATCAACAATAAAGCAAGGGTCATTATCTGAAAAACAAAAACCACATACTCCTACAAACACGCAAGTTTTAAGTTGGTTTCTTTTTTGCCAGGAAAGAAAACAACAAAACAGGCAGAGCCTCAAGACTCACCTGGGTGTTCTCCTTCAAACCTGGACTGGGCACAGACCGGGAAAGTGGCAGCGAGGCTGACTTTCTGAGAAGAGACTACAATGCTGTGACTAAAAGGGTTTCAGAGCTGAAGAGCTGAGCTCAGTGAGATCATGATGGATGCTGTCACAGGGAGGATTCACCAGAAAGTCAACCATGGGATGGTAACAGAGCTGTTCTTCGTTCATATATGTTGCACAGTCACAGTCATCTGCCCCAGAAAGGTCAGCTTGTGAGAAAGCTCTCAAAAACTCAGTCAATTCATTCATTCATTCATTCATTCAATACCAACTGAGTGCTCAACTCTGTATCTCCAAGAGAGAGTCACTTTAATCATGACTTTACCATATGCATATGCAGATGCCTTCAAGTTCAGCTGAGTGACACTAGGAAGCCCACAACTGCACAGAATGTGTAGCACTTTATTTACTGCAAGCCAGTGCAGACTTGCATTAACAGCTAAAATAAAACAAATGTGTAGACATGGAGAAAAGACTATTAAACAGAGCGACAGAAAATATGACACCTCTAGAAAAACGAAGAGAATAATAAGCAACAGACTATTAAATTCTCGGGGACTGAAAAGGGAAAAATAGGGAGGAGAAACAAAGTCACTGCAGATTAAATATGGAGAGTTTAAACCAATTATAAAAGATCAAAGAGAACAAGAGAGGGGAGGAGTAGCCTTACAAGTAACCGAGATAGGAGACCTTGGGAGAAATATGACCGGGGAAAAATCATTACAGTTTACAGTAAAAGTAATCTAGGGATGACTTGAGAGAGAAATTCACTAGAGACCACTACTGAGAGAACAGCACGGGGACAGAAATCAAAAAGCTCTTTATTTTAAAAAGGCACACAGCTCCGGAAGGAAGGTACTTCCATGTAGAACAGACAGGATTGGCAAAGTGAGATGTATCCATGGAAAACACCAGTGCCTGAGCCACATTTTCTATTTCTACGCCCTCAACCTCTCACTAGGAAATTCAGCGTGGTCTTCAGCACACAGCGTCATGGGCAAAGGGAAGAGGCAGTGGCCGTGGAAGAGCATCCTGAAACCCCCGGCGTTTCCTATTTTACCCCCAATAAAAATCTGACACTGTCCCCTTTGAGTAATGTCAACCTCCTCACAAGTCTCAATCATTATTAACTATCCTATTATAGATTTTACACAAGAGAAGCTGAGCATATATATATATACATATTATATATATACATACATATAGATGCTGCTAATGCAAATGTTTCTAACTTTTAATTTAACATCATCTTTCATTTATGGGATATTCTGCAATTTGCACATATTTTTTCAGATGTTACCCACAATAACTATGAGGCTGAGAGACCAGGAACTACTCGACTCCCCAAACAGAGCAGCCGCTGTGGCTTAGGAAGCTGTCCTGTGCACAACGTGGGAGGCTAAAGTCTGGGTTCCAGGTTTGGTACCTTCTTGCGATGACATGAAAAATGCAAGACACTCTACTCTTCACCTTTACTGCATGTTAATTCAGTGAATTTTGGATTTTTTTTAAAGTAATCCTCAATACACTGAACATTCTACAATACCAGAGCCAGACAGTCCAGGGAAACACAGAATACTGACAAGGGGTCCCCAGAACCAGCACGTAAGACCAAGGATAATGCTTGACTTAGAGAAGTTCTCTTTCCTACATGAGACTGTACAGAACACTCTATAAATAAAAGGATGACTAAAGCTTATAACTAAATTTATAAAATGTGACATAATAACAGAGCTAGTATAGGAATAACAACATAATAACAGAGATAGTATAGAAAACAGATCTCAAGAAAAGAAAAACACAGAGAGAAGGGAGCTCTGGACTTGAACTATTTTACTTACATGTATGCCTGGATACAAACTTAGTAACCTGGCTACCTTTTGGATCCCAAAGTAGTACTATCATGACTGGGGTGAGAGAGCCCAACATAGGGCATGAAGTGAGTCCCAGACCTGGCTTTGAATCTCAACCCCACCACTTTAACACATGTGCCATTTTGAGCATGTTATTACATTCCAATTTCCCTATAAATAGAAAAAATAGTTCCTGTTTTGTACAGTTGCTGTAGAAATTAAATAATATAAATAACAAAGCAGCTAAAATAACACCGGGCATGAGGCAGACACTCAGTAAAAGAGAGCTAGTAGAACTGTAATTATTACTATCACCTCTGAAAGCATAATGCCAGAGGTGGGAATTGAACAAACTACACCCAAAAGCAAAGACTAAAGCATTGCCCACACTCTGCACTTCACGACAATGAATGAGGAAAACATTATTCACAGTCGCACAAGGATCCTCAGTTTGAAAAACATGTATTCCTGCCCTTGGCAACATAAACTAATGTGAGAATTACACTTCTTTGCCTAATCACCCTTATTATACTTTGTGTTTTCAGTTCTACCCAATTTCTCCCTGCTCCTTGATGCAAGCTTTTGTTCCCTGACAAACTCCTCTCCATTGCTGTAAATAATCTCTCTCCCTCTTTTATATTACCCTTCAAATATTTATAGACTGTTATTCTCCTTCTCTCCAAACCATACATCATTTTTGTTGCCCTTCCCCTGTATTCTCTCGAGTTTATCTACATCTTTTAGAGAAAAACAAACCCCAGGTGCTTCATGATGAAAACAGCACAGCCAAAGTTAACCCTCAACCTACGAAGTGGCCCCTTATTCAAAAGCCACAAGGAAATTCTTTGATGTGCTTCGTACTCCTTTTCTCCTGTAACTCCTAATTCCACCTTTCAGATAAAGATGGAGGCAGAGAGGGATAAGGCGGCTGGCCAGAGCTCTGAGAGAGCAGCCCCTAGGGTGGTGGGGTGCCCTGGGACCCTCTCAGCTGTGACTCAAACTTGCTAATGAGGGACTGTGCAGGGTGTGTTGCTACCGCAGTTCATTCCTTCCTCGTCCACTGCATTCGATGTGAATGTATTAGAATAGCGTCCATGATATGCCTTTGATGCTCTGTTTTGCCCCCAATGAAAAATTTGAACCGAGTTTTCAAACGCACACAGGTTTGGGAGTGGTGTTAAAACTGGAAACTGCTAACATTGAACACTTAAAAATACTATCCTTATCACCAGGTGGGCAACAAGCGAGACTCATGTTGTTCAGCTTTCTCAAATTTCTTCTGGAAGGTGATGATGACGTGTCTGTCCCCGTCTGAAAGGTCTGTGTGGACACCCCACCCCTGCTTCTTAACCTGACACACCTGTCCCAAGGTTTCTGAAATGTGCGCCTTCCAAACTGTTATGGTGCTTTACCTATTTTACTAAAGAGAAGCTCCTTATCTCAGCATCCTGATTATTTGTGTGGTTGTACAACACTCTTCGCTGCCTTTAGAAAGGACAAGAGAGACAGCTAACACGAGAGACATATATCAATAATAATAAAATAGAAAAAGAAAAGTGAGGTCAAGACAAGAAGGGCAATGCCTGGCTTGTGGTGGCGCACACAATGGATAGACTGTCGCCCTGAAATGCTGAGGTTGTAGGTTCAAAACCCTGGACTTGCCCAGTCAAGGCATCTACGCCAAGACAACAATGAACAACTAAAGTGAAGTAACTATGAGCTGATATTTCTCACTCCCTAACCCCTCTCCTGTCTGTAAAATCAATAAATAAAATCTTTAACACACACACACACACACACACACACACACACACACACACACACACACACACACGGCAAAGCTTACTCTAACCAGTCCAATGTGAGGGTCAATACAGTTACTCTACATTAAGATGTATCCTTGAGATTCCTGGCAGCTGGGGTAGGGGAGGGGTGGAGGGAAATGTGCTAGAAGTGACATAAGCTCACCTGGAGACATCATTTTTGCAATGTCAGTGCATGTAGTTTCATTTCTGCGAAAAAACAGTGTATGGCTATTGGGTGGACGTATCCAGGCTCCGCCCTCTGCTCCTGCTAGAATCGTGGGTTCTGTGACATGTTGCTGTGCTTCGTTGCAGCTTACACCTTAGTTAAGCACCACAACGATTCCGCCAGATAAACTGGGGCAGACATTACTATATATTTTATCCACTTACCCTCTGAAAAAATAAACAAATTAAATAAACTGCTCAAAATCAGGTAGTACATAACCAGCCCAGGTCTTTGGACCATAGCTCTTGGGTTTTCTCAGTGACAAGGAGCTTCCTCCCCACGTGTGAAGTTATCTAGGCAACAACAAAATGCTTTTCCCAGGTGTCTCCATGCTTTAAGACCTGTAGCTGAGCTTCTACCACCATACACCATTCTCCCAGGTGGAGCCCGGCACTGCTGTGTGGTCACAGCAACAGCTCATCCGGCGGGAAGCATGGCCCTGAACGTTTTCCACACCAAAGAAAGTAGTACAATTTCTTTAAAATAGTTGACTGATAACATGCATTTTAAGTTCATGTCACATTGCTAAGAATAAGACTAATCTCTAGAAACCAGACATCTGCCTAGACAGCATACCCTACTCCTCAGTCATGCTGAACCATTTCATTATATATCAACTAATAATATAGAGATTTCTTGGTCACAGCACTGAACATGTTTATGAAATGGTCCAATCGGTCCTGGCCAGTAGCTCAATGCATACAGCGTCAGCCTGCCATATGGACATCCTGAGTTCGATTTCTAGTCAGGGCACACAGGAGAAGCAGCCATCTGCTTCTCTCTCCCTCCCTTTCCCCCTTCTCTCCCTCTTCCCCTCCCTCAGCCAGCTCAGCTGGTTCAAGCGAGGCCCAAGAGCTGAGGATAGCTCTGAGGATAGTTTGGTTGGTCTGAGCACGTCAGCCTAAAGCACTAAAAATAGCTTGGTACTTGAGCATCAGCCCCAGATGTGGCTGCCGGGTGGATCCCAGTTGGGATATATGCGGAAGACTGCCTCACTATCTCCCCTCCTCTCACCTGAAGAAAAAAAAAAGGTATTTAAAAAGAAATGGTTCAATCACTGGGGCTGTTAGCTTGAGATCTGTCTGTGGTTAAACTGAAATGAGAAGTAGAAGCTGGAAGAATTTGAAGATGACCTCAGGTGCAGCCAGGTAAGATAAGGTTCTCCTCTTCTAAGGATTCATGCCATTACAGTGAACCCACCTGGAGACGCAAGGATCATCTCTTATTTGACTTCACATTTGCAAATTCCCTTTCACCATGTAAGACAACACCTTCACAGGTCACAGAACTAAGGTGTGGACATGTCTGGGGGGGGGGGCTGTTATTCTAATGACCGTATCAACATACAACTCTTCACCTTTCAGACTGGTAAGGCCCCAATGATAAGCTAGAATTGGCAATGCTGTGGCAGCTGTTCTCTGGAAAGAGTGTCATTGCCAATATCTATCAAATAACATGTGAATTGCCTCCAAAATTGACCTCCTGTCCCACTATTTCTTTCCATCTCCACTCCAGTCCAAGCCACTCTCCCCTTTGCCTGGGCAACTGCACAGCCTGCACTTCCATCCCTTCAAACTACACTCCACACAGCAGCAGAGAGCGCTTTGAAAAAAGTGAATCGGGTCACGCCATTCACTGCTTCAACACTCCAATGACTTTCCATTGCACTCAATAAAATCTCGACTCTTTCCTGGCCCGAGGCCCTGGGAGAGGCAGCCCCTGCGACATCACCCTTTGTCCTCATCCTGGCCTGCTTCTTGTTCTGAGTTCTCACCTTGTGGCACCTTCTGCCTAGAAGGCTCTACCCCCAGACCTTGAACACAATGGCTCACTATCACTCAGGACTAGCTCCAATTTAATCTCCTTAGAGAGGCCTTCTTTCCCTAACTACACTATTGAACAGCCCCTGTTCCTTCAAATACCTCCATCTTATCACTTTATCGTTCATAGCACTTGTCACTTTCTGAAAATCTCTTGCTTATTTACTGGTATACTTGTTTATCAAAGTCTCCCCCACTGGATATATAAGACTCAGGAGACAGATGCTTTATGTACTGCTGTATATTTCATGTCTAGAAAAGGTTCAGACCCAATGAAGTCAAACAATGAGTAGTTGTTGAGTGAGGGAAAGATAAAATAGAAAAACCTGACCAGGCGGTGGCACAGTGGGTAGAACGTCAGACTGGGATGCTGAGGACCCAGGTTCGAGACCCCGAGGTCACCAGCTTGAGCGTGGGCTCATCTGGTTTGAGCAAAAGCTCATCAGCTTGGTCCCAAGGTCGCTGGCTCCAGCAAGGGTTACTCGGTTTGCTGAAGGCCCGCGGTCAAGGCACATCTGAGAAAGCAATCAATGAACAACTAAGGTGTTGCAATGTGCAACGAAAAACTAATGATTGATACTTCTCATCTCTCTGTTCCTGTCTCTCTGTACCTCTCTCTGACTCTCTCTCTATCTCTGTAAAAAAAAAAAAAAAAAAAAAAAAACAGAAGGAAGGGGAAAAAAGGGATGGAGGGAATCTTGCTCAAACGGTAGACTCTCCAGCAAAGATGAACTCAATTCGGTTCAGCAAACAGATTTGACAGGTCCAATCTGTTTCCCTGAATTAATGCATATTCTATTTCAGAGAAAGCCCCAAATCTCAGGACCACAGTTAAAGGGTGATGCAAAAATAGGCAGCAGTTTTAAAAGTGCTGAAATCAATACCAAAAGTCATCTGTGAGTATACACTGGATTAAACTCATATTGGATGCCTGAAGCAGATCTAAGGACCTTGCTGCCTATAAGTATCAGAAAATTTGCTACCACTATTACATTGAATTAATATTTTCTTTTGACAAGCCAGGTATTCATAGTTCATCTTAAGGGTTTATTATACATATTTTATGAAAAGCATGTTCTGTGGTACCGCACACTAAAACTAGATTAGGGATTATGGAGTCCACCAACAGACATGAGAGATGAGAGTAACCTGGGTTTGAAATGTAAATTTGGTTCAGCAACAGGGATCAATATTTATGTGAATTTTCTTAAGGGAGTCAAGAAGTTTGACACATGGAATTTTTTTGCAAGTTGGAAAAAATAAGACACCGTCGGGCTGAGACCGAAATGCAGACCTGGACTTACAGAGCTGCCTGTGACCGTGGCCAAAGGAACCCTGATGAGTCAAGAACCAGAGAGACAGCTACTAGAACCATGAGGGCACCATAGGCAAACCCACCGTGCTTCCTTCCCTTCCTGGCATATTGCATGGTGCAGCTCAGAGCCCAGGTCATCTGGCAGAGGGAAGGAATTTATAGAATCCTGCAGAAGGTGTTAGCTGACATTCCCCTGCTCACCCTTCCCTGTAAACCTCAGTCCTTTGAGAAACTTCAGAGTCCTCATTATCTCAAAAGTACAGATTCGACCAGCGTATAAAACAAAGAAGTCAGCAATAAAGCAAAAATTTAGGGGCTGGGAGAAGAAGAAAAGAGAGGAAAGAAAGGATGCTGACAGAGATAAAAGGAATCATCTTATCTCCTGTGAGTCTACAGGTGATTTCAAAAGCCAAGACGCTTTGAAGAAAGCTGGCCTAGCAAAAACAACAGATGGGTCAGAAAGTTGTCTACAAGATTCAAAGAGTAGAAAGGGGCTGAAGGAGTGGCCAATGGACAGGATCGCTGGACCAGCAGACAACCAGGACTCCACCATTCAAGAAGTCCAGAGGGATACTACAGAATGGGCAAATGAAAATGATGCCCCATGAGCTTCCTGAGATTCCAAAATTCCTACAGCAGCGAATGCAAGACTGTATCACACTATGACAATACCTAGCATTGCTATTGGGCAAATGAGTTTGTAAAATCTGTATTTTTTTAGTTTGCTCACTTTTAGTGTTAAAAAATGGCACTGGGCAGTGCCAGGTATGTGATCTGTGAAATTGCAAATTACCTTCCTGCTTGGGAAGGGCCATTGTCTTGCTAATGTGTACTGGAGGAGATGGAAGCCATTTTTTTGGAGAGTGAGAGCAGAGAGAAGGCAGAGTGCTGAAGGAGAAGCTGGGGAACCAGAGGTGAGGAGCTTTGGGACTGGGGAGGCCTTTGATTCTAGGAGAAACCGGAGAAGATTCTCCTGGTTGTGGAACCGGATAATGTGTCAGTAGCTCTGTGAGCTCTGAGTGAAAGTGTTTTCCCAGTGTGTTTGCTCGTCAGCCGGTACGAGACTTAAATAAAGGAATAGCCCACCATTTTTTGGCTCCACTGTTTCTTTACCATCTGCCTGAATCCAATGAGAACCTGCATGTGAATGGCCATGATGGCGGAAACTGCCAGCCTTACAGTTGTCACCTGTAAAAGTTCTCCAATGCCACGACCTGCTGTTGGCAGTAAATTCTAAGACAGTCTTTGAAACTACCATCTTCCCATTCAGCTGTCCATTTTCACCAACTCTCAGGTTTCCCCTTTTATTTTCCACAAAAGTCATGACTAGAAACCCAAAGGTAACAATTATTCTTGCTAAATTTCTAGGGTAGCAGGATTCTCTAGCCCTCATTCTAAGGAAAAGTTGCTTTAGCTATTCAGAAACAAACCAGTATTTCTATTGGCTAATAATACAACAGGCCCCTCAATGGTTTATTTCCTCCAACACTGTTCCCTTCACTAAGAACTGTATATGATAATAAGGTAAAAGAAAACTTTTAAAATACTGAATATCAACATATTTCTAATGATAATAAAATGCAAACCTATAGGACCCTCCATGATCTAAATTTCTGGTCATCAAAAAAACTCCCACTGGGTTTCATTATCTGTAGTTTTTGTCAGAATGAAGGCATCCTATCCTTTAAAAAAAAATTATACTGGAATTTTCTGGAACTCTCACACACTGCTGGTGGGAATGCAAAATAGTGCAGACTTCTTGGAAAACATTCTGGCAGTTCCTCAAAAGGTTAAAAACATAGTGTTAACATACGACTTAGCGATTCCACTCCTTGGTAAAAACCCAAGAGACTGAAATATATATGCAGACAAAAAACAGACAAAAATGTTATAAAGGCATTACTCATAATAGGCAAAAAAGTGTAAGCCAACCAAATGTCTATCAGCTGATGAATGAAAAAGCAAAATGTAAGTAGGTCCATATAACAGAATATTGCTTAAATTTAAAACAGTTAAATTTAAAAACAGGAAAAATAAGCACATACATGGATGAGCCTTGAAAACATTATGCTAAGTGAAAGGAGTCAGACAACGAAAGGTTGCATATCAATGATTCTATTTATATGAAATATCCAGAATAGGCAAAATGAGAGACAGAAAATATATTAGTGGTTGGCTAGTGCTGGTGTGGGGAGTGGCTGCTAATGAGTACAGTGTTTCTTTCAGGAGATAAAAATGTTCTACAATTAGATGTAGTGATGATTGCAAAACTCTGTGAATTTACTAAAAAACAATGAATTGTACACTTCAAATAGGTTAATTGTATGGAATACGAATTATACCTTTGAGCTGTTAAATTGTCTTAATGTCTAGCCATTAAAAACCCCACATTTAAAAAAGTTACAAAACAAAAATGCACAATGGTTTTACTTTCTGGTATCTGCAGGTCAGTTCATGATCACTAATCTAGTGTTTTAAAGCACTTCACCTTGACTGGAAAGCCACATGCAAAAGAATGAAACTCGAATACAGCCTGTCCCCGTGTACTAAAATTAATTTAAAATGGATCAAAGACCTAAATATAAGACCTGAAACAATAAAGTACATAGAAGAAGACATAGGTACTAAAATCATGGACCTGGGTTTTAAAGAACATTTTATGAACTTGACTCCAATGGCAAGAGAAGTGAAGGCAAAGATAAATGAATGGGACTACATCAGAATAAAAAGTTTTTGCTCAGCAAGAGAAACTGATATCAAAATAAACAGACAGCCAACTAAATGGAAAATGTTATTTTCAAACAACAGCTCAGATAAGGGCCTAATATCCAAAATATACAAAGAACTCATAAAACTCAACAACAAACAAACAATCCAATAAAAAAATGGGAAGAGGACATGAGCAGACACTTCTCTCAGGAAGAAATACAAATGGCCAACAGATATATGAAAAGATGCTCATCTTCATTAGTTACTAGAGAAATGCAAATCAAAACTGCAATGAGATACCACCTCACACCTGTTCGATTAGCTACTATTAACAAGATAGGTAATAGCAAATGTTGGAGAGGCTGTGGAGAAAAAAGAACCCTCATACACTGTTGGTGGGAATATAAAGTAGTACAACCATTATGGAAGAAAGTATGGTAGTTCCTCAAAAAACTGAAAATAGAACTACCTTATGACCCAGCAATCCCTCTACTGGGTATATACCCCAAAAACTCAGAAACATTGATACGTAAAGACACATGCAGCCCCATGTTCATTGCAGCATTGTTCACAGTGGCCAAGACATGGAAACAACCAAAAAGCCCTTCAATAGAAGACTGGATAAAGAAGATGTGGCACATATACACTATGGAATACTACTCAGCCATAAGAAATGATGACATCAGATCATTTACAGCAAAATGGTGGGATCCTGATAACATTATACGAAGTGAAATAAGTAAATCAGAAAAAAACAAGAACTACATGATTCCATACATTGGTGGAACATAAAAATGAGACTAAGAGACATGGACAAGAGTGTGGTGGTTACCAGGGGTGGGGGGAGGGAGGACGCAGGAGGGAGGGAGGGAGAAAGTTAGGGGGAGGGGGAGGGGCACAGAGAAAACTAGATAGAGGGTGATGGAGGACAATCTGACTCTGGGCGGGGGGTATGCAACATAATTTAATGACAAGATAACCTAGACATGTTTTCTTTGAATATATGTACCCTGATTTATTAATGTCATTCCATTAACATTAATAAAAATTTATTTAAAAAAAAAAAAAGCACTTCACCTTGAACCACTAGTACTCATTCACAGCATCTATTACAAAGCCAGTTCTGTGCTATGCACATGAATGCTATTCCTGCCCTTAACAGTACATGTGGTGTGTAGAAGGTGTTATAGTGAGTGGGACAATTGAAACCATTTTAACACAATACATTAAAAACAATTTTTTTTTTTAAAAAAAAAGTACATTTTCATCAAAGAGATATAAATGCAAATCAATCAAATATTTTCATGTCTTTTTCATATGCTGGTTACAAAATTAACTTGTGACTTTAAATTCTGTATTCACCATTTTTGTAACTGTTTTCTAAATTTCTTCCTTTTTTCTCAGTGAAAGGAGAGGAGATAGACTCCCGCATGCACCCTAACTGGGATCCACTTGGCAAACCCCTATCTGGGGCCAATGTTCAAATCAACCAAGCTATTCTCAGCAGCCGGGGCCAAAGCTCAAGCCAATCAAGCCATTGGCTCTGAGAGAAGAAAAGAGAGAAATGAGGGAGAGGGAAGGGAAGAGAAGCAGATGGTCACTTCTCCTGTGTGCCCTGACTGGGAATCAAACCCAGGACATCCACAAGCCGGGCCGATGCTCTATCCACTGAGCCAACCGACCAGGGCCTAAATTTCCTTTCTAAACAGGGGTAGGCCAGTAGGCGACTTTCTGTGTATTTTGTAGTTGTAATTGTCTCACAGTAATACCATCTACAGAGAATATCTATCAAGCCAATTAATTGCTATATTTGCATGTAAGGCTATCAAAATGACCAGTACCATTAACTCTAAGTGTTCTCTTCCATTCAAGCCACCTACTGTTGCTTTAGTTTAAGTTTTGTTTTGTTAGATATCCTGGAAATTTCTCAAAGTAAAACTTGGGAATGCTTTCATCTAAAGGCATTTTTAAACCAAGTATCTACACATTTTCTATTCTACCTGAAGTTGAGAGGTCTGTCTAAAATCAAATGGAGCTCACTCACATAAGGGCCAGAACCTTCTAAAATAAACTCTCAGACTGACTTGGGTAATGAAGAGTTTCTTCCTGTACAATACTGGAAAACTTCAAAGAAAGAACTGAAGCCCTGGCTGGGTAGGTCAGCTGGTTATAGCATTGTCCTGATATACCAAGGCCGCAGGTTTGATCCCCGGTCAGGACACATACCAGAATCAGCCAACAAATTCATAAATAAGTGGAACAACAAATCAATGTTTCTCTCTCCCTTCCTCTTTCCAAAATCAATAAACATTTTTTTTAAAGATAAAAACTGTAATGTATTTTAAATTTAACTCCACAGAGGATTTTGAGGACAAAGAAATTACTGTGTGATACTATCATGGTAGATCTATGTCATCATAAATTTGTCCAAACCTACAGGATATACAAGAGTGAACCCTTTAGTCAACCGTGGACTTGGGGTGATTAGTAGGTCATCAATTGTAGCAAATGCACCACTCTGAAGGGGGTATTGATCATTGAGGAGGCTGTGTATATGGGCGCAGGAGATTCATGGGAAATACCTGTACCTTTCCTCTCAATTTTGCTGTGAACCAGTAACTGCTCTTAAGAATAGTACATTTTTTTTAATGAATGGGACTACATCAGACTAAGAAGTTTTTGCTCAGCAAGAGAAACTGATAACAAAATAAACAGACAGCCAACTAAATGGAAAATGATATTTTCAAACAACAGCTCAGATAAGGGCCTAATATCCAAAATATACAAAGAACTCATAAAACTCAACAACAAACAAACAAACAATCCAATAAAAAATGGGAAGAGGACATGAACAGACACTTCTCCCAGGAAGAAATACAAATGGCCAACAGATATATTAAAAGATGCTCAGCTTCTTTAGTTATTAGAGAAATGCAAATCAAAACTGCAATGAGATACCACCTCACACCTGTTAGATTAGCTATTATTAACAAGACAGGTAATAGCAAATGTTGGAGAGGCTGTGGAGAAAAAGGAACCCTCATCCACTGTTGGTGGGAATGTAAAGTAGTACAACCATTATGGAAGAAAGTATGGTGGTTCCTCAAAAAACTGAAAATAGAACTACCTTATGACCCAGCAATCCCTCTACTGGGTATATACCCCAAAAACTCAGAAACATTGATACGTAAAGACACATGCAGCCCCATGTTCATTGCAGCATTGTTCACAGTGGCCAAGACATGGAAACAACCAAAAAGCCCGTCAATAGATGACTGGAAAAAGAAGATGTGGCACATATACACTATGGAATACTACTCAGCCATAAGAAATGATGACATCGGATCATTTACAGCAAAATGGTGGGATCTTGATAACATTATACGAAGTGAAATAAGTAAATCAGAAAAAAACAGGAACTGCATTATTCCATACGTAGGTGGGACATAAAAGTGAAACTAAGAGACATTGATAAGAGTGTGGTGGTTACGGGGGGAGGGGGGAGAGGGAGAGGGAAAGGGGGAGGGGGAGGGGCACACAGAAAACTAGATAGAAGGGGACAGAGGACAATCTGACTTTGCGTGATGGGTATGCAACATAAGTGAATGACAAGATAACCTGGACTTGTTATCTTTGAATATATGTATCCTGATTTATTGATGTCACCCCATTAAAAATAAAATTATTAAAAAAAAAAAAGAATAGTACATTTTTTAAACAGACTCACAGACAGAGAACAGACTGACAGCTGTCAGAGTGGAGGGGCAGTGCCAGGCTGGGTAAAAAGGTGAAGGGATTAAGCAAAAGAAAACAAAAAGCACCTCATGAACACAGACATCAGTGTGGTGATTACGACAGGGAAAGGGGGTGGGGGCGGTAGGAGAGGGTACAGGGGGTCAATGGTGACAGAAAGAGACCTGACTTGGGGTGGTGAACATGCAATATGCAGCTGGTGCATTATAGAATTATACACCTGCAACTGATATAATTTTAATAACCAATGTCACCCCCAATAAATTCAATTAAAAAATAGTTGTCTTTGTAAACTTAAAAGCTCAGTATCCTTCATTGTTAATTCACCAGTCACATTTCTTACGGTAAAAAGTACATGGGGACATCACTCCATTTTCAAACTACATTTCATTTTTGTAAAGCACTTCAGCACTTAGAAGATACACACAAGGCCCTGGCCGGTTGGCTCAGCGGTAGAGCATCGGCCTAGCGTGCGGAGGACCCGGGTTCGATTCCTGGCCAGGGCACATAGGAGAAGCGCCCATTTGCTTCTCCACCCCTCCGCCGCGCTTTCCTCTCTGTCTCTCTCTTCCCCTCCCGCAGCCAAGGCTCCATTGGAGCAAAGATGGCCCGGGCGCTGGGGATGGCTCTGTGGCCTCTGCCTCAGGCGCTAGAGTGGCTCTGGTCGCAACATGGCGACGCCCAGGATGGGCAGAGCATAGCCCCCTGGTGGGCAGAGCATCGCCCCTGGTGGGCGTGCTGGGTGGATCCCGGTCGGGCGCATGCAGGAGTCTGTCTGACTGTCTCTCCCTGTTTCCAGCTTCAGAAAAATGGAAAAAAAAAAAAAAAAAAAAAGAAGATACACACAAAATGTGTTCTCCTACCTTGTGTGTGTGCTTTCTCTCTCTCCCTCTCCCTCGGTATTCATAAGTGGAATCACTGCTAAAGAAGAGACGTGAAGGAGGGGGCCCCACCACTATAGACACGGACCTGACTGACCCCTCCCCATGGGGACAGGCACTTGAAAGCAGGTCCCGGGCCACAGGATGCTGGGCTGCCCTGGGAAGGCCCAAAACGGAAGGAGGTGGTCTGATGTGGGGGAGTGTGAATGCGAGTGTGTGTGGAAGTCCAGGGTGCTCCAGAAAGGAGGGCCCCACAGGAGATAACATTCAGGTCCTTATTTACAAAGGATACACATGTAGAACCGAACTGTCTACAATACAAACCTTCATCTGACACCTCTGCACAGAATAGCAGAGGCAAAGACCGGGCAGACCTCAGTGTCAGCACTGGGTACACGGCACCCACGGCTGCACAGGACACTGAAGGAAAAACGGAGCAGAAAATAACCAAGAGGAGCCCAAAGAACAAGCACGCCTGATCTATTTTTAAAAGTTTATCCACAACTTTTGCAATCAGAAATATACATATTCTATGCTAAAGTTTAAAAAGAGTAAGACCACAGGGATAATGTTGAAGTTACTATTAATTCAGTCAATTATAAGCCAAATTGCTCCTTTTTTCTGGGTGCCCCCAAAATACTAACATCTGATCCCGCCAGTATAAGAAATAGCAATGAACAGGGTATTTCTTCAAGAAGCTATTTCTTCCACAGTTACACCCACAAAAGTCTCTGATACCCATTATCTGAGGAACATTTAGTCAGTGATTTAGTCAATCTTAGCAAATCTTAGCTAAGGACTGTAGAGACTTTTTTTAAGGTACATGGTCAGTTCTCTAATAAATGAAGCAACCGCTTGGTAAATCCAACTGCCTTCACAATGTCCTCAGAACTCGGCCACAATCTCGGCGTTAATGCCTGGGTGTTTCTCACTCTCACTTTTGGCTCTTTCAGAAGCCAAAAGGAGATAAGAAACTTCAAGGGCATGGAACTCTACTGAATTTCACTAGGCTACTTACTGCCTTGTAGAACTAAACACAAGGTATTAGGAAAAGGAAGTTAGCAACTTGCCCCCAGGTGAGCCAGGTTAGTAGGTTCTACTACTCCATAACTATTCCTACCACTGTTACAAAATCATTTCAAATCCTAGCCTTCCACATCTATTTAACGGAATACTAGGCCATTAAAACATTGCAAGCTTGGCCCCAGCCAGGCACCTCAGTGGATAAAAAGCATCCAGAGGTCAGAGGTTCAACCCCGTCAGGGCACTTACAAGATGCAATTAAGTAAAGCAACAAATTGATGTCTTTCTCTCTCTCTCTCTCTCAAATCAATGAAAAAATTAAAAATGAATAAATAAAAATTAAAAACATTCCAAATTGTTTTAGATTAAAAAAAAATTATAGGCCCTGACCCGTTGGCTCAGTGGTAGAGCGTTGGCCCAGCGTGTGGAAGTCCCACGTTCAATTTCCAGCCAGGGCACACAGGATAAGCACCCATCTGCTTTTCCACCCTTCCCTCTTTCCTCTCTCTCTGTCTCTCCCTTCCCCTCCCGCAGCCAAGGCTCCATTGAGACAAGGTTGGCCCAGTTGCTGAGGATGGCTCTGTGGCCTCCACCTCAGGCGCTAGAATGGCTCCAGCCACAACAGAGCAACACCCCAGATGGGCAGAGCATCGCCCCCTAGTGGGCATGCTGGGCGGATCCCAGTTGGGCACATGTGGGAGTCTGTCTCTGCCTCCCCACTTCTTACTTAAGAAAAATACAAAAAAAATAAATAAATAAAGTCCAGTGAATGGTGATGATGCATCTGAGGTGCCTGCCCCAGGGAGATGAGCTGGCCAGGGAGGAGCCCTTCACCTTTGGGAGACCAAGCCTCCAGAGAGACACCCTCCATCCAAAACTCAGCACATGAGCACAACACACTGCTGGCTGCCACATTCCTCTCCCCCCTTTGAGTGTTGATCAAGACTCGAAAATGACTCCAAGGTCTATCAGCTCCAGAGGCAAAGAGGGGAATCTGGTCACATCAATGGTGGGATTCAAATAACTTAACAACCGGTTCTCTGCCCTAATGACCATTTTAAGTATAAAAAACTGATATACCAAAAGGTAGCTTATTATTTCATGCATTTAATACTTAATCAAGAATAAAAGAGGCACACAAAACTAGATTACAAGAGTTTTAAAATATTAATGAAAAAATATTAAATACCTGACAAAAAAAAAACCAATAAAACTGTTACTTAAGTATTTCCATACTGTTTCTTGATTGGTGTCCTCACTTGCAATTTTTTTCACCTATGGATGGAATGAACATTACAACAGGGTTTAGAATACGCTGTTGCACAAATGAATGTTTAAAAAGAATAAGGAATGTAAATTCCACATTGGGTGGCTGCCCAGGCGCCCACCTTAGAGAAAACACTGATTGCAAGTGCCATTTTAACAAACAATGCACTGAACTCAACAGAAAATCAGGTATCGGTTTGGCAGTATGAACTGGCTGAATCCCACCGCTGGGTCACATCTTCCTTGACCTTGAACCTTCTATCTTGTTTCTAACTGCTTCTATTTGTAATTTCCCTAATGCTACTCTGAAATACCCTGAGAGAACTTTATCATTCTAAACTCCATTGAGCCTGAAATGCTCTAAACTCTGATGCTTTGGGATATACAATTAAACTCTGACATCTCTTCCTCCAAGGTGCAATGCAGGACAGCACACGCTACACCAAGTTTACCTGTGATGCCCTACCGCATGCCCAGCTCTGACATTTATCCATCCCTTTCCCTGTACTTCTCCTCACAAAGAACCGTGTCTCTAGCCTTCTATACCAACAGAGAACGGCAGAGACATTTGCCCCTAACATTGTTCTTATTGCCCATTAGCCCTAAATCCCTTTGAAGATTAAACCATGCCTCTAATCATAACTGCTCATTTTCCAAAGAAACATGTCCACTGTTCCTACAGCCTCTCTTCACAGGCAGCTCAATGGAAAATCCTCGGGCTTTGGGACTGGGCAGACCTATACCAAATCCTGGCTCCACTCAGCTGTATTCAGAGGCACTTTCCTTACCAGTGGTATCTAGATCTGTAAATGGGAGTAATTCCTACCTCCTAAGATGTTTGGGAACACCACCTCCTCTCTTTACTCCTCTGCCACAACCCGTTTCCATTTCAGCTCTCCAGCTCACTCCACCAGCTCAGCCCTGACCAGGTATGCATTATTTGATCATTAACTTTAGACACATCTTAAAATCCCAAAGTGTAAAGATCAGACCATTAATATACTCCTTCCTGCTTCTGAAAAGGAAAGTTTGCAAGCTGTTTTAAGTACATGAGAAACCAAGCCAATAAAAAAGGAAAGAATATTGTTCCTTTGTTAATTACAGAACCTACAGCCCCAGCACCCACCCGGTGGCAGATAGCAGACACACCTACCTGCAACACGGAACTTACGGTCCCACCCCTCACCTGCTTTCTTTGGTCCCTGCTTACCTTCTCCTTCTATATAATGGTCAAGACTCGAATCTTCAAAACCCTTAGACTCCCACCCCCCTTTTTTGAAGGGGAAACAAAAGGCCCAGAGAGCTTACGTGATATGTTCCAAGTTATACAGCCAGTTAACAACAGGCAGCTGAGCAACTTTAGCCCAGTGGTTAAGCGCAGCAAACTGAGTTGCTCATGACAATATTAGTGGAGTGGTACCACACCGCACCGCTGTATCTCACCTAACCTCAGCAGACGCTGTGCACCTGTGAATCTCAGCATATGTACTGCATATATATGCACTCACTACCATCAGGACTTCACAGATCTTTAGTGGATTTTCTTACAGCTCCTGCCTTCTAAGCCAGGGCCATCAGTGGATCTAAGAGAGAAACGGAAGTGCACACGATCCAATACAGCAGGCCTTAGCTTTCTGTGCTTCCTGAGCACTTGAAATGCAGCTAGTGCAACTGAGGAACTGGAGGTTTTAAATTTATTTTTACTGTAGTAAAATACATGTAAAATTTACCGTCTCAACCATTTTTAAGCGCACAGTTCAGTGGTATTAAATACATTTATAATGTGCAACCATCACCACCATCCATCCCCATAGCTCTTTTCATCTTGTGAAACCAAAACTCGGCAACACCAACCGGTGTGTGGCAAGAACTTTTTTTTTTTTTTGTATTTTTCTGAAGCTGTAAACGGGGAGAGATAGTCAGACAGACTCCCACATGCGCCAGACCGGGATCCACCCGGCACGCCCACCAGGGGCGACGCTCTGCCCACCAGGGGGCGTCGCTCTGCCCAACCAGAGCCACTCTAGCGCCTGGGGCAGAGGCCAAGGAGCCATCCCCAGCGCCCGGGCCATCTTTGCTCCAATGGAGCCTTGGCTGCGGGAGGGGAAGAGAGAGACAGAGAGGAAGGAGGGGGGGTGGAGAAGCGAATGGACACTTCTCCTATGTGCCCTGGCCGGGAATCGAACCCGGGTCCCCCGCACGCCAGGCCAACGCTCTACCACTGAGCCAACCGGCCAGGGCCAGCAAGAACTTTTAAAACATGCAGTACCTGACTATTTAGTCAGGGGCACAGACCTCTTTTTCCTTAGATTGTTACATTAAAAAAAATGTTTAACAGCCAATACAACAACAGCCATTCAGTGTGAATCAAATTATACCTAGTTTTTTTGTCAGATCAACTAAAAACATACTTTTTTGTGTGCCATAAGGTGAAAAAGGTTGAAAATCGCTGCTCTACAACCATTAAACAATAATTCTCATTCTCCCTTCCCCCCAGGCCCTGACAATTACCATTCTACTCTCTGTCTATATGATTTTGACTACTCTAAGTATTTAAGAATCATACAGTATTTGTTTTTCATAACTGGCTTATTTCACTTAGCAAAATATCCTCAAGTTTCATCCATTTTGTAGCATGTGCCAGAATCTCCTTCCTTTTCAAGGCTGAACAATATTCCATTGTACACATACACCACATCACTTTGCCTATACATTCATCTGTTGATGAACACTTGGATTGCTTCCATATTTTAGCTATTAATAATGCCTCTATGAACATGCATATAGAAATATCTCTTTAAGACCCGCCTTACAATTCTTTTGGGTATATAACTAGAAAAATTATCATATGGTAATCCTATTTTCAATTTTTGAGGAACCTCCATCCTGTTTTCCACACCACCTATACCATTTTTCATTCCCACCAACAGAGCACAAAATTTCCCATTTATCCATATCCTAACCAATGTTGTTATTTTCTGGGATTTTTGTTTATTTGTTTGTTTGTTTTATATAGCAACCATCCCAATGTGTTGGTTAGTATCTCACTGTAAGATGATATCTCACTGTACTTTTGATTTGCATTTCTCTAATTATCAGTCATGTTTAGCACCCTTTCATGTGCTTATTGGCCGTGTATCTTCTTTGAATATTTCATTGTAATTAATTTAAACTTTTCATTTGATTTCATTGGAATTAATTTAAACTTAAATAGCCATGTGTAGTCAGAGGCTTCTACACTGGACAGTATAGCTCTCAACCATTACCATGCTTGAGGTACCTTGAAGACCCAGTACAATAAGCTCAGTGAGCTCTAGAGACAGATGGGCAATTCAGACACTTTCTAGTGCTGTAGATTTAGCCAGTCACTTAAGCTTCCTGTATCTCGGTTTCCACATGTGTAAAACAGGACTCATACCTCTACTTCTGAGAATGAAGTGAGGTGCATTAACCCTTTGAGTAGTGAGTTTTCTTCAATGAAATTAGTTCCAGTTACAGTTTTATTAACTTAAAATCACGTTTGATAACCAATTTATAGAAACAAGAGAACATAGATTGGCCTTTTTTTTAATGTTGCCTTACACATTTTTAAAATAAAAATTTTTTAATGGATGCTCAGGAGGCACGAGGACATACATGAGCGTTCGTACTACTCAAAAGGTTAACATCCACGGAGCCCTTAATACCGTCTTAGGACACGTGGGAGAGAATTCAAGCCAATGGGACATGCCTTGCCTCATTTCCCAGCGCCCACTGAAACTTGACCCAAATGGACTGCAGTCATTTGCCAGAGAAGGACTTTTCTTTAGCTCTCACCAAAAGGACCCCAAAGTGGAGGGGTGGACTGAGATGAAATCTGGAAACGCTCACTGCTCTGACATTCTGTGATTCTGACTCTGTCCAGATTCAGTCTTGGCTAGTAACCAACCGGAAAGCAAAGCTGCTGACTTCCAGTTCTGGAGTGATGGCCATCTCCTTTGTGAGGCAGCCAAAAACAGACCTTCAGAGGAAGAATCCTTTAAGAAACTCCTCTACTCTAAGCTCTGAATGTGATTGGGGCTCAGGACATTCCTGAGACTGTTTCTGTGTCCACAGGCCTTCTTCTCTCCTCGTACCCAGCCAGTGTGACCCCCAAGTGCCCCAGTTACCTGGAACTGCAGGGCTGGGCGTGCTGACCGGCGGCGGCGGAGGCTGCGAGGAGCTGCTGCTCTCAGTCATCAGACACTGGTTGCTGCCATTGTTCTCTCTCTTGACAAGCATCTCAGAGGTGGTAGGCAGCGGGATGGGGTGGCTGATGCCCAGTTCCTCCTCCTGGGCCTGCTGCCTTCTCAGGGCCACCTGCAAGCACAGGGCAGCAGGTCAACCTCCAGTTCCCCATAAGCATCACTGTGCAGCTTTGAGAAAACCACTGAAGCCTCACCCACCCCAGATACCATGATTCATTAGTTCCAAGGTGAGGTCTACGAGTCTCTCATTTCCCGGTAACTATGATATGCATCAAAGTAGATAAATGGTTTAGACTACAGCCAGAGCGTCTGATCCAAAAAGGTGCTGAAAAAATATATTTTTAAACAAATTAGTATGTATATCAGAAGGAAATAAAGTTGGCTAGGGAGAATGAGGAAAACTGGTCGAGTCACACACGTAGAAAAGAGTTCAATCTGAATAGTAGAAATCAGCACTAATAAATTAGAAAGGCGGGAGAGCTTTCTAATTCTGTACTAAAGGAGTACTCACTCCTTCGTTCTACAAATTTGTAAAAGTAGTGGGAATTGCATCTTACAGCAGTTAAGATGAAGTTAGATCGCAAGGTGCTCCCTTGTTTAAAAGGAGAAACAGGAGGCAGGCAAAGATGCAACTCAGGCCCTGGCCGGTTGGCTCAGCGGTAGAGCGTCGGCCTGGCGTGTGGGGGACCTGGGTTCAATTCCCGGCCAGGCACACAGGAGAAGCGCCCATTTGCTTCTCCACCCCCCTGCCCCCGCTCCTTCCTCTCTGTCTCTCTCTTACCCTCCCACAGCCAAGGCTCCATTGGAGCAAAGATAGCCCGGGCGCTGGGGATGGCTCCTTGGCCTCTGCCCCAGGCGCTAGAGTGGCTCTGGTCGCGGCAGAGCGATGCCCCGGAGGGACAGAGCATCGCCCCCTGGTGGGCAGAGCGCCGCCCCTGGTGGGCGTGCCGGGTGGATCCCGGTCGGGCGCATGCGGGAGTCTGTCTGACTGTCTCTCCCCGTTTCCAGCTTCAGAAAAATACAAAAAAAAAAAAAAAAGATGCAACTCAAGACAGAGTGAGGCCAACACCACAGAAGAGGCGCACACCAATCCTACAGAAGAAATTCAGAGGCAGAAATGGCTTCAAGTGTAAGAATCAGCCAGGGGTAGTATTGGAACAGGGCCTTGAATGTTAGATTGAGGACTCGGACTCGTAAGAGCTAAGGGCAGAACAAGGGCAGAGTGGGCAGGAAAGGCAGAGCTGCTTAGGAAACCCCGAAGAGCCCTGTTCGCTGGAGTGGTGGTGCACATGGAGAGGTCATGAGGAAAAGGGCTGGGAGTTGGGGGTCGAAGTCCCTGGAGAAGGGAGAGGCTGGAGTTGGAGAGAAAAGAAGACAGGCTTCCCGGCAGGAAAGGAGGGGATGGAAGGAGCCTAACATACCTAAAAAATTCCTCAGGGTCCCTCAACTTATCTTCTTTTGAATAACACTGTTAAAGGTTGAAAAAAAGAGGTGTGAAGAAAAGAAATTGTATTTTTGCTGACTACATGTAACAAAAAAGGGAGACTTTCTGTTGAAACTGACTCTTGGTGATAATGAAATGAGAAAGTACCTGCACCTCAGAGTCCCAAAGACAAGCCAAAAATTTAAATCAAAATGGTCAAACCAGAAGCACAACTACAATTTATATATTGGTTTAGGAAAATTGTAGTTTAAATTTAGAAAGCTGCTTAATTTGAAAGTGATTTTAAGAGGAGTCTACAACGTTCTAAAAGAATTCTTCCATAATTAATACAGGTATTAAGGAATTAAGCTTAAATTTTAGATTTTCTATTAACCAAGAGGTTTAGAAACAATATTAAGGCTCTGATCAGAAATGAGTTAAATACCCACAAACCTACGTAGTATGTCAATGCCTGATTTACACAAATCTCATACATGCACAAAACACATACAATACTCCATGAAGTAAAGACACCTTTTACTAAGACCTCTCAAGAGTTCTTAGGAAATGTTATTTAAACAGGGAGGGTGGGGCAATTGATAAAAAAACAATTACTTTAGAGTCATATCTAAATATGATAGTTCCAGGATCCCCCGGCAGCTTTCCTACTACGAATTTCTAAAACCAGTTTCAAACTATTTTAAAAGGACTAAAAATTGACAGTTACATGGATTTGAAAGGCTTCATCCAGCACAACACAAGCCCTCGGGTGTGAAAAACACTAAAGTTGCTAATCCGGAGATGCTTTTGTTTTTAACATAACGAAGAGCCCCCTCCCAGAGCTGTTATTAGTAGTGCCCCTACTAATAACGCTGGTTCAAAATTAATGGCCCTACTTGGATAAATATTTTTATTGCATTTTGAGGAAAATTCCCCTCCCAAGCATACTCTCCACACTATGTAAGCCACCAACTAAATGTTCAGAATATTTTTCTACCTACAATTTAAATGTTCATAAATTTTTTTCAGGAAGTCATTGTAATGCATTTCAACACTACACTCAGTTTATTCTTTTCATCCACTATAGATTAAGGTAAAAATATATAAGCAAACCAAGAAAAAAAACTATTTCCATGACTGCACTCACAATCTATGAAGCCAAAATATAACTAGTTTAAAACACTTTTTTTTAAAAAAAGGCTGTATATAAAAATATAATCTGTAAGCATTTGTGCAGTCCTGTTAAACACTCTCACCTAAATCATTTACAATGGAGGGTATTTATACATTCCTACCCAAAAGTAGCACATCGTTAGCAGTTATATCTTGGGTGCATTTAACCTGTCTTAAAAGGATAAAACAACTTTTACCTGGAAAGACTGTATATTATTCTCTTCTAAACATCGTTTTAGGACATCAACCGACATTCAACTATTTTTGTTAAGATGTTTAAAATTACCGGCAAAAAAAAAAAAAAAAAAATTACCGTCGTTGGTTTTGACACTTTAATATAAAAAACCGTGAGCAACAAAATTTCATAGTCCAGCATTTTTTCCACTGTGCGTGTATAGAATTTTTTTAATTCTTAAGTATGTTTTAAAAGTATGCACGAAGCAGTTTATACTTCAATAACTTAGGTCAAGACAGCAAATTTTAAAATGCTAATAAAACTTCCGTAGCGCTCAAAATGGCCGAGGCGCTCCGCCAGCACCCACGCGGGGCGCAGACGAAAAGCGCACCAAGAGCACAGCGAGGGCCACGCCACCCTAGCGTCCGTTACACCGACTTTTCCAGTAAAAGAGCTGCCCGACACATTATTCGGATAGGTTGCCGGTCTTGGTTTCCCCCAAAAGTGCAGCCCACGCCTGCACCCTCCCGAATGTAAGCGCAACTCTCCGTATGGGGGGGCGGAGCCAGGAATCCCTGGGAACCTCCGAAGGGACGTACACGAGGGCGAAGATGGAGATCCCGGGGCCTCTTCCCTAGCCCGGCGAACCCCGCGGCAACTTTCCTACCACGAAAGCCGGGTCGGAGACGAGTTCCCCCTTAGCGCGGCGTCGGTGCGTGGCTAGTAGCCCCGGGCCGGGGCGCGCCGCTGCCTCTCTCCCGAACCTGGGCCCGTCGTGGCCCCGGCCAGGCGGGAGGGAGTTTAACCAAAAACGTTCGAGGCTGAACCCGGGTTCGTGGACGCCCGCACTCACCTGAGCAGCCATCACGCGCTGTCTCTCGGCGATTAGGTTGCACTTCTTGCACTGGCAGTCCCGCCACATGCAGAAGCGCTTGTGGCCCTTGAGCGGCGACGCATAGCCATGGTTCCTGCATCGAGCGCACTTGGGCAGCCGTGGGGACTTCTTGCTCCCGGAGCCACTGCCCGACACCCCCGAGCCGCCGCTGCCTCCGGCACCCGAGGTTCCCGGCACGGCCCCGGTAGGTTTGCCGAAACCCCCAGACTTGCCCTGAGTCGGTGCCCCGGGGGCGTGCGGGGCCTCCGACGGTGCCGAGGGCTTGCTGAATGCGTCGTCATTAGGCATGTTGCCCCCAAAGAAAAGCGCAAGTACTCTCTGCTCAGCTCTAGGGTCTGAAGACCGCTAAAAGGGAAGCTCACAGCCGACTAGGGAGAAGACGCAGGAGGCGTGTGCTGCAGCCGATGGTGTCCCCGGACTGGCGAGGTCTGGACATGCAACGCCCAGAGTGGTAGGGGGTTGTGCCCTTTTATATTTTCCTTTCGCGCGCAGTGCAGAGCTTTTGGATACTTTTTGGAATGTTCCCGGGACTCTCCTGGGCGGGAGAGGGCGCGGCCACGCCCACCATCCCCCAACTCTAACCGCAGTGCTCCCGTGACTTTTAAGTTTGCACGGGCTGCGAATACCGAAAGCATTGCTGCAGGACCGCTGCACGGAGCTGAGCTGGACTGGGCTCCCAGGTCGGGAGCAAAGTTGTGCATGGTTGTCGTGCAAGCTGCTTGGAGGAGGTGCAGACCACCCCGTGGGGTCTTGTAGCTCCCTTCCCCCAACAACTGGCGTTCTGCAAGTTGCATAGGGCAGACGTTGGCAGGAGCCAACTCGGAAAGTGTTTATTTCTTCCTTAAGAGAATTAAGTATGAGGTTGAAGGCCTAAAAAAAATAGTCTCTGCACTTACCTGCAAATAAGACCCTCAGTCTGTGGGGCTCAAGTGCACCAAAAATTGGGTCTTTCTTTTCCAATTCCCCTTCCCTGCCCCTGTGTTCATTTGCTCACAAGACTTCTACCTGCTTCTAGATAACTTTCAAACCTATATAGTTCCAGCCCTTGTTGCTTCTCTCACTAAGGGGCATATATAGCTTCATGCTTTGAGGCAAATTCACTTAGGATCTGCAGGCATGCAAAAACTCAGCCTTTTAAAAAAAAATGCGTTGGGGTGGGGGTAACAAATGCAGACATTTGTCAAAACTCATTCCACACTTGAGATTTGTGCATTTTACTCTACTTATATAATTATACCTCCAAAAACCCTCAGTCATCTTATAGCCTTAACCCAACCCCCACTTTCACCCCACCCCCACCCATGTTTGTCTTTCTCTTCCTACTTGCTCAGCAAATCCACCCCTAAAGGCCTAGTGATCATTTCTTCCTACACATCCCACTGTAAAGTCAGCCCTCCTCATGTCTGAATCTCTGCAGTAGCTCCCAGCTGGTCTCTTTGTCTTCCAGTATATTCCGTGCACACAGCAGCTAGGACCTGCAGTGGTTTGGTATTGTTTTACATGTGAAAAAACAAAAGTTAAAGACCTAAGGCTACTGCTTAAAGGACTTAGAATTCTATCTCGCTCTGCATTTCTCAGCCTCATATGGTTACCTACCAGGTTAGAGGAGCTCTTTGTTGGCCTTTACGTACCTGGTTGCTCAGGGCACTCTTCTGACTTGGCACTGGCAGTTGTCCAGCCAGGGGGTTACCCTTACATCTTTCCCCCATGCTCCTTGCTCTCCCAGAGTGTCGCTACTCAGGCTCCAAATTCTGGGCCTCAACGTTAGGGCTCTAGGTCTACAAAGGATCATGGCCATCCCACCTTGGCTTCTCATCGAAATGGTTGTCCAGTATCCCTCTCGTTCAGCAGAATAGCATTTTCAGCACTGAACTCTGAAACCCTCTAACCTGCCTTTCCCGTTCTTATCTGAGGCCCCTCTCAGGCTCTTTTCCTATCTGGCTCTTTTCCATTACTGTTTCTGTCTTAAAATTAGTTCTTAAAGAAGCATCTAGCTTTACACATACCTCGTATCCTACCCATCAAGCCAGTGAAGCTCCACTCCTGATAGAGGACAGAGTACAATCATTCATCTCATTCTGGAAGCTTTTGAATGATAACTGCTATTCTGTTCAGAACTATCCCCAAGTCTTCCATTAAAACCAATATGACAAAATTGCTGTTATCTACAATTTACATTTCTTTTTCCATATTTACATTTTAATGCATTAACTAGAGCTGAATCACTCTCAAGGCTCACTTTTAGAGTATGAAATAAATGCTGGAAGCAGTGGCTGTCAAATATCAATTTATAAGGAAACACGTTTCTGTGAGAATCACATCACTATGATCTATGATTGAGGAATTGAAGCCCACAGAAAATTTGGGGCCTGCCTGACCTGTGGTGGCGCAGTGGATAAAGCGTCAACCTGGAAACGCTGAGGTTGCCGGTTCAAAACCCTGGGCTTGCCTGGTCAAGGCACATATGGGAGTTGATGCTTCCTGCTCCCCCCCCCTTCTCTATAATAAATAAATAAAATCTTGAAAAGAAAAGAAAATTTGGGGCCAGAAATCCATATGACCAAGGTATTAAAACATAAAATATGATAAAGTTAATAGCCTAATAAAGTTTTTATTCACAAACCACAGAGTGGGTACCTGTTATGAAATTATCCAAAACGGAAGTAGGAAACATCCCAAAGATGAACAAAGTCATCCTGGATATATGAGTAGTCTGGCTCTGTTGTCTCTGCTTTCTACCCCTCCCCCATCTTTCCAGAAACTAAAGCCATCAAGGATGATGATGCAGATCTGTATTTACTGAGATAGAAAGATGTCTAAGACACACTGACAAGTGGGGTGGGGTGGGGCAGGTCAGTTCTAAAACATGGCAGGGTTAGACAAAGACTGCTTGGAAATCATATCAAAAGCTCAAACAATAAAAGAAAATGATTGATATATTGACTTCATCAAAATTCAAAACTTTGTGATTCCAAACACACCATTAAGAAAGTGAAAAGAGGCCCTGGTCGGTTGGCTCAGTGGTAGAGCGTCGGCCTGGCGTGCAGAAGTCCCGGGTTCAATTCCCGGCCAGGGCACACAGGAGAAGCGCCCATTTGCTTCTCTACCCCTCCCCCTCTCCTTCCTCTCTGTCTCTCTCTTCCCCTCCTGCAGTGAGGCTCCATTGGAGCAAAGATGGCCCAGGCGCTGGGGATGGCTCCTTGGCCTCTGCCCCAGGCGCTGGAGTGGCTCTGGTCACGGCTGATGGGCAGAGCGTCGCCCCCTGATGGGCCGGGTGGATCCCAGTCGGGCGCATGCGGGAGTCTGTCTGACTGTCTCTCCCGGTTTCTAGCTTCAGAAAAATACAAAAAAAAAAAAAAAAAAAAAAAAGAAAGTGAAAAGACAAGCCACAAACTGAGAAAATATTTGGAAATCATATATCTAATAAAGGACTTGTATCTAAAATACATAAAGAACTCTGGGAGTATATAATAAAAAGACAACCCAATTGAAATATGGGCAAAAATTTGAATAGACATTTCATCAAAGAAACTGAATAGCCAATAAGTACATAGGAAGATGCTCAATATTATTAGTCATTAGGGAAATGCAAATCAAAACAACAATGAGATATTACTTCACACCTACTAGGATGGCTATAATAAAAAACATAGACAGTGGCAAGTATTGGCTAGAATGTGGAGAAACTACAATTCTCATAGGTTGCTGGTGGGAATGTAAAATAGCACAACCATTTTGAAAACTTTACCACATGACCCAACAATTCCACTCCTGGATATCTATCCCAAAAAAGTGAAGTATACATTATGTCTACACAAAGATTTGTACATGGGCCCTGGCCAGTTAGCTCAGTAGATAGAGAGTCAGGCCAGAGTATGGACATGCTGAGTTCAATTGCTGGTCAGCACACACAAGAGAAGCAACCATCTGCTTCTCTACCCGTCTCTCTCCCTCTTCTCTCCCTCTTTCCCTCCCACAGCCAGTGGCTCAATTGGTTCGACTGTGGCCCTGGGTACTGAAGATAGCTCGGTTGATTTGAGCATCGGCCCCAGACACGGCTTGCCAGGTGGATCCTGGTTGGAGTCTGTCTCACTGTCTCCCCTCGTCTCACTCAAAAAAAAAAAAAAAGATTTGTACATGAATAGCCATAGCAGTATTGTTCATTTGAAACAATCCAAATGCCCATCAACAGTTGAATGAATAAGCAAAATGTGGTATACACATATAATGTAATATTATTCAGCCATCAAAAGGGGTGACTAGTGATACATGCTACAGCAAGAATGAACCTTGGAAACATTATGCTAAAGAACCAAATTCAAGCCTGACCAGGCGGTGGCGCAGTGAATAGAGCGTAGGACTGGGATGCGGAAGACCCGGGTTCGAGACCCTGAGGTCACCAGCTTGAGTGTGGGCTCATCTGGTTTGAGCAAAAGCTCACCAGCTTGGACCCAAGGTCGCTGGCTCGAGCAAGGGGTTACTCAGTCTGCTGTAGCCCCACAGTCAAGGCACATATGAGAAAGCAATCAATGAACAACTAAGGTTTTTTTTTTTTGTTTTTTTTTTACGTTTTTCTGAAGCTGGAAACAGGGAGAGACAGTCAGACAGACTCCCGCATGCGCCCGACCGGGATCCACCCGGCACGCCCACCATGGGGCGACGCTCTGCCCACCAGGGGGCGATGCTCTGCCCATCCTGGGCGTCGCCATGTTGCGACCAGAGCCACTCTAGCGCCTGGGGCAGAGGCCACAGAGCCAACCCCAGCGCCCGGGCCATCTTTGCTCCAATGGAGCCTTGGCTGCGGGAGGGGAAGAGAGAGACAGAGAGGAAAGCGCGGCGGAGGGGTGGAGAAGCAAATGGGCGCTTCTCCTATGTGCCCTGGCCGGGAATCGAACCCGGGTCCTCCGCACGCTAGGCCGACGCTCTACCGCTGAGCCAACCGGCCAGGGCCACAACTAAGGTTTTGAAATGAAAAACTAATGATTGAGGCCCTGGCCGGTTGGCTCAGTGGTAGAGCGTCGGCCTGGTGGGTGGGAGTCCCGGGTTCGATTCCTGGCCAGGGCACACAGGAGAGGCGCCCATCTGCTTCTCCACCCCTCCCCCTCTCCTTCCTCTCTGTCTCTCTCTTCCCCTCTCACAGCCAAGGCTCCATTGGAGCAAAGTTTGCCTGGGCACTGAGGATGGCTCCGTGGCCTCTGCCTCAGGCGCTAGAAATGGCTCTGATTGCGGCAGAGTGATGCCCCAAGATGGGCAGAGCATCGCCCCCTGGTGGGCATGCCGGGTGGATCCCGGTCGGGCGCATGCGGGAGTCTGTCTGACTGCCTCCCCGTTTCCAGCTTCAGAAAAGTACAAAACAAAAAAACCTAATGATTGATGCTTCTCATCTCTCTCCATTCCTGTCTGTCTGTCCCTATCTATCCCTCTCTCTGACTCTCTGTAAAAAAAAAAAAAAAGAACTAAATTAAAAATACCACATATTGTATGTTCCCATTTATATGAAATGGTCAGAAGAGACAAACAACAGAGAGAAAAAAACAATTTGTAGTTGCCGGGGGCGGGGGTGGGAATGCAGAGTAAGTGCAAATGGATATAAGGGGTCTTCTTGGAGTGATGCAACAGTCTACAATTGGATTGTGGTAGTGATTGCAAAACCCTGTACTGCAAATAAAATTATTTGTATGATTAAAACAAGATAATTTAATGGTATATAAATTATACCTCAACAAAGCTGTTTAAAATTTTGAATTGAGGACAAAATACTCCCATGATGTATAGTATGTTTCTATTTTTGAAACAGGAACTAACATGTATTTCTATCTGCTTGAATAGATGTGGGTTTTTTTGGGGGGGGTGTATTTTTCTGAAGTTAGAAGTGGGGAGGCAGTCAGACAGACTCCCCTATGTGCCCGACCGGGATCCACTCAGCATGCCTACCTGGGGGTGATGCTCTGCCCATCTGGGGCGTTGCTCCGTTGTGGCAGGAGACATTCTAGTGCCTGAGGTGGAGGCCATGGAGCCATCCTCAGTGCCTGGGCCAACTTTGCTCCAATGGAGCCTTGGCTGTGAGAGGGGAAGAGAGAGACAGAGAGAAAAGAGAAGGAGAAGGGTGGAGAAGCAGATGGGCACTTCTCCTGTGTCCCCTGACCGGGAATCGAACCCAGGACTTTCACACACCAGGCCGACGCTCTACCGCTGAGCCAACTGGCCAGGACCTTGAGTAGGTTTTTAATTCTCCCTGTGTTATAGGATTATGAGTGATATTCTCCTTATACTTTGTTTTTAGTTCTGGTTTTGTGCTTTTTCACAGCAGGTCCACGTTCTTGCTCCCTGCCTCCTGTGTCCCCCTTGGTGAGAACTGTGTGGTAAGAACTGATATCTGGGTTGGAACCCTGCCTTCAGGGCCTCAGCCCTTTGATCCAGCTCACCAGCATTCTTAGAAAGAACTCAGAACTCATGCTCATTCCATAATAAATTATTACGTTTTGCTTTCCAGTTACTAGAGCTGTATGGTGCTTATATTTTATTTATTGTCTGATTTTTAAAACACCACAGGCATTACTTTCACCATCAGGAAAAAACAATACATTATTCTATTGCTGAGGCAGTATAGCATTATAATTAAATGTCTAGCTTTGACTCCCACCTGTGTGACCTTAGGCAAGTTTCTTAACCTCTCTGTGACTCAGTATGCTCATCTATAAAAGAGAGTAATAATAGGCCCTGGCCGGTTGGCTCAGTGGTGGAGCATCGGTATGGCGTGCAGAGGTCCCGAGTTCAATTCCCGGCCAGGGCGCACAGGAGAGGCGCCCATCTGCTTCTCCACCCCTCCCCCTCTCCTTCTTCTCTGTCTCTCTCTTCCCCTCCCCCGGCCTAGGCTCCATTGGAGCGGAGATGGCCGGGCGCTGGGGATGGCTCCTTGGCCTCTGCCCCAGGCGCTGGGGTGGCTCTGGTTGCGGCAGAGCGGTGCCCCAGAGGGGCGGAGCGTCGCCCCCTGGTGGGCAGAGCGTCGCCCCCTGGTGGGCGTGCCGGGTGGATCCCGGTCGGGCGCATGCAGGAGTCTGTCTGACTGTCTCTCCCTGTTTCCGGCTTCAGAAAAATACAGAAAAAAAAAAAAGTAAAAGAGAGTAATAAATACTTACCTCAAAAGGTCTTTAGAAAAACTAAATTGGTTAATGTTTATAAAGCATTTAGAAAAGTATCTGAGACATAGAAATGTCTTTTTTTGTTATTATATTATTGTTATTTTCATAATGGGAAGAAAAAGTAGTAGGAAAAAAGTAGTAAGGTTATATATGTATGTATATATAATCTTACACATATTGGAATAACTTGGGGACAGCCATATTAGAAAGGACCAATGATAAATTTTATTGTATTATTTATTTGTATTATTTGTCATCTTATTTTTCTTCTTCTTCTTCTAATTATTTCACATCCTTACTTATTTTTCAGGCAATGATAGCTGGCAATTGCCCACCCCTGTATATGATACCATATGTCACAGGCTCATATTTAGCTCAAATGTCAAGTGTGGATCCGAGTCAGCTGGCCTGACCTAATGATCTGTTGTACAACTGTGTGTGTTCAGTGCCCCAGTGACTGGTCTGAGGACTCTAGGGAGAAATGTGACTGGTGGGCTTGGAGCATTTCATGCAGGAGGACCTTATCTGAAAGGGAAGGCTGAGCTATGTCCTGTCACACAGGTTTGAGTAACACAAAGGAGAAAATAAGACACTAGGTTGTGGGAGCAAAGGATAGAAGGCTGGGCATCGGTAGTGAGCCTGTGGGATGGGGGAGAGGGCAGAGACATGCCGGTCTAGAACAGAGGAGTCAGGCTGGAGCCCAGCGGGAGATACGGTTGGAGAGATAGCATGGCACAGTGAGGAATTTGGCTTCTATCCTACAGGCAAATGGAGAATGATGGAGGCTTTTGTCCTTGAGGCATTTGCGGAATGAAAGTGACGGGTCTGACAATCACTGTGTGACTTGAACAAGCCAATTAATGTCTCTGAGCCTTCGGTCCTTATGAGGAGATGACAATATCAGAGATATTGGCAAGATGCCCAGAACCATGTCTGCCACACAGAAGAGGCTCGATCATTGTTGGTAGCTGATGCTAAACCAACTTCAGTTTGGATTGGAGGAGCGGTAGAAATTTGAAAGTAGATAACACTGGACTTGGTTGCTCAGGAGGATGGCTATGCCTGAGGTTGCAGCAGTAAAACGTAACTATCGGCCATCTTCCCCTTGGCATTCCAGTTCCCACCGCCATCCACACAGGCAGAACCCTGGGAAGGTTGGCAAGTAGGAATACAGGCCTTGCAGTCAGGCTGCCTGTGGTAAGAGTCCCAGCTTCGCCACTTACCAGCTATGCACTGTTGAGCACATCACTTACCCTCTGGGCCTCCATCTTTTCATCTGCAAATCCGAAATAACCAGAGAATTGTAAAGATGCAATGACTGATGTCATTGGGCTTAGATCAGTGCCCATGAGAGAATAAGTGCCATCTAATTGTGAGTTGTTGTTGTTGTTTTAGAGTTCTATAGAAGGAATTTTGAAGCCCAGATTGACAATGAGGGCTCTAGGAGGCAAGTTTTAGGATCTGGGCAGTTCGCTATTCCTCCCAAGTAAACTGTTCCCAAGAAGATCAGTAATTAGGAGCCCAGCCTGGAACCCGGAAGTGACAGAACCTCTGAGTAGCAAACATCTCTCACAAAGCACATCATCCTCACACTATCTGAGCATCTGGAGTCAGTCTCAGGCTCTTAAGAGGAAAAAAGTCAGAGGCAGATTTAACAGCAGGCACACCGGGCACACGCCCTGCATCCCAACTTCTGAAAGGCCCCACAAAACCCCAACTTTTACACTTTTTTCTAATATAAGGGGCCCAATATTTTCTTCTGTGCTCGGGGCCTCAACCAACCTTAATCCACCTCTGACAAAAGTACACAGTAAATGGCACATCACAAAAGTACACCGTAAATGGCACATCATAAGGAGCATAATGGCAGAACAGCAAAGGTGAGAGCTGGCGGGGGAGGAGGCCACATAGCCACAAGCAGGGAAGCAGGTTTGTGTTACTCAGGACAGAGGCCTGGGAAGCATCACAGCTTTTTAAGACTTTCCATGAGAACTTCCCAGGAGTAAGCAACAGAAGATTAAATCATATTCAGTTCCTTTCTCTCTGTTCAGTAAGAGTATAAATATTCGAGATATTTCCCAGTACAAATTGTCAAAATGTGGAAGTTGTGACGTGTAAAAGGGAAAGCTTAAATTATTTAGAAAAACCAATAAATATAATACAAGTTAAATGAAGCAATCTAAAAAAAATACACTCATAATTCAGAGAAATTTTAAATGTATTTTAGAGATAATTATAGATGCCTTTTCAGTATCAACCACTGTTGGAAGTTAGCAGCACACTGAACCCCCACACACCGTTGTTGTTGTTGTTGTTTATCTTTATTCATTGATGCTAGTGAGAGAGGAAGGGAAAGAGAGAGAGAGAGAGAGGAACATCGATCTGTTCCTGCTTGTGCCCTGACCAGGGATCAAACCAGCAACCTTTACGCTTCCAAATGAAGCTCCACCCAACTGAGCCATCCAGGCAAGGCCATGCTGACCCTTTTTCAGTGGTGAGATTCAGCCGGTTTGTGCCGGTTCAGCAGAACCAATAGCTAATTTTTTGTTGAGTTTGGTGACCTGGTTGTTAAAATGGCACTTGTAATCACAGTTCTCTCTAAGGTGGGCACCTGGGCAGCCACCCAATGTGAAAATCACAAATTTACATTCCTTATTTATTTATTTATTTTTGAAAGAGAGAAGGACAGATAGGGACAGATAGATAGGAAGGGAGAGGGATGAGAAGAATCAGTTCTTCATTGTGGCACCTTAGTTGTTCATTGATTGTTTTCTCATATGTGCCTTGACCAGGGGGCTAAAGCAGAGCCAGTGACCCCTTGCTCAAGCCAGTGACCTTGGCCTCAAGCCAGCAACCTTGGGCATCAAGCCAGTGACCTTTGGGCTCAAGCCAGCAACCATGGGGTCATGTCTATGATCCCACGCTAAAACCAACGACCCCGCGCTCAAGCTGATGAGTCCACGCTCAAGCAGTATGAGCCCACTCAAGCTGGCGACCTTGGGGTTTCAAACCTGGGTCCTCCTTTTTCTACTCTGACGCTCTATCTACTGTGCCACTGCCTGGTCAGACTTCTTTACTCTTTTTTTTTTTTTTTTTTTGTATTTTTCCGAAGCTGGAAACGGGGAGAGACAGTCAGACAGACTCCCACATGCGCCCGACCGGGATCCACCCGGCACACCCACCAGGGGCGAAGCTCTGCCCACCAGGGGGTGATGCTCTGCCCCTCCGGGGCATCGCTCTGCCGAGACCAGAGCCACTCTAGCGCCTGGGGCAGAGGCCAAGGAGCCATCCCCAGCGCCCAGGCCATCTTTGCTCCAATGGAGCCTTGGCTGCGGGAGGGGAAGAGAGAGACAGAGAGGAAGGGGGGGGGTGGAGAAGCAAATGGGCGCTTCTCCTATGTGCCCTGGCTGGGAATCGAACCCGGGTTCCCCGCACGCCAGGCCAACGCTCTACCGCTGAGCCAACCAGCCAGGACCTTCTTTACTCTTTTTTAATGTTCATTTGCACAACAGTATATTTTAAGCATCCATAGTAATGTTCATTCCATCCATAGGTGAAAAAATTTGACAGACTATACTTGTAATATTTATTTATTCATTTCATAAAACTCATTATACCTTTGATGAAATACTACATTTTAATTCCTTCACATTTGTTATTTCAGTAAACAAACATATAACATAAAGAGAAAAAGTGCCAAACAACCAGGGGGTGACAAGCTGTCATTGGAAATATCTTAAATAATAGTTTTATTGTTTTTTGTCAGGTATTATTTAATATTTTTCCATTAATATTTTAAAACTCATAACATAATCTAGTTTGGTGTACCTCTTTTATTGTTGTTTTATTATTATTATTATTATTGAGAGGCAGGGAAGCAGAGAGACTCCCACATGCATGCACCCAGACTGGGATCCACCCAGCAAGCCCACTAAGGGTTGATACTCTGCCCATCTGTGGCCATAGCTTCACTGCTAGGCAACTAAGGTACTTTAGTGCCTGAGGCAAGGCTGTGGTGCTATCCTCAGCGCCTGGGGCCAATTTGCTGTAATGAGCATGGCTGCAAGGGGTGGGGGAGTGAGAGAGGAAGGAGAGGGGGAGGGGTGGAGAAGCAGATGGGCGCTTCTCCTGTGTGCCCTGACCAGGAATCAAACCTGGGACTTTCACACACCAGGCCAACACTCTACCACTGAGCCAACCGGCCAGGGCCTTATTGTTCTTATTTAAGTATTAAATGCATGAAATAATAAACTACCGTTCGGTATATATTTTTTTATACTTAAAATGGTCATTAGGGCAAAGAACTAGTTGTTTAATTATTTGAATCCCACCACTGCCTTTTTTCATTAATCTAAAAAAAAGAAAAAGCTTACCATCATATGTTTTTCTTATAGGATTGCTTTAAATTTCAAGAAGAAATTTGGTTAAAAAATTTTATTTTGGGCTCTTGCCAGTTGGCTCAGTGGATAGAGTGGTGGCTGGCATGCAAATGTCCTGGGTTCGATTCCTGGTCAGGGCACACGTGAGAAGCCACCATCTCCTTCTCTTCCCCTCCTTCTCCCCATTTTCTCTCTCTTCCCTTCCTGCAGTCAATGGCCAGATTGGTTCGAGCATCAGCCGCAGGCACTGAAGATAGCTCAGTTGATTTGAGCATTGGCTCCAGACTGGGGTTGCTGGTTGGATCCCAATCAGGGTGCATGTGGGAGTCTGTTTGTCTATCTTCCTTCCTCTCACTTAAAAGAAAAAAAAGGAAAAGAAAAAAAAATTTTATTTTGGGCCTTGGCCAGTTAGCTCAGTTGGTTAGAGTGTTGTCCTGAAACACCAAGTTTGTGGGTGCAAATCCAGGTCAGGGCACATATGGGAAGCAACCAATGAATGCACAACTAATTGGAAGACAAATAACTGCTTCTCTCTCTCTTCCTCTCTCTAAAATCAATCAATAATAAAAAAATTATTTTTACAGAGTTAAATTTGATGGAGAAAAAGTAACTACATAGCTGGACTGTTTGATATTTATGAAGAGCAAACAAATATCAAATTGCTGTTTTAGATTTTAATTTACAAATGCTTATTTTAACTGAATATAAATAAGAATAATTACTTATACATTCTGTTAATCTGTCCCACATTAGCATCTATTTACTTAAGTTCTTTCTTATACAGCTGATTCTCTGGTAAATCAAACTTTCTCAAGTGTTTTCCTGTGCCTTCTGCCTTAATAGAATTAAAAGAACAGTAGAACAGTGAAAACAAATCCTGAAATAAAATTTCATTTAAGTGTTTCAAATGAAGTGGAAGTTAAAATGTGTATTAACAAAGGTGCGCAGACATATGCCCATTGGGTTCAAGAGCCACTTTCTTACTGCTATCTTGGTTTGCTAACAAAATAAAAAAGACAAACAAATAGATTAACAGTGCTAATAACAATGTAAGTATGCTTGTATTTTTACTATAGGCTGTTTATATGAGGTAGAGTTGGGAATAGTAAAATGAATATTTTGTGACTGATTCAAAGTTTAAAACTTGAAATTTTTAGTAGA
Source organism: Saccopteryx leptura (assembly GCF_036850995.1). Classification (NCBI taxonomy): domain Eukaryota; kingdom Metazoa; phylum Chordata; class Mammalia; order Chiroptera; family Emballonuridae; genus Saccopteryx; species Saccopteryx leptura. The sequence continues at coordinate 60,139,280 of NC_089504.1, read as the reverse complement.
CACATAAACAACAGCTATTATGTATTTTATCAAGCATCCCCCTACCAAGTTTTCCACTTTACCAAAGAATAGAAGAAAACTACACTTAGAGATACATTATAAAAACAAAAATTCACTTAATTCCAAAAGAAAGAAGTATAAACCAAGAAGCCAGACAGGAAGGGTGACAGTATTGATACAATAATTAGACTAACTATACTCGTAATTATTTTCACAGAATGTTTTTAAACTACCTGCAACTATAAAATAACAAAAAATTATATATTCACTCATATATTTCTATATTACCATTGATACATATTGCTTGAGTTGAGATCAATATCCTTACAAATAATGAAATAGATGTACCAAATAACATACATAAATATTGCATGGGACATAGTTTTACTAAAAAAAATTATTCTTTGTTTTCTGAAATTCAAACTTAACAGGGTGTTTTATACTTTTATTTGCTAACTGTGGTGACTCGACTCTAAGAGTCCTTGGAAACACCATTTCCCCAATTTCTCTTAGAAGCAGAAGAAAGATCCTTCGGAACATGTGCTCTCCGGTACAGCCCTGGAAGCCAAACCCAACCGACCATATGTCTTTGTGTGGCCTGCAAGCTAAGAGTGGGTTTTACATTTTTACGTAAATAGTTGAAAGAAAATGAAAAGTAGAATTCTTATGACAAGTGAAAATTATATGAAATTTAGTGTTTATAAATAAAGTTAAAAAAAAAGTTTTATTGTAACATCCATTCCTTTATGTTTGTAGCTTGCTGCTTTGGAGATACAAAGGCAGAGATCAGAAGTTGTAACAAACGCCATATGGCCCACAAAGCCTAAAATATTTACTATCTGGCCCTTTAAAAAGTGTGAGGGCCCTGGCCAGTTGGCTCAGGGGTAGAGCATCGGCCTGGCGTGTGGAAGTCCCAGGTTCGATTTCTGGCCAGGGCACACAGGAGAAGTGCCCATCTGCTTCTCCACCCTTCTCCCTCTCCTTTCTCTCTACACAGTCAAGGCTCCACTGGAGCAAAGTTGGCCCCAGGCACTGAGGATGGCTCCGTGGCCTCCGCCTCAGGCGTTAGAATGGCTCTGCTTGCAGAGGAGCAATGCCCCAGATGGGCAGAGCATCACCCCCTGGTGGGCGTGCCGGGTGGATCCTGGTCAGGCGCATGCGGGAGTCTGTCTGCCCCCCCCCCACCTCCGCTTCTCACTTTAAAAAATACAAAAAAAAAGTGTGAGGACCCCTGTTGCACATTTCTTTTATTTTATTTTATTTTATTTTTTTTAGGTTTCCAGTATGATCTTTTAAAAAAATGAAGATCTGTCAAAATGGAAGTATGCCCAAAGGCTTGGTCTAAAATGGTGGTCCTGTCTTTGCTCCTCAGACTCGCTACCTCCCTCCAGGCACCTGCTACCTGGTGATTTAAAGGATGAACATGATATAGGCCCTCTTTGGCAGAGCTCATGACTGCCAGGGGAGACAAACAGGTAAATCAAGTGTTCTGCTGGAAGTATATTAAGGAAGTGTATCAAGTCTGGGAAGGAGAGGAGTTATACAGGGCACCCAGCCTCAGTAGGCAGCGGGAAGACAAGAAAGAGCATCTACTGCAGCCCAGCAGGAGGAGGAAGGTACAGATGCATGTGAGGGCATGATGAGTTCCAGAAATGAGGACATTTTTTTTTCTTTTTTTTTTTTTTTTTTTGTATTTTTCTGAAGCTGGAAACGGGGAGGCAGTCAGACAGACTCCCGCATGCACCCGACCGGAATCCACCCGGCATGCCCACCAGGGGGCAATGCTCTGCCCACCAGGGGGCGATGCTCCGCCCATCCGGGGCGTCGCTCTGTCGCGACCAGAGCCACTCTAGCGCCTGGGGCAGAGGCCAAGGAGCCATCCCCAGCGCCCGGGCCATCTCCGCTCCAGTGGAGCCTCGGCTGCGGGAGGGGAAGAGAGAGACAGAGAGGAAGGAGAGGGGGAGGGGTGGAGAAGCAGATGGGCACCTCTCCTGTGTGCCCTGGCCAGGAATCGAACCCGGGACTTCAGCACGCCAGGCCGACGCTCTACCACTGAGCCAAAGGGCCAGGGCCCAAAATGAGGAAAATTTAAGTTTGGCTAAACCTGAGAGGCAGGGGACGGCCAGTGGGCGAGGCAGGGAGTACTAAAGATAACAGCAATACTTAACAAAGTTCACCTAGAGCTTTCTATGTGCCTAACACTGTTATAAGTGCTTTCTATATTAATTTAGTTAATTATCACAATAGTCCTGTCATCGTCTCCACTTTATAGATGAGGAATCTGTGGTACACAGAGGTCAAGTGACTTCCCAACCTAAAAACATGAATGTGGACCCAGGTCACATTCTTAACCTCACACTAGAAAGGCCAGCTGCTCATCTCTCCTTGCTCCGACAGTGACAGTAGAACGAGTAAGTAGTGGAAATGGAGACGTGAGATATCCCACGGGTCCCGGGACTATCGTGGACAATCGTGTGAAAGATGATTGCGGCTTAATTAGGTGCTCAACAATGAGCATGCTTAAAGCAACATCAAAAAACCAAAGGGACAGGTAATCAAGTCTGGTGTAGATTGTAAATGCTGTAGGAAATCAGAGAGGAAACGTGATGATGATTCCTGCTCATAAAGGAGCTGTGACCAGTGCCAAGATAAGCTGGCCTTTCAGCTGGTCTTCTGCACACTCAGAAACATAGAGATATTTCTGCAAGCGTCTTCACCATATTTCTGTTTGGTCCTGTTCACAACTGTATCCTCAGCACCTGTTAGGATCTAGCCGCTCATTAATACAGTATTTGTTAAATAAATGAGTACATTTTAAAATATACATGTCTTTTTGCATAGGTAATAGAATCACATGGTTCAAAAGATAAAAGATTCAAAAATCTGAAGGATGAAGTTTCTTCCCACCACTGTCCCCCTCACCCAGCTCCCCTCCACAGAGGCAACCAGGTATTAAATTTTTTGAGATTTATTGCAGTGATCACCACTTTTTTTTTTTTTTTTTTTTACTTATTTGTATTTTTCTGAAGTGAGAAGCAGGGAGGCAGAGAGGCAGACTCTCACATAGTCCTGACCAGGATCCACCTGACAAGCCCACCAGGGGCAATGCTCTGCCCATCTGGGGCATTGCTCCGTGGCAACTTGAGCCATTCTAGTGCCTGAGGCAAAGGCTATGGAGCCATCCTCAGCGCTCAGGCCAACTTTGCTCCAATGGAGCCTTGGCTGCAGGAGGGAAAGAGAGAGATAGAGAGAAAGGAGAAGGGGAAGGGTGCAGAAACAGATGGGCACTTCTCCTGTGTGCCCTGGCTGGGAATTGAACCCAGGACATCTACCACTGAGCCAACCAGCCAGGGTCAGTGATCACCACTTTTTAAACTGGCCAGAAGTCACCCACCAGCGTGGATATGAAAAACCCACCCTCAGAATCTGACAGCATAAGAAGCGGCTTGAGCCAGTGTCAGCCCAGCTTGGGGCCAGACTAACTGGAATTCCTAATCTTGTTCTGCACTCTTTTGGAAAAGCTACTGAATTCCTCTTTAATTTTCATGTCTGAATTGGGGGCAGTGATTCTCCAGGGCTATGAAGATTAAATGAAATTAGGTAATGAATAGAGACAGCCTACCGAGGTGTGATACAGAGGAGGGAGTCAGTTCTCACCTTCATTTCGCTGTGGTGGCTGTGCTGCAACCCTCAGAATTCTCTTACTCATTCTCTCCTTTACCCCTTCATTCCACCCATGGTAACAAGAACCACTTCATGAGCTGGAGGGCTACAATGTGGATGAACCCTGAAAACATTATGGTAAGGACAAGAAGCCAATCACAAAGGACCGCATACTGTATGGCTCCATTGGCGTTGTATGTGCAGAGAAGGCAACTCTATATGGGTTCATGCCTTCCTAGGGCTGGGGCGTTGTAGGGGGTATAAGGAGCGACTGTTAATGGATACAGGGTCTTTTGGGGGTGATGAAAACATTTTAAAATTGATGTAGTTGCACAACTCTCAATATGCCAAAACCCATTGAATTGTACACTTTAAATGGGCAAATTTTATGACATGTGAATTATACCTCAGAAAAGTTGTTATTTTAAAGATGTCCTGGCAGGAAGATGAGATAGAAGAGGAAGTAGGGATAGAAATAACTACAAGTAGCAGAGAGAAAGGGCTACATTCGGGGTACAGGTCTAGTACAGCAATGAGCAACAAAGGGCCTCCACTTCAGTCCTGCCTCAGCCTCCTACCAGCCGTGTGACCCTGGAAAAGCCCCGCCCCTCCACCCCTCTGTGCTCTGCTGCCTCATTAAGAAGTCAAATAAAATGAAATAACTATAAGAAGGTAAACAAGATGACCTAGGGTCTCTTTTTCATCTAAAAGTCTAATCTACAATTTGTCTCCTGCCTCAGCTGGGGTGGGGGGTGGGGTGAGAGGAAGCGAGAGAGAGGTGGAAAGCAGAGATCCTCACCGGCGCTGTCCCCTCCTCTGTGCCCTGCTCTGCACCCTGCCCTCCCCTTGAACTCTGGGCCTCTGTTCAGCTTCCCCCAACCCTGGAAGTTCATGTGTGCAGGGGGAGTGTAAGGGTTGGTCCGGTCAGGGTCAGAAGGCGATCTGAACAGGAGCTACCCTTGCTGATATTATTCTGTTTTCTAGTAGAGATTATAGACCTTGGGAAGGAAGCAACTCAGAAAAATAAGTATAAGATTCAAGGTAAACTCTCCAGGCAGAGAGGTGGTTTTCCATCCTATTTAAGGATAAAATTAATTAAAGTTCATTAGCATCTTTTAAGATACGATAGTGAGGGATACTCAAGTATGTGCATTGTCATTTGTTATCGTAAAAGAGTAATGAATGTACCAGTCCAGCGGCATCAGGTACACTCCCATTGTTGTGCAACCATCAGCACATCCAGCTCTATTTTTAAATTTGTAAATTGAAGTATAACAAACATAAAGTGCAAGAATCCTGTGCCTCCCTATGTGAATTTTTACATTTGCATATACCAGCCATCTAAATCAAAACACAGACCATTTATAGCACTCCAGAAGGCTCTCTCTGACCCGCCCTCGGAAATTACATTTTAAGATTTTTTTTTTTTTTTTTTTTTGCTAGCTTTAACTCTTTGACTGAAAACAAAACAAAACAAAACATGATTCTTTAAGTAACTTAGGTGGTTTTGCAAATTGCACAGTCGGTATCTTAATGTTTCATTCCTAACGGTTCAAGTCCCAGTGTACTTGGGCAGGAAGGCACTGTGCTAGGACAGTGAACACACTGTTCTTCAGGTCTGTCCAGGGCCAGTTCACCACCGAAACAGTCACATTGGAACGTGCTCTAAATTCTCACTGCAGACGGGACAAAGGTGACAACCTTTCTGCTAAACTGAATGCAAGGATATTTTCTACTTGCTGCCAGGTAATTTATTGGGTAGGGCATCCAAACACGTGCTCCATCAATGACATCAAAATGTCAGCTGGTTCTGTAGCTGACGTAGATATATACAAAGGATAGCCTAGCCACGTGACCATTCTGTAGCAGAAGCTAAAAGCTAGACGATATTTGTATCAGCCTTTGGGTTTTTGTTTCTTTTTTTAGATTTTAACTTCAAATTAAATTTAATTTTTATTGGGCCATTATTGACATATAACATATTAGTTTCAGGTGAATAACATGATGATTCAAAATATGTATATATCATGAAATAATCACTACAAGAGTTTTAGTTCACACCCATCACCACACAGTTACACTTTTATTTTTCTGGTGATGAGAACTTTCAGATCTACTCTCCTAGCAACTTTCAAATATACAATATTGTTAACTGTAGTCACCATGCTGTGCATTATAGCCCAAGGAGATATTTATTTTATAACTGAAAGCTGATATCTTTTGACCACCTTCACCCATTTTTTTCAATATTTAAATCTGCACTGTTTGTATATGGAGGCAGAAGCCGAGGACTTACAGTATAATTCATCAACTAATAAAGCAGCCAGTGGGAAACTAGGGAAAATACTATAGCTGATGAAGGAAACTTGAAAAGGAAAAATTGGAGAAGGATCATATTAATCCCAGAGAGAGGAAGAGATCACCAGTTCTATTTAGGAAATCCAGAAGAAGGCAAAAACAAACAAAAAAATATACCCTGCAAATTTTGCTCCCTGCGTGTTTCACCTTCACATGAAGCCCTGTTAAAGCTCGCATGTTTTATTCACCACTGTCTCTTCTGAGCTCAACACAAGTGCCTGGCACAGTTAAGAGCCAGGAAGCATATAAGTGAGATCATCTATTTGTCTTTCTCTGAGTTATTTCACTAAGCCTAATACCCTTTAGGGCAGTGGTCCCCAACCCCCGGGCCGCGGATTGGTACTGGTCCGCAGGGAAAGAATAAATAACTTAAATTATTTCCGTTTTATTTACATTTAAGTCTGAACGGTGTTTTATTTTTAAAAAATGACCAGATTTCCTCTGTTACATCCGTCTTAAGACTCACTCTTTGGCTCTGGTCGCAGCAGAGCGACCCCCGGAAGGGGCAGAGCATCGCCCCCTGGTGGGCAGAGCGTCGCCCCCTGGTGGGCATGCCAGGTGGATCCTGGTCGGGCGCATGCGGGAGTCTGTCTGTCTCTCCCCGTTTCTAGCTTCAGAAAAATACAAAAAATAAATAAATAAATAAAATAAAATAAATTGAAGAAAACAATATCATAAATTTAAGACTCACTCTTGACACTTGTCTCGGTCACGTGATACATTTATCCGTCCCACCCTAAAGGCCGATCTGTGAAAATATTTTCTGACATTAAACCGGTCCGTGGCCCCAAAAAAGGTTGGGGACCACTGCCCTAGGGCCATCCAAGCGGTTGCAAATATTCATTATTTTTTATGGCCAAGTAGTATTCTGCTGTATATATGTACTACAGCTTTTTTTTTTATGTACTCCATATGTGAAATCTAAAGAACAAAATAAACAAACAAAGCTAAAACAGACTCATAGACACGGAGAGTAAACTGGCACTTCCCAAAGGGTAGCGGGTTGGGGCCTGGGTGATAAAGGTGAAGAGATGAAGCGTTATAAATAAAATAGGAAGTTACAAAATAGTCACAGGTATGTGAAGTACAGCTTAGGGAATGTAGTCAATAATATTGGGATGACTGTGCGTGGCGCCAGGTGGGCACTAGAAGTATGGAGGGGGAACCCTATGTGAAGTATCTGATTGTTTAAACACTAAACTGTACACCTGAAACCAATACAAAATAAAATAGAAAGTAAATTATAAAAAAAAAATTTTTTTTTTAATGACCAGGAAAGCAAAAATGAACATAGCTAGAAAGGCCTATTACTAACTGGAGAGAATGGCCAGGACAGGGAGAGGAGGAGGCAGGGAGGAAGAGTCAGCAGGGAGCAGTCACCTGCTCAGAGTGACATGTAGAGGGATGCTTCCCAGGGCAGGCCCCAGGGAAAAGAAGAAAGTAAACCTTAGGGGAATTGTTTTGTTTTTTTGTTTTCTTTTTTAAGCAAAGAAACACAAGAAAAAAAAAAGCAGTATGTTAACTAGACCTATTGTGGAGATCATTTCACAATCTTTATGATTATTGAATCATTATATTGTGTACCTGAAACTACAAGATAATCTAAAATAATATAATACAGTATAATATGTTATATGCCAATTGTGTGTTGATTATTTTTTTAAAAATCAAAGGAAGTAAACTCTTAGAAGGAATGGGGCAGAATTGCCAAGAGAGTATGAGGAAAACCCTTTTTATTTAAATCAATAGCACTATAGTCGTGGAGTCTATCTCACTGTGATTTCGATTTGCATTTCCCTAATGTGACTACGCATGTTGAGTATCTTTTTAGGTGCTGATTAATTATGTCTTCATCATCTTTGGTGAAATAGCCAACTAATTTGGTTGTTTTTAAAGAAGTTATTTGTCTTTTTATGAATGAGTTTTAAGAGTTTTACCTCTGGATACAAGTCCTTTTTCAAACATGTGATATGAAAATATTTTCACCCAGTCTGAGACTTGTCTTTTCATTTTCTTAATGGTGTTTGGAAGTTTAAAATTTTTGCATTTTTAAAAACATTTATTTACAGATTTTAGAGAGAGAGGGAGAGAAAGAAAGAAATATTGATGTGTTGTTTCACTTATGCATTCATTGGTTGATTCCTGTTTGTGGCCTAACTGGGAATGAACCCATAACTTTGGTGTATCAGGATGAGCCTCTAACCAACTGAGCTACCTGGCCAGGGAGAAAAGTTTTGAATTTTGATCAAGTAGAATTTTTTCTGTTATGGATTGTGCTTTTAGAGTGTTCTAGCTCATAACTCTTTGCCTCCCTAGCCCAAAGGAAGACCTGCTTCATACAGATGGAGAAGGGAGGTTAAGTTGCTTGCTATAGGAGGCATGATTTTATGTATTAATGTGATTTTACAACTAGCTTTCTGAATGTTTTTTTTCTTTTGTGACAGAGAGAGGGACACATTGGGACAGACAGGAAGAGAGAGAGATGAGAAGCATTGATTCTTCATTGCGGCTTCTTAGTCTCCTTAGTTGTTCATTGATTGCTTTCTCATATGTGCCTTGACTGGGGGTCTACAGCAGAGTGAGTGACCCCTTGCTCAAGCCAGTGACCTTGGGCTCAAGCCAGCGACCTTGGACTTCAAGCCAGTGACCTTTGGGCTCAAACCAGCAAACAGGGGTCATATCTATGATCCCACTCTTAAGCCAGTGCCTCTGTGCTCAAGTCGGCGACCCTGGGATTTCAAACCTGGGTTTTCTGCATCCCAGTCCAACACTCTATCCACTGCACCACCGCCTGGTCAGGCTCTAAATGTTTTTTGAGGTTTTTGAGTACATATTTGATGAGAAATCATTTAAATCTGGTAACCATTTCATAATAAGAACAGTAATAACTAACATTAATTGAACACTCAGTTCCAGGCACTTGGCTGAATTCCTTAAATGAATGAATCTCACCTAATCCTCATACCATACCTGTGAAGTAAGCACTGTTACTATTACTGTTTAAAAGTAGGGGAACTGAGGCACTGAGAGAATAAGTGAAGTAGTAAAGTAGGATTATAACTGAGGTAGTCTGAATCGAAAGCCATTCTCAATCCCTCCATAGTGGGCACGCCCAAACATCTGTCCAGAATTCCAGTGAGCCTTGCCTGACTGTGCAAAGCACAAGCCTCTTTATTCTCAGCTACTTCTTAGGAGCTAGCTGTGGGATCAATAAGTCTTAAGTGATATTTAGGGGCATAAAGAAGGTCTTTGCCTATACAAAAGTTTTCTTCACTAGCCCTCTATGGCACCTGGAAGTTTGCCTTACAGAGTCATTTGTTTTGGGTTCAAGCAATTGCTCAGCAGCATGCTTGGTGAAATTGATCTCAGCATAACATATATCTGAATGCGTGCCTTGTCATTCTGAATGATTATAAACTCCAAGATGACTGAGATCATGCTTTATTTTGCATGTGTTTTGCAATTTGGACCTCTGGGCTTCTGGTCTGTGGGGCTTTATTTGTGGGAAGGGCAAACTGGCCTGAGGGTATACATGTTTCTGCTGCTGCCGACATCCCCAAGGGTATTAATACACTGCTCACAAAAATTAGGGGATATTTCAAAATGAATATGAAGTGTTAAAAAAAGAAGCATTCGATTTTTTTTTATTAAACAAGAACATCAGAGAAAAAAACGACAAGTCAAAGAAAGTTGTTCAAATATGCAAATATGATGCAAAACCAACTTTTATTCCATTGATGAAAACGCACTGTACAAAAGGCTGAAAGTACTGGAGTATCTGCACCTCCCCTGATCCTGAAAGTGCACTCCTGCAGTTTCCCAGCCCTTGCAACGCCCCTGCAACACCATCTGCCTGAGTGCGAAGCCTGGAGAACCATAGGATGTCTTGAAACTGGTCAAACACAGACGGCAGTGGCGACAGCACTTGGAACATCCCAAAGCGTGATTAGCGGACTGTGGAATTGCTTTCAAGAAACCGGCACAGTACAAGAAAGATGAGGGCAGGGTCGCTCATCTGCCACAACAGCAAGAGATGACCGCTACTTGACCTTATTGGCAAGAAGGAACAGGCACAGCAATGCAACAGAGCTGTGGGGACACTTTCTTGCTGCCACTAGATGACGGATATGCATCCAGACCATATGAAATCTGCTCCATCGTGTTGGACTGCATGCCCGGTGACCAGTGGCATGCATTCCATTATCTGCTGAACACCGTAGAACCCGTAAAAGGTGGGCCGATGAGCATCATCATTGGACCCGTGATGAGTGGTCAACTCTCCTCTCCTTTGATGAGTCACAGTTCAGTCCGCAACCTGACAATCATCGTGTCCTGATCTGGTGTGAATGAGGAACACGGAAGAATCCACGCTTCACGTGAGAAAGGGACTTCTTTGGTGGTGGTGGAGTCATGGTGTGGGCTGGCATCAGCATTAGTGGTCATACTGACCTCCACGTCATCAGAAACGGATCGTTGACTGCTGTCCTGTATTGAGGTGAGGTCCTGCACCCTATAGTGGTGCCCTATGCTGGAGCAGTTGGAAACAAGACCTCACCATGCACACCTCATCAACAAGATGCTTCAGGAGGCAGGAATCAGACGCATGGACTGGCCTTCACGTTCTCCAGACCTGAATCCCATTGAACATGCTTGGGATGCACTGGGAAGACGTCTGGCAGACCGTCCCATGCCTCCCACAACACGTCTTGAGCTGGAGGTTGCCCTGGAGCAAGAGTGGCAGAGGATCCCATAAGAACTGCTGGACAATCTGATCCTGTCCATGCCCCATTGCTGTCAGTGTGTTTTGGCAGTGTTGGGTGACCATACATCCTACTGAACAGTCATTGTGTGGCACTCTCGTCCAGTTTGACATGCTTCTGTTCACCCCCATCAATATGACACTTACTACTCAATCATGATCATTGAGTTTGCATCTCATTTGCATAATCAAACAACTTTCTTTGACTTGTCATTTGCTTTTCTGATGTTCTTGTTTAATAAAAAAATCAAATGCTTCTTCTTTTTATCACTTCATATTCATTTTGAAATATCCCCTAATTTTTGTGAGCAGCACCAGAAGTACCTCTTGATATTAATATTTCTGCATGGGGGTTCCCAGCCCTCACTGGTGGTATAAATTCCAACTCCAAAACTCTGCAAGGACAGTTTGTGGTTACAAATTCTCCTGCAAGAGCTCTTCCTAACACCCTACTCCTGCACCCAAAACCAAGGCCCAGGCAGACAAGTTTCCCTGTCGTCTTGGCCAAGGGGTATGACCTTCTGATCCATGCTTTCATTCAGGTATATTCTTTTAAAGCCCCAGCTTGAGGTATCAATTTCACTCAGTTTTCAGGGGCAGCCAAAAGCTTGGTGTCCTTGCCCTGTGAGGATCTTAAAAAAGCCAAGCTCTTGGGTCAGTTAGGTGCAGCCCATACCAGGTTACCCAAAGAGTCCATTTTCTTACCCTCAGTTTTTTAACTGCTTGTTTGTTTTTTATCTTTGGGGAAATGTATATACTATTCAAAGAAACGCAATCCCTATTATACTAATGGCATTTTTATAGAACTAGAACATATAATCCTAAAATGAATGTGGAACTATAAAATACTCTAAAGCAACCTTGAGAAAGAATAAAGTTGGAGGTATTACATTATCTGATATCAAACTATACTACAAGACTATAATAATCAAAACAGTATGGGCCTGACCAGGCGGTGGTGTAGTGGATAGAGCGTCAGACTGGGACATGGAAGACCCAGATTCAAAACCCTGAGGTTGCTGGCTTGAGCGCGGGCTCATCTGGTTTGAGCAAGGCTCACCAGCTTGAACCCATGTTTGCTGCCTTGAGCAAAGGGTCACTCAGTCTGCTGTAGCCCTCCAGCCAAGGCACATATGGAAAAGCAATGAACAACTAAGGTGCTGCAAAAAAGAGTTGATGCTTCTCATCTCTCTCCCTTCCTGTCTGTCTGACCCTGTCTGTCTCTCTCTCTGTCTCTGTTACAAAAAATAAACAAAACAAACAAAAAACAACAGCATGGTACTGGCATAAAAACAGACACATAGATCAATGGAACAGACTAGAGAACCCAGAAACAAACCCATGCTTATATGATCAATTAATCTATGACAAAGGAGGAAAGAACATACAATGGGTGAAGGCATTCTCTTCAGCCTGACCAGTGATGGCACAGTGGATAGAGTGTTAAACTGTGGTCCCAGGTTTAAGACTCTGTGGTCGCTGGCTTGAATGAGGGCTCATCAGCTTGAGAGTGGGATCATCGCCATGATCCTAAGGTCACTGGCTTGAGCCCAAAGGTTGCTGACTTGAAGCCCAAGGTCACTGGCTTCAGCAAGGGGTCCCTGGTTTGGCTAGAGCCCCTCATCCCCACCAGTCAAGGCATATATGAGAAGCAATCAATGAATAACTGAAGTGATTCAACTATAAGTTGATGCTTCTCAACTCTCTGCCTTCCTTCCTCTCTCTCATAAAAAAAAAAAAAGGAAGGAAGGAAGGAAGGAAGGAAGGAAGGAAGGAAGGAAGGAAGGAAGGAAGGAAGGAAGGAAGGAAAGAAGGGAGGGAGGGAGAGAGAGAGAGAGAGAGAGAGAGAGAGAGAAAGAAAGAAAGAAAGAAAGAAAGAAAGAAAGAAAGAAAGAAAGAAAGAAAGAAAGAAAGAAAGAAAGAAAGAAAGAAAAAGAAAAAGAAAGGAAGCTCTTCAATAAATGAGAAAACTGGACAGATAACATGCCCAAAAATTAAACTAGACCACTTTCTTGCCCCTTTATTTTTCTGTCAGCTATGAATTTATAGGATATTTATCATTTTTTTAGCCAGAGAGGAAGGGAGAGAAAGACAGGAATATCAATCTGTTCCTGTATGAGCCCTGGCCGGGGATCAAACTGGCAAGCAACCTCAGTGCTTCAGACCAATGCTCTTACCAGTAAAGCTACACAGCCAGGGCTCTTTCCTCTTCTTTTTATTTATTTTAGAAAAAAAGAGTCCTTCAGGGAAAACTAGTAAAAGAAAATAACCCTCAGCTTTGCTCTCCAAATTTTGGAGAAAAACATCTTGGAGGTAATAGCCATGTTTGTTCATTTTCATTTAAAAAGAATTTTAAGGATATTTATTGATTTTAGAGAGAGAGGGGAAGGAATAAAAAGAGAGAAAGAAACATTGATTTGTTGTTTTCTTTCTTTCTTTCTTTCTTTCTTTCTTTCTTTCTTTCTTTCTTTCTTTCCTTCCTTCCTTCCTTCCTTCCTTCCTTCCTTCCTTCCTTCCTTCCTTCCCTCCTTCCTTCCTTCCTTCCTTCCTTCCTTCCTTCCTTCCTTCCTTCCTTCCTTCCTTCTTTGAGAGAAGGGGAAATAGAGAGACAGACTTCCACATGTGCCTCGACCAGGATCCACCTGGCCACCCCTGTCTTGGGCAGATGCTTAAATCAACAGAGCTATCCTCAGCACCTGAGGCTGACACTCAGACCAGCCAAGCCATCCTCAGTGCCCAGGGCTGACTCTCAAACCAACTGAGCCATTGACTGAGAGAGAAGAGAGAGAGAAGGGGGAGAGGGAGGAAAAGAAAATCAGATGGTTGCTTCTCATGTGTGCCCAGACCAGGGATCGAACCCGGGACTTCTGCACTTGGACTGACAATATATTCACTGAGCCAACTGGCCAGGGCTTATTCCACTTATTTATGCATTCATTGGTTGATTCTTATATCTCCCCTGACCAAGGATCAAACCCACAACCTTGGTATATCAGAACAATGCTCTAACCACCTAAACTACCTGACCAGGTCTATTCACTTTTAATAAGTATTTGTTGAATGCCTACTAAGTGTGGGGCCATGTGCAGGACACCAGGGCTCCAGCTGTGAAGAGGGTAAATGAGAAACTTGCTCTCTGAAACTTCCATTTTACAAATAATCGTAAAAATAAACGTATATGTACAGACTATGAGGGGTGTTATGAATGAAAGTCCATTAAAGGGTGTGGTGACAGATTATGACAGCGCCTCTTATGGCTGGGGGATCAAGAGAGAAGGAACTCGGACTCTAAGTTGTCAAGGTACCTGCCCAGGTCACAGATTTTAAAGAGGGATGGGTTTGGCAGCCATACTCTGTTTAAGTAGCTCCGATTTAAAAGGAAAGTTCCCCAGAAAAAAGCAGGTTAATTTCAAGTAGCCGTCTGGCAGCTCATTTGATGCTGAACAGAAATAACTAGCAATGTCTTGAATAGATGGCATTTTGAATAGGACAGGAGCTCAGGAGGAAGAGGTCCTGGCGGCAGATCTAACTGTAAGCCATCATCATCAATATAACTTGTTTCATCAGGGCTGTAATAAGGTTCCTGTGGGCAGAGTGAACCTCAGGTGCTGCTGGGCCGTGTTGCAGGCTTGGCTGTCGGGAGGTGAGTGATGGAATGTTAGTGCTGCGGCTATTGACAACAGAACAAATTCCTATGGAAATTACTTTTAATATTGAGTTACTACAACTTAATGGACACTTTTAAAAAAAGATTGGCTAAATCAAAGAACATGAACTCCTCTCATCATTCATAAAATTAAAGATAGAACAGCAAAAAGGCTTGAAACCAACCCAATCAATAAAAAACAGTGTTGGGTCTTTCCTTTTGTTGCTAGAGAAGCATCAATATGTTCTGCAGAAGCGCCCAGAGCGGCTCTCCTCACCTCTTCTGTCTGGTACCAACCCCGAAGGAGAAGATTTTAGTTAAAAAAAATTTAAACCAGTTAAGTTTCAAGTTAAATTCTATAATATGAATGTATAAAATATAATTTAATTTAATTTCTTCCCAATGAGAGAAAATTAAATAGTAAGGAATAAGATTTTGTCAGATAGGGTTTGACTTTGGAGGACCACAAGCCATTGTAACATCTAGATTTTCTTTTTCGCCCAAGAACCAGTGTACACTTTTCCTTCTGTTGAAAATTCATGGCCTAAAGGAGAAGTAAAGAAAGAACACACACGCAAATCATAGAGCTATGTTACCCTATGGTCTTTAAAGGATTATACTCAATGAAACTCAAACGGTTACTGTGCTGGTTAATGTTATGTATCAACTTGGCTAGACTATGGTGCCCAGTTGTTTGGTCAAAGTCTAGTCTAAGTGTTGCTGTGAAAGTATTTTGTAAATGTATTTAATATTTACGATCAGTTGACTTTAAGTAGATTACCCTCCTTAATGTGGATGGAAACCATCCAATCAGTTGAGGGCAAAGCAACACAGGTTTCCCTTAGAAGGAATCTGTTTAAAAGCTACAACGCAGACATCCTGTGGAAGTGTCCAACCTGTGGGCCTGCTAAACAGATTTCAGACTCACCACCCCCCATTTGCATTAGCCACTTCCTTAAAATCTATTTCCCTTTCTCCGTCTTAACCCCCTCTCCCTCTCTCTCTGTCCCTCTCTTCCTTTCATTCTCAGCAATCATCTTGGTTTAAAAAGAGGAAAATAATTGCCTGACCAGGCTGTGTCGCAGTGGATAGAGCATCAGACTGGGATGCGGAAGGACCCAGGTTCGAGACCCCGAGGTCGCCAGCTTGAGCACAGGCTCATCTGGCTTGAGCAAAAAAGCTCACCAGCTTGGACCCAAGGTCGCTGGCTCGAGCAAGGGGTTACTCTACTCAGTCTGCTGAAGGCCTGCGGTCAAGGCACATATGAGAAAGCAATCAATGAACAACTAAGGTGTCGCAACGAAAAACTGATGATTGATGCTTCTCATCTCTCTCTGTTCCTGTCTGTCTGTCCCTATCTATACCTCTCTCTGACTCTCTCTCTGTCCCTTTAAAAAAAGAAATAGCCCTGGCCGGTTGGCTCAGCAGTAAAGCGTCGGCTTGGCGTGCGGGGGACCTGGGTTCGATTCCCGGCCAGGGCACATAGGAGAAGCGCCCATTTGCTTTTCCACCCCCCCCTTCCTCTCTGTCTCTCTCTTCCCCTCCCGCAGCCGAGGCTCCATTGGAGCAAAGATGGCCCGGGCGCTGGGGATGGCTCCTTGGCCTCTGCCCCAGGCACTAGAGTGGCTTTGGTCACGGCAGAGCGACGCCCCGGAGGGGCAGAGCATCGCCCCTGGTGGGCGTGCTGGGTGGATCCCGGTCGGGCGCATGCGGGAGTCTGTCCGACTGTCTCTCCCGTTTCTAGCTTCAGAAAAATACAAAAAAAAAAAAAAAAAAAAAAAAAAAGGAAATAAAAGAAAATAAATAAATAAATAAAAATAAAAGGAGGAAAATAGAGTATATCTTATGTGGTGGTCATTCTTCTATCATTCAACCCTCACAACAATGCTGTGAGATAGGTATAATCACCTCCACTTGACGGATGAGGAAACTGAGACATAGAAAGTTTAAGTAAAACTTGCCCAAGGTCATGTAACTATGGATTGATAGAAGCAACATTTGAATTCAGTACCTTCCAATTTCAGTGCTCCCTGCTTTCCAGACAGCACTTATTTTCCCTCAGTGGATCCCCCCCTCCCATATCTCACCGATCCCAAAGTACATGGCTTCAGGTGAGCTCACAGGCCACTGAGAACACAAAATGCTTCCCTAATAAGAGTCCATAAGTGCTAATGATTACAAAACACTTGGCCAATGCTGCAAGAAGTAGTATTGCTTGCATTATTCATCTAATCCTCATAACAGCCTTACGAAGCATGTAAGATTACTGTTTACCTTTTATCAATTAAGAGGTTATTTAAATAAATTCTGAGAGAATAAGTGCTCCCAGCTTTTAAGCAGCAGAACTATGACTCCTACCCTTCCCTGTCCCCTCCAGGGCCCAGCTGTAACCACTGCAGTAAAGAGCCTTCTCTAATGTTGTCCTTAGGATCGAGGCGGAGTTTGTTCTTAGGACCACGTCATCTCCCTTTTCCCTTTCCATCCCCCTCCTGGTTTATTCCTCCCAATTCCCTTGTTCCCATTCCTCATTACAAACTTATTTGTCTTGGACCAGGGTTAGGAAGCAATCTGATAAACTGTTCTTATTGGTTTGGAATTCCTAGCATTTTCCTTTCAACAAAATATACCTGGAAACACAAAACAGCAAACCACAAGACTGAATAAGGATTCCACCAGTGGGAGGAACTTCAGCAGGTGTGGAAGGTGTTTGGAGGCTGAAATAGTCAGGATGCTGACATCCAGGAAGTGGATGGCATCAGCAAGAGCCATTACCACTCTAGCCGCGAAGGAGCAAGGGAGGAATAATCATGGGAACCCAAGGCTGTGCCTTCGGCAGGACCTTGAAAGCCTCTGGCCACCAAACAGGGAGAAACACGAAGAAAAGAAACACTCCTTGTGGTCTGAATGCTTCCCATTGGTCACACCAAAACTGAGGTCAGAGGGTAGGGGGGCATGTTGATGACTTCCATAGAGGCGAGAATCCCAGGACACAGAGCACCGTGGGGCAGAGAGGACAGGGTACCTGGCAGGCAGTGCTAAGACCCAGCACTGTTACAGTGGCCCTCTCTAACATGTGAACACAGGCCAGTTTCACAAATGAAGCTCATGAGACATGTCAGTGTTCCCCAAGCGGTTTATAGAACAGCAGCCAAGGTCACAGGCCATGATCCACTTCCTACTTTGGTGACCTTGGACAAATTACCTAACATTTCTGGGCCTTAATTTCCTCATTTATGAAACAGGAATAATATCTACTTACAGGGTTGTTGTAAGGATTAAATGAGTAATAGCCCTTGAACAAAATCAGCCTTAATTATTACCATCCTTCTCACACTCTAGGTTCATGTCAGGAAGCAATGTGCTCCCAGGATGCTGATATGCAAGGGAGGAGACAGACACACTAGGCCTCACAGCACAAAGGGAAGGTTAGCTGTCAGCCAGGAAGGACTCACCTGGGATGGGTCAAGTAGGGCTTTGCAGAGGAGGAGCCTGGAGCAAGTTATGATAGAAGACTTGATTTTTCAGAAGGTCCTTTTTACTAATAGAGCCAGAACTCATGTCCAGTGAACATCAGTTGATAGTACCAGGTCAGGAAGGAAGGAAAGAAAGGGAAGGGAAGGGAAGGGAAGGGAAGGGAAGGGAAGGGAAGGGAAGGGAAGGGAAGGGAAGGGAAGGGAAGGGAAGGGAAGGGGGAGGGAGGGAGGAAGGGAGGAAGGAGGGAGGGAGGGAGGGGGAATAGAAGGGAGGAAAAAGTCCCATTGGGGATTAGCGAGATTAGAGGATGTGTAGACTCTCCACGGACAGGAATCAACCCATCTTGAAATCAGGACGTGACTAAGCAGTACAACAACAATCCAGTAGGTGGCATAAACAGGTCACTCATTTGAAGGGACTTCCATCTGTCATCGTCTTTTTGAGATATGGGAATGGTTTTCTTTTTTCTTTCCTCTTCACTCCCCTTATTTAACTACACAACCAAGAAAGTCTTTATTAAAAGACCCTCTGAACAATTAAAGTATATTTCTTTCTTATCCCATTCCCCCAGGATTCTAGGTCAAAATTCATGGTTTCCAGGCATTTCTAGGTGCACTTATCATCCATTTTACCAAATATACGCTGCCCATTTCACCAACAAAGGGATTAGAAGTTTTATATGATGTTAGATTTTTTTAAATAAGAGATTAGATTTTTTAAAAAATCAAAGCAAGCTACTTAAAATTGATATAACTAAGCACTTTTCAGAAAGCCAAATGTAAGTATGAGCCCGTTTATTTATTGAAAGATTGATTTACACTGAGATGACCCTCCTAAAACCAAATCCCATTATATAGTTTTCCAGATGTAAGATTAAAGATAGGACACTACTGCATGATTTAACATTATTAGTTTCTCTTTGAATTAGATCTAAAATTTCCCAAAGCAGATGCAAGTGTTCTTACTTTCTTTGGGATCATGAAGTTGGTTTACTAAGAAAATAAATTATGAATTTATCACAGTTTGGAGTATACAGTAGGATTGTTCCTTTTATATTCACATGGGCATTTTGGAAGGTAAATAATTTTTTAAATGTTTTCATTATAAAATAGAATAATATTATAGAAAACATAAAAAAATTAAAAAGAAAGGGAAAAAAATCACCCTAACTACAGTACTGTTGTAGAAAGTCTTGTCAATTTGATGCATTGCCTTACTCTTTCTTCTTCTTTCTTTCTTCTTCTTTCTTCTTCTTTCTTTTTCTTTCTTTCTTTCTTTCTTTCTTTCCGTTCTTTCTTCTTTCTTTCTTTCTTTCTTTCTTTCTTTCTTTCTTTCTTTCTTTCTTTCTTCTTTCTTTCTTTCTTTCTTTCTTCCTTTCTTCTTTCTTTCTTTCTTTTTTTAGAAAGAAAGATAGGCAAGAACAGACAAACAGGGAGGGAGAGAGATGAGAAGCATTAACTCATAGTTGCGGCACCTTAGTTGTTCATTGATTGCTTTCTCTTATGTGCCTTGATGGGGAGAGGGGCTCCAGCTGAGCCAGTGACCTTTTGCTCAAGCCAGTGACCTTTGGGCTCAAGCCAACGACTATGGGGTCATGTCTATGATCCCACACTCAAGCTGGTGACTCCATGCTCAAGCTAATGAGCCTGTGCTCAAGCCGGATGAGCCTGTGCTAAAGCTGGCAACTTTGGGGTTTTGAACTGGGTCCTCAGCATCCCAGGCTGATGCTCTAGCCACTGAGCCACTGCCTTCCTTTTCCTTATGCATTTTTCATTCATTCATACAACAGATATCACCTGACCAATGTGGGGATGTAGTAATAAACAATAAGCAAAGCTCCTGATATCATTAAGTACACAAGAAGAAACAATAAATAAGTGAATAAGGACAACTGCAGCCCTTCACCAGCACTAGGAAGAAAACTGAACAGGTGATGAGGAGACATGGGGTCTTTTCTTTAGATCAGGTGCTCAGGGAAAGCCTCCCAAGGTGGTGATGCCGAGCCATGACATGCTAGCGTGTCAGGAGGTGCCAGCATGTGAAGAGAGGGAAAAGAGCATTCCAGGCAATGACAAGGGCATGTACAAAGGCCCTGCACACAAGCTGGCTGTATGAGGAGCAAGAGAAGGCGCTGGGCGGCTTGAGCGCAGTGTGGGACAAGGAGAGAGAGAGGAGGTGTGGTCTGAGAGCCACGCAGGGGGCCAGCTGATACAGGCCTGGGCAAGAGTGTGGGACTTTACTCTGTAAATAATTGCATATAATTTTTTTTTTTTTTTTGTATTTTTCTGAAGCTGGAAACGGGGAGAGACAGTCAGACAGACTCCCGCATGCGCCCGACCGGGATCCATCCACCCGGCACACCCACCAGGGGCAACGCTCTGCCCACCAGGGGGCAATGCTCTGCCCCTCCGGGGCGTCGCTCTGCTGCGACCAGAGCCACTCTAGCGCCTGGGGCAGAGGCCAAGGAGCCATCCTCAGCGCCCGGGCCATCTTTGCTCCAATGGAGCCTTGGCTGCGGGAGGGGAAGAGAGAGACAGAGAGGAAGGAGGGGGGTGGGTGGAGAAGCAAATGGGCGCTTCTCCTATGTGCCCTGGCCGGGAATTGAACCCGGGTCCCCCGCACGCCAGGCCGATGCTCTATCGCTGAGCCAACCAGCCAGGGCCAATTGCATATAATTTTTAAGAACATATTTATCATCCTATTTTTCCCCATGATATTGTCAGCATATTTTTCACATGTTATTACATAGATTTCAAAGCCTTCGCTTAAAATCAGTACATAAAATTTCATTACGTAGAACTTTATTTATTTATTTATTTATTTAGAGGAGAGGAGGGAAGATAGTGAGGCAGACTCCTGCATGCACCCTGACCGGGATCCACCCAGCAACCTCTGTCTGGGGCCAATGCTTGAGTATTGAGTTATTTTTAGCACCTGAGGCCAATACTCAGACTAACCAAGCCATCCTCAGTGTCTGGGGATGATGCTCAAACCAATCGAGCCACCGTCTACAGGAGGGGAAAGTGGGAGAGAAGGAGGAGAGAAATGGAGAGAGAAGTAGATGGTGGCTCTGTCTGTGTGCCCTGACTGGGAATTGAACCCAGGAAGTCCATACACTGGGCCGACACTCTATCCACAGCCACCAGCCAGGGCCCCATCAGGTAGAGCTTTAATAATTTACTTAACTATTTCCGTAGGAAAGGCCTGTCCTCTTAACAAATATCTCAAGGTGGTAATATGTCCTTATTGCACAATTGTCTCTTTTTAAACAAGTTGCTTGATTGTTATTAGTTTTAGTTGTTACTGATTTGAGTTAGTTAAGATAGACCTTCTTGCCCTGGCTGGGGGGCTCAGCTGGTTAGAGTGTCATCTGGACATGCCAATGTTGTGGGTTCGATACCTGGTCAGGGCACATACAAGAATCAACCATGAATGCATAAATAAGTGAAACGACAAATTGATAGATCTCAATATCTCTCTCTTTCCCCCTCCCTTCCTCTTTCTTTCTAAAATCAATAAATAAAAATTTTAAAAAGGGATTCCAAGATGGCAACAGAGCCTGACCTGTGGTGGCGCAGTGGATAAAGCATCAACCTGGAAACACTGAGGTCGCCAGTTCAAAACCCTGGGCTTGTCCCCGTGTACTAAAATTAATTCAAAATGGATCAAAGACCTAAATATAAGACCTGAAACAATAAAGTACATAGAAGAAGACATAGGTACTAAACTCATGGACCTGGGTTTTAAAGAACATTTTATGAACTTGACTCCAATGGCAAGAGAAGTGAAGGCAAAGATAAATGAATGGGACTACATCAGAATAAAAAGTTTTTGCTCAGCAAGAGAAACTGATATCAAAATAAACAGACAGCCAACTAAATGGGAAATGATATTTTCAAACAACAGCTCAGATAAGGGCCTAATTTCCAAAATTTACAAAGAACTCATAAAACTCAACAACAAACAAACAAACAATCCAATAAAAAAATGGGAAGAAGACATGAATAGACACTTCTCCCAGGAAGAGATACAAATGGCCAACAGATATATGAAAAAATGCTCAGCTTCATTAGTTATTAGGGAAATGCAAATCAAAACTACAATGAGATACCACCTCACCCCTGTTAGATTAGCTATGATCAACAAGACGGGTAATAGCAAATGTTGGAGAGGCTGTGGAGAAAAAGGAACCCTCATTCACTGTTGGTGGGACTGTAAAGTAGTACAACCATTATGGAGGAAAGTATGGTGGTTCCTCAAAAAACTGCAAATAGAACTACCTTATGACCCAGCAATCCCTCTACTGGGTATATACCCCAAAACCTCAGAAACATTGATACGTGAAGACACATGTAGCCCCATGTTCATTGCAGCACTGTTCACAGTGGCCAAGACATGGAAACAACCAAAAAGCCCTTCAATAGAAGACTGGATAAAGAAGATGTGGCACATATACACTATGGAATACTACTCAGCCATAAGAAACGATGACATCAGATCATTTACAGCAAAATGGTGGGATCTTGATAACATTATAAGGAGTGAAATAAGTAAATCAGAAAAAAACAAGAACTACATGATTCCATACATTGGTGGAACATAAAAATGAGACTAAGAGACATGGACAAGAGTGTGGTGGTTACCAGGGGTGGGGGGAGGGAGGACAGGGGGAGAGTTAGGGGGAGGGGGAGGGGCACAGAGAACTAGATAGAGGGTGGCGAAGGACAATCTGACTTTGGGCGAGGGGTATGCAACATAATTTAATGACAAAATAACCTAGACATGTTTTCTTTGAATATATGTACCCTGATTTATTAATGTCATCCCATTACCATTAATAAAAATTTATTTAAAAAAAAAAACAAAAAAAAAAACAAAAAAAACCCTGGGCTTGCCTGGTCAAGGCACATATGGGAGTTGATGCTTCCTGCTCCTCCCCCTTCTCTCTCTCTCTCTCTCTCTCTCTCTCTCTCTCTCTAATGAATAAATTAAAAAATCTTTAAAAAAAAAAAAAGATGGCAACAGAGTAGGTGGATGTTCCAACTGCCACCTCCCAGGACCAAATTGGATTACAACTTAATTTAAGAAAAATCATCTTGAAAAACCAACTTTGGACTAAACAAAGAGGAATCTATAACCGAGGATCACAGAAGAAGCTACATCAAGACTGGTAGGAAGGGCGGAGACACATTAAGGGCTGCCCCGCTCCCAGAAGCAGGCGGTGGTGTGGAGTCCGGAGGGACTCTCACCGCAGGGAAGTTTGCCCTGAGAGGTGCAGGTCCTAAACCCCAGGCTGGCACCCCACCCTACAGCCCCAAGAGCCTAGAAGAGGGGCCCACATAGCATTTGGCAGTGAAAAGAGATGAGGTTTCTGTCTGTGTGAAAGAGACAGGAACTCTCAGAGATGCAGGCTCCATCTTAAAGGGCCCATGAGAAAATCTCACAGACACTTGTCCGGGGCTCCAGCAGAGGGAGGGCTGAGAGGACTAGAGTCGTGTGAGGCGAGTGAGAAGTCAGTGGCTCAGGGAGTGACATTGTGGGGGACGGCCACCAGAAGCCCTGTGCTGAGTCATTCTCCGGTACTGCAGTCGCCGTCTTTCTTGGGCAGAGCAGTCCCCTCCGTGTGGCATCAGCCTGGGGAAAGGCAATTGCCTCACCTTCAGGAGTCTCTCCTGCCTCATCCTATGGAGATTGGGCCATTCTGAGAAGTCAGCCAGGAAGCAAGGGGTGTGTCAGTGATCAGTTTCCTAGTGCTGTGGCCGGAGCTTCTCCCCCTACCCCGACCTTCCCGAGACTGTGACTGGTGTTTCTGCCTCACAGAAGATTCAGCAGACACTATCCGTACTGCAGGCAGACCACATCTTTGGGTCTCAGAGGCCACACTCACTGGGCTCCTGGTGGTCACCCTTTACTGATATCTGTGAAAAATGTATGAACGGACAGACACCTGGAGCCACACCTACCACCTCTTTCTAATCCCTAAATTTCCCCAAGCTCTAGACTCCACCAGGGGTTTTTATTTCAGTGGCTGAGCCCAATAAGCAGCCAGCAGACAGAGACTGTAGGAAGCAGATATCCAAGAACCTTGGCCTTGTGCTGACCTTCCTCCAGGCCCAGTGTGGCTAGGTGTGTGGCTTGGTATTTCCATGTGCCCCTGGGCCCCGCAGAGGCAGCCACAAACCCTGGATTGCTTGTAGCTCCAAGAAGGATGCTGAGGGCCAGTCTCAGGCAGTGCCCCTTACTAGTCTGCGCCAGGTATCCTGCCCAGGGCCGGCGCATCGAGTGGCCAGCTGTGGAGAGCATTGGTTCAGGACCTGATGACCCCTGGTGGCAGCATATCTAAAGGGCGAGCTCATCAGACACCGGGCCCAGCTGAGGCGAGCTCTGCTTTCTGTGGTCAGCACCCGCACAGCGGCTCACGCTCAATGCACAGGGTGGAGCTTCACAGTTGGCCAGCCGGGTCCCAGATAGCCAGCCCTGCTGGGCTAGGTTCCACAGGGGTAAGGAAAAGAGGCCTGAAGCATGGATATTCAAAGTGTGGTTTCCCTTAAGCCTATTATTTGGTCAATTTGAGGGACTTAGCCTCTTTCTGCGGGGGCAGGGGCCACAGTCAGCCCCAGGGGAGGACTCTCTCAATCTTCTCACTGAGACCAGGGGCTTCCCAGCTAAAAGAATTTCTGCAGAGGAGGCTGCTGGCCCCACCCAATCTGAACCTGCTGCTCACCTCGCTGGGGAGAAATAGAATTGGAGTATCCAGCAATGTCTGAGAGATTAGGCTCTGGAGTAGGGGCCACTTTCCCCATACTGAGCTCCTGACCAACAGACCCCTAAAGTAGGGGGTCCCATTAACATTGTATTCCCAACCTCAGCTGCCCTAACCCACCAAGCTTGCAATCTGTAGAAGGGTTGCTGGGGTGAGGCCAGTGAATCACAGAGAAGACTGTGGGAAGACCAGGCAGCTATAAGAGGAGGTAAAGCAGCTGAGAAGTGGTGGCAAATCTTATGGAACTTGGAGCTTTTAAGGAGCTGCTGTCATCTCTAAGCAGAAGGAAGCTGATCCTTATACACAGGTTGGCCCCTCCCATACTACCCAGGCACAGAAAATGCAGTCCCAAATAGCAAACAGAGCAGTAGCTCCAAACAAGTAGCCACAGTGGGTTACAAACAATGGCTGACACCAACCCAAGAAGACCTAGAACCAGCACAACCAGGAGTGGGTGGCAGACAGCACCAATGCTAATCTCAGCTAGCTACACAAGCAGCACACCCAAAGGAGGAGTCCAGCAGGCACCAGCCACCACAGAGAACAGATACACCCAACAGGACAGACACTGCACAGTGTGTAATACACATGAGCAAGGTTGACCCTTAGAGCCAGCCAGCCTGAAGGAATAACCCCACCCATGAAAGGACCAACTGCATTCAATACTCACATATAACAAGAGGGTAAATACTTTCCTCAAGAAGCATTCCTAGAGCAAGTAGCTCAGGTGGCCTGGAGGTCAGTACCACTGAGCCCATCTTCCTCATAAAGACACCACAACAAATTTCAAAGTCAGAGCAGAGCTACCTCATACACAGACAAAATGGGCAAACAAATATGACCAAAATGAATCAAGAGAAATCCCCAGAAAAAGAACTAAGTGAAATGGAAATAACCAAACTATCAGATGCAGAATTTAAAATGTTTACTAGAATGCTCAAGGATCGTAGAGCAACAATGGATGATCACAATGAGAACTTAAACAGAGATAGCAAGCATCAAAAAGGACATTGGGCCCTGGCTGGTTTGCTCAGTGGTAGAGCATCAGCCGGGCATGTGGAAGTCCCAGGTTCGATTCCCAGTCAAGGCACACAGGAGAAGTGACCATCTGCATCTCCATCCCTTACCCTCCCCTTCTCTCTCTCTCTCTCTCTCTCTCTCTCTGTCTCTTTCTCTCTTCCCCTCCCACAGCCATGGATCAATTGGTTTGAGCGAGTTGGCCTTGGGAGCCGAGGCTGGTTCCATGGCCTCCACCTCAGGCACTAAAAACTGACTCAGTTAACTGAGCAGCGGAGCAATACCACAGATGGGCAGAGCATCACCCCCTAGTGGGCTTGCTGAGTGGATCCTAGTTGGGGCACATGCTGGAGTCTGTCTCTCTGCCTACCCTCCTCTCACTAAATTAATTAATTAATTAATTAATTTAAAATTTTAATTAAAATGTTAAAAGGAAAAGAAAGATAGATCTTCTTGCTTCTCTTAAGGAAGTTCATTTGCAAACAGTATGTAGTTCAGGATTAGGCTGATTACAGCAAAGATTGCCACCAAACCACCAGAAGGTAAGTGAAAGGCATGGGACAGACCCTTCCCTCACAGCCCTCGAAAGGGACCAATCCCACCTCTGTGCGTCCTCTCTTGATCTTGGACTAGCAGCCTCCAGAACTGTGAGACAATGCATTTCTGTTGTTTAAGCCACCCACTTTATGGTACTTTGTATGCAACTCAGCAAACTAATACAATGCCCATGTCTGCTGATTATCTAATGAATTAGGGAGTCTAAAATAATGTGACCATCCCTTTGGGAAATGTATAAAAACCCTCATTAAGCCCACAAATACATGGTATTTATAGCAAACCAATTTGTGGCTGTGGATCGGAGTACAGCAAATTGCCAATTACAAATTACCAAGGTTTCCTAAAGTCCAACTGTTAAAGCTTGTGGGCTTTCTGGGGACCTGGACTTGCCTGGCCTGCTCCGCCATAGCGTGTGAGAGACAAACTGTGCTGCCTTGTATAGTGCTGTCAGAAGAAGCTGGGGGCTGAATTTAAGCATCCTGGTTAATTCTTTGTATTTTTATAGGTTTTTCATGTTCTCACTTCTATGTAGTACATATAGTACATGATAGTGGTTTTAAATTTTGTTCCTTTTCTTTCTTGAAAGCAATTCCCTTGTATTATGGGAAAAGTTATATTCCTGATCAATTTTAAATCCTTCTCTCCTGTCATTTCCTTAACTTGCCCCCAGCATACCACTGTGTAGTCCTGTATGGTAACGTTACCAAGGGGAGAGAGAGGTGGGCAGTAAGAGGGACATTCGTCTGCCTTCTGGTCCACTCACAGCTGGATGGAGGAAAGCACAGCTCTGGAAGGAACATATATAACCCCCCTTCCCATCCCAAAAGCAGTACTTGTATATGACCCTTAGGGGAGACTGATGCTGACTTCTATGACAAAATCTCTTTTCTGAAGACTCAGCACGAAAGTACAAAGTCCCAGTGCAAAATCAAGTATACTATAACCTTTCAAAGCCTTTGTCCTGTTAAAGACTATTTACCTGTGTTGGTAGGTCAAATTATGGCCCGGAGGTGAAAACATGGATGACAGCAAATGAAAGAATGAGTGAACTGTCAAAAAGAAGATTTCTTGTTCACGTAGGGAAATCATTGCCTGTTGGGGCTGTTGAGGGCATCTTTAGAGGTCTCTGGCCACGGATGCCAGGAAGGAAGGGTTCTTCTGCTCGTCAGCAAGGGCCCTTCCTGCACCAGCCTCCACATTCTGCTCTGGCAACAGCTCAGAGAGGGGTAGTTCATTGTGAGCTCTGCAGCTACCTTCCCTGTGCCCATTCCACACCTTTTGTTTTGTTTTGTTTTTTTAAGAGAGAAGAGGGGAGACAGTGAGACAGACTTCCACATGCACCTCAGCTGGGATCCACCGGGCAACTCCGGTCTAGGGCTGATGCTAGAGTACCAAGCTATCCTCAGTGTCTTGAGGCTGATGCTCTCACAGCAAGTGAGCCATCCTCAGCACCTGGGGCCAACGCTTGAACCAGTCAAGCCACTGGCTGTGGGAGTGGAAGATGGAAAAAAGGAGGAGAGAGTAGGGAGAGGGAGAGGGAGGAGGAGAGAAGCTCTCTTGTGTGCCTTGACTGGGAATCAAACAGGATGTCCATATGGCGGGTGACATTCTATCCTCTGAACCGAGCGGCCAGAGCCCCTTTGGTTTTGGTTTTGCTGTTTTTTTCCCCTCATTTGGCTCTGAAAATGATTCTGGTTATCAGACCACTTCAGGTTTTTGGCATTTGGAATGCCTTTGCTTTTCAGAAAGCAAGGAAATTACCAAGAATTACAAAAAGGTGAGTCAGAACCATGGCATTTACAAAATAAACACATTACTCTGTCTCGTGTGGCCTTTGGAGGGGGAAAAATAATTGAATCAGTGACTTTGAATATTGCGCCGCTTTGCACGACTCATTAAACTGCTATTTTCAACACTTTTGCCTCATGCTGCAAGGACGGAATCCTAAAACAATCTGTACATTTAAATTTTTTTCTATCTGAGAAGCCTTGTGGTACAAATGCGTTCAGAGGTGAGCACAAGCATCAATTGACATACAACACAGTTATAATAGAGCTAAATTTGATAAGCCACTCAAGCATGACACAGGCAGTCCAACCCCTTAAATCAGAATGCACAATTAATTGCTACTCTTATATTTATTATCTCTCATCCCTCATTGGATACAGTTGACTTGCTACTTCCTGGGATAAAGCCACAGCATAAAACAGAATGAATAATTTTTAAATTACGAAGCTATTTCTTTGTGTTACAGACCTGGGCTCAGACAATGTGAATTCTAATCCTTTCCTTTTCCCCGCACAGCAACCTCTGAACTTGGAAAGGGCACTCATTTTTCCTTCCTTCTCCCCAGAGTGGGCAGAACGTCAGACATGTGTAGTTCTCAGAGATCACCGGTGTTCTTCTTGCCTCACTAAGGAACTGGCACAATTCCCACAATTCCCACAGACTCCTTCTCAATACCCTAAAAGCTTATTGAAGATCTGTATTATATTAAAAATTGTAAAACTTCTGAGTGAATCAGCCCTTCCTACAGCCTTCTTCCAGGCCACCTCGGACTTGGTTTATTCATTCCTATTCTTTTAATCAGGGTCTGTACCTCTCAGGAGATAATGATTTTTTTTCACGTTTCTGTGGTTTTGAGCTGAGTCAGCGTAATGAATCTACAGACTTTGATTAGAGGGACGTCAGAAACCCATCTTCCTTCCTGTTTATTCAACAGCTTTGTCCATTGATTTGATGTTGCCTAAAATTCCACTGTTAGGGATTTCATCCTTTGTCTTGATTCTTTTTTTTTTTATTTTTTTTTTATTTTTTATTTTTTTCATTTTTCTGAAGCTGGAAACAGGGAGAGACAGTCAGACAGACTCCCGCATGCGCCCGACCGGGATCCACCCGGCACGCCCACCAGGGGCGACGCTCTGCCCACCAGGGGGCGATGCTCTGCCCATCCTGGGCGTCGCCATGTTGCGACCAGAGCCACTCTAGCGCCTGAGGTAGAGGCCACAGAGCCATCCCCAGTGCCCGGGCCATCTTTGCTCCAATGGAGCCTTGGCTGTGGGAGGGGAAGAGAGAGACAGAGAGGAAAGCGCGGCGGAGGGGTGGAGAAGCAAATGGGCGCTTCTCCTGTGTGCCCTGGCCGGGAATCGAACCCGGGTCCTCCGCACGCTAGGCCGACGCTCTACCGCTGAGCCAACCGGCCAGGGCTTGATTCTTTGGTAAAACATATTCTTAAGAAAAGTATAACACGTGAAGCAGTAACAGTCTTTTATAGCAGAGCTTGAATCAGTTCATAGAGACCTTTCATGATAGGAAGCCATGTAAGCAAATGAGGAGAGAAGTACAAAGACTAGGGCAGCGGTGACGGGGGAAGGACCCTGCATACTGGAGAGACTCAGAGAACAGACAACCTTTAACCCTCGATTCGAGATAGCATTGGCTCTAATGTTGGGAAAAAAGGATTAGCATAGTTTGAAATATATATAACCCAAGATACTTTTCTTTTCTTTTTTTTAGCCAGACAGAGAGAGAGACAGAGAGGGACAGATAGGGACAGACAGGCAGGAAGGGAGAGAAATAAGAAGCATCAATTCATTGCATCACCTTAATTGTTCATTAATTGCTTTCTCATAGTGCCTTGACTGGGGGGTTCCAGCCAAGCCAGTGACCCCTTACTCAAGCCAGCAATCTTGTGTTCAAGCTAGCAACCATGGGGTCATGTCTATGATCCCACGCTCAAGCCAGTGGTCCCGTGCCAAAGCTGGTGAGCCCGTGCTCAAGCTGGATGAGCCCGTGCTTAAGCCTGTGACTTTGGGGTTTCAAACCTGGATCCTCTGCATCCAAGGCCAACACCCCATCCATTGCGCTACTGCCTGATCAGGCCCAAGATACTTTTTTATTAAAAAAATAAACTGCCTGACCTGTGATGGCACAGTGGATAAAGCGTCGACCTGGAAATGCTGAAGTCGCCAGTTCGAAACCCTGGGCTTGCCTGGTCAAGGCACATATGGGAGTTGATGCTTCCAGCTCCTCCCCCCGTCTCTCTCTCTCTCTCTCTCTCTCTCTCTCTCTCCCTCTCTCTCCTCTCTAAAATGAATAAATAAAATTAAATTAAAATTTAAAAAAATAAAAAATAAACTAGCACTGGCCAGTGGACTCAGTGGATAGAGCATCAGCCCAGCATGCAAACATCCCAGGTACAATCCCTGGTCAGGATACACATGAGAGCGACTATCTGCCTCTCTTTTCCCTCCCTCTCCCACTTCTCCTTCTCTTCCCCTCTTGCAGCCAGTGGCTCGGTTGATTCAAGCTTCGGCCCCAGACGGGGGTTACTGGGTGGATCCCAGTCGAGGCACATGCGGGAATATGTCTCTCTAGCTCCCTTCCTCTCACTTTAAAAACAAACAAACAGACAGACAAACAAAAATTTATGCCTGATTATAAAAGTTATTGACACTTATAGAAAACCTCACTAAATGTATAAAATTATATCCAATAGTTTGCTGCAAATGCATGTAATTGATGTCATGCTTTATGTAAAGTTTTTTATTCTGTCTTTCTCAATATGATGTTATTAGCATTAATCCATAGATATTTTTCATAGCTATGTGATATTCCATGATTTATTTAACCAGTTCTCCATCAATCTGTCTTGTTACAAATGTTAATAGCCAACATTTAAAAAATCTTTCTTGGTCTTCTTCTACCTGGCTTATGTCAATTAATTCAGTCCATCTTCACAAAGCACAGTATTATTCACATTTCAGAGACGAGGGAGCAGGCACTGAGAGGTGCTGCGTCCAAAGTCACATGCTAGCAAAGAGTGGGTCCAGGATTCGAACCCTGGTGCTTGGCCTCAAGGGCCCGGGCTCTTAATATTTCTGCACAAATCTGGTTCTTTTCTTAGGTTAGGTTGCCTAGGGGTAGCATCTCTGAGTCAAAGGTTCAAGGACATTTTTAAGACTCTTGAAATACAGCTAAATTGCTTTCTGTAAAATCCATTCTTTTGGCAACAAGTTTGTTTCCTTCCTTCCTTGATGTCAAAAAAAAAGCAAAAACAAAACTTCCTGTGTTGCTCTAGCTGAATGGCTCTATTTCTGTTTTGCCTCCTACCCCAGGAGCTGACAGCAGAGGGAGGGACCAGGAAACAAAGGTTAGCCTGCCCCAGAGCCCTGGAATCCTTGGATTGCAGCAGCTTGGATTCCTGAAAGCACACTGAGTCAGGTGCCTCCTGCGCCTGGCCTCCCTGTTCTCCGAGTCGCCTTGGACATGAGGTGAATTATCAGTCACTCCTTGCAGGTTGCTTTATTTTTTATTTTTTTACCTTGGTCAGGTTGTCAATGACAGGAGTCCTCCTTATCCCTCTGTCTTCAGAGTGCAATGTGTGCACTAAGATGCTGGCATCAGGGAGGTGCCCTTGGAGTGTCAACATGGGCCAGATTGTAGCCTGAGCTAGGAAGCCCAGATAGTCACTTGGGTAGTTGTTTGTTTGTATGTTTATTTGTTTTTGAGAGAAAGGGGCTTTTAAATGTTTCAGTAGGAGATTAGTTAACTGAATTTTGGAATATTCATTCAATATAGTATAAATGAGGTAGATTGGTATGTACTGACATGGGAAGATGCTCAAAGCATTCTTTTAAGTAGAAAAAGGAAGGAAAGAAAACCAAGATACAGAACCGCACCCACCATGCAATTCCATTTTTAGAATATGTAGAGAAGAAAGATTTCTCTAGAAACTGGGATAGGGAAGGTTAGGGCCTTCCATTTTCTATCCTGTGCAAGTTGATATTCCTTGAAATTTTCAGTGAACATATATTACTTTTAAAATCACAGCTGACCCTTGGACAACCTGAGTTTGAATCACACAGGCCCACTTATACATGATTTTCTTTTCAATAAATACCTGTACTGGTTTTGATCTGAAGTTGGGAGTCCATGGATGTGGTGGTGTGACATTCGAATAAAAACTATAAAATACATTAATAGGCTTGGGAAAATAACTTAAAAAGAACTGGTCCAGTAAGCACAGCACATTCCCGGAATAGATGAGACCAGACACCCAGGATGAATAAGACAGATGAGTCCTAGAGATAGGGAAGTCGATAGACTCCCAGGATGACTAGGAGCTGATGAGTCCTTGAGATACGGAAGTCGTAAAAACTCCTAAGATAGTTAATGTGACCACATCCTAAGGGATAGATAGGGACATTTCCAGCTGGGGGCTTTCAACTGTATGACTGGTTACTAAGGCACATGACTAAAATTTGATTTGGAGGAGCCAATTGCTAAACGCCAAATTCGCTTCTGTATGAACTGCTTGCTTGCTACGCTATAAAAACCCCTAGATTGTAGGCGCTCGGTGTGGCTCTTGTGACTACCACTCGAGTCCACCCCTGCGCAGGTTTATTTTTCTTTGTTTTGTTCTCTTTTTCTCTTGGCCATAAAACTTTGTCTGAAACTCTCCAAACGTCTCCAGTGTCTGTTTTACCCGGCGAGTGTAACAGTGGAATGACTGACTGTGCTATTTGTTCTGTGCCAATTTATATGGGGGACTAGCGTACTCACAGATTTTGGTATCTGCAAGGGGTCTTGAAACCAATCCCCCATGGAGACAACTACGTTTTGGGGGAGTCAAAAGTCTCAGGCGGGGTTTTTTTTTGTATTTTTCTGAAGCTGGAAACGGGGAGAGACAGTCAGACAGACTCCCGCATGCGCCCGACCGGGATCCACCCGGCACGCCCACCAGGGGGTGATGCTCTGCCCCTCCGGGGCGTCGCTCTGCCGTGACCAGAGCCACTCTAGCACCTGGGGCAGAGGCCAAGGAGCCATCCCCAGCGCCTGGGCCATCTTTGCTCCAATGGAGCCTTGGCTGCGGGAGGGGAAGAGAGAGACAGAGAGGAAGGGGGGGTGGGTGGAGAAGCAAATGGGTGCTTCTCCTATGTGCCCTGGCCGGGAATCGAACCCGGGTCCCCCACACGCCAGGCCGACGCTTTACTGCTGAGCCAACTGGCCAGGGCTCAGGCGGGTTTTTGATTGAGCAATGTCCCCTTACCTCCGCATTGTCAAGAGTCAACTATAATATGAAAGCAACAAAGACTTTATAGCAAGGTAGAATACTTGCAGTATAAAAATTTAAAAGATATAAATTCATTTTTACACATAGTAAAAATAGAGAAGAAAATGAGTGGAATCTAAGAAAATCTAGCACAATTAGTGCAACAGTACTGATTGAACCGGTATTTGGGAAATGGAAATACAGTATATTTTTCCCTTGTGTTTTCTAAATGTTTAGTAATGTAATTGTATAATTACTGTGAACTATTTATATACTTTAAAGGCAGATGTAAAAAAGCATGAAGATGTATTAAAAGTAAAGCCAGCCTGACCAGGCTGTGGTGCAGTGGATAGAGCATCGAATTGGGATGCAGAGGACCCAGTTTTGAATCTCTAAGGTTGCTGGCTTGAGTGCAGGGTTGCTGGCTTGAGCGTGGGATCATAGACATGACTGCATGGTTGCTGGCTTGAGCCCAAAGGTCGCTGGCATCAGCAAGGGGTCACTTGCTCTGCTGTAGCCCCCCAGTCAAAGCACATATGAGAAAGCAATCAACAAGCAACTAAGGTGCCCCAACAAAGAATTGATGCTTCTCATCTCTCTCCCTTCCTCCCTGTCTGTCCCAATCTGTCCCCTCTCTGTCTCTCTCTCTGTCTCTGTCACACACACACACACACAAAGTAAACCCAAAAAGAACTCCAAAAAGAAAGGAAAGAGTATGGAGTAGCAGTTGAAAGTGAAACCTAGGATCCAGATACCTGGGTTCGTCCCCAGACTTGCTGTGTGATCTCGGGTGAGTCATTCAGCCTCTCTGAGTTTCAGATTCTTTATCCAGCATGGAAGGTTTCAACCCTGACTGCACATCAGAATCACCTGGGGAGCTCTTAGGACACTGGGTCCTGGCCTCTTTGGGGTGGGGCCTGGACAGGCTTCTAGATGATTCTGGTGCTCAGACAAGGATGAGGACATTGACCAGCCAGGGCTCAGGGATGGTTGGTTCACCTACTCTCTCTCTCAACCCAGGCCCTGAAGCCGCTAGTGGTCATTTCAACAGGTAAATAAGTAGATGTTTACATAGCTCTTGGAGAAGTAAAGTTTGAAAGACACCATTTGGCTCAATCACCTCTTGATTTTGAAAAGCGGTTGCTCTTTGCTCATAACAACCAGTTTCAGGGGGGATTTTCACCCGGCATTTGGGTGTAAAGAATATGCATTTTTAAAGCTGTTCAAATGCCTATTTATGCAGCAGACCATAACTCCTCTCTGGATAGGCTGCTACGCTTTATCAAATAAATGATACACATTTAAAAAACTGTCTGAAGCGGCATTTACCTGAGAGACTGTTATTGCGTTAGGGTGTTTTTTGTTTGTTTGTTTGTTTGTTTAAACCCTATGGTTCATTGGGTAAATAAAATCTTTTAACCAAATTTTTTTTTTTTTTTTTTTTTTTTACAGAGACAGAGAGTGAGTCAGAGAGAGGGATAGACAGGGACAGACAGACAGGAACGGAGAGAGATGAGAAGCATCAATCATTAGTTTTTCATTGCGTGTTGCAACACCTTAGTTGTTCATTGATAGCTTTCTCATATGTGCCTTGACTGTGGGGCTACAGCAGACCGAGTACCCCTTTGCTGGAGCCAGTGACCTTGGGTCCAAGCTGGTGAGCTTTTTTTTGCTCAAACCAGATAAGTCCGTGCTCAAGCTGGCGACCTCGGGGTCTCGAACCTGGGTCCTCTGCATCCCAGTCCAACGCTCTATCCACTGCGCCACCACCTGGTCAGGCTAACCAATTTTTAAATAGATGTATCTAACAAGATGCCGTTTTATCAATCTTATCCACTCTCATACCTTTCAAAGAGGGCTCTTTTAGGTTGTTTTTATTTAAATTTTACATTAAGATACTTTACCAAAATGAAAATATGGATCTAATCTTTAAAAACAGAGTCTAAAGCAGACATCTGACCTGACCAGGAGGTTGCGTAGTGGATAGAGCATCGGACTGGGATGCAGAAGGACCCAGGTTCAAGACCCCGAGGTCGCCAGCTTGAGCACGGGCTCATCTGATTTGAGCAAGGCTCACCAGCTTGAGCCCAAGGTTGCTGGCTCAAGCAAGGGGTCACTCGGTCTGCTGTAGCCCCTCCGTCAAGGAACATATGAGAAATCAGTCAATGAACAACTAAGGAGCCGCAACAAAGAATTGATGTTTTTCATCTCCTTCATTCCTGTCTGTCTGTCCCTATCTATCCCTCTCTCTGACTCTCTGTTAAAAATAAATAAAATTAAAACTTTCATCTCTTTAAAAAAAAGATAAAGCAGGCATCTGGTATCTGACTTTTTTTCCCCTTTGGTAGATAAAAAGACTTTCTTACAAACTTTATTTTCTGTGGGGCTACTTCAGTTGCAGTGCTAAATTCAAGACATTTTTGCCTTTGTGACAACAGACCTTAATCCTGTTCTTCAGTGACCATTTCTGGTTTGATAATTTTTGGAGAAGGTGGGGAGGTTGGGAATGGTGCAGAACAAGGGGGAGTTAGTTAGATAGAATTGTGAAATGGAAGAACATCAAGTAGGACAGAGTTTGTGTCAGTGTGATCATGTGACTCCTATAAGACATAGGGCCAGAGACAGAGGAGTGACATGGAGTCCCCAACAGAGAGAAGGGGAGGATTTAGTAGAAATTGACAAGAGTGGTTAGAGTGTTAGTACATAAGACCAGAGAATAGAATCTGCTTCAAGCTAGTTAATGGGAAAAGGTTTTAACCAAAGGATATTAATTGATTGGCAGTGTCCAGGAAGGCCACATGGGCCTGGAAGTTATACATAGGAACAATGCCACCGAAGCTAATGTAGCCAGAAGAAATGAGGAATCAGACCTTAAAAGAGTGGTTCTCAAAGTGTGTTCTCAAACCAGCAGCATTAGCATCACCTGGGCATTTGGTAGAAATTCACGTTCTCAGGCCTCACCACAGACCTACTGAATGAGAAACACTAAATATGATGTCCAGCAATCTGTGCTTTAACAAGTTTTCCAAGTAACACGGATAGATAGTGAAACTTGAAAACCGCTGGCTCAGCATGATTTTAGCAGAAGAACCATGGCTGCTGCTTTCTATTCTTTCGCACCTGGGAATTTAAGGACTGGATGCCCAACATTCTGCCACAGCAGCCCCAGAAGAACCAGGTGTATCTGCCAACGTGTTTGCAAGATTTCATCCCTTTGAACATGGCTGCTGCCTCCCATTGCTCACTTCTGGCTCAGGGACTCCTGTAAGTCATCTTCCAAGTAGAACCAGAACCCCTGAGCCCTGGCCACATAGCTCAGTTTGTTAGAGAATCTTCTTGATACACCAAGGTTGTGGGTTTGATCCCCGGTCAGGGAACAAACATACAAGACTCAACCAATGAATCTGTAAATAAGTGCAACAACAAATTTATGTTTCGCTCTCTCTCTACCTTCTTCTCTCTCTAAAAATCAATCAGTCAATCAATAAAAATTTTAAGAGATCCACATTACATAGCAGCACCCTATCTGCAAAGGACTTGAAGAAACATAACTTAGCTTCCCAGGTTATAGCCTAGGAATCAGCTAGAAGTTATTGGAATGGATGTTGGGGGAGCCAATCTTTGTATCTGCCATTAACCTGATGTGCCCTAGAGATGCCCAGTAACTCTACACATTAGCTGGCCTTTTACAGCAGAGGGGGTTAGCAATTGAAAGCTTCTGAGACTGATTGTCCCACCCTATCCCAACATAAGACAGACAACACCCCATGGTGTTGGGAATTCCACTCCAATCATTGCCTGGAATTCAGACTGTCCCAGCGTTCAGGGAGCCTAAACTCGCATGTAGTCTAGGCTCTCTGTAACCATTACAAAAGAATGACAGAGGTGGCCTTTGGTTTAAAGAAAATAATTTCCTTCTTAGCTCACATTATTTAATTGTAAATTAAAGTAGAAGGTGTTTCTAAAGGGGAGTCCCTCCACTGCTTGGATAAAGTACATTGCTTCCCAATACTGAACAGTTAACAAAATTATATCCAGCTTTTTGTACACATTTATTTACTTTTTTTTTTTTATTACTAAGTGAGAGGCAGGGAATTAGAGAGATAGACTCCCACATGCACCTTGACTGGGATCCATCCAGAAAGCCCCTTACTGGGTGATGCTCTGCCCATCTGGAGCCATTGCTCTGTTGCTCGGCAACAGAGCTATTTCAGCACCTGAGGCAAGGCCATGGAACCATCCTCTGTGCCCAGAGCCAACTTGCTCAAACTAATCAAGTCATGGCTTCAGGAGGGGAAGGTGGGAAGTGGAGAAAGAGATGGGCATTTCTCCTGTGTGCCCTGACTGGGAATCAAACCCAGGACTTCCACACGCCAGACTGATGCTCTTCTGCTGAGCCAACCAGCCAGGGCCCATATTTATTTACAATCAGAGCAAGATCTTCATAAATAAGTCTTTATATTTAATCTACACTTGTCCTATTAAATAACTTTGCTATGACAGTATTGATTGTAAGGCATATGAGGGCACTGGATACTAACAGCAGAAGTCTGTTTAGTTGGTGGGATCTGCCCAAGCCCAAGATCTAGGCTGGCCAAGAGGGTCATGTTTCTCAGGCCTGCTTCAGCCTGACAAAGGCTTACCTGCTCCTACTTGGGCCCTTCATTCAAACATCATCTCCCTAAAGAAGTTCTCCTTGAGCATCCCAAACCCACGTTGCCCTCCCAGAAAGAACTGCCCATTACGTCACCCTGAGTCCTTATCTTCTCATCCTTTTCACTCTCTGAGGAGCTCATTTATTTTATTTTATTTCATTTTTTTTGACAGAGACAAAGAATCAGAGAGAGGGATAGATAGAGACAGACAGGAAGGGAGAGAGATGAGAAGCATCAATTTTTCATTGTGGCACTTTAGTTGTTTATTGATTGCTTTCTCATATGTGCCTTGACTATGGGCCTTCAGCAGACCGAGTAACCCCTTGCTCAAGCCAGCGACCTTGGGTCCAAGCTGGTGAGCTTTGCTCAAAGCAGATAAACCTGCGCTCAAGCTGGCAACCTCGGGGTCTCGAACCTGGGTCCTCCGCATCCCAGTCTGACACTCTATCCACTGCACCACTGCCTGGTCAGGCAGAGCTCGTTTATTTTTTAATGTCTGTCTCTCAAACAGAACATAAGCTCCATGAGGTGAATGACTTGTGCATCTTGTCACCATGACATCTCCACACATTCCCTACTTAGTACATAGAAGGCCTTCAGTAAATTTTGTGGAAAGTATTATTAAGTAGCTTAAGGTGGCTCCAGGGCCACAGTGCTGATGTCACAGTGCGGGGGGAATCTATGGTTTATCCTGCAGGCACAAGAGGTGATGTTAAGGAATGTGGTTCCTCTGCAATGCCTGGTAGTTCATGCTCTCTAGGGACAGCTCTAGCAGACTCGTAGGACACAGGAGGGCAGGAGGCGCCCTGCAGAAGAGGCCTCTCAGAGGCTTAGGTGGAGAGGATTTTACGGTGCCAGGAGTGTTGCCTCCTCCAGGCTGCTCTCAAAAGTAGAGACTGACTACTCTCACAATCAAGGAAAAGATAGATATGGTGCCCTCTTAATACAACACTCGTTGCTTCTGGATGAAACCTGGCTCGTAGCATTACTCTAACCCTGGGACTGGGTTTAAGTTAGCTGTTCAGAACCAATTTGAAGAGATTTGCACTTCTTTTTTAGGTAAGCTTTTGTTTTTTCATTATTATATGATTGTTTGAATTCTTGTTGTTAATTCGCTTTTCAAGGATTTTTTATTATTTAAAACTGTGGATATTGATATAGTAGTCCCCCATGTACCATAATTTTATATTCCTTAGAAATACAAAAAGCAAAATAAACAGACAAAAGCAAACCTTGTCCAGACCTAAATGATCTAATTACTTGCTCCATCTCGAGGAGCAGCAGAAGGTCTGGGTTAAAGACAT
Organism: Saccopteryx leptura; assembly: GCF_036850995.1. Lineage (NCBI taxonomy): Eukaryota > Metazoa > Chordata > Mammalia > Chiroptera > Emballonuridae > Saccopteryx > Saccopteryx leptura. Next base: position 60,100,029 of record NC_089504.1, on the reverse strand, counting down.
GGGTACAGACATGGTCTGGTGTATTTGTGGAGGTCCATCTGCAATTCACTTAACCTCTCAGCACCTTTAGTGTCCTCCTTTGTCAAATGCAGATGATGAGAGTACAGTCTCTTATGATTTTTGTGGCAATGTAATGAGCTTCTGCATGTAAAACTACATAAACCCTGGCCCAGGGTAAGTGTTCTGCTATTATAGCTGCCTAGTGGCAGGACAGAAGCCAAGGTAAAGGAACACTTGTGAGAAGGAACTAACTGACCCCTTGGGACATGTTCCCAACTCCTAGACAGAAAGATTTCCCTTCTGTGTTTAGTAACTGTCCTGAGTTGATTAATATTCCCCCAAATTCATATTCATCCAGAACATCAGAATGTAACCTTATTTGGAAATAGTGTATTTATAGATGTAATTAGTCATGTTACTGTGAGAGATTAGTGAATCAGGGAACTGCAGATGGACCCCCACAGATGTACCAGACCATCTCTGTGCCCATGTCTTTAACCTGAACACTCTGCTGCCCTGGGAAGGCCCTAACTCAATGACTGGTGTCCTAATAAGAAGTGAGAAACGTTCACAGAGACACAGAGAGGAGAATGCCTTGTGAAGACACAGACACACAAGAAGGAAACAGCCATGTGAAGACAGAGGCAGAGACTGGAGTGATGCAATAAATACAAACCTATCAATATGGCTTAAATGTAAAGGAGTAAACTCTCCTCTCCAATCAAAAGACCTAGGGTAGCTGAATGGATAAGAAAACAAGACCCATATATATACTGGGTGACCCATGTCAGAACAAAAGACCCATGTCAGAACAAAAGACACTCACAGATTGAAAGTAAAAGAGTAGAAAAAGACATTTCATGAGCATGGAAATAAAAAACAAAAAAGCTGGAGTAGTGATACCTATATCAGACCAAAACAGCTCTAAAACAAAGGCTATAATAAGAGACAAAGGAGGACATTGCATAACTATATAAAGGGATCTATCCAACAAGAGCCTATGACCTTTGTAAACATTTTTTTTTTTTTTCATTTTTCTGAAGCTGGAAACAGGGAGAGACAGTCAGACAGACTCCCGCATGCGCCCAACCGGGATCCACCCGGCACGCCCACCATGGGGCCACGCTCTGCCCACCAGGGGGCGATGCTCTGCCCATCCTGGGCGTCGCCATGTTGCGACCAGAGCCACTCTAGCGCCTGAGGCAGAGGCCACAGAGCCATCCCCAGCGCCCGGGCCATCTTTGCTCCAATGGAGCCTTGGCTGCGGAAGGGGAAGAGAGAGACAGAGAGGAAAGCGCGGCGGAGGGGTGGAGAAGCAAATGGGCGCTTCTCCTGTGTGCCCTGGCCGGGAATCGAACCCGGGTTCTCCGCACGCTAGGCCGACGCTCTACCGCTGAGCCAACCGGCCAGGGCCCTTTGTAAACATTTATGCACTTAAATATATAAAGCAAATATTGGTGGACACAGAGGGTATTACAGTATTACAGTTGTAGTAGAGGATTTTAACACCTCATTGACATCAACAGATAGATCTTCCAGACAGAAAATCAACAAGGAAACCTTGGCCTTAAATGACACAGTAAACCAGCTGGATCAAATTAATATTTTCAGAGCATTTCCCCAAAGTGGTAGAACATTGACTCTTTTCAAGTGCATTGGGACATTTTTCAAGATAGGCCACATGCTGGGACACACAAAAATGTCTCAATAAATTTAAGAAGATAGAACTCATATTAAATATCTCTCTAACCACAATGGCATAAAACTAGAAATCAGTTATAAGAACGAACCTAAAAAACCAGGAGGTGAGGCCCTGGCCGGTTGGCTCAGCGGTAGAGCGTCGGCCTGGCGTGCGGGGGACCTCGGTTCGGTTCCCGGCCAGGGCACATAGGAGAAGCGCCCATTTGCTTCTCCACACCCCCCCCCCCTTCCTCTCTGTCTCTCTCTTCCCCTCCCGCAGCCAAGGCTCCATTGGAGCAAAGATGGCCCAGGCGCTGGGGATGGCTCCTTGGCCTCTGCCCCAGGCGCTAGAGTGGCTCTGGTCACAGCAGAGCGACGCCCCGGAGGGGCAGAGCATCGCCCCCTGGTGGGCATGCCGGGTGGATCCCGGTCGGGCGCATGCGAGAGTCTGTCTGACTGTCTCTCCCCGTTTCCAGCTTCAGAAAAAACAAAAAAACAAACAAACAAACAAAAAAAAACAGGAGGTGAAATGACATGTTACTAAATAATGAGTGGGTTAACAATGAAATCAAGGAAGAAATCCAAAGATTTCTTGAGACCAATAAAAATGAACACACAACACAAAAGTCTGTGGGACACAGTGAAGCAGTCCTAAGTCAGAGAAGTAAAGGCCTGCCTCAAGAAGCAAGAGAGTTTCAGAATAACAATCAGATCTTACACTTAAAGGAACTAGGAGAAGAACAACAAACAAAGCCCAAAGTGAGTAGAAGAAAGGAAATAATAAAGATCAGAGTGGAAATACATGAAATGGAATCTAAAAAATAATACAAAAGTTCAATAAAACCAAGAGCTGGTTCTTTGAAAAGATAAATAATATGGACAAGCCTTTAACCCGCCTCATCAAGACAAAAGAGTGAGGACCCAAATAAATAAGATCAGAAATGAAAGAGAGAAGTGACAACTGACACGACAGAAATACAAGGCATGATAAGAAAATATTATGAACAACTATATGCCAACGAATTGGACATTCTGGACAAAATGGATAAATTCCTAGAAACATTCAATCTTCCAAAACTGATTCAAAAATAAAGAGAAAATCTGAACGGACTGATTTCAACTGATGAAATCAAAGCAGTAATTAAAAAAAGGAAAAAGAAAACTCCCAGCAAACAAAAGTACTTCATAGCTGAATTTTACTAAAATCTCAAAGAGGAACTAACACCTATCTTTCTCATACTATGCCAAAAAACTCAAGAGAAGAGACTCTCAAGCTCATTTTATGAGATCAGCATTATCTTAATTCTTAAACCAGATAACAACAGATAAAGAAAGAAAAGTATAGGCCAATATGCCTCATGAACATAGGTGCAAAAATTTGCAACAAAATATCAGCAAACTGAATTTAGCAATGCATTAAAAAGATCATACACCAGTATCAAGTGGGATTTATTCCTGGGATTTAAGGTTGGCACGCTACCCACGAATCAATTAACGTGATAACACCACATAAACAAAATGAAGGATAAAAATTGTATGATCATATCAATAGATGTAGGAAAAAAACATTTGACAGAATCCAGCACCCGTTAATGATAAAAACTCTCAGCAAAGTGGGAAGAGAGGGATCATAGATCCACCTAATAAAGGCGATATATGACAAACCCACAGCCAAAATTCTACTCAATGGTCAAAGACTACAACCATTCCCCTTAAGAACAGAAACAAGCCTGACCAGGTGGTGGCGCAGTGGATAGAGTGTCGGACTAAGACGCGGAAGACCCAGATTCGAAACCCCGAGGTAGCCAGCGTGGGCGCGGGCTCATCTGCTTTGAGCAAGGCTCACCGGCTTGAGCCCAGGGTCACTGGCTTGAGCAAGGGGTAAACTTGGTCTGCTGTATCCTCCTGGTCAAGGCACATATGAGAAAGCAATCAATGAACAACTAAGGTGCTGCAACGAAGAATTGATATTTCTCATCTCTCTCCCTTTCTGTCTGTCTGTCCCTATTTGTTCCTCTCTCTGACTCTGCCACAAAAATAAATAAATAAAAGTGCCGTTTTAACAACCAGTTCACCAAACTAAAAAAAAAAAAAACTTGCACATTTCTAATGGCAATATTCTTTTCTGATAAATCGCCTCAGGCAAGGGAAATAAAAGGAAAAAATAAACAAATGAGACTACATCAAACTAAAATGTTTTTGCACAGCAAAGGAAACCATCAACAAAATGAAAAGACAACTCACTGAATGGGAGAACATATTTGCCAGTGACACATTTGATAAGGGGTTAATATCCAAAATTTATAAAGAACTTATACAACTCAACACCAAAAATAATAATAACAATCATCATCACCATCATCATCATTTACACAATGAAATATGATTCAGCCATAAAAAAGAAGGAAATCTTACCTTTTGCAACAGCATAGATGGATCTAGACAGTATTGTGCTAAGTGAAATAAGCCAGTCAGAGAAGCCAAATACCATATGATCTCGCTTATATGTGAATCGAATGACAAAATAAACACGCAGAATAGAAACAGACTCATAGATACAGAGAACAGAGTGATAGTTACCAGAGGGGAGGGTGATTGGTGATTGAGGGGCCGGGTAAAGAAGGTAAAGGGATTAAGCAAAAAACAAACAAACAAAGCAAACTCATAGACACAGACAACAGTGTGGTGATCACCGGAGGGGAAGGGGGTGGCAAGAGGTAGAAGGAAAGGGGGATAAATAGTGATGAAGGAGATTTGACCTGGGTGATGAACACACAATACAATACACAGAGGAGGTATTATAGAATTATACACTTAAAACCTAATAAACCTAAATAATTTTTTTTTAAAGTATTGTACTGATTTCCCAAACTTTAAAAACCACTGGAGCCTGACCAGGCGGTGGCACAGTGGATAGAGCGTCGGACTGGGATGCCGAGGACCCAGGTTCGAGACCCCGAGGTCGCCAGCTTGAGTGCAGGCTCATCTGGTTTGAGCAAAAGCTCACCAGCTTGGACCCAAGGTCACTGGCTCCAGCAGGGGGTTACTCAGTCTGCTGAAGGCCCGAGGTCAAGGCACATATGAGAAAGCAATCAATGAACAACTAAAATGTTGCAACGCGCAATGAAAAACTAATGATTGATGCTTCTCATCTCTCTCCGTTCCTGTCTGTCTGTCCCTGTCTATCCCTCTCTCTGACTCACTCTCTGTCTCTGTAAAAAATAAATAAATAAAAACCAATGGAGAAAAGGTTTATTGACAATGACCCTAAAAGGTATTGATTTCTTTGTGAAGAGAATTTCTTAAGTTATGCTGTGTTCTGATTGTGCTTCCTAAAGTTGAAGTGTGTTCAGTAAAGCTAATAAGAATAAGACCAATTTTTTTTAAAAAACAAAACAACTCCTGAACCCTTACCCCAAATAGGTGAGGATCATCAAGGATTAAAGACCATAGAAAAACATACTCAGTGCCCATGGGGTCTTGTCTAGGAAGATGATGCCTCCTGCTCCCGCTCATGAAGCCCCTGTGACGGATGATCTTAGAAAAACCAGAGGCGTTTCCTCTGGAGGCTGTGCTTTGCCTGGGGCTATGCTGTTGTGGTGGAAGAAGACCTCTGCCAGAATATTTGAAGAAACACTATTTATTATTTCTACAACACCAAACAAGAAATGTAACCTCTCTGAGTTTCCAATTTTTATATAGTGGGAATAAAAATGATACTTGCACCAGTTGATTCTTCAGAGGCAAAAAAGACTGATGATATAAATCAGTCCACACATTTGGCTATCTAGAAATTCATTGCAGAGTGTCCAGCCATAAGGGCTTTATTAACTCTCACAGCAGTTCACTTGTAAGACCTTTTTCTAGCTCTCAGAGGAGTTTTCCCATCTCTACCCTGCTGCCATTGCTACTTGGTTCAGACTCTCATGCTTTAGTAAACACCCTCCAGAATGTTAGGTCAGTTCAGTTCACAAGAAACAACCCCTTCTTGGTTTCTCTCAACTAACATCAGACCCCTGGCCAGTTGCCTGGACCAAGAACAAACTGCAAACCCAGGTAGGCCAATCAGTTTCTCCCTCCCTCCCCCCCCTCCCTCCCTTCCTTGCTTTCTTCCTTGCTTCCTTCCTGCTTTCCTTTCTTCCTTCCTTCCTTCCTTCCTTCCTTCCTTCCTTCCTTCCTTCCTTCCTTCCTTCCTCCCTCCCTCCCTCCCTTCCTTCCTTCCTTCCTCCCTTTTCTTCCTTTCTCTTTCCCTTCCTCTCTTCCTTCCTTCCTTCCTTCATTCCTTCCTTCCTTCCTTCCTTGTGCCCTCCTGTTCTTCTTTTTAAACTTTATAAATGTCACTTATTACTTTAAACCAGAACATAATATACATTCATACACATGGCTTTTTTAAAAAGACTTTATTTTTAGGTTCACAGCAAAATTGAGGGGAAAGTTCTAGCCAGGTGACTCAGTTGGTTAGAGCATCATCCTGTTTTGCCAAGGTTGTGGGTTTGATCCCTAGTCAGAGCACATACAAGAATCAACCAATGAATGCACAAATAAGTGAAACAACAAACCGATCTTCCTCCCTCTCTCTATATTTTCCTCTCTCCCTCTAAAATCAATAAATTAAAAAGAAAACTTTTTGAGGGAAAGGTAAAGAGATTTCCACATACTCCAATATCTCCTTCCAGATAGTTTAAATTTATTTTTAATTTTTAAAAAGAATTTACCTATTGTTTTATAGAGAAAAGAGAGAGAGAGAAAAGCAGGAGATGGGGGGGGGGGCGAGCAGGAAGCATCAACTTGTGATTGCGTCTCCGTATGTGCCTTGACCAGACAAGCCAGGGTTTCAAACCAGCAACCTTAGTGATTGATCCGGGTTGACGCTTTATACACTGCGCCACCACGTCAGGCCAGATAATTTTTACCTTTATTATTTGTTTTTAATTGAATTTATTGGCGTGACATTGGTTACTAAAACCATACAGGTTTCAAGTGTACAACTCAACAGAACATCATCTGTACACTGCACCGTTCACTGTCTTGTCTTTAGGAAATTGGAATTGGGACCCGAGAGCAACTGACTGAGGACCAGCCTCCCCGTTAGTGACCACCATCCCTGCTCTTCATCTCACTGGAGTCCCCAGATGAGGAAACTTCAGCACTGGGGCCACGGACTGATGGCCCGAGCTTCTTCCCAAGTCCGTCCAACAGTTACTCTTCTCATTTCTTTCACCTGACCAGGATATATATGATTTATAGTCATTTTAGCTATATTTCATGTAACCTTTGTAATTATATCACACCCATTTAGCTTCTAGGAGTTCAGTTATCAGAAGTCCGGAGGCAGGTATTATCATCACCTACATTCTATAGATGTAGGAACTAAGTTTCAAAAAGGTAAAGAAACTTGACCACAGTCTCAGCTATGAAGCGGGGAACCAAGAGGCTAGGTTAGGTCTGATTGAGTCCAGGCCAGAGCTCTTATGTTTGCCCCAGAAGCATGTCAGTGCTGGTTCCCCCAATCCACAGGATTGGGGGCGGTCTGGGGTCGGGCATGTGGTGATGGTGGTACCCTTCAGTGGAGGAAGGACTCCACCCTTCTCACATGACTGAGGACAATGCAGTACCAGGTGTAGACACAAGGTGGCAGAGACCGCAGAACACACAGCTCCCCGGGCCTGGGTATGGTCTTGCTTCTTGCTTCCTATACCCTCTTAAGTTAAGAAGAGGATAAGAACAACTATTAAATGTATACCCAAACTATAAATGTTTCACCTGGGGTGGTGAACTCACAATAAATATACAGATGATGGATTATAGAATTGTACACCTGAAATCTATATAATTTTTATTAATCAATGTCACAGCAATAAATTCAATAAAAAAAGAAAACTAAGTGTTTCATGAACTGCTGAAAAATAGAGGGGCAATTGAAGAATGAAAAACAAATGTGGAGAGAAAAAAATGAGAGCAGTGACGATGTATCAACACTGCCAAAAGCAAAGGTTCACTTTAAAACAGTCTTTAAGAGTATAGTTGTTTAGATGAAACATGTTAAGAATTTCTTACTAAATGATGTTTTAATCTACACCTTTAAAAAACAGACCTCTTTAAATTATCTTTATTTTTACTGAAGGGAAAAATATCTTTCTTCTAATTATCCTCATGTTATAGAAAGGAGGTCTTCTTGAATGGTGTTTTATTTGCATCTTATAGTAGCTTAGATTGTTTGGACTAAGACTCTGAATCGTGTTGTGTTTCTGTCGCTGTAAGAAAAGTAAGCTCAGCTCTAGATATTGCCCACAGGGCGAATGAAGGGAAGGGAAGAGCCAGATCCAGTGCAGCTGTTCCGGCGAACCTTCTCCGGGCCCTCAGCTTATCGACCCAAAGACGATGTGTCCCGTGGCCCACAAGAGGAAATAACTTTGCCTTTTTCCAAAGTAGTCTGGAACATGGTTTCCAAATGAAAATCTCCTCCCTCTGTGACCGTAATGAAGTCTGAGGCATTCCACCTCGTGTGTCGCCATCACTGGTCCTCTGAGCTTCCTTAGTGAACAGAAACGCTCCGCAGCGCAGGGGCGAGCGTTGGGTCTAGTGAGAGATGCAGAGAGAGAGGGGTGGCTGTGACAGTGAAATACCAGCACGCCCTGAGACCGGCAGGACAGGTCAGTGTTAGTCCCTATTAAACTGAGTAAATTTGCATATTGCCTGGCTTCCCTCCAGACGAGTGGAGATGTTAGGGGTGTATTGTCCTGATCAACCCCGATTGTCTGCTGCTATCTCCACCGACATGGGTAAGGCCATCCATCACAACCCCTGGCGGGGGGCCTACCTGTCTGCGTCACGCACAGGTCTCCTTAGCAGAGACCAGTGTCTGGTGTTCAGAAGTGAGAGAACGCAAGCAGCCTGAGCTCTCTGTGGAACACAGTGGGGAGAAGTTACGAGGAATAAAGTGGGTGACTCGAAGGTATGAGGTTAAGAATCCCTGTGGCGGTTCGGTTTGGCTTAGCTGGAGAGTACAGGAGGAATTGATGGGCTGAAGCCAGATCCTAGAGGAACGTGCACCATGTCAGACCAAGGAGGAGGTGAGGGAGCCACCGGGTGGCTTTAGATAGGAAATAATGGGACCACACTGAAGGGGGACAAGGCTGGCAGAGGATGGGGAGAACCAATTAGGACACTCCCACAGCAACCCAGGACTGGTGGTACCCTGACCTAAGGGGCTAGCTGGGGGAGAAGGGATGGATGCGAGCTGTCAGGGAGGTGGAACTGGTGGACTTGGTGGCCACCTCACTAATGGGATTTGATGTCCTGCACGGGAAGTGCTTAGCTCAGTAACAGGCCCTCAGGAAGGAACGGATAAACATCAGCTGCTATTGAATGAGAGGACAGGAGAGGGGCCTGTTACAGAGCAGGGAGCATGAGACGAGTGGGATTGTAACGAGCCTTGACCCTTCTACAGTGCGACTCAGGGCAGGGGTGGCGTTAGTTAGTCCCACACTAAGAGGATCACAGGGGTAAACGAAGCCTGGTACTGCTTCACAGCAGATCCTACTTCCTGAAATGACCTCCTGCCTCCTCACACCCCCAAAGACAAGCTGTACAGTCCTCAGAAAACCTTCCCACTGCCCAGTGGGCTTTCTAAGCCCCCGCTAGGGCAGCTTGCCTGGGTTCAGCACTGCAGTGAAAATCCCATCTGACCACGGACACCTGTGCCCCAGCTCTTGTTCAGGCTCACGGGGCAGCTCGGAAGACACTGTGTTTGTGTGAATGCCTGTGTGCTCGGGGAGGGATGCCGGTGAGACCAGCAATGGAAAACACCCTGACCACAAGGAAAGATGACCTTACCTTAGCAAAATGGCTAACACTGCTCAAGGGCCTGTGCGAGTTTACAAAATGCTTTCACAGGCATGATCTCATGTGAGCTCCTCACCACTCATTTTCCAAGTATAACAAACTTGCAAAAAGCAGTTGTGGGTTCTCTTTGGCTTTTGTTCTACAGGTTTCTCTCCTCCTGGTCAACAAGTCACGTGATATGAATGTAACCGGGCAGGTGCTTGTGTGACTCTCCTGGGGTCTGCACATTACTGGCGGGGTGCTGTGCAGCCTGTAAGCTTTGCTGGGTCCTACTCTCATGGAGTCTCTCTTGCCTTAGATCTGGACAGGGTCACAGGCTTCCCTGGAACTCAAGGGCGCCTGTCTGAAGACTGCTGAGCAAGAGGAGGAATCATAGGAGTTACTTACAGAGCTGGGGTTGGATGGTGTTTCACTGAGAGAATGGTTCCGGTTCTGTAATATTCGCTCCATGGCAGGAAAACCTGTTCCTTCCACTGCTGTGTCACCCTGATTTCTGTGGTACCTACTTCAGATGTAGGAGGCGTTGCTTACTAGTGGTGGGCGAGTCTGAAGGAAAGGACTGGCTAGACACACAGAAAAGCGGTGTAGTTTTGCCCTTTCTTGCTATTTTAGTTGTCTACGGCTGCCAAGGAAATGGCAGAAACCATCAAACGGGCCACAATGGAAGGGCACCTTGGGTGAGTCTTAGCAAAGCTGTGTGCTGTGGCCGGTCAATGAGCCTTGTTCTTGTTGACCAATCAGCTAAAGTCCTTAGACTGAAACCACAACCTACCAAACTCACAGCCACACCACAAGGACACTGAGTTCCCTGGGGCTCAGACTTTCTATTGTAATACAACTTCTTGGGGTGGCCTGGAAATAAAGAGTCCTTGTTTTACTGAAGACAGCAGACCTCCCCATTTCTACTCTCCTTAGGGTGGGAGTGACTTCCTTATCACTGGCTTTTCCAAGTGAACAGCTCGGAGAAAGCAGCTGTGGAGTGTTTGGCTTGTGTTCTAGAAGGCTGTCTTCCTAGACAGTGAGTCACATGACCTAAATATAACGAGGCAGGATTGGTGGGTGCTGTGTGGCTATTCTAGGACAGCAGATTAGTGGCCTGACTATAGTGGCCATGTTGCCTGGAGTTTTGGACTCTGAGGCACATGGAAAACAGGAATTAGAGATTCAGCAGCAAGGGCATCACCAGAGTCAGACTGGTGTGTCTTTAACTCAGCAGTGTGGAGGGTGCTAGGGAACCAATTCGGGGCCTGAGGGTTTTTATTTGCCCTGTAGTTCCTAGATCACCCTGGTCAGGGCAGGTGCCTGTCCCGTGAGACCCACGCAGAGTTTGGGGCCAGGGACATTTGTGTAAGACAGGCGAAACTCCACTTCCAGGCTTTCCCCTGGAATAAACTTGCCTTCCTGAGTTAATCTCAGATGAAGGGCACCTTGATTGATTTCCTTTCTAACGTTCAAGTCTCTGACATTAAAAATATAATCCCAGTGGAACATGTTGCTTTGGCAATGGTGGCTTTTCTCCCTACAAGAGGGGCAATGTGGTTGAGTGATTAAGTTCAGACTCTGGAGCTGGGTTCATGGTTCGGCTATGTCTTAACTGTGTGACCTTGATCATATTACTTAACCTCTCTGTGCTTTAGTTTCTTCATCAGTAAAAAAAAGGAAAGTAATGGTATACAAGCACCTCATAGGTTTGAGGGGAGGAAAAAAATCAGTTAACATGTATAAAGCATTCAGAACAGTTCCTAGTACATGGTTAAGTACTATACAGGTCTTGTTATTATTTCTCAGTATTTGAAACCAAAGCAGAATGTGAAACAAAAGGGTGTCATGGCAAAGCAGGTTCTCAGTAGCTTTGAGTAGTGACCAAAACGTCAGGCAGAAAATCTGATCTCCTTAATTAGGCTTTGTACTAAGTAAGAAGGCAACTCTGAGCCACTCAGAGGTCCAGTTCTTTCACTTTAATATCAGGTGGTGATACCAACCCAAGTGTCCATCAACAGACGAATAAACAAAATGTAGCACATACATACAAAGGAATACACAGTCATAGAGGTGAAGTTCTGATACATGCTACAACATGGATAAACCTTGAAGACATTATGCTAAATGCAATAAACCAGTCACAAAAGGACAAATATTGCATGATTTATGTGAGATATTTAGAAAGGGAAATTCATAGACAGAGAGTAGACTGAGGCTATCAGGGAGGTGGGGAGTGGGAAATGGGCCATTATTGCTTAATGGTTACCGTTTCTGTTACAGATGATGAAAAAGTTTTAGAAATGGATTGTGGTGATGGTTACTCAACAACGTGAAAATACTTAATGCCACTGAATTATAGACTTAAAAATCGTTATAATGGCAAACTTCGTATTCTACATATTTTACCACAATAAAAAAATTAAAATGAGGTGAGGACCTGGCCAGTTGGTTCAGTGGTAGAGCATCCATCCAGCATGTGGATGTCCCAGGTTCAATCCCTAGTTAGGGCACACAGGAGAAGTAATCATCAGTTTCTCCATCCCTCCCTATTCCTCTTCTCTCTCTCTCTCTCTCTCTCTTCCCCTCCCACAGCCATGGCTTGATGGGTTCAAGCACATCGATCTGAGTACTGAAGATGGCTCTGTGGAGCCTCTACCTCAGGTGCTAAAAATAGCTTGGTTGCCAGCAGCCCCAGGTAGGCAAAGATCAGCCCCAGATGAGGATTGCCAGGTGGATCCCCATCAGGGCACATGCAGGAGTCTGTCTTTCTATCTCTTCTCCTTTCACTTGGAAAAGAAGGGAAAAAAAATTAAAAACGAGAAGTTCACAAAGAGGAAAAAATAAGCTAACTTTGAAAGAGATAGGCTCTTGCTGTGTAACTTTTTAAACTTTTACAGTTCATGAGGCTATGAACATGGGTTACCAGAACAAAAGAGCTGGTAAGGACATTAGTCTGAAAGTCCTTTTCAGCTCCAGCCTCCTTTTCCTCCAGCACTTTCAGGCCTTTTGTTTTCTTCATGACACAGCTTGGGACAAATCTTCCCAGCACCCCTGCCCCCTCAATTTCTGTTCCTACAGCTCTCCTACCTGCTCCGTCCTTTCTCAGGCACCTGCCATATTACAATAGACTTCACCTGTGGGTGTCTGTTTGTCAACTATGTTTTAAGATCTAGATGACCAGGGACTACATCTTCTCCTGCTTTTGTGTAGCCCCCCTCCCTGCCAAGTCCCAGACTCAGGATGAGTCAGTCAAAACGGGTGCTTGAAGATGATTGCTCCCAGGAGTCCTTGCCATGGGAAAGCAAAAGTACAAAGAATCTGGTTTCATCATGTTCTGGATCTGGGTTTTGTAAACTTTTAAAACTCCTCTCTATCCACTAACAAATATATCATACCTTGTGACCCAGAACACACACACCACACACCCCCACATAAAGTTTTATGAAATGACACTTACCAGTACTACATGTGATACAACCTTAAATTTCTGATTTATTTGATTTAAAAAATGTTTTTGGTTATCTTGAGATTTTTGTGCCCATAATATTTTATTTCTTGAAATTCTTTGTTAAAAGAAAAAGATTGGGCCCAGGCTGGTTGGCTCAGCAGCAGAGCATCGGCCCAGTGTGTGGAAGACCCAGATTCAATTCCTGGTCAGGGCACACAAGAGAAGCAACCATCTGCTTCTCTACCCCTCCCCTGCCCCTCTCTCTTCCTGTCCTGCAGCCATGGCTTGAAGGGTTTGAGTGACTTGCTGGTGGTGCTGAAGATGGATCCATGGCCTCGCCTCAGGTGCTAAAATAGCTTGGTGGCGGGCAATGGAGCAGAGGCCCCAGATGGGCAGAGCATCGCCCCTAGTGGGCTTGCCGGGTGGATCCTGGTTGGGCACATGTGGGAGTTTTTCTCACTGCCTCCCACCTCTCACTTAAAAAAAAAAAAAAGACTGCCTAACCTGTGGTGGTGCAGTGGATAAAGCGTCGACCTGGAAATGCTGAGGTTGCCGGTTCGAAGCCCTGGGCTTTCCTGGTCAAGGCACATATGGGAGTTGATGCTTCCAGCTCCTACCCCCTGTCTCTCTCTCCTCTCTCTCTGTCCCTCTCTCTCTCTCTCTCCTCTCTAAAATGAATAATAAAAAAAAAGACTAATCTGTTTGGTGAACCTGAGTTACATTTACATTTTCAAATAACTTTCTGAGTTTCCCTTATAATTCAATCCAATGAGTCATCACTCTCTATGAGATCCCTTGCACTGAGGAATAAGGCACATAGGGGTCTTGCTGATGGCCATCTCTCCAGCTTTCTGTCTCAGCTTCCATTGATTTTTGTAACCCATGAATTATTTGAAAAAACACTGTTATTTGAAGACTAGCTCATGCTTGTGTCCACTGCTGGCCTCTAGGAGGAGCTGGTAAGTCATGCAGCACAAGGAATCGTAAACCTGCAAAGGGCTCAGGAATCAGAGGAAGGGAATCTCAGTGCTCGGAGCTTAAGCTGCCCACACCAGCTCCCACACCCATTAACAAGGCCCCTCACAGAGGGACCTCTGCTCTTTAGTCAGAATTTATTTAATAAAACAAACATCTCTTCAGCTGATTTAGTTAAATGAACTTTTCCTGGTTCACTTTCTCCTGGGGTAAACATTTAAATGACGTGTGGACGTGTGCTGGTTGTTGGGATTTTTGGCTCAGTTCTCAAACACTCTTCCTCCTGAGGCAGCACAGAACTCACCTCGTCCCGTTTAGTCCCTCAGAGGCGTGACGGACTGCCCTGAGACCAGTCATGAACACCCTGTGGGCTCTGCCTCCCTGAGCCAGGAACTGTCCTCAACCTCCGTAAAGGAGGCTGGTTCTGCTCGCCGTTTTGGCTGTGGGGGCTGCGGGGTCCCTGGGAGGGAGCTGGAGCAGCAGCACAACTGGCCCTGGTGACCCTGGAACCCAGCACAGAGGGAACCTCCATGGCATTGAGAGCCAGCGTGGTGCGCACACCCTGGCCGGCCCTGGGCTCCCTCCCCGAGGCAGATGTGAGGAATCCCTCATCTAAACTCCAGCACACTTCAGTGTCTCTCCAGGCAGACGCCCCAGGCGGCCAGGCCTTCCTCTGTGAGCTCAAGGAGGCCACGAACTGCAGAACTGCATCCACTTAGTGCCTCTCCAGGCTTGCTAGTTTTCACAGTTCTGATCCTTGCTCTTCCTATCCGGTCCACTTGTTCTTTTTTTTACAGAAACAGAGAGTGTCAGAAAGAGGGACAGACAGGAATGGAGAGGTGAGAAGCATCAATCATTAGTTTTTCATTGTGCATTGTGACACCTTAGTTGTTCATTGATTGCTTTCTCATATGTGCCTTGACCGTGGGGCTGCAGCAGACTGAGTAACCCCCTTGCTCGAGCCATTGACTTTGGGTCCAAGCTGGTGAGCTTTTTGCTCAAGCCAGATGAGCCCACTCTCAAGCTGGCGACCTCAGGGTCTTGAACCTGGGTCCTCGGCTTCCCAGTCCGACGCTCTATCCACTGTGCCACCACCTGGTCAGGCTCCACTTGTTCTTCTTTCAGGTCCTGGAATACATGCCTCAATATTTTGAGATTTCAGTAGACTGTTTATATCCACAGCAGGCCAGCTAGGCTATACTGTCCTTAAGCAAGAAGGAATTCTTTTCATCTCATTAGCACATGGTGAAGGGCTCCTCTCTGCCCTAACCCTCAACCTCGACATTCACACCCCCAGCACGGCACAGCCAACGTCCAGGTATATCTGTGCTCCGTTAGGCTGGGATTAGCTGTCAAAGCATTAGGAGTTAGCCTGTGGTAACTCCCCAGAGACTGTGCCAGACTGAGTTGGTAAAGCTATCTCAGAGTAATTTCATGGACAAGAATTTAGAAATGACTGAGGGCCACAGGAAGTAGCCTGTAGTGAAAATCAAGCTCCAGCTAGGAGCTTAAGGGGATTCTAACACCGCTCATGCCAGCGTCTTCTGATTCCGTTAGTAGGAAGTCAAGGCTGCGGAGGTCAAATTCCCCTGCTCTCTAGTGAAGGCTCCTCAGCGAGAACAGGCTGGAGGAATCCAGCGCCTCCTCCCTCAGCCTGCTTTGCCCTGATTGTCCTTGAAAACATCATTTGAAACTTGTTCTCAAGATTTTTTTTTTTTTGTATTTTTCCGAAGCTGGAAACAGGGAGGCAGTCAGACAGACTCCCACATGCGCCCGACCGGGATCCACCTGGCATGCCCACCAGGGGGCGATGCTCCACCCATCTGGGGTGTCGCTCTGCCGCAATCAGAGCCATTCTAGCGCCTGAGGCAGAGGCCATAGAGCTATCCTTAGCGCCCGGACCATCTTCGCTCCAATGGAGCCTTGGCTGCAGGAGGGGAAGAGAGAGACAGAGAGGAAGAAGAGGGGGAGGGGTAGAGAAGCAGATGGGCGCTTCTCCTGTGTGCCCTGGCCAGGAATTGAACCCGGGACCCCTGCACGCCAGGCCGATGCTCTACCACTGAGCCAACCGGCCAGGGCCTCAAGATTTTCATGATTACCGCTCCTCTCCCAGCTGCTTTGAGCTACCACCCCATGATTTCCAAGTTACTGTTTTCTGTTCACCATCACTGGATGCTTTGTGGCAGATAACTCTAGTTAGGGGCTTCCCCATGGCGACAGTAAGGCCTCCACTGTGGAAAATGCTAAGATGTAATTGTCTCTACCCTTCCCCACAGGTATCGAAGGAAGTTAATAGAAGTATGACTCTTGAGCACCTGGCAAATCTTGGTTAGAACTACTACTGGGGGAGGACCTTACTATGATGGATTTATTGCTCCAGACCTTTTGTTTATAGCCAAACACTCTGGCATGTGGCTTTGTAATTATTCTCACTAAAGAGGCAGGATTTGTTGTCCCATCTCCTTGAATCCCAGAGAGCCTTATAACTTGCTAGGGCCAACAGAATGCCATGGAAATGATGAGGCGCCAATTCTGAGCCTAAGTCACAAGGAGCCTTGTCTATTTGTTCTTCATGTGTCTTTGTAATGGCTGTGAGAATGCACTTGGGCTATGCAGCTGCAAGATCAGAGTCATGTGGGATAGAGCTTAATCACCTCTGCTCCCTGATCGAAGCCAGCCTAGAACAGCGAACAGCAGGGAGTGAGATGGGCCACAGTCAACAGAGCCACTTCACTGGCCACCCAGACATGTGAGCAATAAATGCCTACTGCTGTAGTACTTCACTGAGGCCCTTGGGGCTATGTGTTACACAGCACTGTTGTGGCTGTAGATAACTGACACACCCATTTAAAATTCACAGAATGACACACCCCTTAGCGGAATTATTAGAAGCAACTTTCACCTTCAAATAAAATGGGTTCCTGCAGATTGCTTCTTCACCTGCATTGCTTGGAGCAGAGAGATGAAGATCTTCCATTGGTCTTCAACTTTAGATCAGTTTGATATTGTGGTGGAAACCAGAGAATGAACACAAAAATTGAAAAGACACTTTTTATTAGCCATCAAATGAAAACAGATGGGAGAAGCCAAGCCAAGAAAAATGATGCCTACTTATATTTCCACTGATATCAGGTAACACAGGACTTGTCTGCCCAGGTAGGGTGGGCTGTTTGTACCAGTTACTGTTCCTCATGTTGGCATTCAGCAAAAACTCCTGTACACGTTGAGGGGTCGCCCTTATAAAACTTACTGGTGAGTAATGGCAGTGTTTGGCTTCCCTAATTTCAATGTGAATTAGAAGCACAGATAAGAATCTAGCAAAACAAGTTCATGAATCAAAGTCTGTTGTGCTCTAGCAGTGGTAGGATTACTGGCCTCCCAAGCTGGAGTCACTAAACTCTGACACATAAAGGTAAATAAAAGTGCTCTGTTCTACCTTTTTAAATATGTCACAGACCAGACCACACAGCAGGTTTTTTTATGACAGTCACCAAGCTTCTGGCTATGTGGTTATATATTTGGTCATGCATCCTGACAATGATTGAACGAAGCATGTGGAAGAACTTCGTTAGTGTTCTTTGGTCATTCAAGGTCTGCTGTCAATCAGTGTCAGCAAGTGTTCTTTCTCAAAGTGCGTTTTGTCTCTCAGGGATGAATTTATAGGTGGGAGAGGACATAAACAAGCTGACTCCAGTTTCCCGCTGATTTCTCCACCTTCTTTGTACACTACTCATCTTAATTCAGTCCCTGACCCCAGAGCTATGGGCATACACTACATGCCGTTAGGAAGGAGGTCCCTGAGTTGGTTCCTGGTCCCATGGGCCCCTGTGGCCTTCCTTCACAGATGCCTTTGTCTCTCAGACCTTGATGTGAGCGTCCAGAATGACCGCTGCCCTGGCTCTGTAAAGGGAAGCCATGATGTGCCTCTGCCTGGTGGCAGAGCAAGAACACAGAGATGGAATTCAGAGGCAGCAGCAGAGAGCTGTGACGCAGCAAACCCTCTCCTCTATCCCTCACTGGGGTTTCAGAACCAGATCGTGATTTTTAAATGAGCATTTGTGAGGGAGTGAGCCAACACAAAGAGAGACTCAGTGGGACTGGCGTAAATGAAGATCTTCTTTCTAAGTGTAATGTGTGGGTCATTTCTCTTATGTGGAGGTTGTGATTCAAGTCCATGTCCTCTGGCCGAATTCTAAAACCTAATTCTGGATAAACGCAGGATTATAAACACTTGATATATTATACACGCTGTAAAAAGAAAGATGTGCCATTAAACAAGTGCATCTTTGTAAAACTCAGTTTTTAAACTGGGGAGCAAAAGGTCCCCAGGACTCCTGCTAACTGTAAGATTTAGTCACTGGAAATTGCACACAAGCAAAACTCCACAAATACAGACACCAAGGATGCCAATCTGCAGGCACTTGTGGTTGAGATAAGGGAAGTCTACTCAGGATACTCAGTACTCCTTCCCCTTGGGCCGTGGTCTCTGGGCTAACAGCATCAGCATCGCACCTGGGGACCTGTTGAAACTGCCAGTTCTCTGGCCTGTCCCCAGACCCACTGATCCAGCAACTCTGGGGTAGGGCCCAGCAATCTGCATCGTCACAACCCCCTGGGGGACTGACAGGAGCTCAAGTTTGAGAACTGCAAGTTCACAAGATACAATCTGCCTCACAAGGAACACAGGAAATGGCTATTCTTCCCAAGGAGGTTTAGTTCTTAGTACCTGTAAGGCTGGTGGCCGTGGCATTGGATTCGGGCAGACGGTAAAGGATCTGTGGAGCCGGAGGATGGTGGGCCGTTCTGTTTATTAGAGTCTCACAGTAGCCGAGGAGCAAGCAGGCAGGGAAAACCGCTTCTCCCTCTCTCTCAGGACAAACAATAGCAAAAAATGGCCCCTCCCAATGGTGTCAGGCAATCCGCAAGCTACATTCTGTCGCCCTGAGGGCAAGCACCTGCAGCCTTGCATAGACTATACACACGTGGTGCTGCCCTGTGCTCATGCACCAACCAGGCAAAGTACAAGCGAGCCAGCCTAAAACACCTGTTTGCCCAACAGTGCCCTAAGGCATCTACATGACGTATTACCTTCTCTCCTATGCATCAAGGGTGGTATTGACACATACTATCCTGGGGAAAATTAAGAAAAAGCATCATTTGAACATTTTTCTGTGCTCTCTAATTGTGTTACCAATGCTAATGTCCTTGCTGGCCACGAATCCACACCTAATCCATTTGGTTACAGTTGTACTCACTTCCTAGAACCAATTTTTATACCAATAAAGAAAACCTAAGCTACGCTGTGGCAACAAATCAAGCGCAGACGTTCCAACTGTAATGTGATAAAGGTTTATTTCTTGCTCATAATAACACCTGTAACCCAGGTCAGCTCAGGGAACTCTACTCCACAGTTACTCAGCGACCAGGCAGATCGAAAGTCCATCTCAACACCTGCCTCTATGATCGCCACGATGGGGGAAGAGGACGACCGGGTGAACTGCATGCACCCTGGCTTTTAAAGCTCCTGCCTGGGAGTAACCCATGTCACTTCCACTGTTTCATTGACAAAGCAAGTCACAGGGCCAGGCCTAAGTTCAAAAGAAGGCGGGTAGTAGTACCCTGTCCCCGTAGAGCCCAAGCTCTACCTTAATCAGGCATCCCCAATTCGACTTCCCTGCACAGTGAGTGGGACACTCCTGCCTATCAGCAGCCTGGCAGCCCCTTTGAGATTACTCTTGAGGCGGCTATGAGGATTGTACTCATCAGTGCCGAGACCAGCTGCCACCAGAGGAAAGACACAACCACACATAAGTTAGTTGCAAGAATCACACAGGCAGTTTATTACTCACAAATCCTTTTGGCGTGTCTGGGCACAGCTTAAGGGGGCCCCATCAGTGTGCTCCTCTAGGCTGTCCTTGGTCAGAGCCGTGTGGAGACAGTCCATGTTCAATGTTGGAGTCTGGGTGACTACCGCAGCAGGGGGCCTCTTAGCTTTAGTACCTTTTCTGGCCAAAGCCTTCTAACAGGTGTCAATCTACAGGATTAGCACCTTAAACCACCTTTTTGGGAGTTCCTCAAAGGGGCCCTTTTTTATGTTAATCTACTGAAATGTTACATCAAGCCATTTTTAAGGTGTTCCTAGGGAAGCTTCTTGTTTACATTAACCTACAGAGTTATGACATCAAGCCACTTCTTATCTATGTATAACTTCACAACTTCACAGACACACTACTGAGCCCTGTGCGAAAGGCAGTCTGTTTATATCTGTACACACTATATTATTTCCTATCCAGACGGCATAACTTTAATTTCCTTGCTTTTAATATTATACCTTAATTACTTTTTATATATCTTCCATATTCTTCTATATTTCTATATATTTAATTACTATAACCTTATATTACTGCAACATACCCAGAAAAAGAACTGGCAGCTCTGAAAACAGCCAGAATGGCTCCTCTCCAAGGTGACACCTGGGCCACAGCCATCCTCAGCAAAGCGGTACGTTGGCTGTAGAGGTGGTGAGACTGAGACTTCCTGGTTTTATGTGCTTTACCTCTTTGTTCCCACTGACCTTCAAATTAACAAAATCTAGTCCTTTCTCCCAAGAAGGTCTTTTTTGACCAAATGTTTTCATTTTCTATATTTAAAAAATGAAGTTACTATACACACAGGAAAGCACACCGATCCCGGACCCCCTGACGAATCACCGCCACGGGAAGGGAACAGTGCAGCTAGCTCACAGCTCACGGCTCAGACGCAGCATTACCAGGCACTCACCAGTCCCTCCCAGGTGCCCCCCACCCCTGGCCAGCTCCTCCCCCTTTCCTGATGGCCACACCCTCCTGACCTCCTACACCACACCGGTGCCTTTTTACATTCATTCATTCATTCATTCACCTAGCACCTGCCGGCCAGGCAGTCCTGGCAGGTGGTGTTACCAACCCCAGCACAGTAGCTGATCTAGCGAGCTTCCTGCAGCAAGACTGGCTTTTCAGGGGGAGTGGCAGTCACATGTTATGTTTGGGGTTGGGTCATGAGCATTCTAAACTTGTAGAGGACTCAACCAAATTAATGTTGTCCTTATTACCTGTTTAGTTAAGCACCTTCAGTGTTTCCTAACAGAGCAGATGGGACCAGAGCCAGAATCTCTGTTGCCTTACGACAACTAAGTGGCCCACCCAGCTGCCACTGGGTCTCTGTCTACAGCCGATCTTTACAGAGTCGAGCTGAGAACACAGGCAGCAAAGCACCCCGACACCTGCAGCTCAGCTCTTTTCTCTTAATCTCCTCCACGGAGCCCTGCCCCTTCAGGCGGGGCTCAGGTGGGGCTCAGGCTGGGTTAATGGATCTCTCGGGACTGGAGAATGAGGAACAAATATGTAAAATTTCTTTCAGCCCAAATACAAGATTGGCATTTGGTTTTAGGAACATTCCTACATAACTTCCATTATCTGAAAATTAGGAACATGGTTCCCATTTTCTTGCCTCTTAGCTGATGAAGGGTCTTCATGGAGAGTGTAAAGCCAGAAGCCAGGGCCAGGGCCACTATCACAGCAGCCTGGCCCATGCAGGTTCGCATTGGATTCGGACAGTCGGTAAAGAAACAACGGAGCCACAAACTGGTGGGCCATAGTCTTTAATCCTAGCTTGCACCCGGCGGGCAAGTAAAAAACATACACTGGGCTCCAAAACCCAGTCACATTCAGTGCTCACAAAGCTACTGATTTATCCGAGTTTCCTAGAATCAAAGGTTTCTAGCTCACCAGACTTATTCACCTCTGTTCCCCATCTCCTTCCTTATCCCAGATACAAACTCTATACAAACTGGCATCTCACTCAGCACTCCGCCATCTTGGCTGCTTTTCCTGGCCTCCTCCACGTGGCCTCCTTCCGCTGCTGGCTCTACTCTCTCTGCTCTTTCATGCTAACCTTAGGAACCATGAGCACAAACTCTGTTCTGCCCCCATTTTATATTGTAGCTTCACAACCTCTAATCCAATATACAAAATAGGGAAGTCTCTAGTAGAGTCACTTCTCTGAGGCATGATTGGATTGTACCACCCCACATCAAAAAGGGTGGGAAAGGCTTAATCCCAAAACCAAGCCCCAGGCTACAAGGATTCTCAACACACATTAATATCACCTGGGCGACGGCCTCCATCTTTAACAAAGTGAGCATAATACATTTTATCTGCCCAACAGAGAGGCAGGGGCAGCTGGTTCCCTACATGCTGGCTCCTCCCCAGTGTCCTCCAGAGCAGACCTCCGTGTGCACACATGCGCCAACAAAACACGGTGCCTCCCTGTCCAGCTGCCCTAGAAACCCCGGCCAGAATTCGGGCCAGGCGCCTTGGGACACCGTTACAAAGATGTCTAACTCCATCTGTCACACTCAAGGAGCTGATTGTGACTCCCCAGTCCCTCCCACAGGAACTGGCTGGTGACTGGCGAGGAGGGAGTGTGAGCAGCTCTGGAACACTGTGGTCAGCGATTCAGCCACATCCTTCTGTGGGAATCATCTTCAGCCAGATGTACTTTAAATATATGTTTATAATCAAATGGCTTCTAAATTATAGCCATGCTAGATAAGAACAAAGCTAATATATGATTAGTTATTTCCTTACGGCAGAAAAAAATTAAACATTCTCTGGCTGAGGCCAAGGCTTTACAATTGTGTTTTCAGTAAAAAAAAAGAAAAAAAAAGAAAATAGAAAATTGTCTTTATTCCAAAGCCAAAGCAATGGGTCACAGCCTCCTGCCAGTGCAGGAACAGTCTGCCTCATAATGAAGTAGGGAAAGACGAAAAAGATTGATTTGGGAAATGTTGGGCAGATAAAATATATTATGCTCACTTTGTTAAAGATGGCGCTGCCCACGTGGAGGCCGTCACCCAGGTGATATTAATGTGTGTTGGGGGCGGGCTGTGGGCAGGCAGAATCCTTGTAGCCTGGGGCTTGGTTTTAGGATTGAGCCTTTCCCACCCCTTTTTTTTTAAATTAATATTTTTAATTTATTTATTCATTTTAGAGAGGAGAGGGAGAGACAGGGAGAGAGAGAGAGGAGAGACAGAGAGAGAGAAGGAGGGGAAGAGCTGGAAGCATCAACTCCCATATATGCCTTGACCAGGCAAGCCCAGGGTTTCGAACCAGCGACCTCAGCATTTCCAGGTCAACGCTTTTACCCACTGCGCCACCACAGGTCAGGCCTTTCCCACCCTTTTTGATGTGGGGTGGTACAATCCCATCATGCCCCAGATAAGTGACTTTGTATTAGAGACTTCCCTATTTTGTATATTGGATTAAAGGTTTGGATTTCTACACTATAAAAGAGGGGCAGAACAGGAGCTTGCTCTCTCGGTTCCTGAAATTATCATTAGAGGAGAGAGCAGAGAGGAGAAGGGAGAGAGGCCACGTGGAGGAGGCCAGGAGAACCAGCCAAGATGGTGGAGTGTCAAGTGAGATGCCAGTTTGTGCAGAGTTTGTGCAGGGATAAGGAAGGAGATGGGGAACAGAGGTGAATAAGTCTGGTGAGCTAGAAACCTTTGATTCTAGGAAACTCGGATAAGTCAGTAGCTTTGTGAGCACTGAATGTGAGTGGATTTTGGAGCCCGGTGTGTGTGTGTTTTTACTTGCTCACCAGGTGCAAGCTACGATTAAAGGTAATGGCCCACCAGTTCTTGGCTCCGTTGTTTCATTACTGTCCAAATCTAATGCAAACCTGCGTGGGACAGGTGGCTGTGATGGTGGCCGTGTCTAGTGGCTTGACACTTAGTTTTAAGACTAAGCTTTTCCCCACACCCTTGACTGTTGCATGATAGGGGGTGGTGCACTCTCATGAGGAATCCCATTATGCCTCAAACAAATGACTTTTTATCAGAGACTATCTTGTTTGTATATTGGATTAAAGATTTTGATTTCTACACTATAAAATGGGGCAGAGGAGCCCATGCTAGAGGAGAGCAGAGAAAGGCACGTGAAGGAGAGGAGAAGCAGCCAAGATGGCAGAATGCTGAAGGAGAAACCAGTTTGTGCAAAGAGAAGGAGATGGGGAACAGAGGTGAATAAGGCTGGTGAGGTAAAAACCTTTGATTCTAGGAATACTCGGGTAAGTCAGTGGCTTTGGGAGCCCTAAATGGAAAGGGAAGTGTTTTCCCACTGTGTGTATTTCTTGCCCACTGGGTACAAGCTAGAATTAAAGCTAATGGCCCACCAGTTCTTGGCTCCGTTGTTTCATTACCGTCTGTCTGAATCAAATGCAAACCTGCATGGGCCAGGCGGCTGTGCTGGTGGCCGCAGCTACTGGCCATATAACCCTTGTTCCCCATCTCCTTCCTTCTCTCTGCACAAACTTCGTACAAATTGGCTTCTCCTTCAGCACTCTGCCATCTTGGCCGCTTCTCTTCTGCAATGCTAATTTCAGGAATAGAGAGAGAGAGAGAGAGAGAGAGAGAGAATGAAGGCGCCCCTGGTCTCCCCATTTTATAGTGTAGAAATCAAAACTTTTAAGCCAATATACAAATAAGGAAGTCTCTGATACAAAGTCACTTATCTGAGGCCATAGATGGGATTCCTCATGAGAGTGCACCACCCTCTATCATGCAACAGTCAAGGGTGTGGGAGAAAGCTTAGTTTTGAAGATCTTAGTATTAAAAGGGTGGGAAAGGCTTAGTCTTAAAACTAAGCCTTTTAGGCTATAATGACTTCGCCAGCTTATAGCCTGTCTCCTATACCCAATGCAAACTATAAGCAAGCAAACATACATATTCACAAACTTATTTGACCGACACTGGTCTTCTAGAAATGACTTATCCAGGAGATGCAGAGATGCCACTGAGATTGCGTAAACACCGGGCTCCTTACTCATCAAAGACAAAACAGGAAGCAAAGCTGATGTTTCTTGTTTTGTTTACAGCTCTCCCCACCTGGCCTTGTTTAGAAAAGAAACGGTAGTGTCATAATTCAGGAGTAATAAAACTCTCAGTGTGGACAGAAGGCCACATAGAGAAAACATCAGGGGTGTTCCTTAAAGATGCAGATTCCCAGACCTTAAGAACCAGAATCTGCAGGGCAGGGGCCCAGAATCTGCACTTTCACCAGCTCCCTCAGGGAATTCCTGCACCTGCTGTGAAGGGGAGAATTACAAAAGTAAAAATATCTGTGCTTAAAACAGGCATCCCCCACAAAGGACCAGATTAGGTTAGTCTGTTTACCATTTCCCTGGAGGGGGAAATTGCAGTTTTCTTATCTGATTGTCTGCCAGCCTTATCCCAGATCTGCGGTATTTCAGTGTTGCGTAAGTCAGGGATAAAATTGTTCGCATTGCAGTATTGGAAAATTACAGGGAGGGACTCACCGTGTCATTTACTTGGGGGACTAATGCTAGATAGTGTGTTCTGGGTAACTTACTGCAGGAGCAAGGCCCTCCCCTGTGGTAAGTATGGGGTTCAGTCCACGCAGTCTTCATGCAGGACACCATCAGTTTTATTTTCTTAACATTGAGGTCTCCCAAGTTCCCATTGCTCAATTCCTTTTGCCTTAAGGTGGATTCTGGCTTTTAGCTTCTGAATTACTAGGACAGGGTGTCTAGAAAACTGGCTGTCACAGGCTTAGCCTTCTCTCACTAAAGCTGGGAGAAAAGATCGGGGTGCCCAGCCCTCTGCTGGCCTTTCTCGGGGACCTGGCCCAAGCGCCCTGCCCTGCCACATTTCCCTGTATGGATCTGTGTCTCAGTAAATCACAGCTGTACCGACGGAGAGAATCAGGCTGGTTTATACAGTGTGCCAAGATCTGAAGATAAAGAGCACTCAGTGCCCAGTGTTAGCAGAGCAAACAAGGCGTGAGGAAGCACACGTGACCCAGAAGTTAGATGTGTCCTGCTTGAATAAGACCTCATTTTGTAGTAGAACAAGAACTTGTTTTCTTGTTGCAAAGTTTAGCACAAGGAATCTAAAATGCAGCATGCAGGCATATGAATTCATTTTCTCTAGCACTGACAATATTACCTTCCTTTCTCAAATGGAACAGAGACAATTCCCAGAACGACAACCCCCCTGAGATATAGCCCTGCTTGCTCAAAAGGCAGAGCATGTCAGAGACAGAAAACTCAGTCCTGCTTTTCTTCAAACACGAACTCTTCCACTTTAATTCATTGTGCTAGTTCAGATCTGATCGAACTTGGCCTTGAATAACTATCTGAACTGAAGTTTAGCCCAAATTCAAGAGCTGGTAGATTTATCCCAGGAGGGAAAGAGATGCTCGTGACTCTAGGCAGCTGTGACCTCATTTTCGTGGTTCACGGAACAGGATGGCCCCTCTGCCCCGGAGGCCCCAGGATGAATTGAGAGCGCCTCTGTTACTGCCCCAAATGGGCCTGAATTGCCAGCAACGCTTTTCACAGCGTCTCCACGGGGCAAACGTCTGAGCTCGTGAAAACACGCTTTCCAGAGCAAGCACTGGGATGCTGCACACCCCTGCTGAAGAAATCTAGTTTCTGGCCGTTTTCCATGAGCTCAGTAATGAATGAATAAATGACAGAAAGGAAGGCAAAGGAGAAAGAAAAGGAAGAAAATTTTAAGAAAAGCCTCAGTAATATTTTTCCAATGCACCTGGCTCTCCCACGACCTGGGTTAAAAACCTATTACCAGCAACTCTACAAAAGACCTCGTGTGCATTCTGGCTTCCGTGCTTCTTCACAGGAATGCAAGGGACTCAAATCCCCTTACTTTCTAAGGACTTGGAAACAGGTGCTGTTGGGCCAATGGCAGTCTGAAATTAAAAGTCTGCCTGGCTTCTCTCTCCGTTCTTATCATTACGGGTTTCAACCCGTACCCAGCAGTTACACTCAAAATTAGAATGAAGATCTAGTGCTCCTGCCTGTGAGAAGAGAGCTCACTGGCTCCCCTTGGAGATGACCTGGCTGATGAACTGTTTGCCTAATAAGGTCTTAAATTTCAGACTCGTGACGTGCAACCTGAGTAATGAGCAGAGCTGTGGTGCTCTCGGAAGATGTGCGTCTTCTCTTGTCGGAGAGCGACAGTGGGCCGGGCACTCGGCTCCCTGCGCCATCCATCCATCAGCTTGCGCTGCCGCTGCTGTAAGTCAACGGGACCGGGGCAGACAGCTGTCAGAGACGAGGCAGGGCCAAGCAAAGAGCTTAATGAAATTTTATTTTGAAAATATGGCAAGTCTAAGGCACTTCAGACATTTAAATACATGTAAGACCAAAGTAAGTGTGACATGGTATAAAGGAATCCATAAATACGTGGAGAATTACACTATGTTTCTCCAGAGACAAATTTATAGCCAATTCTTCTAACACAAATTCAACCTTTATCATTAGAGTTGTGCAATTATTAATAAAAATATGGTAGTTAGATGTAGTTCTTCATGTCTTTTATTACCAAGGAATATAAAAGTTGAAAATACTGTGTCAATTTTATATAGATATCTTTTATATAAAAAGTCGTATAATACATCCACCCAGATAAGACCAACTAAAAAGATTTCCTTCTGTTCAGTGTTATACATTTTAAGAATTCTTTTAATTTTAACCCAGAAACCTACCAGCCCAGGCCCAAGTTGCTCATGATCAAAGTCATCTCAACGTACTTGAAAATAACAGAGACAAAAGAAAAAATCAACAAAACCACCCTGGAATGAAATTTTTAAAGAGCCTTCCAATGGTTCCACATTAGTAAATATAAATACTTGTGGAAAAATGTACACCACCATGCCAGTGAGAACCCGACACGTCTCAGCAGTGGTGGGAGAGGGAAGAGAGAAGGAATACAAGTTGCCCGCTGAGGTCAGGTTTCAGTTTCCTACAACTGCACATAGCGGAGCAGACTCAACAGCAACACGACCAGGGTCAGGTGTGCCCAACACAGAGGGAAGATGGCCAGAAGGGAGGGTGTGCCCGCCGGCAACGTCCTGCTGTCTCAGCTTCTGCTGGGACAGCTCCAGCCTTCGGTCGTTGGCTTTGTGTGTTTTGTTTGCTGGTGAGCTCAGGCACAACACGTATACATTCAGCATCTGTCACCCCAACAGGAACAATTAGCAGCTTAATGGTGGCGATGTGAATAGATGGCTGTTTTTACATAATCAGTCAGACGAAGCTCGGTGGGTGGGACCAGGAGATGCCTTCCTTCCAAGCCGAGGGGTGCCCTAGAGACCAGGGAAAGAAAAAAAAGCTGGGGGTTAATGCGTGACTTCAGGCAGATGTGTCCTCTGTGACAGGAAGTCTGTCCACCGGACTGACAGCCACCTGCGCGCCAGAGCGAGGAGAGCTGGAACACAGCACACAGGTCCACCAGCAGGAAGTGCTAAGGAGCCAGCTGAGCGTGGCAGTGTGACATCCCACTGTCCTGGGAAGTCAACTTCCTGCTAAGAAGTGGATGCTACTCCCACTAGCTCCGTTAGGAAAAAGGCCAGGAACAGGGTGATATGTATAAATATGTGTGGGTTCAGGATATACCATTGGTATAATTCTGCCCAGAATAAGCCCTTTGTGTGCGAGGATTTGTCTCCTAAGAGAAGCAGGGTCTCTGCTGGGCTCACCATGAGCACTTCTGGGTGGGATAAAAGTGATAAGACTCTTAAGTTCCAGACTAAAACTTCCACGTTCAGAATCATCATAATACCTGTCTGTGCCTCCTGTCAATTCTCAGGGGGTGGGGGCCCACCAGTCTTGTGGATTTCAGCCTGTTAACAAATGCCAAATGCACAGCACTCACCGGAGACTGGGCTTTGGCGAAGTTGACGTGGGCGTAGAGGAGAACGGCGATGTCCTTGTGTCCTGCTTCCAGAGCGATCGAGAGTGCAGTGCTGCCATCCTTAGGGTGAAAAGAACAAGCCAGGGTGCATGTCTCAAACTTACTGACAGCCAAAAGGTAAGAGAACAAAATACATCTGGTAATTGATGTGTTCCCCCACATCTAGCCGCTTGGTCAGCCCTTCAGAGAACTTTTCTGGACCTCAGTGTGCTAAGCCCTACAGATACAAGGATGAATGAGGCACAGGCTCCACCCTAAGGAATTCACAGTCCAGAGGACAATCCCCAGTCCCCTATGTCTCTGCCTCCCAGGGGTCAGTGTGTAGGTCTGCACACTGGATCTTCAACAAATGCAGGCTGCCCATGAATAATTCTCATACAACCACTGTGCCCACCAGCAGGGGGCAGTAATGATGGGGGTTGAAAGACATTTTAGTTTCTATTTTTCTTATAATTACAAATAAGCAGGCATGTACCATCATGTATGCTCTGACATCTTGAAATTTGCTAAAGATCTCTTAATTTCCTTCTTGGGGAAAGAGTTGATCCTACACCCCAAACCACCCAGTGGAACGCTGTAGCATCCATATGAAAGCACTGAATCCTGTGGGCTGGAAGAAGTGTACTGGCCGGACCAGGCGGTGGAGCAGTGGATGGAACGTTGGCCTGGGACACTGAGGACTCAGGTTCGAAACCCTGAGGTTGCCGGCTTGAGCACAGGCTCATCAGCTCGAGTGCAGGGTTGCCCGCTGGCTTGAACAAGTGGACACTGGCTCAGCTTGAGCACCCCCCCCCCGCCCCCGTCAAGGCACATATGAGAAGGCAATCAATGAACAACTAAGGTGCCGCAAGGAAGAATTGAAGCTTCTCATCTCTCTCCCATCCTGTCTGTCCCTGCCTCTCTCTCTCTTAAAAAAAAAAAAAAAAAAGGTATTGTATGAAACTATGAGGGAAACACTACATACGGGAAAGGAAACGTGTCAAATGTTTGATTTCCAATGAACTGCAGGGATTTAAATATAAAGGACCATCAAAGTAAAAAAGCTCAGCACAAATTATTTTCTGTCTAGTTTTGGAATAAGAATTCCCTCTGGGCCGCTGGCCACAGGAAACAATCCTCATGTGGTTTGAATCTTCTGGTCCCTCCCTCCCAGTCTGTGAGTCCTGGGAGGCCCGTCTTCCTCCAGAGGCCAGCTGAATGCCCCCATTCCTTTAAGGATGAAAAGTGACCAAGATGTATGGAAGTCCCTGTGGCTCTAGCCTCTTATGAACTATACCCACAAGCTGTTCTTTGCTGAGAGAGAACAGGAATAAGAGCAACAGACAGAACCAAGATACATGAAGCAAACTGTTACTGAGGGAGGACCGCTTGGAAATGCCCCGCCTGCCAGAGGAAGCGAGGGAGCTGGTCCCACCGCGCTCCTGTGGAGGTCACTGCACGCAGGACGCAGCGGGCCTTCGGGCCAGTCAGTGCCTCTCTGCTCTCCTTTCCTGCTGCCTCGGGCTCACAGGGCCCTGAAGTTTTAGTGCAAAGGAGGATGTTCTCCCACTAACATTTTAGTGTTTTGAGTTCAAGGAAGCTCTGGTCCAAACCTGTGCTCCACAGAGATAAACTCTCCAAAATAGAGCCAGCCCAACCCAACCTCTACGGCCTTTGGACCTTTCAACCCTGTCACCACTGAAGTGTCAGTTCCTGCGCCTTCCCCTATCAGTGCTGCTCCACTTTGGCCTGAAGACATCCAGAGGAGCAGCATTCCTGAGGATGTTTCCCAGCCCAGGGGTGGCCGGGGGATGGGGACAGCCGAGGACCTGGGAGAGGAGAAGAGCGCTGATGACGGGAGCAGCCCTAGCGGGATGGGGAAGATGTGCTTGGAGGCCGAGGCAGCCTCGATCCCCTGCTGAGGGGACCCTGCGCCAATGGGCCCCAGTGAAGGGCACGCCTCCCTCTTTCCACCGGCCTGGGATAATCGTTCAGATCACCCAGTAACCCCCCATGTGATGGCTAGTAATCCAGACTTCCAAATGGACCGGGGACCTGGTCCCCTCAGGGGATTGAAAAGTTGCCCACACCGATTCTGATTCGCTATTGTAAACATGTTTATTCCCGTTTATTCTGCTGGTTCTCGTACATGCCCATCACCTTCTTCCTTTAATGAATTCTGGGGTGAGGCCGATTTACCTTTCTGTCTTTGGCTTCAACTAATGGAGTATTAATTAGCTGGCACACAGTAACGCTGCCAAGCTGGGCCATGAAGCGAGGTGGCCTGGAAGGCAACACAAATCCCCAAGGAGAATCAAGGAGGATGTTCTCTCTCCCCCTGGCCAACCAGCACTCGCAGCCCTCCCTGCTGTCTCCACGGAGGCCCAATGGGGGACAGCTTACATTGTCCTCCAGGTGGCCATTGCAGCCCGGCTGGGCCAGCAGCAGCTTGACGATCTCCACGTGCCCATGCTCGCTGGCACACATCAGGGCGGTGGAGCCCTCGTCGTCCTGTATGTTGACGTCGGCACCGCAGGCCAGCAGGCCCCGCACCATGTCTATCCGCCCGTGACTGACCGCCAGCATGAGGGCTGTCTGTCCTGCCTGCGGAGAGAGACGACCGTAAACTCCAGAAGGTCAAACCTGGCCGGCAGGTGTGGTCGATAGTGGGGCTGTGCTGGCAGGCGACAAGGGGAGAAGGCAGTGTGATGACAGAGGGGAAGGTGGGTGTGGAATTTCTTGGGGGTGGGTGGTGGCGGGCAGGGAGCAATCAGTTTCTCATGAGCGATGAGCTAAGTTATGAAGTTAGATCATAAGGTAATGAGTCAATTTTCCCCTTTAGCTTGGAGGTTCTGTCTCGTTGTCAAGGAGGCACAAAGTCAGTGGATGGTTAACCAAGTCAAACTACGAACACATCTGAACTAGGGGCACTTGGTACCCGGCATGAAGACAGTCACCTGGTAGGCGCTGGGGCCTCCCAGTCACTTATTGACAGGCTGACCCACAGTTTCTGTACACACTGCTCCAAGCAGACGCAGCGCAAGGCAAAGGACGGAGAAGTTTCCAGCGGGAAGCTGGAGTATTTCATCAATGTGTTTGGTCATCTAGGACTGCCAGGCAGCCACACAGGCTCAGGGCTGAGCCAGTGAGCAGGTGCCCAGCGGTGGGAAATGTGGTGTGGGAACCTGAGCTGGTGGGAACTGCCACAGCAAGCGTGACCACGAGCCTGGGAAGAAAGCGTGCTCACCTGGCTGGCTTTGGCGTTCACATCCCCACAGCCAAATAGTTCCTCCACAACCCGCATGTCCTTCTCCGCTTCCACGGCGGCCAGGGCTGCCAGCATGATGGGGGTGTACCCTGCCTTGTTCTGATGATCCACATTACACACGTCTGCAAAGACAGGAGTCTTTTTTAAGGAGAAGCCATCTCCTAACATGAGCTGAAGGTATGGTGTTTGAAAGAACCCAATGAAATGGCCTACGGTGGTCCAAGTTCAAGAGTGACTTGGAAGGAAATGTGAGAAGTGTTCTTTTATCAAACAAAAAAATTATTTTTTGTTATTTCATGAGGCCAGAAGCAACAGTGCGCTTTCATTGCATGTCTTGTTTACAACTGCTGGTTGAACTCTAATAGCTTGGAGATCTGGGAGGTTGTCCTAAGCAATGCTTGCTGTGAGGAATAAACAATAATGTACAAACTAGGTATTAATCTGTGTCTAGGAAATCACTGTTTTGGAGTAAAGATGACAGAACTACAAGTGAAAAAGATTTGTAATTGTAAAAGCTTCTGACTGATACTCTGAATATGGTGCTATCTTATTTAGAATCCACGACTCACTCTGAGACCCTAGGTTCACTAATCTGACTTGTCTGAGGCCCTTAGAAGCAGAATTTCAATCACATGACACCTTCTCTGGAGCTGTGGTCTGAACAAATGTAGTCAAGTGCTCTAAGACACTGTCAGGGACTAAAAGACCCTATAAACCAGACCTTGCCCTTTCTTGTAATTCTTAAGAGCTCTTCTGGGGTGAAATTATCTTCCAAAAATTTTTAAATCCCTTCAGCACTTTCTAATAAAATGAAAAGAACGAAGGCATCAGGTCATCATTTTATGTGTGACCAAGTACAGTTAGGATGTTTAGGATGCTTCCATCATACAGATAAAAGGAGGCACCAGGAAACTTTCCTTGAGTTCGAAAACTTTCCATGAGTCCACAGGGACATATGGCATTTATAATAGTGAATATTTTTTAATGTAGAAAGGAAAAAGAAAAGGAAAAGCTGTATGATGAAGCAGGTGAGCAGACATGCTTACGGAGGCTCCTCAGTGTCTGTGATGTTCGCTTCCTCACAGATGCTGTACTATCTGAGATTCGTAATCTCAGCCTAATAAGGGTGAGCAGTAAAAGGTTAAGTAAACCCAGAAAAGTGCTCAATAAAGCAATCCAACAATAGGATTAATTAAATCATTTAATTTACCAAAATATCTTGTCCACACAAATTTTCCAAGGATAGGTTAAAATTCAGTCTTTTTAAATGCTGGACTGTAGGCTGATGCTGGTCTACCAGAAAATTATAGACTGTTAATCATCTTCATGTTGTATGAAGATAAGAGACCCAACAGACTGTATAATCTTCATAAAATATCATAGTGGTTAACTCTTACAGACCAGCACATTTCTGGTGGACCGGTCTGCGGAACAACAGCTGAAAACCACTGGGTTAAATCATTATCAGGAGGAATCCTGAAATCTTATTTTTAGCTTTCCTGGTTATCATCCACTTCTCTGTTTCAACAATAACTTGGGCTGAGAGTATCACCAGCTCTGTTTGTAGGATGGAAGTGGGAAGGGAAAGAGGTGTGGAATTCCGTTCTGAAAGATGGAAGCAGCTTTATCCACGTGGCCCTTACACTAGGACCAAGCACACTTCGAAGAGAAAAGCGGACAAATCTGCTTGGTTTCTTCTCTCACTAATCCAGCATCCACAAAACAGGTAGAAAAAATGGGTCTGTTGGGTCAGAAAGCAGTATGGAAAATGACAACTTCATGGTCATATTCTAAATCAGATGTCCACACTGTATTTTCATAGACCGAGGCACTGTGAATGTGTATCAGTCACATACTAGAAATAAAAACAGGTATTTTAAAAATAAATAAAAATAACCTGGGCTCGAATGGTGGTGGTGCAGTGGATAGAACATCGACCTGGGACGCTGAGGTCCCAGGTTCAAACCCCGAGATCTCCAGCTTGAGTGCAGGCTCACTAGCCTGAGTGTGGAGATGCCTGCTTGAGTGTGGGATCACATCCATGACCCATGGTCACTGGCTTGAAGCTCAAGGTCGCTGGCTTGAGCAGGGGTCACTAGCTTCACTGGAGCCCCCCCGGTCAGGACACATATGAGAAGCAATCAATGAACAACTAAAGTACCACAACTACGAGTTGATGTTTCTCATCTCTCTCTCTCCCTTAAACAACAACAACAACAAAAAAAAAAAAAAAAGAAAAAAGAAAAAAAGAAGAAACCCAAACAATTTAGGAACTGTGTAACTATATGTACCACTGGGCTGCTCCATTTGAACAACAAGTCGAAAGCTCAGTTTTCTCAAAGGGACCTTCTATGTAGCACCCCCTCACTTCATCTTTAATACACCCATTGGCAATACTCTGAGATGGCAAGTTCCAATTATAAACAAGAATTTCCCAGTAACTGGGTGTATTTTGGAGAAAATGGGGATAATTCTAACCATAATTTTGTTACAGTGCCTTTGCTTGGTCCCCTATCTTGACTAAGCGCACACTTCAGTGAGACAGTTGGATGGAGATCGTGGAGCAGGGACAAGTCAAGCAGCCCGTCAACACCAAAGCTGTGACTGGCCCCAGGAGCAGCACGCTGCTTCCTGAGAGCCAGCCCCCCAAGCCTGCATGGTTCAACTGAGGGGGGCACGGGAGTCCAGGGCTACTCCTCGCCAGGGTGCTGCGGACCTGCAGCAAGATCCTCCAAACCTCCTTTCAAAACAGGTCTGGCATCTGGGTCATCCGTTCTGTTTAAACGTCCAGCCTCCCGTGACAAGTCAAGAATGATAACCTTGCCACACCACACGAAACAGCGATGAGAAGGATGGCAGGATGGTCACAGAATTGAGGAGCAGCCTGACCGGTCTCCCTGAGATCAGTCACAACCCGAGTGCTGTTAGAGGAGAGGCTGGGACAGCCAACGTACCAGCGTCCAAGAGCAGCTTCACAATCTCAAAGTTGGAGTGCGACACGCTGTAATGGAGGGCTGTGTTGCCGTTGCCGTCGGCCATGTTGATGATGTGACGGAGGACGTCTGGGGAGATGGCCGCAAAGGCAGCGATGTAGTCCCCCACCATGGCCGGGACGGCCGACTTCTGACTGGATACGCGGAACCACTCGTGCTGGAGCGTGTTCAGACAGAACCTCTGCCAAAACACCAAGCAAGCGGCCATTAGTTCTTCTATTTATAGACTTTCTGAGACCCAGCTGAGAGCCCAAGAAACCAAGCCTTTTATAGTCAAAGTGTAGGCAGTTGGAACTGGCTCGCAAAAACAACTTATGAAACCCAGAGCCCTTAGAAGCCTCAAATTCCAAACCAGAACATCCCTCCTGATTTTAAAGCACAAACAGATTATGATTTCTATAAAAGAGGCCACACAGCACTATACAAGAGTTCAAATTTGGGTTCTGTTACTTATGAGCTGTTTAAGGCTCTGTGTAAGATCCTTATTCTGTGCCTCAGTTTCCTCACCTGCAAAATGGGGACAATAAAAATACCTTTGCTTCATAGTGTTTGCGGTGAGAACAAATGAGACCATAAATGTAAATCGTAGGCCTGCCTCTGTACATTACTGAACTATTACTATTATGTAGTTATGCATGCCTTGCAAATGATTTTCATAGAAACTGGAACAGGAGAAATTACTTAACCCATACTTAAATATGCCACTTCTTTCTTATCTGGACCAACCTCGACTCCTTCAACAGCTCCATAACACTAGGCTGGGAGACCATAAGCACATTAGCCAACTCCATTCCCACTCTGATATTTAACCCATTTATGCTGGAGGTTGAAATTTAGTTCTTTAAAAATTTTCCAAAAATTCACAACACTTTTTGACAGGCTCCTAGCATGCCAGTATCTGCAGCAGTGATTAACTCTGTGCACCATGTGATAACGTGTACCCTTAGGAGGCAGACATGTATGAAAAATCAGACCTTGGTGCTGACCTTGAGAAATAGGATACAATAACTCCCACTTCACTCCCGTTTGAATAATGGAGCATGTGGCATAAATGGGTTAAACACAAATGTTCAGCCATGGAAAGGGAGTAAAAAGCTGACCTGGGACAAATTACACTTCCCACTGGGATCATCTGCATTTGATCATCAGCCCCATTCACCTCCCCTTATGGTGTAGACTCATGAACATGGACATGTGTTCCATGGCTGATCAGGTCAAACTTGCAGCACATGAAGTTCAAGGCAGACTGGGCACTGTCAGTGCTGGTGATGGGGAGAACTAGATTACTTTCTTTCATAGGCCCTCTTTCATATGAATTTACCATTCATTTGTAATTTGCTTGCTCTTTACAAGATTAAATATATATCAAAGAAAGATGGGAAAGCCTATGTCAAAAGTACCAGAACCCAAGAAGTCTTCTTTCTACAAACAGGTTGGAATTGTATAGCTTCCACCTCTATCTTCTTGCTACTATTCTGTCATTCAGCCCATTCAATCATATTTTTGGTCGCTCATGAAAGGGGTTCTGGCTAAGAAAGAGCTCATCTATTTTTTCTTCTGCTTCCTCTTTTTCTTTGGATTTCTCACATGGAGGGAAGGGAAATTAATGTCATTGGTTGTTCAAACTCTGTGATTTCTAAATATTCAGTGTCCTTGGGGTTATACGGTCCTGACATGGTAACCATTCACAATGTCCACCACTTTTCACAGCACGGTACTGTTAACACTTCTTTTCACTAAGCAAATACTCAACAAAAATGTACTGGTCACAAAACGTGGGCCTGACCATATACGCCTCCCAATCCGGGGTGGTAGAAATGTCAAGTCCGCCCTGAAGACCATATAGCCTAGTATTTTGAGAATGATTAAACAAAAGGTATATTATGGCTATAAAATCTGGGGCCTGAAAGCCGCAACTGTAAGTTCATTTTAAACCTATGGGTAAAGAGTAACACTGTAGTGATGTTTCATGGTTTTACTATTTGTGACCAAGGTATAGACCAACATGTAGTTTATCACGGATGGAGTTCAGCGTGTAGTTCTGTGTCCCCCAGGCCAGGAATTTTAGGGGTAGTTCCCTCTGTAAACGTCACTGCCATGCTCTTCTTTCAGCGCACTCACTGAATGTCAAGACTCAGCTGGCTCTGCTGAACTTAAGTTTCTATAGCAACATAAATGAGATGACACCATCTTTTTTTTTTCTTAAAGCTATCATATAATAAGGTAATATGATTTAATTGGTATTTAAAAAACAAAATAAAACATGGACCAATACTCAAGACAGGTATAATCTAGTGCAAGCACTACTAGTAGCTGCCACTCTAGAGAAGACTTGCAATCTTTAGGGCCCAGTTAAAGCAGGATGACCCAGAACAGAGAGGCCTCACGTGCACACACACCCATGCATATCTCATACCTACGACAGGCATCACCAGTTCTTCTTCATATTGTGTTTGCTGTACAAGAGGAAATCAAATTGCCTCTCCAGGGTGAGATAATTCTTTAAATCCCTCTAAATCTAACATTTTGGTTTTGTAACTCCATCGTCTTGTGAATCTTATAAATCAACTTTCTCACTAGCTGCTGACTTAGCATAAAACTTCATATTAAATCTACTGCTAAAATACTAAAATTAAAATGCACACTACTATCTAAATTAACAAAAAACCCTCCATTATCTTAATGCGCTGAATAAGAGCTGTCAACCACAGGGCTGGTCTGCCCTATGAAAGAAGCCACACATCAAAACTTCAACAATACATAAACGAGGGACAGACTTGCAATGGGTCA
Organism: Saccopteryx leptura; assembly: GCF_036850995.1. Taxonomy (NCBI): domain Eukaryota; kingdom Metazoa; phylum Chordata; class Mammalia; order Chiroptera; family Emballonuridae; genus Saccopteryx; species Saccopteryx leptura. The sequence continues at coordinate 60,062,296 of NC_089504.1, read as the reverse complement.
GATTCAACACTGCTACAGAAACCTTATCTGTCCTGTGTCGTGCCATTCATGCTCACTACAGCCACCGCCAGCCTCTTTGCTGTTTGCTTCTGAATCTCTCAAACTGCGAGAAGATGACAAGTGCAGTTATTTCTATGTTTAAAAATAGTGGCAGTCTGCATTCCACACCAGAACATAATATGCAGTTTCATAATTAAAAGGAATGTTGACCTTGGCCCAGATAGTTCTGTTTTTTTTGTTGTTTTTTTTTAAACACATGCTAACCTACAACAAAAATTCTGGAATTCTGTTCCATGGATCACGATTTTGGAAGAAGAAGCAGAACACGTAGAAAGATGACGAACGGTTGCAATTAGCCTCCTCTTCCATGTGTAAGCAGATGCCTCCCAGGTGCACCCCCCCCCTCCCCGGGAGAAGTACAGGGCAGAGAAAGGTTTCTGAGGGCGGACCCAGGGGACAGGTTCCCAGTGTGAGCCAGTGAGCGGGACAGCACGATGCTCACGGCCCACACATGCTAGAAATAGTCTGCAGGAAAGCGTGCAGAAAGCAATAGCTCACAGGCAGGCTCCAGCTGCCTGCACACCGGTGTCCACTTGGGCACCTGACAGACTGGGAAGAATAAGTGTTGGTCAGACTTACCATATCCTTGCTGGTCAAAGCTTTGGGGTCATTTATATTATTTTTCAGTAAGTTGCATGCAGACAACATCTTTTCACTTAATTCATACCTGAAAGGGGAAAGAAAAATAAAGGAAAGAAGCTCATGATTGGCCACAAAAGGAAAAGCATTTTTATCTTAAACTCTGTAAACACTCTAAACGACAAGAAACTCCAAGCTGAGCCAAGGTCATGGTGGTACAAGATGCTTGCCTAGGCAGCCGAAGGCTGATGCTATCACACAGAGCTAACACCTTCAGCCAGAGCTCACGTCTGTTCATGTGGGTAGCATTTGACTTCACCGGTTTGACCTTTATGACATAATTATGGAATGACATTTGTATATTTCTTTTGTTCTAAGTTTTTCATAGTTTTTAAAAAATTATTCTTCAGGGGTTGAAGAAGTCTGAATTACCACATATCCATTATGCTGACCAGTAAACCACACATCTGAACTCACATCTGGAAGTGAGTGACTCAGGAAGTGTTTACTGAACCCACATGAAAATATAAAATTAAATATCAGACGATATATGATATATAAATTATATTTCAATAAAGCTGTTAAAACAACAGATTACAAGACATCCATCCATCCAGCTGAAAATACTTGGAAATATAAACTAAAAATATATACTTACCTTGTGTTAATGCAGTTAAAGTTTCACTTGCCAAATTAAATAGAAGTTTTCTAAAATGTTTTACTTATTACTTTATACAGTAAAAAACCCATTATTGAAATTTCCATCTGTTCATTCTCTTCTGTTTTATAAGCACTGATTCTATATTTACTAATAGTCTATATAATTTACTACATTTTTAGCTACATGTTTCAGCCAACTAGAGTGTTTGATATTTCAGCTGTTGTTTATGATACTCCCAAACCCATTCTTGTAGTGTTCCCACTCAACGAACAACAAAAAACAGACATGTGAATGATGGCATCATCTTTACAGTAAATGTGATCTCTTTGGTTGAGGCCAAAAACTGTCCCTCTTATACACAGTGATCCTGTAATAACAGCATTGACAACTATTTCAAGATAAATGACTAATGGTCAAATCTAAAACCTTTAAAAAAATGTGCTACTCACAAAAAATTCTGACATGCCTTTAAAATACAAGGTGGGTTGTTCAAACAATGAAAACTTTAGTGGCGCTTAATAGTCCTTTGAGTGATGGCTCCATTTATAAAATTAGATAACAAATAGTTAAAAAAAAAATAAAGGTGACTGAACAGATCAAGCCTCTTTTCTTTGCTACTGTAAGAGATGGAAGAGTCATCACCTTCTTCTGCACTTGTACTTAATAGTATTATGACGACATGTACGTATCTCTGAGGAACAGCTAAAGTTGGGCTTTCCTTTGGAGATTGGAAAGACCAAACAAATAGATAAAACTGCAAAATCTCCTAACTGGCCAATTCTATTGCAAAAGTACATTAAATATGAAAGGGGCTGGAAGGGAGGGGAATGTACCACACCTCTCTCTGATTTCCACCTTCTCAGGTTCACTCTCTGGAACCTGCATTTCATCTTCCATCCTGGTGGACTTGCAACCTTCCCTGTTAACTGCATGGTGCTCTTCTACCATTCCGCGAGGATCTTCGTCCTCCTCTTCCTCCTCCTCCTCTTCCTCAGGAGGATACTCAGTGACATCACACTCGTCATCTGACTCGGAAGAAGAGCTTTCATCTGAGCTGGAATCATCACTTGAAGTTGTTTCATACCTAGGTGGCAATTGGGAGTTCAGGAGATGCAAGGTGTGCCCATAAAGACCCCGTGACAGAAATTTCTATGAAGGGAAAGCTGCAGACTGACTCCAGAAATTTGGCCAGTATTTTTGGATTCTCCACTGAGAAGAATTTAAGTAGTCAATGTAAGGACTACTTAAAAGCCTGGTGGTTTTAAATGTGTTCTGACTCAAGAGGCATAACCTGTGTTGCCAAATGGTATCATATACTAGTTGTAGAAAAGAAAATACTACATACAGAGAAAGAAACTCTAGCTTAGTATAAAACAAAGGAAACACAAAAATCAGGTCTATGCCTTGGCCGGTGGTTCAGTAGATAGAGTGTAGGCCCGGTGTATGGATGTCCTGGGTTCGATTTCTGGTCAGGGCACACAGAAGAAATGAGCATCTGTTTCTCTTCCTGTCCCTCTCTTCCTTCTCTCCCCTTTCCCCTCCTCCAGACAGTAGCTTGATTTGTTCCAGCATGGTCCCGGGTGCTGAGGATAGCTCAGATAGTCTTGAGCACATCAGCCTCAGGCTCTAAAAATAGCTCAGTACTCGAGCATTGGCCCAAGACAGGGTTGCGAGGAAGATCCCAGTTGGGGTGTATGCAGGAATATGCCTAACTATCTCCCCTCTTCTCACCTAAAAAGTAACAAATAACAAAGAACTCAGGTCTATCTCCCCTCCTCTCACCTAAAAAATAACAAAAAACAAAGAACCCAGGTCTGTAGTTGTTCATTTTTTTCTGTTCCTTCTTCCCCCCTTTTATTCTTCCTTTTTGCTGCATGAATCTCCCTCCCCTTGTCAAGGTGAACAGATTATATTGTAATCAATAGTTTCTCAGGTACATGCCCTCCAAAACTTCCTGGGCTGCATCACCCAATAAAACTTGAAAGACTTGGAAAATTGTTCACCATGAAGTTAAATCTTTGTGATACCCTTTACTATAAACATTATCTCCAATAACTCTGTCCGACTGCTTTTTCGTTGAGGTCATATGTCAATTGATGGATTAGTTGCTTTGATTTAATTGTCGGAGGACAAACAGCCTTAGCTATTCACTTGTGCCAATTAGAAGAGAAGCAACAAGAAACATTCTATTTAGAAAGTAAAGAACTGACAGCAGGACTAGGCTGCTTTTCGGGGGAAAGGCCCTACAATTCTGTTTGTAAACATGGAGAGTCAAGTCAAACAACCCGTTCTGAAGGAGCGGATGACTACCACTGGCCATGGAGCGATGCTCTCAGTCTCTTTCTGTTTCTTTCTGAGTTCTCATACAGGTAAGTACAAGTTGTCCAATAGTGCAGGAAACCTGCTGCTTTTGCTGAAGACTATTTTTTTTTTCAGGTAGGAGGTGAGAAGATGTAAATGGCTCAGTTCCACTAGGTATTCTTTCAAGGGTGACATCCTTAAAGATAGCAAGAAGAGGACAGGAGAAGCCCAAATGCACCTTTCTGAGGAGGGAGTCTTCCAGCACCAAGATGTGGCGGCATCCCAGGCTAGGCACCTTTAAATGTAACTAGGCAGGAGGCAAAGGAGACAGACAGACCATGTATAACTGCTAGCACCACCACTTCTCCTTACCCTCCATTAATGCCAACAAACTGAAGATTCTTTTTTGCTCCATTTGAATCTTTGTTGCCATCTTTCTTCTTCATGATGGACTTCAGGGTACTTTCATTACTTGTACATACTGTGCAAAGAGTAAATCAAAATGGTCAAAATTAATGTAACTCATACTCATACAAGCAAACAGGTCATCTTTCTTCATATATTTATTTTTTTCCTCATGCAAATAAATATAGATCTTGGGCATTTTATATACGAGAAACCTGCACAAAATCATTGAAAAATTATGTGCATGCAAAGAAAATAAGTCAAAGTTCCATTAATAATGTACTTTACGGAGAAGGAAAACCATTAGTGCTTCTAGACACAACAAAAGCAGTTTCAGCCAGCGTTTGTATCAGACTTTACTGTTTATGAAGTGATGTCATGTCTCACTTTATCTTCAAAAAACATTCAGGCACTAAAATAAGGACTATTATTATTTCTCTTCAGTTGAAATAACCTGGAAAAAGACTTATGCCTTCCAGAATGTCAAAGAGTGAAACACTGTTTACAATATTTCATATCAGGAGGTGAGTTTTCTTAAGGGAATAACATAGCTCTTTCTTTAGTCATCTTATAGCTATTGTGGGTCTACCTTCCTGACAACCGTGTATTGTTCTTTCAGGTCAGTTTATGAGGCACACTGACATTAGACTGGAATGCTGGCAATGGCGGCTCTGGAATCCTGATGCCGAGAGGGACTGAGGGAGGAGTTACCATAGAGGCCAGCAGCTATCTGGTCATCTGTCAGGTTCACTGGAGACAGCGTGCTTTCCTGGCGGGGGGCGGCATCCTGGCTGCCGCTGGGCTCCCCTTCTGTGAACGGCACCTCTCGCCCATGTCGGGCTGTCAGAGTATTCAATGATCTTCCTGACTGAAGGACTCCACACTTACAGGCACATTCCAAATTACTTCCTGTCAGGAAGGAGAAGGGTGTAGAAGTGGGTGACACTGGGACCAAACAAAATGGGCTAAACAGTTAAAAAACACAATTCTTAAAGCCCATCATTTTCTCACGTGCTTTCTCCCACAATTTCTTTTTGCCTAAATAGGAACTACTACTATCCAAGCCACCGAAACTCAAACCCCCAAGGCCTTTTTGACTCTTAATCTTTTCCTTTATTACTACACCGGATCTGCCAAAGCTTGTCATTCTATCTGTTCTGGCTGCTACACTTAGCCATTGTCTGGGCCACCTGCGTAGCATCCTGACTGTCCCCCGCCCCGCTGCAGAGCAACACTCCTGCAGCTCAACTCCTATCCTCACTCCCGCTAAAATGAAACCTAAAAAGCTCGCCACTCCGGAAGCACAGTTCACACTGCTTAGCCAGATCTTCTAGATCATCTGCAACCTGGCACCAACTTAATACTTAATGTTTATATCCCTCTACACCTGCGGTCCTTTTTGGGATGGGGACTGCATCCCAGAAGATGCACCTACTTCCAACATCTCCCTGGCCTGCTCCTTCTTCTCCGCCCCCACATGGTCAAACCCTTCCATTGCTTCCTCTTCCGAGCCTTCCTCCTTGTCCCTAACTGAAAATCACTGGCCTTCCGCTGAACTCTCCCAGTCTGTCTTCCACACCCTCTTACAAGATCGATACTACAGGGCGATTTGTGTGACTGCATGAGGCGCCCTTCTAGTCTGTAAATATTATAAGGGTACCAAACAGTTCTAATCAACTTTGCTTCTCTTACTTCATCTACTAGATTGCTTCTGCATATGTGAGGTATATAATATCTATTCACTGATTTAGGCAGAAAAATTGGATGATTATGCAATTAATGTACATAGATATATCATAGAATTTTCAACGTGGCTGACAAAAAAAGATGTTTACAATATATAGTTGAATAAGAAAACCAGATATTAAAATTCACTATATGGTATGATCCTATTAAAACCTGTTAATATACTTACACACAAAAAGAGAAAGTTATCCGAAAGCTATGGTGATTTTAACTTTTCCCTGTATTTGCCATTTTTCCTTATAGTATTAGTTCACTGTGTTCAAAATTCCTTTTATAAAATGAATTAAAAAACTTTTTGACTCAGCAATTTGATTTCCAGAAACTTTACACTGAGGATGTACAAAAAATACAGATGAATGTTCACTATTTCCATTGGTAAAACAATAAAAAGAGGTGGATATCAGAGTGCCACTAAGAAACTGGTGAAATACGGTATTTCCCTATGTATAAGACACACCTTAATTCTGGGGCCCGAAATTAAAAAAATATATATATATATTACATAAAGTTACTGGACTCAAGTTTTATTCATCATAAAATACAACTCCTCCCTGTAAAAAACTCCTATCCATTAGCTTGTCCTCATCTGTGTCTGATGACAAATCACTATCTTCAACGATGAGCGCAAAAACAAGCGCAAAAATGTGGGAAATGCAAGTAAAAAAATCTACAACCTCTGTACAAGACGCACCCAGTTTTTAGACCCCAAATTTTTAGGGGGGAAAGTGCGTCTTATACATGGGGAAATATGGTAAGCTCCATCACTTACACAAAGGAATTCCATACAGCCACTCAAAATGTTGATGTAGGTGGACATTTATTAAGATAGAAAGATGAGTTCCGGGCCAGTTGGCTCAGTGGCAGAGTGTGCACCTGATATGTATGCCCCAGGTTCTATTCCCAGTCAGGGCACACAGGAGGAGCAACTATTTGCTTTTCCACCCCTCCCCCTTCTCTCTTTCTCCCTCTTCCCCTCCCACAGCCATGGCTCGATTGGTTCAAGCAGGGCACTGAGGATGGCTCTGTGGAGGCTTAGCCTCTAAAAGCAATAGCTTGGTCGCTGAGCATGGCCTCACACAGGCAGAGCTGTGGCCCAGACGGGGTTTGTGGAACTGTCTCTATATCCCCTCCTCTCACTTGGAAAAGAAGAAAAAATAAAAATAAAAGAAAGATGAGCATAATGTGTTAGTGAGTTTTTAAAAAGTTTATAAAATAGTATGAAGAAAATAAATCTATTTTGGTAATTTTATTTATATGTATACATATAAAAAAAGTTTAGAAGGATATGCAACCAACCTGTTTCACACTGCTCTTGTAATTCTAAAGAATTAGAGGTTGTTACAATATTTTTCTTTTTTTGTGTCTCTATTATTTTTAATCATTATAAAACACAAGTTAGTAACACAAATACAAAATTGAAATCTACCCATAACAATATCATATGGTAAGAATATGATAACATTCTGTTTAAAAAAAGCTTTGAAATTCCTTAGATCCTTAGAAGAAATTTAAGTACTGATTGAATTTTGAATCAATAAGAAAGAAAAAAACTGTAGTAACCTATAAAACTTTTTTCCTCAAACTCCATTGTTTATAGACTCATCTGGGATATGTTAAAATGCAGATGCCCAGGCACTTGCTGCTAGAAAATAATTTTTTAGATCTGGGCATTTCTAGCAGCCTCATGGACCCATTCACTAGACACTTTGATGCAGATGGCCTACTTTGAAAATTACAGTTCAAAACGATACACAATGTGTAAAAAAAAGGGGGGGGACAGGGTGTAGAGAGAGGAAAAATGTTCAATGTGAGGGATCAGAGATCATCGAAATTCTAATTCTCATATTTTCAAGCTAAAAATTCTGAAGACAAGGAAGGTTCAGTGACTTGCTAGAGACCTCAGTGCTAGACTAGAGTTCAAATTTTGTAATTCTGTGAACGGCACTTGTCCACTAATCAATAGCATGATGTTCCCTCCTCTAACTCTGAAGGCATAGGGAGCCCCCAGGTGGTTCCTTCACAAATCCACCACCCACCTCAACACACACACAATACTGAATGCAGCTCTCTAAATAGTATTTAATGCCCCATGACCTGATATATCCCCAAACAGCAAATATAACATGTCTACGATGCCTTTGACTTTTTTTTTAATTGAGAGCAGGGGAAGCAGAAACAGACTTCTGCATGCGCACCCCCCCACCCCGAGATTCACTCAGCAAGCCCCTTGTGGGATGATGCTCTGTTGCTTGGCAACCTAGCTGTATTTATGCGCCTGAGGCAGGCCAGGAGTCATCCTCAGCGTCCAAGGCCAACTTACTGGAGCCAATCAGCCATGGCTGTGGGAGGGGGGTGAGGAAGGAAGGGCAAGAGTGGGAGAGAGAGAAAAGAGAAAGTGAGAAGAGAGAAAGAAAGAGGGGAGGGAAGAGTGGAGAAGCAGATGGTCGCTTCTCCTGTGTGCCCTGACTGGGAATTGAACCTAGGACATCCATATGCCAGGCTGATGCTCTACCACTGAGCCTACCAGCCAGGGCTGCCTTTGACTAATTTTAAGTAAAATAAACAAAGCAAGGCATTTACCTTCATTCATTACTTTGAAATTACTACAGTAACCTCTAAAAAGGCTCAGTAGTTAATACTCAGTGCCAGAACACTATTCCTAGAGAAGCACCTCACTAAGCATTTTCCCATTCAAGAACAATGATTTTTAAAATGCAAATACAGTAATAGTTTTATTACTATTGAAATCTTGGCCCTGGGCCAGTTGACTAGGACAGAGCGTGGACCTGGTGTATGGAAATCCTGGGTTCGATTTCTAGTCAGGGCATACAGGAGAGGCAACCATATGCTCTCCCCTTTCTCTCTCTTCCTCTTCTGCAGCCATGGCTCTACTGATTCAAGCACAAAGGCTTGGGTGCTGAGGATGGCTCCGTCAAGCATCCACCTTAGGTGCTAAAAATAGTTCAATTGCGAGCATGGCCCCACATGGGCAGAGCGTCAGCCCCAGATGAGGTTGCCAGGTGGATCCTGGTTGGGGTGCATGTGAGAGTTTATCACCCCTCCTTTCACTTAAAAATCTTAAACATGTACAAAAGAAGATAACATTATAAGAAATCCCTGTGTTCATACAGCACTGAGCAGCAGCTAGGAAGGACATCCAGGGAGAAAATGAATTATCTGGTTTAGGTGGGAGTGGGGAATGGGGACTTGGAGGGATGGGGACTGGGGAGTAAGGGTGTGTGGGGGTGTGTGTATATGTAGGAGCAGCTTTCTTCTGAACAGACGTGCTGGCAGAAGCCACTGTTCCTTTGCTGAGCCCTCCCGCTACAGAATAGGAAGGCACTATATATGAGTCTCCACTAATCTGGCTAACACGGTTAACCCAGTACTGGTGTTTCCCTGAGACTCCGCCCCACCCCAACTTGCAGGCCCACTCAAGCTGATTCCATTGGATTTCCCACACAAATGGCCTGTCTTGGTCCTATGCTGAAGACTTCCCTAAAATCTTTCAAAGGTTCACAAAGCCCAAATAAGCAGCATCTGTCCTTGGAGTGCTCCGTACCTCTTACTAAGTGGTCCCAGGCCGGGCACAACCAGCAGCCAGCCTCAGCTTACAGGTTAAACTCTCTGGGTACCTCCAAGACTAGCACAAATAGCAGCCATCTGTGATTGCTTTGTAGCTCAAGCCAGGTGGCTTCAGGCAGAGCACAGGCAGCAGCTGACCTTGGCCTGCACCTCCCAGGAGACCCCAGAGCCAGCACACCTGGTGGACAGCTTCAGACCTTGCTGAAGCACCACCAAACCACCTGCATGAGTGATACACTCAGGGGGTGAACTCAAAAAAGCAAACCCATTGGGAACCAGAGTCCTGCTGAAGTCAGGCCTGCTCTGTGGCATTCTAAAAGCAGTAAAGGCTTAAATACAGTAGGAATGTGCACATAGCTGACATGGGGCTGGGGTGGGAACCATACAAGTGGAGTGTCCAGCTCAGGTGACCAAGTAGGCTGTACCACTGAGTGCTACAGGACACCTACAGGGCCTATAAGGCTACTCTACCAAGACTGCAGCTCTACCTAATACACAGAAATAAACACAGCAAGGCAGCCAAAACGAGAAGACAAACATGTCCCAAATGAAAGAATAGGAAAGAATTTCAGAAAAAAACTAAATAAAACTGAGACAAGCAATTTATCAGATGCAGAGTTCAAAACACTGGTTATAAGGGTGCTCAATGAACTCAGTAGAAGAGTATATGAACTTAATGAGAACTTCCGCAAAGCAATAGAAAACATAAAAATGAGATAGGAAACATAAAGAATCAGGTAGAAATAAAGATACACTAACTCAAATGAAGAGTACAATACAGGGAATCAATAGGAGAGTAGATGAAGCAGAGGAGCAAATCAGTAATTCTGAAGCTAAGGCAGCAAAAAATACCCAATCATAGTAGCAAAAAAGAAAAAGGATCCAAAAAAATGAAGATACTTTAAGGAGCCTCTGGGACAACTTCAAGTGTCCCAACATTCACATCAAGGGGGTGCCAGAAAGAGAAGAAACAGAGCAAGGAATTGAAAACCTATTTGAAATGATAATGGCTAGAAACTTCCCTAACCTGGTGAAGGAAACAGACATACAGGTCCAGGAAGCACAGAGAATACCAAAAAGATGAACCCAAAGAGGCCCTGGCCAAGTCACATCATAATTAAAAAGCCAAAGATTAAAGACAAAGAGAATCTTAAAAGCAGCAGCAGAAAAGCGGTTACTTAAAAGACAGCTCCCGTAAGACTGTCAGCTGATTCTCAACAGCAAATTTACAGGCAAAAGGGATTACCATGAAATATCAACGTGATGAAAAGCAAAGGCCTACAACCAAGATTACTCTACCCAGCAAAGCTATCACTTAGAATCAAAGGACAGATAAAGAGCTTCTCAGGCAAGAAAAAGCTAAAGGGTCTTAACCCTTTGAGTAGAATGAACATTCATGTATGTCCTCGTGCCTCCTGATCTCCAGGGTACGATCACACAAAAACTTTTATTTTAAAAATGTGTAAGGCAACATTAAAAAAAGGCAAATGTATGTTCTTGTTTCCATAAATTGGTTATCAAACAACCATGACTTTAAGTTAATAAAACTATAACTGCAACTAATTTCATTTTTTGAAAAAAAACAAAAACCTCACTACTCAAATGGTTAAGAAGGAAAAAAAATGTGAATAACAGGGCAATAAATATATATCTACCAACAATACAAAGAGATTAAATGCTCCAATCAAAAGACATATAGTGACTGCATGGATAACAAAACAAGATCCTTACATATGCTGTCTATAAGAGACTCACTTCAGATCAAAAGACACACAAACTGAAAATAAAGGGATGGAAAAAGATATTTCATGAAAATGTAAACAAACATAAAAGCTGGGGTTGCAATACTTATACCAGACAAAATAGACTTTAAAGCAAAGGCTATAACAAGAGACAACAAAGGATCCAGCAATGCCATTTCTGGGTATTTATCTTAAGAAACCCAAAATACTGAATCAAAAAGACATGTGCACTCCTATGTTTACTGCTGCGTTATTTACAATAGCCAAGATATGGAAGCAACCTAAGTTTCCACCAATAAATGACTGAATAAAGATTTGGTGCATATCTACAATGAAATAGGACTCAGCTGTAAAAAAAAGAATGAAATCTTGCCATCTGCAACAACACGGATGGACTTAGAGGGCACTGCGCTGTGGAGAAAGGGAAAGACAAATGCCATATGATCTCACTTATATGTGGAATCTAAACAAAATAAACATGCAGAACAGAAACAGATTCATAGATAGAGAACATTTTGACAGTTCCCAGATGGGAGGGAGGTTGGAATGGTGAAAAAGGGGGAGGGAATAAAAAGTACAAACTGAGAGTTACAGACAGTCATGGGTGTAAAATACAGCACAGGGAACAGAGTCGATGATATGGTAAGAACTTAGCATGGTGTCAGATGAGCACTAGACGTGTTAAGGCAATCATTTCAAAGGGCAGTGGTCGGCAAACTCATTAGTCAACAGAACCAAATAGCAACAGTACAACGACTGAAATTTCTTTTTTAGAGCCAAATTTTTTAAACTTAAACTATATAGGTAGGTACATTGTTATTAACTTAATTAGGGTACTCCTAAGCTGGCCAAAGAGCCACACTCAAGGGGCCGAAGAGCCACGTGTGGCTCACAAGCCACGGTTTGCCAACCACTGTCATAGGGTATATAAATGTCTTATCACTGGTTTATACATCTAACACTAACATAATATTGTTTGTCAACTATAATTACAAAATAAAAAATTATTTGTAAAAGAAATACCTGTGTTCACATCATCAGCTTAACAATGATCAGAGCAATCTTGTCTCATCTGTAGTTCCTCTATCCACTTACACTGAATTATTCTGAAGCAAGAGCTAGAGATCCTATTGTTTTCATCCATAAATATTTTAGTATATATTCCTAAAACAACTGTTAAAAATAATTATAATGCTAAAACTACTAAACCTAAAGAAAGGTAATTTAAGATTACCACACATCTGGTCAGTACTCAACTCTCTTCAATGGTCTCTTAAAAAATTTTAAATAGGGTTTAAATCAGAATCCCTGTCCTATATTTCCACTGGTTGCTATGGTTTTTTAAGTCTTTTAATTCACAGGTTCTCTATTTTTCTTTTTAAACATGGCTTTTAAAAATATTTGTAAATTGCCAGAATAGGCAGTGGCACAGTGGACAGAACGTCGAACTGGGATGCGGAGGACCCAGGTTCGAGACCCCGAGGTCGCCAGCTCGAGTGCGGACTCATCCGGTTTGAGCAAAGCTCACCAGCTTGGACCTAAGGTCGCTGGCTCGAGCAAGGGGTTACTCAGTCTGCTGTAGCCCCACAGTCAAGGCACATATGAGAAAGCAATCAATGAACAACTAAGGTGTCATAATGAAAAACTAATGATTGATGCTTCTCATCTCTCTCCGTTCCTGTCTGTCCCTATCTATCCCTCTCTCTGACTCTCTCTCTAAAAAAAAAAGGAAAAAAAATTTGTAAATTGAGGTATAATTTACATATAATAAAATGAAAAGACGTTAAGTGTAGTGTTGGTTTTGCCTAATTAAGATACAGAACGTTTCTAACCCAGTAAATCCATAAATGCCCAACACCCCTTTCCAGATTATCTCCCCACCCAGAGGCAACCAGTTCTCTTTATTTACTTTTAATTTTTCTTAAATAAGAGGTGGGGAGGTAGAGAGACTCCTGCACACGCCCTGACTGGGATTCATGCAGCAAGCCCCCTGTAGGGCAATGCTCAGCCCATCTGGGGCTGTTGCTCAATAACCAAGCTATTTTAGCACTTGAGGCAAGGCCATGGAGCTGTTCCTTAGTGCCCAGGGCCAATCGCCAATCAACTCTCTCCAAGCAATCAAGCCATGGCTGCGGGAGAAGAGAGAGAGAGAGAGAGAGAGAGAGAGAGAGAGAGAGAAAAGAGAGGGTGAGGGGTAGAGAAGCAGAAGCAGATGGTCACTTCTCCTGTGTGCCCTGACTGGGAATCAAACCCAGGATAATCCCATGCTAGGTCGACACTCTTACCACTTGAGCTAACCAGCCAGGGCCAAACCACTTTTCACCATAGTTTAGTTTCATAAACTAGAGCTTTGGAAAGCTTCTCCAATCTAGGTCCAACCACTCAAGCAGGCATTTGAGTGTCCTTCTTGATGAATGTGGATAGATTCTTCGTGCCTGTGGGATTTTTTTTCTGCTCAACTACTACCATCTACTACTCACTAAGAATGCTCTGATGACTTATTCACTCCCATGTCAGTACCCTTCCTCACTAGACTGGTTTTTTTTTGGTATTTTTCTGAAGCTAGAAACGGGGAGAGACAGACAGACTCCCGCATGCGCCCGACCGGGATCCACCCGGCACGCCCACCAGGGGGCGACGCTCTGCCAACCAGGGGGCAATGCTCTGCCCCTCCAGGGCGTTGCTCTGTTGCGACCAGAGCCACTCTAGCGCCTGGGGTAGAGGCCAAGGAGCCATCCCCAGCGCCTGGGCCATCTTTGCTCCAATGGAGCCTCGGCTGCGGGAGGGGAAGAGAGAGACAGAGAGGAAGGAGAGGGGGAGGGGTGGAGAAGCAGATGGGTGCTTCTCCTATGTGCCCTGGCCGGGAATCAAACCCGGGACTTCTGCACACCAGGCCGACGCTCTACCACTGAGCCAACCGGTCAGGGCCCTCACTAGACTGTTTTGCAGGACTGGAATATCAGCTGTCTTCACCAGTTAAATTCTACCCACACTCTAATCAAGACCTGGCACCCATTTTTCCCCCTCTATACTGTTTTCCTACAACATGATTGCACTGAGACCTCCTTTTTTCCTTCATTGTCCTGACCAAAGTAGGTCCTGTGCTCTGTTTTCTCTGTTTCACGTGAGTTTCCTTGAGAATATACGCTTCCTGAGCCCCTTTACGCTCTGTTCTTACTCGGTTTCCTCTTCACTGCTCAGAACAGCACTAGCCAATAGGAAGCCTTTAATCAGTGCCTATGTGATTCAACGGAAAGTCGCAGGGACTCTCCTTAGGCCAACTAGCAAAGCAGAAAACACTAAATGTTGAACTAGTTTTCATTCACTGAAATCAAAGAATTTGTTACCTTTAGTGCCAGAAAATGTTGTTTAGATGGTACTGAAACTCTAGCTGGTCTTAAATGTCCCCTAAAGAAAGGCCTGAACTTGATAAACCTATCAGAGTTACAGGGCACACACTAAATGATACGTGCACTAGCATAAGACTGTGCGACAAATGACTGCTGTGTTTAAGCAAAACACAGGAAAGTGAAGCCAAGAAAGCCTGAAATAAAGCAGCCAAGAAAATACAATGGTTTCAGCTTCAGCAGCCCTTGAAAATCACCCGATTTGGAGGTAGAGCTTTTAAAAATAAAGATGTAATGAACTATCTGCAGGTTGGCCCAAATGTCAAATATTTTTTTAACAGCTCCCTGATTCTAATGAGCACCCAGGACTGAGAACTGCTGAATAAATTAACCAGTATAAAAATAAAACTTGACTGCTCAAAATGAGAGTTTAGACTTCCATCTGGTTTCAATCCATCAACCTGGATGGTGTGAATTCTTAGGAAATACCGGTAATTTGGTTAACAGACCTGGTCTCTTAATGGTTGAAACTCATGACAAACAATCAATACTACTGAAACAATACAGGTAAAACAAGAGTAACACAAACCATCTTTGGAATTCTGGCACTCTGGCCTAGATGTTCAAAACTCCTAGCAGGTGGTAACTGTATTCACAGACACCACTGGGGAGTTAGAGAATAATCGAGTGGGCAACTACGTTTGGTAATGAACTCAAAATTGCCTTGAATGCCAATGAAGCACGCATCTCAATTTACAACTTGACCAGATTAGTGGTGACTAAAAGACAGCAAGTGACAGAAATCTCAGTGTTTGAAAATAAGAACACTTTTGAAGCAGTATCTTTCTCAAGTGTACTTAGTGATCAATACATGAATAATTATACTAGCTAAGGCAAACTATAATAAAAATAACTTGAAAACATTTTTTATTTTCTTTAGAAATGTTAAAAACAAATTATTTGATAAAAAAAAATAATAATTCTACCGGCTGGGTAACTCAGTTGGAGCATGATCCCGGTATGCCATTGTTGTGGGTATCAATCCCGTCAGGGAACATACAAGAAACTAATGAATGCATAAATAAGTGGAACAATAAATCAATGTTTCTCTCCCTCTCTCTCTCTCTCAAATCCATAAATAAAAAGAATTCAATGAAAAATAGAACTGGAGGAGTTTCAAAGAGACCACTTTCTCCAGTTTCCTCTGACATGTTTACTCACCTAGAATGGGTATTAGCTATTAGTATATTTTGTTATTAAATTTGTTTAAGAGTTGATTTTGAAAAATAAAATAGATTTAAAAAGTTGCTCTGTTCACACATTCCGACTCTTCTGGTATGCTCATATTTTTACTTATAATGTCAAGTACTTTCTGAAAACACAACTAGAAACAGTGTGGCTAGCTAATTAATCATGTGATTGTATGAATTTTGATCTAGACACTGGTATTTTTAAAGAATCTAGATCATTTGACGAGATGAAATTTCTGAATTATAACAGAGGACAAGCAATGATTTAGGTATTTCTCTAAAATGTTAAGAATTCAAAGGGATCTGAAATAATATTTCTAGTTTTTCCATGAAGAAAAATCAGCATGAATTTATTCTGTTCAAGCCCACATGTTGGTTTGGGGAACAGATGGAGATTATTTATGAAGGATCACCTTTTTTGGGTACCTTTCATGACTTTTTTGGGGAAAGTGGGTAACTTTGATGAAGAAAGGACAATCCCTTTCTGATTCTAGGATCACCTCCCAAGCACTGGCCACATGCCAATCCATGTGGTCACCACCATACAGTCAGCTCAAACTGGAGATCAAAAACTCAAATGGTCAGAGCTGCAGTTTAATCATTTCTAGGGACATTTTAATATTTTTCTGTGAAAATGCCAGACAGCTGTTATGAATGTATCTAAAAGTGGGTACTTAGAAATTAAAATGCTAGAGTAGGTTAAGAATCCGATTCTTCCTCACCACAATCCCACCCACATTTAATTGCATACCATCCCAAAACAACCCAGAAAACCCACTGAGAAGCTGCACGAACTAAAATTGGGTTAAGCAGACATGCTCTGTGTTCAGCTACAGTCCTCCTCTGTTCCCTAAGATCATCGACTGACTTACTCCCTTGACCTCAGAGGCCTTGATTCCAGCCAAACTCTTTGAGCACTTTGTTTGTACGTTATTTGGTGGCTAACATATACCACCATAGGTTATCATTCCTAGTTCTGCCACACATCTCGGTTTCCAAGTTCTTCAAGGTCCAGAACACTTTCTTCAAGGCAGCACCACACTTTGCATCTAGTCGACCCTGAATGCATAGCTATCAACTGACCTGAATGGAGATGGGTACAGAGCAGGCTTGAAACATCTTTACTGAGATATGAACGACTTGCTGTTTAGAAGAAGAATAAACAGTTGTAACCATCATCCACACTCAACAATTCCCTTTGTCATTTATAAATGGATGTCCAGGAACTCAAAGCCATCTCAGTTCTTAAAAACCACCCAATCTCTGTGCTTTAGCCATAAATGAACTGCTCATTTTAGGATTCATTCATAATATAAATGTCAGAGTAAACCTGCACTTTTTCCCCAGACTGCACATGCATTCCACTAATACCCACTGAAAATTATCAGTTTAAAAAGAGGAAGATTTTCTAATGAATATCAACAAAAGGGCTCACAAAGGTCGTGAACAGATTTTAAACTTTGTAAGAGATTTTGCTCAGGGCCGAAGTGCTTTTTCCCAAAGTTTGAAACACATCTATAATTTCAATCCTTCTGAGGGTCAGCTGTCCCCTTTGAGACAAAATTCTTCACAAAAATTCCAAACACAGAAGTGTCCACCAAGCTATGGACCCCTGGTTAAGAAGCCTCACTCTTCTAAGGCTGTTTATTCCAACAGTATTTTCCTAAAATACGGTCTGGGATGTGGCTATTTGGCGGTTGGGGATGGTGGTGGTGGATGGCAACAGGAAACCCACGAATTTTGGAAAAGTTCACCAGCTGAATCTGATGAGCAGCCTGGTGAAGTGCTACTTTTGCAGAAAAATTCTGCTTAAAGAGCCCCAAACAAGAAAAATCTAATTCACTCTTCCTATGACACAGGAGGACATGGTAGCTCAAATTCTCCCTGTCTAAAGTGATACACCAGGTAGGTTCCCGTGCAGACAGTACCAGAAGTCAGCTTTTCTGACTTCCGGGTCAGCAGGCCTTCTACTACATAATGCAGGGTTCCAGAAATATTTTGTTTGGCTTATTCTAATGCTCTTGTAAACACTTATTAAAAGAAAATTATGATAAAAAAATAGAAACTGGAACAAGTAAATGGTAATTATTTGAACTAGGAGAAAACTAACTAGAAATGGTATTTTGTAACGATTTATTTCCCTGTTTTTGCTTTGGCTCATGTCTCTATGAAATTGCTTTGCAATTATGGGAATGACTTCAAGTTCATAAACTTTTAAACAAACCTAAGATAACTAACAGTGCAAATATGGAAGCTGATTTAAAATGCAGTTCTTCTGTTTGACTATGAGATGAATTTTCTATAAATCATATGGTAGGCAGTTAAGTTCCAGCGTTAAAGAGTTTTGTATTTCCTCAGAGACAGCCATATTTACTTAGAGTATTTGTAACTGCAAGTCATTTGTCTAGAATTTTTCTCTTCTCTTTCCTCTTCTAGAGGGAAAGGGGGAAAAATATTATCTCACTTCTCAAACCAAAACAATCCAATTGATTTACAGGAAGCATAAACATTTTTTTTGTTTTTTTTTAAATTTATTCATTTTAGAGAGGAGAGGGAGAGACGAGAGAGAGAGAGAGAGAGAGAGAGAGAGAGAAGAGACAGAGAGAGAGAAGGGGGGGAGGAGCTGGAAGCATCAACTCCCATATGTGCCTTGACTAGGCAAGCCCAGGGTTTCGAACCAGCAACCTCAGCATTTCCAGGTTGACGCTTTATCCACTGCGCCACCACAGGTCAGGCCGCATAAACATTTTTTGCCAAGGTTTCTGTGAGAACAGAAACTTATATCCTCTTAATTCATATATATGTAATATATATATATTATAATTTATATATGTATATATGTAATATATATATATATCACATGAAACTTCAACTACCCAGGAATTAAAAAGGACTGTATAGAACATCTTTGATCACCACCAAATTCCATCTGCATAAAAACCATGACATTGTTTCTAACTCCCGGAATAATATTTGTGATCTTTTATGTGAAAAATATAGAATACGTAGAATTCAACTTTGTTAAAAAAAAAAGAGAGCACACCTCTAAAGTAGAGCCCTGCGCACATCCACACTTGTACAAACCAAACAGACGAGGTTACCCCACAAGGGCACGAGGGAGAAGCTGTCTCCAATGTATGCTCTTTTGAACTGCTAATTGGTTACGAGCACATACTTGCTATAACTTTAAGAAAATGAAGAGGAGTTTAGGCATAATAAGGCTGCTAAAAATAATGCTCCTTTGCATTATACCCTCAAATCTTCAACTGTAGTCAAATTTAAGACTATTTCCTAGACTGTACACTACTACACTAATTTTGGCTTCGTTTTGAGCTTTCATACAGATTCAGAATGAACCTGAATTGAAACTTTATTCTATGTATTTTATGTTTTGTTATTTCTAGCTTTATATATTTTTTTACCCTGATAAAATTGTTAGTTGGGGGCCCTGGCCGGTTAGCTCAGTGGTAGAACGTCGGCCTGGCATGCGGGAGTCCCGGGTTCGATTCCCGGCCAGAGCACACAGGAGAAGCGCCCATCTGCTTCTCCACCCCTCCCCCTCTCCTTCCTCTCTCTCTCTTCTCCTCCTGCAGCCAAGGCTCCATTGGAGCAAAGTTGGCCTGGGCACTGAGGATGGCTCTGTGGCCTCTGCCTCAGGTGCTAGAATGGCTCTGATTGCGGCAGAGCGACACCCCATATGGGCAGAGCATCGCCCCCTGGTGGGCGTGCCCGGTGGATCCCGGTCGGACGCATGCAGGAGTCTGTCTGACTGCCTCCGTTTCCAGCTTCAGAAAAAAAAAAAAAAGTTAGTTGGGGAAGTATAGTAATTGGAGGAAGAATGTGATGGCCACTCAAATTATTAAGATAAAAATATGAATGGAAAAAAAAATCATTTGTACGATTTCTGTTTGGCAATTTGTTCTGTATCCACCATTTCCAATTTTGGAAGTACTAAAAATAATAACTGCAATGACAGCCAGTGTTTATTGAGCATTTATTCCCTGTGCTACAGACTGTTCCAAATGCTTTACCCTAAGTCACTAAATCTTCACTTCAACCCTGTGAGGGAACAAAGACAACTTGTCCTAGTGGCAGAGAAAAAGATTTTGAACCCAGAATGGGCTTTGGAGCCCAAACTTAACAATTTCTTTGTTAAGTAGGTGATTGATCACTTATATGATCTTTTTAGTAGATGTTAAACTCAAATTCCCCATCATATTATTTGGGGGAGAAAGTTTTAAATGAATACTACCTTTCTATATTCCAGTATGCCTTTTGGTATAGAAATGCATGAAATACTGTATATGAACATCATTCTCTATTCCACGGTTTTCACAGTAAGCTGCAGTGCATTCTGACACGCCTATAATCTTCACAGCTTGCAGGTTCTGGAATCTCTCTGGATCACAGATCAAGCTGCTTTCATTTTCAGTAGCAAACACCAGGTAACAAAAATTTAATACTCTGGGTTGAATTCCTAACCAAATGCCTTCCTCATTAGAACTTTAAAAGCAAAATGCCAAAAATAGAAATGTGATGTGAACTATAGGCAGTACTTAAAAGTTGCTCTTGTGCACTCTGAGAGTGAGCTGCCTGCCACTATGACCAAATAAGTGCTATTAAAGATATTTATACTTTTGTTCACAAATGCTGTAGCTCTTGTGCATTTTAGCTGATTAATTAGGTGTTAATTTGCAGGGTCAGATTGAAACCGAGATGCATGGAATGCCAGTAGACTGGAAATCGACCCCAAACCACTGTCATACGGCCAGACAAAAGTTTCTCCCTGATTTTGCTGTTCAGGGTGTCAGGCAGATTACTCCAAACGTTCAGCTGAATATTTTGGCAAGAATGTGAAATAGAAACCTCACTTTGGGGAGGAGGGAGGAAGGCTGGCAGGAAAGTGCTTTTATAATGGATGATCTACTACTGTACCATCTGTGTCTGGAGATTTTTAAAAGTTTTATTTTGACTTCAACATCTGACATCATGATTTTTAAAAAGAAGTGGAAATAGACATATTATTAGTTTCTTAAGACTTTGCTTTTGTCCACATATCATTTTAGTCCTATTTACTCTGAAATGACTCCCCTGAGCACTTATTAGACTCCTTTGATTCTAAAGGGCAAAACCCACACATCAGCTGTCACAGTCATGTCTATTTTTTCTTCTACAATAAACTATCTGTTTCACAGCAGTTATTAAAAGCTAATATTAATTCAGTATTGAAAGTGGATACCTAGGGAAGATATAAAAAATATATTTCAGTCCCTTTCAACCACTACCCTTCAGGCTATAAAGGAAAACAGACTTTGAAATTTTTGTTAATAACTTACTTACTTTTAAGTCTGTAATAATGAACATTTTCACATTACAATTAAATTTAACGCACATTACGCAAATCATCTGAAGCAATTATATTCATTTGACATGTAGCCTTTGGTCCAAGTGGAGACTATGTCTGTCGTAGCCTCCCAGACCCACACTGTAGTATACAGCATGTCCACAAAGGAAACCAATCCAACATGCTACCAGCACGACCACCAAAGCCTTTGACAATAAAGGTTACCCTGCGCTCACCACATGCCCGTGATCAACATACTGACCACCTTACAGGATGGGTGCCCTTCCGGTCCCCATTTTACATTGACATGTAAAGTAGGGTCACTTTGCTTCCCTAGGTCATGCTGGTTGGTAAGACCTGGAGAGCCAGGAATGAGACCCAGTCCTAGAATGGTCTTATGTGCTTTCAGACACATACATAAGTGATAACAAGGAAAGTCATTTTAGTGAGGCTTGCAGAGACATACTGTATGTCATAAAATCTTACAGGATAATTTCTCAACTTTTAACTTCAACTTAAGAAAAAGAAAAGGCAGCAGGTGGCTAACCAGGCGGTGGCAGAGTGGAAGGAGCATCAACCTGGGATGCTGAGGACCCAGGTTTGAAACCCCGAGGTAGATGGCTTGAGCGTGGGCTCATCAGGCTTGAGTGCAGGCTCACCAGCTTGAGTGTGGGGTTCCTGGCTTGTGCTAGTGGTCACTAGCTCACCTGCTGTCCCCCTGCCCCCGTTAAGGCACTATGAGAAAGCAATCAATGAACAACTAAAGTGCCACAACAACAAGTTGATGCTTCTCATCTTTCTCCCTTCCTATCTGTCTCGCTCACTCTTAAAAAACAAACAAATAAATAAATAATCAAACAAATAAGTGTCAGGGAGTGAGTAGGAATCTCTATGAAATAAGAGCAGGATGAGGATGAGTAAGACATAAATGTAAGCATCTATCAAAATGAACAGTGGGAGGGCTCCCTTCTCTGAGAGTTCTGGCTCTGGGGGCCCTTATCAGACAGGCCTTCCTGGACCACCCCATCTCAAACAGCCTTCCTGGGTCGCCCCATCTCAAACAGCCTTCCTGGACCGCCCCATCTCAAACAGCCTTCCTGGACCGCCCCATCTCAAACAGCCTTCCTGGACCATCCCATCTCAAACAGCCTTCCTGGGTCTCCCCATCTCAAACAGCCTTCCTGGGCCTCCCCATCTCAAACAGCCTTCCTGGACCGCCCCATCTCAAACAGCCTTCCTGGGCCTCCCCATCTCAAACAGCCTTCCTGGACCTCCCCATCTCAAACAGCCTTCCTGGGTCTCCCCATCTCAAACAGCCTCCCTGGACCTCCCCATCTCAAACAGCCTTCCTGGGCCGCCCCATCTCAAACGGCCTTCCTGGGCCTCCCCATCTCAAACAGCCTCCCTGGACCTCCCCATCTCAAACGGCCTTCCTGGGTCTCCCCATCTCAAACAGCCTCCCTGGACCTCCCCATCTCAAACGGCCTTCCTGGGCCTCCCCATCTCAAACAGCCTTCCTGGACCATCCCATCTCAAACAGCCTCCCTGGACCTCCCCATCTCAAACAGCCTCCCTGGGCCGCCCCATCTCAAACAGCCTCCCTGGACCGCCCCATCTCAAACAGCCTTCCTGGACCTCCCCATCTCAAACGGCCTTCCTGGGCCTCCCCATCTCAAACAGCCTTCCTGGACCTCCCCATCTCAAACAGCCTTCCTGGGCCTCCCCATCTCAAACAGCCTTCCTGGGCCTCCCCATTTCAAACAGCCTTCCTGGACCTCCCCATCTCAAACAGCCTTCCTGGGCCGCCCCATCTCAAACAGCCTTCCTGGACCTCCCCATCTCAAACAGCCTCCCTGGACCTCCCCATCTCAAACAGCCTTCCTGGACCATCCCATCTCAAACAGCCTTCCTGGGCCTCCCCATCTCAAACAGCCTTCCTGGGCCTCCCCATCTCAAACAGCCTTCCTGGGCCTCCCCATCTCAAACAGCCTTCCTGGACCTCCCCATCTCAAACAGCCTTCCTGGGCCTCCCCATCTCAAACAGCCTTCCTGGACCGCCCCATCTCAAACAGCCTTCCTGGACCGCCCCATCTCAAACAGCCTTCCTGGACCTCCCCATCTCAAACAGCCTTCCTGGACCGCCCCATCTCAAACAGCCTCCCTGGACCTCCCCATCTCAAACAGCCTCCCTGGACCGCCCCATCTCAAACAGCCTCCCTGGACCGCCCCATCTCAAACAGCCTCCCTGGACCTCCCCATCTCAAACAGCCTCCCTGGGCCTCCCCATCTCAAACAGCCTTCCTGGACCGCCCCATCTCAAACAGCCTTCCTGGGCCTCCCCATCTCAAACAGCCTTCCTGGACCGCCCCATCTCAAACAGCCTTCCTGGACCTCCCCATCTCAAACAGCCTTCCTGGACCTCCCCATCTCAAACAGCCTTCCTGGGCCGCCCCATCTCAAACAGCCTTCCTGGACCTCCCCATCTCAAACAGCCTTCCTGGACCGCCCCATCTCAAACAGCCTTCCTGGACCTCCCCATCTCAAACAGCCTTCCTGGACCTCCCCATCTCAAACAGCCTTCCTGGACCATCCCATCTCAAACAGCCTTCCTGGGCCTCCCCATCTCAAACAGCCTTCCTGGGCCTCCCCATCTCAAACAGCCTTCCTGGACCTCCCCATCTCAAACAGCCTTCCTGGGCCTCCCCATCTCAAACAGCCTTCCTGGACCGCCCCATCTCAAACAGCCTTCCTGGACCTCCCCATCTCAAACAGCCTTCCTGGACCGCCCCATCTCAAACAGCCTCCCTGGACCTCCCCATCTCAAACAGCCTTCCTGGACCGCCCCATCTCAAACAGCCTCCCTGGACCGCCCCATCTCAAACAGCCTCCCTGGACCTCCCCATCTCAAACAGCCTTCCTGGGCCTCCCCATCTCAAACAGCCTTCCTGGACCGCCCCATCTCAAACAGCCTTCCTGGGCCTCCCCATCTCAAACAGCCTTCCTGGGCCTCCCCATCTCAAACAGCCTTCCTGGACCATCCCATCTCAAACAGCCTTCCTGGACCATCCCATCTCAAACAGCCTTCCTGGACCTCCCCATCTCAAACAGCCTTCCTGGGCCTCCCCATCTCAAACAGCCTTTCTGGACCTCCCCATCTCAAACAGCCTTCCTGGACCGCCCCATCTCAAACAGCCTTCCTGGGCCTCCCCATCTCAAACAGCCTTCCTGGGTCGCCCCATCTCAAACAGCCTTCCTGGACCGCCCCATCTCAAACAGCCTCCCTGGACTTCCCCATCTCAAACAGCCTTCCTGGGCCTCCCCATCTCAAACAGCCTTCCTGGACCGCCCCATCTCAAACAGCCTTCCTGGACCGCCCCATCTCAAACAGCCTTCCTGGGCCTCCCCATCTCAAACAGCCTTCCTGGACCGCCCCATCTCAAACAGCCTTTCTGGACCTCCCCATCTCAAACAGCCTTCCTGGACCGCCCCATCTCAAACAGCCTTCCTGGGCCTCCCCATCTCAAACAGCCTTCCTGGACCTCCCCATCTCAAACAGCCTTCCTGGACCTCCCCATCTCAAACAGCCTTCCTGGACCTCCCCATCTCAAACAGCCTTCCTGGACCGCCCCATCTCAAACAGCCCCACTGCGACCACCACTACTCACTAGTCTGTAACTGGAGTTCTTTTCTTCATAGCACATATCACTGACATAGGTCTTATTGTGTGTGACCCCAACTGGAATGTAAGGACAGGAGCCAATGCTCTGCCCATCTGGGCCCATGCTCGTAACCAAGTGATTTTTTTTAGCGCCTCAGCATCTGGATGATGCATCTGAGCCAATTGAGCCATGGATGTGAGGGAGGGGAAGGGAGGGGAAGGGAGGGGAGGGGAGGGGAGGGGAGGGGAGGGGAGGGGAGGGGAGGGGAGTGAAGGGGTTGGGAGGGGAGGGGAGGGTAAATAAGCAGATTGTCACTTCTCCTGTGTTGGGCAAACAAGTGTGTTAGGCTTGCTCTCTTATACTTTGCCTGATTGGTGCATGAACATGGGGCACCATGCGTGCATAGTCTATGTAAGGCTGCAAGTACTTGCCCTCAGGGCTGCAGATTGTCTGCCACCATTGGGAGGGGCCATTTTTTGCCATTGTTTGGTGGAGGAGCCCCCCCCCCTCCATCAGCCCTGAGAGACAGGGAAGCAGTTTTCCCTGCCTGTTTGCTCATCCGCTGTTGCGAGACTCTATAAATGGAAATTATACCCCATTTTCCAGCTTCCTTTACCATCTGCCCAAATTTAATGTGAACCTGCATGGCCACGGCCACTGTCTTACATTCTGTGTGTCCTAACTAGGAATTGAACCCGGATGTCAACACACTGGGCTGATGCTCTACCACTGAACTAACCAGCAGGGCCATTTTATACCAATATTTTTTATTAATAATATACTGGTAATTACAAATTACAAATGAAGTTTCTTTTTATTTATTTATTTTAGTGAGGGAGGGAGAAAGAGAGGAAGGGAGGGGAGGGAAGGAGGGAGTTTAGGACAATGCTCTAACCAACCAACCTATCTGGCCAGGACAACATGAAGGACCTTTTTCAGGCCTGCCTAAATTAAATGAGCAAGTAAATAAATAACTGGAAGACATCATATCGAACCAGCAGTTCCAGAAGATAGCCCCTGGGCCAGCCAGCACTAGTATGAGTTTTCATCTCCTAGCCTTAGTCCTGAGCTAGAGGCCAGGGAAGCTACCAGACAATGAGAAACAGATTTGATTGGTTTTCAATCTCAACTATCATTCTACCAATTATCATTCGAAAGCTTTCTCCATGGTTCTGGCATTTAAAAAGTCCTAATCTCCTAGCAATATACTGCCCCACCCTTTCTCATCCCCCCAGGTAGGAGTGCCACCTACCTGTGACGTTACCCAGACTGATTTTGGGGAAGTCAGGGTTCCGCAGCTCTTCGGTGTTTGCAGACTTCATGACAGAATTGATGGACGATAAGGTGCTGATGAGCTGCGAGTTGAGAGAGCCGATCTGAGAGTGAGGTTCCCCGAAGGCTTCCGCCAGCTCGCTATAGTTCTCAGCCAGCAGCGTCTGCTGTTCCGCCAGCAGCTTCTGGACGCGCTCGATGTAGTGATCCAAGCCCGTCATCATTCCAGACGGAGCTTGGGGCTGGGAGCTCTCTACGAACTCTCCTATGGGCTCATCCCCAACACCTACACTCCTCCTGCTGGCTGTCAGCCCCACACTCAACTGGGCAGGCCCACAAGCAATGGTCCTCATTTTGAGACCAAGCAAATAGTTGTCATTAATATTTATCTGCCCCACGCCCGACTCTTTGGTCTTCACAGCTGATGGTCTGTCAAACCCAGCACTGCCAGAAAGCACTGTTCCAACTCCGATGGACCGTGTCTTGGTGGAAGAATTAACGTCCTTTACCCGGCCTTCTCCTATAGCCACTGTCCGCATTTCTACAGTCCTGGTGCTGGTTTGCTTGTCCAAAGTGCTGAGGGACGTGTTGGTACAGGATTCTGTAAGGGTGGCCGTTTTGGTGTTGGTGAACTGGTTCACTTGTTCCAAAACTGTACTGGTGTGCCGGCTGGTGGTCTGAGGCACCGCCATGATGGCAGCTTCCACCTGGCCAACAGCCTCTGTGTTTATACTGCGGGAGGTGCACTCCTTCGGAGAGCAGACAATCACGTCGACAGAACAATCTCCACAGCCAACTGATCTCACTTCTTTGAGATTCAGGTTGGTCTTGAGGAGGGTCAGGTCATTTACAGACTCTTCCGTGTTGCTGCCCGTTTCACAGACGCTGATTTCCACACCCGTGCTCTTATCACACATCTCCACAGATCTTCCAGAACATTGGTCGTGCATTTCCACCCTTTCTTTAACAATCCACCGATTCATGGGCAGCTCTGGCCCCATGACTTTATTCTTACAACTGGGCTGGCAGGAGATGCCCACGCTACTTGTTTGCACAGAGGTCCCAACACAAGAGTCGACTATGTCCACGTGACTGCCCACCATCTGGTCTTTTGTCTGTACCACTGCCTCCACCATCTTGCTGAAAACAAGTGGCTGGGCCATCATAGCTTTGTCAACTTTTTTCCTCGATCCAGCAGCCTGCAGCTCATGCTTGAGCTTGGTCATCTCTCGGTCATGGGTGGTTTCTTTAAGCTGCACTTCCAGGCGGTAGATCTTTTCCTTTAAGGCTTCTATGGTTTGCTGTTGCAGCTCAATTTCTTTGTCAGCCTCAGTAGTCACCCCAAGCATGGCCTCTGTCACACTGACCCCAGAATTCCTCGTCTCAGTGACTGTCCCTACAGCAGCATCCTTCCAGGACCGGGATCCTCTGTGGTACACAACGATGTCATTCATGTTCTCGTCAGCACCCACGGCCACAGACTGGCACTCCCGAGGCTGACACTCCCCGCCCTTCCTGAGCTCCGAGGCTTCAAAGCTGCTGCCCTGGATCTTCTGCTCCAGGGCCTGCATGTCTGCGGTGAGCTGCCGGAACTCCTTGATCCTCTGTGTGCTCTGCTCCACGCTCTCTATCTCTTCCTCCTCATAGTCAATGTATAATTCCCCGCCACTTCTCTGGGGCCGGGAGGGCCGTTCCAGCTGGGACGCACTCCCAGCACTGTAGGACCGCTTCCTAACACCACAGATGTCGTTCTGGGACGCAGCTCTTTGGTTTTTCAGCTGTGAGGCCAACTGCCTTTTCTCCTCTTGCAAGACAGAGATCTTTACCTGGAGCACAGGGATGGTCCGTACCTGTTCCTCAAGCTCCTTCAGGCGTTTCAGGGCAATGGCCATCTGCTCCCGGATGTGCTGCAGGTGCATGGGGCTCACGTTGGTCACAGGAGTGGAGATCCCTGAGCTCAGGGGACTGTGGCGGATAGAGCTCCCCATGGAAGAAGTGGCAGCAGCTGGGGCATAGATAGTATAGTCCCCGTTGCCCTGGTAGCCATTCTGAAGCTGGTGCATGGCGGCGCTGTGGTTTCCAGAACCCATAAAGGAGGAGAGCGAGCCCGTGGAGCCCATGCCTCCAAAACTGGCCAGCCTGGGCCTTCGGCACTCACCCGGCGTCGCCTGCATGGTGATTCTCTCCTGTTCCAGCCTTCTCCTGGTCTCCATCAGGGTCTTGGTGACATGAAGGTTGTGCCGTGGAAGCTGTGGTGAGGGTGGTGGCAGCTGTCGACTTTCTGGGATGGTAAGGAAAGTGGGTGCGATCTCCAGAGGGGCAGGGAGCCTGGGGACTGGTGTTGCTGTAACTTGGTTTCTGGCTAGAAGGAAGCTGGGGCACTGCTTGTTGTCATCGCTATTGGAAGACGACAAAGACTCCGTGGAAGTCCATACCCCTGGCTGGCCAGGTGCGGCCCTGCTCTCTGGGCATGGCACAGGTGCTTTCCGCCTCTTCTGGATGTTCAGCTTTTTTAGGGTGTTTCCTTTCTGTATGTCGTCCACGTATTTAAGGAAATCTAAGTCTAGTTGATAACCATAGGGTGTCTCCACAAAATAAGGATCTCTCTGTTCCTTGTCATGGTCTCCATTTACAACATCATCTGCTTTTCCTGAGGAATAGAGAGAAGAGATTTTATTGCCATGTAATACACATAATGGTAAAAAGCTAACGTGTGTATATTGCAGTGTGGCAAGCTGGTATGATTAAAGGGTTGACAGACCCACATTCTAATCCTGGATCTACAATTTACCAACTCGGGTGAGTGAGTTAATAAGCCTCTGGGAAATTTAGTTTCCCCAAGTAAAAACAAAAACAAAACAAGCATTGAGTTGTTAAAAAGAATGTAACGAGATAATGATTTTAAAAGAGCCATGCACATAGCAAGTCCTTACTAAATACTTTATTTTTAAAAAGAATGCATTAGGAGACTTACAACCATTTTTAAATAGATAATTTATTTGGTCGTCTACAGTCTCTTTAAGAACGATAGCAGTCTCATTAGGACTTCTATTTTGTAAAGTGTACTCTGGGCACAAAAAGTAAAAACAGAATTGACTAAGTCAGTGCAGATATGGTAAGCAGGGGATGTGAGTTCTGTCGCCTAAATGGTGGCTAAGGGGTCCCAGCACCTGATTGCCTCTGTTCACCTCCACAAGGACACAACTGGCACTGCCTCCTTCCTTGCTGAGAATGCTGGGACACAGGCGACTTTGAGTAATTAACTCCAGCAGCAAGGGTGCAAGAACACAAAGGACAAACCTCAACTCTATTATTTTGTGTCTTCTCATTTAAAAACAAAACCAAACCTGTACCAACTACAGGAAAAGTTTTCTCCACTCTGATTTCTTTTGTACAAAACATTCACTATCCCAAGAATGCCCTGTTTTGTAGCTGTGGTATATGCAAACAGATGCAAAGGAGAATGGAAATAAGGGCAAACCTCTATCCAAACACTGGATCACGTGGTGCTGGGTAAATGCTACTTCTGCCTAAACCAAACATTTAGAAGAGGAAACACAAGAACCTTTCAAGGCACAGACTTTGCTGCTGACCTGAGCTATGCATTTCGACTGGAAAAGCAAGGCCATTTTTGTTTAAATTGTAGGATAGAGGAATGTATTTTCCTAGAGTCATAAGCAGAAGCTCTGCATTTTTAGAGCTATGGGAAAAGACCCAAAAGCAGCGAGAGAAAACACAAGCCATGTATTTGGATCGTAACCCCACCTGATTGCTGTCAAGGTCCAAGTATTTCCAGCAGTTTGGGTTGCCAGCCCGCCCTTCCCACTCCTAACCGACACTGCTGAATATTTATACCAGATATGTGAAAGCTCTGACCAAAGCTTTTGCCTCCATTCGCCCTCTTTCGTCTGAAATGTTGGAGAGAAAAGTACAAAAAGAAGATTGCCAAGCAGAGGAATAAAAAGGTGTGTATTCTTCATGCCCTGATTTAAAACAATATTTGATTGTTCCAGCTGTGGGAATTCAGGTACTAGATTTCAATTCCAAACCATACAGAGAAAGAGTTCTCTTTGAAAGAAATGCTCAGCATCCACCACTTTCTAGTCAAGAGAAGAGCGAGCTGATGAAAGGTGCCGGTGCCTGGAAACCGGTGCTCATGCTAATAGACGGCGTCTTCCCGCCTCTCTTTCCTTTTGAACTCTACATGGACAACACAGTCACTCAAAATATGCAGCCAGACCCGTTTCTAGTGCTGTCTGAAATTCCACTAGGAAAGAGAAAGTGCAGGCTCGGGTGTCAGATACAGGCAGACATCTCACAGGCACCAGCAGCTGGGGCTTCTAAATCAGGCAGCTCCAGACCCTGTGGGGCCGCGGCTCCCGGGGCTCCCGCAGACCATGGGGAACTCAGCCGGGAGGTGAGCCCGCGCGCCACCCGACTTGCTGGCCCCCAGGCCCGCCCGCTCTCGGCACACGTACCGGGCGCCCGCTGCGCTCCCCGCCGGCCCGCCCCGCTGCACCGCACACCGGATCTGCTGTTCCAACGCCCTGCTCCTTCACCCGATAAGGAAAAAAAGGTTCAACAGGCGTGTAATCTTAGCCGGGCCACGAGCGAACACCATAGGCCGAGTGTTCACCAATGAAGTCTCCCTCCGCCTCCGGTGACACCACCCCCGGCACACTCAGCTGTCCGGTATTCCCTGCTTTCTTAATGAAAACAGGAAACCGGAATCGTTCGAAAATGTGCGTCCTTCATTCCAGTGCTGCCAGAAGTAAAAATAAAGCCAGCAATTTAGCCATATCCACAGAGAGGCTCTGTCAGCTGGACCGGCCACTTCTTCAGGAAAGTGTGTTCCTGTGTGGAAACTGGGCGTCCGCAGCCCGCAGTCACCTGAGAGGGGGAGGCACAATTGGCTCCACTGTTCTGCAGGTTCTCCAAGTCCCCAGCAGCGCCCCGGGGTTCCAGAGCGCTGGGAACTCACTCGGTGCCTGGCTCCTCAGCAGTGACAAGAAATTCTCCTTTAACATGAGTCTCAACTCAGCTTTTGCCATTGATAAAAGTCTCTTTAAAAAAAATTTTTTTAAACACCTTTTTCTAGTTACAAAAGTAGTACGTTTAAAAAAAAAAAAGTCACCTACAGACTAAGAAAAAAAAGTCACTCATCTCTCACCATCTACTCTAGTGGCAATAGTTATTATTTTGTTGTAATGCCTAGGTTTTTATAGTTTTTAACATAATTACTTTTCCCACTTAAGCATTTTCAATAGGAGAGGTTTTTTTTTAAATGTTTTCTTTCAAAAAAAAATTTTTTTTAACACACTGATTTAACACCAGGATCTAGAATACAACAAAATACATCACGTTTTTTCAGTGAAATTTAACTGTCATATACTAAGTTATTCCTGAAGTTTACAAAAGTCATGGTCACGATGAATTATCTTCAGATGGACCCGGACTCCTAAATCTGGGCAGCAGGAGAGGTTAGACTTTTACCATGTTAAGGCTTGATGATTTGCTACTACTACTTGAATTAGACTACCTGAAGGCTTTGTAATCTAAGTTTCATTCTCTGGCAACTAAAAAAGTAAGCTGTGTTTTCAAGGTGTTATTTTTTGAACAACTATCCACAGTATGAATTGTTTCACAATTAAAGACATTTAGTGTTACTATTTTTTATATCTGTTTTCCAATGTACTTTTATTACATACATTAACACAAATGGTGCTTACAGGGCCCTCATTGATTTCCCAACTTTCTTCATGTATGTAGTCTGAGCTCCCTATGCTAGACTGTACTATCTTGAGAGCAATAAATTTAATATTTAAAATATCCTTCATTGGCCCTGGCCAGTTGGCTCAGTGGTAGAGTGTCGGCCTGGGGTGCGGGAGTCCCGGGTTTGATTCCAGGCCAGGGCACACAGGAGAAGCGCCCATCTGCTTCTCCACCCCTCCCCCTCTCCTTCCTCTCTGTCTCTCTGTCTCTCTCTTCCCCTCCCGCAGCCGAGGCTTCATTGGAGCAAAGTTTGCCCGGGCCCTAAGATGGGCAGAGCATCACCCCCTGGTGGGCGTACCGGGTGGATACCAGTCGGCAGCATGCAGGAGTCTGTCTGACTGCCTCCCCATTTCCAACTTAAGAAAAATACAAAAAACAAAAAAAACAAAAAAAATAAAATATCCTTCATTATTCCCCTTTCACAACCAGATACAACAATTAACAACATGCTGGGAACAAAGTAGATAATTTTAAAATGTTTCCTGAAGGAATAATTGGATATACAGTATAACATAATGAGTGTTAAAAAACATCTTAATGCTCTGTAGACAGTGTTGCTTGTTCTATATTAGTGGTTGTGTGTGTGTGTGTGTGTGTGTGTGTGTGGGTGTATGTGTGTGTCACAAAGAGACAAAGAGAGGGGGGGGACAGACAGGGACAGACAGACAGGGAGAGAGATAAGAAGCATCAATTTTTTGTTGTCACACCTTAGTTGTCCATTGATTGTTTTCTCATATGTGCCTTGACCGGGGGCTACATCAGAGTGAGTGACCTCTTGCTCAAGCCAGATGAACCTGCACTCAACCTGGCAACCTTGGGGTTTTGAACGTGGGTCCTCTGCATCCCAGTCCGACGCTCTATCCACTGCGACACCGCTTGGTCAGGCTGTATTAGTGTTAAGGACAATTCTTGAAAGATGCTGTTTCAGTAGTTCTCTTTAGGTTGTAAAATTATGGGTGGTTTTAATTTTATACATTTTTATAACATGTAGGTATTTGCCTTTTTAAAATAGGATTACAAGAAATCACTATTTAGAAAGCAAGAGAGATGAACTGAAGGAAACTCCAAGAAAGGTCATTTGGGAGATGGATGAACAAGATAGCAATGGCAAAGACAGCTAGATGTTCCTCAGTGTGTGTTTTACCTTTCCTGCACATTAATAGAACTCCTATGTTTAGCTGGGCAAACCTCCCTTAAAAGACACAGAACAGGCCCTGGCCGGTTGGCTCAGCGGTAGAGCG
Organism: Saccopteryx leptura; assembly: GCF_036850995.1. Classification (NCBI taxonomy): domain Eukaryota; kingdom Metazoa; phylum Chordata; class Mammalia; order Chiroptera; family Emballonuridae; genus Saccopteryx; species Saccopteryx leptura. The sequence goes on along the minus strand of NC_089504.1, from coordinate 60,029,332 downwards.
TCGGCCTGGCGTGCAGGAGACCCGGGTTCGATTCACGGCCCGGGAACATAGGGGAGGCGCCCATCCCGCAGCCGAGGCTCCATTGGAGCAAAGATGGCCCGGGCGCTGGGGATGGCTCCTTGGCCTCTGCCCCAGGCGCTGGAGTGGCTCTGGTCTCGGCAGAGCGACGCCTCGAAGGGGCAGAGCATCGCCCCCTAGTGGGCGTGCCAGGTGGATCCCGGTCGGGCGCATGCGGGAGTCTGTCTGACTGTCTCTCCCCGTTTCCAGCTTCAGATTTAAAAAAAGAAAAGAAAAGAAAGAAAAAAAAAAAGACACAGGAACAGGTCTATGACCTCCTTTCTTTGAGCCTCCCTCCATCCTGCTGCCTGGAATGCAGATATGAAGATTAGAAATGGAATCGCTATCTTGGACCATAAACGCATCCACAGGGATAGAGGAACAACGGGCTAGATGGAGCCTAGCTACTATGCTACCTGTGGAAAGCTTACCTCTGTATTTTTATATGAAAGAGATACTTCCATTTTGTTTAGCTATTGTCCATTTGGCTCTCTGTTACCTGGAGCTAAACTGAATTCCATGTCTCCATGCCCCCACGAAACAAATTAAGACCAGACTTTGAAAAGAAAAGTGCTAAATAATAAACTGGGGTGATGTAACAATAAAACTTTTTTTTTGTTTTCACACACATTTTGTTTAATTCAAGAATTAGCGAAGTGTAAGAAAAACCCCAACAGTCTGAAAAATCTCTAAGTGGGTTATAAGGAGACTCTTAACTGACCAAAAGCCTTTTTTGGACTAACAGAGCTATGTCTACTCATACAGAGCCAAAACCACTGCAGTGCCTGCAACCGGAATCCTGAAAGCAACAACTTCCAGTTCAACATTCTGGAATCAGGGCTGTTCCTGGTGTTTACGAGAATTTTCTGAATGTCTGGAAATCCGAGGGTGGAGACTGCTCCTGGCACCACCTCTGCTGTTGTTATAGAGCTTTACTAAAAGCTTAATTGGGTGCAGAAAAGAGTCCTATTCAGTGGAAAGAGTAGGAGGAAGGATTTCTAAGAAATAAAATGAGGTACAGTCTAGCTGGAGGCAAATAGTAAACACCCTAAACGGAACACTATTTGAGATCAGCCCCAGAGGCATATTATCAACAAAAACAATATGACATCATGCAAATGAGTGATTAAAACATAATGGAGTTAACCAGTTCTGAAGACAAGGTAAGTAATGATAGAAGAGAAGGACGGGAAATGGTGAAGATCCGAGGCAGAGCCTGTTGGTGAAGCTCAAAGGAAGATGAGGTTAGAAGACAGGAGGATGACTGAGTACACAGCAGAGGCCACCAGCCGTGGGTCCTGGGCCAGGGACCCCTTGTCCACTTACTCTCTGTTATGTTGTACAACCAGCCCTGTGCTAGGGGCTAAAAGGCCTCATTGAATATTGTCTTGATAACTGTGTGTGGATTAGACTGAGTTACGTAAGAAAGAGATTAAATTTAAGGGGACCTGTAAAATGTTATAATCCCCAAGTCTGAAGTGAGGACCAAATAAAAAATTTATTAATACATTAATACATTCAATTTGTATTTATAATCACTACTGCTTAAAAAAGCAATCTTAGTAATATATCCTTTCTTTCTTCTCTTTCTTCCTTTCCTCTCCCTTCTATTCTCTTTTCTTTTCTTCCTGCCTCCTTCCCTCTTACTCTCTACCAGGCACTGTCCTAAGAGCTGGGGACACAGTGTGAACCAAAGGGACAAGGTGCCCACTCTCACAAGGCTCACAGTCTAGTGAGAGGGTAGAGTGCATGGAAAAAGAAACCTGAAAATACTGGAAGGCAGAAGTGAAGCAAAAAGGCAGAATCACTAGAATCTATACCGGTGTATCAAAGTAAATGGATGGGTTGCTAACAGTGGACCACACAGCTTCTGGGGGTGGCATCATCATCATCACCATTAAGCTGACTGACCAAGATCAACAAACTGGTGGTAATTCTACTCTTCATTCCTGTATTTACCACCTGGTAAAACTTAATACACTTATGAGAGGGGCTCAGTTTATGGACTCAAGAACAATTTGAAATTTCCTTGCAATTTTTTTTTTGCATTAACAGTGAAATGAAGATATTAATATTTCAAAAATCATATCATTTAAGTTCATAAAGTATTAGATGATTTTAACTTTTCAAGGTAACTGAGCATACTGTCCAAACAAGATTTGGTTTAGGAAGACATGAAAATTAATGTGCTCACTGGGAGGTGAAAGTTTAGATGGTAGAAACTAGTTAGAATACTAACCCGCTGGTGGGATTCACACCTGTTTGTCCCAGGGGACCGTGGACAACACGTTTGGAGACATTTTTTAGTGGTTACAACTGGAAGAAGGCAGCTACTGACATCTAGTGGGTAGAGGCCAGGGATGCCGCTATAAACATCCCACAATGTACGGGACAGTACCACCCTCCCCAACAAATAATTATCCAATCCAAAATGTCTCAGCTGAGGATCCCTGTGTTAAATTTGGTGAGCAGAGTGACAAATTCACATTTAGCAACTGAGACTATGGCCATATATATATATATATATATATATATATATATATATATATATATGTTGTAGACTTCAGATCTTCCACTTCTCAGTGGGACCAGAACATCATGCTCAAGTGAAAGGGTGCTAAAAATGCTAAGAAAAACACTAAATACTTTTCTATGCACTCTACTGCAATGAGCCAATCTTTAATATGAGCAAAAGCACTGAAAGTTTTTGGAATAATGTGTCCTGGTGGACTTTTAAATGGACAAAATTTGATATTATTGCTTTATTGATTAATTAGGATACAATGACGTCTTTGTTCTGGCTTTACTACTGCACACTCTAAGCCCTATTACTATCAACTAATGGGGCCATTAAAAATAATTAAATTCTGTGCCACAACTTCCCCACACTCGTACGTGTTTTTCTTCACCATTGTACCTGACTGCTGAATCTGAAGAACTTTGCTAATCCTCATAACTGTATTGTTGCCTCTCACAAAAAGAAGGAAGACTTGTCTTAAATAGCTGAGTCAGTCCCTGAGAATAATTATCACAGCTTCTCATATTGCAAGTCAGCAGAGTGAGAGAGGCCCCCCCCCACCCCCCACTGCTCAAAGCAGACAAAATGAATCTGAATCAGTTAAGGCCAAGAAGCTGGGGGGGTGGGAGAGGGAGACCAGTAGGATGAATTCGGTGACAGAAATATGTTTTCATGAAGTTAGTTACTCATGGTGTGGAAGTAACTGAGTTAGCAAATCAACTTTTCTAGACACGGACCAGTGGGATAAAGAGACAGAGAAGGGGAACAGGTCCTTCTGAACAGGTTTAACAGGAACGTTCCCCTGATGAGACTGTATTACGGCTTTAAGACCCAAGGAGCTTCCTTGTGCCAAATCTACATGAGAAACACAATAAAAAGGAGAACAAAGTAAGTGTTCCTCATTCTGTTTTAAAATATACTGCTCACAAAAACGAGGGGATATTTCCAAATGAATATGAAGTGATAAAATAGCCCCTCGTTTTTGTGAGTAGTATAGTATGTGGCAGGTGAGATTTCTCTTGCTCTTTCATGTACCAAAGAGTAGTTTTAAACCTGCTCTTTACTCCGCCCAGCCAACAAACCTATCCAACCATTTACACACATGATGAGCAGCGATGACGTGCGAGGACCTGCTCTGTGAAGCCTGCGTCCCTGTTTGCGGAGTCTGCGCTACCTACGCAGTTTCACCCAGACCGCTCCTCGGGCTGCAGCTGCTTCGCACCGCTACCTAAACGCTTTGTGCGAACACAATGACAACATTAAAGAAAGTCGAAGTGGATGCCAGAAGTTCACAGGAAACACCAGGTCAACTGATGGTGCTATATTACATATAAACTGCATGGCTTGTTTATATGGCTACATTATAATGTGGTATTGTTTGTCATTATCTGTAACTCTTCACAACTCCATTTAGCTTCTCTCCCTATATCTTTAGATTTCCTTTTACAGCTGATCTTATCTCTGCTTCTTTAACCTGTCTCCACCAACATTAACCTGCACACTGTCCCCCATTACTATCCCTTTCCAAACTGGCTCCATATTCTACTATTCCCCCAGCCCCGAGAGGGACTGCTGATCCAGGGCAGATGCAGTTATCAGACTGCTAGATGGTCTCTTCCTTGCATTCAGTCAATATTTGTTAAGTAGCTACCATGTGTCAAACACTGCTAGGAGGTAAGCAAATGGGACACAGGGCCTGCCTGGACAAACTGGTTACAAGGGACAGACAAGCAGTTGTAGAAATAACTAATATATATAACTAATAAATAACTAATAAAATAACAACTGTGGTAAGTGTTGTGAATGTGAATTACAGGAGGTATGTTGTGAGCAAGCAGCGACCCCAGCTGGGCTGCGTAGGGAGTGTCCCGCCAGTGCTGTATTTCAGAAGTCCACCAGGCACTGTGTGTGGGATGGGTGTTCGGTGAAGAGACCATATAGGAGAAATTCTAGGCAGAGGAAACAACAGATACAAAACCTGCCAGTTTTAGGAATGAAAAGGGGGCTTTGCATGATAACAAGGGTCACTCGGTGATGTAAACTGGAGACAAAGCCCCCATCACACAGGGTCGGAGCTATGAAGGGTACTAAGTAAGGTAGAAAAACGGTCAGATTTGCATTTTAATAAGACTGCCTTGGCTATGTGCTGGAGTATGTACTACAATTCTCTTCAGTGTCCTCCCTTTGGTTTTCCATGACTTGTTCAAGTCCCCACGAATTTTCCTCTGGGTATCACAAATTCCTTTACACAGTGTGAGTTTCATTTATGTTAGCCATAGTGTTAAAACCACCAGAAGGTAGCGCCTGACTGAATTTGGGGCACCCTGTGGTCAACTCCTTCCCCAAAATACTGAAGAGGAAACTGAGAAGGCCTGACACATCTGAGCTTCTCGGGGCTGAACTGGAGACCAGGACTGGGACTTTGGGTCTGCTCTTCAGGACTCTCGCCATGAGCTCATCCTGCTAATAAAAGAAATATTTTTCCTTAAACCAATGTTTGACTCGCTGCAGAGGAAAAGGCTGTGATTTCCTCTTCTGAAGGTGACTGCAGTATGATAAATCTAATCTGGGAGGGACAAGTGTGGTGTGAGTGAAGGCAGGAAGGGGGACAACAGGATGTAGCAAGTTGAGAGGCTGAATGCAAACTTAATCTGTATTTGAAACTATGATGGGAATAGCGGGGACTGAAAGTGTCTGTGAAGCAGAGACAACACGGACCCTGGCAGCCAGCAAGTGTGTCCGCGGAGGAGGGAGAGAAAGACAGGTGCTGTGCTGCTGCCAACGTCCCGCGCTCCTGGCAGCTGTCCTTACTTCCTGCTCTAGCCACACCTGACCTGGGGCTGGTTTGCCCAACAGGGCAGGGTGAAGACAGAGGACAGGGCTAACCCTGGCCAGATGGCTTGGCTGGTTAGAGCTTCGTCCCAAAGCGCAGAGGTTGCCAGTTCAATCCCTGATCAGATCGATGTTCCTGTCTCACTTTCTCTCTTCCCCTTCCTCTCTCTTTCTACAATGAATAAAAAATTAATAGCAAATTAAAAAAATAGAGAGGAAAGGGTTTGGGGGAATGGAAGCAATGTAGTCCCAACAGTCAAGACTTGTACCTACTGAGTGGTCTCTGACAAGCTGGGTTCCAGGTCGGCTTGCCTCTATAGTCACCCGAGTGTTACTGTCTGGCTGCCTGACAAGGACCTTGATGCAGGTGACCCTGATGGCCTGGGGTGTATGCATGATCCAGAACTCAGATAACATATGCTGCCTACTAGTTGTCACTGACTGTCAGTGCACATACTAGCTATTTAAGACAGGGTCAGGAGTCTATCTGGCTCAGAAACTCTCTTTTGGACTCTCACTGTTCAAATCTGGGATAATTTGAGCATCAAACTTATATAATTAATGATAGTAATAAATTACAGTACAGTGAGTAAATTCTGTATCTTCAGTTTATAATGTTATAATAAATAAAGAAGGAATTATGGAAACAGAAAATCAACACTTCACAACCATCATAACAGTGGCTGGTTCATACATGAATCCATGGATGCTAAGGCTAGTGGATAGACACTTCCTACTTAACAAGAGAACATTGCTCCTGACCAGGCGGCAGCACAGTGAATAGGGCATAGGACTCGGATGCAGAGGACCCAGGTTCGAAACCCCGACTTCACTGGCTTAAGGGTAGGCTCATCTGGCTTGAGTGCAGGTTCACCAGCTTGAGCGTGAGGTTACTAGCTTGATTATGGGGTTCATAGACATGACCTCATGGTTACTGGCTTGAGCCCAAAGGTCACTGGCTTGAAACCCAAGGTCAGTGGCTTGAACAAGGGGTCACCACACAGTCTGCTGTAGCCCCTCCCCCGCCCAGTCAAGGCACATATGAGAAAGCAATCAATGAACAACTAAGGTGCTGCAATAAAGAATTGATGCTTCCCATCTCTCTCTGTCACAAAAAATAAATAAATATATAGAGAGAGAGTGAGAGAGAGAATATTGCAGTGCCCTCAGAATACCTCCACATAAAATCCTTTTTAATCACAAAGGGGAAAATGGTGCCTCTACAATGCAGAAAGCTGACAGATAACCTCATGGACCAGGCGATTGAGGCTAGCATCACATGTCCCTGAGGTCATGCTCTGAGAAGAGCACAGCACCGCTTCTGTGGTGTTCCTGCCGGAAGGCATGGCCAGGGTCTGGAAATGATGGAATCTTCTGAAAAGACATTGTACAAAATAATAGGTCTCTTTTTTTAAAACTGCGAAAGTCAGCCTGACCAGGCAGTGGCACAGTGGATAGAACATTGAACTGGGATGCAGAAGACCCAGGTTTGAGACCCTGAGGTTGCCAGCTTGCGCCCAAGGTCGCTGGCTTGAGCAAGGGGTCACTCGGTCTGCTGTAGCCCCCTGGTCAAGGCACATATGAGAAAGCAATCAATGAACAACTAAGGTGCTGCAATTGATGCTTCTCATCTCTCTCCCTTCCTGTCTGTCCCTATCTATCCCTCTGTCACAAAAGAAAAAAAAAAGAATTAAAATTGCGAAGGTCATGAAAGACAAGGAAGGCTGCGGCGAGAATTGTTCTGGATTGAAGAAGATTAAAGAGACATGACAAATCACACGCACAAACACACGCAGAGATGCAGAACTGATGGAGGAAGTGTGGTTAGATGTTAACCACTCTGAATGTGGGTGAAAGAGTGTGAAATGTGAAATGTGAAAGTCTCTTGACACCAATTTATAAATTAAGTTTTAAATTATTTCTCTTTTTCCTGTTTTAAATGTTTATTTTATTGATTTTAGAGAGAGAAGAAGGGAGAGAGAGACAGAGACAAGAATATCGATCAACCTCTGTGCTTTGGAATGATGCTCTAACCAACTGAGCTGTCCAGCCAGGGCAGTTTTAAATTATTTCAAAATGAATTACACACACACACGTCATTTTAGCTAAAGACAGCATTAGGCATTATTTGGCTCAGAAACTCTCCTTTAGGCTCTCACTGTTCAAATCTGGGATAATTTGAGTATAAAGATAACAATTTTAATCATTACATATGTGTGTGGGGGGTCTATACAGCCATATGAACTGTAAACCTACTTTTGCCCGCCCCTGTATTTAAACCTCCCTCCTCTTGTGCCTGCAGGGTCCCTGGGGTATGGGAGTGCAGTCAGTCAATCACCAGGGAGCACAACCAACACTCCACTGTTGCTCATATGTAAATAAAGGAGCTTTTTTTTTTTTAAACAGGGGCTGATGTCTCTGCTCTCCTATGTTACATCTCTTTGAGGAATTTTACATTTGCTTGGGGTATCCCTGGAAACCTGTACAGCTTCTCAATTACTAATCTTACAGACTGATGTGCTAGGAGTCCCATTAGAGAGAGAATGAAGTCTAAAAGATCCTTTCTGTGGCAATAAAAGCCTTTAACAGTGTAGCCTCGATCCCGCAATTCCCAGCTCCCTCCCCACACCGGACCTCAATCTACAGGCACCTTCCAGCCTATCTGCCTTTGCTCCCCCTGCTCCCCCTCCCAGCACACCAGCCGTTCCCCAGTCTCTTCCATCTGTCAGAATTAGCTGAATCAACCTTAAGGACCAAACCCAAACACACATCCCACCCTTTGTAAGGCCTTCATTTATCTCTTAGTGCTCTGTCTTGGTAAGAACTGGTGTCCTTCCCTCCATTTCCTAGCACACTTTGCCGATCCTGTACCGACATGTGTTATAGTTAGTAGGCACATGGCTGCCATCCCCTAATAGACCACAAGTATCTTGGGGGGCAGGAACTAAACACTATTTAGTTTCCTATCCCTCAGTGGAGAGCATGGTGCTTGGCACACAGCATATTCAATATTTGTTGAAATGAAAAACCCCATGTCTAAGCATATAACAATTAAGTATGGTAGAGAAAGAGCTGTAACGATTAAAATCAGGTACTCCAGGGCCAGACTGCCTGAGTTGGAATCCTCGCTTTGGCACTTTCCAGCTGTTGGTGCAATAGATTCTATCCCAACAGTCTCATTGGGAAAAATAATGACCTGCCTGCTTCACCACGTGCCTGTGGACCACCGAGAACAATGCCTACTGCTGACTATTGTTGGATCACCCTCTGTAGGCTGGTGAAGCATACAGCCCTGGCATCCCAGAGATGACGCAGAACTCCTCTCCTCCACCCAGCCCTGCCCCCCTTTCCTGGCTCCAGAGAAGCTAGGGTTTGAGGTGTTGATTCAAAATCAAATGAGTTTGCTAAAATCTGGAGGTCACCCACTTCCCAGAGTGGACGAGGCAGATGCAGCCGGGCCCTGCAGCAGCACGTGCCTGTGTGCCCGTGCTCACACCGGGGCTCAGGGAGAGCCAAGTGCTGGCGCCCATTTGCTGTGGAGGGAGCCTCACGCCAACATCAATGATGCATAAGGAGGTAAAGTAAAACAAAGCAAAAGTAGGCAAACATCCTCTAACCTTTAAAAATATACTGCTCACAAAAATTAGGGGATATTTCAAAATGAATAATAAGAAGCGATGAAATATCCCCTAATTTTTGTGAGCAGTATATTATGGCCAAGTTAAAATATTTACTTCTTACAATAAAAAGGACAAATGTATGCACTGGTTTTTCTGAATAATCTCATTCTCCTACCTCTACCAAAGTCATAAGAGTAAAGCACTCTTTAACACACTGCGCAAAGATGTGTGTTTTAGATCCACTGAACACCTTCCCATGCAATCATTGAGAATGGCTTGCCTCAATTGGGGGGAGGTGTAATTCTTTCCCTAAATCAAGAACAGGAGCTGTAAATGTTTCCTCGTTCACGGACACGCAATGGGCAGTAGGGATCTGGAATTGCTCAATGCAGCGAAAAGGTCTGGATGTGTGAAACGAGGGGGTTGGTGGGACCCGATGATTTCCAAAGGTTGCTTCCAGCCTCTGCCTCTGTACATGACACAGAATTTCATAACATCGCATGCTATGTGAACAAGTGAAGAAAGAAGTTAATTGCAGCAGCTGTCAGACCAGATGTTCAGGCAGCCAGAGCCCGAGGCCTTGCTCTCTTCTCCTGTCATTCGGCAGCACCTTTCCAGTTGCACTTTAACAACTGTACAACCTCACGGCCCCCAAATGCGACTTCCCTTTGCTGTATCATCAGTTCTACTCCGGGCGTGTCAGGAGTCCAGAAGCCAGGCTGCAGGTGAGCAGCGGAGAGGGAAGCCAGTGGGAAGGATCACTGTCCCTGGGAATGGCATGGGCTGTGCCTCAATAAAGGGTGTATTGTATTCAGGAGGCCCGTGACATCACAGGGGCCTCGAGGTCCCCACAATGCCCTCTTCTCCCGTGTTCAGTGTCAACTACAAGGTGCAAAGACTCTTCACCCACCATCCTTCTGAAATAGCCAAGATGCCACAGGGTCCTCAGTTCTCGCCCTTCACCACTGAGGCAGTGTGCTCTTCAATGCCCAGTGCCTAATTTAAAAAAGGACTGCTGAAATACAGCTCAATTTTCATGCATGCAACCAGGAGAACTAGCTAGGAAAGTAAATACTGTTTTCGAAACTTTCTTCAAAAGTAACATGCTGCTTTAATTGTAAACAAGAAAATGGTCCAGTTCAAAGGGTAATTTTGTGAAAAACTGAGAAGAAACATAAACTGGGACTTTGGGATAGAAAAGGCTTTTCTAAAATAATAGGAAAAATTGGGGGTGGAGGGGCTGAAGTAATTATATGAATCGCAGCCCTTATTTTGTTTTATAGTGTTTATATAAGAAAAAGAAACCAGCTTTAAAGCACACTGAGCAGTTCCCCATTAGAAAAACTGAGCTATAAACAAATGACCAAAAATGGATTTAGCAACAAAAAAGGAAATTCTGGAATTTAATTAAACCACCAACTCAAAAATCTCAAACCTTGGCATATGCGTACAACCTTTCCCTTCTGTAACAATGGTATCTTTATGTTAAGGCCACAGCTAAAGCTGGAGTTTTCACTGAACCAAAAATAAGGTACTGAGTTATCCTTTCCAGCTTGCAAGAAAAGCAAATGCTTCATAGAACATACAGAGCTTGAATTTATATTTCACTTACCCCCTCCTCCCAGAACATCACACTATCCTCTATTTTTCTTTTTTGGGGGGCTTTCTTACTTACCCACCCAGAAACAAAATAACTGATTTTCGGCAAGCAGGAAGCCAAGTCTCAGGCATACTTCCCTCGGCATTAAAGGGACGACACACATTGGCAGGCAAAGAGCTCACGAGCTGTTGCAGAGAATTTATTTATACCCATTTGGAATTTCCTGACCAACTAGCAGCCTGCTGGCTGTGGGGTTTAATGCCAGGAGTCTCGGCGTCAGTGAGACAGCAAAAACTACCAAGGAATGGAACTGCTAGCAAGGATCTTAACAAAAGAGATGAAAACAGACCTCTCCCAAGGCCCCTTCCGATTTTTCAAACTATCCTTCTTAAACTGCTAACCTAGAAATGCAGATGTAAACTTGTTAATTCTAGGGAGAACTTGGAAAGGCAGCAAATGTTTCCTTCTTCTTCCCGCTGACTTATTCCCTGCCCCCAAGCCCTCCAGGGCTGAGAAAGGCTCACTGTTTTAATTTGAGCGCCAGATCAGCAGCCCTCTATGAAGGAAGTGATTCAGTGTTACACTGAACCCAGGCTGGGCTGGAGGCCAGTGGTTCCTTTCCTTGGAGTACTTTCAGTGTATTTTTATTTAATGCAACATACAATTTGAAGGCTAAAAACACTCCCACTTTGTAAACCACAGACCCAAATGTTTTTTAATTTCATATTCCCTTAAACATTTTATCCAAATTAGATCATGTGACTTGCTAAGACAACATCAATTCCCAAACAACTGCATTCTGTTTTAGGGTGAGAGTATCTTTGAGCAACCTTTTGTTTCTGTTTAAAAAGTTAGTAAGAACGGTATGTCCCTCTAATGATTTAAATTCATCACCTGAAGAAAAAAGAAAAAAAAAGAAAAGTTTCTTTTAAATTGTTCATCATCTATGCCCAAATCCACTGGGGAAATGTGAATCTAGAGGAACAAGATTTGTGGAACTTTGTCTAAAGAGCAAACAAGCAAAGCCAGTTCCCAACAATAAAGCAGCGATTAGCAAAGATTAGAGATGACTCTAAATGGCCTGCTTTGTAAACTTGAAAACAGGGGACAGCTATGTAGAGAGAGGCAAGGTTGACAGGAACCCATTGGATTTGCCTAGTTTGACCGGTTCATTTTAGTGGCTGCACCCCTCCCCCACCATGTCACTTCATTTCTCTTCTCACTGCATTCTCCCGTGCACATCTGGTGGCTGGATGCTTTAAGTGATGACCTCTGGGACAGACATTTTTCTGTGTGAACCTACAAAGATTCAACTTTTTAAAGATGATGTGGGACTCACTTAATTTTGTTTTATACCAAGTAAATAAACTGATTCAAAGGGAAATAACAAACTAAGAACAAAGCTTCAAGTGCCTGACCTTTGGAAAATGTACAGAGTCCAAATAGTTCACAATTATTGTACCCAATAACACTAACATTAGAGAAGAGATTTGAACTAGGCCTATTTTTATCTTTTTGGGGGGACTTGAAAAAAAATTTATTGAGATATTTACATCCATAAAAGTCACCCATTTTAAGAGTGCAGTTTGGTGAGTTTTAGTAAATGTATACTAATGTTAGTTGTGCATCTAACACCAGAAGAAAATGCCCATCACCCTAAAATTCCCTTGGGCTTTGTGTGTGTGTTGTGTGTATGACAGAGACAGACACAGAGACAGACAGACAGACAGAAGGATAGGGACAGACATACAGGGAAGGGAGAGGGATGAGAAGCATCAATTCTTCATTGCAACACCTTAGTTGTTCATTGATTGCTTTCTCATATGTGCCTTGAGTGGGGGGCGCTAAGCAGAGCAAGTGACCCCTTGCTCAAGCCAGCGACCTTTGGGCTCAAGCCAGTGACCATGCGGTCATGTCTGTGATCCCATGTCCAAACCAGCAGCCCCGTGCTCAAGATGGTGAGACTGCGCTCAACCTGGTTGAGCCTGCGCGCAAGCCAGCGACCTCAGGGTTTCAAACCCGGGTCCTCTGCGCCCCAGACCGACACTCTATCCACTGCGACACTGCTTGGTCAGGCCCTTGGGCTTCTTTTATCATTTACTTTTAACAGAGAAATTTTTTCTTTGTACTTTTTGAAAAAATTCTGGTATTATTTAGTCACATTATTATATTCCAAGCTAAATATTAACATAAAAAAAACTTGTTCTTAAGAATTAAACTGAGGAAAGCATCAGAATGTAGTGTTTCTTAATCCTGCAAAGAAAAATCCTGCTAAATTTTAATTTTATTTTATTTTTGACTCTGTTCTGGTAAGAACAGAGCTTATTCTACAAAACAGTTGACGGTAATAATCTTTTGTATGTGTGCTTCTATGAAGAAGAAGTCTAGCAGAAAAGTCACTGTATGCAAATAATTGTCTACTCCTTCCATGGAGAGAATTACAAAGGTTGGAATGTGAGAAGAATTAAAAATAGGAGCTCCTCCTACTTGGAAACTGTCAGTCACAAAGGTTCCCACTGTAAAGAGAAAGACACGTGTGTCTGTCTTTACTCCCTAATTTATGCACAAAAAAAGAAGCCAAATGCAGTCTGAGAGGATGAAGATGTTCTAAGGTTTTTGCTCTGATAGGTGGACAGTAGGCAGAAAAGGTGACTCTCAGTGAGAAGGAAAATGGACTATAGACAAGTCTTGTGCTTCCAGGTGGGCTGAGGGCACTAATACAGTTTTTCTCCCATGGATGGCAGACGCAGAGTTCCGAGACTGCAATCAAGCATATGAACCCATTCTTCTCTAATACTTAACAGAATTACTGCATCAAGACTTTCTCTCCTGGGGGCCTCACCCCAAGTCTACTGATAAAACCAGTTAAATGATGTAGTGACTGGTTACAATGAATTATATTTTGTACATCTTTTTCTCTTTTTGTGACAGAGACAGAGAAAGAGACAGATAGGGACAGACAGACAGGAGGGAGAGAGATGAGAAGCATCAATTCTTCGTTGTGGCACCTTAGTTGTTTATTGATTACTTTCCCATATGTGCCTTGACCAGGGGCTACAGCAGATGGAGTGACCCCTTGCTCAAACCAGATGAGCCTGCACTCAAGCTGGCGACCTCGGGGTTTTGAACCTGAATACTCAGCGCCCCAATCTGATGCTCTATCTACTGTGTCACCTCCTGGTCAGGCATATTTTGTGTATCTTAAGATGTATATATCTTGCCTGACCAGGAGGTAACACAGTGGATAGAAGACTGGCTTGGGATGCTGAGGACCCAGGTTTGAAACCCCGAGGTCGCTGGCTTGAGTGAGGGCTCATTCGGCTTGAGAGTGGGGTGCTGGCTTGAGCATGGGATCACAGACATGACCCATGGTCGCTGGCTTGAGCTCAAAGGTCTCTGGCTTGAGCCCAAAAGTCTTTGGCTTGAAGCCCAAGGTCTCTGGCTTGAGCCCAAGGTCACTGGCTTAAGCCCACGGTTGCTGGCTTGAGCAAGGGGTCATTGGCTCAGCTGTATCATCCCTGGTCAAGGCACATATAAGACAACAATCAATGAACAACTAAGGTGCCACAACTATGAGTTGATTTTTGTCATCTCTCTCCCTTCCTGTCCATTTTTCTCTCTAAAAAACCAAAAAGATGCATATACCCTGACATACCCTGGATTTACCTTCCTCCTTCTCTCCTTGATTTCTTAACACTCTCCCAGTCTCACAGACACAGCACAAATGCACTTGGGTTTATCAGTCTCACAACAGCCTCCCTGACCTCGTCTTTCCCCACCAGCCACTGTGCACAATTCCTGTGGACGCCACTGTTCCAAGTGCGTCATACAGATACGAACTCATCTAATCTTCACAAGAACCCTGTGAGGTAGGTATGATTGCTGGCGTTCTGCAGCTGAAGCTCATGTCATCCATACTGCTATTCTACTGCTACTGCCTACTCAGTTGCTACACTGGTTTTACATGGCACTGAAAAGCCACATGCCAAGCACCTTCTTTCCTACAAGAAGGTGGCCCAACAGAACACACTCTCAGGCCTCAATGTGGCACCACTTCATGACATTCATTTGTTCCCTTGCGTTTTCTCCTTCTCTCTCTTTTTTTTGCGCACATGTATGCAAGAAAGAGAGAGAGAGAGAGAAAGTCAGACATTAAGAGAGAGAGCAAAGAAAACTGGGAAAGGAAGCTAACATTTCTGAAGGGTGGGGAGGAGGAAGAGCATGCCGTTTCAATGCTTGTACCATTCCTGCCCCTTCTGATGTACACCCACACCAAACATTCTCAGGCAAAATTCTTCTAGTTTGCAAGGTCAGCTAAAATATCAATTCTTTCTAAAGCTGTCTCTTGTCTTTGCAGCCACCTCTTCTGTCTAGCTCTCAGAGCTGCTTGTTCTTCCCTCTGTTCCAATTCGTGCACACACCTCACATCCCTACTAACTACCAGCTTTGTCTTTTCCATCTCAACTATAGATGTGTCCCATCACTGTAGTAGGTGACCAGGGCTATTTGGTCAATTTAATTCCTTCCAGGAGTCAAACTTTGAGTGTTTGTTTCCTTTCAAAGAGCTACAATAAAAATATCAAGGACTCTGAGCCCATGCCCTCATTCTAGAGCTGAGGCCGGACCCTGGCCCAGAGTGGTGAGAGGAGGACTAACACCTTTGCATTCAAGGTGGAGGTGCCAACGCTCGGACCCTCCCAGTGCAAGCACCTCAATGCCACAAGTTCTCAACTCTGCTGCACAATCACCGCGCCTGGGGCTGTTTCTAAATGTGCTGAGTCACCCCCACCCTCACCCCAGTGAATCAGAATCTACTGGGCTGGGATCAGAGACATCAGCAATGTTAGAAACTCTGCAGCTGCATCTACGCCACAGCCTGTGATGAGAACGGGGCCTGAAACCATGCAAATCCTATAACTCAAATATATTCTTCCTTTAGGCTTAAAGGAAACTGAGAACCAAACTGGGGCAGCCCTTAAAGCAATTCAAGTACCATCAGTGTCCAGATCACAAGTTCCAACACCTTTAGAGTCCGGCCCAGTAGCTGAAAGGAAGGGATGTGGAGGGAGTTAGAAGAGACCAGCGAGCACCTTTCCTCTCCACTGACTACTGCCCAACAGAAAGACAGACTCAGGATAGGCAGAGCTTTTGACTTTTCAAGAGCAGCTGAGAAAACTGATCTTTTTACACAAAATTACCTAATTTAAACATTTTTGGCAACAAATTAAAATTAAAGCAAAACTTTAAGTTGGCCAAACAGAACACACTCCCAGGCCCCAATGTGGCACCACTTCATGTCATTCATTTGCTCCCTTGCGTTTTCTCTTTTTCTCTCTCTTTTTTTTTGCGCACATGTGTACGAGAAAGAGAGAGAGAAAGTCAGACAGTAAGGAAGAGAGACAAGAAGTACAACTCATAGTCGCATCGCTTTAGCTGTTCACTGACTGCTTCTCATGTGTGGCTCCAGCCAAGCCAGTGACCCCTTGTTCAAGCCAGAGACCATGGGATCATGTTGATGATCCTGTGCTCAAGCTGGTGAGCCTGCGCTCATGCCAGTGACCTCGGGGTTTTGAACCCAAGACCTCGGTGTCCCAGGTTGATGCTCTATCCACTTCGCCACCACCGGCCAGGCTCCCTGGCCTTTTCTTTTCTCACTTTCTAAGTGACCCACTTTTTCTCATTTCAAATTGCAAGAGTCTTGTTGGGACAAACTATAAAACAAATTAGAAAAACAATTTTAATTCCAGTGCGTATTTACTTAAGCTGTGCTTAAATTTAGCTTTTACTACTAAGACGTATCATTTAAAAAATAAAGACAAAGGCAATACCAAGCAACATCCCAGGATATCTACCACCACTTCTCTTACAGGTCAACTTAATGTTCAAAACCCCTTACCTGTACGTAGTCATCTCAAAAAAGAAACAGATTGAAAGCAGAGTGCTGTTACCACTTTTAAAGCGGCCTGGGTTATTCCTGCTGCATTTGAGACTTTTTCCCAGACCCTAAAGAATTCAAATACCTTATCATGCTATTTCACCCATCTTTTCTCAGACTTGGGGTGGGGTGTGACTCCAAAAGCAGGGTGTCTAAGGTGACAACAGTGAGGGAGAAACATGGGCGTAGTTCCTTTCCTGGTCACCACAGCTGCCTCTCCACCCACATCCATCACAGCCTGAGGGACTTTCAGGACTTGCAGAGGATTACAAGGGCAGGTCCAGCAAGGGCTCCTTCTTGTCTTGTCAGGTGTGTACAGTGTTGGGTGTTGGAAGAGGACTCTCCTGTGCATGACTGTATTAGAAGGATCTGCTCCTAAAACTTAATGCAAGGAGAGGCCACAAGCAACATAAGGAGGGTGTGACATGCGAGATTCTACTCAGGAGAGTGAAATTAGGAAGAGGATGCTATGGACAATGGGCCTACCTTAAAAGGACAGAAAAACAACACTGTCTTTATACCTTACTCAACAAAGTGCATGTCTCTCAACATATTTAAACCTTAGCAATGGAGTCACAATGAATTCATACATATTAGGCTTTCTTTTCAGTCTGGGTTGCCCCAGGCCTATTATTTTCATCAAATGTAAACAAGAGACTGTCATACAATATGTTATCATTGAGATTTGAAATCAACATTTAAAAAAGCCAAATGACAAAATGAATTGGAGGACGAGACCAAATAAGGGAATTAAAACTTTAAATTAGATTACCACAAAGACTATAAAGCTATAAATAATCAGTGCTAATAAGGATAGTTTATTTCTCCCCATCTAAAAGGGGTGATAGATCTGTGGAGACCTTCCCAAGAAAACTGTGGGAGAGAAGGAAGGTAGACCAACTGGCCACACCCCCACCTGAGCGGATACCAACTCAGGTTCTCATCCCTAGTTTCAACCACCCACCAAACCAGACTAGATAAGAGGCCTGGGACAAAAGACACTGACCAGAGCTCTACCTCTTCTTCCTCCTCCTCCTCTCTCTCTCTCTCTCTCTCTCTCTCTCTCTCTCTCTCTCTCTCTCTGGATGGGTTGCTAAAAGCAGAGAGAGGAGAAAAGAGGCCACGGGGGCTAGAAAGAACTTTTCAAATGGCCTGTGACAATAACTCTTCCTGCATAACCACATTATATTTGGTCACCTCTCCCTGAAACCCAGAGCATTTAACATACAATATCATTTTATGCCTACCTGGAGCACGTGATGAAAAGAAAGCAGATACTACAACTTCCATTTAGTCAAAGGTAAGAGGAGGAAGAAAGCAAGCCAAGTGTGTGTGACAAACTGAAAGCCACCTGTTCATTCAGAAAAAATACCCAGGAGAAGAAGCTGGGAGAAAACCGCAAAGGGCACTACAATATAAGATTGGCAGCTGGCAGGGCTCAGTTCAGCCCCACTCTGTATGAGATGCCCAGCAGTATGCCAGCACAAAGTTGGTGTGCCACAAATATCTGTTAGGACTGAGCATGTTGACTCTACCCTGAGTACTAAGCAAGCCATGATGGGCACACCAAAATGAAGATGACATGGAATCGTGCCTCCTAAGACCTCAAAGCTTACAGAGTAGTGAAGCACACAACCACAATCTCTAACTAAAAGCAAGTGGTGGCAATAACTTAATAGGCCACATAGCTCTCTAGAATTAATCAAGAGGAAGGGTTGACTTTCCACTGGGAGCATCTGAGAATACTTGCTAGAAGAGGTTAAGATAGGAAGCAGGACTTGAAGGGCAAGAGGAGCCTATATTAACAGCTATGGCAAAGACATCCATACCAAAAAAATAAGGCTTTGAGCAAAGCCACTCAGAGGGAAACAGGGCACAGTGGGACCGGGAACAGCAGCTGGCAGGGTGCAGAAGACCCCAGTTCTCTCATAACTGTTTGGACAGAGCTGCCTGGAGCCATGGAGAGCAGGAAGGCTCACCATGATTTCTGCAATCAGGTCCAAAGAAACAAAAATAGACCCTGAATTCTCTCAAAAGAAGGCCAAAAACAACAGCTCAGAGTTAAGAGAAGGGAACAGAGATGAAAGTTAATGAAAGATAAAATGTTCGGAGAGAAAGAAAAAATAACAAAAGTATAGAAAGCTCCTCAATCTCACCAGCCATCCTTAACAAAACAAAATCACCAAGTAGTTAGAATAAGGCAAAGACAGACCACCTTTCACAGGGTTGGTCCATTACATAAAAGAGGGAAACAGCTGCCTTTTGGCCAAATCAATTTCTGTGCAGTCATTTAAAAGTGAGCTACTGAGTGGCCTGACCTGTGGTGGCGCAGTGGATAAAGCGTTGACCTGGAAATGCTGAGGTCACCGGTTCGAAACCCTGGGCTTGCCTGGTCAAGGCACATATGGGAGTTGATGTTTCCAGCTCCTCCCCCCCTTCTCTCTCTCTCTTATCTCTCCTCTCTCTTTCTCTATCTTTCTCTCTCTCTGTCTCTCCCTCTCCTCTCTAAAATGAATAAATAAAAAGAAAATTGTAGCAGGAATTCTTTAAAAAAAAAAAAAAAGCGAGCTACTGAGTGAATGAACTGGCTGACTGAATGAAGTACTTCTACTGAATTTTGAGTCGTTCCTTCTGGTAGTCCCCAAACAAAATCCTAACTTAAATTCACCACTATTTGTAAAGTTTACTTTCATCAGCAAAGTGTCCAGAACACCAAGGAATAAATACCCCAGAGGAAAAGCTCCCCACTCTAAGTAAGATCCTTTTACCTTTCTGATGATTTTCTGGTCTTGTTTTCTTCACTTAAAATTAATATCCTGAGGTGGCATAAATTCCAGTAGCTATTTTTGTAGTGTCCAAAGAATGTCCACGCACCCCTCCTCAGAGAATCCACAGCTCGTGCGTGTGCGTGTGTGTGTGTGTGAGAGAGAGAGAGACAGACAGACAGACAGACAGACAGAAGAGAGTAGAAGGCAGTGCTCAGGGCCTGCTGGGCTGACAGAGCTTGTGATGTAACGTGACCATTTCTCTTCACACGGCCAAACAGCTGTCCCTGGGGCAGACTTGGAAGCTGTGGAAAGCGTGGTGCTAATGGAAAAATCTGGTGGCACAGGACTTCGATGTTTTGCAATTTTTTCCTGTAGGCTGCATTGCTGAAATGGTCTGACATGCAACCCATTCCCTCCTCCCCTCCCAGCCCACAGACTTCCAGGTCTCCACCCCGGTGTGCTATAAAAATTGGTGTATCATCAGGCTGATTCACCCCTGGAAGGGGTGGAGTCCCAGAGAGGGTACATGCTGCATAAAGCCGGCAGGTATTATGCCTCCTCTGCCAGGTCAGCGCAAGACAGATCAGTCTTTGTCCTCACAGTTGGAGAGAAACACGCCAAACGGGCTGCTTCAAAAACAATTCCCTGGTTCGTTCCAGGTTTGAATAAAGCGTCCCAGTTGCTCTGTCTGAAACGGTGAAGGAAAGGAAACAAATGAGCTGTACCTTGGTGGGTACCTGGAGTCAGATGAAGGGGATACAGACAGCAGAGAGCGAGTGAACTATTTTGGATTTTAGTCATAGAAAAACACAAAGGTTGATGCACATGACTACGGTTTTAAAGATATTAAGCAGCTGGATTATGAATTATTAGAAATATCAAATCTCTCTCCCCATTTTGTATTTCTAGTTTGGAAACATTCTCTCCTTTTTCTTCTAAGAGACTCTGAGATGTGTCTACTGGACAGAGACACTACAAATGCCTTGGTCGAGTGGACGGTTGATGCAGAGAAAGGGGCACTCAGAAAATGGGCGGGGATGGGAAATCCTGGCAGGACAAGCTGAATCAATGTTTTCACAAAAAGATTTACAAAGCTAACGGGATTTATCAGCTAAACCAAATATTGTGAGACTCAATTTAGAAAGCCCCATGACTATTTCTTGATTCTACCTAACAGAAATCCTATCTAAAATATAATCATGTTCAAAATATAAAAGATCCCTCAGAGAGAAAACTCCAATTAAATAAAATCATGAAAAAGAACCTAAAATAAACTCAGTACTTGTGACGAAGCTAATGGCTTCTATAAACTGCTACCCTAGTACCAGCTCCTTTAAATAAAGGTTCACATGGTCAAATTGTAACCATGTCCACAACCTTTGGTCCAGCTGGGAGAAATGGCACAGTTCACTCAAATCTGGCTTGTCACAAAGACGGAGTAAGAGTTGTACAAAGATTTAACTTTCAGGATAAGAATAAATCCCATGAATCCAGCAATTTGTCCCTTGGTCCAGTTCTCCATGTCTATAGTTTTGCTTTTGGTCAGAAAGGTCTTCTGAATATTATTCTTTAATCTGAATTTTCAGCTATGGCTTGTTCCAAGAACTGCTAGGATTAAATATAGTCACTATTTTTTTTAAATCCTCAAAATAGTGGCATACTTATTTTTAAGTTGTGAGATCACTAAGTTTATATATACAAATGGGCTGCATAGTTTAAAACTTCCCATTTTCAGGCTTCACAATAAACTGCAACCCAAAAGCAGAACCAGGCTTAGCTTCTAAAACACGAGCATAATTTTCCTAAAGCATATGGAAATGAGTAAATCAGCTACAGCTCACTCCAAAGATATCCAGCAGAGAAGCCAAGAGAGGAAAAGGGGAAACATAATTTTACTTTTTTTTTTTTTTTACTTAGAATTTCTAAAAGTCTTTGAATGAGTCTGACCAAATCTGATTTCCTGATTGGGCCTTCAGTGGGTTTTTATTAGAGAAGGTGACTCAATAAAATTTTAATTAAAATCTGTTGCCAGAGCCTGACCAGGCGGTGGCGCAGTGGATAGAGCGCCGGACTGGGATACGGAAGGACCCAGGTTCGAGACTCCGAGGTCGCCAGCTTGAGCACAGGCTCATCTGGTTTGAGCAAAAGCTCACCAGCTTGGACCTAAGGTCGCTGGCTGGAGCAAGGGGTTCCTCGGTCTGCTGAAGGCCCACGGTCAAAGCACATATGAGAAAGCAATCAATGAACAACTAAGGTGTTGCAACGCGCAACGAAAAACTAATGATTGATGCTTCTCATCTCTCCGTTCCTATCTGTCTGTCCCTGTCTATCCCTCTGACTCTCTCTGTCTCTGAAAAAAAAAATTAAAAAAAAAATCTGTTGCCAGAAAAGAGCAAGAATTTACTACTCCTGTGAATTTTAGACCTATGCTAATATTTTTCATACCAGATCAAAACAAATAGCTTTTTATAGAAAAGGACCCCAAAGCAGAAACTGAGGGGTTCAGTCATTCATTTTCCAAGCCCATACAAACCTTTTGCAGAAACTACACAAGGGAGATAAATTATCTAGGACACAGGAAGAAGGCAAGCCCTGGAAAAAGAAGCTAATGAGCTATACTTCTGATGGGCTGAGCTAGCCCACCCGAGTCCCTGAGGAAAGAGGGGAAGTGCATAATCAGAAATCAATGTCAGCGCTCACGATGAGAAGTCTGCTAGTGAGCAGGGCACAGGACATTCAAATCCTTGTATGGAGGGCTGTTTTAGTTTCCTCACTAAGCAGTCTTAGAATGACAATAACAGCCCAAGTTCTTAACACAGTGAATCTCCCAATTGAGTTTTTCTTTTTTTTTCTGGTGACTACCCACAAAGCACCTGGGCAGAAATTTCCAACTGACGGGGACCTTTGCCCAGCACCCAGATTCTACCCTTCTTACATTCCAGGAGGCTGGTACTCACTGGAAGCTAAATCGTCCTTCCTCTGCTTAGCTGGAGGGCTAATCGCCTGTCAGAAATCTGACGCTTAACCCATTAGGGCTCTCTCAAGCTTTGGAGCAAGAGAGCTAGTGAAGTGAAACCGGCTACAGTTTGGGTTAAAACCCGAGCCTTGTAAACAGGCAAGCCCGGATCAGAGGGGTACTTTTCAGCACCTCTGGAGGGGCTGAATGCTGGGGTTCTGTTTAACCAGACAGGCAACTCTGAAACCCAGGGTCTCCTATCTGTAGATAGTCATGGCATTTCAACAGTTATGAAATTCAAATAAAATACTTCTTACTTTAAAAAAAAAGGTATCTTCTTATACACCACAACTGTAAGAAAATAAATTATTTCCTTTATAAACTTTAGTGTGAAATTAGCCTTCAATCAATTAACAACTAACAGTTTCTTTAAAGTGGAAATGAACAATCTAATTAAATGCAATTATTAAACATCTAATAGTAAGACGAATCTGCATGATGTACTAAATGCATATAAGGTATTAGATATGTTAGTTAATTTGGTTCTATAAAATAATTCACACCAAGAAAAAAAATGACATTTTAGTCTTAACCATTCTACTTTTGGGTTTTATAAGTTTTCTGAAAATACATACTTTCCCCTTGATCTGTTTAATCAGAACTTCACCGATACCATACTTATGATTTTTAATGTCAACAGAATGGCTTAAACAAAGAAAAAAGACTCTCCATATTGAACTGCTGGCTTAGCTATTAACTGTGTGAGCCAGACAAGTCATATTTTGTCATCTGAAAGTACGGCAGGGAGTTTGGAGAGTTGAAATAAAAAAGACACCCTCCTCTGGCTCTTACAGGTTTTTGTTAGGAAACACTGTTCTCCCCTCAGCTCTTCTGATCCACCACTGAACACACCACTTACGGGGGAATACAAAGTACAAGTAGGAACACACATTTAATCCTTTTGCAAGCTGAATCAGGAGACCCTGGAAGGTCAGGAGGGGTACCCACAAACAAAAGCAGCCCTAGTTTCTAATCAGCTCACCCTCTAACTTTGAACTAATGCTAATGTTAATACAGATGACAAATCCGGGACTCACCACCAAGAACACACCACTTCTGCTGTGCTCCAGGATTTTCTTTATAGATGGTCTCAGAAAATACCAGCTTGGTTCCAGCCAGACCAGTCACTGCAAACTGATCTTGTACTTGACAAACAGCACACAATTCCTGCTGCTCAGGTCACTGCAGTGGGCTCAGAGTTCTGTTTGAGAAATGCTCCTGCCCAGAAAAAATATTTACACAGCCAAGAGTGGGTTGCACTGTGCCGCTCCGTTCCACCTGCTCTGTCAGGAGTCTCTGGCTCTAATTGACCAGCGGTAGCGGTGGCCTTTATCCCCCATTTGAGATCAGCATACAGACAAAACCTGGAGCCAAATAACTAACGAGGCTCACAAGGTTTTATAAAATATAATTTAAAATGACAATCACATTTTCATGCAATCCAATAAGGACTTTAATGAGTAAAAAATTTATCTCTCTGGGAAAATATTTATATATATGGGCTGTGAAAGAGAAATAGCAAGAGAGGGAATAACTATAATAAACTAGGAAGGGCAAGTAAAAGCAAGTAAGTGTTACCAAAATTAAGATGGTGATGGCCAGCATAAAAAGTTGCTCCATAAAGCTCATCTATTTATTTAACTGTTAGGACTCAGGACACCAATATATGTCATTCTTGCCCCAATGTCACAGCATCCTATATAGGTCCTGGCATAATGGCACCTGTACAGATGTTTATTATTAATACATCAGGAGCTCATGACAGAGCTCTCAGAAGGATAGTGGGTGTCCTCTGACATCTGACCAGCACTTTACAAGTTAAAAAGTGTTTCTTATGGCTATTTTACTTTTTTCTCACAACAATTCTGTGACAAAGATGGGACAGGTATTATTATCTTCATCTGACAAATAAGCTACTTATTATTTGGCTTCCAAAGAGATCCTAAACTCTAATTAAAGTTTCACAACATTAATTAGTGTTTAGATAAGTATCACATCAGTGAATCCAGTTTACAACATGACTCAGAAACTTGAGAAAAAGTAGACTGTCCGCAACCCTGAACTCCATGGAAATACAGCAATCTGCCTAACCAATGACCCCCCCAACCCATTTACTTACTAGTTAGCTATAAGAAAAGCGAACAGTCATAATCAATTTATGATGCACATACTCATATCAATAAGTGACATTAAGGTACTCTTAGTAATACCATAATACAATTTTGTTTTGTTTTATTTATTTTTTCCTTTTTCTCTTATAAATGAGAGGAGGGGAAATAGTGAGACAGACTCTCATATGCGCCCTGGCCCGGCAACCCCTATCTGGGGCTGATGCTCAAAATTAACTTAGCTCTTTTCAGTGCCTGAGGCCTATGCTCAGACCAACCAAGCCACAGACTGTGGGAGGGCAAGAGGGAGGGAAGTGGGAGGGAAGAAGGAGGGAAGCGGGGGAGGGAGGGGAAGAGAAGCAGATGGATGCTTCTCCTGAGTGCCCTGACCAAGGATTCAACCCGGGACATCCATATGCGGGGCCGACGCTCTACCCACTGAGCAACCACCCAGGGCCCTAACAGAATGTTTTAAATTAATAAAAACAAAACTGGGACTGACCAGAGATGGTGCAGTGGATAAAATGTATGTATGGTGGGGGTTTTCGGCACTCAACACAAGAGTAAAAAGAGAGGAATTCTTCAATGTATTGAAGAGGAAATGAGAGTTTGCCTTTCAAATATATGCCCAAACATTGAAGAAATCACTAGGACACATCAGGCTCACGTTTCTCATAAACACAAGAATGAAAAAACAACACATTCGTGCCAGGACCTGCCGAATTTACTAAATCTTACTAAGAATATCTATATATATAAAAATATAACTTTTTTGGTCTTTTTTTAAACCCCTCTTTTTTATGAATTCAAAAAAGCATAACTCAAAATATGTAACAAAAATACTTCTTAATGTCAGAATACATCTAATTTTGTCGTATTTATTTTGTTTAATTACCATAAAAGCACACTTGGACTTTATATTTTTTTCTTTAGTATTTGACTTAATTATTATAACATATTTTTCAGAAATTTGTATATAGTGCGCCTACAATTATTTGTAGGGTTTTAAATGTGCCTTGACTTTAAAAGTTTGAGAACCACTGCACTAAAAAAAGATTCTCGAGGGTGGGACTTCTGCCTTTTTTGTTCACTGCTGCATCCCCAGTGCCCAGAACAATACTTACCCTTTGTAGGTGCTCAGTGGTATTTTCCATGTACCAGGAAAGTTTATTTCTTAAGCTAGATGGTATGTACATGGGTGCTTGTTATATAACCTTTACGTATTTCGTATGTCTAAAATGTATTGTGATAAATTTTACATATTACGGTATGAACTGCTCTTATTTTCATATCAGCACCTTTTATCCAATCTAACTAAAGGAATCACTGGGGAAGTCAGAGTATAAAAGGGATATGGCCCTGGCCGGTTGGCTCAGTGGTAGAGCATCGGCCTGGCATGCAGGAGTCCCGGGTTCGATTCCCAGCCAGGGCACACAGGAGAGGCGCCCATCTGCTTTTCTACCCCTCCCCCTCTCCTTCCTCTCTGTCTCTCTCTTCCCCTCCTGGAGCCAGGGCTCCATTGGGGCAAAGTTAGCCTGGGCGCTGAGGATGGCTCTGTGGCCTCTGCCTCAGGCGCTAGAATGGCTCTGGTTGCAACGAAGCAACATCCCAGATGGGCAGAGCATCGCCCCCTGGTGGACGTGCCCGGTGGATCCCGGTCAGGCACATGTGGGAGTCTGTCTGACTGCCTCCCTGTTTCCAACTTCAGAAAAATACAAAAAAAGAAAAAAGAAAAAAAAAGGAACATAAGACTCTGGCAGGTTGGCTCAGTAGTAGAGTGTCGGCCCAGCACGTGAAAGTCTCTGGTTCAATTCCTGGCCAGGGACACAGGAGAAGTGCCCATCTGCTTCTCCACTCCTGCCCTTCTCCCTTTCTATTTTCTTTCCCTCTCCTGCAGCCAAGGCTCCATTGGAGCAAAGTTGGCCTGGCACTGAGGATGGCTCCATGGCCTCCGCCTCAGGCGCTAGAATGGCTCCGGTTGCAATGGAGCAATGCCTCAGAGGGGCCAAGCATTGCCCCCTGGTGGGCATGTAGGGTGGGTCCCAGTTGGGCGCATTCAGGAGTCTCTCTGCCTCCCCATTTCTCACTTCAGAAAAATACAAAAAAATACAAATAAAAAATAAAAGGTATGTAACTTGTCTCTTATCCAATTTAAACTCTAAACAGGGACATAAACGTGGGATGGTCAGTTCTCAGATGGATTCTTCAGCCAAGGGCACAGTGTGCAGGTGGTGTTTTTTTCAGCTGTTCAACTTTTGATTTTTGCTTTAGTCTTAAAACCATGAATAGCGTTTCTTTTGCAAGTACCCTGACCCCAACATCGCATGGGATTTCTCATGTTTTATGGAGCCCAAAGCAGTGATTTTTTTCAGGGTTGTGAGGACTCCTTTTGGGTATAACATATCTAGGGGAAGTATAGTTTTAAGAAACATACTTAATATTATAATTTTTCTTTGGAAAATAAAAAATATCATTTATTCCACATGTAAAACTCCTATTAAACTATCCAAATAATTTATTGTTTTCTTATGGGAAAGGTTAGTAACCAGCCTTCATTTGCTGCCATAAAGCCTGCTTCCTCCCATCTTCATCCGGGGCCTATAAATGTAATGTTAACTACATTTCCAAATAGTATATTTATAACCAGGATACACTTTTGCATTGCTTGACTTTGGCTTTTAAAAAAAAAGAGCAGTGGGCAGTTATTTCTTTTATAATACAAAGTTGGAAAAGAAAAGGTAAAATGATATTTATAAGCACAATCTTAGCTATGTGAAATACATAATTTAAAGAGTATATGGAAAATGTGCAAAAAAGTTATTTCTGGGTGGTAGTATTACCAATAATTCTTGCTTTATTTCTTTACACAGTACTACATGTCTACATCTTAAAATGTTCTGAGCATCGTGTATATGTATATATACTCACATGTATATGCAGGTATAATGTATACATATGTTTAGATATCTGTGTGAGTAAAGTAATTGTGCACGACTAAGCCTTTGATCAGATTTGCTTATAGGCTTAGAAAGGTCATAGTGGCTGGAAAACCTTCCCTGCCTGGTCCAGATACCTGTGTATGTTAACAATCCCCATTCCCTGAAACCCAGAAGTCACAAATCAGAGAGCTTTCCTTTGAATTCAAACTCGGTGCCCAGACCGAGTTAAGGCAGGATACAGCTGTAGCACCAGACGTCGTGAACAAAGAAGAAAGAGACATTCTAGGACAAGTCAAGTTGTATAACAAATTAGGGACAAATAGGGTAAGAGACCTAAACTCTTGAAAACAGAGACTCAGAGACTTGAATAGAGTCAGAGACTCCAGAAGGTTGAGGTCTGTGGCCTCAACAACTCCAAGACCCCCTTCCTTTGAGTGTGTGAATGTAGTGAGGGCAGGAAAGGGAAGGAGATCACAGCACCATAGAATCGAAACCTGCCCATGACTCTCAAGAAATGTTATAATGTTTCAGTCTCCTTCCTTATCAGGTATTTTACTAGAGAAACAAGTAATAATCCTGACTTTTCTCACTTTGCTTAGGTAATTTACTGAGCTTCTCCATGTCACCACAGATGGAGGACAGTGCTGGTGATGATGACAACAGCATAATCTCAAAGGATCACCATGAGGACTGAGTATGACAGTGTAGGCAAATCATCTTGGGCACCATCGCACACAGTAAGTGTTATTATATGTTAGATATTGTCATTCATATTTTATTGCTGACAGAAGTCCTGAGAAGAATTTAGAAAAGTCCCAAGAAGCTGGGCAGTAGAAAGGAGAAGCTAAAGAATAGAGAAAATAGATAATTGAGTTTGAGGTTGGTTTTGGGCAAACTATAGGATTCTTGCCAGAGCAGCTGGGATTGCCAAAATAAATATTCATGTACACCATATACAAAAATAAAACTCAAGATAGATTAAGGACTTAAATATAAAATCTAAAACCATAAGACTCCCAGAAGAAAACATAAGTAGTAAACTATTTTATATCAGTCTTAGTTATACATTTTTGGTATGTTTCCTCAAGCTAGGTAAATAAAAGCAAAACTAAAAAGCTTCAATACAGCAAAGGAAATCAACAAAACAAAAAGACAACTTACTGAATGGGAGAATATATTTGCAAATGATATATCCAATAAGAGGTTGATACTCAAAATATATAAGAAACTCACACAACTCAATAATGAAAAAGGAAACAATCCAATCAAAAAGTAGACAGAGAACTTGAAGAGATATTTCTCCAAAGAAGACGTACAGCCTGACCAGGCGGTGGCACAGTGGATAGAGTGTCGGACTGGGATGCTGAGGACCCAGGTTCGAGACCCCGAGGTTGCCAGCTTGAGCAAAATGCTCACCAGCTTGGACCCAAGGTCGCTGGCTCGAGCAAGGGGTTACTTGGTCTGCTGAAGGCCCGTGGTCAAGGCACATATGAGAAAGCAATCAATGAACTAAGGTGTCGCAACGAAAAACTGATGACTGATGCTTCTCATCTCTGTTCCTGTCTGTCTGTCTCTATTTATCCCTCTCTCTCACTCTCTGTCTCTATTAAAAAAAAAAAAAAAAAAGAAGACATACAGATGGCCAACAGACATATGAAAAGATGTTCAACATCACTAATCATCAGGGAACTTAAAGTGGAAATCAGAATGAGATACCACCTCACACAGATAATACTTCAGGATGGTTATTATCAAAAAGTCAACAATTAAGAAGTATTGGCAAGGATATAAAGAAGAGGGAACCCGTGTACTGTTGGTGGGACCAGAAATTGGAGCAGCCACTATGGAAAGCAATATGGAGATTCCTTGAAAAGTAAAACAAAACTAACATATGACCCAGGAATTCCACTTCTGGGTATTTATACTAAAAAAAGGAAACAATTCGAAAAGATGTATGCTTCCTACATCATGGCATCATTATTTACAATAGCTAAAATATGGAAACACTGAGGTGTCTGTTGATAGACCAATGGATAATGAAGATATGCTATACATATAAAATGGAATACTACCTATCAATAAAAAAAAAATGAAATCCTGCTACTAGCAACAACATGAATGGACCTGGAGAGTAGTGTGCTAAGTGAAATGCTGGACAGAGAAAGACAAACAGTGCATGTTTTCACTTCTATGTGGAATTTTTTAAAAGTCAAGATAAAACAAAAACAGACTTATAGAAACAAAGAACAAACTGATGAATGCCAGAGAGAGGTGGGGATGGACAGATGGGTGAGAAAGGTGAAGGGGAATACAGTCAATAACAGTGTGACATGCACGGTGACAGATGGTTAATAGTGCAGTGAGCACACTGTAAAATACATAAATGTTGAATCACTATGTTATACATCTGAAGCTAATATAATATTGGATGCCAACTATAATAAAAAATGATTGCTTTGAAAAAGAAAGGTCACATTCATGGGCTAGGTGTGCCCACTGCAGAGGTGTCTTCCCCCTGCTGTTACTTTTAAAAGTGTCCCCTCTTTCTTTTGCATACTGCATTTGTTCCATAAATTTCTCCCAAATTTTGTATAAGCATTATTGGAATAGATATGTAAACTATATAGGTCTCTAGTAAGCAGCAGAATGCAAGCCTTTGTGATTCATAATATGTCTTGTTGCATATTCCTCTCTGGGAAAGTCACAATATACCAGTTAATTCCCCCTCCCTTTACCTTTGTGTGGCAACATTAAACAGAACTGCTTGGGAGTAGATACAAAGAATTGGTTCTAAGCATCCAAACTCATTTCTTCTCTTATCCTTCAATCCCTCATAAAGAAGTTCCAGAGGTGCACACATTATACTTGCATCAGCATTCAGGACTTTACATTTATCTTTCAACACTTCAATAGAATTGACTTAGGTAATAATTCACCTAACTGATTTCTGTACATAAAGACTCTAAAGACAAAAGCCAATTTTCTAATAGATTTAAAAAAACAAAACAAGTCCCAACTTTATGGAAAGAAATGGCTTTGAAATTCTAGTTATCTAGGCAACTAGCTATCATCAATCCATTTACTGAAAGAGAAATTAGAAATTAGTTTGAGTAAAGATACAGACTCACTGCCCCCCACCCCCAGGATCACTGTTACCTGAGGCACAGCCATTAACCTTTGTGGTGTGAGCCATGCCGGCTTGAATCCAGTGAGAGATCTAGAAAGGAGTGAGGAGTCATGCAAATTTTATGCATCAAGTTCCCAACCGCATTCGACCTGAAACAATAAAGAGAGCTCCATCAAAATGGATCATTTAAAAACATGTATGACAATAAATCTTAGACTTTTGTTTACAGAGATGACTGCTAACGAACAAAGCAAATCCAAATGGTGGAGAAAAAGCTTGTGGACAATGGTGGTGGCTGCCCTGGACTGGTCCATTCGGTGCAAGGAGAGTAACATGCCCCCCACTCCAAGTGCACGAGTGGAAAAGCACTGAAAGCCTAGACATAACACTCTTGCAGGAAACATAACTGATTATCCAGAAATGTGACTTTTGAGGAAGGTGGACTTCAAATACAAATGGCCTCCTAATGTGAATCATTCTGCAGCACTTCACAAACTTTTTTTTTTTGGTGTATTTTTCTGAAGTTGGAAACGGGGAGGCAGTCAGACAGACTCCCGCATGCGCCCGACAGGGATCCACCTGGCATGCCCACCAGGGGGGCGATGCTCTGCCCATCTGGGGCGTTGCTCTGTTGTGCCTGAGGCAGAGGCCATAGAGCCACCCCCAGTGCCCGGGCCAACTTTGCTCCAATGGAGCCCTGGCTGCGGGAGGGGTAGAGAGAGATAGAGAAGAAGGAAAGGGGGAGGGGTGGAGAAGCAGATGGGCGCTTCTCCTGTGTGCCCTGGCCGGAAATCGAACCCGGGACTCCTGCACGCCAGGCCGACGCTCTACCACTGAGCCAACCAGCCAGGGCCACAAACTTTTGATTTTTAAGTTTATCCTCTCTTCCAGATGTTGGTTCAATAGTTTCTGTGGGGTGGTCAGCAATGGGGAACAGTCACGTGAGGAACCCAAACCCGGGAATTTAACTTGAACCGCCCACATCCAGGCACGCCAAAAGAAACTTCCCAGGAGCCCTTTGGAAAAAAGCGACTGTCCGTCAGCCAGTGAGATTTCACCACGTCATATTAGCTCGACCACCCTAGAGACCCTTTAAATATCCCCCACGTGGGTCACCCTATGTGACTCCCTTAGCCTCTGTCCCCGGGGACTAGGGAACCTCATCGGGTGGGATGTGCTCTGTACTCAATAAAACCTTTTATTATTCCAAACTTTGTGGCTCCGGTCCCTTCCTTCTTTCTCAGTGGGGAAAAATACCTTACATTTGGTGCCGAAACCCGGGAGGAGTTGAAGTCTGCAAGGACCGCTCCTCTCCCCTTTCCCTCTGAGAAATAACCAGGAGCTCCAACCTTCCACCCACTTCGGCGCACAGCATAGTAAGTCCCCTGCCTCCAGCCTCCCTCAGTTCTTTCCACCGAGACTCCCTGTCCAAAACCGCAACTGCGTCAGGGGCCTCTTTTCCATTCCGTTCCGAGTGCATGTGTGCCGGTGGAGATGTCCTGAGCACATCCACTTTACTTATCCATCTGGTGGCCAGAAATTGAGTTGTGGGACGCCAATGCTCAACTCTGACCACTCTGAGGACTGAGGGCGGCCGTGGGGGCACAGGAATCTAAACCTAATCCAAAAACAGTCCTGGAGTTGCCTTATCTAAAATCTCTCCCTCCCTAAAGAAGAAGAAACTGTTCTCCACTGTGGCCAGGCCACAGAACCCACTGGACAATCGAACCAGGTAGCCTCCTGAAGGGACTTTCAGTTTTAGCACCCTCACCAATTTAACTATCGCCAAAAGAACTGGGAACTGGTTGGAGATCCCTTATACTCAGGGCTTCTAGTTATTCACGCTCCCGTCCTAATCTCTGTGCTGCCTGTTCTACCACGTAGGCCGTTTTTGGCCAGAGAAACCTCACCTAAAATCTCTGCTCCTGATCTTTTCTTTTCTGCCAAACCCCAACTCTCTCCCCTCTCCTGCCTGACCTCTGGGGGCGCCCCTCTCTTGAGACCCCTCTCTGGTCCCTCTGCGGACCTCTTTCGCTCGGGTCTATTCCCTCCAAGAGCCCCCTCCTCTCCCTTCGCAGGATCCTGTTTCTCATTCACCTGCAAATATCAGTCTCTCTTTCTCCTCCCCTGCCGGCCAGGGGTCCCTCCCTTCTCCACTGTGTTCTTAAGCCCCTCCTCCATCAAGTTACCCTCCACCAGCCATTGGCCCTGTCCTGCCTTTGGCTCTGGCGTTTCCTGCCGGATCTGGGTGCCGGGTTCCCCAGGAGCCCCCCTCCTCTTATTCTCAACCCCCAAACCCCTATCCGGGACCTGTGAACATGGCATTTAAAGTTTTCAATGGTCACAGCTAGTAGAAACAGGCCAAGGCTGTTCGCCAGGCCCACATGCAGCAGAAGGTAATGCTCCAAACCCAGGCTCTTGTGGCAACCCTGAGCCCAGCAGAGCAACAGGGGCAAGGCACAGGAAGTGCCCAACCCAAGTCCAAGTCACAAAGAGGAATCCCCCCAGCAGCTTGCTTTAAGTGTGGCAAGCAGGGTCATTGGTCCCGGCAGGGCCCCTGCCCGCAGCTGCCCACTGAGCCCTGCCCTGACTGCAAGCAGCCCGGTCACTCGTGGAACGACTGCCCCTTAGGGCAACAGGCTTTTCCTCAGTGTCTCTCCGTGGAGGATGAGCCACTCAGATGGAGGCCAGTCTAGCCAGATGGGCCCACCGCTCGAACTCCTAGACATCATGAATGGCTGACACGGCCTGGACTCGGAGACCCCCATCATCCTCACCAAACCCCAGGGTAATGCTGCAGGAACGGGTAAATCCATCTTATTTTTTGTGGACATGGAGCTGCCTTCTCTGTTTTGCCATCATACTCTGGACCTCTAGTTCCCTCACGGGTCTCGGTTATGGGAGTGAATGGGACCCCTTCTTTTCCTCTTCATACACTACTCCTCACATACAGTTTTGCCTCAAGTTTGCTGGTCCCTACCCTACCCATCTCCGGCTCACCAAAGGGCTGGCCCCTGCAGATCCCCCTATTACTCCTCTTTTTTTAAATCCTTACAGGACCGCATCCACGAAGTTTCTCCAGTCGTGGTCTAACAGATGTTCCTCCTGACACCCCTCAAAGCCACCACCTTCCGATCTCCCACTCCCCATGACGCCCCTAATCAGCAGGAAGTAGCCAGACGAATAAGTGGCACCCCTAATTAACACAAAAGATCAAAATGTGGGGTGGTCAGCAATGGGAGACGATCACGTGAGGAACCCAAACCCAGGAATTTAATTAGAACCGTCCACATCCAGGCGCACCAAAAGAAACTTCCTAGGAGCCCTTTGGAAAAAAGCGACTGTCTGTCAGCCAGTGAGATTTCACCACGTCATATTAGCTCGACCACCCTAGAGGACCCCTTCAAATATCCCCCACGTGGGTCACCCTATGCGACTCCCCTAGCCTCTGTCCCGGGGACCAGGAAACCTCGTCGGGCGGAATGTGCTCTGTACTCAATAAAGCCTTTTATTATTCCACACTTTGTGGCTCCGGTCCCTTCCTTCTTCCTCGGTGGGGAAAAATACCTTACAATTTCATTTACTCAATATCTATTTGAAAGCACTTGTAACACCAAATGTTCACACTTAAAAAAGAAATTAACTGATGGTAATTTTTTTGAGATATGTCAGGTCTCACCTAAAACACAAATCTAGTTAGTTACCCTCTTAAAAACAAAAACTTCAGTATTTCTCACTGTTCTTTTGGATAAACTTCAAATGGCCCAGTTTTGAAATATTAGAGTTCATGTTGGGCCACATATTTCTTATTTTATATTGATTCTCTATTGAAAAGTTAACTGAGATTACTATAACATGACTTATGTTACAATCACAAAATTTAAAACAAATGAAAAAAAAAAAAGAAACAAGAAAAAGAATAGAAAAAAACATTGCTCTGCCTGACCAGGTGGTGGCACAGTGGATAGAAGCATTGGCCTGGGATGCTGAGGACCCAGGTTCAAAACCTTGAGGTCGGCCTGACCAGGCGGTGGCGCAGTGGATAGAGCATCAAACTGGGATGCGAAGGACCCAGGTTCGAGACCCTGAGGCCGCCAGCTTGAGCGCGGGGTCATCTGGTTTGAGCAAAGCTCACCAGCTTGGACCCAAGATCGCTGGCTCCAGCAAGGGGTTACTCAGTCTGCTGAAGGCCCACGGTCAAGGCACATATGAGAAAGCAATCAATGAACAATTAAAGTGTTGCAATGTGCAACAAAAAACTAATGACTGATGCTTCTCATCTCTCCACTCCTGTCTGTCTGTCCCTGTCTATCCCTCTCTGACTCTGTCTCGGTAAAAAACAAACAAACCCAAAAAAGCCTTGAGGTCACTGGCTTGAGCCCACTTGAGCACAGTTCACCAGCTTGAGCACGGAGTTGCTGGCTTTGAGCGTGGAATCGTAGACATGACTCCATGGTTGCTGGCTTGAGCCCAAAAGGTTGCTGCCTTGAGGCCCAAGGTCACCTGCTTGAGCAAGGAGTCACTCTTTCTGCTGTAGCCCCTCAGTCAAGGCACATATGAGAAAGCAATCGATGAACAACTAAGATGGTGTAATGAAGAACTGATGCTTCTTATCTCTCTCCCTTCCTGTCTGTCTCTCTCTCTCTCAGTAAAAAACAAACAAAAAAACATTGCTCTAACCTTTGCAAAGCAAACCATGATAGACAGAAATATTCTCTCTCCCACTCCTACTTCCTCTCAAAAAAAGATTCTATCATAAACCTGATTTTGTTAAAAATATGTATCTACACATTTAGACACTTTAAAACAAAAGTAAATACACCCCAACATGTTCATTGTGGTTGCCCTGGGGTATTCAATTATGATTTTAGCTCCTTTACTATTTTTGTAATAATAATTAAAAAGAAACATTAGATATTTCCTGTCAACTTTGGTTTTATTTGGTTTAAAATGCATTGGAGAAAGAATAAAGTATTTTTTAAATGCTGTGCAAAAGGAAACTATCAGACCCCAGTTATGGAGATCATAAGAGGTCAGAAATATAAGTAAATAAAACAGAAGAGGAAAAGGTGATTGCTTTGATCACACAGGGTGAGGATTTCTTGCTGCGTAGCTTGTGAAGTTTTCCTGTTTGAATGGATTTGGACCACAGTTCAGAGCTAACTACTGTGAAAGCAACTTAGTGCAAGCTCTAATAGATCGGTTCTCACAGGCTGCCCCTGACAGGTGTGCTCCCTGCATGGCTTTCCAGTTACAATGACTACCGCTCAGAGTACTGGCAGAGACCCAATTCTCAGTCTTCTACCCAAGGCCTCCCAGCTCCTTGCTGCTCCCTGGCTTCTGTCTGGCAGCACACCAGGAGGGCAGGCTAGCTCTAATCTCTCTATGTGGCAATCACCTACATTCTGTTGGAAGGGGGGACTGGCTCAGGTCCAGGGCATTGGACTTGGAGAGCAATAACCTCTGTAGCAAAGGACAAAGCTAGCTGAATCTAAGGCAGGCTTTAGGATAGAGTGAGTATTGTCTTTAAGAATAGGAATGACTATACATGTCTCACAAATGTAGCTTTGTGGGGGGAAAAAGAGAGAGAGAGAGAGGGACTGGGCAGAGTGAAGGAGGGGGTGCTGGGGAGATGAGGGGGCAAAGGAAAGAAACCTGGCTCCTGGAATTATTCAACTAATTAGACTTTTAAAAGCCAACAACAACAAACACTTAAGTGAAAGCCCTGTTTACTGGCCCCTTCCCAGCCTGGAGTGTTTGTACTCTTGCTTCACAGTGGCTTGTAAATACCACCATTTAAACTCTTCAGGGCAAGCAAAAGGCAAGAAGAAACAAGCTGCATGTGTTATAGATGCGTCAAGTATGTGTCAAGGTATGTGGATGGAGATGTGCCCAGAATCCTCCCAGTCAAGCTGCGTAAGCTTTGGTCCAAAGCTCTCCCGTCATTGAACCCTCCACCTAGCAGAAGACCTTTATCTCAGATTCAAACTGGGTCTCTTCCACCCTCCTGCAAAGTGAACAATAAAATCAAAATGAGGGGTAGCCTAAAAGTAGGAACTATAAGCCTATCGGTGGTAAAATAGCAAGATATGCCTGTTCCTGAGCGTGGATCCTGGCAGTGTTTACACAAAAACAAGTTTTGTATTGTGTATCAATTTTTCCCAGTTATTGTTCATGCCTGACAGGTGGCCTCAAATTGGGAGGACTCAGTTTTCTTAATGACAGGCAGATTCTTATGCCAGCATTTTGTATAAACCAGAAAAGGTCTAGCCACAATCCATTCTCTGTTTCAGATCAATAAACTGCTGCTTTTCTCCCTCAGAGAAGACTGCAAACCAGTAAATCTTCAGTGGTACAATGGTAGCTTAGTCCTGCTTCCTTAGAGAGAGCACTTTTTTGAAAGGATTTAGGAAAATATATCAACAGAGAAAATAATTTGTCTTCTCTATTAATTTCAAGAGACTGATCTGCATTGAAGAACATATTAGTAGCTCCCAAGCACAGTGCAGAGAACAATGCAGACATTCGAACCCCTAAATACTTTTCCTCGGCTTAATATGAAACAAATATAAAAAACAGCTCACTAGACCTCTTCTAAGAACACATCAATAAAAACAAATAGATGAAACTGAGGTTGATATATACTCTAAGCTAGCACTGCCAACCAATAAAATGCCACTATCTTGTTTAGAACCAAGATGATGATGACAACGCAGACGACAATGCTGACGACAGCTAGTGTTTATCAAGCTCTTACTACTATTAGTTATTAAAATCTAAAACTTTAGGGTACACCACTATTTAATTCAGAAAAAAGTTATTGCTAACTAAATGGTGGTAAGATGCTTTTAAAAATACATTAATTATAAGGTGCATCATCATTTCAGAACTGCTGAAATGTGAAATATGTCCATCTTAGAATTGGCGAAATTATGCTACATTCAGGCACCTTTATTTTTAAGATTTTATTGATTGATTTATTTGAGAGGAGAGAGAGAGAGAGACAGGCAAGGGGGATGAATGGGACATAGCAGCTTCTTATATGTGCCTTGACCGGCAAGCCCAGGGTTTCAAAACTGGTGACCTCAACATTCCAGGTCGACATTTTATCCACTGTGCTCCCACAGGTCAGGCTCAAGGCATTTTTTAAGGCACTTAGTAATTATCTTATTTAAATTTCAAAACAGTCCTATGAAGCATTATAATCCTCTTTCCCCATTTTATAAATTGGAAACTGAGACAGGGGGAGGTTTGGATCTTGCCGGGGTCACACCGCTAGCAAGTGACAGAACTCTATACACTCTGAGCTAAGTGAGCCATGCAGCGCGTGCTCCAGCGCTGTGGGTGTGAGATGTAGAGTGAGGGCACTATCGCTTTAACAATAAGAATTTCCGTGCATAAGTGAGTCAGGTTCTTCTCATGGTCCTCACCTGAGGAATGCGTATGCTTTGCTCAATTCCCTTTTAGATATAAAGGGATGTTTCAAAATTTATGTAATATTGTCTTAATGTGACTGTATTTGCAATTTTATTCCTTGAGGTTACATGATTAAGAGCTTGAAGAGGGACCGAGATGGCACACAGGAAATGTGTCAGTACTGAGCCATCACTCCCACTCCCAGACTCCACGTACCATCAGCTCGATGATCAGCCTATTCCTTACACTTTGCTATGAATGTCATTTGAGTCTTTTAAAAACCTAAGTATTTCTTCAACTTAAAATGTATTCCACCACTGAGGATGGGTGGGAGGCTCTCAGTAGAATCACAGGAGTTTCAAAACGAATAGAATTAGGACAGTATAATTAGAATAAGAACACTACTACTCAAAAGGACAGTTATGACAGGGCAACAACACTTTTGATGTGAAAGTTCTAGAATCTCTTTTATAACATGTGCAGTATTTTTTCTTCACTTAATAAAATTAAGTAAGCAATATAAATGGCTTTACCTAAAATTAGAAAAAGATAAAACATGCAAAAAATAATTTATTATATCACACTCCTAAAGATGGCTATTGTTACCATCTGGGGCTATTTCTTTTTAATATATTATTTGACTCTATGTATATTTTAATTAGCTTAACATGTTTTAAAGATATGTAACATTCTAGAATGTGTACCAGCCATTGTCTGGAGATAAAGATAAACTAAAGCACTGAGCCATCCCCAGAAGTCACACACTAGTGCCGGAAGCCAACAGAGACAATGAAAGGAGAAAGCCTAGAACAGCCGTGTATACACGGTTCAATTCCGATCCACAGTAAGATTGTCTTACTGTGCAAAAAAAAAAATGGGAGTGACCAAAAAGAGATCATTTAGTGTTTTTCCGGGTAAGAAAGATGGAAGGTCATTCTAGGCAGAAGGAAAAGCACAAGCAAAGGCAGAAGATGAGAAAGTGTGTGTGTCAGAGAACAGCACCGTGGCTAGAGCACCGTCTGCTCCTACGAGGGCTTAGGTGTAAACAAAGTGAACTGCCTGGGAGAAAGGTGACATCAGGAGACCAGGTGCTGAAGAGAAATCTGAAGGAAGCAGACTCTACAAAAAACCATACTGAAAATCACATAAACACACACACTTTTACCCTAATAAAAAAAGATAAAGCTCATTTACTTTTTTAAACAAGTCAGTCTTTCAAACAGGCATTCCAAAACCTGTCTAATTTATTGTATGCCATCTATGATGGTCCACATATTTCTTTCAAGAGTTTCATTAAAGGTAACTTAATTAAAGGTATGTTCTGAGTGCAAACTCTGGCCACAGCTCATCATCAGATTATCTTCTGGCGATTTCAAATATTGGCTCCTACTATAAGAATTGTGGGAGCCCAGGCCGGTTACCTCAGTCAGTTAAGAGTGTCATCCTGAAACAACAAGGTCGTGGGTACGATCCCTGGTCAGAGCACATGTGGGAAACCACCCAAGAATGCATGACTAAGTGGAACAACAAATGAACGCTTCCCTTTCCCCTCCCCTCGTTCTGAAACAGTAAATAAAAAGAAAGTAAGCTCTGCTCGTATAACTCAGTCGGCTGGAGCATCCTCCCAGAGCGCGGAGGTCGCCAGTGTGATTCCCCAGACAGGGCACATATAGGAGCAGTTCAATGTTTCTGTCTCTCTCTCCCTGCCTCTCTAAAAAAAAAAAAATGTGGGGGTAATATTAACCAGTTCCTGATTATTTTGCAACCAAATTACCTGATTGTGACCCAACTTTTTTGGCCTCCTCAAATACGGTAGATACTTACATTGGTATGGATGGGTTACCAGTAAAGGGAAATCACAATTATTAAGATCTAAATTCAAATTTTATCTGGCTGCTGGTTTTCATTCATAATGTAGGAAAATGGTTGTGTTTTGGCCGTAAGAGAAATGTTATGCTGTGTTTGCTCAGTTATATTTTCAACCTTATTCTTTGGAGTGACGTAGTTAAGAAACTGGAGAAAGTACTTATACCACAGGGAACAAGTTAAAATGCAGATAATAAAGAGAAAATACAGAAGAAGCAACAGTAAATAAATTCATTCATTCATTCATTTAACAACTGAGTCCCTATGATGTGCCAGGTATTGTTCTTGGCACTGAGGATACAGCAATGAGCAAAAAGAGGTACTCACCTCATTCCTTTCCCTCATTCCTTTCCTAAAATAATCTAACTAGAGATGTGTGCTTGAGGTCCAAAGATAATTTAGGTTACAGTGTGCTTCACAGATTAACAGTCCTAAAAGCCAATTCCTAACTTACCTTTTCTACCTTATCTGTAAAGACTTCCCCTGTTAAGATCTGCCTCCTGGCATACAAAAGTGGGCAGCAGTGTTTCCAGCCTTCCCACAGACCCTCTCTGCCTGTCCACATGCACCCTACACCATGAAAGTACACCAACAGCCTTCTAAGTGTGTGCCTAAGGACAGTGCTGCCAAAAGAAGGGTTAAACCATCCCAGATCCTGCATGGATTTTCAGAGACTTGTACTGACACTGCTCCAGGTGGGTTGCTGGGATCCACACAGCTTCCTGGACACTTAAGAAGAACTGATGCTGGCCCTGGCTGGTTGGCTCAGCGGTAGAGCATTGGCCTGGCATGTGGAAGTCCTGGGTTCGATTCCCAGCCAGGGCACACAGGAGAAGCGCACATCTGCTTCTCCACCCATCCCCCTCTCCTTCCTCTCTCTCTCTCTCTCTTCCCCTCCGCAGCCAAGGCTCCACTGGAGCAAAGTTGGCCTGGACGCTGAGGATGGCTCCATGGCCTCTGCCTCAGGAGCTAGAATGGCTCTGGTTGCAACAGAGCAACGCCCCAGATGGGCAGAGCATCGCCCCCTGGTGGGCATACCAGGTGGATCCCGGTCGGGCACATGCAGAAGTCAGTCTGACTACCACCTGGCTTCTAACTTTGGAAAAATACAAGAAAAAAAAAAAAAAGAACTGATGTTGGCAGATTTTCTTTCCAGGAAATGTTCTGTGATTAAGGTTTATCACCTCATAACAACCTATGCTGAAGACTAGCTGCTATTCTGTAAAAGAAAGGTGGAACAAACTACAGAAGAGCAGACAAAAATTAGAATTATTGAACCTTTTTTAAAAAAAATTTGTCACCTTTACATTTTTCATTGACTTCAGAGGAATGTAATTTTAAGACTCAGTATGAATACAGTATTTACTGACTTGCTTTTTTTTCATCTCTAATGGGCTTAGGGAAAAGAAATCATATCAGACACATAATATATTTTTTTATAAATCTGTACTAGTGAAGTCTTGCTCTTATTTAGCAAGCATCCCTGGTAGATGTTTACAAGTTAAAATATCAGTAGTTTTGCCAATTCAAATATTAAAGAACCAAAATGTACCAGCCACAGAGGTAAGAGAATTAGTTCCATGTAGTTTAAAGGCCTTTTGTTCATTTCCTATTTAAATTATTTTAAAGGTACAGTTCTTATTATGTATTGCTATAGCAGACATTTTCCCTTTAATTCCTCTGGGATTAAATTCTTGTATATTCTCTGTGGTTACTCTGAAATTGATTAATACTGTTAATGATAAGTTCAAGGGTGCCTGGGACTATGACGAAGTAAAATAGATCATAGCTTTCAAACAGTGGTTCTCAAAGTGTAGTCCCCAGACCACCAGCAGCAGTAAGATCTTTTGGAAACTTGTTAGAAATACAAATTCTCAGGCCATGCCAGACTGACTGAATCATGAACTCTGGAGGTGGGGCCCAGTCCTCTGCAGTTCACTAAGCCATCCAAGTGACTCTGATACAGGCCAAAGGTTCTCAAAATGACTGCATTTAAATATTAACTGGTCCCTGGGCTTGCCTGGTCAAGGCACATATGGGAGTTGATGCTTCCAGCTTCTCCCCCCTTCTTTCTCTCTGTCTCTCCCTCTCCTCTCTAAAATGAATAATAAAAAAAAATATTAACTGGTTAATTGGGAAAAATTAAGTCATAAGGCGCCAAGAGCCAGGAATGTCCTCTGATTTTAAGAAAATGGTATCCAGTGATTTTGAAAATATCCCCCAGGAAGCTTTACTTTATCCATTAATTTTTTTCATAAGCTATTGATTGGGCACTCAGCATGAAACAGAGTCCTTGCTGGGCACAACAGGGACAAACAAAACAGACTCAGTCCCACTCTTCTTGGTTCTTACAGGCAGGAATCTCTCTCTCTCTCTCTCTCTCACACACACACACACCAGTAAGTTATTAGCACAACAGGGACAAACAAAACAGACTCAGTCCCACTCTTCTTGGTTCTTACAGGCAGGAATCTCTCTCTCTCTCTCTCTTTCTCTCTCTCTCTCTCTCACACACACACACACACACACCAGTAAGTTATTAGCACAACAGGGACAAACAAAACAGACTCAGTCCCACTCTTCTTGGTTCTTACAGGCAGGAATCACACACACACACACACACACACACACACACACACACACACACACACACCCCCAGTAAGTTATTAGCAAATCATGCTAAATATACCATGAAGGGGAACAGAAACAGGTGCTGAGTGAGAATCATGGAGGCCAAAGTCCTTAGGATGGACGTTGAGGATGTGGGGATGAATGGGGATGGGTGGTCTTTAAAGGCTTTGCTAGGGAAATGACATTGAAGGTAAGACCCAAAAGATGCCTAGACTGAGCTGTGGGAGTGTAGGAGATAAGAACAGCTCAGGGAACAGACTGGAGCTCAGAAACAGACCTACACAATGCTTTCCCATGATCTTCCACATGGCATATGAAACAACTCGATAAAGAAGTCTCTCTCTTACTCTTTTATGGATTCTTGCTGTATTGGCCAAGAGTTTGCTGAAAAGCTTTAATCACTGTAAAAAAAAAAAAATAGAAGACTGGATAAAGAAGATGTGGCACATATACACTATGGAATACTATTCAGCCATAAGAAATGATGACATTGGATCACTTACAACAAAATGGTGGGATCCTGATAACATTATATGGAGTGAAATAAGTAAATCAGAAAAAAACAAGAACTGCAGGATTCCGTACATTGGTGGGACATAAAAATGAGACTAAGAGCCCTGGTCGGTTAGAGCGTCGGCCTGGCGTGCGGGGGACCCGGGTTCGATTCCCAGCCAGGGCACATAGGAGAAGCGCCCATTTGCTTCTCCACCCCACCCCTCCTTCCTCTCTGTCTCTCTCTTCCCCTCCCGCAGCCAAGGCTCCATTGGAGCAAAGATGGCCCGGGCGCTGGGGATGGCTCCTTGGCCTCTGCCCCAGGCGCTAGAGTGGCTAGAGTGGCTAGAGCGACGCCCCAGAGGGGCAGAGCATCGCCCCCTGGTGGGCAGAGCATCGCCCCTGGTGGGCGTGCAGGGTGGATCCTGGTCGGGCGCATGTGGGAGTCTGTCTGTCTCTCCTCGTTTCCAGCTTCAGAAAAATACAAAAAAAAAGAAAAAAAAAGAAAATGAGACTAAGAGACATGGACAAGAGTGTGGTGGTTACGGGGGGCGGGGGAAGGAAAGGAGGGAGAGGGAGAGGGAGAGGGAGAAGGGGAGGGGAGGGGGAGGGGGAGGGGCACAAAGAAAACTAGATAGAAGGTGACAGAGGACAATCTGACTTTGGGTGATGGGTATGCAACAGAATTGAATGACAAGATAACCTGGACATGTTTTCTTTGAATATATGTACCCTGATTTATTGATGTCACCCCATTAAAATTAATAAAAATTTATTTATTAAAAAAAAAGAAGTCTCTCTTTTTTAATTTTCATTTATTTTTTTACAGAGACAGAGAGTCAGAGAGAGAGGGATAGATAGGGACAGACAGGAATGGAGAAAGAAGAGAAGCATCAACCATTAGTTTTTTTGTTGCAACACCTTAGTTGTTCATTGATTGCTTTCTCTTATGTGCCTTGACCGTGGGGCTACAGCAGACCGAGTAACCCCTTGGTTGAGCCAGCAACCTTGGGTCCAAGCTGGTGAGCTCTGCTCAAACCAGATGAGCCCATGCTCAAGCTGGCGACTTCGGGGTCTCGAACCTGGGTCCTCTGCATCCCAGTCCGAT
Organism: Saccopteryx leptura; assembly: GCF_036850995.1. Classification (NCBI taxonomy): domain Eukaryota; kingdom Metazoa; phylum Chordata; class Mammalia; order Chiroptera; family Emballonuridae; genus Saccopteryx; species Saccopteryx leptura. The sequence continues at coordinate 59,985,299 of NC_089504.1, read as the reverse complement.
ACTCTATCCACTGCGCCACCGCGTGGTCAGGCAAGAAGTCTCTCTTTTTTTAAAGTGGTGCTATAACAATTGCCTGTGTATAGGCAAAACAATAAAACTTGGTCTTAACCTTTCACTTTATATAAAAATTATTCAAAATAAATCATAGTCTTGAATATTAAACAAAGAAACAACAAAAAAAACTTTTAGAAGAAAACAGAGATCTCCAATTCTTGGAGAAGAGTTCTACGTATAACACCAAAATGAAGATTGATAAAAATAAAAATAGATCAAGAGGCCTTCATCCAACTAAAAATTTTTTTCTTTTCTGTAAAAGAAGGGTCTGAAAGCTCTGGGGCAGGACAAAGCTCTATGCATTTGAGGAACTGAGTTTAAAGAGACAGAAGGAGCAAACTGGGCCGAGAGGAGAGGTGAGCAGACTAGATAAGGGATTTGCTGGGCCTGCTGGCCAGAGCAAGGAGTGTGGGTTTTATTCTAAGTACAAAGGAAAGTCGTTGAGGGTTTCAAAGCCAATGAGTAATACAAAATAAATGATCTTGTTTCTAAGTATTTTGCTTAGGCTTCTTATCGTCTTTAAGGAGAGAAAGGTCGAGGCTTCTTTAGTTACATAATCATGGGGGGAGGACAGTGGACATGCCAGGAATGGTTTAATTCAGATTTCATACAGAAATTTAAAAATATTTTATTTTCCCTTTCTGTTGAAAGGCCCAGCGATACCTAAACAGAAACTTTCCAGATGTTTTTGTGTTTCTGCAGAAACTATAAGTTCCTACTTATTTAAGAGAAACTTAAAGAGGTGAAGTGCCCAGCCCAGGAGGTACTACTCTATAATTCACTGCCAAGCGAAAGTTGCCCAAATGTCAAATTGTGTTATCACTATAGCATATGCAGTGCAACTGAAAACGGTTACAGGAAAGGCTGACACCAGACACTGAATCCAGACACTCAGAAAGGCAACACTAGTTTCAACTACATCCCTGCCCCTCTCAAGCTCATCCCTGCCCCTTTCACATCTCATACAAGCTGTTCAAGCAAACCCTGAAGCCACTTTCCTTGAGTTGAAATACAACTCGCTTAAGTTTTTCCCTTTTCCATATAGGAGACTCAGAACACTCTGTGGGTTGTTTCTGTTTGTTTTTTAAACTGTCCTGGGCTTCATGACTCCGCAGTTGTGCTGGCTGGATGCTTACCTGCCCCTTGCTAGACAGGCCAATTCCAGGGCGCTGGGCACTGGCTGGGTGGGGCATTGGCATATGCCACAAAGATTGTATTTAAAAAGAGGAAGTGACAAAAAGAATGCTGTTTCCTGCTGGCATCCCATTCCACTGGGGGAATGCTTTGGACAACAGCAGATGCTGACAGCCTGACCAATGGTAGACCACACCCAAAGGGGAAAGCCTTGTGTCCTGGTCAGCATCGGAAGGGTGGACTCCTTGGGTCACTCACACCAGTGTCAAATGCCATCAATCACCTAACACTTCTGCCACGTCCGGCTGGAAAATGCAACAGGCTGGGGGAAGCTGAGTCAGCAGCTGGAACTTCGATCTCTTCCGTCTTGCCCAGGGGCCCCAGCGCCTTGCCCCACTTCTCGCTCCCCCTTCCAAAAGTCTCTGGCAGCAATGTCTCAACTCCACCACCCCAGGAAAGTGCCAGAGGATGGAACCTACCAGAGAACACGCTTCACCCCTAACCCAGGGGTCACCAAAAAGGTGACCCCAGAGTGTGCAATCAGACAGTACTGGAACCAAATGCCCTCAGCTCCTGAAATGAAAAAAACCCAAAACCCTGAACATCTGGCCTCCTGGGTGACAACACCTAATAGGCTGAGCCTGAGGCGACTAGGCAGCTCGAAGGCAGGATCCCAAACCCAAACTCAGAGTGAGCACTGAGATGTAGAAGGGGGAGAAGGAGGCCCTTTAGAGTATGTGTGTCACACTAAAGTAAAATGAATTCACACACGTGTTTGAAACTACAGGTTGGAGAGAAGCAAAACCAAAACTTAATATTCATCCAGGGAAGATACCGGTAAATGTTCACTAATGGCAAAATATCTATTCTTTCTACCTTAAGATGCCTGACATCTCATTGATTGCTCTTATTTGTTCTGCACTCTATAAAAATAAATCTGAAACTGCCCTGGCTAGGATGCTCAGTGGAACAGAGCACTGCCCTGGTGCACACTAAGGTCACGGGTTTGATCCTTGGTCAGGGCATTTATGAGAAGCAAATAATGACTGCACAACTAAATGGAAAAACAAAGAGGAACAATGAGTTGATGCTTCTCGCTCTCTCTCAATTTCCCCCTTCCCTTCCTTTCTCTATTTCTCAAATAAGTAAATAGAAAAAAAAATTAAATATGTATAAAACTATGTTGATAGGCACTTACACGTGTTTAACACTTAAGCCCCTTGCTATTCAAAGTGTAGTGCCGAGGCTGCTAGCAGCAGCATCTGCCTTGCCTTGTTTAAAATGCAGCATCCTGGGTCCCATTCCAGACCTACTGAACCAGAATCTTCAGCCTAACAAGATGCCCAGGTGATCGTGTACACAGTGAGGTCTAAGAAGTACCGGTTTAGCCCTATTTGCTTCAACAAGCCTTATACTTCCTAACCGGTTAACTTTTGTCATGAGGGGCCTATAGCAGCGATTCGCAACCTTGGTCACCACCAGAATTACTGTCCAGACCCTACCACAGACCAGCTGAATCACTCTCTGGGGTGGGACTCGCCCAGAAGTATTATGTAAGGCTCCCACAGGAGATTTTAAATGTCCTGTGTTTGAGTGTCACTACTCTATTCCAGTGGTTTTCAAGATCTCTACCACCAGGAACTTGCTAGAAATGCACATTTCTTCCTTTCTTTCTTCCCTCCCTCCCTTCCATTCTCTCTCTTACACACACACACACACACACACACACACACACACACACACACTACGCTTATAAAAAAGGAAATCAGTAAAACTTCTGAGAAGTTAGTTCTCATAAGGCAGACAGTCTTGGTATCTTTTCTGCACAATAATTTGGTACTTGAAATTAAAAAAAAATTGTTTCGTAACAATAACTAAAAATTCATTTTAAAATGAGAATGAAGTCAGTTAAATACACTTCCAGGGGAAGAAGGGTTCATAGACTCAAAGACCCCAGTCGAGAGCAGTAAATGGATTCTACTGTCCCATGGGTGGTTTGCAGCATTTGCACAATAGCAATAATATTTCCCCAAATCTGATCATACAGCATCGCAAGACTCTCCCCAGAGATTCTGATTTGGTGAGTCTGGCATGGAGTTGAAACTTGCATTTTTCACACACATACCCAAGTGATTCTTATTATCAGAGAGTCTGGCAAACACATGGCCTTATACAGGAATCTTATTCCCTCCATCACCGTTTCTCAAAGTGTGGTCCTGGACCAGTAGTGTCAGCACCACCTGGGAACTTATTAGAAATGTACATCCTCGCCTCCCCCTTGGCACACACCAGACTACAGAAGCAGAAAGTCTGCAGATGGGCCAGTGGTGGGTATGTTCACAAGTCCTCCAGCTGACTTGAAAACCATGGCACTGGGCCACTTTCTAAATCCTTACACTGGTCAAGTGGAACCTACTTGCTCTTAATCCAAACACCTAGTTTTAGGTAAGAAGCACAAAGAAATGCTGGCTTCATCTTAGGCGTTGGCCTGTGTCTTTCTTATTGAAGGGATTGTGCTGTTGTTTGGAAGATGCTGAATACTGTCTTCCCCTGTAATCTTAACCTGCTCGTGTGGCTGGGAGACGAGCTCAGCACAGGCCACAATGCGAGTAAGGTGGGCATTTAAAAACATTTCACAAAGATGTACCTTTATTTATTAGTAAGACAATCCAACAGCAACAGAAACAAAAACACACTAATGTGGTAGGGCGTGTCCATCTTCCTTGTTCCTGTCATTTCCTTCTCTCTTTCCATACTATTGTTTCGGCAAGAAACTTACCACAAAGGTATGAAAAACCAGTTCACAGTTCCATTATGTTTCAAGTAGTTCCAAGAGAACTCTACTTGAAAACTTGGAGAACACAAAACAAAAAAACATTTACAAAATAGGGACAGGTTCCACAAGGTTCTCAAAACCTGCAGAAGCAAATGCAGTTTTGTGGTTTTCAGGAAAACACCTTGTTCAAGGGAGAGGTTCTGCAGCCTATGGGAGATACTCAAGAGGCCAGGACCCAAGGGAAGTCAAGAAGCTCTGAATTTCTCCACATTTCACTGGAAACAGATCAGGACAAAAGGCCTGACAATGTAATATGCAAAGATATGAGAGAAAATGCATTCCTTTACCTTACCTGGAAACCTCTTTTTCTCTGGCCTTGAAAGCTGCCTGTTACAACTGGGGATCCATCTGCAACAGTGGGGACCTGGGATAAGCAACGCAGCAGCCCGGGAACCACGCTTTCACTTCAACTTGGGCTTGAACTACCTCCCGGTCTCTGGGAAAGGGTCTTAGATGCTCTGGGCCTGCAATTCTGTGTAGCTGAACTAGGACCGTCCTAATGACACTTCCAGGCCTGACATTCTGTGATTCTGCTGGTCTAAATCCTGGGCCTAAAGGGAACACAGGCTCTCTACGGCCCATGTTGGCAAGTAAAGTAAGACCATGTGGAACACTGTGTAGGAGTCAGCAGGACACAGGTCTTGCCTCACTGGTCCCTATGCCTCTGGAAGTTCCTGCTGGTGCAGAGATGGCCAGGCAGAGAACTCCCAGCAGTCAACACGGAAGAGACACGGACCCAGGAGGGTGCAGTTCTCCTCCAACTAGGCTCCCAGAGTGGCTGCTCCCTTTCAAATTAAGTTATCTCTTCCCCCTCAAGGTAAGAGTAGTCAATTTCAACAATAAAGGAAAGTGTTAAGAAAGAAAGTGAAAAATTGGCTATATAATTCCACCAATATGAACATTTTTGGTGTTTAACTTCTAATTCTTTCCTGTACTATACACATGTGCACACACATATATTTTTTTCTAAATACATCACTTCGTACCTTCTAACATTATTATAGCCATCTTCCTAAGATAATACCAGTATCTCTTCTTTTGAATGTCTGCATTGTATTCCCTTTCACATTTGTACTGTATTTTGACCTTTTATTACTGAATATTTAGGTTATTTCCAACTTTTTCATATTACAAACACTTGGAGGAACCTACTTTTACATAGATCTTTGTATATCTGTCCAGTAATTTACTATGGATCAACTCCAAAAAGGAGATTAGTGAGATAAAAAGATAAAGAGCCTATACAATCTTAGGGATGTCAGGTCACCCGGCAGAAAGGTAGTTACTTAAACTCACCTTGGGAAGAGAAGACAAGATGGCGCTGGAGTAGGCAGACGTACCAACATCTACCTCCCAGAACCAAAGTGGAATACAAACTAATTTTTAGAACTATCATCTGGAAAAACCAACTTTGGACTAAACTAAGAGGTCTCTTCAACCAAGGAACACTGAAGAAGCCATACCGAGACTGGTAGGAAAAGCGGAAACGCAGAGAGGGCTGTCCAGCTCCCCGGAGCAAACGGCAGCAGGGAGAGACTCACGTGGCGGGAAGTGAGTTTAGCAGAGGGGGAAGGGTCCTGAGCCCCGGGAACAAAGCCCCAGCCTGCAGCCTCAGAGCCCAGAAGAGGCGTAAGGACAGTATTTAGCTGGAAATAAGTCAGGATACTGTTTGTGAGAAAGAGTCTGATTTCTCAGACCCAGGATCCTTCTTAAAGGAACCGCGTAGAACATCTCTCTCACAAACACTCACCCAGGGCTCCTGGGCACGGAGGGAGAGAGGAGAGGACCACAGTAACAGGAAGAGAGTGTAATCTAGGAGGCACAGGGAGAAGAAACATTTTGGGAGATAGCCACCCTAACCCCTGGGACGAGTCACTCCCCAAAGATGAAGTGAATATTTCCCCAAGAAACAGCAATACCAGCAAAGGGAAGCAGGAGAGCAGCCAAACAAGCTCCCCCGCAGCACTCAGAGTAGAGTTGCATAGAAGGAGGGAGCTTTTGGGTCTACAGCAGTGAGTCTTAGGGTCCGAGCTGCAACGCCCCCACCCACGCGGCTGAGGGCGCACCGGAGAGCGGGCGGCAGCGGGAGACAAAAGCGCGGTTCTGCTGGCAGGGGCGGAAGCCGGCTGGCCACTACCGGGCTCAGGTGTGAGCTCAATCTTGCCCGGCTGGGGAGAAGGGGGCGTGCAAAAGCGATCAAGCTCACAAGCTCAGCTGCCGGCAGCCTGTAATCCAGCCTCCTCCGGGAGAAGGGCGGGAACCCCGGAAAGGGTGGAGACCAGCCCCTGAGCAAGGGCAGAGGAGCACAGCCCTGCCCCGCCCGTGCAACCCAGGCTTGCAGTCTGACTTGGTAGCTGGCTCCTCCCGCGGGGGTGGAGCCAAAAGCCCAGAAGAGGCGGAGTTCCGCTACTGAGCTCAGTTTGCGCACGCATTCCTGCCCGGTGGTAGAGCCAAGGCTAGCAGCCGTTCCTCGAGCGGGCTCCTCCTGCAAGGGCAGGGTGAAAGCCTGGAAACAGGCGGAGACCCGCAGCTGAGCAAAGGTGCTCCCAATGCCCTCAAGACCGAGCATAACGTCACACACGGGGGCGGGGCAAAGGCCAAGGCCACCAATGCTTGTACACCCGAGCGTGTGATCACAGCCACTCCCGTGAAGACAAAATGCGGAGGTAGAGAAATACAACACAAATAAACCAAGAGAAATCCCCAGAAAAGGACCTAAGTGAATCAGATATAACCAAATTACCAGATGCAGAGTTTAAAATAACGATTGTTAGGATGCTCAAAGATATTAGAACAACCATAGATGGCCTTTATGAAAACCTAAATAAAGAGATAACAAATATAAAAAAGGACATTGAACTAATAAAAAAGAATCAGTCAGAAATGACAAATACAATATCTGAAATAAAGAATACAATGGAAGAAATTAAAAGCAGGATGGATGAAGCAGAGAATCGAATCAGCGAGTTAGAGGACATGATAAACAAAGGCACGGAAGCAGAGCAGAAAAAAGAAAAGAGACTCAAAAAGTCTGAGGAAACTCTAAGAGAGCTCTGTGACAACATGAAGAGAAACAACATCCACATCATAGGGGTTCCTGAAGAAGAAGAGAAAGAACAAGGGATAGAGACTTTGTTCAAACAAATCATAGCAGAAAACGTCCCCCAATTAAGGCAGGAAAACATTTCACATGTTCAGGAAGCACAGAAAACTCCATTAAGGAGAAACCCAAAGAAACCAACACCAAGACACATCATAATTAAAATACCAAAGCTAAGTGATAAAAAGAAAATATTAAAAGCTGCTAGAGAAAAAAAGAGCTCCCATAAGGATGACTTCTGACTTCTCAACAGAAACACTTGAGGCCAGAAGGGAATGGCAAGAAATATTCAAAGTAATGCAGAACAAGAACCTACAACCAAGACTACTGTATCCAGCAAGGCTATCATTTAAAATTGAAGGAGAAATTAAAAGCTTTACAGACAAAAAAAAAAACCTCAAAGAATTCACTGCAACCAAAACAAGGCTGCAAGAAATGCTAAGGGACCTGTTGTAAACAGATCAAAGGAAAAAAAGAATACAACAAAAGAGGAATACAGTTTTAAAGAAAAAAAATGGCAATAAACAATTACATAACAGTAATAACCTTAAATGTTAATAGATTAAATGATCCAATCAAGAGACATAGGGTAGCTGCGTGGATAAGAAAACAGGACCCATACATATGCTGTCTACAAGAGACACACCTTAAATCAAAAGATGCACACAGACTGAAGATAAAAGGATGGAAAAAAATATTTCATGCAAATGGAAATGAAAAAAAAAAAGCTGGGGTAGCAATACTTATATCAGACAAAATGGACTTTAAAACAAAGACCATAGTTAGAGATAAAGAAGGTCACTACATAATGATAAAGGGAGCAATCCAAAAGGAAGATATAACCATTATAAATATCTACGCACCTAATATAGGAGCACCTAAATATATAAAGCAGACTTTGATGGACTTAAAGGGCGAGATCAACAGCAATACTATAATAGTAGGGGATTTCAATATCCCATTAACATCCTTAGATAGATCCTCAAGAAAGAAAACTAGGCCCTGGGCGGTTGGCTCAGCTGTAGAGCGTCGGCCTGGCGTGCGGGGGACCCGGGTTTGATTCCCGGCCAGGGCACATAGGAGAAGCGCCCATTTGCTTCTCCACCCCCCCTCCTTCCTCTATGTCTCTCTCTTCCCCTCCCGCAGCCAAGGCTCCATTGGAGCAAAAATGGCCCGGGCGCTGGGGATGGCTCCTTGGCCTCTGCCCCAGGCGCTCGAGTGGCTTTGGTCGCGGCAGAGCGATACCCCGGAGGGGCAGAGCATCGCCCCCTGGTGAGCGTGCCGGGTGGATCCCGGTCGGGTGCATGCAGGAGTCTGTCTGACTGACTCTCCCCGTTTCCAGCTTCAAAAAAGAAAAAAAAAAAAAAAAGAAAGAAAATTAACAAAGAAACAGACTTAAAGGACATATTAGATCAACTCGATTTAATAGATATCTTCAGAACCTTTCACCCTAAAACAGCAGCATATACATTCTTTTCAAGCGCTCATGGTACATTCTCTAGAATAGACCACATGTTAGGGCACAAAAGTGGTCTCAACAAATTTAAGAAGATTGAAATCATATCGAGCACTTTCTCTGATCACAACAGCATTAAACTAGAAATCAACCACAATAGAAAAATTGAAAAACATTCAAACACTTGGAAACTAAATAGCATGTTATGAAATAACGAATGGGTTAACATTGAGATCAGAGAAGAAATTAAAAAATTCCTAGAAACAAACGATAATGAGCATACATCAACTCAAAATTTATGGGACACAGCTAAAGCAGTCCTGAGAGGGAAGTTTATAGCATTACAGGCATACCTCAAGAAGCTAGAAAAAGCTCAAATAAACAACTTAACCCTGCACCTAAAAGAACTAGAAAAAGAACAGCAAGTAAAGCCCAGAGCTAGTAGAAGGAAGGAAATAATAAAGATCAGAGCAGAAATAAATGACATAGAGGCTAAAGAAACAATACAGAGGATCAATGAAACCAGGAGCTGGTTCTTTGAAAAGGTAAACAAGATCGATGAACCCTTAACGAGACTCATCAAGAAAAAAAGAGAGAGGACTCAAATAAATAAAATTAGAAACGAGAGTGGAGAAATAACAACTGACACAACAGAAATACAAAATATTTAAGAAAATACTATGAAGAACTGTACGCCAAAAAACTAGACAACCTAGATGAAATGGACAAATTCCTTGAATCATATAATCTTCCAAAAATCAACCTGGAAGAATCAGAAAACCTAAACAGACCAATTACAACAAATGAGATTGAAAAAGCTATCAAAAAACTCCCAAAAAAGAAAAGTCCTGGGCCTGATGGCTTCACAAGTGAATTTTACCAAATATTCAAAGAAGAACTAACTCCTATCCTTCTCAAGCTATTTCAAAAAATTCAAGAGGAAGGAAGACTTCCAAACTCCTTTTATGAGACGAGCATAATTATGATTCCAAAACCAGGCAAAGACAACACAAAAAAAGAAAATTATAGGCCAATATCCCTGATGAACTTAGATGCAAAAATCCTCAACAAAATATTAGCAAACCGGATCCAGCAATATATGAAAAAAATCATAAACCATGATCAAGTAGGATTTATTCTTGGGAGGCAAGGCTGGTACAATATTCACAAATCAATCAATGTGATTCATCACATAAACAAAAGAAAGGAGAAAAACCACATGATAATTTCAATAGATGCAGAAAAAGCATTTGATAAAATCCAGCACCCATTCATGATCAAAACTCTCAGCAAAGTGGGAATACAGGGAACATACCTCAACATGATAAAGGCCATCTATGACAAACCCACAGCCAACATCATACTCAATGGGCAAAAATTAAAAGCAATCCCCTTAAGATCAGGAACAAGGCAGGGGTGCCCCCTTTCACCACTCTTATTCAACATAGTTCTGGAAGTCCTAGCCACAGCAATCAGACAAGAAAAAGAAATAAAAGGCATCCAAATTGGAAAAGAAGAAGTAAAACTATCATTATTTGCAGATGATATGATATTGTACATAGAAAACCCTAAAGTCTCAGTCAAAAAACTACTAGACCTGATAAATGAATTCGGCAATGTGGCAGGATATAAAATCAATACTCAGAAATCAGAGGCATTTTTATACACTAATAATGAACTGTCAGAAAGAAAAATCAAGGAATCAATCCCCTTTACCATTGCAACCAAAAAAATAAAGTACCTAGGAATAAATCTAACCAAGGAGATTAAAGACTTGTACTCAGAAAATTATAAAACATTGATAAAAGAAATTAGGGAAGATACAAATAAGTGGAGGCATATACCATGCTCATGGTTAGGAAGAATAAACATCATTAAAATGTCTATATTACCCAAAGCAATTTATAAATTCAATGCAATACCGATTAAAATACCAATGACTTACTTCAAAGATATAGAACACATATTCCAAAAATTTATATGGAACCAAAAGAGAACACGAATAACCCCAGCAATCTTGAAAAGGAAGAATAAATCAGGAGGGATCACACTTCCAGATATCAAGTTATATTATAAGGCCATTGTACTCAAAACAGCATGGTATTGGCATAAGAATAGGCACATAGATCAATGGAACAGAACAGAGAACCCAGAAATAAACCCACAGCTCTATGGACAACTGATATTTGACAAAGGAGGTAAGGAAATACAATGGAGTAAAGATAGCCTCTTCAACAAATGGTGTTCGGAAAATTGAACAGCTACCTGCAAAAAAATGAAACTAGACCACCAACTTACACCATTCACAAAAATAAACTCAAAATGGATAAAAGACAAATGTAAGCCGTGAAACCATAAGCATCTTAGAAGAAAACATAGGCAGTAAGCTCTCTGACATCTCTCGCAGCAATGTATTTGCTGATTTGTCTCCACAGGCAAGTGAAATAAAAGACAGGATAAACAAATGGGACTTTATCAAACTAAAAAGCCTCTGCACAGCTAAAGACAATAAGAACAGAATAAAAAGACAAACTACACAATGGGAGAATATATTTGACATTGCGTCTGATAAGGGGTTAATAACCAAAATTTATAAAGAACTTGTAAAACTTAATACCAGAAAGACAAACAATCCAATCCAAAAACGGGCAAAAGAAATGAATAGACACTTCTCCAAAGAGGACACATAGATGGCCAAAAGGCATATGAAAAAATGTTCAATATCACTAATGATTAGAGAAATGCAAATTAAAACCACAATGAGATATCATCTCACACTAGTCAGAATGGCGCTTATCAATAAAACAACACAGAATAAGTGCTGGCGAGGATGTGGAGAAAAGGGAACCCTCCTGCACTGCTGGTGGGAATGCAGACTGGTGCAGTCACTGTGGAAAACAGTATGGAGATTCCTCAAGAAATTAAAAATCGAACTGCCTTTTGACCCAGCTATACTGCTGTTAGGAATATACCCCAAGAACACCATAGCACTGTTTGAAAAGAAATGCACCCCTATGTTTATGGCAGCATTGTTCACAATAGCAAAGATCTGGAAACAGCCCAAGTGTCCGTCAGAGGACGAGTGGATTAAAAAACTTTGGTATATATATACTATGGAATACTACTCAGCCATAAGAAATGATGACATAGGATCTTTTACAACAACATGGATGGGCCTTGATAACATTATACTGAGCGAAAGAAGTAAATCAGAAAAAACTAAGAACTATATGATTTCATACATAGGTGGGACATAAAGATGAGACTCAGAGACATGGACAACAGTGGTGGGGGTACTGGTTGGGGGGAGGACAGGGAGGGGGTTGGGGGAGGGGAGGGACACAAAGAGCATGGCTTTTCAGCATTTGCCATATTCCCCCTTTAATCTATAGACAGACAGCAAATATTTACTTATGGTGTTTCCACTATAAAGACTGCTGTCTTAGGGACAAATGCTGATGAACTATTTCAGTAGTTCCTCCTCTTCAAAGACTTATATGTCAACATAGAGCTCCATGTTTCATAGAACATACTCAAGCTCACTCCATGTTCCCTGGAGCTTTAACACAAGGGAATGCCCCCTTTTTTTTTCTTGGTTGTATTTTTTCTTTTATTTATTTATTTTTTGTATTTTTCTGAGGATGGAGATGGGGAGGCAGTCAGACAGACTCCTGCATGCGCCTGATCGGGATCCGCCTGGCATGCCTACCGGGGAGGAATGCTCTGCCCATCTGGGGTGTTGCTCTGTTGCAACCAGGGCCATTCTAGTGACTGGGGCAGAGGCCATGGGGCCATCCTTAGTGCCCGGGGTGGCTTTGCTCCGGTGGAGCCTTGGCTTCGGGAGGGGAGGTGAGAAGCGGAGAGGAGGGAGAGGGGGAGGGGTGGAGAGGTAGATGGGCGCTTCTCCTGTGTGCTCTGGCCAGGAATCGAACCCGGGAATCCTGCACACCAGGCCAATGACTCCTACGGGTCTACCATATCATGCTTTTTACTTAAAAAAAAAAAAAAATTTACATTTCTTTTGAAGGCTGATGAACAGGAGACACCAAATCTTTTTCGCCTGCAAACTACTACCTTCTTTATTAGATCCCAGCTAATAACACTGTTTTGTCTTTTTCCAAATAGCTCCAGATATATGGAAAAGATTTATATAGGCGGATGGGGATCCTCAAACCCCTCAGCGAGATCTTCTGAGCATGGCTTTTAAGATACCTAGAGGCAGAAAAAGCCCAATAGAGATCAGGGGAACTACCAGCTTTTAGGATACACCCTTAAAGGCTCCAATGCCCCAAAAGGGTCTCACAGGATGCCATCTGGGTCCTGCTTCAATAGTGGAAAGGAAGGTCATTGAGCTAAAGCCTGCCAGGCTTACATGCCTCTGCTGTGAGGAAACAGGGACACTGGAAGGTAGGCTTCCCCCTCGCTCCTCTAAGGGAGGGTTCAGTCTCTTCCAGCCCTGCTCCAGCCACCTATGACCTAACCTTGCCCAGAAAGCTGGGGTTTGCCACTGAAGGCTGAAGGTGCCCAGGGCCGTCGGCCCCATCTAGGACACTGTGGACAAGCCTAGGGTATTTCTTCCAAGAAGCAGGTAAACTGATCTCATTTGCACAAGGGCCACTTAACTATGTTTTGCCTGAATAGTCAGGTTTTTTATTCTTCCCTCAAAGATCTTTGTTGTGGGTGTTGATAGTCCTATTTTCAGCTGCTTTGCTTAATATATAGTGCTTCCTTTATCCCTCCTACCTCAATGCCCCACTCATATTTCAGGCTGGGACCTACTCCTAATTTAGAGCTCTCTTTCCTCCTTTTGCCAACTTGTATTATGAATTTACCTTTGCCACCCAGCTTAGTGTATCCCAAGGTTCTCTTTACCATGCCACAGTCACAGAGCTCCAGGGAAAAGCAACCTGGTCTCAACTCTCTAGACAGAGGAGAACAGAAGCTCCATATCCACGCATGCTGCAAATGGCTTTTCCAGTCTACCTGAATCATTACCAGCTAGAAGCAGCGGTCATTGGGACTTGGACATGAGCTGCAAAGTATAGAATGGTGACAACAATTCCAGTGCCATGCGGACTTTTCCTGGACTCCTGCTCCCTGTGACAGCTCCTAACAGACTGAACTGTGGTTGGGTTGCATTTTTCAGGGATTTGGCATGGTGATGGGGCCAATTTGGACTTGGTGAACATGTTAAGGACACTACTCTTTTATGGATTCTTGCTGTATTGGCCAAGAGTTTACTTAAAGGCTTTTAATCACTGTAAAAAAAATAGAAGACTAGATAAAGAAGATGGGGCACATATACACCATGGTATGCTATTCAGCTAGAAGAAACAATGACATCGGATCACTTACAGCAGAATGGTGGAACCTTGATAACATTATGCGGAGTGAAATGGGTGAATCAGAAAAAAACAAGAACTGCAGGAGTCCATACATTGGTGGGACATGAGGGCAGGACTAAGAGACATGGACAGGAGTGTGGTGGTTGCGGGGGGTGGGAGAAGGGAAGGGGGAGGGGGGGGAGGGAGAGGGGTACAGAGAGAACTGGATAGAGAGTGACGGAGGACGATCTCTCTTGGGTGATAGGTATGCAACAGAACTAAATGACAGGATAACCTGGATATGTTTTCTTTGAATATATGTACCCTGATTTATTGATGTCACCCCATTAAAATAAAATTTTATTTATTAAAAAAAAAAAACTCACCTTGGGAAGGCCAATGAATCTGGACTCTATGCCTAAGGTTCATTACTTTTAATATATTAAACATACTCTCAAAACAATGCATGGAAATCTCTCAGAATATAATACGTTTTTATCAAGTTTGAATTCAGTATAGCAATTTTTTGTGTTCAACATGGGATTCTGTCTACTCTTCACCCTTGGCACCGAGTAACTTATATTTTATAAAAACCAACTCCTATATATAATCTGAACATTTTCTCTGGGGGTTAATTTATAGAAAAATTTTAATTTTCTCATCCAGAAGTCTTAGAAGGTGGAATCCTTGACTGACTTACATTATTCCATTATCCATGACATTATATAAGGCTTGATGTGTAACCAACTAGAACAGAGATGGGACTAAATTCCAGACTTCTGTCCTACTACTGCAGAGGTTATTGTGTTGAGAGAAAACATCTGAGAGCACAGAGTTGAATCCAAGGTACACTTTGAAACAAAAACTCCTTTAACCTCCCGAAAGAGGTATCTACTGCACATACTGTATACCCCCCAAACAAGCAGATGCTTAGAATGTGTAGTTCATAATTTTCCTCTCCCACCTTCTATGTTCTTCTACCTGGGCAAATAACCTAAATGACATGGCACTGATTCACAAGAGAAAATGTCCAAAATTTATTGTGGACGTATTTGTTAGGGTGACCTAAGGATATGAGACTGAAGGAGACACTGGGAAGTTGAGGCTCTGTCATTTTGGACAAAGGGAAGGGAGGGCAGGAGTCTGGGATTTCAAAAGGAAAGCAGGTCGTTCACAGGTAGATGAGAAAGCAAACGTGTGGTAAATAAATTCTTGCTGGGCCACCCAGAAACAATGGGACAGAGAGGGAAGTTCAACAAACAGGCTTTGTTTGCTAGACTTCTCTCCATCGGCCACACACACACACACACATTTTTTTTTTTGGTATTTTTCTGAAGCTGGAAACGGAGAGGCAGTCAGACAGACCCCCGCATGAGCCCGACCGGGATCCACCTGGCACGCCCACCAGGGGGCGATGCTCTGCCCATCCAGGGCGTCGCTCCGTCAGGACCAGAGCCACTCCAGCGCCTGGGGCAGAGGCCAAGGAGCCATCCCCAGCGCCCGGGCCATCTTTTTGCTCCAGTGGAGCCTTGGCTGCAGGAGGGGAAGAGAGAGACAGAGAGGAAGGAGAGGGGGAGGGGTGGAAAAGCAGATGGGCGCCCCTACTGTATATATATAATATATATATATATGTGTGCCCTGGCCGGCAATCGAACCCGGGACCTCTGCACGCCAGGCCGACGCTCCACCACTGAGCCAACTGGCCAGGGCCTACATATATATATATTATGACGTGAAGGTGATGCTCTCTTCCTTTAAACAGGTTTTTCTATCTAAATTCCTCTAGGCAGGTAAAGGGTGAGAGTCAAAGGTTCTTTCTGAGTTTTTGGTTTCTTGAAAATCAGTATCCCAAAAGGCATATTTTGTAGTGGCAAAACTTTGTTCCTCCCCAAACCAAGTAGATTTTCCCCCCAAGAATGAAAATGAGGAATATAGAAGAAATTTATAAACTGGGTAAGCAAAAGTAGGTTTATAATTGTGAGTACACAAAAGCACAAGTTAATAAAGCTCTTGCAATGATCATAACCTGCTTGTCTCTTTCACTATGCACAACTCTATCCCCACTTTGCCCCCCTGTATACTAACATACTCATTTTGGAGGTGCCCTTCCTTACACAAATGACAGTCTTAAAAGATATAGTATATATAGTGAAAATCTTAGCTGCTCTGCTTTAACAATCTAATTTGAAAACTACCTACATTCAAACCCCTCCTCTGTTAGAAGAGGACATTTTCTGGTATAAGAGATAAACAGCCAAAGAGAGAAAGGCACATCACACCTTTGTTTCTATGATGGAAGCAAGAGGAAATAAAACTTTTTTTCCTAATTTCCTCTAGTTTTCTATTTATTTCCTTAATCTTCCCCTTCCTCAAACCCCTAACCCATAGAACAACAGCCAGTTACTGGAATTCCAAGTGCATGAAATATGAATTAATTTTTTTCATTAGCAGGAATCCCAGGCCTCTGTATAGGGTACATTAAGACTTCTAAAGAGACTGGGAATATTTAAGACCGGTGCTCTTGGTCTAACCTCGAACTACAACAGAGCTCCTGACCTGACAGCAAGGGTCTCACGGTCACTCTCATTTGCCTATGGTGACGTCCAGAGTCAGTCAGCTGAAGCACACATTTCCCCCCACATTTTCCAGGCGTGGCCATGGCCCGGAGTTGGTCAGACAGCGCCGGCATGCCCAGGCCCTCAACCCAGACCTCCCATTGTAGAATCTCATGTCAACAAGAGCCGCGTATAAAGTGTGAGAAGCATGGTTTAAACAGACTTTTATACGACTTCTGCCCCTCTGGAAAAGTAAAATGGGTATAGCAATAAAATGACCCATTCCATTGCCTCTTCTTCATTTTCTGACGTTCCACTTTCATTTCTTTAGAGCTCATGAGCACAGAGGCCGACCCCAAACTCCAGTACAGCCATCATCAGAGAAATGCCAAGGTACGCATTTGCTTTTTTATTATTTTTTAATTATTATTATTTTTGAGAGAGAGAGAGAGAGAGATAGAGAGAGACAGGAATAGAGCTGGAGCTGTTTCTGTCTGTGCCCTGTCTGGGGATTGAACTAAAAACCTCTGTGCTTCGGGATGATGCTCAAACCAACTGAGATATCTATCTGGTCAGGACTAAACTGGGACACTTTTGAGAGTGTTAAAATGATAAATAGATGGATGTTAGGACAACAGGCATAATGAACCAGGACTCTCCCAGGCAAACTGGGATATATATAATCTCCCTACCATTAAAGAACTAACAGAAAAAAGGGGGGTTGAGGGAATTGAGAATAACAATAAATTAAAATACTGGGAGATTACTATAAAGACAGTCTAGAAACCAATATAAAGCAGGCATCTTATATATATCCCCATGCCATGAGACTCAGTACATTCTTATTAATGAGATGCAATAAAAATGCACTATTGGTGCGAAGAAAGGCTGACAGTGTATGATGTCAGATACGTCTGTGCTGTTCCCAATGTCATCACCACCTAGCATACATGCCAACAAAATGATTTCTAGAGCAAGAAGCTCCTAAGAATACAACCTCAAACATTTCTCTAGGAGCTGCATTTAACACTGAAGTGCATCATTTCTGTTTACCCAGTCTCATAACTGGATTATCTAAATGATTTCTGAATAAAAATTCTCCTAGCTTCTATTGTGAATGCAGTAATACAAGAGACATGTCCCCAGCTTTAGAATTTCACAATGTTTTCACGTGCATTGTCTCAGCGACTCGTGAGCTACTTTCCCCCAGGAATAGATAAGGAGACTGACGTTCAGAGAAGTGCGCTCCACTTGGCACGGGCCTCTGGGACAGCACTTACTGGACTGGCCTTTCCTTCACCCAGCATGCTGCTCTTCCCTACGGGGCTTCCCAAGTGCAATGATTTCCAGTTTTCTGAGTATCCAGCACTCAGAGCCTAGAAGAGTCAATGTTCAAAATTATTTTTAGTTAACAATTATTTGAACGCCTGTATTAATTCCATCAGAAAAGGAATTGGTATGTTTCTAGTGCTGTGGTATGTTCTCACTTTACAACCCAGGGAAGGCAAATCATACAGACAGAATATTTTTTTAATGTATTGAGATAATCCTATTTGAAATAGATAAAAGAAACAAGGAATTTACTACTACATAGTTAATACAGCTTAAAGGAGAAGAAACACCCAGAAATGGAAGTCTCTAATAGGTAGATTAGCTGTTTAAAGAGTGTCTGAAAGCAGAAGGTTGAAATGTACTAGATCAACTGAGATCCTTGAGTTTTAGACCCAATAACTTTGGACTTCAACAACAGTTCTGTGCAAAATTCTTTCCCCAAACTGTCCACTGAAGGTCTTGGATTGGGGCTGACGCTTCATGTCTCTGCTATAAAAAGGTCAGAAGAAAAACTGAGGTTGTTCGGCACCTTCTTGAGTATTTGTTCTTCTGAGTCAACAAGGAAAAAAATAGCTTGGAACATGTCATAAGATCATGGCAAATACTTCTGCTCCTGACATTTCCCTCTGGGTGCTTCTCCTTGTTTGATACCAAGGTGCATTCAATTATAGCAATTCTTTTCACCTTCAGACCACTCCCTTAAAGAAAACTGAAATGATTTTTTTTTTTTAAAAAAAGGAAGTCCCTGAACAGTTGGCTCAGTGGTAGAGCATTAGCCTGGCATGTGGATGTCCTGGGTTTGATTACCAGTCAGGGCACACAGGAGAAGGGACCATCTGCTTCTCCACCCCTCTCTCCCCCCTTCTCTCTCTCTCCCCCTCCTGTAGTCATGGTTCAGTTAGTTCAAGCACATCAGCCCTGGGCGCTGAGGATAGCTCTGTGGAGTCTCCACCTTAGGCACTAAAAATAGCTCCGTTGCTATTTTGGGGGCTGCTGAGTGGATTCTGGTCCAGGTACATGTGGGGAGTCTATTGACCTTCCTCTAACTTAAAAAGAAAAAAAATGTTATTTTTAATTTACTGATTTTAGTGAAAGAGAAACATTGAGCTGCTCCTGTATGTGCCCTGACCAGCGATTGAACCAGCAACTTCTGTGCTTCAGGATAATGCTCTAACCAACCGAGCTATTTGACCAGGGCAATCCCAAAATTATTTATTTATTTATTTGAGTAAAAGGAGGGGAAATAGACTCTGCATGTGCCCTGACCAGGATCAACCTGACAATCCCTGTCTGGGGCAGTTGCTCTGCCCAACTGGGGCCATGTTAGCAACCGCAACTGAGCTATTTTTAGTGCCTGAGGTGGAAGCTCCTCTGAGCCATCCTTAGTGCCTGGGGCTGATGCGCTTGAACTAATTGAGTCATAGCTGCGGTAGGGGAAAACAGAGAGACAGAGACAGAGAGAGAGAAAGAAGGGGAGAAGGTAGGGTAGAAAAGCAAATGGTTGCTTCTCCTGTGTGCCCTGACCAGTAATCGAACCCAGGACACCCACATTCCAGGCCAATGCTCTACCACTAAGCCAACCAGCCAGGGCCAATAAAATTTTTTTTAATTAAAAAGAAAAATAAAAGCTTAGGGATTAAATATACATTAAATGGGAAAAGAATATGGACGCTAACAAACTACATTTGTTTTCTGTCGTTTTCATTAATTTGGAACCTGGCCAG
Source organism: Saccopteryx leptura (assembly GCF_036850995.1). Taxonomy (NCBI): domain Eukaryota; kingdom Metazoa; phylum Chordata; class Mammalia; order Chiroptera; family Emballonuridae; genus Saccopteryx; species Saccopteryx leptura. The sequence continues at coordinate 59,965,784 of NC_089504.1, read as the reverse complement.
TGTCAAAGATAAATAGTTCAAATGACTTGATGAAGTTGCATAGGGAGGCAGAGAAAAATCCAGAGAGGTATAAAATGATAGGATTATTAAACTTTAGCTTCTGCATTGTTTGTCTCATATTTTATCAATATAATAAAAGTAAATACAATAGTATACCTGTTTATAATGCCAAGAAATATTATAGAACAACATTATGTGATAATAACATATCTATGCAGTACTTATTTATCTAGCCATTCTGTCTGGGTCACCAATGAGAACAGAAAATAATTTTTAAAATAAGTAACTATCAAAAAAAATCTAGGAACTGAACTCATACAGAAACGCCAAACCCAAGGCCAGTTCACTCTTCTTTCACATATGGTTCAACTAACTTTGATTGTTTGCGTTCCCCACCACCCATCCATAACTCTAGTCAAGATTATAAAATCATGGGATTGCTTTAGAATGTCTAGTAACTCAAAGGAAAAATCCTATCACAAGGGAAGACATTTAAAAATGATGCTTAAAAAGCAGATATGTTGGGGCAAACAGCCCTATGAACTGTACAGTTCCTTGGGACACTTAACAGCATGATACAGAAATTACAATTGACAACGATAGACCTAACCTAACTAAAGGAAGCTTAAATTATGTTCAGTTATATTTAAGAAAGTCTGCAAGTGTATTCAATTTCACAAAGTTTTCAAACTAAAATGGTTAAAGTGAGAGAGGAGCAGAGAAGATAAAATTAGAAGGACAAATCCTGTGCCCTTTGGAAAGCTCAATTAGCTAGAATAGCTTCTTCTCTGGTGGAGAAATAGAACCTTTATTTTAAAACTTTATTTATTTATTCATTTTAGAGAGGAGAGAGAGAGAGAGAGAGAGAGAGAGAGAGAGAGAGAGAGAGAAGGGAGGAGCAGAAAGCATCAACTCCCATATGTGCCTTGACCAGGCAAGCTCAGGGTTTTGAACCAGCGACCTCAGCGTTCCAGGTCGAAGCTTTATCCACTGCGCCACCATAGGTCAGGCAGAACCTTTATTTTAACTATAATTTATTTTTTAAATGTTCAAAAAACATTTCCTTGTGGTACTGGTAATATTCATATTTTCCAAAGGTCTGACAATCAAAATAGGTATCTTATACAAATTTGGAAAAACATAAAGGGGCAGGAAATGACGTTATTAGGTGCCTGCCCTGTCCTCAAGAGTTAGCTCCAGGGGTTGATCACCATGCTTACGTTCTTTTATTATTCCTGCAAGAGTGTGGTCTAGTGCTGAGCACAAAGTATTCAATAAATGCTAACTGAAATAAATATACTTTTTTTGTGACAGAGACAGAGAGAGAGAGAGAGACAGAGTGGGACAGATAGGAACAGGCAGGAAGAGAGATGAGAAACATCAATTCTTTTGTTGTGGCACTTTAGTTGTTCATTGATTGCTTTCTCAAATGTGCCTTGACCAGGGGGCTACAGCAGAGCTAGTGACCCCTTGCTCAAGTCAGCGACCTTGGGCTTCAAGCCAGCGACCTTTGGGCTCAAGCCTGTGACCATGAGGTCACGTCTATGATGCCGCGCTTAAGCTGGCGACTCCATGCTCAAGCTGGATGAGCCTGCACTCAGACCTGCAACCTCAGAGTTTTGAACCTGTGTCCTCTGCATCCCAGTCTGATGCTCTATCCACTGTGCCACTGCCTGGTCAGGCCTGAAATAAATATTTAATTTTGTAACTCGGTCATATTACTAAAGTAAAAAATATAATCTGTAGTCAAATCATGAAATACTTTCTCAACCCTTTACTTGGCTTTTGTTGTATAGATCATTATATATATATGTCAACTTTTAAACATTAGGGATTTCATTTCTCAAAAGTGTGATTTCTCTTATTTCACTGACTATTAACTTACAGCCTAATTCTTACATAGGTTAATAGTAATTGATAATTCTTTTCAAAAGAGTAGCAAATACAATGAAATCATAGGTACTTATCCATCTTGATTGAAACCATACTGACCACGTTGATTTAAAAATCTGTGCTTTGTTTAACTGCTTTCCAGAGGACAACATAGCCCAGTGTTCAGACTCAGCAGGTCAGAATCTACCACTTCTGTTCCCTCTATATCAGAGGTTTAAACAAAAACAACTGGCTTTCCCACAGACACAGCATGCGCAGGAATCAACGCAACCAAGGTGAAGAATGACAAGTGCTCTATATAATGACACATCATGGACTTGCAGAGGGTACATTTTCCTACATGCAAAACAAATCAGATCAAAGCTGTATCTAGTTAATCTGTGTTAAAATCTTCTGTTTTTAAACCAAATTCTCTTAGGAGGAGACTCCTAGAATTTGGACCAAAATTTTGAGTGGACAATAAATTAAACAATATATATAGCAAAAAGAATTTTATTCTGCAGAAGAAACATTTAAAGATGTAACTAATACTGAAAATTATTTTTAAATAGTAAAAAGCAGATCTTAAAACAACTATAGTAAACGTTAGCCAACAAAAAGTTATTTTAAGGCTGTGGCTTTGTAAAACTTATGAAAGTAATGGAACTTTTCTTGAGAAAATTCAAATATATAGAGAGATATACGTACAAATGAGCACAAGATTTCAAAGAAAGATGGAGATGGAGGACTGTGACCCCTGCCCCCCTCAACAAATCCACGGTTCAAAACTTCTGTTTTAAAGTGTAAAATATTTTGAAACTATGATTTAGCAAATGCTTAAAAACTGACTTTGCCTTCACTATTTTTTTACATCTCCAAATAGGCTTTCCATTTTTGTTTATAAAACTGGTTCACAACAAATTTAACATGGAACTAAAGTAGGTTTGAAAAAGATACATTTACTCATGTAAACATGCAACAAAAAGACACCGTGGATACTTACCCTCGCCATCATGTCGACACTGGCTTATGAAGAAGACAGGCTGCCAAGGAGAAGAACAGAAATAAAACTCTCAAAATACAGAAAGGAAGTACTAGCTTTCTTCCATCTATAGTATAAGCTCATCAGATGGAAGAGAAAAAAAGATGACAAGTACCTACACTTACTGTAAAGGACACAGAGAAATTAGTCAACTAGTTCTAAAGCATTCTCTTTAGAAATTCACATAAATTTTAGGTTAGAATTACGCCCCCCCTGCCCCTCCCCCCACATACTCATAGTTCAGTCTAGCTTAAATTTTTCTATCTCTCAAAGAAGGTGAATTCTACCAGCCGGCCGCTCATAGAAATGCAAACCATCCCTCAGTGCTGGTGACTAGGCATGTCCATGAAGTCAAAATCTGGGGTAGGAAACTTACCATAAGTGTACGCACTACTAAAGATTAGTGAAATCAAACACCTGTGCAAAACCAGACCTGCCACTGAACTCCACTATCTTCTTTCCAGTTTTTAGTTCGCCCAAATGTCAGTTAATTCAGAGAAGTTACTATAAAAATAATGTCTAATTTTAAGGGTGAGAGAGAATAAGAAAATGGTTCTGTGTATGTTACCCTCAAAGAGAAAGGTTATTCTTTCTCACTATCTTAGTGAAACACAAGTGAGCGGGTTTGAGGGTGCATCTCTTCCAACTTTGTTAAGTGCTGCCCTAAGCCTTAAAATTCTTTGGAATCTCAATGCTCAGACACCCTGTTCCATTTGTGTGCTAATGGTGGTGGTGGTGGTGGTGGTGAGGCTCTCATTAGCCATTTCATAAAACAAGCCCACCTTTTGGAAAGGATGTAAGGAGTACCAACAGAGAAGGACTATCAAGATGGATGTTCTACTTTACTTCCAATGTCCAATGCCAACATGTGATGAGGTGAATTCTAACAAAGCAAATAATTAGGTAAGAAGACTTTCATTTGTTTATCTGATAATGACACTATACACATACATGTACAGACCACTTTAAACATACTGCACACATCTAATTCCTTCACGTCCAGCCTGACCAGGCAGTGGGACAGTGGATAGAGACCATTAGACTGGAATGTAGAGAACCCAGGTTTGAAACCCTGAGGTCACCAGCTTGAGTGTGGGCTCATCCCACTTGAGCACAGGCTTACCAGCTTGAGCACTGGTTCGCCAGCTTAAGAATGGGCTCATAGACATGACTCCATGGTTGCTGGCTTGAGTCCAGAGATTGCTGGCTAGAAGCCCAAGGTTGCTGGCTTAAGCCCAAAGTCACTGGTTTGAGCAAGGGGTCACTCACTCTGCTCTAGCCCCCAGTCAAGGCACATATGAGAAAGCAATCAATGAACAACTAAGGAGCTGCAATGAAAAATTGATGCTTCTCATCTCTCTCCCTTCCTATCTGTCTTTCTCTGTCACACAAAAAATACGTGTATTATCATGTTCAGGGGGAACCTGGTTTCTTCCAGCTGAATTTCTCTCCACTGCAGGGCTTTCCCCCATACAGGACTACATTTTTCAAGCTTGAAGTATCACTGGTGGTAAACAGAAAATCAGTGTGGGCTATCAACACAGCTCTGGGCAATGCCTATTAAAAATCAACATAGGCCCTGGCCGGTTGGCTTAGTGGTAGAGCGTCGGCCTGGTGTGCAGGAGTCCCGGGTTTGATTCCTAGCCAGGGCACACAGGAGAGGCGCCCATCTGCTTCTCCACCCCTCCCCCTCTCCTTCCTCTCTGTCTCTCTCTTCCCCTCCTGCAGCGAGGCTCCACTGGAGCAAAGATGGCCCGGGAGCTGGGGATGGCTCTGTGGCCTCTACCTCAGGCACTAGAATGGCTCTGGATGCAACAGAGCAACGCCCCAGAGGGGCAAAGCATCGCCCCCTGGTGGGCATGCCGGGTGGATCCCGGTCGGCGCATGCGGGAGTCTGTCTGACTGCCACCCCGTTTCTAGCTTCGGAAAAATGGAAAAAAAAAATCAACACAGCCTGACCAGGCAGTGGCACAGTGGATAGAGCATCACACTGGGATACGGAGGACCCAGGTTCGAAAACCCGAGGTCACCAACCTGAGTGTGGGCTCATCCCACTTAAGCATGGGCTCATCAGCTTGAGCATGGGGTCACTGGCTTGAGTGTGGGATCATAGACATGACCCCATGGTTGTTCACTTGAGGCCAAAGGTAGCTGGCTTGAAGCCCAAGGTTACTGGCTCGAGCAAGGGGTCACTCACTCTGCTATAGCACCATGGTCAAGGCACATATGAGAAAGCAATCAATGAACAACTAAGGAGCTGCAATGAATTGATGCTTCTCATCTCTTTCCCTTCCTGTCTGTCGGTCTCTATGTGTCCCTTTCTCTGTCTGTCTCTCTGTCACAAACATACAAATAAACAAAACCCCACAAAAATTGAGCACTCCCTTTTAAAATTTGATTTCAGCAGGGAGAGAGACATTTTAGAATGCTGATGTGTGTCCCAGAGACAAATTTCCATTCAAAGGTACATCACTTTCACTGGCATGAGCAGTTAAGATAGTTTTATATTTCACAAAGCATGGGATTGGGGACAAGAGCTTTTGGGTCCCCAACACACACACACACACACACACACACACACACACACACACACACACACATACATGCACACGGAAGGTGAAGGAAGTAACACTGGTAAAATCATCCAAGATCAAATCTGCATATGGAAATAAGGTGGGTTTAGGGAAACTTATTCTGCCAACGATAAGAATGAGAGAAAATTGTAAGGTAGATGTATATTTTAGTAAAATAAAGTGGCATATAATCCCAGCTCAGGTAAAAAGACAGCTTGGAGGCAATTCTCAAAGCCTGGTAAGACAGCGTGTATACCATCAGATCTGTGGGGGAAAATGTATCTCTTATGGGGCTCCTTAAGGAATGCAGGGCTTACTCTGAGGTATGGCTTTTTAAATACTATGCATTTTAAAAGCTTCTAAATCATCAACCTTGTTTAGGTGAATGTGTTACAATACACAAAAATAAATGTAGTCAAATCCATTTGCTCAGCCTTAGGTTAAAAAAAGAGTAAGTTGCCCCTATACTGTGGACATGGCTATGTCCCCTTCTCTATCTGTTTCTGGCAGGGGTGGTAAACTGGATGGGAGGGAAAAGAATCCCTCCATGGAAGAGTCAGAGTGGGAAATTTCAATACTCCCATTGGTTTGAGGATTATAGGAATCTACAGCAGAGAACTACACTTCTCACAAAAATTAGTCAATATTTTATCACTTCATATTCATTTGGAAATATCCCCTAATTTTTTTTGTGAGCAGTATATAAGGAACCAAGCACATCTTCAATGGCAAAAGTCAAATTCCACAAGCTTACGAAAGACAACAAGTCAATCCATTTTGAAAAAAATAAACAACTTAAAGTTTTCTTAGAACCTGGGAGTAAAGAATCAATACATTCTTTACCAAATATTCTGCCTCCAATTGACAAGACACACTGAAACTCTTTATAGAGCTGGTGCCAACAATGTCATTTGGACAATTGTCAGGAAATAGGTCTGTGAGACTCTGTTTATAAGCTTATCCTGAACAAAACCAGAATTCCAGACACAGCAGAAAAGGCCCAAGTTATAGTTACCTTCTTGAAATGCAAGATGATAGCCAAGATAGCCAAATCTCAGTTAAGGTGTAGGAAAGGAGTAGGAAATAGAAGTGGGTCATATGGTACAAGTGTGACGTCAGAAAAGGAAGCTCTATTTATACCCCAAGTAAGAAATATAGTAGGAGCAGGGGGGCCTATTGAGTGAGCTCACTGCCCATTCCCATTCGTTGAGTTCTGTGTACAACTAGACTCTGGCACAAATGGTGCGTTCATCCACGGTTTCATATTCTGTTGGATAGGCCAGGATTCCAGACAGTGACACACTATTGATATCTTTCTTCATGCTATTGTCCTGCGGAAAGAATCACTGGAGCAGGAAGGTTCTATAATATACCCTGAAAGTAGTAAGAGGTTTTAAAAATATTCATCAAAAGCCTAAAATAATTACAGTGTAGGTAGAGAAAGAACCACATCAACACAATTCTTGCATAAGCAATGTCTTCACCTTCCACGAAGGATAAAGATCACACAGTTAATGAACTTGCCTGTCAGTGACTGCTGTTTGATAGAACCACTGGATGTTCCATTTCAGGTTCCCCAACAGTTAACTCTGCTACATAAACTAAGATGCAAACCAGTGTGTATTTGTATGTGATCTGGATGTGATACTTGGCACTTCTGCAGCCACTTGGCTACCATGCAGAGCAAATCTGAAGACACGTGGTGAAGAGCTGAGTGAACAGACAATAAGAACCCAAGTCTTCCATGATAACAGTGAGCCACTTAATCAATAACCCCAAAAGTTGCTCTCTGGAGTTATGTTATGAAAAATATTAACTTTCTTTATGTTTAAGGCAATATCTCATATGTTCTGATTTAAAATTTCCTTTTTAAATCTTTAATATATTGTGGGTCCAATATGAAATACTCTGAGTACCCACCATTAGGAAAAGTATCTAAAAAACATTATCTAAAAAATTCTAAATATTTTGACATTAAACATTCAACCAGAGAAGATTCCTGGATTATTTCTTGGTCCCAAATGACAGTGGTTCTCAAAATGTGATCTCCAAATAAGCAATATCACCATCACTAGGAAACTTACTAGAAATATAAATTCTCAAGTCTTACTGCAGACTTACTGAATGAGAACTTCTTTGGGGTAGGGCCCAGCAGTCTATATTTAAGTAAGGATGCCTATTGATTCTAATGCATTATAAAATTTAAGAACCACTGCTGTAGGAAACCTTACTTATGATATCAAGTATTAGCCATTATTAGTCATAATTAAATAAATATTTAACCATACAAAATGGGTTATCAGTACCATACTATCCTGGGTTTTCTAAACAAAGAAAGTGTTATCATATATAAAGAAAGACAAGGAGATAAAAGAAGAATCAACAAAGTCTCAAACAAAAGCTTTTACATTGTTATTGTCCAGAGATGATAATACTTGTTAGTATCTGAAGAAAACAGAGGAACTGGGATTAGCAGATTTGAGAAAGAATGGGATGGGGTTGAGAGGACAACTATTCCCATTAACCAGGATAATTTTTCCTTCTGATAAAAGTGAAAGTAAGGAGTTGCTGGAGTGGAATAAAGTAGAAATTGTCAAAAAGCGGCACATAACTGGATTAAATAAAGCTCTGGATAAAATGTTCCTGAAAGGTGCAGAGGTTTGAACAGGGGAATCTAGAAGGGCCAGGCAAGTCTGCAGTGGCTTGCACTCTGGAGAGGGTGGCTCTCTGGGCCTAAGGGAAACTGGACGTCCCATCAAGGGCTTACATAATAGAATGCACAGCAGGTAGGAAGCTGAACAGTAATGTTCAGGATCTGGTGTGGTACATAGCAGTGGAATGACAGCAACAACCTGGGCTTCTGGTTACATCATTATGTCACTGAATCAACCTCGACAGCTGCTCTCTGGACTTCTGTTCTGAAAAAGATGACCTTGCCTGACCTATGGTGGCACAATGGACGAAGTGCTGACCTCCAATGCTCGGGTGGCCGGTTTGAAGTTCGAGCCTTGCCTGGTCTGGGCACATATGAGAAGCAACTACTAAGAGTTGATGCTTCCAGCCCCTGCACCACGCCTCTCTCTCTCTCTCTCTCTCTCTCTCTCTCTCTCTCTCTCTCCTCTCTCTAAAAATCAGTAAGTAAAATCTGAAAGAAAGAAATAAAAGATAGCCTTTCCTTATTGTATCAAACAATCTGATTTGGGGTGTTCTTGGGTTTTTACCTGCACCTAAAACTATTCAAACATTAAGATTGAAAAGACAAGTTGAGTTACAGACCCGGTTCAGCCATCTGGATTTTGCACTATAGGCAAAGAGACTTAATTAGGAGTCTTATGAGTAAGAGTGGCACTGTTGGTAGTAACCTGAATAGCAGGAAAAGATGTAATAAGTAGCAGTACTTAGTAGCCTATAAAAATCTTTCATTCCCTGTCTTGTGGGACACTAAAAATAAGTATGTACAAAAGTCAAGATTGGGCAGAAAACAGTACAGAAGCTTCTAACATTCGCAGGGAAAGAGCCCTGTTGCTTTGGCCCGTTTGCTTTGCTAAAACACTCACTTTCAAGATCTTATTTGAGGAGGCTCCCAGGCATCCTTCCTGTGCTAATCAATACAAAGTTAAATACTCAGTGTAGCTCATCAGAATGAAAATATCTTTCTCCCTACACACACACACACACACACACTCTCTCTCTCTCTCTCTCTCTCTCTCTAACTCAATGTGCAGCTACAGAATTAATTTTAAAGCCCCATCCACAAGGAAGGCATTGCCCTGCACCTTGAAGGTTGCTAAATCGGCATGGGAAAATACAAATTGTAAAGAAAAATAAAAGGAAAAACCCACACACACAAGCTGCTTTATTTCGCATGAAACCTCAATCCACACCCATTACAGTACGTGTGATAAGCAATGATCTCTTCCATGCTCCCCAAAATATCTTCTTTAACTAGCTTTTCAAATATTTCCCATTCAACTCTCCTTTTAAGATTAACAATACAATTACTAAACCATTGATTCCTTTAACCTCTTCTCTTAGAATCCCAAGATAAAGCACAATTATCCAGACAAATAATTACATGCTGTGACTGTATCAGTATTATCCCAGAGACCAAAATCTGGAAGTATGGAATTTCAGTAACATTTTTGGCCAAGAAAATCTAGAAAAGCTGGCTGCTGGTATCTGATGTTAAAGGAAAACGTGAACTCTGGCTTGAACAGAATGTCACTGCTACTTTCTAAGGCTTGGTCAACTACTAGTCATCCTTAGCTTGAAGGTCAAATATCCCTTCCTTTTCATTCAAATCTTTATTAAGTGACTATTAAGGGCTAGATACAGTGCTCATCCTAGGGAGACTGGGATCAACGCTACAGCTCTGCACTCCTGACACACAGAGTGATGGGAGGGAGGTTACTAAGACACACTGTAGTTTAACTGTTATGTTACACACTCATCTTCTTGATGTGAGCAGAGAGCTACAGAAACACAGAGGCTAAGAAAGATCCCAAACTAGGTTTGTGGGAAGGGGTTACCGGAGGACATCACTCTTGAAGTGAGTTTTAAAGATGAGTAAGTTGGTCCTGCCAGGAGAAGTGTACACACAACAGATGCGAAGGCAAGAAAAGACCACAGGATGGGGTGTGTTTGAAGGAGCTGTGGGAAAGTAAATATGCCAAGGCCGGATGACTAAGGGATTTGTATGCCAAGCCCAGGAGTTTGGACTTTCTTCTGAAAGCAGTAGGAGTCAGTGAAAGTCACCGGAGCTCTGAAGCAACAGGACTGGGTTAGGTTTTAGGAATTAGTGCTCTGGCTGAGGAGAGGAAAATGACTTGCCTAGTGGAGGTGTACAGGAGTGGTGGGGTCAGAGGGGGGTCTGGGCTGGGTGTGTAGACAAGGAACAGAACAGCATGGAATGGTTGAGCCTGAGTCTAACTGACAATCCTCTAAGGGAGAGGACGGAAGTCTTAAATCTTAGAGGGGACTACTCTGGAGACCACGGGACACTTCTGGGTTTAGGCTGCCCAGGGGGAAGCCTTATGAATTCAGGGTGCTAATGAGGCCATTCTTTTGTGTATGTGAGTCACATAACTTTTATCAATAATTCTGTTTGCTGTGCATAAACTGTATTGTGTTTGTGTGTGTATACAAACATATATATATTTTTCATGAGAGAGAGAAAATGGAAGGCTGAGATAAACCAACTCGTAGCTGCGGCACTTAGCTGTTCACAGACTGCTTCTCATATGTGCCTTGGTGGCGGGTGGGGGCAGCTCTAGCTGAGCCAGTGACCCCTTGCTCAAGCCAACGACTTGGGGCTCAAGCCAGAGACCATGGGGTCGTGTCTATGGATTCCACACTAAAGCCAGCAACCCCACACTCAAGCTGGTGAGCCTGTGCTCAAGTCAGCGACCTCACGGTTTCAAACACGGGTTCTCAGTGTCCCAGGCCAACACTCTATCCACTGCGCCACCACTTGGGTCAGGCATGTACTATATAGTTAATATTTCCAACTGAACCTGTGAATTCACACCCTTTGTCTCAAAGTAAAGGAGTAGAGAAATATTTGTGGGTGGTATGCAAACATACTGATAGCAGAAACAACAGACACCTATCACTTCTAGAACTGCTTATATACCAGGATTTTATTCCCACCAACCAATTATACCCTGACTTTGCCTTTTTATTAGACAACCTTCAACAACCAGACTTTGACTAAGCTTTCTGCAGCCTCTCAGTTCCCTTCGATCACCTTTCACCTGAAACTTGCCTATGCTTTCAATTAATTATCACCTCTTATTCCTGCATTATTCCCTTTGTTGTTAAAATGAGCACTCATGTTCCATTAACAGATGAGCTAATATACGGGAAGAACCTAGTAAAGTGCCTGACATGTAGCAGGCGCTCAGTAAGAATGTTATTGTTATTGTCTGCTGTTTACAACACTTCCCCTGTCATAGGCCTTGGGAGTCCATTAGCTCAATTCTCCCCTCTACTTTATTACACCCATTCCCCTGCAGACACACAGGAGGCGTATCTCCAACCCCATTTTACTGCAGATTGCAACTGTGAAACCCGGTAACTGAGAACTGAGTAGCTTGCTTGGGACCTTCCCTGGGACAAGGGAGAATCAGGTATCCTTTGTTGTGCACGTTTGCTTCAGAGACCAAGAAATTTTCTCTCAGGACATGCGATTTTGACATTTAATAATCTGTTTGTGATATACCTTACAGGAGGCACAAGAATAGTTAAGTTACTGAATCAGAAAATGTCACTGTTTTTCCTAGTAACTCATCTGAGCAGATGGTAAATGATTATTTTTAAGGCTTGTTTCTCTATTACATGTAGAAATATTTATTAACATTGTATTTCTGTCTCATGGGTGCAACCAGCAAGTAACCAAGTCAGGGCGGCTGCCAGGAGGGAGAACAGAATGGGAGTTTCAGCAGGTGAGCAAGCCTCAGCCTGGGGGCGGGGAGCAAGGACACCCACACGTTCCCCTCGAGCCAGAGAAGACTGAGCAAGCAACACACACAGCCACCCAGAGTCACTCTTACCACACAGTCGGTTTTCATCAACTCTGAGATGTCATTACCAGGAGGTGGACAGTTTTTTATGTACTACTGAGAAAGCAAACATACCTGAGATGGGGAGTTGAAAAGGGAGCCCCCTCCCAGAGCTGGGGCACTAAAAGGCCACAAAGAAATAAGTCTGCCGTGCAGAAAGAACGGCAAGGAGCCCTTGGAAGCCGGCAGAGGGACGAGGAAATTTCCCCCTAAGATTTGAACCATAAAGCAGAGCTCGGGTCGGTCTACATTCTGAATTCCCACCACCACCACATTCCAAGAGCTCTCAGGCAAGAACTCGAACCTGGGGACTCAGTTGGAAGTGTCCCAGGTAACCGGCAGAGGCAAACACTACGGAACAAAGTGAATTTCAGTGCTGACAATAAAGTGTATCACAATTTTAGATATATACTGCTCACACAAATTAGGGGATATTTCAAAATTAATATGAAGCTATAAAGTAACCCCAATTTTTGTGAGCAGTGTATTAATGCATAAAAACAGGTGCATCTGGGAATAGAAATACAGGAACCATGACCCACTCTGAGTACCATCCTGGAAGGTATCAAGGGTCTGGAGCTGAGTACACTAAAACCAAAAGAGGCCAACACAGAGAGCAAAGTCCAAAATGTACGACAGGATCAACAGGTGGCCACCACAGCGAACGAGGGCACAGAATTCAGGCAGCGCTGCCAGACTCCCACCTGTGCAGGTCTGGACAGATGGGCCGGGCCTGGGGCCAAGCTTCTGTCCACTTGTTCTTCTGGCTTCAAGAGCCAGGAAAGAACTTCTCCCCACTTCGAGTTCTCATCAATACAATGCAGAAAATTCCTTCCTAGGATGACTGAGGAAATGAAACATTCAACGTATTTCAAAAGCATTTTTGTATACTTCAAAAACACTGTGCCAATACAAACTACACTGATTATTCTTGAGGTAACTACTCAGCAGGGCTCCTTTAGTCAGATCCTGTTTTCTACTTCTGTGGGTGTGTCATTTTCATTCAGCAGAGGTCTGTGCATAAATCAGGCATTTAATAAGTCCTTATTAAGTGAATAAGTAAATACTTGTTACTTACTTATCATTAAGTGAATAAATAAGCACTCACCTGGTCCTAAGTTCCTGAGGGTTGGTTACCTCTACTCTTGAAAATAGGGGAGAAAAAAACAGAAAAGACCAGTCTAAAACACAATGTAGTTACGCTTAAACAAACACACAGAACCCACACATCCACCCCTGGTCTCCCTGAAACTCATCACACCTACAACAAAATCAAAACATTAGCTAGGCTGACATGATGTTTTCACAGCAACAGATTGAAGGCAAACTCCAGGAAGCAACTTTATAATGGCACCAAACAGGACAGAACATAGACAGCTTCACAGTGGGAGGGTTCATTACCGGCAAAAAGACCCTTGGCATCATCCAAGAGCATCTTGAAGAAAAAAGACCCATGTTGCAACTTCCTGGACTGACTCTCCTGGTATCTGCTGGTCAAGCTTATTAAAAGGGCCCAATAGGGAAAAGAGGTCCTTCCCAAGGCACATGCTTGCATTGGGAGGGGAGAGAAGGTCCTAGGCTGAGCAAAAGAAACTGGAGATCAAAGGCAAGGGCTTCTATTCCCAACCTGAGTGATCCTGGGCACTCTAAGGGGTCTAGGGAGAAGAAAAGGAGAAAATGGAGACTTCTGTCCCCATCAATCACACGACTCAGGATGGACTTGTCCACAAACTGAAGGGCAGGAGAGGATGACTTAAGGCACACTCTGGATGTCTCACTTCATGACTTTAGATATTTCAGGATGGCAGTACTTAAGAAGAGTACTCTGTGCTATTCATTCTGTTGCCCAGCCCTCTTTCTGGCTGGGAATAAGGTATGGGTGGCTAAGGAAAGAACAAATCAAATAAATAAGAATGAATACAGGCAAAACTGGCTACCCAGCACCGTCAAAGGAACAAGCTGGTAAGAGAAGAGATTGGGGAACTTCGGTGTCCTCACACAGAATACAAGGAATCAAAAGAGGGCTCCAGAAACCTGAGCGGGATTCAGGAGAGTTTCTGAGGTAATGTAAGGGCGGGCTGAAGAGGCTCGGGATAACATGGGTATCTGGGGGCAATGGAGAGTGGGTAAAAATGGGAAATGAGTGGTGAGAGACAGGAGCAGTCTAGAAAGACAGCCAACTTCTCACAGCATCTTCAAATATACAAGTATCTGCCCAAGCCAACAGACTCAGGAGACTGATGGTTTTATAGTACGGGTCCCTGTTTGACCAAAGAGACCTGAAACGGCTTTCCATTCATTTTAGTCTGAACATTTGTTTAACTCTATAATATTAGGACATTTCTATAAGGACTATTTCAGTTAACAAACCAGGTAAAAGGCAGAGTCCTGTCCAAAACACTAACTTTTAAAAAATGATTAAATAAATAATTTCAACTTCTGGTCTTCTCTAGGCATTCCCTTCGGAAGCAGGCATTGTAGAAATACAGAACTTTTAAACAATGGGTAACTATCGAAAGACCCAACCCGCAAGTTTCCTGTGGATTAAAAAGAGAAAAGAAAAACAAGATCTTGGAGGCCTGAGCTTTTCCAGTAATAATTTATTTTTTTTCTGGGAAACCGGGAAACAAGGTTTATTTCCCCTCAGGCTGTCAGCCAAGCATTTTTGTTTTACTCAAGTTCTTAAAATTTAAATGTTTCCTATTTTCAACCCCTTGGTTTACAGCTAAATCCTTAAGGGTTCTTATCTGGTGGCCCTACCAGATAAAAGACTTAGGAAAACGTACTACAAAAATGTTTAAGCAAATCTTCCTTGTAACAGTGGTCTTTCCCTCCATTAGGAAATTTAGCTCTTACTGCTAATCTGCAGAAGCTTGCTGCCTCAGAAGGGACCCCTCTGTGGGTCCTTGGGGTCTGCCCTGGACATTCACAATCTGAACTGCACCCTTCGTAGCACCTTTCAGATCCCAGAACTCCTTACACATGCCAACTTCTTAGATGTTCATGTTAAGCTCCTTTGCCATTTTATAATTCAGAAATGAATATAATTTTGCCATTTTATAATTCAGAAATGAAGGAATATAAAAGTGAGTTTGCTCAAGGGCATAAAGTAAGTCCTTGTCAAGATTTAAGCTTAGCCTGACCAGGCGGTGGCGCAGTGGATAGAGCGTCGGACTGGGATGCGGAGGACCCAAGTTCGAGACCCCGAGGTCGCCAGCTTGAGCGCAGGCTCATCTGGTTTGAGCAAAAGCTCACCAGCTTGAGCCCAAGGTCACTGGCTCGAGCAAGGGGTTACTCGGTCTGCTGAAGGCCCGTGGTCAAGGAACATATGAGAAAGCAATCAATGAACAACTAAAGCGTTGCAACGCACAATGAAAAACTAATAATGATTGATGCTTCTAATCTCTCTGTTCCTGTCTGTCTGTCCCCGTCTATCCCTCTCTCTCTCTGTCTCTAAAAAAAAAAAAGATTTAAGCTTAAACTAAGGGCTGTCTTGAGGCACACCTCTTGACTCTTACTTAGAGATGGGCTCTCCTTGGTGGTTTGGTAAGAAGTTTGTAGTAGCATTTTTCAAGGAAATACTGCTTTGTTGTTTTTTAATGCAACTTTTAGGATGCCCCTGGGCAGCTCTCCAGGTAAGTATTGTATTCATTTAGATTCAAATAATTATTCATGCACTGATCACTGCTGCCAATGGATTTCAGCTTCTTCCAGGAAAGGGCCTAAAGCTGTCATTTATCCTCTGGGCTGTTTTTCAGCACACCGAGGGCAGTGCCCTATCACACAGAGTCTAAGGGCATGAAAAGAAGAGATACACAGATGAAAGCTGCTTTTTAGTCACAGAGTCTGAAAACACAGGTCAATTCCAAATGAATTCAACCAGGTTCCAGGTATTCCTCAACTGGCCCAAATTAGAGCCCCCCGTTGCTCCCCTCGTCCTCCTGCACGGTGTAAGCCCCCATGAAACAGCAGGACGAGAGCTTTAAAAGCAAATGGTACCTAGAAGCTTACAAAATCTTTTAAAACAATTTTAATGAAAACTAATCTTCACAAAAAAATAAAATAAAAATGAGTAAATTTCAGTTTCTGAAAATTACAATTCAGCTCCTGGCTTTCTCCATGGTGAGCAGTAAGAACATGCACCGTATATGTGCCTGTTGGCACAGTGTGAAGCAACAGCAGTGTTCACTATAGTACAAAAGAACACTAGAGCTCCAGGAATCAAAATTGCATCTGATGGTTTCTCTCTTTTTTCTTTTTTAGTGAGAGGAGTGGAGGCAGAGAGGCAGCCTCCCGCATGCACGATGACCAGGATCCACCCGGAAATCCTACCAGGGGGCAATGCTCTGCCCACCTGGGTCCTTTGCTCCACTGCAACCAGAGCCATTTTTAGTGCCTGAGGTGAGGCCATGGAGTCATCCTGAGCGTCTAAGGCCCACTTGCTCGAGCCAATCAAGCCATGGCTGTGGGAAAGAAAACAGAGAGAGAGAGGAGGGAGGAGTGAAGAAACAGATTATTGCTTCTCTTGTGTGCCCTGACCAGGAATCGAACCCAGGACGTCCACACACTGGGACGACACTCTACCACTAAGCCAATGGGCCAGAGCTGTTCCTGAAGTTTTCAAAGGTTGTGTTTTTGAAGTGAGCCTAGATGATCTACAGAATGAAAAAGTTGCATTTAGAAAATTCATGCTGAGGATGTTCAGGACAAAAACTGCCTGACAGCCTAACCTGTGGTGGCACCTTAGAAAAAGTGTCACCCTGGTTACTGAGCCCACTGGTGCGAAACTCGGGACTTGCCTGGTCAAGACACATATGGGAGTTGATGATTCCTGCTCCTACCCCTTTCTTTCTCATTCTCTCTCTCTCTCTCTCCCCTCTCTAAAATGTATAAGAAAGAAAGAGAGAGGGGGAGGGAAGGAAGGAGGGAACTGCCTGATTTCTTTTTTTTTTTTTTTAATTTTATTTATTTATTTTTAGAGAGAAGAGACAGACAGAAGGGAGGAGGAGCTGGAAGCATCAACTCCCATATGTGCCTTGACCAGGCAAGCCCAGGGTTTCGAACCGGCGACCTCAGCATTTCCAGGTCAATGCTTTATCCACTGCGCCACCACAGGTCAGGCGGAACTGCCTGATTTCTATGGCATGGATCTCATCCATGACAAACTGTATTCCATGTCAAAAAATGGCAGACCATGACTGAAGTTCATGTTATGTCAAGACTACCAATGGCTATTTGCTTTCACAATTCTGTGTTGGTTTTACTAAAAATATAACAATCTGTATGGCCAGTAGTCGCGGCCACCATCACAGCCACCTGGCCTGTGCAGGTTTGCATAGGATTCGGACAGATGGTAGTGAAACAACGGAGCCAAGAACTGGTAGGCCATTAGCTTTAATCCTAGCTTGTACCCGGTGGGCAAGAAAAAACACACACCGGGCTCCAAAACCCACTCATTCAGTGCTCACAAAGCTACTGACTTACCCGAGTTTCCTAGAATCAAAGGTTTCTAGCTCACCAGACTTATTCACCTCTGTTCCCCATCTCCTTCCTTCTCCCTGCACAAACTGGCTTCTCACTCAGCACTCCACCATCTTGGCTGCTTCTCCTGGTCTCCTCCACATGGCCTTTCTCTGCTCTCCTCTCTAATGCTAATAATCTCAGGAACCCAGAGAGAGCAAGCTCCCAATCTGCCCCACTTTATAGTATAGATTCAAAATCTTTAATCCAATATACAAACAAGGAAGTCTCTGATACAAAGCTACTCATCTGAGGCATAATGGGATTCCTCATGAGAGTGCACCACCCCACATCAAAAAGAGTGGGAAAGGCTTAGTCTTAAAACTAAGCCTTATGCCTGACCTGTGATGGCGCAGTGGATAAAGCATCAACCTGGAATGCTGAGGTCGCCAGTTCAATATCCTGCACTTGCCTGGTCTAAGGCACATATGAGAGTTGAAGCTTCCTGCTCCTCCCCCCTTTCTCTCTCTCTCTCTCTCTCTCTCTCTCTCTCTCCCCTCTCTAAAATGAATAAATAAATTAATTAACTAATTTTAAAAAACTAAGCCTTAGGCTATAATGTCCCTGCCTGCTTACAGCCTGTCCCCCACACCCAATGCAAACCATAAGCAAGCAAACATATATATCATATTTACAAACTTATTTGACCAACACTGGGCGACGGGCTTCTATGTGGGCAGCACCATCTTTAACAAAGTGAGCATAATATATTTTATCTGCCCAACACACTCATATTCAAAAGACCTCTTATGCTCAATATCAACATGTCTATCAAATATGGAAGATGACTACGGAAATTAATGACCTGAGAGGTGTAGACAAATGACTAGAAAGAAGTGGTCAATACGGCCCTGGCCGGTTGCTCAGTAGCTCGAGTGTCAGCTTGACATATGGACATTCTGGGTTCAACTTCCAGTCAGTGCACACAAGAGAAGTGACAATCTACTTCTCTCCCCCTCCTGCAGCCAGTGGTTCAATTGGTTCAAGCACCAGCCCTGGGTATTGAGGATCCCTTGGTTTGTCTGAGCGTGTCAGCCTCA
This sequence comes from Saccopteryx leptura, assembly GCF_036850995.1. Classification (NCBI taxonomy): domain Eukaryota; kingdom Metazoa; phylum Chordata; class Mammalia; order Chiroptera; family Emballonuridae; genus Saccopteryx; species Saccopteryx leptura. The sequence goes on along the minus strand of NC_089504.1, from coordinate 59,947,177 downwards.
AGTGCTAAAAATAGCTCAGTTTATTTAAGCATCAGCCCCAGATGTGGGTTGCCAGGTGGACCTGTCAGGGTGCATGTGGAAGTCTCACAATCTCCCCTCCTTTCACATAAAAAAAAAAAAAAAAAAAGTGGTCAATAAATTGATTCCAGAGAGCATCAGAAAATATACTTCCATGATGTCTGTTCGAAAAGTCAAAATGCTAAAGAATCCCAAGTTTGAATTGGGAAAACTCATGTTGCTCCATGGTGAAGGTGATGGCTCTGGAAGAACTACTGGGGATGAGACCAGTGCTCAAGGTGAACAAGCAGATGGCTATGAGCCCCTAGTCCAAAAATCTGTTTAAAATTTGGATATTTAATGGTAACAAATAAAAAACCTTGTTTGTAGAAAAAAATTACAATTCAGCATTTGTCTGAACATTGTGCAAAATTTGTATTCTCTTCTCTCCCTTCGATATTAAGCAGGCCAGCAAGGATGCTGAACAGTGGGTCATAAGCCCAAAGACACCAGGTATGTGGTCTGAGCTGTCAGGAATCTACATATGAATATGCATACAAATGTGGGCAAACCCCTAACCTCTTTTTTTAAAGATATATTCTTTTTTTTTTTTTTTAACTTCAGAGGACTACTGACAAAGCTAATACTTGGATCTATACAATGCTTCAGGATATGAAATTTTATATAGAACACCTGCATAATGCGTGATAGAGTAGGCTATCTAGAAATAACCATTCCAGAATTTGGTGGAATTCAAGAATTATTTTAGTAATCTTTCTCTCCTGTTTTTTTTTTTTTCATATTGATGCAATTTGTTAAAATGTACATGCATTATTTTTACTAAAACAATAGTTTTGTTTCTAAAATGCAAACATTGAGTAAAAGGAAAAAGTGAAGTATATAGGTTTTAGACAAATTAAGTATCTCATAACACAGAAAAAAGTGCTACAGCATCCATTGGTACAAGGAATCAAACTAGGTCTGCTAAACTGTGTGAGCAACAGAGCCTCAGTAGTTCAAAGAGCCCCTGGGGCAGGGGGGAGATCCAAATAATTTAACACTCACTTCTCTGCCCTAATGACCATTTTCAGTATAAAAATAAGAATGTACCGAAAGGTAGTTTATTATTCCATGCATTTAATACTTAGATAAGAACAATAAAACACAATACTAGATTATGTTACAAGAAAGTTTTAAAATATTAATGAAAAAATATTAATTCCTGACAAAAAACAGTAAAACTGTTATTTCAGGTATTTCCAATGACAGCTTGTCACCCCCTGGTTGTTTAGCACTTTTTCTCTTTATATGTTTGTTTACTGAAGTAATAAACATGAGGGAATTAAAATGTAGTATTTCATCAAAGGTATAATGAGTTTTATGAAATGAATAAATAAATGCTACAAGCATAGTTCAGTCAAAATTTTTTTTTTTTTTCCAGCTTGCTTCTCTTACGCTCTCTCTTTATTATATCTTTAATGGACTTAAGTATACACAGTTGAGTTTTTTTTTTTTTTTTTTTTTAATAATTTTATTTTTTTAATGGGATGACATCAATAAATCAGGATACATATATTCAAAGATAACAAGTCCAGGTTATCTTGTCGTTCAATTATGTTGCATACCCACCACCCAAAGTCAGATTGTCCTCTGTCACTTTCTATCTTGTTTTCTTTGTGCCCCTCCCCACCCCCTATCCCTCTCCCATTCCCCCCTCCCCCCCGTAACCACCACACTCTTATCAATGTCTCTTAGTTTCACTATTATGTCCCACCTTCAGTCAAATTTTTTTTACCTATGGACAGAATGAACATCACTACAGGCACTTAGAATATGCTGTTGCACAAATGAATGTTAAGAAAAAAGAGTAAGGAATGTAAATTTGTGATTTCCACACTGGGCGGCTGCCCAGGTGACCATCTTAGAGAGAACCTGATTACAAGTGTCATTTTAACAACTGTATTGCCAAACTCCAAAAAAAATTAGGTATCATCAGTTCTGCCAAACCGGTGTAACCCAGCTAAATCCCACCACTGCCCTGGGGAATGGATTGGACAGGGCTTTGGTGCCCAACAGTCCTGTGTTAAAATCTCAGCTCTGCCACTAACTGGCTTGAGACTTCGGATGTGAAGTTTCCCAATCTGCAAGAGCAACTAAAAACATACTTTATCAGGTGACGATAAAACATATACAGCACCAAGCATTCTAAAATGTTCAGTGAATGCCAATGGCTTGATTAAAAGCAGAAGCTTGGCCCTCCTAGAGCATTTATAATGCTATGTGTTAATTAGATGTCTGTTCTTCTGCCTTTCCTCCACCAACCAGGTTGTGTGAGCTCCTGCAGAGCTAGCACCTAGGTACTCAGACCAGCTCCTAGCTCAGCTCCCCATTAAGAGGACTGATTCAATAGGTCCAGGGTGAGGCCTCGGCAAGTGTATTCAAAAACACTCATTAGAGATTCTGATGATGTATATATAACTAGGGTTTAGACCCAATAACCTAACCTACTATACAGTAATCCCTGTGCTCCTTCTATAGAACTGAAGAGGTAAGATGTTATTCAACCAACCAATGGGTTCACATTTCCATTCTGGGAAAAGGAAACAATAATTAACTAGGCTAGTTTCACTGGAGAAAAAATTGTGCAAAAGCCCTGTGACATGCTAAGAGGATTCCACAGAAACTTGTGCATGACTGGGAAAAGGAAATACACCTAGAAAATCTCGTCCAAAAATCTTTCTAATCTGCTCTTGGTTCTCCCTCCAAACAGAAGGCTTCAATATGTCCAGGAGGTTCAAAATGGTTAAAAAGCAAATGTATCCATCAGGTAAGTTTTTAGCTATAATCTGCTTGTCTTATTAGAGAAAGCCTATCATTCTTTTTTATTTTTAATTTTTAAAAAAATTTTATTTATTTGGGGGGGTGGTGAGAGAAAGAAGGTGGGGAGGTACAGGAAGCATCAACTCCCATACGTGACTTGATCAGGCAAGCCCAGGGTTTTGAACCAGCAACCTCAGCATTCCAGATCCATGCTTTATCCACTGCGCCACCACAGGTCAAGCCTATCAGTCTTGTCAGAAGTTAACTAAGACAGTTTTTTGAGTTCGTTTTCTTTCTCTCTCTCTCTCTTTCTTTCTCTCTCTCTCTTTCTTTCTCTCTCTCTCCCCCTCTCTTTCTTTCTTTCTTCCAAAGAGGCTTAAGCAACAGCAGAGGTCCCTCAGGGCAAACCAAAGTCACCTGCCATAGCATTTGGGTTTCATCCCCCATGTCTGGACTACATTCCCTCAAATTGTTGAGGGCACAGGCCACATGTGAAGGTCTACAGCAGGGGTAGTCACCCTTTTTATACCTACCACCCACTTTTGTATCTCTGTTAGTAGTAAAATTTTCTAACTGCCCACTGGTTCCACAGTAATGGTGATTTATAAAGTAGGGAAATAACTTTACTTTATAAAATTTATAAACAGAGTTATAGCAAGTAAAAGCATATAATAATAATTACTTATCAAGTATTTTATGTCAGATTTTCGCTAAGTTTGGCAGAATAAATCTTTATAAAACAACTTACTATAGTTAAATCTATCTTTTTATTTATACTTTGGTTGCTCCGCTACCGCCCACCATGAAAGCTGGAACGCCCACTAGTGTGTGGTAGGGACCAGGTTGACTACCACTGGTCAGCAAGATGCTGTAACAGGTAGTGCAGGAGCAAGGGAGTGAGCAGGCTGAGCTGGAGTGGGGTTTGAGCTGCACTTGTAGAAGGGCACTATTTAGGAGAGAAGAGGTCAATTTATGTTCTTGATGAAAGGAGAAATCAGCTCTGCCTGTAAGTGTCTATTAGTTATGGGAAAGATAGGCATAGACTATCATGGAGTTTTAGACTTTTCATTTCTAATTGCCTAGAATTACTGCTCCTTGAGTCGATTCATCGGTATGAAATGACGTAGGTCTAAGGCCTTTAAGTCTTTTGTTTCTGTTTTTCTCAGGACAATGGGCCCCGTGATTAGAAAGCCCTGTGTGGGCTCTTATTCTTTTTTTGTCATGACTTGAGAATTTCCAGCCTGCTAACATGTTATGTGATGGATGTCAACTGTTCAGTTACCCTTATCAGGTGAGACTCCAGGGGAAATTCTTAAGCGAATGTTAGGTAAGAAGCCTGAAAAGAGAGAGTAAGCTAAATACCTCAAATTTCTGGTAATGGACATTCTGAAAGCATTTTGGCAGTTTAGCCCTTAAATAAGGATTCATATAGACCAGATGGGAAAAAACAAATTAAAAGAATTTGACCCAAGAGGCTTAGCTCTGGTAAATCAAGTGATGACTAATTTCCAACTTGGAATTTGATCAATTCAGTTAGCAATCTGGTGCACTATATTCAGGTCAAGAGTAAAATTGTTCACAGGGCTATAGTTACTGAAAAAAGAAATGTCACTTCTTATTCCTTCAAACTTTATATCCCTAATTCTACTCTACCCGCTTATTTAATTATAAAAGTTTTTTTCTTTCTTTTCTTGCAAAGAATCATTTGTTGCTCACCCTGGCCCATGAAGGAGGTTTGAAGCGATGGGTGTTTCGAGTTAACATCCCATTGCAAGAGAAGGTGGGGAAAGAATAGGATGTGGTTATTGACACTGAGTGATGGAGAGTAAGAGCACTTCAGAAGCCACCAGTACCTGGCCTGCCTAGACCTGAACTAGACAACTGAAAATACAACAAAAGATTTTAAACCAGATAAATACATTTGGAAAAACAATACCACCTGTAAGGCTGGCAGCTGTGGCCGTGCAGGTTCACATTAAATTCAGGGAGACGATAAAGAAACTGTGGAGCCAGAAAATGGGTGGCCATTCTTTTTATTGCAACAGTAGACGAGCAAGCAGGCAGGGAAAACTGCTTCTCTCTCTCTCAGGGTTGATGAGCAAACAGGCGGGAGGGGGGGGACCCTTCTCCCACAAACAATAGCAAAAATGGCCCCTCCCAATGGTGGCAGGCCAATCCCCAATCTACAATCTGCCACCCTGAGGGCAAGCACCTGCAACCTTACATAGACTATACACACGTGGTGCTGCCCTGAGCTCATCCACCAGTCAGGCGAAGTACAAGCGAGCAAGCCTAACACACTTGTTTGCCCAACACCAGCTGTGGAAGATTCTGTTTATAAAGTAATAGGTGGCTAGGGGCTGACATTGTGGCCATTCACATGCAAGTTCTCACTGAATTTGGGCATACGGTAAAGAAACAGCGGAGTCGGAGGATGGTGGGCCATTCTGTTTATTGGTGTCTCACCAAGTCAAGCAAGCCACAAGAAAAGCCATGGAGGGCAAGAGATTTGGGAGGCCTCTGCAATGCTGATGGCAGGAACAGAGGGAGAGAGCCCCAGGTCTGCTTTATTTTATATTGAAGAAAATTAAAGCCTTTAAGCCAATATACAAATAAGGAAGTCTTTGATACAAAGCCAGTTATCTGAGGCATAAATGGAATTCCTCATAAGAGTGCACCACCCCCTATCATGCAACAGTCAAGGGTATGAGGAAAAGCTTGGTTTTGAGAAGATCTTAGTATTAGAACGGTGGGAAAGGCTTAGTCTTAAAACTAAGCCTTAGGCTATAAGGACTTTTCCAGCTTAGAGCCTGTCTCCCACACCCAATGCAAACTATAAGCGAGTAAACATATACATCATATTTACAAACTTAATTGACCAACAGTACACTTCTCAAAACAACTAGGAGATATTTTAAAGTGAATATGAAGTGATAAAATATCCCCTAATTTTTGTGAGCAGTATATTTTAAAATTATAGCAAATTACTAATGTTTTAATAAATTTTAACATAGGAATATACTGCATATAAATTCTAACATTTTACTATAAGAATATATTATATTGTACATGAAAATCAAAGTAAGGCTAATTCAAGGAAATCTGCATTCTGTAGTCCGTGTATACCCCATAAATTAAAGGCAAAATTATTGTACATCATTGTCAAGCTAGTATCCACGGCCACCATCACAGCCGCCTGGCCCATGCAGGTTCACACTGGATTCAGACAGACGGTAATGAAACAACAGAGCCACAAACTGGTGGGCCATTATCTTTGATCCTAGCTTGCACCCAGTGGGCAAGTAAAAACACACACTGGGCTCCAACCCACTCATTCAGTGCTCACAAAGCTACTGACTTATCCGAGTTTCCTAGAATCAATGGTTTCTAGCTCACCAGATTTATTCAGCTCTGTTTCCCAACTCCTTCCGTCTCCCTGCACAAACTCTGCACAAACTGGCTTTTCCTTCAGCACTCCGCCATCTTGGCTGCTTCTCCTGGCCTCTTCCATGTGGCCTTTCTCTGCTCTGCTCTCTAACGCTAATCTCAGGAACCGAGAGAGCAAACTCCCAGTCTTCCCCACTTTATAGTTGTAAAGCCAGCAGGCAAGGCCAGGGCCACCATCACAGCCGCCTCCTGGCCCATGCAGGTTCGCACTGGATTCGGACAGTCGGTAAAGAAACAATGGAGCCACAAACTGGTGGGCCATTATCTTTAATCCTAGCTTGCACCCGGCGGGCAAGTAAAACACACACTGGGCTCCAAAACCCACTCACATTCAGTGCTCACAAAGCCACCGACTTATCCGAGTTTCCTAGAATCAAAGGTTTCTAGCTCACCAGCCTTATTCTCCTCAGTTCCCCATCTCCTTCCTTATCCCAGATACAAACTCTCCACAAACTGGCATCTCACTCAGCACTCCGCCATCTTGGCTGCTTCTCCTGGCCACATGGCCTCTTTCCGCTGCTCTCTGCTCTGCTCCCTCTGCTCTCTCATGCTAATCATCCCAGGAACCAAGAGCGCAAGCTCCCGCTCCGTCCCCATTTTATAGTGTAGAAATCCAAACCCTTAATCCAATATACAAAATAGGGAAGTCTCTAATACAAAGACACTTCTCTGAGGCATGATTGGATTGTACCGCCCCACATCAAAACGGGTGGGAAAGGCTTAATCCCAAAACCAAGCACCAGGCTACAAGGATTCTGCCTGCTTTTAGCCCACCCCCAACACACATTAATATCACCACGACCTCCTCGTGGGCAGCACCATTTTTAACAAAGTGAGCATAATATATTTTATCTGCCCAACAATAGTGTAGAAACCAAAACCTTTAATCCAAAATACAGACAAGGAAGTCTCTGATACAAAGTCATTTATTTGAGGCATAATGGGACTCCTCATGAGAGTGCACCACCCCCTATCAGGCAACAGTCAAGGGTGTGGGGAAAAGCTTAAGTCTTAAAATTAAGCCTCAGGCTATAACAACCCTGCCTGCTTACAGCCTGTCCCCCATACCCAATGCAAACTATAAGTGAGCAAACATATATATTATATTTACAAATTTATTTGACCAACAATCATCAAATAGCATTACTTACCCTGACCCTCACACTGAACACTGGAAAGCTATAATGATTATATGATAGTTCATTTTATTCTAAAAGAAAGAAAGATTTAGCTATTCTGAACTGTCAACTCTTCTTTGTGTAAATGCACATTTAAAAAATTTGAATTTTTGATTTGAATCAATTTTTTAATTTGAATCAATTAGGCCAAACCAAATTTGATGATATATAAACGGAAAATTATATGTATAGCTACCTGTCCCAAGGAAGAAGTTGCTATGCCATCAGCTCATTTCAGATGCTGAAGTCTTGATTTCAACCTACTTTGCTTCCACCCAACTAGGTAAACGAGTCTATGCATCATGATACCTCTAACTACTGCATGGCTTGAAAAATAACATTTATAAAATAAAATCTGTTCTTTTTTTTTTTTTTTAATTTTTTGACAGAGCCTGAGAGAGGGACAGACAGACAGACAGGAAGGAAGGGAGAAAGATGAGAAGCATCAATTCTCCGTTGCAGTATCTTAGTTGTTCACTGATTGCTTTCTAGTATGTGCCTGGGGGAGGGAGCTATAGCAGAGTGAGTGACACCTTGCTCAGGCCGGCGACCTTGGGCTCAAGCTAGTGACCATAGGGTCATGTCTATGATCCCATGCTCAAGAAAGTGACCCCGCACTCTAGTTGGTGAGCCCGTGCTCAAGCCAGCAACTTTGGGGTTTCGAACCTGGGTCCTCTGCGTCCCAGTCCAATGTTCTAGCCACTGTGCCACCACCTGGTCAAGCTATAAAATCTATTCTTGAAGCATGGATAAGATACTCACCTCCAGGCTCCTAAATTCAAAAGTACTAAAATCTCCCCTGTCCTTTGAGATAAGTTTTGGTTCTGAAGAAAGAACTTACGGGGCTCCTAACTGACAAGGTCAAGCATTTCCTTAAAAAGAGAGAGGCCTGGCCCTGGACAGTTGGCTCAGTCGTAGAGTGTCAGCCCAGTGTGTAGAAGTCCTAGAGGGCACATGTTGGTCAAATAAGTTTTTAAATATAATATATATGTTTGCTCGCTTATAGTTTGTATTGGGTGTGGGTGGACAGACTGTAAGCAGGCAGGATTCTTATAGCCTAAGGCTTGTTTTTAGGACTAAGCCTTTCCCACCCTTTTTGATGTAGGGTGGTGCACTCTCATGAGGAATCCCATTATGCCTCAGATAAGTGACTTTGTATTAGAGACTTCCTGGTCTGTATATTGGATTAAAGGTTTTGGTTTCTACACTATATATAAAGTGGGGCAGACCCGGAGCTTGCTCTCTCTCGGTTCCTAAGATTAGCATTAGAGAGAGAGCACAGAAAGGCCACATGGAGGAGAGGAGAAGCAGCCAAGATGGCGGAGTGTTGAGTGAGAAGCCAGTTTCTGCAGTTTGTGCAGGGAGAAAGAAGATGGGGAACAGAGGTGAATAAGTCTAGTGAGCTAGAAACCTGATTCTAGGAAACTCGGATAAGTCAGTAGCTTTGCGAGCACTGAATGAGTGGGTTTTAGAGCCCAATGTGTGATATACTTGCCCGCCGGGTGCAAGCTAGGATTAAAGATTATGGCCCACCAGTTTGTGGCTCTGTTGTTTCATTACCATCTGCTCGTATCTAATGCGAACCTGCATGGGCCAGGTGGCTGTGATAGTGGCCTTGGCTACTGGCTTTACAGCACAGAAGAGAAGTGACCATCTGCTTCTGTACCCCTCCCTCTCCCCCCTTTCTCTCTTCCCTGCCTGCAGCCATGGCTCAAATGAGCAAGTTGGCCCTGGGCACTGATAATGGCTCTATGGCCTCACCTTAGGTGCTAGAATAGCTTGGTTGCCAAGCAACAGAGCACCAGCCCCAGTTGGGCAGAACATCAGCCCCAGACAGCGGTTGCCAATTGCACCCGGTCAAGGCACATGTGGGAGCCTTTTTCTCCGCCTCCCTGCTTCTCACTTGATTTAAAAAAAGACAGAGAGAGACCTGCATTTAGTTTTGGCCATTTTTTTTTCCTCCTAAGGGTACTATGGGTTTTCACCAACAGATAGTAAATTTAAGTTCAGAAAAGTTAAGTCCACATTTAAAAATACTTTCTTGCCCTGGCCAGGTAGTTCAGTTGGTTAGAACATTGTCCCAATATGCCAAGGTTGCAGATTTGATTCCTGGTCAGTATATATACCAAGAATCAACCAATGAATGCATAAATAAGTGGAACAACAAATTGGGTGTTTCTCTTTTTTTCTATCTCTCTTTCTCAAAAATAAATAAATATATAATTAAATAAATTTAAAAATTTTAAAATATTTTAAATCACAATATAATCAAATAAGCAAAGTTTGGTCATTAATTTTCTACTACTCTTTTTCAATAAGTGTATTCTCTATTTTAAGGTGGCAGGTAAATTTCTTCAAACATTTAGAAGTCACAGATTGTTCTTGGGATAAAAGGGTGGAGCCAATTTTGCCTCAGGACAGATGAGATATTAGGAGCCAGTAGATAAAAGGCTGCCTGCCCCACCCAGTGGTGTACACGTTTCCAACTGAATCAAAGCATCCGGTCCAATGACAAATTGGGTCATTGTGGTTTGAGATATTTTTTTTTTAATTGAGCAAGCCCTATCATTAAGTATCATTTAAAAAATATTTCATGGACCTGGTCTGGCTGGATAGCTTAGTTGATAAGAGTATTGGCCTGAACACAAAGGCTACTGGTTTGATCCCCGGTTAGGGCACATACAGGGAACAGATTGATGTTTCTGTCTGTCTCTCTCCCCCTTCCTCTCTCTAAAATCAATAAATTAAAAAAAAAATTTAATTATTTCATGGATGCCTACTGTGTATGTGAAGCAGTGAATATGGTGCCTAGGAGTGAGCATGCTTCAAAAATTTTACTTTTTTTGTGTAAAAAGAATTAGGCTCTGATAAGTATTTTGACGAGACAATACTAGTTTCTTGCATTAGAAATGTGATCTGGAACCAAAAACACTCTACCTTTCTCAATGAATGCCACAGTGTTACGCCACATGGGGTCTAGAGCTATTTTATTCTTGGAAATACTGTTCTTTATCCACAGGAAGCTGAACTCCACAGCAGAACTAGTGGAAATAATCTTCAGGATGAAATGCAGTCTTGTGTGCTGAGTGGATAATATAAAGACAGGTAGGCCAAACTTAATTTCTTTGATAACCGCCCACAATAAGCTTGGCATCCGGAGGGTGGTTCCATAAATACTGTGACTGACAATAGCCAGGATTCATTTCTTCCTCCCTCTGCCCACACCCTCTTTCTGTAAGATAGTCCTTCTATAATTATGTGTTTTCTTTCTGACAAAAGTGATAAGTCTTAAGTGGAGCCTACTCCTGAGAAACCTGAGCAGAAAAGAGGAAAACAGAACTAGTAATTCAAAGTGCATATAGGTGTGTGTGTCAGGAACTAGCATGCTGATCTGAGTTTCTGCCAAAGAAGATAGGTCCGGAGCGTCAGCCTATCTGCCTAAGCTGATGGTGGGAATAAATTCAGCCCAGGAAGTCATTTTTCCTACCAGCCCATTTGCTTGTATGCCATCCCCCTGAGCCAGACGAAACAAGAGTAGCTGACTCCTTATCACCATCAAGGAGCTGTAACGGAGACACTGGACCTTTTCCTGCCAGGCTGGCTTCTGGCCAAGAGCAAAAGTTAAGTTGTAAAACTAAACAGAAACACCACATGAGCAAGTGCTGACATTTATTTGGGGAGGGGGGTTATTAAGTGTGGGGAAAACAGCTGTGTTTGGCTTGCTCACTGGTTTACCAGCTGCAAACATTTTGCCTGATTAGTGCGTGAGCACGGGACAGCACCACGTGTGGATTGTCTGCAAGGCAGTGGGTGCTCTGCCTTGACAGATACTCTCCCAGGTTGCTCTCTCACCACTGCGAGGTATGGTTTTCCAGCTCCCTTGCCCTTCACTGCGAAAAGCAGGTTTTCCCTTGTTTATTCGCTCACCTGTCTTTGTGAGCCTTGAGCCTCCAATAAACGGATGGCCTGATGCTTTCTAGCTCTGCAGTTCCTCTACCGCCTGCCGAATTAAATGCGAACCAGCCTGGCCTCAACCACCAGCGTTACATTAAGAAAATAAACCCAGATACTAGAATTTGCCATTCCTCATTCCTTTTTCCCAATCTTTTCCTTCAACAGATTCCAGTTAGCTTTTCAAGATAGAAGACATGTCTGATTTTAAAAAATAAATGTTTAACAGCAAAGCCAACAAATGCAGTTTAGAACACAAATTCTTTTTTTTTTTCTAGCCTTACAAACGCAAGGCCTCAAAAAATTGGTTCAAAACTCAGAATTGTTCCTCTCCACGGAATTTAGTAAAAGGCGAAAGATTTATGCGATCTGAAGAGAAACCAGAGTATAGAACACAAATTCTTAAATGAGGCCACTTATAACTGATAAATGATGCCACAATAAAATAACTTTCAAGATAGCTCAAATATATTATAATTATTATGCTTTATTAAACATCAGGAATCAGGCATATTCCTTGTGAGAATGGGGGGAGAAGCCCAACCTGTGGTGGCACGGTGGCTAAAAGTGTCAGCCTGGAACGCTGAGGTTACCAGTTTGAAACCCTGGGTTTGCCCACTCAAGGCATGTGTGAGAAGCAACTACTGCAAGTTGATGCTTCTTGCTCCTCCCCACACCTCTCTCTCTCTCCCTCTGCTCTCTAAAATAAAAATAAATAAATAAATAAGAATGGGGGGAAGAAAATAAAACACTGACTCACTATTCATTTAAGGAATTATATTTTGAAAACTGAACCAAACTACTCTTCAAAAATATTAAGCTCTTCTGGGTGGGAACATATGGTAGATCACATTATTATTCATCAAAATTCCCTGTCCCTTCCCAAGGGGGAATTACATAACCCTATCCTGTTCAACTCATTCAAGCAATGACCACATATCAGTTCCAGGAGGAAGCTCAACATGCTAGAAGTTCACCTTGTTTTCTTTTCCTCCTCTGCTCTGAAGAACAGCAACGATGCAGATAGAGCTTCTCCACCAACAGAATGAGAGCTGAACAAGAGACCAGAATGCAACAGAGCAGAGCGGCAGCCAGCCCACCAGGCACATGGAGGACAACTGGGAAATCAATTTTTGTTTTGAGAATCACAAGATTTTGGATCATGCAGTATAATTACTATCTTGAATAACAGTGTTTTACACAGGGCACTTAATAAAGCTTGGACGGATGACTGGGTAGATGAAGAAATGGTAGTATATTAAGATATTCAATGGTAAAATTTGGTTGGTGGCAATTGAATAGAAATCAATTATTTCCTTATAGAGTGTGTAGGCAACCAGATTTTAGGTTAAATGACAGCTTAGAGAAATGGCAAACAAAACAAAAGTTTTGTAAAGTAAAATAAGGATCTAGGCTGTTTAGCTTGAGAGCAATTTAATCAACATGTAAAGTGTCTATTCTAACAATCAGCCCAAGATCTGCCATCTTTAATCCAGTTGCAGAGAAAATATCAACGAGCCCGAGGCTCGCCCGAAGAGACTGTCTTCAGCTTCACTTTAATCCCATGGATATATCTTGCAATAAGGCAGTTCTAGGGACTGCAGAAGTTAAGAGGTTAGTAGCCCTAATAAGTCCCCAAAATTATCTAAACCTCAAAATTCCATCTTGTTGATTGAACCCTTTAACATTAAACAGCATGTTTCACTGAGCTTCAGTGGGGGATGGGAATGGGAATAAGAATGGGATGGGGCCTGACCTGTGGTGGTGCAGTGGATCAAGCTTCGACCTGGTACGCTGAGGTCACCGGTTCAAAACCCTGGGCTTGCCCGGTCAAGGCACATATGAGAGTTGATGTTCCTGCTCCTCCTCCCTTCTCTCTCTCTCTCCTCTAAAATGAATAAATAAATAAATAAATTTTTAAAAAAAGATCTTAATTAAAAAAAAAAGAATGGGGATGGGGGCTGCTATCATGGTGTCAGGTGGTGAGATAACATCGGAACGGTGGATACAGAAGAATCCTTGCTGCTCCTTAACATGAGAAATTTTCCTTGGGCTTTTGAGCCCGAAGAGGCTTGTCTGAGCAGGCAAAAGGCACCAACTCAGGTGCACAACATACATTATCAGTTAGCATTGCCTTTGGACCTGGCATACCAAGGACCAAAGTAGGCCAGCATGCTTCTGCCTGGATTCTGTAGTTGTCTTCTCTCTTCTCTCTTCTATTACCCGTGGATCTTTCGTTAGGTAATGCGCCACCTGGGATCTCTTCTACTCCCCATCTTCTGTCTCTTTTTTTTTTAAGTGAGAGGAGGGGAAACAAAGAGACAGACTCCTACATGCACCCTATGTGAATCTACCCAGCAAGCCCCCTACAGGGTGATGCTCTGCCCATCAGGGCCATGCTCAGCAACCGAGTTATTTTTAGTGCCTGAGGTGGAAACTCCACCAGAGCCATCCTCAGTGCCTGGGGCCAACTGGCTCGAATCAATCGAGACATGGCTGCAGGAGGGGAAGAGAAAGAGAGAGAGAGAGAGAGAGAGAGAAAGGGAGAAAGAGGGGAGAAGCAGATGGTTGCCTCTCCTGTGAGCCCTGACCGAGAACTCTACCACTAAGCCACCTGGCCAAGGGCCCTTTCTTCTGTCTTCAGACATCAAAGGCTGGATAAAAAATTTGCTCCTAATTGCTTGGACATACTTTATGGTGACCTAACCTGTTTCTAGAAGCTGATATTAACTGTACCAATTCAAAGACCCACCAGGAAGTAAACTGGGAACATACCAGTCAACCAATGCTTTACCTAGGTATGCTATGGACAGGCCCTCTGCTAGGTACCATGGGAACAAACAGAAATCCTAAGGTCCAGGCCTTAAGCTCAATGGTGTTTTTCATCAGTCTAGGTGATGAGAAAAGGAAAAGAGAAGGAAAAAGATTACTCCTCTTTCCAACTAGCATTATCTAAAAATGAATAGCATGTGGGTATGCAAACCATCCTCAAGGGCAGGTGAAATCAGTAAGGGTCAGAGAAAAAAGGCAAAGCTTCCTCCCACTGAATAAAATGTTTATGGGAGAAAAAAAGGGAAGTTTAGCAAAAAAAAAAAAACATATGATGCCAGATGGACTAAACAACAAGAATACTATTCAACACTAGGTCATTTGTATATTAATAATTTCAATTAAAATGATACTAAAATTCACATGGGAAAAATGGTTTCTTTAAAAAGAAAGTTATTTTAAAAGGTGAGGGAGAAGCAAGGTGGAGGAGAATGAACTATCTGGACATGAGTGTAGACTAATAGTAAAAGAATAAGGAATCCAAGAAAGAGTACCGGATAAGATTATATAAAAAGAATACCTAGAATTACATATGTACAGCCTGACCAGGCAGTGCCACAGTGGATGGAGCATTGGACTGGGATGCGGAAGGACCCAGGTTCAAAACCCCAAGATTGCCAGCTTGAGCACGGGCTCACCAGCTTGAGCAAGGGGTCACTGGCTTGAGCATGGGATCATAGACATCACCCCACGGTCGCTGGCTTGAGCTTAAAGGTAGCTGGCTTGAAGCTCAAGGTCTCTGGCTTGAGCAAGGGGTCACTCGCTCTGCTGTAGCCCCGCCAACCCTGTCAAGGCACACGTGAGAAAGCAATCAATGAACAACTAAGGAGCTGCAACGAAGAACTGATGCTTCTCATCTCTCTCCCTTCCTGTCTGTCTGTCCATATCTGTCCCTCTCTCTGACTCTCTAACCAAAACAAAACAAAACAAAACAAACAAACAAACAAAAAATCATAGGTACAAGTTTATACTTTGTAAAAGTTGTATAAACAATTAAAATTGCAACCATACATAAATGCAAATAACTAGAAGTTTAAGATATCAGGGTTGTGATTCCTTTAAAATATAAAGTTAATTAATGTACGGTACATGCTTTAAGAAATTATGCCCACTAACTCCTACAAGTTTCTTTACTTACACCAAACCATCTAGGACCACTAGTTTTCAACCCTGGGCAGTGTCACTGCCTACTGCCTCTGCTGCCCTCCAAGGAGACCTGGGATCTGTGTATTATTGGGTGGCCACAGTGACTGAGGGGCACTCTGATATTTAGTAGGAAACAAAAGCCAGAGATGCAGAATACCCGGTGGCACAGGGCACAGTGCCATACAATGAAATACTGTTCTACTCAGAGCACCAGCAGTAGCACTGCTATTCAGCGCCAGGTGGAACAGGACAGAGATCAGTTTTTCTATGACTTAATATGTGCTGCCCAAGAGATACTATAGAATCCTAAAATTTAACAAATGCTATTAATTTTATACCGTATGGATTTTAAAATAAATTCAACTTTTTCATTTAAAAAACTGTGAAAAAGTATGTAATCTCTCCTCAAAGATGTAAATGGGCAGAATTTTTTTTAATAAATGGAAATAAATCACTTAATTTCCTGAGAGAGGTCACATTGCCTTGATGCTAGAAATGATAAACAAGCCAATACTGAGAGTCTAAAAATTATGTCCACTTATTAAATATTTTTGCACCTTATCAATTCACCATTATTATGCCGTGGCTGGTAACTCCTGCCCTATAACATCCGAAGGTTCAAACAGAAAGCAGCAAGAGAGCGTCTGGAAACCCTGCTGCCCTGGCTTGCAGAGCTGAGTGAGGGTCTTGCTGAGAGATCTGCTCCCTGTGAAATGTGCCAGCCACCCAGACAAGACTGTAGCCTCCACGTATAGCACCTCCTCCCTGGCCCTGAAAGAAAAAGGGAGGAGGAAATGGAAACTTCTCTTCGGGCAGGGTATAGAAATGTGATCTTGTATGTTTACTTAATGGTTTTCCTACTTTTTCCACATTTTCAGAACTTATGAGATTCATGATCCTACTTAACTTCCCAAAAGGCTGCTGACACTGCCATCTAGTGAATACAGTCCTTTACACAGAAATGTAAGAGCTCCTGGGCCCATTATTTCTAAGGTAGAGTTTAGGAAGTATATGTATATCCTGCTTTTAATCTCATTTGAAGTATCACTTATTTTACACTGAGAAGAGGAAAAAAGTTATTAATAGAAAGTTTGCAGTCTATGTATTATTCTGTGTAACTGGTAAATAAAAATGAGCACTATAGGGTCAAACAAGAAAATGACTAAGGCTGTATTTACTATCAGTGTGCTGTTGACGGCAGGGCCTCCTTGTTCCCTGTCATGGGTACCTACGCTTTTCCTGCGTAACTAGTTTACTGAGTCTTAAAGACCCTGTGAACTATGTATCTGGCCATGATTCCCTCTTCACTTTGATTACTAGGGAACACAGACCCCAACCAGTGGTCTATTTCCAGCGTGTTCACAGACCTTCCACAGCACATGCTCTCTATCCTCAGCCCTCACCTCCTCCTCTTGCTATATCCCTCTGTACCAATAGTCTCAACCGCTGACTTGTAGTTTTACTTTGTATCATCTTTTAAACCACCATAAAAACTTTTTTCTTTCTGAACCAAGATTGGGTCCATCTAAATGAAATCCTATTTCTTGTATAGTGCTCTTGCTGGGACCATATCACAGTCTCTGGCGATTCCTGACACAGGGGACTCAGGGTTCCCTTTCTACTTGTTAGTCCCCCACTAGCAGAACTGCTGAGAATCTAAACTGGGTTGAAACTGCTATCATCAAATATATTACATCACTTATAACTGCTGTCTTCTTCATACTCCAGAATGGCCTCCTAAGGTGTCTGTCTGGTCAAACGCCTGCGGCCTCTCCCACTGAAAGGACTACTTCTTCATTTCCCATCCCACAAAAAACAAGTGTCACACTGTTTTTACATTTTGTCCCATTTCTAGATAAATGCTTTTTGTTTCTAAATTATAAATTTTTTATATCATTTAAAAAATATTGGCTTGTTTGAAGGCAGAGTATAAACTGTTATGGCAACAGGCATGAAGACAATACTGAAATTTCAAAGGCTCTCTTTTCTCCCTCAAGAAATATGCAGGATGATGTTGGCAACCTCACCACCACTTTAGCATACATCTGCTTACCTAGGAAGTCCTGCCTATATGCTGTCGAGCTGCACTCAGTTACTGTTGTTCAGATAATGATGCCCGGGGGGAGAGTTCTTCACTGGGCATCTTAGACATCAAACCAAAATCCCCTTTCTTACCTCCAATATTTGGCTATTTAAAAAAGAGATTATAAAAAAATTATTTTCTCAATCCTACACCCAAGCGTCACAACACTTGGTTCTGAACTGCCAAAAGCACCCCCCCCCCAACCCTAATATTTCTTATGAGCAAAGTAGAATGTAGAAGTATGGGTGGGTTGGTGTGGGAGGTAACATAGGTAATATGTGTGTTCATTTTGCAAATAAGAGATTTTATTTTAAAACGTATTTTTATATGTACAGACATGTGTGCACACAAATTAAGTGGTCAAGGTGATGACAGCTGGAATATGACTGGGGAGATACTCTATCACCACTGCCTGGGAGGTGGTGAGAGGGGCCAGTGGGCCAGAGGGCCCTGAGGGGGAAGTGCTTTGGCCTGCCTTCTCCTGGTGCAGAGCTTGAGCATTGGCTCTACAAAAATTTCCTGGAGCCACACATATACCCTCTGACTGTCCTCTTTGTTAGTCATATTAGCTTAGAAAAGCTATAGGAAAATCCAACAACAAGAATAAAGGCAGAGTAAAGGATAAGGGTTCGACACAAATGAATTACCTACAGAAGGACCCACAGAAATCTGATTAAGGAAAAAAAAAAAGGCTGCCTGATCAGGCCACGGCGCAGTGGATAGAGCATTGGCCTGGGATGCTGAGGACCCAGGTTCAAAATCCCGATGTTGATGGCTTGAGCGCAGGATCGTAGACATGACTCCATGGTTGCTGGCTTCAGCAAGGTGTCTCTGGCTCAGCTATAGCCCCCAGGACAAGCAACATGTAAGAAAGCAATCAATGAACAACTCAAGTGCTGCAATGAAGAATTGATGCTTCTCTTCTCTCTCCCTTCCTGTCTGTCTGTCTCCCTCTCTTTCTCTGCCTTGCTTAAAAAAAAAAAAAAGACTAAAGTAATTGTCCTAATGGATCACATTGTTTTTAAAATGGGTCTGATAATATAAAGTACCTTCTTTGTAACTATCTTATTTTCCTGAGATCAGAATTCATTGATTGCTTTCTGATATTAAATAGGAAATACATGGTATTTATATTTAAATTTACAATGTATTTAGTTATATTTAAATAATTCATTCCTGAGTTCTTTCTCCTTTTTTTTTGTTTTCTCTCCTTTTTCAAGTAAGAGGAGGGGAAATAGAGAAACAGACTCCCGCATGTGCCCTGACTGGGATCCACCTGGCAACCCGGTCTGGGTCTGATGCTCTGCCCATCTGGGGCCATGATCACAACCAAGCTATTTTTAGTGACTGAGGTGGAGGCTTCACAGAGCCATTCTCAGCGCCTGGGGCTGACAAGCTCGAACCAATCGAATCATGGCTGCGGGAAAGGGAGAGGAAGAGGAAGAGGAAGAGGAAGAGGAAGAGGAGAGGAGAGGAGAGGAGAGAAGAGGAGAGAAGAGGAGAGAAGAGGAGAGAAGGGGGAGGGGTAGAGAAGCAGATGGTCGTTTTTCCTGTGTGCCCTGACCGGGAATCAAACCCAGGATATCCAAATGCTGGGCCAATGCTCTACCACTGAGCCAACAGGCCAGGGCTCCTTTTCTATTAAAATAGCTTTTATTTCTTGTTATCACAGTTTTAATAATATGAATAAATAGGTTTATGCCAACAGACACTGTTACTAAATTAGTGGCTAAAAATCTTGAGCCTCTAGCTTTTATTCAGGTTCTTCTAGTTCCAGGAGAGTATGGTTCTACTGTGAAACAGTATAGTGAGACTCTGCAGTCAAATAAAAGGTAGTTTTGGGAGATTATGACTAGAAACATGAAGATATAACTACTGTCCAACACAACAGAGCTGCTTATCTATGAGAGTAGTTAGTACTGTTTATTGTTCTGAGGAAGACAGAAAAGACAGGCAAATAGGGGAAACTTCTTTGAAAAAATGTAGCAGCTTTCAAATAATGTCTAAAGTATATTATATATAAAATTCTAGTCTTTGTTCCATTCCTTCTATCTAGTCCTACAAACATATTCAATACTCAGTTTTTTTAAATGCCTGGAAAATTAAATGTTATCATCTGAAGGTCAGAAAGTTAGTTTCTGAGGTTCTGAATGATAAATGTACTCCTATTAATGAGATAAACACTATTTTATTAAAAAGTAAAGTGATGCATAACTTTCTCAGTGGCTTCCTTGTTTGGAATCCACCTTCTGTGCACGGGGCCAGTGCTAAGACAGATCTGAAAAGCTTGACGGACAGGGGACAGGGGTCTCGTGAATTTTATTTCAATCTCAGCCATCACTTGAGGCCGCCACCTCTTCCCATCTGTGTCCTAGATAGAATCTTAGAGATAAGTCTAGACACCCAATTTTAAAAATGGGAAACTAATGCAGTGTTCATGAGGAACGTGGTCTAATCAGCAGGATTCTTGCTTGGTTCAGTAGCAACAGTGTCTATGATTTACCAAAGGATTCCCTCATTTGCCAGTTGTTTTTATAGGTAGAAAGCAGCGGAATTGACCCAATACTAGCAAAGGGGACCCTGGAGACTAACAGTTAACATCTTTTTTTTTTCTTTTTTTTCCTTAAGCTGGAAACAGGGAGAGACAGTCAGACAGACTCCCGCATGCGCCCGACCGGGATCCACCCGGCACGCCCACCAGGAGCGAGGCTCTGCCCACCAGGGGGCGATGCTCTGCCCCTCCGGGGCGTCGCTCTGCCGCGACCAGAGCCACTCTAGCGCCTGGAGCAGAGGCCAAGGAGCCATCCCCAGCGCCCGGGACATCTTTGCTCCAATGAAGCCTTGGCTGCGGGAGGGGAAGAAAGAGACAGAGAGGAAGGAAGGGGGGGTGGAGAAGCAAATGGGCGCCTCTCCTATGTGCCCTGGCCGGGAATCGAACCCGGGTCCCCCCCCAGGCCGACGTTCTACCGCTGAGCCAACCGGCCAGGGCCAGTTAACATCTTTAAAGGTCTAAAAACCACGACGCATGACAGGCCAACTTTCCCTTCAGGTTTGGGGATGAAGACAGGGCTGGTGGAAAGAGTGATAAGGTAAATCTATACTCAGGGCAGAGTAGCAAAGTGAGCAAATATAGAACACAGAACATGCCTCCTTTTAGGGACAAATAATTCAAAACAAGTTAATGAGCCAACAAAATGGAGAATACCATTCCATTATTCTTCCAAGGGCTACTGAAGGAAATGAACACATTTGTCAAGAGTGCCCTTTGCTCAGTCACAATTCCCATAAAAATGGGAAAGACCACAGACTTGATTCTGCCATAGGTCTAGAAGATGAAATCAAATTTCAAAGATACTTAGGTCACAGACATGCAGCCAAAAGCCTGTCTGCTTACCACACTTAAACTGCCTCCACTGACCCTCCCAGCTTTCCAGTCTAGTCATCACTCCAGGGCCTAGAATATACAATTTCCCCTCTTATCTACAAGGAGTCTTCAATGACCCTTAAACCCAGGAAAGCTGGGGCCCGCTGGTTCCAGCCATCTCTTAATCGGAGTCAAGGGGCATGAACATCACTTAACATTATCTAACACAGGAAACTTCACTTTGTCAAACCAGCTGTTTATAAACCAACACTGGATATCTCTACATCTTATCCCAAGAAGGAATTGCTTGGATTCCATTTTTAAAAAACATACAAGTAAACCAGCACCTTCATTTTATTTTTCAACTATATAGTCACCACTTCTACATTTTTAAAATTAATTTTAATGGGGTGACATTGATAAATCAGGGTACATATGTTCAGAGAAAACATCTCCAGGTTATTTTGACATTTGATTATGTTGCATACCCCTCACCCAAAGTCCAATTGTCTTCCGACACTTTCTATCTTGTTTTCTTTGTGCCCCTCCCCTCCCCCACCTCTCCCTCTGCTTCCTCCCCCCCCCCCCCAACCATCACACCACCACACTCTTGTCCATGTCTCTGAGTCTCATTTTTATCTCCCATCTATGCATGGAATCATATAGTTCTTAGTTTTTTCTGATTTACTTATTTCGCTCAGTATAATGTTATCAAGGTCCATCCACGTTGTTGTAAATGATCCGATGTCATCATTTCCTGACTACTTCTACCTTCTTTTATTGCTCAGAACCCTCTTTTCTCATTCTATACAACTTTTGCTCACATTGGAGTGTGGGCCCAAGGTCCTACAGAGAATTTGCATTTTTACTTTATATAATTCATACCATTCTAATTTTTTAGGATGATTATATATTACTGTTATAATATAGAAAGAGTCTTTGATAAATTCACCAAATCCAAACATGTTCATACCTTTGACCTAGTTATTCTTGTGAATTTATCCCAAGGAAATAATTTATTATGGCTTAAAGATTTCACTACACTGATATCTAAAGTGAGAAGGAATTAGATACAATCTACATTTTAAACATGAGAAAGATGTTTTATAGATTATGGTACATTAATGCAATAGAACTGTCATTATAATTGTAAAATCTTTTTGAAAATAAATTGAAGACTTTGATAACTAAAGTAAAAGTAGTATTCCAAATAAAAAGATCACAACATAAATAAAATGTAAACTAAAATAGAAGATGAAGTGTTATACTAAAGTGGTAGAATATTTATGCAATTTTACTATTTCACTGATTTTCGTTAACAAAGAAATAAAAACACTTGCTCACCATCGATCTGACAAAAATTAATTTTGTCATAGTTCCAAACTAAGATATTGATCTAACTCTCTCCTTTATTTAGAGTTAACTTTTTTTGTTTTGTTTTTTACAGAGACAGAGAGAGAGTCAGAGAGAGGGATAGACAGGGACAGACAGACAGGAATGGGGAGATGAGAAGCATCAATCATTAGTTTTTTGTTGCGCATTGTGACACCTTAGTTGTTCCTTGATTGCTTTCTCATATGTGCCTTGACTGCGGGCCTCCAGCAGACCGAGTAACCCCTTGCTCGAGTCAGCGACCTTAGGTCCAAGCTGGTGAGCTTTTTTTGCTCACACCAGATGTGCTGTGCTCAAGCTGGTGACCTCGGGCTCTCAAACCTGGGTCCTCGGCATCCCAGTCCAACGCTCTATCCACTGCGCCACCTCCTGGTCAGGCTAGAGTTAACTTTTTAAAAAATTTGTAAGCTTTCCTAATTTTTACTTAGGTCCATTATAGGAAATTGAAAGAAGTACCAATAGGTTAAAAGGCAAAATGTGGTCTTGGGATCAATGTCGACTGTATCTATTTTAAACAAACCTGAGGTACCCATCAGAAGTTTAAGGAACTCCCTAAAAATTAACAAACAAATCCATTTACCTTATAAGCTACAAACTCATCCAAGTAGTTTCTAAATTAAAATACTGTCATAGTAACACTACCACAACTATAAACTCATCAAAGTACTTTCTAAATTAAAATATTGTCATAGTAACACTACCACAATTACCAGTTTCATAACATGGTAAATTTATTCTAGTCACAGCCAACTATTTATATATGTGGACAGCCTTTTTAAAAAAACTGTCATGTTTCTCCTGACCAGGCAGTGGCACAGTGGCTAGAGTGTCAGTCTAGGATGCAGAGGACTGAAGTTGGAAACCCCGAAGTCACCAGCTTGAGTGTGGGACCATAGACATGACCCCATGATCGCTGGTTTGAAGCCCAAGGGCACTGGCTTGAGCAAGGGGTCACTGGCTCGGCTATAGCCCCTGGTCAAAGCACATATGAGAAAGCAATCAATGAACAACTAAGGTGCTACAACAAAGAATTGATGCTTCTCATCTCCCTTCCTGTCTGTCTGTCCCTCTCTCTGTTTCTGTCTCTCGCTAAAAACAAAACTGTATTGTTTTAACTAACTTTCTGACGGGTTAGTGGTCAAATTTTTTCCCTTTGGGTTCTCAGAACACAAGGATTTTCAATGATCTTACAAAAGCTCAAGTCCCAATGGATAGCTGGACAAGGAAGGATAAGAGGAGGCAGCAGTGGCCCAAAAAGCTAACAAGAAGCGTGAGTGAGTTCTCATGTGCTATTTCCCATGCTTCCATCCAAGAAAATGCTGTACTGAGGTCATGTGTATGAATGCATCAATTACACATTATCACCACTGCCTTATCCCACTCAGTCTTAACACTGGCTTAGTTCACCTCCCTTGGAGACAATCTGGACCATCAACTGGGGTGGAGGCTCTTAGGTAACTTTATGAGTTGGCTTCATCTAGTTAGCTTCTCAGGTGTGGTTCAACAGCCACACCCTAAAAACTGACAACCATTTATAAACAATTTGAACAATACAGTTTCAAGTCTGTTTACCCATTGGCTTACTGAAAGACAGACTGACCAAGTCAGTCTGGGTAATGAGTGCTCTATTCCTGAAGCGGAGACGGCAGACAGAGCCCAGCCTTTTCAACTTGGGCTCTCTTCTTTCTTTATTTGGGGGGGGGGGGGGGGGGGCTCGTCCGGGATCAAGTTGAGCTCTCTTGAAAATGCCCTCAGGTTAACCATCTTCACCTCATATGCTCTAAAACAATGAAATTTTTCTATGTATAACATTAGTCAATAAAGCCAAAATACTTCTTGTAGGTTTTAATAAAGGAGACTTGGTCTACTGTCATGTAGAATGTGAAATACATCAAATGAAGTCATTGCTGTTACAATTTTAAAACTTTTATATTCTTTCTCTCCAAGATTCCATGGACTGAATCTCTTTCGGGCGCCCATGGTCTCGGTCTCTCTTTCTCTCTCCCTCAAACACAAATTTTTAAAAAGAAGAACACATGTTGCACTACAGACAACTAGGTAAGGAGACTGGGAACATGAAAGAGATTATTTATCGTAGTTCCTACAGATGAGCCTCATTTCAACACCACATCCATTTCAACATTTTTTCTTTGCCTAAAAACCCTTGCCCCCCTACCATGATATTCCCTCCCAGCACAGTAGATTAGGAGAACAGGGATGGGAAGAAGTTACAGAGGTTCTAACAGCCCTGGGAACAAAGTTTTCCAGAACTCTTCCTCGGGGCTGGGGGAAGAACACAGGCCGGCCCTCCTGGACTGGGGTGAGGCAAGTATGTGCAGCTGGTCCTGGAACTGGGTGGGAACAGGAATCTGCACAAGAACCAACAGGAGAAGTGCCCAATCAAATCTGTGATTAGCAGACTTAACCATCTATTTTCAAGTGGCTTAGGACATGCCAGATCTAACATCAGTGCCATTCTGAATGACCCAACAGCATGCAAAAAAACTAAGGAAGATGAAAGAGGCTATCATTTACTAATTACTGGTCTAAAACCTAGTTTTAAAGAATGACCCATGAAAACTCATAAAATTAAAATTTAAATCTAGCCCCAATGTTTTCCCTGGGCATACAGCATTTCAAAATAAAAATCTAAGCAGACAACTACATTTTACCAGTTTCTTCTTAGTTTTTTTTTTTTTTTTGGAAGCTACAGTCAATTCTTTTATATAAAAACTTAAAGTTTATGACTATTAAGAAAAACACTTCATCTAGGAGTGATTTCTAAAGAAGCAACTTCAGTTTCCATAAAAACAGAACTTTCTGTATCCGAGGAAAGAATATCAATAAGAGGACCAGAATCCTGTATTTCCAAGGGTGGTGGTTTCTCCTGTTCATAACCCAGGTTTGAATGATCTTTCATTTGACTCTCTTGCTTTTCCAACTCCAAGGACTTCTCTGGGACTGGAGCTACAACTTCTTCATCTTCATTTTCATGTAGAAAGCTACAAATCATATTGGGTCTATAGGAAAAATTATTATCCTTGATTTGCAGCCATTCCACACCACCTATGTTTTCTTCTCCTTCCTTCTTTTCTGTCAGAAGAGTTCTGGTCATGCTGCGTTTCTTCGTTGTATGGTACTTATAGTTTAGCACTGTTTTATTGCTGCCTTCTGCATCCACATATTCAACATTTTCTTCAAATATAACACAGGTCCCAAGAGTGTCTTCATACTCTCCAGCAAAGACATAGTTGTCTACTTGCAGGATGGGTCTATCGGTGTCAATTCCCAAAATCTTGCATTTATTTTCACATTTAGAGAGAAAGTCTGAATCAATAATTCCTGACAATTCCACCAGAACCAACTGCTCTGCCTCCTCTACCTCCTCTTCCTCATCCTCCGAACTCCACTCCTCAGCGGCCGCCATGATCACACCTCTTCTTAGTTTTTGAACAACTCACTACCCTGCCCTATATCATCCAACCACTAGAATGTAAATTCCATGAAAGCAGAGATTTTTTAAAAAGCTTCCTGATTGTGGTCTTCCTTTTTAGCTGCAGTGGTCATATGAAAGTAATGCCTTGTGGCATATTTTATTTTTATACATACTGTATGCCAGTGGTTTTCAACCGTTTTATACTTAGAGACTGGTAAAAATAGGAGAATTATTTCAGGGACTGCTAAGGCAGAAATCACCCTGAGCATAAGAGAATTCTACGAAAATCATTTGGGTCTATAATCTTCATACAACATCAGGATGGTTAACTCTTTTGTGAAATTTCTACCAGACCAGTCTGTGGACTGGTGGTTGAAAAACATTGCTATATACAGTACACTTAAAATATATATTCTAGGCCCTGGCCTGTTGGCTCAGTTGTAGAGCATTGCCTGGCCTGTGGATGTCCCAGGTTCCATTCCCAGTCAGGGCACATAGGAGAAGCAACCAACTGCTTCTCCACCCCTCCCCCCCCCCCTCACAGCCATGGCTCAAGTGGTTCCAGCAAGCTGGCCCCATGCACTGAGGATGGCTCCTGTTGAGCCTCACCTCAGGTGCTAAAAATAGCTTGGTTGCCAAGCAATGGAGCAACAGCCCCAAATGGGCAGAGCATTGCCCCATAGGGGGCTTGCTGGGTGGATCCCAGTTGGGGTGCATGGGAGTATCTATCTCTCTGCCTTCTCTCCTTTCACTTAACAAATAAAAAAATAAAGTATATTTTATATATAAAAATTCAATGTTATAAACTGGGAAAAGCTGCATAGTTTTTCTTTTCCTATGGTCTTTTGTTTTGGGGGTGTTTTTTTGTTTGATTTTTGTTTTTGTTTCCCTCCCTATAGTCTTTTAAAGAGGAAAATTACTAATTTGATAAAATTAGCTATATGATTAAAACCCAGAACCAGAACTCACTGTATGGCAAAGCTTGTTTAATCACCACCCATTCTACTAGAAAGAGTCAGGACATGTTCCCAATGCTTGGGCCTGGTGCTCTGCACAAATGTGACCTGAGGTACACAGACAAGTTATTCCTGTTACCATTGCACTTTCCCATCCTGGTCACAGCCTAATCCATAAGAAATAATTCTCAACAAGTTTTCATTCACTCACAAACCCACATTTGCAAACCATTCTGGACACAGTGGCTCTCTTGAGTCAGCTGTTCATTTCCCCACATACCAAAGCACTAAGGGAGAGTGGTCTCCTTTACGAGCCCCCTTTTTCCCTATCACTATGCTCAACATTGCTAGCCTGGACCACCTCATTCCCTTCCTGGGTAACTCTAATCATACTTCTTTTTTCTTTTTCTTGTATTTTTCTGAAGCTGGAAACGGGGAGAGACAGTCAGACAGACTCCCGCATGCGCCCGACCGGGATCCACCCGGCACGCCGACCAGGGGGCGACACTCTGCCCACCAGGGGGCGATGCTCTGCCCCTCCGGGGCATCGCTCTGCCGCAACCAGAGCCACCCTAGCGCCTGGGGCAGAGGCCAAGCAGCCATCCCCAGCGCCCGGGCCATCTTCGCTCCAATGGAGCCTCACTGCGGGAGGGTAAGAGAGAGACAGAGAGGAAGGACAGGGGGAGGGGTGGAGAAACAGATGGGCGCTTCTCCTGTGTGCCCTGGCCGGGAATTGAACCCGGGACTTCTGCATGCCAGGCCGACGCTCTACCACTGAGCCAACCGGCCAGGGCCTAATCATACTTCTTTTTTAAACTCAGAATAGGTTGGGCATTCACATCCACTTGTTGTTTGGTCTCTATCCACCTCTCCAGCTGGAGAGTTTTAACACTGGCTTCCTGGTGTTCAATGTTCTCTTACCCCTTTAAAAAGCCTTCACATTGGCTGGTCACTCATTTGCTTCTCCTCCCACTTTTTAACACCCATTGTAGGCATTTCCTCCTCCAGGAAGCCTTTCCTGATATCCTCTACCAATTTTAGATGCCCCTTCCTTGTGTCTCTACAATACCCTATGGATAACTTCAAAGAGCTTAACAAACTGTTGAGATTTTGTTTTTATTGTTGTGGTTGTTTATTTGAGTTCTTTCTTTTATTGACCTATTAGTTTCTTTGGGGGATAGAGTCTCCTTTATTCTAGCACTGGCCCATCAAGCACACAACTATCCTCTAAAACTTAAGAATAATTGAATAAGCTAGAGTTTGCTTAAACATATGGTGCTAATGACTTCCCATATCTCATGGAAAACAGCACACTTCAATTTCTCCTTTTTATTACTTGGAAATCAGATATTAAGTCTCCCCTGTTAGACTAGGCTAAAGAACCACTGTTACCGAAGTTCAAAAAGTGACCGGCAAATAGGAGTTAAACCTCTAGAAACATACTTTCTGTAAACAGCATCTTGTTGACAACATTTTCATTGGACACTTGTAGTGCACTCTTTCTAAAACATACTTAGGAGATACATCTTAAAACAAAATATATTATGATAAAACATATTTTAGACTCTTTGCAGATGGACCCCATATACTCCAGCCACAGCACTCTGAAATTGCTTACTCCGCTGCTTCACATTTAATTTTCCTGTTATTTGCCATTCTTACTACTACTCGTTCTTCAAGACCCAGAATCAAATGCCACTCTTCCATGGAGCCTTCCTTGATCACACTAGACAAAAAACATCCCTCATTCCTCCAACCTCCTACTGCACCTTGTGCCTCATTTCTCTTTGTAGCATCTGCCACAGCATCTGAATGTCACTTGTGGCACATACACAGCAGATGCTCAATAATTACCAGAGCAAGAATGGCCCTTTCTACCTATCCCTTAGTATTCATAATAGGGAACAACTAGAAACAGACTAAATAAATATCAGACATGGGGGGGGGGGGGGGATAGCTCAGCAAGAATTTACATTCCTTACTCTTTTTTAATGTTCATCTGCGCAACAGCGTGTTATTTTTTGTTGTTTTTTTTTTTGTGTGTGTGTGTATTTTTCTGAAGTGAGAAGCAGGGAGGCAGAAAGATTCCCACATGCAACCCAACCAAGATCCACCCAGCACGCCCACCAGGGGGCAATGCTCTGCACATCTGGGTGTTGCTCTGTTGCAACCAGAACCATTCTAGCGCCTGAGGCAGAGGCCATGGAGCCATCCTCAGCACCTGGGCCAATTTTGCTCCAATGGAGCCTTGGCTGCAGGAGGGAAAGAAAGAGACAGAGAGGAAGGAGAGGAGGAGGGGTGGAGAAGCAGATGGGCGCTTCTCCTGTGTGCCCTGGCCGGGAATCAAACCCAGGACTCCTGCACGCCAGGCTGACACTCTACCACTAAGCCAACAGGCCAGGGCTACATGATTTTTTTTAAATACTTAAACCCAATAGCCAAATAATGTTTGGCTTTCAGTGTTTAAGTTATTTACGATTGCTGTGTTTATGATCTCCCCCATTTCTCTTATTAGCCCAAGAAGGGAGCTTTCAAACTATATAGGTTGGACAGCTCAAGTCCCAAATCACCTCAAAACCCTTTTACATCTTAAGCCCAACACCTATGACCCCACTTGTCCAGAACTTGTAAAGCAGGTTTTAATTATATGAAAATCCACTCTCCTCCTTTCTCAAGATTCCCTTCTTTCAAAGTAAGATCTCATTTTAGATCCAGTAAAAGCACTTATTTTCTGGGTCACATAAATTAACTCTTAGTTAATCCATCCCTCAACTGGTGCCAACAATCACATTTTAATTTAAGCCATTTGTTTTCACTATTTCAATGTGATTATAAGGGCACAAGCAAACTTCAAATAAAGAGGAAGCTTTTCAACACTTCTTAAAATCAAATTGTTTTGGTAATAAGAAAGGATGACATGTAGAATTTAGGTGTCTTTATTTTTTAATTCTCTTGATTGGAATAAACAAGTCATCAATACAAAGTGGCTAAACCAAAAGAATTTATTTTATATGTCAAAGGAGGCTGGAACAAGAGGGACAGGGAATCTTAACTCTCCTGCTTTTTATGTTCAATATTTTTTCAAATATTTCTTCATTGGAAGTGTCATTATTAAAATTTTCTCATATTATTTTTTAAAATTCTAGAACCTTACAGTTAGTTAAAACTCCATTCCAAATTTTTCACTAGTGAAAAATATCTCCCTTGTGAATCTGAGTTTCAAGTGAAAAAAAAAACCACTCATAAATTCTGTACTTAATTTCATTGAATCTTAAGACATTTTACAAAATATTTACATTTACAAAATATATATAATCTCAAGCTTATTAACCATTTAAGATTTTTAAAGTACTTCTGCTTCACTTTAATGGCTCCCATCATTTCACTGAGTTCTTGAAATGAGAACTCTACACTAAGGTGGAGGATTTAGAGACTTACAAAGTCCAAAAGAAATCATAACTCCCACATTTTTAATCATCCATCCTCTTGGTGTATGATTTACCTCATAATTCCCACAAGAAAATGAAGAAAGTTTTGAAGAACGAGTTATTCTCAATGTAAATCTCCAGGCAGCCTCTGTCAATCATGTTAGCCCTTTACCCTGGTTAGCCTTTCTCCACCTTTTGCCTGAAAACTACACTACTATTTAATTGCTTTGTGACTTCACATTTTATTAAGAGGCAGAAAAACATAAAGAGCTAAAACTAGGAGATAAGCCCACTGCCATAAATTGTCCCCTTAAGCAATGAAACTTGCCTCTCTAGTGTAATAAGGTGAGCACTATGGAAAACCCTGACAAGTGCAATTCTGCTTAAGTCCAGAGCACCCATCACTTAAAGAAACCCTTACAGTTAGTTTTCTGGAATGCAGTGCCATAGATCAGAAGTCAGGCGAGCCAATGGCAGGCTTTCTCATGCCCGTGTGAAGGGCACAGCCCAGTGAATTGTGGCCCTGCACCCTCCTCGGTCCCAAAGTTTACATTCTGTTCTCATGGACCAATAAATACAACAACAAAAAGGTGGAAGAGAATAATGAGAGACACAGTCATGAAAAATTTGATAACCTGACAGCAACTCATCCGCCAACCCGTTTCCCTGGAAATCAAATTACTTGTTAAATAACCCAGTAAAAAGCATTTTGCTAAATGTATGCCCTCATGAATTTAGAAGAATTTGCTTCTTTCCCAATGCACTGGCTCCCCCTTTTCATCCTCATTTCTTCCTCTGTGGTGAGAGGAAATCATCAGATTACACCACATTACTGAATGTGCCCGGCCCCTGCCCTCTGGAAGATTACATCCAAGTGCTTTGAACAAACCAGGCAGGACTTGGTATCTAAAGCCCTGGGAAAATATCAATTAGTGACTTCTCTAAGATGCTGCCAGCCAGAAAACAAAGGCTGCAAGTGTTTCTAAAGCCCATTGATGGGTACAAGAAAGTGGGTTTATGACATCGTTCCAAAAAAGCGTGTGTGTGTGAGTGTGTGTGTGTGTGTGTGTGTGTGTGTGTGTGTGTGAGAGAGAGAGAGAGAGAGAGAGAGAGAATCTAATAAAGGGTGGGGCAAAAGTAGGTTTACAGTTCATATAGAAAATAATAGAATAGTAAGTAGTAATACAGTAATAAACTAAACTGTTTTGTGTACTCACCATTGTAAACCTACTTTTGCCCCCCTCCCCCACATATTTACTAAGCATAAAAAAAATCTAAAAGAATATACAGCCAGACCTGTGGTGCTTGCTACAGTGGATAAAGCACTGATCTGGAATGCTGAGGTTGCTGGCTTGATACCCTGGGGTTTGCCTGGTCAAGGCACATGGGAGTTGATGCTTCCTGCTCCTCCCCACCTTCTCTCTCTCTAAAATAAATAAATAAAATCTTAAAAAAAAAATAAAAGAACACTGTATACAATAAACTCAGCAATGGTTATATTAAGGGGTGGACGAGAAAGAGGGATGCAAGAGTCAATTTTTTTTTTCTGTTTACATCTTTTATGGTTTGAATATAAAATAATGGGTATGTAATGCTTTTGTTATTAATTTCATTTTAAAAATTAACATATGGAAAAGAATGGTTACCAATTTTTTCCAAACCAATACACAGACTGTCAAAGCATTTTTGTCCTTCACCTAAATGCAAGAAGCAGTTAAGGAAAAGTAATATAGTCACTGATGTATTGATGTTTCTAGGTTTCAACAGTTTTCTTAAAAGGGCTGACAAACAAGATTGTAAAATATCTAGCAGGGCGTTCCAGCTCTCCTGGTGGGCCAATTGCAGCACCATTTGGTTGCACAGTAGGGACCAGGTTGACCACCACTGCAAAAGTGGGCGGTTTTTATAAAAAGTTTGACAACCCCTGCTAGATATTGAACAAATGGAATAAGCCTCTAGGTTGATAACTTTATGTCTTTCTCTTGTAGGTGAAGCCATGGTAGGTGACCCCAGAGCCTCTGCCTGGTACTGGGCCAGCACACTCAAGAGAAATTTGACTCAACTAGGTGAACAGTTTCTGTGCAAGAATTACCCAAGGAGAACTAAACAAAACAACACAACAAAGTCTGCCTGACCAGGCAATGATGCAGTAAACAGAGCATCAGACTGGGATACAGAGGACCCAGGTTTGAGCCCTGAGGTCGCCAACTTGAGTGCAGGCTCAACCGGCTTGAGCAGAGGGTCGCTGGCTTGAGCGTGGGATCATAGACATGACCACATGGTTGCTGGCTTGAAGCCCAAAGTCGCTGACTTGAGCCCAAGGTCCCTGGCTTCAGCAAGGGGTCACTCGGTCTGCTGTAGCCTGCCCGGTCAAGGCACATATGAGAAAGCAGTCAATGAACAACTAAGGTACTGCAACAATTGATGCTTCTTATCTCTCTCCTTTTCTGTCTGTCCCTATCTGTCCCTCTCTCTGTCTCTCTATCTCTGTCACAAAAGTAAAAAAAATAAAAGTTTAACAGCTGTAATGTGGGTTGCAGTTTTCTTTTTAAAAAATTAAACAATTACTGTTGGCTTCTCATTTTGACAAAAAAAAATTAGTTTTCATTTGTATCTCAAATCATACTTCAAACTAAGTTTCATACAGAGGGAATTATTTTATAATGTGAAATGGAACACTCAAAAAACAGTAAGAAAATATAGGCAGAATTTCTATGCAATCCAGTGATTGGAGATATTGACATTCATTCCAGAAATACTTAATGCTAAGCAGCAGAGACCTAGCTGTGGACAGCACAGACAGAGCCCTGTCCCTATGGAGTTAGAGGCTAGCAGAGAAACAGAAAGAAGAAAATGAAAAATAATTACATACTGATACATGCTCAACGCTGATAAAACAGGATTATGAGGAAGAAGAGAGTATAGGTAGGGTTAATAACCAATGTTGGGTGAAACTATGGCGAAGGTGAGATTTAAGATGAACCCCGAAAACTGATGCTCTTGAGAACACCTAACTATGCATATGCACTTCGAAGCACAAGATAGTTTTTTAAGAGCTTTGCACAACTAAACCCACTTAGTCTTCCCAAAACTTTGGGACAGGTACTATTTTGGTGATGATTCT
Organism: Saccopteryx leptura; assembly: GCF_036850995.1. NCBI lineage: Eukaryota > Metazoa > Chordata > Mammalia > Chiroptera > Emballonuridae > Saccopteryx > Saccopteryx leptura. Next base: position 59,914,026 of record NC_089504.1, on the reverse strand, counting down.
TTTGTTACAGGTGAGGTAACAGTGTAGTCACTTGTCCAAGGGTACACAGCTAGTGATTGGGGAAACCAAGTGAACCCTAGCAGCCTGCTCCAGAGCTTTCTGTGAACTGCCTCCCTGAAAGAGACGAGTCAGTCCTCAGAAAGGTGTGTGAGCACGTGTGTGCGCACACACATGCACCAGCACAGGGTCCAAGCAACGGAGCAGCACCCACAGAATCCCAGGGGCAAGAAAGCGGCCGGTGTGTTCCCTGAGGAGAAAAGAGGCCAGAGGGGCTGGAACACAGTGTTCTAGAGTAGGTGACAGCTGAGGCTGGAGAGCAGGCGAAGCCAGATCAAGCCTGGCCTTGTCGGCCACGGAAGAAAGAATGTCATGCCAGGCCCAAGCAGGCAGGTGCCAGGATGTGATTACACTTCAAAGAGATCACTCTGCTATGTAAAGAACAGATTCCAGGGATAATACCAAGGCATTCCTGCTTCCTAGTTAGTTACATGGAAACCACAGGGAAAAGATCTGACTTCTAGACCTGGGTGTCCACACCTGCACCTCCTCAGCTCAGCATGCCATGAAGCATGCAAGTGCAGAATTACAGACAGATGGCCTCAAGTGCACACCCTGCTCTACCACTGACCATGTCCATGACCTTGAATGAGCAAGTCACCTAGTTCCTCCACGTCAATCTCCTCCTCTGTAGAACAAGGTTATAATAGCTACACCACCTCCCTCACAGCTCTGTTGTGAGGATCAGGTTAAGATAATGTGTGTGAAATGCTCTGGGAGCTTAGAAAGCACTTTAACATTCTAGTTATTCCTGTTTTCACTGTTTCCTCATCACCGTGGACTTCTCAGTGACAATGGAGGCAGGGATGGTTATTTGTGACCTTCAGGCTGGTCACTGTGCTAACACAGTACTACAATGTCAGCACTTTAGTTTCTGCTGTGAATTACAAACTTGGTAATAATCAAATTTTATTCAAAACAAGTATAGCCTTTGATTTTTTATTTAATGAGCAGAGACTTGTAGAAGATAACAGTAGTAGCCAACAATGAACCACTATGTACTAAGAATCGGACACTATTCTACTTTAATCAACTATCACCTAGCACTGCTACAAGAGAGGTTTAATTATTGCTATTATTTTATTGATGGGGAAACTGAGGCAGAGTAGTACAGCCATGATTTGAACCCAGGCATCTAGCTCTAGAGCCCATGCTTTTACCCACTGTCTTGCGATTCCTTTTGTGACAAAGTGAAGACTCAAGTTAAGAGAAAGAACCAGTCAGGAATAGAGGAAAGATTATGGAGCTGAACAAGGACACCTGGAATCTTTTTAAAAGGCAAACAAACTTGACTGGTAGTGGCATAGTAGATAAAGACTATCAACCTGGGATGCTGAGGTCTCAGGTTTGAAACCCAGAGGTCGCCAGCTTGAGCACAGGCTCGCCAGCTTGAGCACAGGCTCACCAGCTTGAGCTCAGGGTCGCCGACTTGAAGCCCAAGGTCACTGGCTTGAGCAAGGGGTCACTGGCTCACCTTGAGACCCCCAGTCAAGGCACATATGAGAAGCAATCAACGAACAACTATAGTGCCACAACTATGAGTTAATGCTTATCGTCTCTTTCTCTCTCCCTCTTCCCCACCTCTTAAAAAAGGGGGGTGGCAAACAAAAGTATCTAAAATGCTAACTACCAACACTGCTGAGGCTATGGGTCATCAGGCCCTTTCATATACTGCTAGTGAGATATAAACTGATACAACCTTTTGAGAAGACAACAAGCAGAGTATATCAAAACCTGAACAATAAATTTTCACATTCCCACTGACTCAGCAATGCCACTTACAGTATTTTATCCTCAGCAAATCATGAGTGTGCACAAAAGATGTTCATTGCAATGCTGTTTGGAAAAGTAAATACAGAAAAATAAATACATTTTCAACACAGGAGAGAGGGTAGAGAAACCATGGTGCAGTCATTTAAAATCATGCTAGAGCAAAACAGGAATAAGCATTTTGTTAAGGAAAAGAAGTGTGTTAAAAATCCCACTGGTATAGGCTTTGGTAGCTGACTACTTCAAGTTCTGAGTGGGTTTACCAGCTGTGTGAGCACTGGAAAGTCATTTAATTTCTCCGAACCTCAATTCTGTTATGCTTAAATGAGGATATGAAATGTACCAACCTCACAGGATAGTGAGAATTAATAAATAAAGTATGTAAAATGCTTAGTACAGAGCCTGGCACCAAGCAAGCATATGATGTCATTCATTTGAAAAAAATCTAGCAAATTAACAAACACATCATTACAAGTATTTGTAATACAGCCTGACCTGTGGCGGTGCAGTGGATAAAACGTTGACTTGAAATGCTGAGGTTACTGGTTCAAAACCCCAGTCTTACTGGGTCAAAGCATATGAAAGCAGCAACTAGGAATTAATGCTTCTTGTTTCTTCCCCCCTTCTCTCTCTCCTCTCTCTAAAATCAACGTATAAAATATATTTAAAAATAAATCAACCAAAAAACAACACAATAAAAATAATTTTAAAAAAGTATTTGTAATACAAATATTACAAATAATGAAGTACAGTTTTAACATTGATTATCTCTGGATATGGAAAACCAGGTATTTTTCTTTTAAATTCTCTGTAATTTCTAGATTTCCTTTACTTGACTAAAGCAGGCAATATATTAATATTTAAGTATCTCCTTTTCTTTTTCAAGTAGCCTTAATAATACTCCTCTCAATCTACTGATTTTCTCTGGCATAATCCATTCCATGCATATTATGTTTATGAAAATGGGATATTTTATTGATTTGATATGAAGAGTAATAAATTTTCCCCTTTATTCTTCAGAGTTAAACAGCTTGCTCATATTTCATCCTCTAAACGTCTTTTCTGCACCCATATGTACCTTTGCAGAGTAGGAGCACTCTGAGGGATGAGTGAGAGCACAAAAGGTGGGAAAAATGGATTAACGTCTCTTAAAAAGCAAAGTTAAAAGAGACAAGCACGACAACTTCATGATAAGTATATGGAAAAAAGTATACCTTACCTCAATTATGGAAGGCCAGAAAGTGCTGCAATAAATACTTCAACTCCATGGACAATTTTCTAGTGTGGTCAAAATACGGAAGTAATTCAATACTTCAGCAGTCCATTCAGTACAGTGACAATCATTCTGAAAGACAAAAAATCTTGTTGAGGGAAATGTGATGGAGAAATACTCCTTTCTACACTTAAGACCTGCAGGAGAGAGGAATCAGTTATGAGAGACAGCTATGCCGTTTAGGAATCCAAGTATAGTTAAATCATTTTCCTGCTGGGGTGGTAAGAGGCAGGCCAGAATAAAAGAGAACCGAGGGTGTCATACAAACACCAAATCTCCTTTGCTTTAGGTAAAAGCTGGCCGCTTGCTCTTGGGGTGTATCTCTCAACACCATGTCAAAGAAAGGGCCGGCTCCTCTTAGCCCCCCACCTTCACTTCCATTGCTGTCCTCCGTGTATTTATCTATACGAACATCGGTCAGCTCAGGCATACCACCAGTTTTTATCTTTTAATACCTGCCATTTCAGTCAGACCGCTCCATAGGAAACACAGAGCCTTCTCCTTAAAACTAGTTCCACTGGAGCTTTTCCCTGTAACTGGTAGCCTCTCGGGATTAAAACCACAGGATTATTTTCAAGTCATCCTTCTCCACGATCCTTTATTCCAAGGTCAGTCCACCACTACTTTCCCTTATATGTCCTACTGCTCTCTACGTCTTCTTTTTCACTCCAAACCACTGTTATTACCAATTTCTTGGGCATCCTTGCCTGTTTATAACAGCAGGCTCTAACCTGGCCTCTCTCTGCAGATGACCACCTATCCACTCTCTCTTACAGAACAATTGCTTTCATCCTGTTACTTGTATAACTTCAAACAGGTCCCTTATCTCCTGGCATCTCAGTTCTCTTTATTATAAAATAAAGAACTGGCTTCGATGTTCTACATCCTCATGTGCTTTGAAATCAGATGTCCCTGCGCTTGAATTGTGGCCCAAGCACTTCACAGAACTTAGACAAATTATATTTCCTCAAAACTCAAATGTGAGCCTGACCAGGCAGTGGTGCAGTGGATAGAGCATTGGACTGGGACACAGAGGACCCAAGTTCGACTTCCCAAGGTCTTAGCTTGAGCGAGGGATCGCTGACTTGAGTGTGAGATCATAGGCATGACCCCATGGTCACTGGTTTGAGCCCAAAGGTCGCTGGCTTAAAGCCCAAGGTCAATGGCTTGACCATGGGGTCACTCACTCTGCTGTTGCCTGCACCCCACCCCCATCAAGGCACATGAGAAAGCAATCAATGAACAACTAAGGTGACAGAGAAAGCAATTAATGAACAACTAAGGTGACACAACGAAGAACTGATGCTTCTCATCTCTCTCCCTTCCTGTGTGCCCCTATCTGTCCCTTTCTCTGTCTCTGTCACCAAAACAACAAAAACAACAAAACAACTCATGTGGTATATAAAATAGGAATAATATCATCTACCCTTCAGGTTGCTGTAGGCCAAAAGCTATGAAATCTTGCACCTCACATACAGCAGGAACTCAATAGTCATTTGTACCCCATCTTAAGAATTATCTCCAACTCTGAAGGTCTCTGTTCTAATTCCAAATCTAGCATTCTCTTACATCCTTATCCATGGTTGTAATAAATCTCTCTTCCATCAAAAACAGTCCTCTGCTAATTTTCAGGTTCTTCCACTGTCTAGATCTACTTTATCATATTTTCCTGAAATTTCAAACAAACACATTCTGTTCTAATCACATAGTCTTACGTTCCACAGAATGCATACAGCCTGCCTTGGCACCTATCATTCTCCATGGAAGATACAGTTTTTCTTAGCCCTTCTGTGCAAGGCTCATCTCTGGTCCGTGGCCCTGGCAATGCCCACCTTTCAGACAATTTAACCCTCACACTGGAAAGGGACTATTCTGGTTATTTTAAGTCAGTTTTTCACTTCAGCATGAACATCAGAGTTTTTACAAACCCAGAGCCCAGTATTTCTTGCCATCAGCTCTGCAAATGGTTTTTGAAATTTATAAACTTTTGTGCCTTGAGGTAAGATTCTTTTACTAACTCCATTTTCTTTTCTTTTTAATCAATAGAGAGAAGTGGAAGGGATAGATAGACAAGAAGGGAGAGATGAGAAGCATCAACTTGTGTTTGTGGCATGTAGTTGTTCATTGACTGCTTTCTCATATGTGCCCTGACTGGGAGGCTACAGCAGACCGAGTGACCCCTTGGCTCAAGCCAGCGACTGTGGGCTCAAGCTGACGAGCTTCACTCAAACCAGATGAGCCGGTGCTCAAGCTGGCAACCTTGGGGCTTCAAACCTGGGTCCTCTGTGTCCCAGTCTGACGCGCTATCCACTGTGCAACTTATGTATGTCCTTCAATATTCTGTTAGAATGTTCATCTTACTCATTTGTACATCAGGGATATTATTAACTTGGTACCCTAATAATGAACAGAAGATGGTTCATTCACTGGGAACCTTAGGCAACAAGGAACAAAACCCATTCAAGCCTATCAGAGTCAGAAAGGATCCTTACCATAAGAATACAGAGGTATCCTTACATCAGGATACTATATAAGAACTTTGTCCTATAGAGATATCCTTACATCAGGATACTATTTAAGAACTTTGTCCTCTGTGTTGCAAATTGTTTTTCTCATATTTTAAATTTTATCTCTAAAATGGAAATATCACTACTTCACTGTTCTATTCTGAGGATTAAAAAAATGCAGGTCAAGTCATGAATGGAAGTAATCACTGTTAAAACAAACAAAAAACATGCTGTTACTAAGGTACCTTAGTCTTATAACCCTTACAATGTGCCCGTTAGGCAGGTGTTATCCTTCATTTTACAGGTAAAATGTAATAAGCACCCATAGTCAGTAAATTTATAATTATATTTTTACTTTACAAAGAAGCTTTGTATGGATCTTTGAAAAGACTTGGTAACAGAATTACTCCCAGCTGTGTGTTTAGTAACATCTCTTTCTTAACAGTAATCCCAGGGACTACTCCTTTCTCTCCTCCAACAGTCAACCAGGTTACTAGCTTCTGCACCATCAATTCTGTTAAGTTTCACATTAGTGCACTCTTCTCCCTCCTCTGTGATGTGTCTTTATTACTTAAGTGCCATTCTGGTAACAAGATAAATATTTCTGTTTAGGAACCAGGGCCAATTTCACCTGCCATTACAAACTTACCCCCAAAACAGGCACTTGAATTTCTAACATTCCAAATACCATTCAAGATTCTTCAGCAGCTTGAATGTTAGTGATGTCTGTAGCAACAGCACACCTATGCTTTTGTCAGGGGTGAGGCCGCACGGTGCTATATAAATATTTCATGGACAGCCTGTGCTGAAATTCTAGATGAAGAGGCATTCACAGAGCCTGAGGCCGGCTGCCCAGACAGCACGTTTTAGAATTAATGCCGTGTGCCAGTGTTACCATCCTTACTCCTGTTTTCAGTGGCAGCCACTGTATTAAGTCAAGATATAACAGTGAAACTCCAAGAGTGAGTGCCCTACCCTAAGTCCCTCCGCTTGGACAGGCCTGTCATCTTAAAGACAGAATGTTTATTTAGTACAGCTTGGGCCTATATTTCAAATACAAGTTAAACATTTTACAGAGGTAAGGGAAAACAGTTGTCTAGAAAGCTATCAGTTTTTTCACAGGTAATGAATGGTAAGATCTGGAATAATTCCTCCCATGAACATCCAAGCACAATTTCTTAAAATGGAAACGAATAGTCCAACTTAGTAATAGGTATTTTCAATCATCATACTTAATTTTTCCTTAAAAACTCACATTAATGTTGCAACAATATCTAAAGAACTTGATTTATACACCTATTTATGTGGTTTTAAAAAAATCAACTATGAGACTTACTCTTAAGTTGTGACATGGTTTCGGGAGGAAAAATAAAATATATTAATTTTTTTTTATTTTAATTTTTTAAAATTTATTGATTTTAGAAAGAGAGGAAGGGGGGAAAAGAAAAAGAGAACGATCAACTTGTTGTTGCACTTATGTTTGCATGGATTAGTTGACTCCTGTATGTGCCCTGATTGGGGATAGAACCCACAGACTTGGCGTTACAGGATGACACTCTAACCAACTGAGTTACCTGGCCAGGGAAAATTTTTAAAATTTTGTGTAACGGACTCAAGAAAAGAGCTTTTCTCCTTTAGGATGAATCAATCAGAAATGAAATATCTGACTGCTATCCAGGTAAACTATACTGCTAATACTCATTTTTTTAAACCCTCAACTGCTTACTTAGCAAAGGCAAAAAAAAAAAAAAAAAAAAAAGTCATACTTGAGAGAGATTAACAGGGAATATAATATAGGGCACTCAGCCATCCAAAGCGACTTCCTTACTTGATCTCTACATATAAAGTAGGAAGAATATTTCCACTTAAAGCAAAGAAAGAAAACAAAAGTGGATGCCATTTCCATGATCAGAAAAGAAAATGATTTCCTTTGGTTCAGTTCTACCTTCTAAACTAGGGGTCATCCTTTTTATACCTACTGCCCACTTTTGTATCTGTTAGTAGTAAAATTTTCTAACTGCCCACTGGTTCCACAGTAATGGTGATTTATAAAGTAGGGAAGTAACTTTACTTTATAAAATTGATATAGCAGAGTTATAGCAAGTTAAAGCATATATTACTTACCAAGTACTTTATGTCGGATTTTCGCTAAGTTTGGCAGAATAAATCTTTATAAAACAACTTACTATAGTTAAACCTATCTTTTTATTTATACTTTGGTTGCTCCACTACCGCCCATCATGAAAGTTGGAACGCCCACTAGTAGGCGGCAGGGACCAGGTTGACTACCACTGCTCTAAACCTTAAGCCTCAGGATGGAAATTCTGTATTTACCAGTGTTTCTCCTATTCTATACTCTGTGGAGGAAGTGACCGCATCTGGGGGTAACCTCCTTGCTGGACGGAGTGAGGGGATGGCGTCTTATCAGGTAATGATCAGCAGTCCGCGCTCTGTCAGGTGCTTTGGAAGATGCTATAATGAGCTTCAGCATGTTCTTAGCCCCAAAGTGTAAATGAGAAAAATATCTTTACTTTCCAGGGAATTATTTATAAAAGGCGCCATTCTGAAATATATACACACACAAACACAACACACTCCTACTCCTCATGCCTAAAACCAGTGGTTCTAAAATGTTAGCATAAACTGCAACCACCTTGGGATCTTATTAAAGCACAGATTGCTGTCCTCATAGTTTATGCCTTAGTAGGGTCTGGGATGGGGCCTGAGAATGTGCATTTCTAACAAGTTCCTAGTTGCTGTTGTTGGTGATCAGGGACCACATTTTGAGAACCACTGCCTTATACAAACAGAGCCATGACTTTGAGAGGTGAGCATAAGTTCTTTTGGAAGATTCAATCTTTGTGCTAGTTTGAATATTCATTCAATGGTTGTTTACCAAGCACCTCACCTTAGGTACAGGGAATGTGATACAGTGCTCTACAAGGAAGACATGGTCCCTCCCTCTCCCACGTCCCTGAAACAAAATTACAAATTACAATTCCAAGAAAAAGTAACCAAGTTTAGCAGGAAGCTTCCTATCTCTCAAACACAAACTGCATGCCCCAGGGGCCAAGGTACAACTCCCAAAATGAAATGGAACATCAACTCTCAGTGATTATCAGCCAAAGAACCAAAACAAACCGCCCTGATTGCTACTGGGATTGAGACTGCAACTAGAAAACAGTTACCCGTGAGGCACAAGGAGCATTCTAAAGGCACACACAATCGGGGCGAGGATTGAATACAGAAGGCCAGTGGAAAGCCAGACAGTGCCTGGCACAGCAGAGACAACTGAACTATAGTATTAATTCCTCTCCAGCTCTTCCTTACCTATCTTCTCTCTGCATCTTGAAAAGTCAGGCTCTGGGAGCCTCCTACTTGAGGTATATCACCTCAGCAACCTTGAGCATTTAAACCACATAAACAATTGTGGGCCAGACCAGGCAGTGGCGCAGAGGATAGACATTGAACTGGGACACAGAGGACCCAGGTTCGAAAGCCCAAGGTCTCCGGCTTGAGCGCAGGCTCATCCAGCTTGAGTGTGGGCTCGCCAGCTTGAGCGTGGGATCATAGACATGACCCCACGGTTGCTAGCTTTAGCCCAAAGGTAGCTGGCTTGAGCCCAAGGTCACTCACTCTGCAGCAGCCCCCCGCCCCCCATCAAGGCACATATGAGAAAGCAGTCAATGAATACCTAAGGTGCCACAACAAAGAACTGATGCTTCTCATCTCTCTTTCTTCCTGTCTGTCTGTCCCTATCTGTCCCTCTCTCTCTGTCACAAAAGATAAAATTGTTGGAAGACTGGTTCTCAAACTTTAGTGTGCATCACAAGTGTGTGCAGAGCTTTTTTGAAAACAAATTGCTGTACTCCCAAAGTTTAATTCGGTAGGTCTGAGTGTAAAGCCAGGAGCCACGGCCAGGGCCACCATCAGAGCAGCCTGGTCCATGCAGGTTTGCATTGGATTCGGACAGTCGGTAAAGAAACAGCGGAGCCAAAAACTGATGGGCCATAGTCTTTAATTCTAGCTTGCACCCGGTGGGCAAGTAATACACACACTGGGCTCCAAAACCCAGTCACATTCAGTGCTTACAAAGCCACTGACTTATCCGAGTTTCCTAGAATCAAAGGTTTCTAGCTCACCAGACTTATTCACCTCTGTTCCCCATCTCCTTCCTTATCCCAAATACAAACTCGACACAAACTGGCATCTCACTCAGCACTCCGCCATCTTGGCTGCTTCTCCTGGCCTCCTCCACGTGGCCTTTCTCTCCTCTGCTCTCTCTTCTAATGATAATCTCAGGAACCAAGAGCCAAGTCCCGTTCTGCCCCCATTTTATAGTGTAGCTTCACAACCTTTAATCCAATATACAAAATAGGGAAGTCTCTAATACAAAGTCACTTCTCTGAGGCATGATTGGATTGTACCGCCCCACATCAAAAAGGGTGGGAAAGGCTCAATCCCAAAACCAAGCCCCAGGCTACAACAATCCTGCCTGCCCTCCAACACACATTAATATCACCTGGGCGACGGCCTCCTCATGTTATCTTTAACAAAGTGAGCATAATACATTTTATCGCCCAACACTGAGTAAGGCCTAAAAGTTTAAATTCCTAATAGTTTCAGATGATAAATAATGCTGGTCCTGGCACCATAGTTTGAGACCCACTCCTTAAGGTTACCCTTTGCTATTATCTAGAATACTATTTTCTCCAATTATTTTATTACATAAAACAGAAGTCTTTTACTAAAGGACTAAGAATGTTGCTGTTATCAATCCTGTGACTCACCCAGGCAACTGCTGAACTAACTTCCTCTGAGCTTTAACTTTACATCCATAAATTTAATTGAGAACACCTACCTTCATAATAGTGTAAATCTGATAAAAGGTTATTACTATGTAATTTTTAAGATGGTACCAAATTATCAGCTGCTGCTTTGTCTTTTAGAATACTGTTGACTGCTTTAATCAAAATAATTTGTAACATTTAAGATAAGTACCAGAGACCTCTCATTTTCCAGGCAAGATAGGAGAAAAGTTTATATTTAAAATAAAATAAAATAAAGCGTAGCAAATCTTAGCCTTTTCTCAAAAATTATGAATGATCTGAAAAGATGCTTTTGACTCTTTCTTGTGAAAAAAATTACTTCAATCAAGTCCTCCCATGTATATAAAGACTATAAAAGACACACAGGTTTCAATTAAATATATATATATATATATATATATATATATATATATACACACACACACACACACTTTTTAAAAAGAGAGGTAGTAGTATTTTTAATAAAGAATTACAAAACATAAAGGTTTCTTCTCTGTTGAGAATGGGATGGTACAGGTGCTCATTTCAATACTAACAATCATATAAATGCCACACTTCATTCTAGGGAAGAAAGAGAAGGAATTGAGGCCAGTCTCCCCAGAGTGCCCCAGTGAAATGGGTCAAGCTGTAAAGTATGCCAAGGAAATGTTCTCTCAAACCTCATTAATTATCAGAGCCCGGCTCTGGTATTTCAGCACGGACTGCTGGCCCCCCGCCCAGTCACCATCCTACGGCTCCTCCGCCTCTAGGGACTGTTACAGGCACAGAACTTCTGTCACCTTTCCCAGGAGAGGAGTGAGTCTGATGTGAGCCATTCAAATAATTACTGCCCAAGGGCCAACGCGAGATAATGCTGGTGATGTATCAATGAGTCCTACTTCTGTCAGACAAGATGATTCCTTCTGCCATCAAGACAAACCCGGGGCCCTGGCCGGTTGGCTCAGCGGTAGAGCGTCGGCCTAGCGTGCGGAGGACCCGGGTTCGATTCCCGGCCAGGGCACATAGGAGAAGCGCCCATTTGCTTCTCCACCCCTCCGCCGCGCTTTCCTCTCTGTCTCTCTTCCCCTCCCGCAGCCAAGGCTCCATTGGAGCAAAGATGGCCCGGGCGCTGGGGATGGCTCTGTGGCCTCTGCCCCAGGCGCTAGAGTGGCTCTGGTCGCAACATGGCGACACCCAGGATGGGCAGAGCATCGCCCCCTGGTGGGCAGAGCGTCGCCCCATGGTGGGCGTGCCGGGTGGATCCCGGTCGGGCGCATGCGGGAGTCTGTCTGACTGTCTCTCCCTGTTTCCAGCTTCAGAAAAACGTAAAAAAAAAAAAAAAAAAAAAAAAAAAAAAAAAAAAAAAAAAAAAAAAAAAAAAAAAGACAAACCCGGGTTACCATGGCAACCACCCTGCAAACACAGAGCAGAGGTGCATGGGCACAGCCCCATTAATCCCCCTGCCTGACCTCTCCAAGCAACTCCTCCCGTTCTCTTCTGAGCCTCTAACTGAAACTGGCTTCAATTACAAAAATAAGAATTTCATTATTGTCTATCATTAACCTAGGCTAATATTAAACATTCTCAAAGTGTGTATTTATTTCCATTACCTTGTAATGGAGAAAGATAGACCTTTCTCCATCATTCTTATAAGGAAGTAATTCCCATCTTTGCATTCAGGATTTTTAAAGCAAACATCAGTTGATCTCAGGAGAGGGGTAAGTCAGAAAACACGGTCAACCATTTTCATATTTTCTTTAAAATGAGAACAAAATGATGTCTTTGACTTCTGTAACCCCTGCCACTCTCACCACTTTCCTTTTCTCACTGGCAGTGATTTACAATATTCTTCTGAAGTCCTAACTTTTATTTATTAGATAAATTTCGAGACTGGCAAGGCAGCAATGTTAATTTATTGATTTAGGCTTGCCACATTCACAAGTTACATTTTATTCTTTGATTGTAAAGGTTGCCTTTGGTAATGGCATTAACTCATGAGGACATCAAGGAAGCACTTGACCAATTACAGCAGCAGCACATCACGAATTCTCCAAGTCAGGCGCTTCCACCCTGCCAGTAACCAAATCTGTACCAGCTCAAATATTTTTCTCAGAACACACTGAAAATAAATGATACCTTCCTGCAAAATCTAACCTTTACTGTATTAGGATATATAGCATAGTAATGTTTGAAAAGATGGCAAAGGATGAAAAAGAGAGTCCTAAAGAGATTTGCCACTTGATAACACCTCACCATGTCCTAGACCGACAAGAAATCTTCTTTCAGAAACTATCTAATAGAAAGAAAGAGAGATAGGAAGATCACTCTGCTAGCAACAGCCATTGTTATCAGTTAAAACATACTGATGCAAACAATGCACTGGCACATTAAAAATTCCTCCTTTACATAAATAGCCATTAAAAATTATATATATTTCTGTGTGTATTTGCAATCACTATTTATTGCAAATACAAGCGAGATGTATAAGGGAGTAAAAACCATCGACTTTCCAGTTCCAACTTGTTTTTCTTTTCTCTCTTTTTTTTTTTTTACAGAGAGAGAGTCAGAGAGAGGGATAGACAGGAACGGAGAGATGAGAAGCATCAATCATTAGTTTTTTGTTGCGCATTGCGACACCTTAGTTTTCACTGATTGCTTTCTCATATGTGCCTTGACCATGGGCCTTCAGCAGACCGAGTAATCCCTTGCTCGAGCCAGCAACTTTGGGTCCAACCTGGTGAGCTTTTGCTCAAACCAGATGAGCCTGCGCTCAAGCTGGGGACCTTGGGTCTCGAACCTGGGTCCTCGGCATCCCAGTCTGATGCTCTATCCACTGCGCCACCGCCTGGTCAGGCCCAACTTGTTTTTCACTGAAATACCTGACAAAGGAAAAACGGACATGTCCTCCCAGCGACACCAAGTGGAACGACAAACACACATGCTCCTGAGTGTGCTGTGCCTACACTCACAGGTTAACTGTGAAGAGTATCTCGTGGTGAATTCAGGACTTGACTTGATGAGCCAAAAAGCTGAAGACCAAATTCTGAGTCCTTACCAAATACTATACTTATGAAGCACTTTCCTATAAATCCATATTTCTTCTCTGAATAATGTGCACTGCCTTTTAAACAAAATTGCCTTAATACATCTCACTTTAGATGTCTAAATTTCTTAGCTGAGACTCTGCTCCAATTGCATTTCTGCATTCATTCAACAACAGAACTATGTAAATTTCTAACTGTCAATTTACACAAGATGATAACTGCCTGGTGGCCAACTGTTTCCTTATTAGAAAGTGTTCTCTTTAAAAAACAAACAAACAAACAAACAAAACTCCACCTGACCAGGTGGTGGCACAATGAACAGAGTATTGGCCTGGAACACCGAGGACCCAGGTTCAAAACCCCAAGGTTGCTTGCTTGAGCACGGAATCCTAGATATGACCCAATGGTTGCTGGCTTAAGCCCAAAGGTCCCTGGCTTGGCTGGAGCCCCTACCCAATCAAGGCACACATGAGAAAGCAATGAACAACTTAGGTGCCTCAACTATGAGTCTGGCACCTAAGAGAGAGAGCTTCTCATCTCTCTCCCTGTCTCTCCCCCACCATTCCCCCACTCACTTAAAAAAAAATTGTTTATTATGGCTATTTCTTTACCTATTAAAAAGAAAAAAGCAACCTGCCTTGACAATACATTCCTGACTAAGGCTTTCTATTTTACTGTATTTTTCCAGTATGGGTGTTCAGAATTTTTACTTTAAGAGCTCCAACATTAGAACAAACCTATTAACATACATTGCCAAAGGAACACTATGTAACTTCTGCCTTGCCACAACCTCTAGCAATCGTTAACAATCTCTCTGGTGAAGGTTTTCTCTGGCCCTGGTGCGTACACAGCTGTATCAAGTACCACTGTTTGACTGGGTAACAATGCCTTTTCTTGTGGAAAAGACACATGACACCATCTTGTCACACAAACTCCCCACAGAGGAGCAGGTCCAGAACGGAGCATTGCAGCTGAGGGTAAGCAGGAGCACCGGTACCATCCAACCCCCTTGAGAGGCTGGTCTACAGGGAGACCGGCCGTCATATCATGGGAGTAGGCATTTTTAAAAGAAATCAAATTGGCAAAATGCATCAAGGGCCTTAAAAGTGGTTTTAGTTGTAAAAACAAATGTATTTTTGTGTGTGTGTGTGTGGCAGAGACAGAGAGAGGGACAGATAGGGACAGACAGGAAAGGAGATAGATGAGAAACATCAATTCTTCGTTGCAGTTCCTTAGTTGTTCATTGATTGATTTCTCATTTGTGCCTTGGCCAGGGGGCTACAGCAGAGTGAGTAATCCCTTGCTCACGCCAGTGACCTTGGGCTCAAGCTGGTGAACCTTGCACAAACCAGATGAGCCCGCGCTCAAGCTGGTGACCTCAGGGTCTCGAACCTGGGTCCTCCACATCCCAGTCCGATGCTCTATCCACTGCACCATCGCCTGGTCAGGCAACAACTGTAACTTTTGACGTTATAATTTTACTTCTAATAATACACACTAAGAAAATAATGTGTAAAAATAAAACCCATAGTCAAAAATACATTCACTGCCTATTACAATAGCAAGTCACACTTAAATTTCTTTTAATTATGCAGGCATTAAGTATTTATGAAGAGTTTATTAAGACAAGAAGATACTTAGCTTTTAAAATTAAGTGACACCTGACCTGTGGTGGCACAGTGGACAAGGCATCAACCTAGAATGCTGAGGTTGCTGGTTCGAAACCTCGGGCTTTCCCAGTCAAGGCACATAAGAGAAGCAAGTTGATGATTCCCATTCCTCTCCCCCCTTCTCTCTCTCTCTCTCTCTCTCTCTCTCTCTCTCTCTCTCTTTCTCTGTCTCTCTAAAATCAACAAATAAAATTTTTAAAAACATTAAATGAAAACTGGGCATGTACTTTGAAGAGTTTACATAAAAATATGTAAATGATTGAAAGGAAATATAGTACATCAACATTTTAATAGTGTTTGTTCCTGGTCTACAAACAGCCTTAGGACACTGATTGTTACAAATTCTGCAACTTAAATGTGGTGAGAATGAATAAGGTACCGTGTGTTAAAAAGCTTACCACATTACATGGCATATAGTTCACGAAGATAAATGTAAGCTATCATCATCACACAGGATCACCTTCTACCTCACCCCTGACTAGTCTGTGACATCAGTCAAGACATGACTTCTGAGCTTTGTTTTCCTCTCTGTAAAGCAGAATAATAACCATAGTTACCTCATAGGGCATGAGGATTAAATAGAAAACAAAAACAAAAAAACGCCATGTGCTGAACGTAGGTTCTCAGTAACACGCTAGTTCTCTTTCTCTCTTTAGAAAACTATAAATTTTGTTCATATTGGATAGTCTTGAGCCAATTCTAAACAGTAACTCTTAAATTCAATACACATAGCCCTTAAGTTATAGGACTACAGAACATACTCAAATGAGACGGTTTGATGACAAGCTCAAACCTTTAATGCATTGCTCCCAATGCCCAACAGGCTTTAAAATGGGCCAACATGCCTGACCTGTGGTGGCGCAGTGGATAAAGCGTCGCCCTGGAAATGCTGAGGTCGCCAGTTCAAAACCCTGGGCTTGCCTGGTCAAGGCACATATGGGAGTTGATGCTTCCAGCTCCTCCCCCCCCCTCTGTCTCTCCTCTCTCTGTCTCTCTCTTTCTCTGTCTCTCCCTCTCCTCTCTAAAATGAATAAATTTAAAAAAAATTAAAAAAAAAGATAAAATGGGCCAACACTGCACTAAAGTTGTACAAGAAAAGGATTTAGTGTGTTTTTCAAAAGAGAACATTCCCACAGACGCATAAATAGGTTCTGCATTCCCAAACATGTGCTTCATTCAGAGGCACTTCCAAACTAGGAAATGCTGCAAAGGCTCTGCTTGTTGACTCCAAGCTATGCAGAAAAGGGACTTAAACGAGTTGTATTCTGCACCAGATATCATTAAACCCCTGTCTGCAAGAGACTAAGTGGGAGCAAACATGAAACAACTTTTTCCTAATGCAAGAGCTATGGGTTAAGTCTTAAAGATGGTGCTGCTACCATTTTCTCTCCAGTAGTAATGAGATAGGAAAGGTAGGTGGGTGGGGGAGGAGATCTTCACAGGGATAAATGGTCTCCAGCTCTCCAGTTTACTTAAATTACAGAAACTCTGCTTCCTCTGCCTCGTGGTGTTTAAAAAGATAAAGATGTGAATGTGCAAAGGAAAAAAACAGAGGAAGCAGACTTTGGTGTCTCTTTTACACCCACAGATATATTTGTGTAAGGCAGGGGTCTCAAACTCAACTCAGCATGTGGGCCGCAGAGCAAGATCACAGCCATTCGGTGGGCCGCACTAGGTATACAAAAGGCAACTGTTACACAACACTTTCCTCACTGCAGTTGAAAACAAAAAAAAATCAGTACAACAAGCACAATCGTACATGCAGTTTACTCAGTGTCACAAAACGACCAGAAACTGTAGTTCGCATCACAACTGCTGTTAACTAAGCTAATATCTAGCTAGGATGCTAGAGAAATGAAAAATACAAGTAGGCCCCTAGGCTTACTTAATTTTATCCAAAATATTTTGAACTTCGTGGATTAGTCGGCGGGCCGCGAGTTTGAGACCCCTGGTGTAAGGTGAAGCCAGTCACCATGCCAGCCTCCCGAGGCCCCTTCTCCACACAACTGTCCCACCCACACTCCTTGCTACCTAAGCAGTTATGTTTGCACCAAGTGATTCTGTCTCCCACTTGTTCTGGCCACCTGTGGGGACCACAGTGACTTTCCAAGAGAAGCCCAAAACAACACTGTTCATAAGAGATTCACATGAGTTCACCTAGCATAAGGTGAACCAGATCAATTAGATCCTGAGTCTCGAGAATTTGAGCAGTGAGGGCATCTGCCAAAAGGGGGCTAGGAGGGGAGCCATGGAAAACCAGAACTGGTGCAAACCCAGGAATGAGGAGGATAAAAGTAGGAAGGAGCAGGAAAAAATTATAGGTTGTGGCTTTCTAAATATTTGCTGATGTTAGTATCACGCCATCATGGTTATCAATACATTTTAAAACATTGCTTTTCACCTGATCAGGTGGTGGAGCAGCGGACAGAGCTTCGGTGTGGGATGCTGAGGTCCCAGGTTCGAAACCCCGAAGTTGCCAGCTTGAGCACAGGCTCATCGGCCTGAGCATGGAATCACAGATACGACCCTGTGGTCACTGGCTTGAGCCCAAGGTCACTGGCTTGAGCAAGGGGTCACTCAGTCTGCTGTAGCTCCCCGGTCAAGGTACATATGAGAAAGCAATCAATGAACAACTAAGGAGCTGCAACGAAGAATTGATGCTTCTCATCTCTCTCCCTTCCTATCTGTCCCTTTCTCTCTCCCTCGCTAAAAAAAGGAGAAAAAACAAAAGCAATGCTTTTCATCTTTTTTTAACACTGCTATTATGTGTAGTTTATATTATCAGTATAAAACAATCTGAGCACATATCCCCAACATAGACAGCACACATATATATTTATAAATGTCTATGTGGAAGATACATGCTCAAACTGTTCTGTATAAATGGGAACATCTAATCAAAACAGTTTAAAGACTTCTACTTTGACATAGAAAGTACACATTGCGTTACACTAGGAGACAGAGGTTGAGATGTCAGGCTGCCAAGGAATGAGTAAAACACCGACCTGTCTTCTAGGAGCTCACAGACCCTAGAGTGCAGGGGTCCCCAAACTTTTTACACAAGGGGCCAGTTCACTGTCCCTCAGACTGATGGAGGGCCAGACTGTAAAAAAAAACTATGAACAAATCCCTATGCACACTACACATAACTTATTTTAAAGTAAAAAACCAAAACGGGAATAAATACAATATTTAAAATAAAGAACAAGTAAATTTAAATCAACAAACTGACCAGTATTTCAATGGGAACTATGGGCCTGCTTTTGGCTAATGAGATGGTCAATGTGCTCCTCTCACTGACCACCAATGAAAGAGGTGCCCCTTCTGGAAGTGCGGCAGGGCCGGATAAATGGCCACAGGGGGCCGTAGTTTGGGAACCCCTGCCCTAGTGTGTTATAGATAAGAAGGGAACCTGTGATATTTATCAGGTCTCCAACAAATATTTACTTAGCATCTATAAATACTCTGTACTAGTCTAGGTATTTCACATCACTTTCTAGTGACAAGGCCACTATACATCAAAGAAGCTACCAGGACTGAAATGAATTTGCTGGGACAGAGGTCCCTAAACATTTCTAGACCACAGACTAGTTTGAGATTCTGATAAAAAGTATGGAACCTCTCCCTAGTAAAGCACACATATATACACATAATTCTGGATTTAATTTCACTGACACTTCTTACCTAAAACCCTAAGGATAAGAAAGATGCTGATGGTTCTACCTCCTATTTGAAAATACAGAAACATATATTTAGTCATGTAATCCTAAAATGAAAGGCTCTTTGTTTCAACAATAAAAGCACTTATGAGGCTTATTCATAAGCTTAACTTTTCAATATCATATTATTAGTGGCAATGAGAGAAGTCCCATCAGGAATAAAACAGCACATTTATTCTCAAATACAATGCATGGAACTGACAGTATCACTCCAGTTCCACAAGGACTATTCAGAGTTCTCAATTAATAGAATATTCACAGTTTAGGACCAAACACAATGCACAAAGAACAGAAATACAAAGTTGCCATATTAGGGACTTGGATAACAGAATTAGCTTCCTGGCAACAGAGTTTGGTGAGGGCAGAAATAAACAAAATTTTTTTCCATTAATGGTCAATACATAAAAAAGTATGACAAAATATTTTACCAGTTTGTTTTAAATGATTTTGCACAACAAAGCTATTGTACACAGGCTTGTTTCATCTTTTCTCAAACAATCAAAGAAAGTATTTGATTAGGAATCATCTGAAAATGCAGGATCCGGATACCAAAATGATTTGAGGATAAACGGATCTCAGTTTTCCCATTTGTAAGATAAGAATAACAGTAGTTATTCCACAAAGATAAGAAGCACACATTTTCAAGGGGAAAAAATGTTGTTCTATGCCAGATCAGCCTATTTTCTTGCATTCTTTCAACAAATACAGCATTTAGTGAGTTGCAACTACACACCAAACATTAAGAACACAAAAATCAAGAGAAATTAGAATTTATTTTTTTTTAGACAGAGCGAGAGTCAGAGAGAGGGATAGACAGACAGGAAGGGAGAGAGATGAGAAGCATCAATTTTTCGTTGTGGCACTTTAGTTGTTCATTGATTGCTTTCTCATATGTGCCTTGACCCGGGGGCTACACAGATCGAGTAATCCCTTGCTCGAGCCAGCGACCTTGGGTCCAAGCTGGTGAGCTTAGCTCAAACCAGATAAGCCCGCGCTCAAGCTGGCGACCTCAGGGTCTTGCACCTGGGTCCTCCGCATCCCAGTCCGACGCTCTATCCACTGCGCCACTGCCTGGTCAGGCTAGATCCGTTTCATCCTTGATGAAGCTGACTAGCTTCTTCATCCATTAGAAAGATTGAGGGCTGCAAGTTCCATTAACTGAGAGTGACAGCTATTATTTGTGTAGTGTTTTGCAGATTATAAGGTACTGTCCTACACATCATCTCATGTAATCCTCACAATAACTCTTTGAGAAGTATTGATTGGTAAGGATTCATCTCATTTTACAGGCTAAGAAACTAAAGCTTGGGAGATCATGTGGCTTACCCTAGCAGCTAAGCTGGAATCCACAGCCCAGATGATATCTATATACCACCTCATCTTACTGCAGTTGAGCTTTGGGTCATGAGGATAAAACATGTGCTAAATCATTCTGCGCTCTCTATTAGGAACATGGGCAGTGTTTTGCCTATTCCCATCCTCCCCAGAAGCAAAGGTTACCCAGCTCTAGTAGTGTGTAGAAAATGCAACTTATGTAGATTGAAAAAGCTCAACTTCTATAAATTATAAATTGGTTAATTTGCCAGTTGTTACTTCCCATGGGATCCCAGGGTTGAATGATCCTTTGTTATTTCCATCATACATACATGCACCCTAACAGCACTGAGCTGCAGTACGAAAACCAACAGTGAAGGAAGACATTTCTACAGTGCTTTTTTTAAACGGCCATTTAAAAATGTTTACTGTTCAATACAGTTGACATTCAATATTATTTTGTATCAGTTTCAGGTGTGTGTAGCCCAGTAGTTAGACATTTCTGTAACTTACAAAGTGATCCCCATGACAAGTCTGGCACCCATCTGACACCATACATGGTCGTTACAATATTACCGACTGTATATTCCCTAATTGTACTCTACACCCCTGGGACTACCAATTCGCATCCCCATAACTATTCTGCAACTACCAATTTGTACTTCTTAATTCCTTCACTTTTTCACCGAGCCCCCAAACCGCCCCACCCCCGCATCCTCTAACAACCATCAGTCTGATCTCTATACCTCTATACAGTGCTCCCCCCCCCCCATTGATTTCAGAAGCGGTGGGGAGGGAAAGAAATGGGGGGAGAGAGTTAAGAGAGTAAGAGAGAACCATCAACTCATTGTTCCACTTAGTTGTGTGCTCACTGATTACTACTTGTAAGTGCCTCGGTGGGGAATCAAACCTGCCACCTCAGCACTCTAGGACAACACTTGATCCACCTAGCTAGCCACCAGTGCTTTCTGATTGCATAGATCTTCCACATTATTTTCCTTACAGACTTTTTAAAAATTTTCCCATTGATCTGAGAGAGAAAGAAAGAGAGAGAGAGAAGCATCAACTTGTTGTTAAATAGTTGTATACTCATTGATTGCTTCTGGTCCTAGGGGTCAAACGTGCAACCTCTGGCACACCGGGTCAACGCTTTATCCACTCAGCAACCTGGCCAGTGCCTCCTTAAAGACGCTTTAACAATTAGTTTGCTACAACAGTCTGACATGCTGAGACTGAAACATGATACCTTTAGATAAAATAATCACCTGGTCCTATGTAAAAACATTCATGACATTCTTGAAGTGATCTTAGATCACTGCCCAGTATATAACCCATGGCCAAAATCCCTTCTGCAGCATGCCTGCCTTGGGGTAATGCAACTTCTTAATGCGTTCAGTTCTATTGGGTAAGACAGTTTGGCAAAAAAAAAAAAAAAAAAAGCCTTAAAAAAGTAAAAAAATTTTAAAACTTTGACCTAGTCATTCCATTTCTGAGAACCTGTCCTAAAGATATGACTTGACTTGACAAGTACACAGTGATGAAAGTATTTAAAAAATGTTCATTGTAGTGTGGTTGATATTAAGAAATTAAAAACAACCAAAATGACTACCAGTAAGAGATGGTTTTAACAAAATAACTGTTCATTCATAAAATGGAAGGCTATGCAGCCATTAGAAATAATATCAACCCATAAATATTAACATAAATATTAAAATGAAATGATGCATGTTACCTTTGGTGGAAAAAAGCAATTACTAAATAGTATAAATGATGCCCACTTTATGTGTATATACACAGAAAAAAATAATGAATTAACTGACATAGAAAAGAAAGTTCTTCTACCTGAAAGTTCCAGTTCTGCTCCCTAAAGCTGAGAAATGTTTGCTCTCCATTCCACCCAAAGGCCTTTCAACTATTCCCAGTGGGGCAGTTTCTCGTCCACTCACCACCTCCCTGGTTTGCCTCCTAACTGAAAGCAAGCCCTCAGAGGCAGCCTGACCAAGGCAGAAAATAACGGAGGATTATCGCCCAGCTCTAAATGCCGTGGCACTAGTGCTTTCAGACATACCAACCATGTCAAACAGTTGGCTAAAACCGTGAATCTTTTTAATATGAGCTGCAACTGACCCAGGTCTTCCCATTCTACAAACACACAACTTTTTACCCCATCCTAGGAATAAGGGGCTTGCATTCGGTAGAGCTTAACTGTATATTTGCTCGTGTTGATCACCGTCAAGTTCTGAAGTGCTCTTCTAGCCGGATTTTTGACATCCATTTGGTTAGCTTCCCTCCCACCACTGGGACAGATACGAATCTGATCCACTACTCCTTATCAAAGACCATTTTCTCTAACTAGTCCCTTTGGAAGGGCTACTCAGACCATTTGTTTTATGATAATTTTAAATACTTTTATATTAAAACAAACATAAATATGTTAAAAATAAAATACGAAGTTGCAAAAACATGAAACTTTCAAAGAGATTTAGCTCCTGGTTATGCTTCCCAAGTCCCCCTACCCCCACCCCTCTATGCACAATCTACCCCTGTATCTCCCACCCCACCAAACTCTCCAAAAAAAGGCATTAACCTCCCTTTTTTTAATGGAAAAATAAGAATAGCACTGGCAAGGCAGTAAATTACACAACATCAAATACTTATCAATCTGCAGCACATCTTTGTATGTTGTTAAAATCAATTGCCAGGCCCTGCCGGTTGGCTCAGCGGTAGAGCATCGGCCTGGCATGCGGGGGACCCGGGTTCGATTCCTGGCCAGGGCACATAGGAGAAGCGCCCATTTGCTTCTCCACCCCCCACTTCCTCTCTGTCTCTCTCTTCCCCTCCCACAGCCAAGGCTCCATTGGAGCAAAGATGGCCCGGGCACTGGGGATGGCTCCTTGGCCTCTGCCCCAGGCGCTAGAGTGGCTCTGGTCGTGGCAGAGCGACGCCCCAGAGGGGCAGAGCATCGCCCCCTGGTGGGCAGAGCGTTGCCCCTGGTGGGCGTGCCAGGTGTATCCCGGTCGGGCGCATGCGGGAGTCTGTCTGTCTCTCCCCGTTTCTAGCTTCAGAAAAAAAAAAAAAAAAAATCAATTGCCTATTTTTTCAACTTATCTATAAAAGGGCCCTAAGAAACTTAGTCAAACACTTGGTTTTATTCTGCTATCCCCAACCATGACATTA
Organism: Saccopteryx leptura; assembly: GCF_036850995.1. Classification (NCBI taxonomy): domain Eukaryota; kingdom Metazoa; phylum Chordata; class Mammalia; order Chiroptera; family Emballonuridae; genus Saccopteryx; species Saccopteryx leptura. The sequence goes on along the minus strand of NC_089504.1, from coordinate 59,890,687 downwards.
CTCAAACTCTTTTATAAATAACTGATTTTAAAAAGAAACAAGGTGAGTTTAAGAGAGACGTGTCCTTAGAAAACCCATGCTGACCTCTTACTGCCATCGCCTCTTTCCTACATAACCACAAACCACCCCTCCTCCACTCTTACTTATTCCACCCCAAAATGATTTCACACTATTTACAAAACACAGAACTAGGTCTACGAGAGACAAAACAGTGAGTAAGAGAGAAGCTTATCTTCTGGGAAGAAGAGAGATGACACACATTCACAAAAAAACACAATCCAAGGTACAACTACTTCAAGTTCCAGGAACAGGGAAACTCTGACCTGCAGGAGGAATGGCTCTATCTGGCTGGACTCACAGTATGTGTGAAGGGCAGTGATAAAAAAGGTAAAAATAGGACACATGGTAGACAGTCACAAACATACCTAACCTAAGCAGACTCCAGTTTTGCTAAAGCTTGTTAAATCATGTTAAAGCTTTCGGGGTAAGACTTGGAAAATCTATCACTTTCTATATATTTCAGAAAAATTAAGATGTTTTTAATTGCTGAAGAACACCTGCCTGTATTTTCAGTCTTTGTGGCCTTTCTCCTGAACTCCAACAAGATTGTCAACAGAGGCCTACGAATCATAATATAATATGCCCTTATACTTTTGACAGTCCTTTTAAGTTTATAAAGCATTTTCAAATGGACTGTATCTGGCAAGACTCTTAAGTATTCTAAGATATGAATAAACTGGGCTTGGACACTCAAATTCAACTCAAGTGCCTACACATTCTCGATCATCTTCCTCAGCTGAGGCACCCACTCGCTTTTACCTCCATTTGTGTTGCCCTTTCTAGTTAAAAATCATCATCCTTGAGTTTTCTAAGTTTAGAAAGAAATGAAATTACACAAATGAAGGATGGTGCTGACTCTATAAGAACTTCAGTACACAAAAATTTTAATAGATAACAACTGTAAAAATAGTTGCAAAAACTTCTAAATGGCCTCCGCTACCCTGGATTTTTTACAGAATTGAGAACAAATCTGAAAGGCCAGAAGAAGAGGCTGGGTGATTTACAAGAACGTGACACATCTTTGGAAAAAGCACTTAACAGCAATGGATAAGTTACCCCCCAAAATGTCTTGTTAGAAATACAATAGATCCTCATTATTCATGGATTCTGTATCTGCAAACTGGTGTGCTCACTAAAATGCTATACCATATCCACTGCACCACCACCGGTCAGGCCAGGACATCAGATTTTAAAATCCTACACTGGATCAATGGAGTAATGAAAAACCAGCTATTAAAAAGGAAAACCTGATGAGAAAGCAATCAATGAACAACTAAGGTGCTGCAATGAAAAACTGACGATTGATGCTTCTCATCTCTCTCCGTTCCTGTCTGTCTGTCCCTATCTATCTCTCTCTCTGACTCTGTTAAAAAAAAAAAAAAAAAGAAAAAAAGGAAAACCTGGTCCATTTCTCCACCAGGAGGATGCTGGTATTGAGAAGAATCTAACTACCATGTCTTCTAGTGCTCCAATAAGACCTGCGATTTCCTATTGTTGGAGCCAGCACTGTATCCTTGGCATTTGTAGTAAGTTTGTTGTAGCTGAACCAAGAAAGAAGGCATACACAGATTTCTAGAGAAATTATGATTCTATGAAAGATTTTGAGGAGATAAGGAAGGCTGATATCTTTCAGAGTGCAAAGTGATTTTGGAATGTAAAGAATTCTGGGGGGTTGAGTTCCATGAAGTTTGTCACTGACTTGAGTTCCTGAAGTATGAAACATGAATATTTGAGCTTATAAACAATTAAAAAGTACTATGAACAGTAATAAAAAGAGGTGGGGGAACCTTATAGTCACTCTAATTTATTAAATTTCCCACAACATATCTTCACAAGCACTTTTTTTTTTACTGTGGCACCTTCATAATTATACTATGTTTTAAATGAGCTACGGTATAAGTTTATATTTTATTTCACCAAAGAGACAAAAATAAAATAAGCTCAAAATGCTATATAAGGTAGATGACACTGGGGCAACCAACTATCTCCTGGATTCTAATCCAGATCACTCAACATATTCAGAATCCTTACTTATTTTTCTTGCAAAAAGAAAATATGGCCACATTCAAATGATTGCTAACATTCAGATTATTGGCTAAGCCGGGTACTCGACAACCCCATGATAATACTTATTTTTAATGCCTATTTTACAGATGTGGGAACTGAGAATTCATTGTTTTTGTTTTTATTTTAGTGAAAGGAAGGGAGGCAGAGAGACAGACTCCTGCATGCACTCGACCAGGATCCACCTGGCAAACCCACTAGGGGGCGATGCTCTGCCCATCTGGGGCTGTTGCTCCACTGCTCAACAATGGAGCCATTTTTTTAGTGCCTGAGGCAGAGGCCAAGGAGACATCCTCAGCATACAAGGCCAATTCACTTGAACCATTCAAGCCATGGCGATGGGAAGGGAAGAGAAAGAGAAGTGGGAGGGATGGAGAAGCAGATGGTCGCTTCTCCTGTATGCCCTGACCGGGAATTAAACCCAGGCACCACTGAGCCAACCAGCCAGGACTGAGAATTCATTATTAAATGGCACTGTTAGTGTCACATCTAGCCACTGGAAGCACTAGGACTCTAACACTGAGTGACCAGATGCTTCACTGGGAATCACTAAACACACACTGAACTTTTCTCTCTGCAGGAGATATATACATACATACAAATAGGGGAATTTTTCACTAAGCATTTAATGTTCATCCATGAAAACATAAGGAAAAAAATTTAAAGTTCCCTAACAAATACTAGTATCTCAATATTTTTTGAGGTTCATTATTATAAGTGGCTCCAAAATTTCCCTTTCTCTTTAAAATAAGATTTTAAAAATGTACAGTTATAATTTTTGTTTTTCCTACCCAAACTAAACTAAAACAGACTCTTGAGAAAGAATAAGAATTCCAACTTAACCATTAATCCTGCACTGATACTTTAATTAGAGTAGTATGATTTAAAAGTAGTTGTTGTAAGTATAGCACTGAGAAAATTTAATGATTATTTTAATATGGCGAGTGATATTCATCTACAAACAAGTTAATGATGTTACAACATAATGAAGGTTAAAAATTTTGTGGGTTTTTTTTTTAAATAGAAATGTTTCTCAGCATCTGTATTACCACTAAAGGGTAACGTTAGCATTTCAAAGGAATTTTTTTCCTAACCATATTTTCAAAAACATATTTCAAAACCATTTATGTACTGGGAACCTACAGAGCTTGTTAAATTAAATATTTCATCTTCCTGTACAAGTCTGAACACATCAAATCTGAAAGAATTTCTCAAGGCTTACTAAATAACCCTACGTGATTAAATTTCCAGCCAACTAGGGATCTTAAACTTTTAGATGATTGCAGCTAACAGGAGAAGCCCACCATCAAAGCTTTTGGCAACAAGCATCCCAGAGGAAGGACAATCTCAGACTCATTAGAATTAATCTTTTTTTAAAAGATTTTATTGATTTTACAGAGAGAAGGGGTGTAGAGCAAAAAGTATCAACTCAGAATTGCTTCACTTGAGTTGTTCACTACTTGCTTGTTGCTTGTCATCTGTGCCTTGACCAGGCAAGCCCAGGGTTTCAAAGTGGCGACCTCAGAATTCCAGGTCAATGCTCAATCCACTGTGCTACCACAGGCAGGCAGAATTAATATTCTAACTATTTGGTTTCTGAATCCTGATTTATATTTACTCACTTGACTGATTTAATTTAGCAGTGTAGGCAACTGTCATCCATCTAGCAAAGCAGAAGAGTTTAATCACTGTAGGGTTAACATCTAGCTTATCTAAGTCATGTGCCCTCATGTACATGGTTGGGAAGGGACAGAGGCAGGTGACTCCACTGCTTTCCTAAAACAGTGGTACCTTGAGATACGAGCAGACCAACATAGGAATTTTTTAAGGTAAGAACTGCGACTCTGTCTGTATTTTTGTTCGAGATCCAAGCAAAATTCCAAGATACGAGTCATGATTCAGAAAGCTGCCGCTAACCGGCGCATTGCCACACGGGTCCAGTATCAGCAGCACAACACCGGCATCTTGTTCTTTCTCACGGGTTACCCACAGAATCAAGTCAAATCTCATGCGCTGTACTCATTCTTACATCATTTTTGCATTTTTTACTAACTTTTTTTGTGTGCTATCATGGGGCTGAAGAAAGAGAGTGTAAAGGACAGTGGTGAGAAGAAGAAGAGAATGATGTCAATAGAAGTAAAGCAAGAAATAATAGAAAAACATGAGCGTGGTGTACGAGTGATTGAACTGGCAAGGCTGTACGACCACAATACAGCTACAATTTGTACCATCCTTAAACAAAAGGATGCCATCAAAAGTGCAAATCCAGCAAAAGGAACTAAAATTCTGTCCCAATTAAGGATAAATATCCATGAAGAAATGGAGAAATTACTGCTGGTGTGGGTGAAAGAGAAAGAGCTGGCAGGAGATACAGTGACGGAGACTGTAATATGCGAAAAGGCACGTATTATTTACGGAGACTTGAAGAAGAAAGAACCATCAACCTCAAAAGGGGCAGCAGAAGATACATTTAAGGCAAGTCACGGCTGGTTTGAAAATTTCAAGAAGAGATCTGGCATCCACTTGGTGGTGAGGCGTGGTGAGGCTGCGAGTGCTGACGTTAAGGTAGCTCAGGAGTACATCACATGTTTTCCTGTGCTTATCGCAAAGGAAGGCTACATCCCCCAACAAGTGTTCAACTGTGATGAAACAGGATTGTTTTGGAAAAAAAATGCCCTGGAGGACTTTCATCACCCAGAGAAGAAGCTGCCAGGCCATAAACCCATGAAGGACCACCTGACCCTTGCACTGTGTGCAAATGTTAGCGGTGACTGTAAAGTAAAGCCACTGCTAGTGTGTCATTCCAAAAATCCTTGAGCTTTTAAGACTTACAAGATTCTTAAAGAAAAACTGCAGGTTATGTGGTACGCCAGTGCTAGGGCATGGGTTACGCGGCAGTTTTTTATCGAATGGGTAAATCTCATCTTTGGCCCTGCCGTGAGAAAACATCTTCAAGAAAATAAACTCCCAATGTATAGATGAACAATTGATTTAAGCAGTTCACTAAAGTTGTATATTTAGTTTGGTAAACCTCTATACTCTTACCGAATCAGCAATAAGGAGTATATTTATAGAAAAATCTTTATAGACACATTCTTATATTTTTTATTATTCCCTTGGTATAGATCCTTAAAATAAAATTATTTGATTAAAGAAAAATAAATAAATAAACTCCCAGTGAAAGCATTACTAATCCTTGAAAATGCTCCAGCCCACCCACCTGGTCTTGAAGATGACATTCTCGATGAGTTCAAATTCGTGAAAGTCCTCTACCTCCCACCCAACACGACTTCAATCTTGCAACCTATGGATCAGCAGGTCATTCCCAACTTTAAAAAGCTTTACACAAAGCACTTGTTCCGCCGCTGCTTTGAGGTGACTGAGAATACAAATCTAACCTTTCACGAGTTTTGGAAAGATCACTACAACATCGTGATATGTTTACATGGCAAGAGGTTACAAGAAGAACCTTGAACTCAGCATGGAAAAAGTTATGGCCTGATGTTGTTGCAGACAGGGACTTCGAAGGATTCGAACCAGAGACCGAGACCAAGGTAGAAGCGTTGGAGGAGATTGTGTCCCTTGGAAAGTCAATGAGTCTGGAGGTAGATGAGGGTGACATAAAGGAGCTCGTGGAGGAACATGAGAAGGAACTCTCAATTGAGGAGTCCAAAGAGCTACAGATGATGCAACATACGAAGCTTCTGCAAGAGATTAGTAGTGAGGAGGAGGTAGAGTCGGAGGAAGTGATTTCTACAAGTGAAATTAAAGACATGCTGGCAATGTGGGGGAAGCTTTCAAGTTTCACTGAAAAGAAACACCCAGAAAAAGTTTCAACTGGTTGTGCTTCAGCACTTTTTAATGACACTTGTTTGTCACATTTTCGTAACATTTTAAAAGGCAGGCAAAAGCAAACCTCTTTGGATAGGTTTTTATTCAAAAGTCCTGCAAGTGAAAGTGCCAAAAGCATAGCCAAAAAGGCAAAAACAGGTGATGATTAAATGAAAAATACGTAATGTTAAGCTTAGGTTAAGTTTAAAGTTAAGAAAGTCCATTTTTTTTTTGCCTGACTAGGCGGTGGTGCAGTGGATAGAGCGTCAGACTGGGATGCGGAAGGCCCAGGTTCAAGACCCCGAGGTCGCCAGCTTGAGCACAGGCTCATCTGGTTTGAGCAAAGCTCACCAGCTTGGACCCAAGGTCGCTGGCTCAAGCAAGGGGTTACTCGGTCTGCTGAAGGCCCGTGGTCAAGGCACATATGAGAAAGCAATCAATGAACAACTAAGGTCTCCCAATGAAAAACTGATTGATGCTTCTCATCTCTCTCCGTTCCTGTCTGTCTGTCCCTGTCTATCCCTCTCTCTGACTCTTTCTCTGTCCCTGAAAACAATAAACAAAACAAAAAAGAAAGTCCATTTTTTTTACAATTACGTTTTTATGGTTTCATTTTAAGTAAAGGAAGTGCAGTTTTAGTTTTGTTTAAAGAAAATGCAGTTTTAGTTTACATGTAGTGTTAAGAAAGTGCAGTTTTAGTTTACGTGTCTACAGTGCCTGCATCCCTTCCTCCCTCCCTCCTCCTCCGCCATTCACCTCCGTTAGCAGCACCCGTGTATCTCCAAGGTAAGAATACAGTACTAAATAACACTTTTTTTCTTTTATTTCATATATTTTGTTGTGCATTGGTAAAGTATACATGTATGTTTCTTAATTAAAAACACATCTTTTACAAAATTGAAGATGGTTTGGGGATGTTTCATAGGGCTGGAACAGATTAAATCTATTTCAGTTATTTTAAATGGGAGAAATTTCTTTGATATACGAGTTGACAGACTTACGAGCTCGGTTACAGAACAAATTAAACTCGTATCTCAAGGTACCACTGTCGTGGGAATGGCTCCATGGAGTCACTGTCCCACCCTTCACCCTGGTCGACATTATTAGGACACCATTCTTCTTTGGGTTTTAGAAGCGGTCTGAGACTGGGAAATTACTTTCTCAGGGCTAGTTATTGGCCCATCTAATACCATTAGCACTTATTACTGTTCTCAAATTAGTGATTCTCAAGTGTGGTTCCTGGACGAGTGACATCACCTAGGAACTTGTCAGAAATGTAAGTTTTCAGACCTTTTGAATTAGAAAGTCTGGGGCAAAGGCCCAGCAATCTATTCCAATATAGCCCTCAGGGGCCTGGAATGGATACTCTAGTTTCAGAACCACAGCTATAAGTGATATTTTAAACTGATTACTCATTAAGTTTGCCATTACATCTGGATTTAATTTACATTTAACCCATTAAGAATAGCTCATTGGTCTTCCAATATTCCCATAAAAGTAAATTCAAGTAAAAGGAAATTTTGAATTTACCAGAAGTTCAGGTAAGAGTGAATAATGTGCAAATTGGCAATTAGCTTCTATTTTTCTCATACATGGTCTCTAGAACAAAATCCTTACACTGGTTTATAAGGAAATACTTTACTACAACGCTCAAATTTATTCAATCTCCTGTCATACCAGTTCTCAGCATTTTAGGTAACTATCAACAGTTGCCTGAAAGAATCTCAATCATTAAAGGAGAACTGATGAGGCTGAAGGGTAAGGACCCTGAGATGACCTGAGTTCAAACCTCAGTTCTGTCACTACTCACACCTTGTATAACTCACGTGTCTGCTGGCAGCCTCATTTTTCCCAAAGGTAAAGTGAAAATTACAGTATAATCAACTTCTAGAAGAAAGCAGGCTGTAAGGTCCTTGACATTGGTCTTGGCAGTGATGTTTTGGATCTGACACCAAATACAAAGGCAATAAAAGTGAAAACAAGAGGGACTCCAGTGCAACCTTCAGCATAGGGAAGTCATGAAAACAAAGATGTTTAAAACATAGGGTGTGGCCTGACCAGGTGGTGACACAGTGAAGACAGCGTCGGACTGGGACATGGAGGACCCAGGTTTGAAACCCCGAGGTCACCAGCTTGAGTGTGGGCTCATTCGGCCTGAGCAGGGGCTCACCAGCTTAAGCGCAGGGTTGCAGGCTTGCGACTGGGATCATAGACATGACCCGTGGTAGCTGGCATGAGTCCAAGGTTGCTGCATTGAGCGAGGGGTCATTCGTTCTGCTGTAGCCCCCTGATCAAGGCACATATGAGAAAGCAATCAGTGAACAACTGAGGAGACTAAGGAGTCAGAATGAAGAATTGATGCTTCTTATCTCTTTCCCTTCCTGTCTGTCTGTCCCTATCTGTCCCTCTCTCTGTCTCTGTCAAAAAACAAAACAGAAAAAAACAAAACCAACATATAGTGTGACCCTGCAATTTCCCTTCTGGATATTTAGCTGAAGAAGTCCAAAATGCTAATTCAAAAAGATAAATGCACCCATATGTTCACTGCAGCCTTATTATAAAACAGCCAAGATACGAAAGCAACCAAAGTGTTCATTAACAGATGTGTATAAAATAGCAGTGGTACATATATGGAGTACCACTTGGCCACAAAAATAGAAAATCTTACCTTTTGTGATAACATGGATGGATCTAGAGAATATTATGCTATGTGAAATAAGTCAAAGATAAACCCCCTACAATTTCACTTATGTGTGAAATCTAAAAAATAAAATAAATAAACAAAACAGAAACAAACTTGTAAATACAGAGAACTGAGAATCACCAGGTAGGAGGGGGTTTGAGGGAAAGGAGAAAAAGGTGAGCAAGATTAAGAAGCACAAATTGGCAGTTATTAAAAACAGTCAGTAATGTCAAGTACAGCATAGGAAATAGAGTCAGTAGTATTTTAATAACTATGAATGGTGTCAGATGGGCACTAGACTAACTGGAGTGATCATTTTGTAAGGTATATAATTGTCTAATAACTATCTTATAGACTGGAGACTAATATAATATTGTATGCCATCTGTAATCAAGAAATAGAATTTTTTTTAAAATAGCACACTACCTGGCACAAAGCAGCCCTCAATTCTCAGTAACAATTTTGTTTTTAACTAACAAAACTACTCAATTTTAAATACTTCTGAACATAGTTAGGTCCCTAGAAAGTAAAGGCTATAAACATCTAAATCCCATTCTATATAAAAGCACCTGACAAATGATTTTTTTTAATAAAGGTGACAAAATCACAACTGCATTCATTGTTAACAAATGATCCCACAATTGAAAAAACACCTCATTCTACAATAAAAGCAGTGTACACAATATCTTGCTGTATGCAAACACCTTAATCAAGAGAAAACATTTCAAAATATTTAAAGATTCCCTAAGCTGTTCTGGCGGAAAAAGCCAAGGCATAGTACAGACTTGTGCAGAGTAGTCAAGAATGTGATTGGATGAATTAAAGAAATTATATTTTGGCAAGGTTGAAAAAAGGCAGGATAAATTTCAAGTTTCTGCTGGTTCACTCAAATGAATACTTCTCTTCCTTTTTACAGCTGAGAATTTAACACACATTTTATATTATAGTTAAAAGATCAATAAGCCGTGTCCAAAGAAATCTGTCAGTTAAGAATATTTTAGCCTGACTAGGCAGTGGCGCAGTGGATAGAGCGTCGGACTGGGATGTGGAGGACCCAGGTTCAAGACACCGAGGTCGCCAGCTTGAGCGCGGGCTCATCTGGTTTGAGCAAGGCACACCAGCTTGAGCCCAACGTCGCTGGCTTGAGCAAGGGGTCACTTGGTCTACTGTAGCCCCCCCGGTCAAGGCACATATGAAAAATCAATCAATGAATAACTAAGGAACCGCAACGAAGAATTGATGTTTCTCATCTCTCTCCCTTCCTGTCTGTCTGTCCCTATCTGTCCCTCTCTCTGTCTCTGCCCCCCCCAAAAGAATATTTTAAATATGGTCCGGGGTAATGTGAATATCATTACCAAATATTGTTTAACAAACACTGAGGAGGTGGATGCCTTATCTTCTTACAGACCTGAGTCTGAGTCCTGATGTAGCCATTCACCAGCTAACAGACCTGGGGCAAGTCCTGGAGCTTCCCAAATTATCTTCCTACTTCAACTTTTGTCCTCCTGTCCATTCTTAATCTGTTCCTAAAACAGGGTACGCCTTCTTCCTACCTCAGGGCCTTGGCACAGGCTGTTCCACCACTGTTCTCCCATCCAGAGCGTCTACTCCCACCCTTCACCATGCCAATTCTATCTGTCCTTCAGGTAAACATATGTACTTTTGGATCAGTTAGGTTTTCAGACATGCAATACAGTCAGATGAGGAAACAAATTCTTCCAACATTTTTCTGGTTTCCAAAAGCAGAATCTGGTAAAAGCTAAAAAACACTTTGAACCTGCTGAGTTCAAACAGACAATTAACTTCAGATTCAAAATTCTTGGACCCGTGCTTATAAAACCAAATAACCTAGCGTACTGAGTCTGGTGTTAAATACCATCATGGACAATCACTGTTTCTCCCATGTAGTCAATCTGGATAAGTTTTCCTTCTTCCATTTCCCCACCCCCACCCCAATCTGCCTTCATTCTCACCTTACGGGTCCATCTTTATCATCACTTGGGAAGGCAGGTCCTGGGGAGGAGAAGCTTCATGGTCGTCTTATCACAACTGGGTCACACTGAGCCACACATGTGGTACTCACCATGAACGGCCACTGCCCTTCATGTCATGCTCCTCACCCGTTTCCTTCAATTGCCAGCTTTTCTTTCTTCCCTGGTTTCCCATCTCCTTTTCAGCTTTCCCACTCAGCTCAGTACATGGCAAAATGAGGGAGGCTGGATTTAAACAAGAAACCTCTAAATATACAGCAGGAATTTATCCTGGAGTCTGGAAAAAGGGGAAGAAGGGTTAAAAAAAAAAAGACCAAAATGCCAACAGTTCATGGAAAAAGAAACCAGATGAAATGAAATGGTTGACTGCTGGGCCTTTTTCTTACAATTAAGCCCCTACCTCTCACAGCCCCAAGGACCAAAGAGTAAAGAGCTTGTATATCTTCCCAGGCTTACAGCCACTGCCTTCCACTTACAGGAAAAACTAATTTGATAAAGGCATCCAGGTTACTTTCTGATAATGCTGTTTTAAGAAGATGACCTGCCTATTCTTGCTGCTCAGCCTGAAAAAATATAATATATTGTTAAAGTAATCAGCTTTATGTATAGATGTGGAATGAACAGGTGGCTAGCACCAATATAATGGGTGTTTTTTGGGTAATAAACACCAAAATGGCTATCTTAATACACAATTAAAGATTGGAACTTCTCTTTAGAATTATCAATATCTAAAAAGATACTAAAATTTATGACCGCTAGGGGCATCTACTACAGATTATGTTTACTTATTTACTCTACCTACAATGTGTTTTTTTCAAACTGGAAGTCATTGTGAGTATCTGTATGCAACCCAGTTTTACTAAAACAGCTGAGATTCCAGACATGCTCACATCAGAAAGCAAGGCCTTGATCCAAAAGGCCCGAGTTATGTGGTTAAAAAAGACCAATATGCACCAAGGATGTTTTCCCTAGGGAACTTTCTGACCCCAGACTGTGTGTGCACACAATCCCCAACCACAGCTAAGGATCATTTTGACCTCTAGCAGCTAGCGGAAGATAAAAGCAGTCCCTGCTCACTTCCTCCAGATAGACAATAGGCAGCCACCTGCTTGGGGATTTAGTCACCAGCTTCCGAGTTCCTATGTCATCGAATCACAGAGTCACTGCTGCTTGTACCCAGAGAACAAGGAGGAGAAGGAAACAAAGGAGGCAGGTGGCTAGGACAGACGAGTGGGGTGGCTCCTTTCTCACGCCCTGACAATGCAGCAAGTAGTTGGTGGAAGCCAGGTGGCTCCCCATCTCAAGCTATGTGGAATAGGGAAAGGAAGGAAAAACAGTCCTTTCGAGGGACTGCCTTGTCTTCCATCAAAAGGAACAAAAACTGCTAACCATGAAACAAAGCGTGTCTTGAAACACCACGGAGCTGTCCTCTTATCAGCTTAGTTTGATTCTGCCATGAACAGCTCCTTGACAGTCCTCTTCACTGATAAAGAACCTCACCCTAAACTAAGTCAACCAGAGAAAGAGGCAGGATCTCTATTCAATAAGTGAAGTGCTCTTTTCCCATAGGGCTGAGTGGGGTGTTAGGGAGGCAACTAGCCTGCTGTCGCACCTATTATAGGAAGTTAGGGGACAGATCTTGCAAAAGAGCTTTGATGGGTTTCTTCACTCCTTCCACAGGCTTTGGAACAAGAGGCCCCCAGGAATAACTATCAAATAAGAGAGAGGAAGGAAATTCACATACGTGAATCTTTCTTTCTGTTCTCCTATGAAATAAGTAGAAAAGAAAAAAAAATTTTGGAATTGATGGAATTAAAACAAAAATATTAATTTTATACAACCTCATCTATAATGCCATGCAGTGTAAAGTCTTTAACCAGACTATAGAATTCCTGCCATCTATATATTTATACTTCCTGGTCCCCTCTATTTTATTTTTATTGCATAAATATAACATGATCATTATAAAATGTTCTGAAACCCAGCCTGACCAGGCGGTGGCCCAGTGGATGGAGCATTGGCCTGGGATGGAGGACCCAGGTTCGAAAACCTGAGGTCACCAGCTTGAGTGCAGGGTCACTGGCTTGAACACGGGAGCATAGACATGACCCCATGGTCACAGATTTGAGCCCAAGGTCGCTGGCTTGAGCAAGGGGTCACTGGCTCAGCTAGAACCCCCCCCCCCTCCCGGTCAAGGCACATGAGAAAGCAATTAATGAACAACTAAGGTGCCACAACGAAGAATTGATGCTTCTCATCTCTATCCTTTCCTGTCTGTCCCTGTCTCTCTCTGTGTGTGTGTGTGTGTGTGTGTGTGTGTGTGTGTGTGTGTGTGTGTGTGTGTCTAAAAAATAAAAATAAAATAAACTACATGAGCAGGCGATGGCACAGTGGATATAGTGTTAGCCTGGGAGGATAAGGACCCAGGTTCAAAACCCTGAGATCACCAGCTTGAGTGTGGTATCATAGACATGACCCCAAGATCGCTGGTTTGAGCCCAAAGGTCACTGGCTGGAGCCCCCCAGTCAAGGCACTTAAGAGAAAGTAATCAATGAACAACTAGGGTGCCACAACTATGAGTTGATACTTCTTAGCTCTCTCTCTTCCTGTCTGTCCCTGTCTCTCTCTCTCTCAAAAAAGAAAAAATTCCCCATACTATACACATTGGGTTTTTTTTTTTACCTATCTTGTAAATATCTGATGGTTCAAATAAATATGAATTTATCTGCATTATCTTTTTAAAGATTCTTGGCAAATATCTTTAAAATAGTCCTAAAAAGCAAACAGGAACATTATATGTACTGCTAAGGACTTAATAGTATAGGAATTGCCAAGTTACCTGCAGCAATCACAAAATCAAGAACCCTCCACAAATCACTGACAAACCTTTCGAAAGCCATCCTCAGTAACTAAAATGACCCTAACGAAGGAGTTTGGAGTCTTTCCTAGTTGCCCAAAATGAAAAAAACCTTTAATAATCACTTTCACAAGGGGTCTACAATATGGTTTAGAAGGGCTATTGATATTATGAAGGTATAAGAATTATCTTAATTATCTTTCCTTAATTATTTATCCATTAAAAAATATTCTCTCCTCAAGGAACTATCATAAGGAAATTTTAGTAAACATAATAAAAGGATTTGGTCAAACCAAAAGACAAATGAGAAATACTTTTCTTAGCTACAGACAACCATATGCTATTGTAGTTATAAAGAAAGATTATAAATTTCATAGTATGGAGCACTTTAAAAACAGGATTTCGCCCTGGCCGGTTGGCTCAGCGGTAGAGCGTTGGCCTAGCGTGCGGAGGACCCGGGTTCGATTCCCGGCCAGGGCACACAGGAGAAGCGCCCATTTGCTTCTCCACCCCTCCGCCGCGCTTTCCTCTCTGTCTCTCTCTTCCCCTCCCGCAGCCGAGGCTCCATTGGAGCAAAGATGGCCCGGGCGCTGGGGATGGCTCTGTGGCCTCTGCCTCAGGCGCTAGAGTGGCTCTGGTCGCAACATGGCGACACCCAGGATGGGCAGAGCATCGCCCCCTGGTGGGCAGAGCGTCGCCCCTGGTGGGCGTGCCGGGTGGATCCCGGTCGGGCGCATGCGGGAGTCTGTCTGACTGTCTCTCCCTGTTTCCAGCTTCAGAAAAATGCAAAAAAAAAAAACAAACAAAAAACAAAAACAAAAAAACAGGATTTCTCACAGACCTTATTAGGGAAGAATCTGAAAATGTGAGATAATCTCAAGCTCTTTCTTAACTATCTAATCAAAGATTTTTCCCATACTTGGCAATAAGATTTTTATATCAACATTCTTTAGCCCAAAACTTCCTGTTTCCTGCCTATCACTATTTCTCCTTTCATAAAATGGGCTACTCTACCACAGAAGTTTAAAAAACTAGTTTGTTTTACTATTTTGTGGGGTTGTAGATTGAGTAGTGAGGCTATATGTACACAGATACACAAAAAACACACTTGTACCATTTGTATAAACATAATGGTTCTCACCATGCAGGAAGAGAATTCTTGTCATCAGCCCTGTCCTTTTAAACTACACGAGAAATGACTTAATAGAAAAGGGTCTAAAATACATTACTATTTACAGTAATTTATTCAGAAAGAATGCTCACCATCAAGTCATATCTCGCTTTCAATATAATCAGCAGCTCATTTTAATCCATCCATTTTAAAATTAAGACACTTTCCGTTTTTAACCCACACATTCTCATTTGTCTTGACCACACTCTTTGCTAAAACTTAATATTAAGCTTGTTTTCCTTCATCCAAGGGTGTTAAATTAACCCACTGTTGCATGGCAAAATATTTCTGAAAACAGAAGAGGCAACTTTGCCCTTTGCACTTACCCATGACTGTCCAAGGCTGTTCTGTGAATTCAAGTGCTTCCCCATTAACAACATGCTACAGTAAACTTTCTTGTTTATTGGACCCAGCACACTGTCTCATGTTAGAGCAGTCCCAAAATTTAGCCAGCAACCTTCTGAACCGTGCAAAACACAGATTACCAAATGAGCAGCCAGCATGTCTGAGGGACTCTCATGCTGCAATTTGAGAAGGCTGAAAAAGGACACCAGGAGAAGGAGCTGCTAATTAATTCTTCTCCCCCTCATCAGCCAGCCCCAAATGTTTCAAACAACAGATCTGGGAACACAGTTTTGACATTGTTGAGATAATGACTTGATTTGTTCCCAAAATGCTGGGAGAGCTGCTGCAACCCTATCTGGTGAGAACCATTTTGTACTCTTTTCTGCCCAAAGCCAGAAGCGAAGCTTGCTTCTAAAGACAAGGAAGACTTGTCTAAAGAAAAACTTCCTGTCTTTTTTCTAAACCTGACAGTCAAGGGCCTGACTGGTCGTGCGTTAAAGCCGTATCAACTTGACACGAATTATGGGCTACTTTAGATAAGTCAAAGCTACGTCCATCTGTCTCCTGGTTGCCAAAACAATTTCCTGACCAACGGTATTAAGATGCAGATGTCATACAAAGAGCCCAGAAACAGAAATCAGGACACAAGGTTACCTTGCATTACAGTATTTACTGGGGGGAGGGGGTAAGTGAAAATGGTTACCGAGGTATAATCAGCTGAAGAACTACAACCTGATGAATAAGAATTATAAGGTGGAGAGGTGAGGAGGCAAAATGAAGTATTTGAAAACACTGTTCCCAGGTCAACCTTTAGCTACCACCCCCCTATACCTTCTTCTTCACAGACCAAGATCTTTCAAGGTTCACCAACACCGAGGTTACTCAACCCTTGCACAGCTGACATTTGGGGCTGGACAATTCTTTGATGTGGGCTGTCCTGTGCGTTGTAGCGTACTCAGCAGCATCCCTGGCCTCTGCCCAGATGACAGTAACACCCGTCCTCTCTGGTTCATTCAACTGTCTCCAGACTTAACCAAATGTCCCTCCTGGAGGGTGGAGTAGGGGTGGCAAGACTGCCCTGGATTGAGAACCACTGATCTACCCTTAGCCACCAGGCAAGGGGGATACAGTTTGCACATTAAACAAGGGCACCAGCTAAAGTCACACATAGGAGCTGAAGTCTCATCCTTGGTCCACTCACCAAGTAATACACTCAGAGACTGTGCCCACTCAGAGGTGGCACGCCTTCTTCTAACACCCTCAAAGGCCCACACAGGCCCGCAGAAGCACCTTCCTCCCACCCCATCCACCCCCTCCCACCCCCACCCTTCCCTCCTCTGCTCTGGGCTCAGCAGCCACCAAGCCCCTGAACTGTCCCTGTTGCCAAAGCCACAGCTCTGACTCAATGCTCAAGGCTCCATACTTGCAGGTTTCCTCTCAGCTCTCTGGCCGACCCCCTCAGCCTCTTCTGCGGACTGCTCTTCAGGGCTGGGCCCTCAGCCCTCTTTTCCCGTGCATGCCCCACCCCCAATGGTGGTCTTATCACCTCACAGCTGCAATGACCATCAAGGTGGGGGAGACTCGCAGAACCCAACTCAATGTGCTCTATCTTTTCTAAGCTTCAGATGCACATTTCCCTTTTGACACCCCACAAGACCCAAGAGCTCAAACCTCTCCAAAACTGGGCTCATCAACCTCCCCCACAAACCTCCTGGGCTTCCTCTCCCTGAGCAGCAGCTAAGCCTCCCAGAAACCTGGGCGCTGCACTGAAGGCCCCTCTGCCCCTCAGTCAGCTCACAGAGATCCTTTCTTAAACCTCCACGCCGCCCACCTCTCTCCGGTACTGTGGCCCCTGCTCAAGCCCAGGCCACGATTCTCCTCATCTGGGTATTACTGCAGGTACATCAGGCCATCCTCACATCCCCAATCCTCCCCAAGCCGGAAGGAACTTTCCTACCTGCACTTCCATTATATAACTGGCCAGCTTAAAGCTCTCCAACAATTTCCTACCACCTGAGATAAAGTCTAAAATTCATTAATATGATTGACCAGGTCCTTTTTTATCTTACTTCACCCCCACATACACCCAGACCCAATTTCACCTTCCAATGTGAAGTCACACGTTAAACAGTCTTTGGTTCTAAGCCAGCGGTTCTCAACCTTTGGGTAGCGACCCCGGCGGGGGTCAAATAACCAAAACACAGGGGTCGCCTAATTTCATCGGAAATTTCTAAGCACAGGATGCTCTCACCCCTATCCCAATCTCTTCCCAAAATCTGCCACTTCACCGGGCTAACTCCACCTTCCCCGACAGGATTCCGTGTAAACCTCTCTGATCCCAACCTCGCACTAATGTTCTCAGTATCCTCCACCCATAAGAGCATGTACTTACCCTTCAGAGCACTTACTCCACTGATTTACCCAACTGCCCAGCTAAACATGCTCCATCTCCTTCTCTCCACCCAGCAGCTTCAACCTTACCTAATCCTCTATGCAGTGTTAGCTGGATCTTCTAACTGCTTGACTCAAACTTGTTATAACTCAACGTCAACAGCAAATGATAAGTACCAAGGCTAGAGGATGCCTCTCTGCATCAGGCACCATTGGGACGTCAAAACACAGAAGTGACATGGATTTAGTTTTCAAGAAAAATATCAAGGTGAGGAAATAACTTAATATGAAATGGTATACTTACTAAATAGTATGTCTACAAATACAAATTAGTCAAGGCAGCCAAAGAAAACAAGTAGTTAGAAAATGTAAAACTGAGAAACAGGATGAAGTAAGAGCTGGAGGCTTCTTTTAGAGAAGTGTTTGGACTCAGATTTTGAAGGTGGTGATAGGCAAACTGATAGGCACAGACATTAACAAGAGAAATGGCAAATATTGCACCAATCAACTGCTGTTTAAATCAGTTGGATTTATCATGTTTTTCAAGTGAAAGCCCTGTAAACCAGGGGTCCCCAAACTGCAGACCCCTGAGGCCATTTATCCACCCCTGCTGCACTTCCGGAAAGGGCACCTCTTTTATTGATAGTGGTCAGTGAGAGGAGCATAGTTCCCATTGAAATACTGGTCAGTTTGTTGATTTAAATTTACTTGTTCTTGCCCTGGCCGGTTGGCTCAGTGGTAGAGCGTCGGCCTGGCATGCAGAAGTCCCGGGTTCAATTCCTGGCCAGGGCACACAGGAGAAGCGCCCATCTGCTTCTCCACCCCTCCCCCTCCTCTCTGTCTCTCTCTTCCCCTCCCGCAGCTGAGGCTCCACTGGAGCAAAGATGTCCCGGGCGCTGGGGATGGCTCCTTGGCCTCTGCCCCAGGCGCTAGAGTGGCTCTGGTCGCGGCAGAGCAACGCCCCGGAGGGGCAGAGCATCACCCCCTGGTGGGCAGAGCGTCGCCCCCTGGTGGGTGTGCTGGGTGGATCCCCGTCGGGCACATGTGGGAGTCTGTCTGTCTCTCCCCGTTTCTAGCTTCAGAAAAATATAAATTTACTTGTTCTTTATTTTAAATATTGTATTTGTTCCTGTTTTGTTTTTTTAGTTTAAAATAAGATATGTGTAGTGTGCATAGGGATTTGTTCATATTTTTTTTATAGTCTGGCCCTCCAACGGTCTGAGGGACAGTGAACTGGCCCCTGTGTAAAATGTTTGGGGACCCCTGCTGTAAACTGTTTTCTGCTAAGTTTTCCAGTGGCACTGACAGCATGGTGCGGAAAAGTCACTCCTCGGTGGCACGAGAAGGGAGTCATATCTGAGTTGACTTGCCTTCCCCAAAGAGACGAGCCTTGGTGAGTGCAAGCAGGGTTCTAGGTTTTTCCAACATCAATTTTCTGAACAGATACAACTGGATAAAAATACTAATAGGTTGGATAGAAAGTTAACTTGTTACCTCTCACCACACTTTTGTATGTGATGTTTAAAAACTGGGAAAACTTCAAACAATAACCTTTACAGGTAATCATTTCTGAAGTACTTGTGTCTTATGTCTCACAATTATGCTTTCATTTTTTTTACTTGTTTATTTTTTGGACAGTTGGCTGATAACTTTTATTGCTTGGGGGAAGGGGGTGCTCAGGAACACCCAGAATCTTCACCATCACGGGCTCCTGGCTGCACAGGACGGCACTGGCCCTGCGCAGATCTGGGTGGGATCTGTCCTTGTGCAGCCTCTGCTGGATGCTGCTCAGGGAGGTCCTGGTGTTCTTGTGGACGGAGTCCCCACATAGGAGGTGGCCGGCTTTCGCTGGCCAGATTTCCTCTTCCTGATGACCACCACACCACTGCTGTGGCCACAGGCTCTGAGCCTTCCGTCACATGGTGAATCAGCCCCTAGAAGTGGAAGGAGCTGTGGGCCTTCAGACGACTGGCTTTGGGGGTGTCCCGCTGGTTCGTCCTGCTCAGAAGCTGAGGCAGACCCTCCCAACCGCCTGCTGCAGGTGCGCAGACACGCGGCGTTCCTCTCGCTGCGGAGGCGGAGACAGCACCTTCATTTTTATTTCTATAGCCATGCTCTGAGGGGAGTGTTATGATGCCCATTTTACAAATGGAACAACTTGAAGCTCTCTCTGATCCAGACAGAGACAAATTCTCTGTCCAACTGACTGCTAACCCTGTATTCTAAGCTGACTCTCAAACAAGTAACTGGCCAAGAAACAGCTCTTGTCAAATAGTACCCCACTGTGGAAACTCACATGTTTGAAGAAACTTTTGCAGGTATCTATAATTAAGTCTGGAATGTTTCAACTTGAACCAGTAGCTGTCAATTTCATTTTAAAAATAAGCTTTGGCCTGAAGTAAGCCATGCCTCTTCAGTACTTCAGATGTTTTGTTGATCTTTACTTTCAGTAACCATTACTGAAAAGCTCAGTTCTCTCCTCTTTCCTGGAGAGGTGAGGACACTCCCTGAATGCTGGAGATTTCAGCCTCTCCTTTATATGCAACTTCTTACCAAAAACGGAAGGAGGTCCTGGGCCCCTAGAACTTTACATATGGTCTCTCCTGAATCAGGTGCCTGGGCAAAGAAGGCCTTTACTTAGAACTAATCTCATGCCAAACACTTTGCAATACCATCTCTCTTAAATACAATCATCCTATATTGGGCACTTTATCACCTCCATTTTACAGATAAGAAATTGGAAACTAACTCTGCCACATGCTGCTGGTCCATGCTGCCCCAAGATCTGTGCTCAGAGACCCCCTCCAAAAAAAGGATGACTACCTTAACAAGGGTGGGAGAGGAAAGAAAAAGAAATCATCCCAATCAATAAACGTTTAAGCCAAAGAAAGGCAAGCTGCTGTGATGAGAAAGAAAATGTGAAATTAAATCTATGAGCAGTGTGAAACACATCTAAGTAAGTAAAACATAGAAAACAGCTCCTTTAAAGGTTTCCAGCCTCAGCACCACTACCATTCTGGACTGGGCGACCGTGGCATGGGGAAGGTTAGCAGCAACCCTGGCCTCACACCATTAGATGCCGGTAGTACCCTTCCCCTGAATCATGACAACCAAAAATGTCTCGGACACTGCCAAATGCCCCCAGGGTGCAAAATCACCCTCTCCCCCACAAAACCCTTTGAGACTCACTGCTCTAAGTGAGATAGGTGCTGAAATATAAATACATAGAATTCACTGGTTATGCCAGGACCTTATTTTAAGTACACAAGTTTTCAGAGTTCTTTTTCAACATATTAAGACATGAATCAATCAAATGCAGAATTATAATCTTAGAAAAAGAAAGTCACCCCCAAATTACTCGTTCATCAAGGACATCAGCAGCACTTTATATACAATGTTTTTACATTCTCCCAGACCTGTAGTTTGCTGAAAAATTAATTTACCCACCCATGCTTTGATCTCACAGCAAATTATTTCCCGAGACAAGATTTAACTTGCAAAGGCCCTACCGGTTAACCACCTGTCAGAGTGGAATCGCATCAAGTTCCAGGTGGCGAGTGGAGTGGGGGCTTCCCATCCTCCACAGGCACCTACTCAGTAATGCACCAAGTGCACGGAGAGCCCGAGTCCCGCGGAGAAAGCTCAAGGACAATGCCGCTCAGCTCTGTGTTCAAAGGAGAACGGGCTCGCAGCAAGTGGGTCAGTTCTACATCCTAGCACTAACACTTCCGTTATAAAAGGTTTTTGTTGTTATCTCAGTTTTACTGTATTTCTTAATTTTACAATAAGAAGGAAAGTCACAACCCAAGTGGTTTCCTTGCTTCTATGGCTTGTTTTCGCTAAAAGGGGCTAGGTGGAGCCAAGATGTGGAAACAGCCCAAGTGCCCATCAGCAGATGAATGGATAAAAAAAGCTGTGGTGCATTTACACAGTGGAATACTATATAGCAGGGGTCCCCAAACTTTTTACACAGGGGACCAGTTCACTGTCCCTCAGACCGTTGGAGGGCCGCCACATACAGTGCTCCTCTCACTGACCACCCATGAAAGAGGTGCCCCTTCCGGAAGTGCGGCGGGCCGGATAAATGGCCTCAGGGGGCCGCAGTTTGGGGACACCTGCTATACAGCCATAAAAAAGAAGGAACTCTTACCTTTTGCGACAGCATGGGAGGACCTAGGAAGTATTATACTACATAAAATAACACAAAGAGAGACAAATACCATATGATCTCACTTCCACATTAAATGTGCAATCTAATGAACAAACTAATTTAACAAAATAGAAACAGAAGCTGACAGAACAGACTGACAGCTGTCAGAGGGGAGGGTAGCTGGGCTGCTGGGTGAAAAAAGTTGAAAAGATTAAGCAAAAATAAATACACACACATATATAACTCATACACACAGACAACAGTATGGGGATATTCAAAGGGTAGGAGGGGTTAGGGGAGGTGGAAGAGGGCGGGGTGGGGTGGGTAAATGAGGACGTAAAGAGACTTTATGGTGGGGCCTGGCCAGTTTGCTCAGTGGTAGAGCATTCCCAGCATGTGTAAGTCTAGGGTTTGATTCCTGGTCACAGCACACAGGAGAAGTGACCATCTGCTTCTCCTCCCCTTCTTCTCCTCCTCGCCCCTCTCTTTCTCTCTCTTCTCCTCCCATAGCCATGGCTTGATTGAGTGTGTTGGCCCTGGATGCTAAGGATGGCTCCGTGGAGCCTCCATGTCAGGCACTAAAAATATCTGTTATGAGCATCTGCGCCAGACAGGGGTCGCCAGACAGGTCTCAGTCAGTCAGAGCGCATGCGGGGAGTCTATCTCCTTTTCCTCTCAAATTAAAAGAGAGAGAGACTATTTTGGGTGACAAGCGCACAATACAGTGTGATGATGTTTTGTTGATCTGGACACTTGAGACCTGTATGATTTAGTTAACCAGTATCACCCCAATAAACTCAATTAAAAGAAAAAGAGGGGAAGAAGCAGCAAGCTGTCAGTCTTCCCACAGCTCTTGCTAATCTCGCACCTGTCCAACAAGGTGTGTGTTGCCAGCCAGATAGAACGGATGAGCCCTGAATAAAATGCTTGTTGTAGTAGAAACCACAGGCATGGCCTACAGGAATACTGGTTGTTAACGAAGGTCAGAGAATAATTTTGCTATGTATCACTTATACCTTACCTTGTGTGGTAGGCAGAATAACACATGCAGGCAGGCAGGCAGGCAGAGGCAGGCAGACATACCACACACACACACACACACACACACACACACAACACGTTAAAAGTCCTAATTTCCAAACCTATGTTACATTACATGTCAAAAAAGACTTTGAAGATGTAACTTAAGGACTTTTGAAATAAACATATTTGCCTGGGTTATCCAGATATGTACAATGTAATTACGAGTCCTTAAAAGCAGGGAGCCTTTTCTGGCCATGGTTAGAAAGAGAGGGATGGATGAAAGAAGCAGTAGCAGGAGAAACCTGAAGCATTAAAGGGACTCAACTGGTCGTTGGTGGCTCTGCAGGTCGAGGAAGGGAATCGGGAGCCATGGAATACAGGCAGCCTCCAGACGCTGGGAGCACGAGGAGAGGGATTCTCTCCTAGAGCCATCCCTGCCCACCCCCGATTTGTTTCCAGAGAGTCCGGTGGTGACATTCTGAAGTATAGAACACTAAAATAATACATTTGTGTTATTTCTTTTTTAAAATTTTTATTTAGTAAAAGGAGGGGAGGCAGAGACAGACCCCCACATGTGCCCCAAATCAGGATCCACCCAGCAAGCCCACTAGGGGGTGATGCCTTGCCCATCTGGGGTCCTTGCTCTATTGCTTGGCAACCAGAGTCATTTTTTAGCACCTGAGGTGGAGGTCACGGAACCATCCTGAGCACCCAGGGCCAATTTACTTCAATGGAGCCATGGCTGCAGGAGGGGAGAAAAAGAGGAGAGAGAGAGAGAGAGAGAGAGAGAGAGTGCACACGCGCAGCAAAAGGGGGAGGGGTGGAGAAGCAGATGCGTGCTTCTCCTGTGTGTCCCGACCAGGAATCAAACCAGGGACATCCACACGCCAGGCCGATGCTCTAGTACTGAGCCAATCGGCCAGGGCCTGCATTTGTGTTATTTCAATCATTAAATTTGTCAGCTCTGTTATAGAAAAAATAAGAATATACAGATTTTGGTACCTGCAGTGGGGTGCTGCTATAAGAAATACCAAGAATTGTGGAAGTGGCTCTGGACTGGGCAGTGGGTGGAGCCTGGAAGACTTTGAGGAAGATGAGAGAAAAGCCTAGATTGCCTTGAACAGAACTGTTTATAGACACATGGATACACTGCTAGGAAGGACTCAGAAGGATGTGAAGAGCATGGTAAAGCATGAATTATCTTGGAGAACACCTAAACTGCTAAGAGCACAGGGTATCACACACAGGTCCACTCTCCTGCACTACTGCACACTAAGAATGTGAAGCCCCATGGAGGGGAAGAGCCCTGACGACCCAGCTTTACTGTACACCCGTCTCACTTCACAGCAGGTAAAGCTGTTGTCTCTGGAATGCCACTTCATTCTAGCCATGTGACCCGGGGCCGACAATCTCTCTGAACCACTCGGGAAAGATCCTCACAGGAACGCTATGGGGAGTAGTGAGGTCATGCACGGAAGCCCTACAGAGCTTACTACACAGTAGGCACTTACAGGTGTGAGCTATTTTTCTGACCTAGTCTAGAGAAAAAGATAACTGGAGAGGACTGTATCCTTCCTTTCTTGCACAGGAAAGCATTATTAAGTCTTCCCCCAGGAAGTCTTAGGGCCTAAGCACAAAAGAAGAAACAGGCAGGTTTGGGGGATGTTCAGAAAGCCACTGCTATAGAAACCTAAGGCAAGGGGATTCGATGGGACTATTCTAAAATGCAAGAGACAAGGGACTGAGGCCTGGGGAGGCTGCCCAATGTTAGAGGGAAAAAATAAGAGGGTGAGTTGTTTCTCTGGTGGACTCTATTGCTGGAAACCTGCCAAGTGCATTTTGAGAACACTGGGCAGAGCTACTGTGCTACCGTCACAGTGCCAACTTGGACAGGAAATGATGTGGCACGGCTGGATCCCACGGTCGAGAAGCCAGCAGGAGAGGGTGATGGGGTATCCTCAAAGACAGACAGCAATTCTCCAGGCTGGTGACCTACCTCAGCCCTCCTTCCCCCCGCCTCCACCCATCTCCACCCATGGAATTATACTACACATCAAAAATTAAAAGACTACAATTGTTCCTACAACAGTCAAGGCAAAGCAAAATTTTACAGAAACTCAGAGAATTTTCTACTTAAGAAGAATAGGAAGTTTTTTCCCCTATTGTAAAACATTTTTAGTTTCAGCCTTGGCTGGATAGCTTAGTTGGTTGGAGCATTGTTCTGAAGGGCAGAGGTTGCTGGTTCGATTCCCGGTCAGAGTACATACAGGAACTGATGTTCCTCTTTCTCTCCCTTCTTTTCTCTTTAAAAAATTAATAAATGAAAAAATAATTTTTTGGCCCTAGTCAGCTGGCTCAACGGTAGAGCATCACTCCTGCATGTGGAAGTCCCGGGTTCAATTCCTGGTCAGAGCACACAAGAGAAGTGCCCGTCTGCTTCTCCACCCCTCCCCTTTCTCTCTCTTTCTTCTCTCTCTCTCTCTCTCTCTCTTCCTCTCCCACAGCCATGGCTCAAACAGTTTAAGCAAGATGGCTCCGGGCACTAAGGATGGCTCCATGGCCTCACCTCAGGCACTGAAATAGCTCAGTTGTCGAGCAATGGAGCAGCAGCCCCAGAAGGGCAGAGTATCACCTAGTAGGGGGCTTGCTAGGTAGATGCTGGTTGGGATGCATGTGGGAGTCAGTCTCTCTGCCTCCCTGCCTCTCACTTAATAAAAAACAATATTAAATTTCTTTAGTTTCAGTGCTTTCATAAGGTTTCTGAGAGAAGACATCATGGGGATTAAAAATAGGCACTAACAGCATTTGAATATCTCTTCTGTCACTCTACATCTGAACCCCTGACCATAAATTATAATGGCTCATTCCCCAGGATTACCAGTCAATAGTTAAATGTCAGCCAGGAGGCTACTGCATAACTAAGAGTAGGAAAAAAACACCTTAGGAATGATTAAAATAAAACCAAGTGGTGAAGAGTTAAATCATTCTTTGTCAATATGTATATAAAACATGTATGTCTGCCAACACAGTTAGCATTTTTCTGCTTAAGAGCTGTAGTTTCCCCCTTTCTTAAAAAAAAAGTCTCCTAGTGCCTGCTAAGAAATCATATCTTACATTAGTTTCTGTTGGTAGTAAAATCCACAGCTCCCAGCAATGTGATTAAAGCACCGATTTTTATGAGTAGATCACATGTACCCACTGAACACAATAATGCTTTCAAAAAAAAAAAAGTCTCAAAAGTTCTTCCAACAATCCCACTGTTTTGGATTCCCAAGCTGGAAAACGTACATTTCTGCATTACATTTTCTGAATTTCCACAAGTTCTGTAGGTCTCAAGGCTCATTCTTCACACTCCCACTATTTATTATTCAATGCCCTTTCCAAGGAAACTCAGATAAGCAGTTATGAGAGCAGACACACTGTCTGAGTACATAAGAACTGGATCCTATCTGTGCCCACCATTTCCCCTGCTCCCAGGCTGCAACCCCAGGCTAACTGTGAATAAGAACGCAGAGTGGAAAAAGGTACTGGGTGACTTTTATTCTCCTGGTTTCAACCCTAATCTGTAGAATCTAGGAGTGTCAGCTAGTGAATCGCCAGATCCTTCTAAAAGGATGATGTGAGCACCTAGTAATTTTGTTTTGCTTTTCATAAACAGAAGAAAAGGGAGGTATGGCTTGGAGACAGATAATGAACTTAGCTACCAAAAACAAATTCCAACCTACTTTTCGAAGAGGAAAACAACATAATGGGTAGGAACCATCCAAAGCTCACATGGCTTTGGCATCTACTTCACTCAATCAGGAACCAGAAATGCCACCCAGGTTTGAATCTGGGCTGGAAGAATCAGCCTCTGTTATCCCTGACTTCTCAGAAGGCAGTGTGTACCTTCAGGCAGGATGGGCCAGACTATTTGGGTTTCAAGCAAGTCAAATAATTCAGGATTGGAAGATCTTAAGAATGTTTTGAGCCCTGGCTGGTTGGCTCAGTGGATAGAGCACTGGCCTGGCATATGGACATCTCAGGTTCAATTCCCAGTCAGGTACACAGAAGAAGTGACCATTTGCTTCTCTCCCCTTCCCTCTTCCCCTTCTCTCCCTCCCTCTTTCTCTCCCATAGCCAGTGGCTCCATTGGTTCAAGTGTCACCCCAGGCACTGAGGATAGCTCAGCTGATTCGAGCATTGGCCCCAGATGGGGTTGCCAGGTGGATTCCGGTCAGGGCACATGTGGAAGTCTGTCTCACTATCTCCCCTTCTCTTTTCTACTCACTTTTAAAAAGTGTTTTTTAAAACCCTGGCTGGTTGGCTCCGTGGATAGAGTATCGGTCCAGCGTGCAGAAGTCCTGGATTCAATCTCCAGTCAGAACAAATATGAGAAACTACTATCCGCTTCTCTTCCTCTCCCTCTCCTCCTTCTCTCTCTCTCCTTCTCTCTTGCAGCTAGTGGCTTGACTGGTTCAAGCATCAGCCCCAGATGGGGGTTGTTGAGTGGATTCCAGTCAGGGTGCATGCAAGAGTCTGTTTCTCTACCTCTCCTCCTCTCACTCAAAAAAATAAAAATAAAATTAGAGTGCTTTGAAGGATAAACATATATGCGGTATATATATCTTTCCATTTTATATGCCTTGTCCAGGGGCATAAAGAGGTTTCCTATATTAAGTACTTAGACTGTGCCAGACACTGTAAATGTATTATGCATTATTTGATCTGTTCCTTACAAAGAATCCAGCAACAAACTGCCTCACTGTTCATTCTTCAGATGAGTAAACTGAGGCTTCGAAAGGTTAAATACACCCCATTGCCTGATTTCTGACATCAGCACACCTAAACTCTGAACCCAAATTCTCTCTTAACCTAGATTAACTTTTAGAACGTAACAAAATCGCCAACAGATTTTTTAAAAAGACTCCAAATTGCCCTGGGAGTTCAACAAATTTCAGGGCAAGATTAATTATTACCCCTTTTTTTTAAGCAACCTTTGTTCCTGTATATGAAAGCCTCACACACCCAGCTTTGTCTCTGACCAGCAATAAGTCCCAATATCTTCCTGGCACTGGTTTCAAAGCAATGAGAATATTCAAAAGTTCCTTTCTCTTCAAAGAGTCACCATCATTGCAGGACAAAATCCAACTTCAAAACTGCTGTGATCAGCAACTCCATGGTGCCAGATGCCCCATTATCTCCGGCAAGCCGCAGAGCCTCAGAACACAGCCACCTCCTGAGCCCTCCTGCAGCTGTGTACACAAGGCTTATTACACCACAACCGCTGGTTTTGTTTTCTGGCCAAGAGATAAGAAAAATACAGTGGACTAAGATGCCACCGCCGTTGGTAAGGAAAGCCTTGATCTACTCCAGAAATCTGGAAGTGCACTTCTTCACTGTAAACTCAGGCAGTTTCATCCTCCTACAAGATGTTCCAAAAATCAGCGACTGACATGGCAGTTTAGTCCCAGGCTTACCCAGCAAACTGCATGCCCAAGGCAAGGAGCTGGTGAAGATTTTCAAGTGAGCAAGATTCCGCTTCTGAATATCAATTATATTTCTAAACATAAAAGTAAAACAGTTAGATAAAGTAGAACGGGTAGCTGCCAGCAGTTAGGAAAAGGGGGAAATGGGGATAGTTTTTACTGGGTGTTGAGTTCCTGTTTGGGAAAATGATCAACTTCTGCAGAAGGATGGCAGTGGTAGTTGTACAACAATGCAAGTGTACTTAATCTCACTGAATTGTACGCTTAAAATGGTTAAAACTGAAACAACAAACACAAACTATGGTAACACTCAAGTGGATGCATTTTTATTGAAACCCCACAAAGGGGAATGAGACCACAGCACCTTTTAAAATAAATCACTGAGAGATCTTGGGCCCATTCTAGGCACTACTGCTAAGACTCGGAAGACAAGTTTTAGGCCTAGAGCTCTTAAAAAATGATTAATGCTCCTTCTCACACTGTGCAAACCGTATGCGTAAGTGGGACCAAAGTCCCCATGAAGACTTCTGAGGAGAGGACTGAGCACACACAGGAATCAGAGCCGCCCACCCATTATTTCACAGCCTTGTTATAGACTAAATGTTTGTGTGTGTCCCCCTCAATTCATGTTATAGCCTTAACCCCCAACGTAATAGTACTTGCCAGTATGGCCTTTGAGAAGTAATAGTTTAAATTCATTACTTTCAGGAGAAAAAGTTTCCAAAATGGCTCACAATGACTGACTGGGCAGTGGTGCAGTCAACAGAGCATCGACCTGGGATGCTTAGGTCCCAGGTTCAAAACCCCAAGGTCACGGGCTTAAGCATGGGCTCATCTGACTTGAGTGCAGGGTCGCCAGCTTGAGCATGGGATCACTGACCTGACTCCATGGTCAGTGGCTTGAGCAAGGGGTCACTGGCTCAGCTGGAGCCTCCCCCCCCCCCCCAGTCAAGGCACATATGAGAAGCAATCAATGAACAACTAAGGTACAGAAACTACAAGTTCCTCTCATTTCTCTCACTTCCTGTCTCTCCCTCCCCGAACCCCCGCAGCATGCAAAAACAAAAAAAAAGCTCAGACATGAGCATGCATTTTGGGCACCATAGCTCAGGTGGGCATTTAGACAGGTTCTCTTCTCTCTCTTGGTGTCACAATATGGCAACAGTCTGGCTCACACAGACACACACAGAGAAGTGGCAACTGTTTTTTCTACTTTAAGGGCTATTACAAAAGAATACAATGAGGAGAGATGCCAGAAAGCTGTCATGGTTCAGAATGAAATGGTCTGTGGTTCACCGCAGTCTCTTTTTACATCTCAAATAAAGGCTTCTCACTGAAAGAAAATCACCAAGGCTGCTGCACTCCGGTGGACTACTGATGCTCTATTTTCATCACCTGAGAATGAACCAAGAGTTGCATTTCAAATGACTCAGAGTCCCCATAATCATTAAGTAAGTCTCTTCATCCAACTCTCAAGCTTAAGAATTTCACTTTGCAATTATTGATCTATTTAATCATTTTTTTCCTCCATCAAGGTTAAAATGTTCTGATTTCTAAGCCAATCTTGATCCCCAACGTGAAATAATTAAGTACTTCTCATCTCTGTTTTGGCATCTTGTTTCTCCCTCGTTGGAAAAATAAATAAATAGTAAATGTTGACTTAGAAAACTGACCCGTATCAACCTAGGTCAGTGCACTTTTTTTGAACTACATAAAATTCTGATTGGTTTTCTGTAAATTTTGAGTAATTCATTTTTAAATGTCACTATAAAATCTGTGGTTAATATCAACATCAACAATAAAATAAAAACCTGATCCTAACACATAAATATGTTTGAAAACCCTTAACAATTAGAATAGTATTACAATTAGAACATGAATAGATAGGCAGATCAATGGAACAGAAAAATCAAGAAATGGAAACACAGCCTGTGAAATTTGGTAAATGATAAAGGTGAACTTTTAATCAGAAGTGATAAATAGACTATTAAGGAAACATTTGGGAGAACCAGTAGCCAGCCATCTTTTCAAAAGTGAATTGGGATCCCTAATTACCAAAATTAATTTAAGATGGATTAATAATTTAAATACCAAAACTGAAACCAAAGTAGTATCCGAAGAAATCCTGGACGATCAAAAAAATAATTTTAGAGTGAGGCAGGCCTTTTTCTCTTTATGGCATTAAATCAAAAGCCTTAAAATAGCAGCTGATAAATTCATCTACATGGAGAAATGCAACATAACCCAAATCAAAAGATGAACAATAAACTGGGAACAACTCCAATTCTCATCATAAATAAGGGCTTATTTCCTTATACAGAAAGTGACAGAACTTGATAACTAACAGCCCAATAACAAAGGATAGACTAATTCACAGAAAGGCTCTTATAGAGCCACTAAAAGATGCTCAACTTCCTATGAGAAATGCAAATTAAAACCACATGAGGACTAACCAGGCAGTGACGCAGTGGATAAAGTGTCAGGCTGGGATGCAGAGGACCCAGGTTTGAAACCCCGAGGTCGCTGGCTTGAGCACGGGGTCGCTGGATTGAACCCAAGGTCACTGGCTTGAGCAAGGGGTCACTCGCTCTGCTGTAGTCCCCTGGTCAAGGCACATATGAGAAAACAATCAATGAACAACCAAAGTGCTGTAACTACCAGTTGATGTTTCTCATCTCTCTCCCTTCCTGTCTGTCTATCCCTCTCTGTCTCTGTCACACACACACAAAAAGAAAGTTATCAAATATGATTCAAGAAATTCTTCAATAACAACAAAAAAAGCCTATAAATTTCTAGATCAGGAGGCCACTCTGTGCCCAGAAAAATCAATGAAAACAGATCAATCAGAATACTTAAAGAGCAGAAAATAGACCTTAAAAGCTTTTAAAGAGAAGAAATATTTTTAGGGAACAATCTTTCAAAGTTCTGAGGGAAAAGGACTTCCACTTAGCAATGTATACTTAGCTAAACTTGTGGGCAGGAAGGAAGAGACGTTTTAGACATGCCCAATCTCAGAAATTATATCCCATGTAACCTCTCTCAAAGCTGCTGGTCACTGCCCTCTACTGAGATACAGAGACCAAGAGAGACCACAAGAAAGAGGACACCATGAGTTTCAGGAAAGGGAAACGAAGATCATCTCTGGATTGAGAGGACAGTTCAAAAGGGATGCCTTTAGGACCTGACCCAACAGGTAACTACCCCGAGGTTTTGGGGTTAGGCTTCATATTGAGAATGAATCATGAAAAGGTACGTATGGCTAACAAAATTATTAACTCTGGGTAAGAACAAGCTTATGAGAAAGAAAATATTCAATTACATGTCTCAGACTTTCCTTTCAGAGGCACGGTAATATAAGCATTCTATCTTAAATAAAAACAACTGTACTTATATTAGAATTTGAGAAAAGTGTGTTGGGAGAAGTTACATTCTCATCTTCCACAGCATGAACACAGTAAAAACCAAATTTGATTTTTAAAAATCAAATGACAGTTAAAAGCAAGTTTTCTCAAAATACTGCCATTTTCACAAGTCAAAACCAGTCAAATATCAGCATTTTCTTGTAGTGCAACACCATTAGAAAATACACAATTTGTAAGTATACTGCTTACAAAAATTAGGGGATATTTCAAAAATGAATATGAAGCGATAAGATATCCCCTAATTTTTGTGAGCAGCATAGTTTCTTCTAAGGGCAAGGAATTCGAGTGAGAGAGGTGGGGCCGAAGCTACTGCTTTCATTTACAAATGTTGTAAAACAGCTTTAATTGAAATATACAAACACAGATAAAACACTGCTAAATTTTTTATGGAGTTGGCATTCATGGTTTTTCACACCTATGAATCAATGCAGGCTAATCTGCACAGCACAATAGAAGCCGTATCTCATATATCATCTAAGAACAGACCATGGTTTTTAAGTCTGCTGCTGCTGGTACTGACCACTACTAGCAGGCATGGGCTGAGGACACAGACATCACCTTGCTAACTGTACAGAGCAAGAGCAGAGCTCTTTCTGAATACTTTTGACAATTATATGGAGTCACTGTCAGCCATGATAGTTATGTCAAGCACTATGTCAAGACTGAGCTAATGAGGTGTAAGAGGAACACCTTTGGGAGGGGTCCTGGAATGCTCAAAACCACAAGTCTGGATGCTTGGAAACCGAATTCATCCAGACACCAATATGAATGAGATCATCCATCACCCCCTAAGAACTCAGCTGCAACCATTCCACACTTGAGCTTGGCTGTACCACGAGTCATGTTCAGAGCCCTGATGGACTTTCACTCCACCAGACGTCAGACACACGCCACCAATGCAGTTGCCTCGCTTGAGACCAACACCTAGCTCTCCACCTGGGGACACTGCCAGTGACCGGGACTTCACGCAGGATGCCCGCTCCACTTGCTTCTATCGTGTAAGCTTGCCCTCCCTGTGTGTAACCTGCATATCATCCTATTGGCTTATTGGGTAGGTCTCCCTAATAAACCTGGCATTGTGGAAAGACAGAAACGTGTATGAGTGACTGATGCCTTTCGGAGATGCTCCTTTGCTCATGACACTGACTCATTTGTCGGGAAAAATGCCTCAAACACAATGCCAAGATGGTCACATTCCTCAAAGAATGCAGGATAACTAAGATCAAAAACTAAATCAGAATTCCCAGTACGTTTCTGTTTTTGTAACACCTTACTCTTGTGAGAGGTGGAATTAGGTATGTTTGGGTTGGTATGCAGAACTGAAAGCTGAGTTAATAGGAAACGGGTAATTTGTAGAAGTGCACTACTTCAGGCAATTGTGTTTAAAAAACAAACTAAGCCTGACTAGTGGTGGCGCAGTGGATAGAGCATCAACCTGGGACACTGAGGTCTCTTCCAGCTTTGAAACCCTGAGGTCGCTGGCTTGCGCACAGTTCATCCGGCTTGAGCACAGGAACACCAGTTTGAGCAGGGTCCCCAGCTTGAGCTTGGGATCATAGACATGACCACATGGTCACTGGCTTGAGCCCAAGGTCACTGGCTTAAGCAAGGGGTCACTGGCTCAGCTGGAGGCCCCTCCCCCCATCAAGGCACGTATGAGAAAGCAATCAATGAACTAAAATGATGCAACTATGAGTAGATGCTTCTTATCTCTCTCCCTTCCCATCTCTTTTGCTAAAAAATCAAAAACTAAAAAATTAAAACTACTGATCCTTTAGGTGACAAATTCAGTTTGTTAATACAACTAGCTGAGCAGTTTCTTAGGAGTCACAGTGAAATCCCCAATTCCAGCCTTAACAGCAGAGCAGCAGCCGTGGGAGCAGGGGAACCAGCATATAACTCTTTATGGCTTACTTCCGTAGGTCCCGATGCTACTATCACTACATGCCTGCTTACATAAAAGTTCAGCATTTCGCCCTGGCCGGTTGGCTCAGTGCTAGAGTGTCGGCCTGGCGTGCGGAAGTTCCAGGTTCGATTCCCGGCCAGGGCACGTAGGAGAGGCGCCCATCTGCTTCTCCACCCCTCCCCCTCTCCTTCCTCTCTGTCTCTCTCTTCCCCTCCCGCAGCCAAGGCTCCACTGGAGCAAAAGATGGCCCGGGCGCTGGGGATGGCTCCTTGGCCTCTGCCCCAGGCGCTAGAGTGGCTCTGGTCGTGACAGAGCAACGCCCCGAAGGGGCAAAGTATCGCCCCCTGGTGGGCGTGCCAGGTGGATCCTGGTCGGGCGCATGTGGGAGTCTGTCTGACTGCCTCCCCGTTTCCAGCTTCAGAAAAATCCAAAAAAAAAAAAAGTTCAGCATTTACTTGTCATTAAATCAAATCTGGCCAACTCAGAAATAGGAAATGCTAGATTTTTGTATGCTAAGACTGCTCAAATTCAAAAGAGAGTTCCCCCAAAATTTCAAGCCAAACTGAAGTTCCAGGAAGACATTTATGCCTATGGCTTTAAATAACCCTTAAAGTTATCCACATCTGAAAGGCAAACACTAGGATATCAATTCTTATGTATTCAGACTGAACACCTTGTCATTAATTTAATCGGTTTGGGTTCTAGCCAACAATTTCTTTTATTAAACAGTGGCAAGAAATTCTCTCAAAGGATATTCTGTCACAAATTATGGTCCTTGGGTTTAAGAAGCAAGAGTTTGGGATTGACAAAAATAGTTTACAAGTATATTAATACTTGTCTAAATGTAATTCAATAGAATAAAAGCCTATAGAGAAACAGCATGCGAAAATTACTGTTTCAGAAAACTGATCAAACTAGTAAATTGCATCCGACCTGAAACAATGGTGCTGACCTGGCTAAAGTTCAAAAGAAAACCAGCTATAAGCTAACAAACAAATCTCTTTAATAAATGACCTATTGGCCTGACCTGTGTTGGTTCAGTGGATAAAGCGTGGACCTGGAAATGCTGAGGTTGCCGGTTCAAAACCCTGGGCTTGCCTGGTCAAGGCACATATGGGAGTTGATGCTTCCAGCTCCTCCCCGCTTCTCTCTCCCTCTCTGTCTCTCTGTCTCTCTGTCTCTCTCTCCTCTCTAAAAAAAATGAATTAAAAAAAATTTTTTTTTAAATAAATAAATGACTTATCTTTGGAAAGCGGTTTTGAATTATTATACACCAATCACTCCCAAAGATTACTTAAAGGGCCTAATAAAAGGTGCAGTTATTGGCCCTGGCTGGCTGGCTCACTGGTAGAGCACTGGACTGGTGTGTGGAGGTCCTGGGTTCAATTTCCGGTCAGGGTACACAGGAGAAATAACCATCTGCTTCTCCCCCACCCCCCTCTCTCTTTTCCCCTCCCATAGTCATGGCTCAAATGAGCAAGTTGGCTCTGGATGGTGAAGATGGCTTCATGGCCTCGCCTCCGGCCAGTGAACATGGCTCCATGGCCTTGCCTCAGGCACTGAAAAAGCTTGGTTGCCGAGCAATGGCGCAGCGGTCCCAGATGGGCAGAGCATCAGCCCCAAAAGGGGGTTGCCAGGTGGATCCCAGTTGGATCCTGGTCATGGCAAATGCAGGAGTTTGTCTATCTCCCTGCCTCTCACTTAATTAAAAAGAAAAAGTACAGTTACTGTCCAAAAATAATACAAAACAAGTTTTCATCAAGTGAAGGCTTGGAAAAGGGAAAGGAGGGGAAGGGTTGTATTAGTTTACCTACATAATGAAGCAGAGTCACTATCACAACTTAGTTTTTGGCATCCTGGAAACCAAAACAGAAACAGAAAAATTACTTATCCAACTTTCATAACTGGGGGGGAAAAATTAAAAAGCCCCTGTTTATCAGAAAAATACATGTTTTCCTAACAGTGAACTGAAACATACACTTCCTCACAGGAGGGATTCTAAAGGCATAGTGAATCCTGAACAGCAGTTCATTCAACAACAAATACTAAGCACATTCTATCATTAAAGATCTCTGCCATGGGGAAGCCCATAGTCTACTGGAGATGATGGCCAATAAACATAATAGGTAAATTACATATTATATTGTACTGCTCAAAAAAATTAGGGGATATTTCAAAATGAATATGAAGCTATATAATATCCCCTTATTTTTGTGAGCAGCGTATTATGCTATGAGACAAAAGAAAAGGAAGAGCTGGAAAAGGGACATCAAAAATCGTAGGAAAAGGCAGATTATAATCCTGACTGTTCAGGCACTGAGAGGGTAACCTCAGCGAGGACGAAGCATGAGTAAGCATGGAGACAGAAGACTGCTTCAGACAGAGGAAGCACACAGTGGGGAGGCCCTAAGGGGAAGCTTGCAAGCAAGTTTGAAGAAGAGCAAGGAGGAATGGGGTGAGAACAGGAAATTAAGAGAGTAAACACGAGACCACGTCAAGAAAGCCATGGAGTTCACTGTAAAAAATTTTCCTCTTATGAAAACAGGAAGCCAACAGAGCTGGTGTGAGCAGGGACACGCCACCATCTGACTTCTTTTTAAAGGATCATTGTTGAGAATGGACTGCAAAGGCAGTAGCAGGACAACCGATTACGAGGCTACTGCAGTAATCCAGGTTAGCGAGGATGTTAGCGGTGGAAAGCAGAGGGGGAGAAGGAGGTAGGTTCTGGATCTATTTCTAAGGCAGAGTCAACAGGACTTGTTAATAGACTGGAAGTATAGTGTGAGAGAAAGGAGAGTGATGATGACTATACAGTTTTTGGATTTTGCCATCCATCAAGATAAGGGAAGACTTGGGGGGCGGGGCGGCTGGTGCAGCGGCGGCATCTCCCTGCGGCCCTCAGTCCTCTCCCCGACCCCGCGTCCCTCCGGCCCCGGGATGGGCGCGCGCGCCTCGGGCTAGCCCCAGGCCCGCGCTGGGCTCCTGCTGCTGCTGCTGCAGCTGCTGCTCGGACTGCTGGCCCCAGGCGCGCAGGGGCCGCGGGGCCACAGAGAAGAACAGCTACCGTTGCACGATCAACAGAGCTTCAGCAGCCTGTTGGGCGAGGACGAAGTGCGCGCTACTCAGAAGTTCTTGACCAGGCTGACCGAGAAGTTCGTGCTGGGCGTGGTCATATTTGTGGAAACATTGTGGAAAGTCTGGACGGAGGTCTTGGAAGTTCTCGGGCTGGACGTCTTGAACCTGTCCTAGAATCTCAGCGCCGCCTCGGTGGCCAGCAGCCAGGCTCGCGCCCTAGTGCTGGTCGGCGTCATCCTGCTGGCCTACTGGTTCCTGTCCCTGACCTTGGGCTTCACCTTCAGCGCCCTGCACGTGGTGTTCGGGCGCTTCTTTGGGATCGTCTGGGTCATCCTGTTCTCCATGTCCCGCGTGTACATCCTGCACAAGTACGAGGGGGAGCCGGAGAATGCATTGCTGCCTCTCTACTTCGTGGAGGCCATCTACTTCATGACGGGGCCTATGGGTTTCTACTGGCGGGGCGGCCCCTGCGGCCCCAGCGTGGAGGAGAAATTGGAGCACCTGGAGAAGCAGGTCAGACTCCTCAACATCTGTCTCAACAGGTGCTCGAGAGCCTTGACTGCACCAAGGGCAAGTGAGAATCAGCCAGCTGGCCGGGTCCCCTCGCGGCAGCGCCCACCGTCAGAAAACAGAAAAAAAGGACGGCCACCCCGAAACAATCTTAATAAAATGTTCCTGAGCAAGAGGGAGGGTGTGTCCGTCCACCTGAACGCTCTTGGGACGCATTTTATTCTGGGAGGAGGGACCAGCTTGGTGATGTAGAACGACCCCACCAGGTGTCATTAGAGGAAGATCTATTTTTTAAACAAAGGATATAACCACATTTGCTGTATAGTCAGAGGAGTTTATCTGCATAGAACATCAAGTTAATTTTTTCAAGCATTTAAATACATCTTTTGTAAGGTTGTTTTTTTTTAATAAAGGCAGATCTGAGTCAAATTTCTTAAAACTTTTACTTGGAGAGGGGGAAGATGATGCTAATTGGACATTTTGGAAAAGTGCAGCGTGTGGTGTTGTCACCGAGTAGGGATGGGTGGGTGAGGTCTGTGTGCCACTTTCTTGTCTCTAAAAGGTGAGCTTCGTTTTAGGTTGTCCTGGGTTGGCATTGACCAGATTGGTGAACGTTGTCCTTTCTGAATACAGGCATTTGGGTTTTGTGGATGAAACCAAACATGGTTCCCGGACACCCCAGCCAAGCCCCCCCATCAGTTATATTTCTAAGTGAGGAAATCATTATTTGTAGAACCTGAGATTTCTTTTTGTTTTTCCTTTCCCCTTCTATACCTGGAGGAATGTTGCTCAGCTCAACATTTTATAATGGAAAAACTAGGAAAAGAAATGTCTTCGGGGTTCGATGCCGAGAGCGACCCGAGTAGGTGCCTGGGCTCACTGGGGAGTGTCTTGGATGTCCTGCTCTTGCGTTTGGCAGCTGGGCCTCTCTAGCAAAGCTGTGCCCTCAAGGGGCTTTTTGTTTACATGTTGCGTTTTGGTTTGGGTTGACTCAGGGCCTCAGAGGGAAAACATATTGTCGCAGCTAATACCATTCTCAAGTCCACTGCTGCTTATAGAGCGTCTTGGGAGCAAGGGCAGCATACCCAAGGCTTGGAGAAGATCGGAATTGTTTTCCCTGGACTTTTTACAATCCACGGGTTAGGTGCTTTCTGTCTGAATTCTGTGGTGCCCTCATTTTAGGTGGTGTCTAGGGGCAGAGAGAGGTCCCAGCAGGGCAGACAACGGTGGGGGTCCTGCACAGGCTTAGACCCAGGGCTGGAGAGAGCGCCCGTCCCAGACCCCCAAGCATGTTGGTGTGCTCCAGAAAACAGGACCTGGAAGTCCCCACTTTTGCAGAATGTAGTTTTGAAGACTGCTAGGGGTCTCCAGTATTTCCATGGTACCCCCCCTCCTTGCCCACTTCTGTGCCCTGTGGTCCAGGTATCACACCTGCAATCTCAGTTCTCTGCTGGCTCTTGTGCCACGTTTCTGTGAAGTTGTGTGTTTGTGGTTACAAGTGTCTGGATAACAGAAGCAGATGTTTCTGCGGGTGTTGACGAAACTCCTCTTTTGAAGGTATATGTCGAGGGACCCAGACACTCCAGCCTTCATCTCAGTGCTGAAGTGCATACCTGTTCCCTATGATTTGCTTGGGCAAATCTTCACCCATGGGCATTTGAAACCTGTAGTTTTTGGCCGGAAACTTGTTCGGTTTCCAGTAATTTAGATGCTTGTAGGTGGAACTGCTTTAGCACTGGGTACAAATAACTCCAGGGGACGTCCTCTTTGTCCTTATATTTAAATTTTATGTTTATTGCTTTGAGGGTGGGGGACATCAGTCCGTTCCTGTACGTGCCCTAACCGGGGATTGAACTGGCAACCTTTGTATTTCTAGATGCTGCTCTAACCAACTGAGCTATCTGGCCAGGACCACATATTTTTTTTAAAAGATTTTATTTATTGATTTTATGGCGAGGGTGAGGTGACTGGTGGAGCAAGAAACATCAACTCATAGTTGCTTCGCTTGAGTTGTTCATTGACTGCTTGTTGTAGGTGCCTTGACCGGGTAAGCCCAGGGTTTCAAGCCAGTAGCCTCGGCGTTCCAGGTTGACACTTGGTTCACTGCGCCACCTCAGGTCAGGCTGTCCTCCCTTTTTCTGTGTGCACTTGGCATGCCTCAGCGCTAAAACATGGCTTGGCTTCTGTAGACCAGGGAGAAATTGGCGTATTCTGCACAAAACTTCTCAGTATTAAACTCTCACTGTTCTGGGTATAAATCACTCCATTCCCCATCCCGCCCTTGCTCAGGAAATCTTGAAGGTGCTGGCTAGAGATCTCAGTAGGAAAACCATTTGAACTTTCAGTAAACCCAAGGGAGGCCTCAGAGACTGCAAGCAGAACTGAAAATTGCCTTGAGAACTTGCACCATCCCTATCCCTATCCTCCATCTCTTTCTTTCTTTTCTCTCTTTTGTAGGTGAAAAAATGTATTTTTGTACCATATCTCATACCTTGAAGAGAAGCCTTTTTTATATCTTCAGGGCTGTAGACTATCTTACGCCACCCTTCATTACATTGTGACGTAAGAACGTCCTGTTGAGGACTGCTGTGGACCTGTTATAAATGAAACTCAGTCTTTTAAATGTCTCAATTTGTTGTGTGTTTGTTTCCCGATACTTCAGTGTCCCCTTAAATACCAAGGACAGAAAATCGTCCAGAAAAGGAAGAGGACTGAATGATCTCTTAAATGGCTGCATTTGTGTGGTTGTTTTGGGATCGATGTGTAGAAGGACCTTTTATTTCACATGCTAGCAAAGATGCTTTTGGGAGCACAAAGCCTTCCCTACACAGAATTTTCTGATACCAACTGGCATTCCCTGCCTTCTGGGGTGTTTTTGCTTCATGTTTCTGTGATACCCCCATATTATTTCCAGGAACAAAGTTGCCACAACAGAATGTCTTGAAAGTTTGCCCTGTGAATTGTGCCTGGGGCCTATTTATAAAGGGGACGGCATCATGACACAGAGGGGTTAATACCATCAAAAGAAAGTATTTAATTCTCAGGTCTCTGAAGGTTAGAGGCACAGCACACTCAGTGTAAGCAGAGAGAGGAGGGAGACCTGGGGACTGTGCTGACATCCCCTATTGGGTAAGCGTGCAGGTCAGTCAGGGTCGGTAGTTCAGAGGGTCTTGACTTTGCACGCGCACAGGGGCCCACTGGTGGGACCATGGTAACCACTTTGCTTATTAGTCTGTCTCTGATTCAGCAGCCTTACGGAGAGGTTAGGAATAACATGTCAGAGAGCCACCACAGACTTAAAAATCCCACAGCGCCTGGCCTGGGGTGACGCGGTGGATAAAGCATACAGCCTTGACTGGGGTTGCTGGTTCAAGGCCCTGCCTGGGCTTGCCTGGTCAAGGCACATATGGGAGTTGATGCATCCTGCTCCTCCCCTTTTCTCCCTCTCTCTAAAAATGAATAAATAAATAAATAAAATTAAAAATCCTACATTGCTTCATTTCCACGCTTCCCGCTACATAAGACGCTTTTGTTGAAGGACATCTTCCTTTTGGGTTTGATGCCTGTTACCTTCTCCCTGCTGGGTTTTGAATTGGCTGACTTAACCAAAAGCCCAGCTTTCTGCCACCCAACCTAGCTCATATTAAAAGGAATTCCTGAGACCCTAAGATGTCAAATTGTCCCCCCACCTCAATTTTTATTTTTTTAATAGTAGATCACTATTCGGCAAAGTTTTCGTTTATGGCTATTTAAGTGCTTGGACTTTTACGTCTCATTTGTAAATAACAGAATGATATGTTTTTTGCAGGATATAATGCAGTACCCTTAAAATTAGCGTCAGTGTTAGCCATCAATGTGACATACGGTATCGGGGACCAACAGACTCTGGTCAGTGTACTGAGTGAGGTCTGTGCTCCTCTCCCTGGTTGCCTGACACGGAGCAGATACACCAGGACCAGCTTCCCCCTTGTGGTGCATCCAAAACTGATTGTCACCGACATCATTGGCTGAACACCTGTGGCAGCTAGTGGCGTTTTTGGCCATATGTTTCAATGTCTTTCTGCAGATATAAAGGTTTTTGTATTCACTTAATATCTGCATGTGTGTTCAATCTCTTGAGTATTGTGTAATTACATTGATTTCTTGTGACGGTGGTGGTGATTAACGTTCACTCAAATTCAGCAAAGCCATTTCCCCTTTTCCCTCCTCTTTACTGGAAATCATATCCATGAGGTGTGGTAAGCATCGTCAGCAGCGCATTCATGATTCAGTTCATATCTGTGTACCTGGTTATGAATTTGATAGAGCATTTGACACAATATAAATCCGTCTGATTTGAATATAGTGGTGTGTGTGTGTGTGTGTGTGTGTGTGTGTGTGTGTGTGTTGTACAGTTTAGTCCCTTGAGCCTTCGGAAACTGATTCTACAAATATCATATATAGACATAAATGTATAAGCTTGTGTTTTTTTCTTTCTTTGCAAAGTGATACATTCCTGTTATTTATTAAATAAGTGGCTTTGGTGTTATGTAGAGATATTTGTAAACTGATTTCAGAACAGAATTAAAATATTGTGAAAAATTAAAAAAAAAAAAAAAAAAAATAGGGCCCTGGCCGGTTGGCTCAGCGGTAGAGCGTCGGCCTAGCGTGCGGAGGACCCGGGTTCGATTCCCGGCCAGGGCACACAGGGGAAGCGCCCATCTGCTTCTCCACCCCTCCGCCGCGCTTTCCTCTCTGTCTCTCTCTTCCCCTCCCGCAGCCAAGGCTCCATTGGAGCAAAAATGGCCCGGGCGCTGGGGATGGCTCTGTGGCCTCTGCCTCAGGCGCTAGAGTGGCTCTGGTCGCAACATGGCGACGCCCAGGATGGGCAGAGCATCGCCCCCTGGTGGGCAGAGCGTCGCCCCCTGGTGGGGGCGTGCCGGGTGGATCCCGGTCGGGCACATGCGGGAGTCTGTCTGACTGTCTCTCCCCGTTTCCAGCTTCAGAAAAATGAAAAGAAAAAAAAAAAAATAGGGAAGCCTTGTAGGAAAGAGACTGGAAGGAAATCAGAAATTCTGTTTTAGCCATGTTAAGTTGGAGATGGCTTTCAGACCTTCAGATGAAGGTATGAGGAGAAAGTTGGACACATAGACCTGGAGCTGGGGAAAGCAGTCAGAGCTGAAGAAGTAAATCTAAGAATAACAAGACTTAAGAGTAACTAAGAGATTGAATGAGGTCACCAAGGGAGTGTCTACAAAAAGAAAAAAATATTAAGGCCTGAGCCCTAGGGTCCTCCAAAAACCTAGGAGATGAAGATCCAGCCAAGGGAACTGAGAAGTGGCAGTGAGCAAGGAAGACCAGCAGGTGTAGAAAAATTAGTATGATCACACTTTACATTACCCATCAGCAACAGCAACAGGAACAGCATCAAGTCAAAGTCCAGGGAAGATGCTTTGATGGGAAGCTACTGCACAGCAGTCCAGGGGTTTAGCTTTTGGTCAATTCTGACTTGATTACCATAAGCTGTCCACACCAAGAAAGGACAGTAAAGGGAAAGCCAGGGCAGGTTGGAGGCTGGAGGTCAGGAAAGCACAGGCAAGCAAAGTACACACTGCTAGCTCAAGAAGCCCATCACGGTTTGGAGAGTAAGCTGGGCTAGGTGCCAAAGTGACTCATAGGAAATACCAACTCCAAATCCAAAAGTGGCATGCAGTCCCTTTCTGGTCTGCCCCTGAAGTGCCCATTATAGCATTTGCCTTCTGCCAGTTCAATCCCAGCCTCAGTCAGTGGCCCGGAGAACAGGTGCTAT
Source organism: Saccopteryx leptura (assembly GCF_036850995.1). Taxonomy (NCBI): domain Eukaryota; kingdom Metazoa; phylum Chordata; class Mammalia; order Chiroptera; family Emballonuridae; genus Saccopteryx; species Saccopteryx leptura. Next base: position 59,847,952 of record NC_089504.1, on the reverse strand, counting down.
GACACACCAGAAGCCCATTCCTCATTAGCAAAAACGCTGGAGAGTCTCTTGTATTGAGTCTGAATACAGGGACAGACCCCAGTACCCCCTGAGCATACAACAAAGGAGAAAAGGAAAGCACATAAAGGAGTGTTACCTAGTATTCATTCATATTCTCTCTCTCTCTCTCTACTTAATATAAGCAGAATATAAAGTGTACTTAATATAAGCAAGATATAAAGTTCTAAATTTCACAGCTAAGTATAATTGTAATTTTCTTTCTTTGAAAGATTGACTTTGTACTCTTTAAATGATAAGACAGAAATTTCCCAGGAAGGGTATTAGCAATAGCTCAGCAATTTCTTTTGAAGGAAAAATACCAAGGCAGCCTCACCAGTGGTGGTACAGTGGATAGAGAGCATTGACTGGGACGCTGAAGTCCTAGGTTTGAAACCCTGAGGTCGCCAGCTTCAGCAAGGGGTCACTGGCTCAGCCCCACCCCCTACCCCACCAAGGCACATATGAGAAGCAATCAATGACAACTAAGGTGCCGCAACTATGAGTTGATACTTCTCATTTCTTTCCCTTCCTGTCTGCCTGCACCCCCCCATACCTTGCTTCTCTCACTTAAAATAAAAAAGGCAAAGTAGTAAGAGTAATTTCTTTTTTTTCCAGTGAGAAGAGGGGAGGCAGAAACAGACTCCTGCATGGACCCCAACCAAGATCCACCCAGCAAGCCCACTAGGGGGTGATGCTCTGCCCATCTAGGGTGTTGCTCCACTGCTCAGCAACCAAGCTCTTCTTTGTGCTTAAGATGGAGGCCATGCAGCCATCCTCAGCTCCAGGGGCCAACTCGCTCCAATCAAGCCATGGCTGCAGGAGGGGAAGAGAGGAAAAGAGAGAGAAGCGAGAGAGGGAAGAGTAAAGAAGCAAATGGGCATTCTCCTGTGTGCCCTGACTGGGAATCAAACCAGGGGCATCCACACGCCAGGCTGACACTTTACCACTGAGCCAAAACAGGGCCAGGAGTAATTTCTTGATTAAAATACAGATCTAGACCTTTGAGAAACAATGAGTGGAAAGTTACCAAACTGTGGGTACAGCTTCTCAGCTCATAAAATATTAATCAGTCCTATATATAAAAATTAGACCCTGTTTTTTATATCTAGGCAATTTCTGAAGCATAACCTTTTCAAAATAAACCCTGAAATACAGATTTAATCAATTCTAAAAATTGTTTCTGCATCAGCATACAGGCCATTAAACCTCTTTGAATTAAATACAGTTTGCTATTGTGCTAGATTATGTTGTTGTTTCAATTCTTCGCTGCTGTCCCCATAAAAGGATTATACCTCCCACTGTCAAGTGACATGATGGAAGAATTAATTATATGGCCACACTTCATTGCTGACAGGCTTAGCCATATGACTTGCTTCAGCAATTGGTCATTTCTGTTCTTACCCTTTCTTACTCTCATGAGATTAATGTCCCAGACTAGGGTGGCTCATTCAGCCTGGATCTAGAGTAAAGGAGACCCTTGGAGCAGAGCCATAGTGGTCATGTTAATGTGAACAAGAAATAATATTTTGTTAATTTTTTTTTTTTTTATTATTTTCTTCCCTGAAGCTGGAAACCGGGAGAGACAGTCAGACAGACTCCCGCATGCGCCCGACCGGGATCCACCTGGAACGCCCACCAGGGGTGAGGCTCTGCCCACCAGGGGGCGACGCTCCGCCCCTCCGGGGCATCGCTCTGCCGCAACCAGAGCCACTCTAGCGCCTGGGGCAGAGGCCACGGAGCCATCCCCAGCGCCCGGGCCAACCCCGCTCCAATGGAGCCTTGGCTGCGGGAGGGGAAGAGAGAGACAGAGAGGAAGGAGGGGGGGGCTGGAGAAGCAAATGGGTGCCTCTCCCATGTGCCCTGGCCGGGAATCGAACCCAGGTCCCCCGCACGCCAGGCCGACGCTCTACCGCCGAGCCAACCGGCCAGGGCCAATATTTTGTTAATTTAAGCCACTAAGCATCTAAGCTGAGAAATGACACCAACACTTTTTTTTTTTTTTTTTTTTTGTATTTTTTCTGAAGCTGGAAACGGGGAGAGACAGTCAGACAGACTCCCGCAAGCACCCGACCGGGATCCACCCAGCACGCCCAACAAGGGCGAAGCTCTGCCCACCAGGGGGCGATGCTCTGCCCCTCCGGGGCATCGCTCTGCCACGACCAGAGCCACTCTAGCGCCTGGGGCAGAGGCCAAGGAGCCATCCCCAGCGCCCGGGCCATCTTTGCTCCAATGGAGCCTTGGCTGTGGGAGGGGAAGAGAGAGACAGAGAGGAAGGAGGGGAGGTGGAGAAGCAAATGGGCGCTTCTCCTATGTGCCCTGGCCGGGAATCGAACCTGGGTCCCCTGCACGCCAGGCTGACGCTCTACCACTGAGCCAACCGGCCAGGGCTACTTTTTTTTTTTTTTCTTTAACAGAGACAGAGAGAGAGAGTCAGAGAGAGGGACAGATAGGGACAGACAGGCAGAAACAGAGATGAGAAGCATCAATCATCAGTTTTTCGTTGCGACACCTTAGTTGTTCATTGATTGCTTTCTCATATGCACTTTGACCATGGGGCTACAGCAGACCGAGTGACCCCTTGCTCAAGCCAGCGACCTTGGGACCAAGCTGGTGAGCTTTGCTCAAACCAGATGAGCCTGCATTCAAACTGGTGACCTCGGGGTCTCAAACCTGGGTCTTCTGCATCCCAGTTCGATGCTCCATCCACTGCGCCACCGCCCGGTCAGGCCGCTTTATTTTTTTTTAAATGTTTTCATGCTCAGTGAAATGATCAAGGCCTAGAGCCGCCTAATGAAGGTAGAGGCACCTGTAGGTCTTACTGCCAGCAAATTTTCAGGCTAGCCACCTGCACAACAAATAAAATAAACTTAAAATAACATCTGCCTTTTTCTAATTAAAGTTTTTGTCTTATAAATATATGCTATAGGAAGAAGGAGAAAACTTAAGTTACTGACCTTTAGAAGACCTTCTTGAGAACAATAGTAGGCTCAAAGAAGATAAAGTTCAACAGCTCACCCTTGCACAGCCATGTAATTAATCTCTAACTGATGTGGGGATAAAACCAGAATCAAGGTTATAAACTTAACCTGCATACCAGTCTCCTAGCAAAACAAGGAAATATCATTTGCCTGGGATTTTATTGGATGTAGAAATCATTCCCCCCATAAAATTAAGGTTCACTTTACCTTTTTAGTATTAATCCTTGCCTGGAAATCTTATTAATAAGACCTGGGCACATACACCTAGGAGTGTGTTGGGCAGATAAAATGTATTATGCTCACTTTGTTAAAGATGGCGCTGCCCATGTGGAGGCTGTTGCCCAGGTAATATTGTGTGTTGGGGGCGGTCTGTGGGCAGGCAGGATCCTTGGAGCCTGGGGCTTGGTTTTGGGATTAAGCCTTTCCCACCCTTTTTGATGTGGGGTGGTACAATCCCATCATGCCCCAGATAAGTGACTTTGTATTAGAGACTTCCCTATTTTGTATATTGGATTAAAGGTTTTGATGTCTACACTATAAAATAGGGGCAGAAAGGGAGCTTGCGCTCTTGGTTCCTGAGATTATCATTAGAGGAGAGAGCAGAGAGGAGAGCAGAAAGAGGCCATGTGGCCAGGAGAAGCAGCCAAGATGGCAGAGTGCTGAGAGAGAAGCCAGTTTGGGCAGAGTTTGTGCAGGGAGAAGGATGGAGATGGGGAACAGAGGTGAATAAGTCTGGTGAGCTAGAAACCTTTGATTCTAGGAAACTCGGATAAATCAGTAGCTTTGTGAGCACTGAATGTGAGTGGGTTTTGGAGCCCAGTGTGTGTTTTTTACTTGCCCGCCGGGTGCAAGCTAGGATTAAAGATGAAGGCCCATCAATTCTCGGCTCCGCTGTTTCTTTTTCTTTTTTTTTTGTATTTTTCTGAAGCTGGAAACGGGGAGAGACAGTCAGACAGACTCCCGCATGCGCCCAACCAGGATCCACTCGGCACACCCACCAGTGGGCGACGCTCTTCCCACCAGGGGGCGATGCTCTGTTGCAACCAGAGCCACTCCAGCGCCTGGGGCAGTGGCCAAGGAGCCATCCCCAGCGCCCGGGCCATCTTTGCTCCAATGGAGCCTCGGCTGCGGGAGGGGAAGAGAGAGACAGAGAGGAAGGAGAGGGGGTGGGGTGGAGAAGCAGATGGGCGCTTCTCCTGTGTGCCCTGGCCGGGAATCGAACCCGGGACCTCTTGCACGCCAGGCCGACGCTCTACCACTGAGCCAACCGGCCAGGGCCGGCTCCATTGTTTCTTTACCGACTGTCCGAATCCAATGCGAACCTGCATGGGCCAGGCGGCTGTAGTGGTGGCCGTGGCTACTGGCTTTACAGAGTGAAAGTACTGAGGCATGGGATATGCCATTGTTCAGCTTTATACAGTAGTCCAAATAATTCTCCAAAGTGGTTCTATCAATTTATACTTCTACCAGCAGTATGTGAATGTCTGAGCTTTTCTGTACTCTGTTAATGTTTTTATTCTATTTTTTTAATTTTAGCCATCAGTGTGGGTATATATTGGTATTTTATAGGTTTTCTTTTTGTTGTTTTTAGCAAGAGAGAGCTGGAGGGACTGACGGACAGACAGGAAGGGAGAGATAAGAAGTATCAATTCTTTGTTGTGGCACTTTAGTTGTTCATTGATTGCTTTCTCATATGTGCCTTGACGGGGGTGGGGGGATTCAGCCGATAGCCAGTGACCCCTTGCTCAAGCCAGCGACCATGGATGGGGTCATGTCTATGATCCTACACTCAAGCCTGTGACCCTGCACTCAGGCTTGAGATCCCGGGCTCAAGCCGGATGAGCCCACACTCAAGCTGGCAATATATAGTAATTTTAATTTGCATTTTCCTTATGACCTTTTCTCTTTTTAAAATTGGGTCTTTTGTTTTTTATTTGTAGCTGTTCTGCACAAGTTGTTTGTTGGATGAGGTTAGTCAAATAAGTTTGTAAATATGAGGTATATGTTTGCTCGTTTATAGTTTGTATTAGGTGTGGGGGACAGGCTGTAAACTGGCAAGGTCCTCATAGCCTGAGGCTTAGCTTTAAGACTAAGCCTTTCCCACCCTTTTAATACTAAGATCTTTTCAACATCCTTCTAATACTAAGATCTTCTCAAAACTAAGCTTTTCCCAAACTCTTGACTGTTGCATGATGTGGGGTGGTGCACTCTCATAAGGAATCCCATTATGCCTCAGATAAGTGGCTTTGTAATCAGAGACTTCCTTATTTGTATATTGGTTTAAAGGCTTTAATTTTCTACACTATAAAATGAAGTAGACCAGGGGCTCTCATTAGCTCAGTTCCTGCCATCAGCATTGCAGAAGAGAGGCAGCCAAGATGGCGGAGAGCTGAAGGAGAAGCCAGTTTGTGCAGAGAGAAGGAGATAGGGAACAGAGGTGAATAAGGCTGGTGAGGTAGAAACCTTTCATTCTTGGGAATACTCGGATGAGTCAGTGGCTTTGGGAGCCCTGAATGGAAAAAGAAGTGTTTTTCCACTGTGTGAATTTCTCGCCCTCTGGGTGCAAGCTAGGATTAAAGGTAATGGCCCATCAGTTCTTGGCTCCCTGTTTCATTACCATCTGTCCCAATCAAATGCGAACCTGCATTGGCGGCTGTGGCTACTGGCCATACAGATGACAAATATATTCTACTTTGTGATTTGCCTTTTCACTCTCAATTTGCACTGCTGAATGAAAGTTCTTAATTTGTAATGAATGCAAGAGGCAAAATAGTACACACTGCTGCGAGAAATAGACCAATTATATACAGCCACTGATTTAAATGAAAGTTAAACTATATGGGGCCCAGCCTTAGCATAAGCCATAGGCTACAAATACAGTTACCATTCTCACTTTCCCAAGCTTCAGATACAAGGACTCACCAATTTAACAACCAGTAGTGTGACCACAGTTTATTAAGTGATTTATGCATTATGCCCTGGAAACATTGTTATAAATAGTAAATGGTTTGCAATACCAGCCCTGAAAATCCACAGCACGCTTCCAGCACAGCTCAGCATAACCAGCTGTCCTGCAGTTCCCACAAGAAATGTTCTCCCTTAGACAAGTACCCAACACCTCAACAACTTTCCAGCAAACAGTGGAAGTGTCCTTGACCTGGGGCAGCAGGAGGAGCAACAAGCTTCTCTTTGAGTGACCAGATTGCAACAAAAACAAAGTTTGAGTAAGGCTCACACACCTATCAATTACCTCCCTGATCCTCTCAGCTCCTCTGGGCACTCTCTCTCTCATCCCCATGTCAAAGGCAGAGAAATAGATGCTCACAAAAATTAGGGGATATTTCAAGATGAATATGAAGTGATTAAAAAAATTTGATTATTTTTATTAAACAAGAACATCAGAAAAGCAAATAAGTCAAAGAAAGTTTGATGATGCAAATGAGATGCAAAACCAACTTTTATTTCATTGGTGGAAATGCACTATACAGGCTGAAAGTACTGGAGTATCTGCACAGTCCCTGATCCCCTAATTTTTGTGAGCAGTGTATTATTTTGCTCAGCCAAAATGGTGGAAGAGCTTGAAGAGAAGGAAGAAGGGCAGTGGAGTTCCACGAGCTGGGATTCCCCCCTGGACCCGGGTCCCTGAGCCCTTCCACGGGCACCCAGAGCTCTCCTTCCATCCCCTATGGGCTACCTGAGATCACAGCCCCCTCTCTTCCTCAGGCCATAAGCAAACAGGACACCTCTCTTAAGGATTTTTTCACAAGAAGTTTTAGTCAGGAAATACTCTATCCTGAGTATTCCTTCCGTTATCTTCCCTCCCTACTCCCTCACCTCCCCCCACGAGATGCACTTAAACACAATGGCCTAATGACACTGATGTTTCCTTTCAGACAAACAGAGGCAGAGGAAACATGCCTGGCAGGAAGGCGTAGTTATGACTCTACAGTGTCTGCCATATTGAACCTCCTCCCTTCAATATGACCAGGCTAAAAATAAAGGTAAAAATTGGAGAAGAAACAGGAAAGAAAAATCTCTTCTGGGTCATTGAGGGTCAAAGAAGGAAAAGGAGATGCTCAGGATGAAGCCATTTCCATGGACTTCGCACCCTGAACCCGGCCTGGGACCCAGGCTTAAACACAGCAGTCACACATGAGTAACAGCTGTATTGTGGATACAGCTGTAACAGGTATACAGGTGAGCACAATCAATGGGTCAGACGGGATGTGAGGCCAGGGGTTCACAACTCTTTTTCCCTGAAAGAACATGATTCATAAACTATAAACTTCAAGCCCCTAAACTGTTTCCTCCCTTTGCAAGGAAAGTTGACAACAGCAGGAATGAATGCAGTTTTTTCCATCATCCTAAAGCAAATACAGTACTTTATTGAATCGTTATGGGCTAAGAGTCCTAAAGGTCTTCTTACACTCATTCCTGACTTTAAGAGGTGAGCCACCAGCATACCCTTCCAAATAGCAAGCAGACCTGAGCCCTACAGGGGTGCTTTGGTTCTCAGGGAGGTGTGAGAAATCTCTATGAGCACATGGGACTCCATGAAAGGAAAACAAAGGCCTTTCAATTAGGCTTAGTTTCTATGAGCATCCAAATAAAAGCCTTTTGTTTCCAGAGGTTAGCTAACAGAACTCCTCCTCCACCACCACCACTCCAAAAAAGGAAAGAAATAATTATCTTTCTCTATTAACCTCAAAATTTATTAAACCTTTCCTGGAAAAAAAAAATAAACAGAGTCCGCCAAATTTGGGGAGGATAATTTACAGTACCCTTATGGCTCTAAGTTCACACACACCAAAAGGTGTGATCAAGAACACACACCAGACTCACACACACTTACCTGGCAGGCAGAGTCAAATCTTGTTAGAACAAGTCTCTTTATAAACAAAATTTTAAACTTTCACTGACAGAAAGCAGCATGGGAATCCAGATCACCTACAGGACAGGCTACCACGCAGCAGGCACCCACAGCGCAGTAACTGGTACCACCTTCCTGCAGACCTGGCAGCCTCAGTTCACTACTAATAAAATGATATTCATCCCACAGCTACTTTTTGAATCCTGTGAAGTATAACCTAGTTACTCCCCTCCCACCTGACCACTCCTGAAAAGCCCTGCTAGTCCTCAAGTCTCTGTGCCGTACCTCTCCTCACACTGCTGTCATTCCAGCCTAATGAACAATTCTGAGTCCACTCTAGAACCGTAACTGCTTCTCTTTCCTCTCCCTCCCCAATAACTTTTATTAGAACACAAGTTAATATGATTTCATTAGAGGAATAACAAGAAATTCCCTCAACTTAAATAAAAAAGTTTTCAATATACAAAATTTTCATTTCAGTAACAGTAACTGTCACTGAAACTTCTCCTTGATAGGGATTCAGTAAACTCTCTTCCCACACCTACATTATAATTCTGAAAGAAGATCAAACAAAGTGTGGTGTCTCCCAAGGCCGAGAAATCTTCTGTCCTCAAGGTCAGAAGCCTGGATTCATCAGACACATTAGGTTGGCCATCCAGGATTTAATCTTGCCAAGAGCCCACACAGGCCTTACCTGTGGTGGCGCAGTGGATAAAGCACCGACCTGGAACACTGAGGTTGCCAGTTTGAAACCCGAGGCCTGCCCAGTCAAGGGGATTGATGCTTCCTGCTCCTCCCCATTTCTCTCTCTCCTATAATAAATTAATATTTTAAGAGGCCACACAGTACCCACAAATATCTTAAAGATATTTAAGATCTATCAAAACCAAGATCTATCCCTTGATCAGCAACCTCTAATAATATGTAAGGGAAGATGGAAGGAGCATATACCCTGAACCAGTACAACACTAGGTTGCATTCTTAAAGATGCATACAGTCCTTAAAAAGAAACAAGAAGATAAAATAAGTGCCCTAAACAGAAGTTGAAGGAAGAAATTTCAAAGAGCCAACAGCAAATAAACCAAAACAAAATCAAGCACACCGAATCATACACTAAAAGTTTCGTAAGTACTCATTTCAGAAAGGGCAACATCTTTTCACACTGTTACTGAAACTTCACAATATCCAACTTATTCCTGTGTTGACAACCTCTTTTTTTTTCCTTTTAAAAATTATGCTCCATGAAGAGCCCATCTGCTTCTCCACTCCCCCCCCCTCCTTCCTCTCTGTCTCTCTCTTCCCCTCCCGCAGCCAAGGCTCCATTGGAGAAAAGATGGCCCAGGTGCTGGGGATGGCTCCTTGGCCTCTGCCCCAGGCGCTAGAGTGGCTCTGGTCGCAACAGAGCGACGCCCCGGAGGGGCAGAGCATCGCCCCCTGGTGGGCAGAGCGTTGCCCCTGGTGGGCGTGCCGGGTGGATCCCAGTCGGGCACACGCGGGAGTCTGTCTGACTGTCTCTCCCCATTTCCAGCTTCAGAAAAATACCAAAAAAAATTATGCTCCATGATTCCATACATAGGTTGGACATAAAAACGAGACTAAGAGACATGGATAAGAGTGTGGTGGATGGGAGGGGCACAAAGAAAACCAGATAGAAGGGGACGGAAGACAATTTGACTTTGCATGATGGGTATGCAACATAATCAAACATCAAAATAACCTGGAGATGTTTTCTCTGAACATATGTATCCTGATTTATTAATGTCACCCTATTAAAATTAATAAAAAAAAATTTATGCTCCAAGATTTCAAATTTTTACATTTTCGTGTGGAAATTTAAGTCCTGGCCAACTACAGAGCGTGACTCAGACCAAGTCCCATCTAAAAACATCACAGTGAATAGCAAATATCAATAACTGATTCAGCAAGTTAGAAAGTTCAAAGAGTAAGACAATATAAGCAGAATTTCAGTCTTCAAAAATACTGGAGACCCATTCTTAGAACCAGTAGAGTTTATTCATAAACTTCTGTTCTTTAAACTTCTATTAGTAAATCCCTTGAGATGCATTTTCCACCAAATTTTTTAAAAACCCACAAGAAATTAATTTAATAGCACGGATAAACAGAAAAACTGGACCAATTTCAAAATTTATGTAAAGTCTCTAGGTGAATTCTGTAACTGGTCTAGCTTTTCTATCTCACTATGCTATCAAATAAAAAGAGTATAAGCCCTAAGGCACTCATTTTCACTAGTCTGAAGAATTCATTAACACACATTTACCTGACTGGCTAAAATAAGACAAAAGATAATAACAAGTATTGAGTAGAATATGGAGCAACTGAAACTCACACGCCACTGTTGGGAATAAAACCTCTTTGGCAGACTCGACTACAGCTAAACTGTGTGGCCCAACAATTCCTCATAAACCAGATACCTTGTTTCCCTGAAAATAAGACATCCCTCGAAAATAAGACCTACTGCAATTTTTTTTCAAGCTTAGAAATATAAGGCCTCCCCTGAAAATAAGACCTAGCGTGTCTTTAGGAGCAAAATTTAACTAGGGGATATTTCAAGATGAATATGAAGTGATTAAAATTTTTTTGATTATTTTTTTTATTAAACAAGAACATCAGAAAAGCAAACAAGTCAAAGTTTGATGATGCAAATGAGATGCAAAACCAACTTTTATTTCATTGGTGGAAATGCACTATACAGGCTGAAAGTACTGGAGTATCTGCACGGTCCCTGGTCCCCTAATTTTTGTGAGCAGTGTACTATTTTGCTCAGCCAAAATGGTGCAAGAGCTTGAAGAGAAGGAAGAAGGGCAGTGGAATTCCACGAGCTGGGATTCCCCCCTGGACCCGGGTCCCTGAGCCCTTCCACGGGCACCCAGAGCTCTCCTTCCATCCCCTATGGCAGGGGTCCCCAAACTACGGACGCGGGCCGCATGCGGCCCCCTGAGGCCATTTATCCGGCCCCCCGCCACACTTCTGGAAGGGGCACCTCTTTCATTGGTGGTCAGTGAGAGGAGCATAGTTCCCACTGAAATACTGGTCAGTTTGTTGATTTAAATTTACTTGTTCTTCATTTTAAATATTGTATTTGTTCCCGTTTTGTTTTTTTACTTTAAAATAAGATATGTGCCGTGTGCATAGGGATTTGTTCATAGTTTTTTTTATAGTCCGGCCCTCCAACGGTCTGAGGGACAGTGAACTGGCCCCCTGTGTAAAAAATTTTGGGACCCCTGCCCTATGGGCTACCTGAGATCACAGCACTCTCTCTTCCTCAGGCCATAAGCAAACAGGACACCTCTTTTAAGGATTTTTTCACAAGAAGTTTTAGTCAGGAAATATTCTATCCTGAGTATTCCTTCCATTATCTTCCCTCCCTACTCCCTCACCTCCCCCCTCTCCCCTCTCTAAAATCAATAAATAAAAATCTCTTTTAAAAAAAAAGTTATCCACTCTAACATCATAAAATGTATAAGAAGGCCCTAGCCGGTTGGCTCAGCGGTAGAGTGTTGGCCTGGCGTGCGGGGGACCCGGGTTCGATTCCCAGCCAGGGCACATAGGAGAAGCGCCCATTTGCTTCTCCACTCCCCCCCCCCCCCCGCCTTCCTCTCTGTCTCTCTCTTCCCCTCCCGCAGCCAAGGCTCCATTGGAGCAAAGATGGTCCGGGTGCTGGGGATGGCTCTGTGGCCTCTGCCTCAGGCGCTAGAGTGGCTCTGGTCGCGGCAGAGCGTCGCCTCGGAGGGGCAGAGCATCGCCCCCTGGTGGGCGTGCCGGGTGGATCCCGGCCGGGCGCATGTGGGAGTCTGTCTCTCCCCGTTTCCAGCTTCAGAAAAATACAAAATACAAAAAAAAAAAAATGTGTAAGAAGTTTCTTGGATACACTGGGATTCCTAAAGATTAAAACTGCCAAGATAAACATCATCCCAAGAGGACCTGTGCCCAAGCCTCTTACCACCTATCACAATGAGCTGGACATGAATTTATACATGACAACTACTCCAGAACTGTACCGTATGATGCTGGTTGGTGGCATTGTTTGGGTTTAGGAAACTGCACACCAGTTCCGGAATAAAGGAATCAATCTGATTCACAATCCTGAGTTCACTACCTGTGGTCCTACACAGACCTACACAGACCATCATGATTTCACAGAAATCACAGAGATGATGATTTCATGGATGGGGAAGCATATTACACGAGATTACAAGGTCAGCTACCATCCAGATGGCTTGGAAGGCCAAGCCTAGGAAGCTGACTTTATTCCACCCTTCCTGCAATCAGCATCAAGGAGCTTGAGAGAAAGCCCTGGGGACTGAAAAAAGTAACACAATTCTTGATATCTGTGTGGCAAAAGCTGCTGAATGCCCTCTACCTGGGAGGAGAGACAGGATCCTTGATAAGCTTGGAGTGTCATACATCAATCCTAAATTCATCCATGATCACCCCCAGATAATGAGCACTTTAGCCAAACAGCACTGCCCTGAAGGGGATCTGACTGAGCGCTTTGAGCTGTTTGTCAGAAGAAGGAAATACGCAGTGCTTACAAGAGCTGAATGATTCCATGGGGCACCAGCAGCTTAAAACGTTTTTCATTAATTTTAGAGCGCAAGGAAGGGAGAAAGAGGGAGAAACATCGATTTGTTGTTCCACTTATTTATCCCTTTGTTGGTGGATTCTTTTATGTGCCCTGAACCAGGAATTGAACCTGTAACCTTGCCATGTAAGAACGATATTCCAACCTACTGAGGTAACAGAGGAGCGATACAGATTTTTGAAGAACAGGCCAAAGTCACTGGCAATGATGAGGTCATGTTCATAGATGTTGAGGGATGAGCCCCACAGCTGACTGGGGCATGAGCAACAACCAAGTCACCATGTTTCTTAGACTCCAGTAACATCAAGAAAGTACTTCTGTTTCCAGCACTGAATGCTGAAGACAAGGAAAATGTAGCAACTGCTGAGACCATGGCAAGCACAACAGCTGACACTACTGTCTAGAACAGGGGTCCCCAAACTTTTTACACAGGGGGCCAGTTCACTGTCCCTCAGACCGCTGGAGGGCCACCACATACAGTGTTCCTCTCACTGACCACCAATGAAAGAGGTGCCCCTTCCGGAAGTGCAGCAGGGGCCCGGATAAATGACCTTAGGGGGATGCATGCGGCCCACAGGCCCGTAGTTGGGGACCCCTGGTCTAGAAAATAGTAGCTGCAAGTCACATAACTCAGGCATCTGTGCATTTCTGCAAAAGATCAAGGACTGCAAAAGAACTCTTTTATGTTGCTATCCATTGACTACTGCAGTTCAGCCACCAGAAGAGAAAAAAAGAATTAAGAAATTTCTTTTTACTCCTTGTTAGCAAATAAACCATTTGTTACTTTAAAAAATAATAGTAAACCAACAAGAACAGAGATTCTTATGTGCTTCTCAGGGAATCAGTAATTACAAAAGAGGGATTAGTATGTCTTCTGGAAGCTAAACTAGGGCCCATTGCTCAATTCCATTAATTAAATGAATTAAAAAATAAAAATAAAAAAAGAGCTACAGGCTTCCTGACACTGAAATACATAACTGTTTCCAATTACCTGATTGCTCCTGTAAATGAAAAAAACATGAGAATACTTATTTTTTACGGGTTACCTGTTTTAAGATTCTTCATCAGTGAGAACATCATTTGCTTCCAGCATCCATACCATAAATGCAAAGCCCAAGAAAGGAAAAGGTAAACAGGTATCCATCTGAGTTTAAAAGCCAAAGAAAGAAAATAGAAACTGTTGGATTAAGTCACCTGCTGTGCTCATGCAGAGTACATGTTCACAAGCAATTCACATGTCTAGTGGCTGGAGTGTTTTAATAAAAGCCTCACTGTCAGGCTTCCCCTATTCAAGACAGTTGTGTTGTTCCCCTTCATTGCCTATCCCAAACACACACACACACACACACCCATGCGTGTGTGCATGCTTTAACAAACCTGAGTTTTCCATCTCTCTGTGGCCTGGTCAAGTATAAAATGCTTTATTTAAAATTATAAAGACAGCCTGACCAGGCGATGGCGCAATGGATAGAGCGTAGGGCTGGGATGTGGAGGACCCAGGTTCAAGACTCTGAGGTTGCCTGCTTGAGCGCGGGCTCATCTGGTTTGAGCAAGGCTCACCAGCTTGGACCCAAGGTCGCTGGCTCAAGCAAAGAGTCACTCGGTCTGCTGAGCAAAGAGTTACTCTGTCTGCTGTAGCCCCCACCCCCCGCCAAGGCACATATGAGAAATCAATCAATGAACAACTAAGGAACTGCAACAAAGGATGTTTCTATCTCTCTCCCTTCCTGTCTGTCTGTCCCTATCTGTCCCTCTCTCTGACTCTGTCTCTGCCACAAAAAAATTTAAAATTATAAAGATAACTAAAAAAGAACTAAAAATAAGAAAAATAATAAAATAATAAATATTCAGAGGCAGAGAGGAAGGGAAAAGAAGAGATACAGGAGGTAATAGAAATCCCCCTTCTTGCTTAGCAGAGACTTAATAGCTAGCTAAAGTCAATTTGCAAAATCAAGTAGTATAGACTGTGGCAGTTTAAAATGAAGGCTGCAAATCCTGTGGCAGTCTTCCCATCAAGTTGGTAGGTCTATGTCCCCTCCCCTTGAGTCTGAACAGGCTTTGTGATGCTCCAATCAATAGAGTTTGGTAAACGGGAAGTTATGTAACTTCTGAAGCTATGTCCTAAAAGGCCATGAAACTTCCAACTGGTTCACACGAGGTGCTCACAGCTTGAGTTAATCGTAATGTGTTAGTTAACATGAAGGGTGTTTGGGGATGAGATTAACATTTTAATCAGTGAACTTCGGGGACAAAGCAGACTGCACTCCATAATTTGGTTGGGCTTCATCCAATCCAACGAAACCTGAACAGGACATCAAGACTGTCCTCCCCAAGCAAGAGGAATTCTTGAGCAGGCTGCCTTCGATTTTCATCTGCACCACTGGTCCTCCTGAGCCTCCAATCTGCAAGTCCACACAGCAGATTTTGGACTTGTCAGCCTCTATAATCATGTGAGCCAATTCCTTGTAGTAAGTCAGTTTCTATAAACAGATACAAATCCTATGATTCTGTTTCTCTAAAGTAGCCTGAAAATAAGTCATTCACCGCATAAGGATGTTTCAGTCAATGTCAGATTGACATATATGAGGGTGGTCCCATAAGATACTTTTTAAGTACAATTTCCATTTTATTTTTTTCCAGAGAACTTTCCTTCAGTCCTTAAGGACTTAGCAGCTCCTTACATGGGCTTTGGTGGATGTCGTGGGCAGCACCCACAGGTCTAATAGCAGTGGATGTTTGGTCCTTCCGGGCTTCACAAGAACAATTCCTGACTACCTTGCTGTGAATGGCACACTTCACACTGCAATGCAGTTTCACATACAGCTTGGGAAGCACGTAGGCATCAAAGACACTTGCTTTGCAAATGTCCCTAACTGTTGCAGCCTCTACTATGTTTCAAATGATGAACTTCTTCATGGCCTAGTCCTTGGACACACACCAGACACAACTGGTGCAGTGAATAGGCTGCACGTGGCTGTGGTATTTTTTGGCACCACTGTCGTTGCTTCTTTTCTTGATCATCTTTAAAGTGAGGACCTGGGAGTGGTCCCCTATAAAGGAGCTGAAAACTTCTTATCACCTAGTGATATCATAACCATCGTCAAGTTATAGCACAATGTGTTACAAGTTTGCAGAAATGCTGGAATAAACAAACTTAGCTGGTATAATCAAATCTATTATGCTGACAATCATATAAATGTATAGTGCATATAATTCTATACAGTATACAATACTTGATAATGGCTATGTTCCCGCTTTAGATATTTATATACTATATTATTGATCATTGTTTTAAGGTGTACTCTTTCTACTTATTAAAAAAAGTCCGCTGTAGCCTGACCAGGCGGTCGTGCAGTGGATAGAGCTTTGGACTAGGATACTCTAAAGCAGTGGTCCCCAACCTTTTTTGGGCCACGAACCGGTTTAATGTCAGAAAATATTTTCACGGACCGGCCTTTAAAGTGGGACTGATAAATGTATCATGTGACCGAGACAAGCGTCAAGAGTGAGTCTTAGACGGATGTTACAGAGGAAATCTGGTCATTTTTAAAAAATAAAGCATTGTTCAGACTTAAATATAAATAAAATGGAAATAATGTAAGTTATTTATTCTTTCTCTGCGGACCAGTACCAAATGGCCCATGGACTGGTACCGGTCCGCGACCCAGGGGTTGGGGACCAGAGGACCCAGGTTCGAGACCCTGAGGTTGCCAGCTTGAGCACAGGCTCATCTGGTTTGAGCAAGGCTCACCAGTTTGAACTCAAGGTCACTGGCTCAAGCAAGGGGTCTCTCAGTCTGCCGCAGCCCCCCAGTCAAGACACATATGAGAAAGCAATCAATGAACAACTAAGGTGCTGCAACGAAGAATTGATGCTTCTCATCTCTCTCCCTTCCTGTCTGTCCCTCTCTCTGTCTGTCTCTGTCACAAAAAAAAAAAAAAAAAAAAGTCTGCTGTTGCCTGACCAGTGGATATAGCGACAGCCTGGGACATAGAGGACACAGGTTTGAAATCTCAAAGTCGCCAGCCTGAGCACGAGCTCATCTGGCTTGAGTGTGGAATCATAGACATGACCCCATGGTCGCTGGCTTGAGCCCAAGGTCACTGGATTGAGCAAAGGGTCACTGGCTCAGCTGTAGCCCGCCCCCCACCGTCAAGGCCCATATGAGAAAGTAATCAATGAATAACTAAGGTGACACAACAAAGAATCAATGCTTCTCATTTCTCTCCCTTCCTGTCTGTCCCTATCTGTCCCTCTCTCTGCCTCTCTCTCTCTCTCTAAAAAAAAAAAAAAAATCTGCTGTGAAACTATGTCGTGTTACACTGGCAGTAGTCTCATACATTTGGGGATTACTTTGTCTCTTGATTGCATCACTTTTTCACGTGCTTCATTTAATCTCATATTTTGTACAGTAACATGCTGTACAGATGATTGTAGCCTAAGAGCAATAGCCATATAACATAGGTATGGAGTAGGCTACGCAGTGTTTTTCAACTACAAGTCTGGTGGACCAGTACACCAGAAATTTCATGCTTGTCCAAGAAAGTGTTAACTACCCTGTTGTATAAGATTATAGACTTAATGATGTTAGTCAAATTTGCCTAGGCTCAGGGTGATTTCTGCCTTAGCAGTCTCTGAAATAATTCAAGGACTTTTCTTCAGTCCCATTTTCACCTGTCCTCAAGTATAAAAAGGTTGAAAACCACTGGGCTATATATACCATCTAGGTTTGTGTAAGTACATTCTTTGATGTTCACACAACAATGAAATCGCCCAGCAATGCACTTCTTAGAATGCATCCCCATCATTACGTGGAACACAACGACACGTGGTGGAATCTGGTGGACATTTAAGTAGTCTGACTGTCTAGGGCCACGATGTTTAAGTAGTCATAGGTACATGCTCTGGTCAAGCATCAACATTGACCATGCGCCTTCCAGTCATCCCCTGCCAAGGCATACAACACGGGAGCAAAACCTTCTTGGACTCTCCAGACAGTCCCATTCACTAGCTAAAACACCTCAGAGACCTCAGTCAACATCACAAGGGGCAAAAGAACCCAGCCAAGCCCTGCCTGAATCCGACTCATACAATCCATAATACCAGAAAATAATTGTTTTTGTTTGTTTGTATTTTAGCGAGAATGAGAGACAGACAGGAAGGGAGAGAGATGAGAAGCATCAACTCATACTTGCAGTGCCTTAGTTGCTCATTGATTGCTTTCTCATATGTGCCTTGATGGGGGGAGGGTCCTCTAGCTGAGCCAGTGATCTCTTAGCTCTAGCCATGACCTTGGGCTCAAGCCAATGACCTTTGGACTCAAGTCAGTGACCATGAGGTCATGTCTATAATCCTACACTCAAGCCACCCACCCCACGCTCAAGCCAGATGAGCCCATGCTCAAGCCAGCAACCTTGAGGTTTCAAACCTGGGTCCTCAGTATCCCAGGTCAAATGCTCTATCCACTGCACCACTGCCTGGTCGGGCAGGAAATAATTGTTTAAGCCATTAAATTTCAAGGTAATCTGTTCAATGATAACCAGCAGAAGAACTAAAAACATAGTCAACAGTTAAGATATTATGAACTGGGATCAGAGAGGAATGATGGGTTTAGTTTTCATTTTAAACCCTCTTGTTTTTTGCATTCATACAATGTGCAACTATGACTTCAGAAATTTAATATCACTGTATTGTATAACCAAAATTTGCTAAGACAGTAAGTATTCTAACACAGAATATATATAATGATGATGTTTTAATTAACTAAATGGGAGGGATTTTTTCACAATGTGTACATATATCAATCATGATGTGTACTTTATCTTACAATTTTACTTGTTAATTATACCTCAGTAAAGCTGAAGGGAAATTTTTTTTAATTAAAGAAACAACAGCAAATGTGTTTAGCATATACTGTATATCAGTATGTATGTGTATGTCTTCTATGTATTATAACTCATTTAAATCTCACAATAATCTCATAAGGGAGGTGATTTTTATTATGCCCATTTTAGAGATGGGAAATTGAGGCACAGAGATTTTCATTAACTATACCAACAGCACACATCGAGCAGCAGAATATAGACTGAAACCAGTCAGCCTGAATCCAGATCTACATTTTCACAAAGATCACCACACTGGCTCAGCAGTCACAAGCCGTGGATAAAGGTACACTCTCAAACTGCCGTTCATGTGGGTCTCCAAGCGTGTGACTGACCACACTTACTTTTTGTCAAGTACTGCTGGACTGTCTTGCTTCTTCAAAAGCTACTATCTAAACTGCTCTGCCCTTTAATCTTCACCTGTACAGTTTTCAAGGTCCAATGTCTCTAAATATCACCCAAATCTCTCAGCATTAATGTCTCCATCCCCTACATTTCCAGAATGAGCCGTTTATATCGGGTGTCTCCATCCTTCTGATTCCTACACTATAATTCCTTTATTGTGTGTGAGAGAGATAAACAGAGACAGAAAGAGTCAGAGAAAGGGACAGGCAGGAAGGGAGAGAGATGAGAAGCATCAATTCTTTGTTACAGCACCTTAGTTTTTCATTGATTGCTTTCTCATATGTGCATTGACTGGGGGGCTACAGCAGACTGAGTGACCCCTTGCTCAAGCCAGCGACCTAGGGCTCAAGCTGGTGAGCTTTGCTCAAACCAGATGAGCCCACGCTCAAGCAGGCAACCTCGGGGTTTCTAACCTGGGTCCTCCGCATCCCAGTCCAACACTCTACCCACTGTGCCACCGCCTGGTCAGGCCTATTCATTTTTTTTTTTTTAAGATTTTATTTATTGGTTTTAGAGAGAGGAGGGAAAGAGTGAGATCATAGCTGCTTTATTTTGGTTGTTCACTGACTGCTTGTGGTATGTGCCTTGACCAGGCAAGCCTGGAGTTTCAAACCAACGACCCTCAGAGTTTCCAAGTCGATGTTCTACCCACTGTGCCACCACAAGTCAGGCCCTTCTACAATGCTTATCTTTATATTTCCCCACTTTTGTGAATTCTGTGAGGCTCTTTGCTCTAAGCATTTTTCCGCCTTTGTACTAATTTGCTTATTTTCAGTACCTTCTGAATAAAGAATGGTAAGGAAACAGCATTGGTCAGAGTAGTCCGTGTACCATTAATCTCTCCAGAGATGAACAGTGGTTTCTTTTCTTCAGAGAGACCTGTTCCCTAGCCACTTTCTAAAGATCCCTTTAAAGTTCAGCTCAACCCTACTGTTAGTTCATGGAAGCCAATACTAACCAACAAGTCTTTTGACTCAGAACTCATATAAGCACTCAATAAGTGAACTAAACACTACTTTGTCACATAAGAATTCTGCCAAGCCCTGGCCGGTTGGCTCAGTGGTAGAGTGTCAGCCTGGCGTGCAGGAGTCCCAGGTTCAATTCTCAGCCAGGGCACACAGGAGAAGCTCCCATCTGCTTCCTCCACCCCTCCCCCTCTCCTTCCTCTCTACTCTCTCTTCCCCTCCTGCAGCCAAGGCTCCACTGGAGCAAAAAGTTGGTCCAGGCGCTGAGGATGGCTCCGTGGCCTCTGCTTCAGGAGCTAGAATGGCTCTGGTCGCAACAGAGCGACGCCCCAGATGGGCAGAGCATCGCCCCCTGGTGGGCATGCCAGGTGGATCCTGGTCGGGCGCATGCGGGAGTCTGACTGCCTCCCTGTTTCCAACTTCAGAAAAAAGAAAAAAAAAATTCTGCCAAGGAGGTATTGTTAATTTTTATACTAATTTCTGAATGATTCTTATATGCCCTAAAGCTCCTAGTTTAGTACCTTTGCAAAAAATATCCTATAAAGAAAAATACTATGTGACTGGTTCAGGAGATTACAATAAAAGTTATATTTATGCTGGCTATCAAGAAGATATCAGGGTCAAGCTCACCATTATTTTGAGAATTTGCAACTTAAACTAATGAGACACTTTCTGCAAGTAACATATTAGCAATTTAGAGATTTCTTTAATGAATTCTATACTAGATTCATGGACAACTTGATTCTGCAGGTAGCAATTCAACAATAAGAATTGTCAAAAGGAAAGCCTCTAGTTTATGAAATAATTCAAAGAAGTAGAAAAACTATGTACAAAAGATGATTGCTGCAGCAATATACACCAGTAAAACTACAAAATTTAACACACATTTTCAATGTTGGGTAAATTATTAAATGAAAACATAACGAGGAAACTGTGAACCTAAACAGGGATTAAAAAGTCATGGAGATTGGAGCAACATTAAGATACAGTGTGAAAATAAAAACAAAATATAAAATTGAATATTCGCATTATGACTACATAGAAAGATGAACAGATATGGAAAAACCACTGAAATCGAACACAACTGAATAAAATCAGTTTACCGAATTGGGTTAGTATGGGTCATCTTTTGTCCATTTTCCAAAATCTGTTAAGTGTACTGCTTTCGCTATCTAAAAAGTGATAAAACAGGCTCTGGCCGGATTGCTCAGTTAGTTAGGGCAGTGGTTCCCAACCTTTTTTGGGCCACGAACCAGTTTAACGTCAGAAAATATTTTCACGGACCGGCCTTTAGGGTGGAACAGATAAATGTATCACGTGACTGAGACAAGTGTCAAGAGTGAGTCTTAGACAGATGTAACAGAGGGAATCTGGTCACTTTTTAAAAATAAAACATCGTTCAGACAAATATAAATAAAAGGGAAATAATGTAAGTTATTTATTCTTTCTCAGTGGACCGGTACTGGCCCGCAGCCTGGGGGTTGGGGACCACTAGGTTAGGGCATCATCAACCCAATACAGCAAGGTTGTGGTTTAATCCCCAGAGTACATGCAAGAATCAACCAATGAACGCATAAATAAGTGGAACAACAAATTGATGTTTCTCTTTTTCTCTCTTTTCCTAAGTCAATAAAAATAAAAAATTTGAAAGAATTTTATCTTTAAAAAATAAAATGAATTTTTTAAAGGATAGGACAGAGCTCTCACACACTGCTGTTAAAATTATAAATCATACAACTGTTTTGCAATCTGTTTAGCAGTATCTTCTAAACTGAACATTAGTTCAGAATTCACCAATTCTACTCCCAAGCACATACCCAATACAAGCGTGTACCTGTTTATCAAGACATATTACTAAAATGTCCTTCTAGTCACACAATTCACCAATGACAAAATTTGGAAATAACTCAAATGTCCATCAACCCTAGAATGATTAAACAAATTGGGGTATAATAACACAATGGAATACTGGCCAGCAATTATGATTGAACTATAGCCACATGCAACAACATGGCTAAATCTCACAAGGAATGTTGAAGAAACAAGATACACACACACACACACTATAATCCCATTGATCCCATGTACACAGAGGACAAAAACAGGCAAAACTAATCTGTAGTCACACTAGCTCTTGGGAAGAGGTAGCAATTAGAAGAGTTGAGGGGTCTTCTGCAGGAGGCAATGTTCTGCTTCTTGATCTTGGTGCTACTTGTAAGTTTATGTGCATCTTGTAAATACTTGTCCTACTGTATGTTACAGTTCAATTTTTAAAACTACTTAAAAAAAAAAAAAGATGGCATAAGCCAAGCCACCCACACAAGAGGCATAAAATTTCCTGTAACATTTGAAACTAAGTTGGCTTCTTTGATTGGAGAGCCTAAGAAAAGTGTGGTGGTTCTTGCGTAACTTACCTAGCTTCAACTCTGCTCACAAAAACGTGATTTTTAAAACATGCACAAATAATCCACCAAATGCCTGAGTCAAGTATCTGTTAATTTTTCAGAGATCCCTTTTGCTGCTTCTGAGTCTTTCCATCCTACTGTTACTCCATCTCAACAGACCTCAGCTCTCACAAACACTCCCCTTTCAGCCATTCTCCTACCCCTTCCCCAATTCCTTGAATTTCCTTTAACTAGATCCTTTCTCCTCCTCCTCCTCCCTGGACTGGGGAATTAATGCCTAACAGTTCAGTTCATTTGACTACCAGCAAGCAGATGCTGATAACTCAGGAAATGAACCTAAGTCTCCAAAGTATAGATTCTAGTCACCATTTGCCTGTGATTTCTTTCTTTGGGGCCATTTTGGATGATTTAAAACAAAACTATTTTTAAATCTGCAGTCCTTTTTCCCTCCAACATCTCCCTCCCCCACAACACAAATGCAAATACACACACACACACACACACACACGCACACAACTCACTTTTGCTGAGGCAAAACCTCAACTAGGGTGATTTGTGGACTTGGCAAATCTAGAGTGCAGAAAGAGTGTCCCAAAGCACCTTTGTGCCTTATGAGGATAAATCGCACTCCTAATTTGCGTATCCTTAAACGAGGCAATTATTCTTCCACTGTGGGCTTCTTCGCTATTCTCAGACTTTTTTTTTTTCCTCAGACATTTTAATCTTGACATAGGACAGCCTATACTTAATTTTTCTTCCACTGCTTTAGCAGCAGCACCTTTCCCCAAATCCATTAAGCCGAAAAGAACTGGAGTTAATAATTTCTCTGTTTTCTCAGTCTCTATCTCGGGAAAACTTCACCTTAAAATGAGGGAGTATTTGGCCGGGGAAGAGGCAATGGAGTGACTGCTAATGGACAACTCTTAATGGGTATGGGGTGTTTCTTTTTGGAAAATGTCTGCAATGAGATAGTAATGGTAACTGTGTAACCTTGTGAATATACTAAAACCCCCTTTTCTACTTTAAAAAGGTAAATTTATGGCACGTTTATTATAGCTGACTTTTAAAAATAAAGGTGGAGGAGTGCCCAAATGTATTAGAAAAAGTTAGATGAATTAACAACTAACAGGAAAAATGCTAAGTATCACCTAAAAATCAAGTTGAAGCAGCACATGAATTAAAAATGAGAAAACCAGCCCTGATTGCAATCCAGCTCAGAGGTTGGGGACGGTGGGTTGGTGGATGAAGGTGAGATAAGAAACTCCTTGTGAGTCTAGCACTCTCGTTCTGATATTATTTTATTATACAAGATAGACCTCCGTGGCGCCGATGTGCAGAGAGTGAACGCTGGGGGACGCCATAGATTGTTTTTCATGCTAGCGCAGCCAAAGCCCTCACCAAGTCCCCTTGGTGCAGCAGAGTTCTTGCTGACCTGCAAGACTCACCGCGAAGAGTTGCCTCGTAAAGTTCCACGGGGACCTAGGTGGAGTGGGATGAACGGTCAAGTAGAGGAGGTGGCTGCCCAGAGCGCACCATTCCCTACGCACTTGCCTAAGTGGCATCATAGAGGCGGGCGTTCAGGGACCAAGTCCGTTTAAGAGCACTTTAACCCTCCTTCAACCTGACGCCGAGGATCCTCCTGAAGTCCACGCTGTCTGGACTGGGTTCGGCGGACGCCGCAGACCCCCGGCTTCCGCACCCCTCCCCCACCTCCCGGCCACTCAAACTCTGGCCGGAGTAATCTCCCAGTCGGCTGAGGGCGGGTCGAGGCCACCTGCCGCTGTGGGACAGAGGGATAAAGAGGTCGACCGCCAGTCCCTCCTGTGGAGCTGAGACCTTCAAGGGAAGACATCTCAGAGAGGGTCTTCCACTCCATCCCAAACTGATAAAGGGCCCGGGGACACCAAAGGGCCGTGCGCCCCGCCCGGGGCCGCACTTTCCCGCTGCCCCGAACCTTGCGCGCCGCGCTCCCCTTGCACAGGGCCGAGCACCAGCGTCGCAGCGCGCACCAAACCCCGGTGACCCAGTCCCGGGGCCCGTTCTAAGGCCGCCGAGGGAACCGAGAAAGCGTCCGCGGAGCTGCCCTCCGCCCCCTCCACGGACGCCGTGCGCCCCCGGCACGCGCCAAGTTTGCCTCGCTGGGCGGAGGCCGGTCCAGAGCAGAGGTCGGAGCCCGGGCAACCCCCCAGCCAACACGCCGGAGTTTGCCGCGCACCGCAGCCCCCGGCTTAACTCACCTCCAAACGCTGCTCTCAACCTGCCGCGCGGAGTGGGCAACTCGCGGGCCCCGCCGGGCGCCCGGACCTCGGAGGAGGGGCGGCGCGGAGGGCGGGGCCAGCACGGCCGGCCCGCGCCAGAATTAAACTCCGCAACACACCGGACCCACCCGGGCCCTGAGACCACGGCAGAGGCAGAGACGTCTAGGGAGATTGGTAAGCCTCAGACGCCGGGTGGGAAAGGACTGTGACTGCGTCCCGGAGCCGGGCGGGAGGAAGCACTAGGCGGCCCTGAAACCTCCAGAAAACCTGGCTCTTCTACGGCGCTTCTTTGTACGTGAGAGCCGGACGATGGGCGGGTCTCAGTGCGCCTGCGCGCGTCGCCAACCCCCGGCAGTGCCCACGGGGCACCTCCGCGTACCGCCGCCGCCGCACCTGGCCCGCAGGCCTCGGCAAGGTCAGACCTGGCGGAGGAGCTCCCTCCGCCCCGACACGTTCCTTCTGCCACGTGTGTCTGCTTATTCCGAGGAGTTAGGGAATAGCCCATCCCCCAATGAAACGGCTCAGTTCAGATCTCTGACCCGGAGACATCCCTGGACGCGGCTCGAGTGGCATGTTTAACGCTCCCGTTTAGTGCCTTTTTACTGCCAGCTCCTTCCATTCCGCTAAGAATTATTGGCCCTGTGGCTGTGGGGTTGTTTTCCTGCTGTGGGTGGAAGATGGCCTCTAGAGCGTCCAGGGGTCTCGTTCCTGCAGGTGCCTGCCTCAAGAGGAACGATCTCTGGGGTGGCCCTAAGCCTCCCGCGTTCCCTGGACCTGCCTTGTGGCTTCCGTGCTTTCGCTCCTGCTTGGCCGAGGGACAGAATCCTCCGTCGAAAGGAGAGGGTGCGTGGCCAGAAGGGCGCAGGTGTTCGGGAAACTCCAAAGAAAATGCATTGCCTTTCTGGGGAACTGAGTGAGGACCAAACTATGACGTCAGACACTGGATTCACAGCAAGTGTCAGTGGGTGCAAAAGACATGAGTAGGGATTAAGAAGCAGTGCCTTGAGTCTTCTTTCAACTTGAAGGTGTCTTGAATAAACAGGACGGGAGGAGCTACCTAAAAACCAAGTATTACTAAGATAGAAATCATTAATGCCAGTTCTCTAATCACTGACTTTCTTGAGGAGGGGCAGAGGAAGACCCCAAGCTCCCTTCCACAGCACACACTCAGCAGCCCGTGTACACAGGTCCCAAGTCAGTTAAAGTGAAGTGTCCTCAAAGCACAAGTTGAAATGCTGGCCTCTGGAGAGAAGAGACTGGCAAAATCAATGCTTCTCTACTTGTTTGTGGAAAAGCACTCCTGCAAATTCCTGAAATTGATGGCCCCTGCCTATTAAGAGGACAGGCAAAGGGCAGCTGAAAGATAATGGAGACAGAAAATCTTCTTTTTAGTCACAACCCCTTTGCCAGCTCACCAGGGAACAGTAAATAAACTCCTCTAGGCCTCAGTTTCTTCATCTCTAAAACGGGGCATATAAATTCAATAAGCCCCCTCTGAAATACCCCTGCGCGACCACCATAACAACACCACGGTCCTGGTGGGGTAGCTCAGTTGGTTAGTGAATCTTCAGGATATGCTAAGGTTGCAGGTTTGATCCCCAGTCAAGGCACATGCAATAATCAATTAATGCATAAATAAGTGGAACAGCCCTGGCCGGTTGGCTCAGTGGTAGAGCGTCGGCCTGGCGTGCGGGGGACCCGGGTTCGATTCCCGGCCAGAGCACATAGGAGAAGCGCCCATTTGCTTCTCCACCCCACCCCCTCTTTCCTCTCTGTCTCTCTTCCCCTCCCACAGCCAAGGCTCCATTGGAGCAAAGATGGCCTGGGCGCTGGGGATGGCTCCTTGGCCTCTGCCCCAGGCGCTAGAGTGGCTCTGGTCGCGGCAGAGCGACGCCCCGGAGGGGCAGAGCATTGCCCCCTGGTGGGCAGAGCTTCGCCCCTGGTGGGCGTGCCGGGTGGATCCCGGTGGGCACATGCGGGAGTCTGTCTGACTGTCTCTCCTCGTTTCCAGCTTCAGAAAAATACAAAAAAAATAAGATAATAAATAAATAAATAAATAAATAAATGGAACAACAAATCATTGTTTCTGTCTCTCACCCCCTTCCTCTCTCTCAAATCAATTTAAAAATTCTAAAGTTATCTTTAAAAATAACCTAGACATGTTTTCTTTGAATATATGTACCCTGATTTATTAATGTCATCCCATTAACATTAATAAATTTTTTTTTAAATAAATAAATAAATAAATACCCACCCCCCTCCAATTTCTATGATTCTATGAAAAAAATACTAGCCCTGGCTACACTTCATTGGTTGGAGTGTCATCCCTATACCCGGAGGTGGCTGGTTTGATCCGAGGTCAGGACACATGCAATGTATGTCTCTCTCTCTCTCTCTCTCTCTCTCTCTCTCTCTCTCCCCCTCCCTCCCTCCCTTCCTCCTTGGGTATGCTGCAGGTAGGAATCAATTTAAAAAAAATTTTTTTTAGGTGAGAGGAGGGGAGATGGTGAGGCAGACTCCCGCAGCGCCCTGATGAGGATCTACCTGGCAACCCTATCTGGGGCACATGCTCCACTACCTACCAAGCTCTTGAGGCTGATGCATTTTAAGGCGTACAGGTGGTGAGGGTTGGGGGGACCCTGGAACCAATGCAGCCACAGGCTGCAGAAGGGGAAGAGGGAGAGAAGAGGGAGAGTAGAGGGGTGGCAGAAGCAGATGGTCACTTCTGTGTGCCCTGACCGGGAATTGAATCCCAGACACCTATATGCCAGGCGAATGCTCTATCTGCTGAGCCACTGGCCAGGGCCTAAAAAATTTTTTTGAAATTAGAAAATAATACTTCTTCCCAAAGATGATGAGTAGGAAAGGGAAAATTGGGGGTGGGGGTGCCTCCTACATACACAAAATGGTCTGTACCCTTTATTTCCCCTACCTTAGAGTTAGTAAGCATTTATTTAACAGGTCCTCAGAAGTTTGCAAATCAAATCAAAAGTATTGCAGCTCCTGAAATTTTAATGGGTTTATATTTGAAAGTTCATTTTTGTATTGAGATACAATTTACATACCATAAATTTACTCTTAAAGGGTATAATTCGATTATTTTGAGTTATTCACAAAGTTATCCAACCATCACTACTATCTAATTCCAGAACACTTTCATTATTCCAATAAAAAATCCATTAGTCATTCCCCAGTCTCCCTACCCCCACCTTTAGTCTCAGGCAACCATTCATCTACTTCCCTCTTTATGGATTTGCCTTTTCTTGACATTTCATACAAATACTAGCCCTTGGGTCTGGCTTCTTAACATTAACATATTTGCAGGGTTCATCAATGCTGTAGTATGTATCAGTAATTCATTCCTTTTATAGCTAAATAAAATCCTGTTGTATGAATAATACCATTATTTATCCATTTATACATTGATGGACATTTTAGATTGCTCCTACTTTTTGGCTCTTATAAACAATGCTGCTATGAACATTCATATACAAGTTTTTGTGTAAATATTTGTTTTCATTTCTCTTGAGTATACCTAGGAGTAGAATTTCTCAGCTAAATGGTAACTAATGATTTTAGGAACTAAAACATTTTCAAAGTAGCTATACTATTTTGCATTCTCATTATTAGGATTCCAATTTCTCCAAATCCTTGAAAACAGTTGTTAATGTTATCTTTTTTATTATTTCTATCCTAGTAGGTATGAAATGATACTTTCTGGTTTTAATTTGCCTTTACATAATGACTGATGATGTTGAGCATTTTTTCATATTCTTATTGGCCATTTGTATATCTTCTTTGCAGAAATGTCTATTCAATCCTTTGTCCATTTTTAAATTTTTATTCTTGAATTGTAAGAGGTCTTTTCTTATATCTGATAACTGATACTAGTTCTTTATCTGATATGTGACTTGTAAATTTTTCTCCCATTCTATGGATTGTCATTTTATCTTCTTGGGTACCCTTTGAAACACATATTTTTTTTTAATTTTCTTTATTCATTTTAGAGAGGTGTGGGGGGCGGGGCAGAGAGACAAGCAGGTGGAGAAGCAGGAAGCATCAACTCCAGCATGTGCCTTAACCAAACAAGCCTGGGTTTTCGAACTGGCGTTCTCAGTGTTCCAGGTCGATGCTTTATCCACTGCACCACCACAGGTGATGCCCACTTACGGTTTTAATTTGATAGTTATATATGTTTGCAATATAACATAAGCTGACACAATAGTTTCTCAGACTGTAAAAGTAATATGTATATACCCATTATAAAAACAAAACTTTGGGAAAATATTTTTTTTAAAAGATAAAGACAGAATAACAATCACTTATAGCTGCATCACCTAGCTATAACCACTGTTAAGATTATAACAAATTTCCTTCAGGCCCTTTTTAACACACATTGGGTTTTTTTATTTACAGTCACCCCCAATGACAACATGTGGCCCTGCTCTATACCCCTGGGGTCATAATGAGGACTATCTTCCTGGCGACATCCCTGTGTTTAGAATATTTTCCTCTCCCTCCTTTCCCATCAAAACTAATTTGTCCTGTGCCCATTTCCTCTGGATTCAGTTAAGCTATATGGTACATTAATAATAAATGTGACCATAAGTTATACAAGATTTGCAGTTAAAGAGTAACTGCCCTGGTCCTGAGATATATCCTATCAGACTACTTGCATGTTGGACCTTTACATAATGCATTTAGGTATCTGCCATATACTGGGAATTGTGTACCATAGCAGCAGCTAGCTCCTTGTCCATTAAATGGAAATATTACCACTGTGCCTGCTTAGCCAAGTTGCAGGAAGGATCAGACCTCACAGAGTGAGTCAAGCCAGAATGGGCCTTGGGTAAGCTGCAGGTAGGAATCTAGAGCACTGAGCGTCTCAGACATCAGGCCCACTGAGGTACACGGCAGCAAGTAGATTATTCAGGGGACAGTGAGGAAGACTCCCAGGCACGAAGTCACCAAAGTCCTACCAAACCTTTTGGGCAGGCCCTGGAAGTAATTTCCTTCCATACTCTTTTTCACTTCACTTTTTTTTTTTTTTTTACAATGAATACCACAGTTATAATTGAGTTGTTGTTTTTTAAGTTTTTGTCATTCTCAAATATTTTAGCGATGTTGAGGGTAGAGGTTTTTGTCTGGCTTCATGCCAGAGTATTCACGAGAAACCATGGTGACAAGGTGTGTGTGTGTGTGTGCTTGCACATACAAACCTTGGTTACAAGTGAGCCTCAAAGAAAGTAAACTGGGGAGCAGAGGGGATTGTGCAGTTGAGACAGCTGGATTCACCACCTGTAGATCCTTTTCCAATGTCAACCTTCGGGGTTCTAGATGTTACTAAGGAAAGCTGTGTGTTCCCTCTTACCAGAGTCTTACTGCCACTCAGGGGTCTTCATTTTAGGGAGCATATATTAATATGACAAAATGCTAGCCTGTGACTCAGGACCTGGAAGACTTACTGACAGCCAATGGCTCTTAGTTCCCTCTTCCAAAACAGTGCTTCAGCCTGCCTCGCTGGAGAAAGCAAAAGTGGAGAAGCTGAAGGGAAGAGTCCCCGTGGCAGACTCTGCTCCTCTGTAACCCAAAGCTCGCTCAGATTTCACTAGTTGCTTTCTCTAGTTAGTTATAAGTATTATGAAGTTTCAGGAATGAGTGTCAAAGCTAGTTGCTGCCTGTGTCAGAAAGCACATAATTCTAATTTTTTTTTAATTTATTCACTTTATTTATTTATTTTTTTCAGAGAGAGGGATAGACAGGGACAGACAGACAGGAACGGAGAGAGATGAGAAGCATCAATCATTAGTTTTTCATTGCACGTTGCAACACCTTAGTTGTTCATTGATTGCTTTCTCATATGTGCCTTGACCATGGGCCTTCAGCAGACCGAGTAACCCCTTGCTGAAGCCAGCGACCTTGGGTTCAAGCTGGTGAGCTTTTCCTCAAGCCAGATGAGCCCGCACTCAAGCTAGTGACCTCAGGGTCTCGAACCTGGGTCCTCTGCATCCCAGTCCAATGCTCTATCCACTGCGCCACCGCCTGGTCAGGCAAAGCACATAATTCTAAATAGAGAAAGAAAAAAGGACCTAATTTATCTCAACCTTTTAACGTAATAGCCTCCCACTTGTGGTTCCTGGAAATAACTATTTGAAAGTTAAAGGGCCTGTTGATTCATTTGCTTTTGTTATTTTACAAATAAGTTGCTGTTCAGTTTGCATTAAGCTGCAACTCTGTTTGAATATGTTTTATAGGTTGCTGAAGGACAGAACCCTAGTTCAGGAAATTTGAGCTAAGAGTAATCTTTATTCATAATTATAATCTTCATTTTGTCATTGTTACTATTATAAAATATGTAGAGAGGATTCAAAAGGTATATGACATTCTCCTAGGATGCTAAGTGGAGGGATTATGTGTACAAGCCTATCCCTGTAGAGCCTCTATATTTAGAACATTTATTTAACCAATATTTATTGAAGGCCTCCTGTGCCAGAAGCACTAGGTTCAGCTTTATAAAGGATACAAAGAATCCCAAGAAACTTCCTGTCTTTTGGGGGAGTTAATACATGTACAAAATTAACTGTAATTGTAACAGACTTTGGCTTGAGAGAGATATAAAGTATTATTATAGTTTAAACAATATAATTTTAATAATTGATAATACTTATTGAGACTTACTTCTCCTGTGAGGTGGGCATGATTGTTATCCAAAATTTGTAAAAATAAAGATGGAGGTTGAAATGCCTGCAGGAAGCCACTGTGTGAAGTGGTGGAGGCAGGATCCGAACCCGGGTTGCCAGAATCAGACAGAGCCAGAACGCAGCACTAATAACTTCCAGCTAGGATAGTATGTGCATAACATTAGAAAAATGTTAGTGATAGCTTGCACTGAGTCATGATTACTGAAGCTATTTCTTCCTTGGCAAGGAAATCTTGATCTGGTGACCTTTTAGAGTGACTTTGACCTCATAGCACCGTTCTCTAACTCAGTAGTTTTCAAGTCACTGAGCTGTCTTTTGAGCCTCAGAGTCTTTTAATCAAAGAAATTTTTAATGGAAGATAAAAATGAAGGTTCTCTGAGTGAAGCTTAGGGATAGGGGAGTCTTCCAGGGTGGTGGGGAAGGAAGCAGGCTACCCCGCATTCAAGTGACAATTATCACAGCTGAAACCTAGTAAGGAACACTGATGTCAATACAACCTCAGTCTTGTCACTAAAGAAGTGTTGACTTTTCTCCCCATTAGCAAGGGCTGCATCTCATTCAATAGATTGATGGCCATGAGACTGATGAGGTTTTAGAATTAGTCATGTTTAATGTTTCTTGATATAGTTAAATGTAGCACTCCTTTAATCATGAATTATTTTTTAAATGTTAAAGAGGACTTGCTTATCTGGTGGTCCTCAAAACCTTGTCAGAAGGTGGGGAAAGTCAAAGATTGAGCCCCAGGACTGACCAAGGTGGAGAAATGATGGCTCCCTGCTCCTGGACTCGAGTTACGTCAGAGATTTTTACTGAATACTGTATTCAAAGGAGACCTGGTACATATAACACAGTGTTGAATTTCAGCAAAGAAGGGCTTCGTCAACTTTTCTTTTCCAGGCACAGCCTGACAAAGCACAGCCAAAAGAGGGAAGGCGAATGCTGAAGGGGAGGAGGCAGCCTCAGGGCCTGGGGACACAGCTTCAGTTCGGGAGTGGTACCCTCTCTGAAATTCAGCTTTTTTTTTTTTTTTTTTTCATTTTTCTGAAGCTGGAAACAGGGAGAGACAGTCAGACAGACTCCCGCATGCGCCCGACCGGGATCCACCCGGCACGCCCACCAGGGGCGACGCTCTGCCCACCAGGGGGCGATGCTCTGCCCATCCTGGGCGTCGCCATATTGCGACCAGAGCCACTCTAGCACCTGGGGCAGAGGCCAAGGAGCCATCCCCAGCGCCTGGGCCATCTTTGCTCCAATGGAGCCTTGGCTGCGGGAGGGGAAGAGAGAGACAGAGAGGAAAGCGCGGCGGAGGGGTGGAGAAGCAAATGGGCGCTTCTCCTGTGTGCCCTGGCCGGGAATCAAACCTGGGTCCTCCGCACGCTAGGCCGACGCTCTACCGCTGAGCCACCCGGCCAGGGTGAAATTCAGCTTTGAGACTTAGAGCCAAAGCAGTTACTTATAGGATTTTTCCAAGGTTTTATTGTCCATTGTCATTTTTAAGAATGCCGGGAAACAGAATTCTAAAAAGCTATCATTATTGTTATCTTGATAAATAAATTTGTCCAGATCCTTTGCGTTCACTGTCTTAGGTTGGCCAGAAGGGCAGTTCACTTACCTAACCAATGCACATACATGTTCACTATCTGTTCTAGTCTGTGAACCTTAGGAGGACTCCCCACTCTGTCTTGTCCATCTTTTATGTATCTAAGAGCAAGGACCCAGTTTATTCAACTCTCAGCACATTGCCCAGCTGACTGGAACTATTTTTATTATGCCAGTTATTATTCTGCTTTATTTTGAACATTGAAAGTAACACAAGTATCCTACAGTAGGGAATGTTTGAGATTATGTGACATAGCTATAGGAAAGATTGCTAAATAGCCAGTAAAAATGCTAAGAATGTTGAATCTGTTAGAATTTACGAAATAATTCTAAGGAGACAATCAAATACAAAGAAAAGTGTATACACTGATAACAACTATGTAAAAAAGTAAATGTGTGTGAACTACCAAGGGTCAGCAGATTTACAGATCAAAAGTGACTGAAATAGGTTACGATCCAATAAATTCTTTACTTTTAATTTTTTTAGTGAGAGGGACAGATAGGGACAGACAGACAGGAAAGGAAAAAGATGAGAAGCATCAATTCTTTATGTGGTACCTTAGTTGTTCTTTGATTGCTTTCTCATATGTGCCTTGAAGGGGGGCAAGGGGTGCTACAACCAAGCCAGTGACCCCTTGCTCAAGCCAGCTACTTGGGCTCAAGCCAGCAACTATGGGGTCATGTCCATGATCTCATGCTCAAGCCAGTGACCCCACACTCAAGCTGGTGAGAACATGCTCAAGCCAGATGAGCCCATGCTCAAGCAGCAACTTCAGGATTTCGAACCCAGGTTTTCTGCATCCCAGGCCTGCACTCTATCCACTGTGCCACCACCTCATCAGGACCAATAAATTCTTTATATTCAAAAGTTAATTAAAGAATACATACAGCCTGACTGGGGGTGGCGCAGTGGATAGAGCGTTGGACTGGGATGCGGAGGACCCAGGTTCGAGACCCTGAGGTTGCCAGCTTGAGTGCGGGCTCATCTGGTTTGAGCAAGGTTCACCAGCTTGAGCCCAAGGCCGTTGGCTCGAGCAAGGGGTTACTCAAACTGCTGTAGCCCCCCTCACCCCCCCCCAGTCAAGGCGCATATGACAAAGCAATCAACGAACAACTAAGGTGCCTCAACAAAAAATTGATGCTTCTCATCTCTCTCTCTTCCTATCTGTCCCTCTTTCAGACTCTCTGTCTCTGTCACAAAATAAATTAATCAATTAAAATGCTTTAAAAAAAGAATACATACATGCATATAATTGTATTAGTTATTTATTGCTATATAAACCAATCACCCCAAGACTTAGAAGCTTGAGACAATAAACATCTCACAGTTTCTGAGCTATCAGGAATCTGGGAGCTGCTGAGTTGGACAGCTCTGGCTCAGGGTGGTCTCCCATGACACTGCGGGCAAAATGACACTGATGGCTGCAGTCATCTGAAGGCTTGTTCAGCCTGTCCAAGAAGGCTCTCGCTCCTATGGTCCTTGGCAAAAGCCCTCAGTCCTTTCATGTGAACCTCTTCCCTCCATAGAAGACCTCTTCATAGGGCTGCTCATGACAAGGCATCTGGCTTCCCCAGAAGCAAGTGATGAGAGAGAGAATAGCCAAAATGGTAGCTGCAATGTCTTTTACAACCTAATGTCAAAAGTGACCTCGACCTACCATCACTCTGCCATATTGCATGGTTGCCTAGACCAGCCGTGGGGTAATGTGGGAGGAGACTGAAGAAGGGATGGGGTGGCTACTAGAGACAGGGATCACTGGGGATCATGTAGAATGGCTATTATAATAATAATGACCTTTTTGCTCAAAACTGTGTTTAGATTATTAAATATACATTTGAGATATACACTGAAATAGATATATTTCAAAAATATTTAATCCTCTTAATTATACTTTTCCAAAAAAATTCATTTTTAATACTTTTTATGTACCAAGCACTATGCTAAGCACCTTATAGACTCCTTCTAGTCATAGATTTTGTTTTTTTATTTTATTTTAATGGGGTGACATTGATAAATCAGGGTACATATTGTTCAGAGAAAACATCTCCAGGTTATTTTGACATTTGATTATGTTGCATACCCTTGACCCAAAGTCAAATTGTCTACCGTCACCTTCTATCTGGTTTTCTTTGTGCCCCACCCCTCTCCTCACCCTCTTTCTCCACCCCCCAACCACCACACTCTTGTCCATGTCTCTGAGTCATAGTTTTGTGGACAAATCTCTAACCTACCCATGCTTTACAGGAAAAGAACCATCATTCCTGGTAAGTAGATCAGGATTTCCTTGTAGTCACAGAGTAAATAAAGATGAAAAATGGAGGTTAGGTTCATAAGATCCTTTATTATAAGACAATAGTAGTTACCTGTTTTAAGTTTTTTTGTTGTTGTTTTTGAGATTTTTACTAATTGACTTTAGAGAAGAAGGGGAAGAGAGAGAGAGAGAGAGAAACATTGATTTGTTGTTCCATTTATTTATGTATTCATTGGTTCCTCCTTATATGTGCCATGACCAGGATTTGAACCTGCAAACCTTGGTGTATCAGGACAATGCTCTAAACTCTAACCAACTGAGCTGCCCAGCCAGGGCCAGTTACCTGCCTCGAGAATAGGTCTTCTCTCCTCCCAGTCCTCTCTTCCCTCTCTCCACCCCAGCCACACTGGCCTCCTTGCCATTCTTGGGACACTCCAGACATGCTCCTGCCCTGGGTTATGTATGCTGAACATTCCTCTTCCCTTCCTTCAGCATCAGCACGGCTCCTCCCGTCGGCTCCTCTCCTCAAATGCCATGTTCCCAGAAGGCCCAGTATTTATCATAGCGTTTAAAATGGCCACATTACCACTATCACTTCATCCCATGTTCCTTCCCCTGTTCTCTCCGTAGCACGTAACACTCATATCCTACATAATGCACTTGTTTAGTACGCTTTTATTTCTCTCCCTATCCCAGAATACAAGCTTTACAAAGGCAAGGATTTAGGTCTGTTTTGTTTACTGAGGATCCCTAGCACACAACAGTTTCTGCTACATGATACAGGCTCAACAATAAACGCCATGTGTTGGAGAAACAGTGAAATAACAAGAGAGCGCTTAAAGCATGTAATTGATATCAGATTAGCTCAGTTGAAAATTTAATAATCAAGTTATTTTCCAGCCTTACCTCTTTAAATTTGAAAATAAAATTAAGAGATTTTTGTCCGAATACGTTTCTAGAGAGAATTGTTGCCTTTTAATGAACATTTTCCATTTGTTGCCATTTGTGTTCATTTTTTGACCAGAGAAGATGTATTAGAAATTTCTAGAAACGAAAGATGCTTTTTAACCTAGAAGAGAAATAAGCGAGATCAGGACTGAAGTACTTCCACTGTCCAAGTAATGGCCTATCCCTCTGTATAGTGACCCTATTAAACCTGAACAAATATTTGCCTTTGACATTAGAAAAAGGAAGTTCAGCAAATGACATTTCATAAGAAATGAAATGAAATGAAAAAACTTCCTTCCTTTATTCTGTATAATCCATTAATTTTAAGTTTGTTTTGTTCCCCCAGACATAGAGGTATTATTTAATAAAAGTTCAGCATTCAGACTAACTTTCCCAGATCTACCTTAAATTACTGACTATGAGCTTGGTCATTTCAGAAGGTCAGTTTATTAGTTGGCAGTGTATTCAATAAAGGTCTCATTGGTACTGAATGTTTTTTTAAAACCAATAAATATATCAACTATAGTAATAACATCTAAACTTTCTTGGATAAGTGCTAGCCATCATACCTACAGTGTGTCCATAAAGTCATGGTGCACTTTTGACCAGTCACAGGAAAGCAACAAAAGACAATAGAAATGTGAAATCTGCACCAAATAAAAGGAAAACTCCCCCAGTTTCACACCTATTCAGTGCAGTTCAATGTGGGCTCACACACAGATTTTTTAGGGCTCCTTAGGTAGCTATCCCATATAGCCTCTACAGACTCGTCACTGACTGATGGCCTACCAGAACGGGGTTTCTCCACCAAACTGCCGGTTTCCTTCAACTGCTTATCCCACCAAGTAATGTTATTCCTATGTGGTGGCACTTCGTTATAAACACGCCGATATTCACGTTGCACTTTGGTCATGGATTTGAATTTAGGGAACCACAGAACACACTGAACTTTCCTCTGTACCGTCCACATCTCTACTGGCATGGCTGTGGGCTGCTCCGCTGTATACACGGTGTTAGGTCATTATCTGGGCATACGCACATGCTGCCACATCATCCTACAGAAACTGGGAGGGTTTTCCTTTTATTTGGTGCAGATTTCACATTTCTATCGTCTTTTGTTGCTTTCCTGTGACCGGTCAAAAGTGCACCATGACTTTACAGACACACTATATATTATCTCCTACTTTTAGCAATTATACAGGATAGATACTATACTATGAAGCCCAGTAAAGTTAAACAATTTGTTAAGAACAATCAGGGCAGAGACTCAAACCAAGATTATCTGATTCCCAAATCTGGGCCAGTTTCATGGTGTCATTCTCTGGCCCTAACCATCAACCTAAGCAGTAGCCTTATCTAATTATCTTTATAAAAAGTTGCAACAACCAAATATTGTACAGTACACATTTACACTAAAAATTTACATTGCTTATATGAAATTCAAATGTCTTCTGTTTTTATTTGCTAGAAGGAACCTTGGGGCTTCTTGAGTTTAATGTTTCTTAGCCAGGGGTACTGGGCAAAATAACCCAGATGGCTTTTTCGAAACAAACACAGGTTCTGATGAGGGAGCCCAAAAGTGAGAAATTTGGCTTCAGTAATAAGTAGCTTTTTAGTTGTAATGAATAGGAGATATGTAATGTAAGTGTTAGAAAATAGTTAACCTGCTTGCCCTTCTCTCTTAATGGCTTCCTGGCCTTTGCTTTGAAATGTAGCAAACGTTTACCTTTGCAGGAATGTCAAGGAAAGTTTACATGGGGAGGAACCTACCAATTAAGGAAGTTTACATCACAATAGTTGTTTGTAAAAGCCTAGCCACAGGATTTACTGTGAAAGTCAAGGCCTATAAATTAATTAAAAACTTAGCCCACCAATTCTTAATTTTTACTTTGTATCCTAAGAAATGAAGTTGTTTTTTTTCATAGATGATTCCCAGAGGTAGATGGTCCTGGAGACATCAGGTCCCGACTGTTCCTGGGAGACACCTGACCTTGGATGTCCTGAAGATTCACCAAGGATACCAGATAGGTATCCATGCTGACTAGGCCTTGGCTACATCAGAAGACCTTTCAGAGGAAATGTTTCTGCAACTGAACCCTCACCTCCTGCACATTGTTACTGACTAGCTGCATGGGGTTTTTACTTTGTTTTCCCCGAACCTTATAAAAACTGCCAGCACCAAGAACGTGGGAAGGCAGCTTTGTGGACAGGCCTCCCCTGCCTTCCAGGGTACCAGTATTTCTGAATTAAAGACACTCTTATATACTCAGTCTGGTTCATCTCTTTTGATTGGTTGAATGTGATGAGCTGCTCCAAACATGGCTCAGTTTTTACCCCCTCCTCGGTCATAAGGCAGGTGACCACTGCCATGGCCATGCAGGTTCTCATTCTGTTTATTCAAGTCGTATAAAGGTGGACAAGCAAACAGGCAGGGAAGACCCCTTCACTCTCTCTCAGGGCTTCCAAAGCCCTGACCCATTCTTTGGACTCTCCCTCGGGACTCACGGGGCCCCCACCAGCCTCAGCACTCCCCAGACAAACAGGTTGGCCAAAATCCCAGGGCTCCCAAGCTCCTGAGTACTCCCTCTGCTTCTCAGTACTCTCCAGCCAAAGCAGGCTAGGCTAGG
Source organism: Saccopteryx leptura (assembly GCF_036850995.1). Classification (NCBI taxonomy): domain Eukaryota; kingdom Metazoa; phylum Chordata; class Mammalia; order Chiroptera; family Emballonuridae; genus Saccopteryx; species Saccopteryx leptura. Next base: position 59,809,420 of record NC_089504.1, on the reverse strand, counting down.
GGGAAAATTCCCTTCTCCAGCAGACAGTGGCCCAAGCAGGAAGCCAGTCTGCAATTTGGAATATTAGGGCAAGCACCCGCAGCCTTCCGTAGACTATATACACATGGCATTGCCCTAATATAAATGAGCAAACCTAAAAAACATTTATTACAAATTTGTTTGTCCAACATCCATATAGCACAAGGATTCTGGAGTGGATCTAGGCCTGTGAATTTTCAACATGTTTTATTTATTCATTAAAATATATATTTATTGCCTGACCTGTGGTGGCGCAGTGGATAAAGCATTGACCTGGAAATGCTGAGGTCGCCGGTTCGAAACCCTGGGCTTGCCTGGTCAAGGCACATATGGGAGTTGATGCTTCCAGCTCTTCCCCCCTTCTCTCTACCTCTCTCTCTCCTCTCTAAAAATGAATAAAAAAAAAAAATATATATATATATATATTTATTAAGTTCTACCCTGTGTCAAGTGCTTTTCTACGCCTTGAAAGCACAGCAAGAAACAAAATTCCACCTTTGAGGATCTTCCCAGGTGACTCCAAAATTTATCTCTGTTAAGAAACAATGGGTTCAATCACCCTCATTTACAGATTGTGGAAACAGAGGCCCAGAAGTTCACTGACAGAGGCACTAGAGATCAAGTCTCCTAAGTCCTAGTCCAGTGCTTTTTAAAAAATACCTCAGCCAACTATAGATCCTCAATTTTCCAGAATATTTCCCTTTTAGTATTCTATTATCTTTAAAATTACATTCTTTGTTTTCCAAAATACGATGTCAAAAGCTATGTCATTCCTAAAATAATACACAATGCTGCTTGAGACTCTCACTTGTAACCATAACACCAAGATTATAGATGTCAACAGAGAGCAGTACTAGAGAATCCTGACCCCAAACAAAAGTGGAAGTCATTATTGGTGCTCCAATCTTTACAGCAAATAAGCATTTTTCACATGTATTGACTCACGCACTCTCCCAATGACCCTGACTCCTATAAAGGAGAGAGGAAAGATGTTATTATAACTGCCTTTTACCATTGAGATAAGTGAAATTAGCTCACATATCCACGTTGAAACAACTCATAAGTGGCAGAAACAGGGCTCAAGTCCAGGGCTTCTCTCTTTCCCAGTCAGAATAATATAATCTGAGGGTGAATGAAAATTTTAGCTTGTTTCTTTTCTTTGTCCTTCAGCAGGAAAGGGCAACAATGATAGAAAAAACCCGCTGTGACAGGTGTGGCACTAACTTGCCTGTCTACTGCAAAGCCTACCTCACCCCAGCAACTCTGTTCTCTCCTCCCAGGCGGCACATCCCTACCACGTGGGCCAGGGAGAGGACATACTTCTGATGGCAGGAAAAACCTCAATCAAAATGCACACAGGTTATCCACAAACCATGCCTGTTGGGCAGATAAAATATATTATGTTCACTTTGTTAAAGATGGCGCTGCCCATATGGAAGCCCGTCGCCCAGGTGATATTAATGTGTGTTGGGGGCAGGCTGTGGGCAGGCAGGATCCTTGTAGCCTGGGGCTTGGTTTTAGGACTAAGTTTATCCCACCCTTTTTGATGTGGGGTGGTGCAATCCCATCATGCCTCAGATAAGTGACTTTGTAGTAGAGACTTTCCTATTTTGTATATTGGATTAAAGGTTTTGATTTCTGCACTATAAAGTGGGGCAGACCGAGAGCTTGCTCTCTTGGTTCCTGAGATTAACATTAGAGCACAGAGCAGAGAAAGGCCACGTGGAGGAGAGGAGAGAGGCAGCCAAGACTCAGAGTGCTGAAGGAAAAGCCAGTTTGTGCAGGGAGAGGGAAGGAGATGGGAAACAGGTGAATAAGTTTGGTGAGCTAGAAACCTTTGATTTTAGGAAACTCGGATAAGTCAGTAGCTTTGTGAGCACTGAATGAGTGGGTTTTGGAGCCCAGTGTGTGTGTGTGTGTGTGTTTTTACTTGCCCGCTGGGTGCAAGCTAGGATTAAAGATGATGGCCCACCAGTTTGTGGCTCTGTTGTTTCATTACCGACTGTCCGAATCTAATGCGAACCTGCATGGGCTAGGTGGCCATGATGGTGGCCCTGGATACTGGCCTTACACATGCCCCAGTGTGTCCCCATATTTATAGAGATTCACAGAGCAGATGAACTAGTTAGTACTGAGTTTGTGGGAAGTTAGTGGGCACACCGGGCTGGTTTTGTGTGTGTTTGTTTTTGTAAGATAAACATTGTAAGGCCAGGAGCCGCCATCGTGGCCATTCACATGCAGGTTCCCATTGGATTCGGGCAGACGATAAAGAAATGGCGGAGTCAGAGGATGGGGGGCCATCCTATTTATTGGTGTCTCACCAAGACAGGCAAACCACAAAAGAAGACAAGGGAAAAGCAGAAAACCAGCTCTTCCCATGAAGGGCAAGGGATCAGGGAAGCCCCTGCAATTGTGATAGCAGGAACTATGTGTCCAAGCTCCTGGTCTGTCCCACTTTATAGTGTAGAAAACCAAAATCCCTTAATCCAATATACAAACAAGGAAGTCTCTGATACAAAGTCACTTATCCAAGGCATAATGGGATTCCTCATGAGAGTGCACCACCCAGATCATACAATCAGTCAAGGGTGTGGGGAAAAGCTTAGTCCCAAAACCAAACCTTAGGCTACAACTACCTGGCCTGCTTATAGCCTGTCCCCCACACCCAATATAAGTCACAAGCGAGCAAACATATATATCATATTTACAAACTTATTTGACCAACAAACATGAAATCATGCAGGGCTGTGGAATAAAGAACCTGAAAATGAGAGCTGGGAAAACGGGGCCTTGGTTTGATGGGGAAGATGCTGACTTCTTGACAAAGTTTCATAAGGATCCCCAAGGCAGGCACACCTTTTACTAGGAAGTGAAATGCAAGCTCCACACAAATTGAAGTGCAAATTCCACAGGAACTTACAAAATAAAACCGCCACAAAACAAAAAATAAAATTGTGAGGTCTGTGCCCCCAGCACCTTGTGGGGACCAGGCTGCCTCAGTAGTGAGGGATGGCTGCGGGAGGCAATGGAAGGGAGACTCAGCATTGGAAAACTGAGCAGATTTACCCAGAATAATTTGCCCAGGTTCCACCCTCAGTTCCTCCAACCCACAGTCCCACCCTCTAGCATACTCATCCCATTGTTTTCCAGTTATCTACCACTCCCTTTGGCTAAAGGCTCTCAAGTGTTCTGTTGATGACCCATTTCTTTTAACAATGGCATTAGAACTTGGAACAAAGTTCTTTTGCCCCCAGGATCCAAGTCATCCAATCTCAAGGACTAGGGCAGAACTAAATATACTATAAAACACATATTTGAGGTATTTGCAAGAGCAGCCTTCTAAACGGTTCTTCTTTCCTATAACCCCCCACCTCACCATCCAATATACATCTACCAGCTGAATTTTCTAAATGACCCATCACTCTTCTACATAAAGATGAATTCAGCCTGTAAAACCAGTAGCCATGGCCACCATCACAGCCGCCTGGCCCAATGTTGTAGTAATATAAGGTTATAGTAATTAAATATATAGAAATATAAAAATATGAAAGATATATAAAAGTAATTAAAAGAATATTTAAAATAATTATTAAAATTAAATAAAGTTATGCCATTCAGATAAGAAGTAACTTGGTGCCATAACTCTGTGATGTGATAAACAGACTCTGACTTTCAAGCAGAGCCCAGTTAGTATGTGTGTGAAGTTATACATAGATAAGAAGTGGCTTGGTGTTATGTAAAGCCAGTATCCATGGCCACCATCACAGCTGCCTGGCCCATGCAGGTTCGCATTGGATTCGGACAGACGGTAATGAAACAACAGAGCCACAAACTGGTGGGCCATTATCTTTAATCCTAGATTGCACCCGGTGGGCAAGTAAAAACACACACACACTGGGCTCCAAAACCCACTCATTCAGTGCTCACAAAGCTACTGACTTATCCGAGTTTCCTAGAATCAAAGGTTTCTACCTCACCGGCCTCATTCTCCTTTGTTCCCCATCTCCTTCTCTCTGCACAAACTCTGCACTAACTGGCTTCTCTTTCAGCACTCCGCTATCTTGGCTGCTGCTCCTTGTAAGGTATTTTTCCCCGCCGAGAAGGAAGGAATGGGCCAGAGCCACAAAGTGTGGAATAGCAAACGGCTTTATTGTGTACAGAGCGCACATACCGCCCGGCAAGGTTCCCTGGCCCCGAGGAAAGAAAGATGGAGGAGAGATGGAGGTCAGGGAAGTTGCACGGATTAAACCGAGTGGGAGATATTTAAAGGGTCCCTCTAGGGAAGTGGAGCTACTATGACGTGGTAAAATTTCACTGGCTGGCAGACGATCACTTCTTTCCAAATGGTTCCTGGGAAGCTTCCTTTGGCGGGCTTGATTGTGGGCGGTCCTAGCCAAAGTGGGCGGGCCTGAGTTCCCCACATGACCATCCCTCTATCCACCGACCTTACACTCCTGGCCTCCTCCACTTGGCCTTTCTCTGCTCTCCTTTCTCTGCTCTCTCCTCTAATGCTAATCTCAGTAACTGAGAGAGAGCAAGCTCTTGGTCTGCCCCACTTTATAGTATAGAAATCAAAACCTTTAATCCAATATACAAACAAGGAAGTCTCTGATACAAAGTCACTTATCTGAGGCATAATGGGATTCCTCATTAGAGTGCACCACCCCCTATCATGCAACAGTCAAGGGTGTGGGGCAGGCATCCCCAAACTATGGCCCGCAGGCAGCATGTGGGCCCCCTGAGGCCATTTATCCGGCCCGCCGCACTTCTGGAAGGGGCATCTCTTTCATTGGTGGTCAGTGAGAGGAGCACTGTATGTGGCAGCCCTCCAACGGTCTGAGGGACAGTGAACTGGCCCCCTGTGTAAAAAGTTTGGGGACCGCTGGTGTGGGGAAAAGCTTAGTCTTAAAACTAAGCCTTAGGCTATTGTAAAGCCAGTAGGCAGGGCTACCATCATCACAGCTGCCTGGCCCATGCAGGTTCGCATTGGATTCGGACAGTCAGTAAAGAAACAACGGAGCCAAAAACTGGTGGGCCATTATCTTTAATCCTAGATTGCACCCGGTGGGCAAGTAAAAAACACACACTGGGCTCTAAAACCCACTCACATTCAGTGCTCACAAAGCTACTGACTTATCCGAGTTTCCTAGAATCAAAGGTTTCCAGCTCATCAGACATTATTCACCTCTGTTCCCCATCTCCTTCCTTCTCCCTGCACAAACTCTGCACTAACTGGCTTCTCACTCAGCACTCTGCCATCTTGGCTGCTTCTCCTGGCCACATGGCCTCTTTCTGCTCTCCTCTCTGCTCTCTAATGCTAATCTCAGGAACCAAAAAAGCAAGCTCCCGTTCTGCCTCCATTTTATAGTGTAGAAATCAAAACCTTTAATCCAATATACAAAATAGGAAAGTCTCTACTACAAAGTCACTTATCTGAGTCATGACGGGATTGTACCACCCCACATCAAAACGGGTGGGAAAGGCTTAATCCCAAAACCAAGCCCCAGGCTACAAGGATTCTGCCTGCCCACAGCCCATAGAGACACACATTAATATCACCTGGGCAACGGCCTCCACGTGGGCAGCGCCATCTTTAACAAAGTGAGCATAATATATTTTATCTGCCTGTAAAGCCAGTATCCATGGCCACCATCACAGCCGCCTGGCCCATGCAGGTTCGCATTGGATTCGGACAGTCAGTAAAGAAACAACGGAGCCACAAACTGGTGGGCCATTATCTTTAATCCTAGCTTGCACCCGGCAGGCAAGTAAAAACACACACTGGGCTCCAAAACCCACTCACATTCAGTGCTCACAAAGCTACTGACTTATCCGAGTTTCCTAGAATCAAAGGTTTCTAGCTCACCAGACTTATTAACCTCTGTTCCCCATCTCCTTTCTTCTCCCTGCACAAACTCTGCACAAACTGGCTTCTCACTCAACACTCCGCCATCTTGGCTGCTTCTCCTGGCCTCCTCTGCTCTCTGCTCTCTAATGCTAATCTCAGGAACCAAGAGCAAGCTCCCGTTCTGTCCCTATTTTATAGTGCAAAAATCAAAACCTCTAATCCAATATACAAAATAGGGAAGTCTCTAATACAAAGTCACTTATCTGGGGCATGATGGGATTGCACCACCCCACATCAAAAAGGGTGAGATAAGCTTAGTCCTAAAACCAAGCCCCAGGCTACAAGGATCCTGCCTGCCCACAGCCTGCCCCCAACACACATTAATATCACCTGGGCGACAGCTTACATGTGGGCAGCGCCATCTTTAATAAAGTGAGCATAATATATTTTATCTGCCCAACAATCCACCCCTATGCTCACTTTACTATCCACAATCTACATCACCAGCATCCTCGTGTAAGGAAATTAGGCACATTACACAAATTACAACAGCACAAATCATACAGTTTCAACAATCACAAAGGTACACTTCACCAGTCTCTGAGCACATTGCCCAAAGCGCAAAATGTCCTTGGCCTTCTTTCTAGCCATGGGAAAAGCTTCCCGGGGCAGGGGAGTGCTTCAGCAAAGCCACCTCCCTCATCCCTGCCATCCTGGCAAGTCTTACACTGTCCCAAAGAGGAGCACGAGGCAATGGCAGTCAGCATTTCCATCTCTGCTCCGGAGAGCATGTCCAGCCCTATGTCCCAAAATTGCAGACCTACCACAGCCCGCCCCCAGCACACATTAATATCACCTGGGTGACAGTTTCCATGTGGGCAGCGCCATCTTTAACAAAGTGAGCATAATATATTTTATCTGCCCAACAGAAGGCAATTGCAATTTAGAATCTGCCACTCTGAGGGCAAGCACCCGTAGCCTTCCATAGACTATACACACATGGCACCGTCCCAATACAATGCAAATACAAGCCAGCAAATCTAAACACACTTGAGACACATTGGTTTGCCCAACGGCCTAGAATTTGTTCAGGTTCTGCTATGTATCCTGGTAAAGCAACTTACCTAGCAGGGCTGAATCCTCATTTGTGAAATGGCTCTGCCTGACCTGTGGTAGCACAGTGGATAAAACCTTGACCTGTAATGCTGAGGTTGCCAGTTTGAATCCCTGGGCTTTCCCAGTAAGGCACATACAGGAAGCAACTACTATAAGTAGATACTTCCCGTATTTCCCCCTTCTTTTTCCTTCTCCCTCTTTTTCTCTCTCTCTCACTCTCTCACTCTCTCCCTCCTCCCCTCTCTCCAAAAAGCAATAAATAAAATCTAGAAAGAAAGAAATTACTCTATGGTCATGTGTAAAATAATTCTATAATTACAACAAATCTGAAGATGGCGTTTCCTATCTGAATATTCAATTGATAAAGGTTTCAGCTAGTCATCAGAGTCTAAAATTATTCCTGTTGCAAGAGATGGAAAATTGCAAGTCAAACTAGTTTAAGACAAAAGGGAACCTCTTGGTTCATGTAACTCAAAAGTCCAGGGGAAGTACTGGCTGTGGTTTGGCTTGATTGGTCTCAACCAGTGACTTCAGGACTGTTTTTCTCCAGCTCTTGGATCTTCCTTCTGCAGTTACTAATTACATTCTCAGGATCTATCTATGTGATGGCCCTTGTAGCTCCAGGCTCTTGCAAACAGGCCCTCCCAAAAGGAATGTGGGAATTTCTTCCAACTCCAGCTGAAGTCTCCTTGTCACTACAAATGGGCTTGAGATCCTTTGGGGACTTGTGGAAATGTTCTAAAACCAGATTGTTGTAGGAGTATTTTGTAAACATACTAAAAGTCATTGAATTGTATAGTTCAAAAAGGTGATTTTATAGTATGTTGGTTATACCTCAATAAAGCCATTAAAAACAGATTTTCCTTGGCCCTGGCCACTCAGTGGTAGGGCGTCGGCCTGGCGTGCAGGAGTCCCGGGTTCGAGTCCCAGCCAGGGCACACAGGAAAGGCGCCCATCTGTTTCTCCACCCCTCCCCCTCTCCTTCCTCCCTGTCTCTCTCTTCCCCTCCTGCAGCCGGGGCTCCATTGGAGCAAGGTTGGCCTGGGCACTGAGGATGGCTCTGTGGCCTCTGCCTCAGGCGCTAGAATGGCTCTGGTTGCGGCAGAGCATCACCCCCTGGTGGGCGTGCCCGGTGGATCCCAGTTGGGCGCATGCGGGAGTCTGTCTGACTGCCTCCCCGTTTCCAGCTTCGGAAAGATACAAAAAACAACAACAAAAAAACCAACAGATTTTCCTTGATCTCTTTGGCTCTGATCAGGTTCAATGTCCATCTCTGAATCTATCACTGGGTCAGAGAAATGTGATGCTCGGATTGGCCAGGCCTGTGTACCACATGCACACCCTGGAGACCTGGACAAAGTCAGTTTCATCCAAAGGCACAAGAACTGAGACCAGGAGAGGGTGGTTTGCCAGTTGAAAATTGGGTTAATGGATTTTGCTCCCTAAATACCCAAATACCAATATTGATTTAGAACCAGTACAGGCTTCTAGGGCCTCTCTGAGCTCAAATTTGGATATGTCGTGGGTCTAAATACTGTCATATATCTGTCTTGTGAGACCTTTTGTTTTTCTTGACGTCTTGTTGGGCAGATAAAATATATTATGCTCACTTTGCTAAAGATGGCACTGCCCACGTGGAAGCCCTCGCCCAAGTGATATTAAAGTGTGTTGGGGACGGGTGTGGGCAGGCAGGATCCTTGTAGCCTGGGGCTTGGTTTTAGGACTAAGCCTTTCCCACCCTTTTTGATGTGGGGTGGTACAATCCCATCATGCCTCAGATAAGTGACTTTGTATCAGAGACTTCCCTATTTTGTATATTGGATTAAAGGTTTTGATTTCTACACTATAAAATAGGGGCAGAACGGGAGCTTGCTCTTGGTTCCTGAGATTAGAGGAGAGAGCAGAGAGGAGAGGGGAGAGAGGCCACATGGAGGAGGCCAGGAGAAGCAGCCAAGATGGCAGAGTGCTGAGTGAGAAGCTAGTTTGTGCAGAGTTTGTATCTGGGATAAGGAAGGAGATGGGGAACTGAGGAGAATAAGTCTGGTGAGCTAGAAACCTTTGATTCTAGGAAACTCGGAGAGGTCAGTAGCTTTGTGAGCACTGAATGTGAGTGGGTTTTGGAGCCCAGTGTGTGTTTTTTGCTTGCCCGCCGGGTGCAAGCTAGGATTAAAGATAATGGCCCACCAGTTTGTGGCTCTGTTGTTTCATTATCATCTGTCTGAATCTAATGTGAACCTGCATGAGCCAGGTGGCTGTGATGGTGGCCGTGGATACTGGCCACCCATTTGGCGTAGTCTGTGGCAGGATTCGGAATTTGGTATGGAGCCACCACCCCCTTTGAGCAGTGGAGTAGAGAACTGGCTGCTGTCATGGTTCCCCATGGCTGTCCTTTTGGGGGCCGTAGGGTGGCTGACTTTTACAGCCATGTGTGAGGAAACAGACAGCTCTGTGGAAGAGGCTGCCTGGGACCTGCAAACCGAGCAGTGGAAGGAGCTGGATCAAATGTGGGAGAAAGAGATGCCAACCCTGCAGCTGGAGCAAGCACCGGAGAAGGAGGCCTGCCTGGTTTGTGAGATTTGCTTAGAAATGGAGCAGCTGCTGGAGGAGGAATCACAGGTTATGAGTTGCAGCTTGCCCTGGACATTATGGAGAGCCAGCAGCAGAAGGAGGCCGGGGCTGAGGCCGGAGCTGCAAGACCCACTGAGCAGAAAGCGGTGGCAGCCCAGGCTTTAAGCCCAGCAGCTGGAGCTGGTGTTTTCAGTTCCTCTTTGGAGGATGAGGAGAATTGGGCTGGAGTTGCAATCTGCAGTCTCCAGAAGGTGAGAGCCCAGCAGCAAGGAGTTCTTACTATGGCCCTGGTAGGTCTGTGATTTTGGGACATAGGGGTGGATGTCATTATGCTTTCCGGAGCAGAGATGGAAATGTTGACTGCCATTGCCACGTGCTCCTCTTTGGGACAGTGTAAGACCTGCCAGGACGGCAGGAATGAGGAGGGTGGCTGAGGCCTCATGTGCATGGAATGGACTGATTCCTGGACTATGACTGGAGTGGGCACTGGCTCCTTTGTTGGATGGACTTACGGAGTTTGGACAATATGAAATTCCCTGATAGGGTTGGGGGGCAGCTTTGCTGGAAGCACTCCTCTGCCCTGGGAAGCTTTTCCCAGGGCTAGAAAGAAGGTTGAGGACATTTTGCGCTTTGGGCTAAGTGCTCAGAGACTGGTGAAATGTACCTTTGTGATTGTTGAAAGTGTATGATTTGTGCTTAGTTTGTATAATGTGTCTAATTTCCTTGCACAGGGATGCCTGTGGTGTAGATTGTGGGTAGTAAAGTGAGCATGGGGTGGATTGTTGGGCAGATAAAATATTATGCTCACTTTGTTAAAGATGGTGCTGCCCACGTGGAAGCCCGTCGCCCAGGTGATATTAATGTGTGTTGGGGGCAGGCTGTGGGCAGGCAGGATCCTTGTACTCTGGGGCTTGGTTTTAGGACTAAGCCTTTCCCACCCTTTTTGATGTGGGGTGGTACAATCCCATCATGCCTCAGATAAATGACTTTGTATTAGAGAGTTCCCTATTTTGTATATTGGATTAAAGGTTTTGATTTCTGCACTGTAAAGTGGGGCAGACCCGGAACTTGCTCTCTTGGTTCCTGAGATTAACATTAGAGCACAAAGCAGGTTGGAGAGCAGAGTAAGGCCATGTGGAGGAGAGGAGAGGCAGCCAAGATGGCGGAGTGCTGAAAGAGAAGCCAGTTAGTGCAGAGTTTGTGTAGAGAGAAGGAGATGGGGAACAAAGGAGAATGAGGCTAGTGAGCTAGAAATCTTTGATTCTAGGAGACTCGGATAAGTCAGTAGCTTTGTGAGCGCTGAATGAGTGGGTTTTAGAGCCCAGTGTGTGTTTTTACTTGCCGGCCGGGTGCAAGCTAGGATTAAAGATAATGGCCCACCAGTTTGTGGCTCTGTTGTTTCATTACCGTCTGTCCAAATCTAATGCGAACCTGCATGGGCCAGGATGGTGAACCTGTGATGGTGGCCTTGGATACTGGCCACACACTTCTCCATTGCAAATGCCAATTAGAATGAACCACCTGCAGGATTCCTGTTCTCAGAAAAATTGACAGTAGCCATCCAAAAATAAATGCAGAAAGTTCTCTCCTGACTCAAGCTCTCATTTTCTCCTGTGTTGACTGAGCATGGACACTGCCCAGGGCTCCCTGGGGCAGCTGCAGGCCAGAGATCTGGGAGGAGTCCTGTGTCACCTCTCTGTGCTCCACTCAGCAAGCCATCAGCCCCATGCTCCCTGAGAACAAACCAGAAACAAATCCTCCACCTTTATTTATTTATTTATTTTTGTCATTTTACACCTTTTATCTCACCTTTCACTATCGCTTTCCAACTTGATTTTCAATGCTTGTGACTGTGCATCCAAAAAAGGGATGAGGTAATGGATTAGACTGAGCTGTATAGGTCTATTTTAACTGATTTTCCAGGGCACAGAAAGAGACAGTGTTGAGGCTCTTCTTACTTTACTGAAGAATGACAAAATCAAACAAAGACAGACATATCCGGAGTGCTAAGAGTGGAGGCACTGTGCTAAGTGCTCTGTATCCGTTGTTCTTTTCATTCTTACCATCTCCAAAGGTGGATAATCTTATCCACTTTCCATATGTGAGTAATCTGGCTCCAAGATGTAAATTAAGGCTGCACAACTAGTCTGAGGCAGAGCCGGGCTCGGAGTGAAGCTGTCTGTAAGGTGGGCCTTTAACGACAGTTGCTGGTGTGCTTCCAACAAGTCTGGATGTGGTCTGCAGGCCCCTTCATTGTCAAGGCCAGTGTCCTTGAAACCCTTGGCTTCCAACGGAAAGGAAGTGGCTTCTCTCAGGTTACCTGTGGCAGAAGCAGTGAGGAATCACTGACCTGGTTCTGCAAAGCTGAAGGTGCAGCTCCTGAGGGTGCAGACGGACTCCCCACCTGCTGCAGATGGGCATAGGTGGATCTGTTTGGCCAGCCCCATATTGTCAGGTGTAGCTGCTATTTAAAAAAAAAAAAACACAACTTTTTTTTTTTTTTTTTAGATTCTATTTATTTTTCGGAGAGGTGGGAGAGAGAGAAAGAGAGGAAGAGTAAGAAAGAAGGGGGAGAGGTAGGAAGCATCTACTCATAGTAGTTACTTCCTGTATGTGCCTTGACCTGAGCAAGCCCAGGGATTTGTACCAGCAACCTCAGCATTCCAGGTCAACACTTTATCCATTGTGTCACCACAGGTCAGCCTGCTGTTGTTTTCAATAAACCCCAAGAGCCCTTCATGGGCATCTTCTCTCCAATTCAAGCCTCCTTTCCCCACTCCTTAGAGCCTTTTCCCAGTGACTTCACACCTGTATGTTAGTTGTCTGACTCTCAAAAGCATTAGCCTTCACATCTCTGGAAGAGCTAGCAAGTTCCCGGGAGTGCCTGCCCAGTCCCCTTTTCTACCCTGTGCTGTCTGAGTGGAAAAGAGAAGAATGCATTTTCTTATGTAACCAATGGTGTATCTGCATGAGACTTCAGTCTCATCATGGATCAATTAGGCTTTGTGGGCAGGACCAGGGACCTAACAACAGTACATACCATTTTTCCTCATCTAACCTAATCCTCTTATCATAAGGTGACCAATCATCCTCCTTTAGGGAGGACAGTCCTTCTTTTGCAAGATCCGTCCTCCCTTAATAAGTGTCCTCCTACATGTCCTCCTTTTTGATATTGGAAGACTAATCTGTAAATGTCCATATTCGATTGATGCAGAGTCAATCTATTGTGTGTGATGTGACGTATTTTTATCTAAATGAGTACTTTTTTCTTATAATTATTAAAAATTAATAGGCATGTAAGCTAATTACAATATAAAATATTACAAATGTCTTTATTATGCATTTATCATATTATAGTATATTATTGTTGTAATGAATAAAATGTTTCTTTTATTTACGATATTGTTTTCTTCAATTTGTTTTTGTCCTTCTTTTCATTGTAAAAAAGTTGGTCACCTTACTTAGCCTTAGAAAGCTGAGAGAACTGAGGCTCACTCAGACACCATAACTGGAGCATGGTTTCAGAAATCAGATCCCAAGCCCTGGGTCTCAACCCCTGCTCACTGCCTATGCTCTCAGCCCTGTCCTGCACAATAGGATCATCTGATCATTTGGGGGAGATCTTATACTATACCAGTGTCTGAGTTAAACCCAGACCAAGTCCATCTGAGTCTCCAGGGGCTGGAGGTGACTCATTGTGGTGGTTGAATATTTTTTTAAGTGCCGCAGGTGACTTTAATATAGTCAGAATGTGGCACTATTTGAAGAGCAGTTGCTTTTTTTTTTTTTTTTTTTTTGCATTTTTCCGAAGCTGGAAATGGGGAGGCAGTCAGACAGACTCCCGCATGCGCCCGACCGGGATCCACCTGGCACGCCCACCAGGGGGCGATGCTCTGCCCCTCTGGGGCATCGCTCTTGCATCTAGAGCCACTCTAGCGCCTGAGGCAGAGGCCACAGAGCCATCCCCAGCGCCCGGGCCAGCTTTGCTCCAGTGGAGCCTTGGCTGCGGGAGGGGAAGAGAGAGACAGAGAGGAAGGAGAGGGGGAGGGGTGGAAAAGCAGATGGGCGCCTCTCCTGTGTGCTCTGGCTGGGAATCGAACCCGGGACTCCTGCACGCCAGGCCAACGCTCTACCACTGAGCTAACCGGCCAGGACCAAGCAGTTGCTTTTGAGGGGAGGTGGGGGATGCTTACATTAGAGGCCCTGAGTTGTGGAGCATGTTTTCACACTCAGAGTGTTGGGAAAACAGCTGTGTTAGGCTTGTTCGCTGATTTACCAGCTGCAAGCACTTTGCTTGATTAGTGTGTGAGCACGTGGCAGTGCTAAGTGTGTATAGTCTATGTAAGGCTATGGGTGCTTGCGCTCGTGGTGGATTATGGATGGTGGATTGCCTGGCTGCCACTATGATGGGCCATTTTTGCTGTTTCTTTGCCCGAGAAGTGGTTTTCCCTGCCTGTTTGCTCATCCACCATTGTGAAACTCTTATTTAAAGGGAAATGGCCCAGTGCTTTCTGGCTCCACAGTTCCTCTACTGCAGGGGTCCCCAAATTACGGCCCGCAGGCCACATGCGGCCCCCTGAGGCCATTTATCCGGCCCCCTGCCGCACTTCCGGAAAGGGCACCTCTTTCATTGGTGGTCAGTGAGAGGAGCATAGTTCCCATTGAAATACTGGTCAGTTTGTTGATTTAAATTTACTTGTTCTTTATTTTAAATATTGTATTCATTCCCATTTTGTTTTTATTACTTTAAAATAAGATATGTGCTGTGTGCATAGTGATTTGTTCATAGTTTTTTTTTTTAGTCCAGCCCTCCAATGGTCTGAGGGACAGTGAACTGGCCCCCTGTGTAAAAAGTTTGGGGACCCCTGCAGTCTACTACATGCCCGAATCCAATGTGAACCTGTCTGGCCTCAGCCACCGGCATTACACACAGGAATGGTACAGAAACAGGAGGTAGTATGTGTAATGGTTAATACTGACAGAAGACTTGGGTTTGAATCTGTGCTCCTCATTGATTGTATGACTCTGGGCACATTATTCTACCCCTCTGAGCCTCTGTTTATTCATCACTAAAGAGGAAATAATAATGGACCCCGCCTAGAGGCCATAAGGAGGCAAGTGAGGGCGTGCACGTACTGAGCTCAGCGCAGAGTCGGGCACTTGTGGGCACTGAGTCACTGTTAGCTACTGATGGCAACTGCTGCACAACTAACTGCCTGCTCTAAACACCAAGTTGTTTCAAAGACAAATTCACATTCTGAAAATGGTTTTGCCTCCTCACTTCTCATCAAGTTTGTAGAAACTGTTCGCTTGAAAATGGAGTTCATTGGCCGTGGTGGTTTAGCATCAGGGTAAACGTCCTAGTGGTGGCCCATCTGCAGCCTGGTGGTAAGTCTGCAAACAGGTAGCGGTAGGGTTAGGTGTGGAGCAGGCAACAGAAGGGGAGCTCTAAGAGTGTTGACTGCAGGTGGTGGGGCCCAGCTAGGGGGACTGGGACCCTAGTACAAGCCTCCAGTTTCAGGTAAGGGGGAGACTGGAGGCTGACGAGGAGCAGGACCCTGGCTCAGAACAGAATGAGTGAAGGGAAGCCAGTTTTAGGGTCTAGGGAAAAAGTTGGGAGGCCTTTCACAAGGATTTGAGGATCTTCCCTCTTCACCTTTTGACTTTTTTTAAAAAACTGTTCTCACCACCTGACACCTCTACTTTCCTTTTATCTCAATATTGCTCATTCTTTTAAGCCCAAATCACGCCTTGACTACTCTGCGGCTCTTTGTGGACAAATCTAGATATAAGTTAGCAGTGTTTCCTCTGGATGACTATGAGCCTTGATGCGACTTTGCCTAGCATTGGTACTTGCCTTTGTACATCGTGTTTAAACATATTTTTGAGTTCCTAGAGGATGGAGATCACGTTTATACTTGTAGGCCATTTCACCTCCTCCTACCTCAAAGGTTAACACAAGTTTTTGACTTTTAATAGATAAAGTGCATTATTTCCACTTATCTCACAGAACCCAGAAGTCAAGGAAGGCTTAAAGATCTTTTGGTCCAAAAGTGGCAAACTGTTCTGTTGACCCAGAGGCCAAATCCTGTAGAGATGTTTTATTTGGCCAGGCCAGTCTTTTTGTTTTTGTTTTTTAAAATATTAAGTTTGGACGCCTTTAGGTGGGCTGTATGCCTGTCCTGTCTTCTGCTGTTTACTCCATTTCCTAATGCCTAAACATTTCACACAATTTATCTGCTTGACCTCTGTAGGCGTTTGAGACTATGAGCCCTAACTTGAGTCCAGCTCCCCACGTTCTTGGATGTTCCCCACAACATCTCTAACAAGTGAAGAAATAAAATGGAATCACTATAGTGCCTGACCTGTGGTGGCACAGTGGATAAAGCATCAACCTGGAATGCTGACATCGCAGGTTTGAAACCCTGGGCTTGCCTGGTCAAGGCACATATGGGAGTTGATGCTTCTTGCTCCTTCCCCCTTTTCTCTCTCTTTCTCTTTCTGTTTCTCTCCTCTCTGCTAACTTCAACTTTTTAACTCTCTAGTTATGCCTGGAGATACATATATATGCTCACACATTCTATAGATAACCCTCTGATTAATCCCTGAAGGAGACTTAGGAAAGAATGTTCATGTTTCCAGAGCAACTAACATCAATTGTCTAAGCCCCTGGACATCTGGAAGACTATCATCTCAGGCCAATCCAAAGGCTAAGAATAATTCTTCTCAAGAATGTACTTTTGACCATAAGAACTCTTAACCTCTTGGCTTTTCTTTCTGTTTGGAACACTCTGGATATTGCTTAGCTGTGTTTATGGTTTGCAAACTCCAAGACCCTTAATAAATTTTTGCTATTTATTTCTAGCCAAGCCTCCTGACTCCTTGCGTCAGTTGATAGGAAGTTAGTTCCATTGGTGGAAAACTTTGATTAAAAGAGTTCTTCCTGAATGAAAATCATAACTCAGAACCACCAGCCAAAATTGACCTACTACAAATTAACTACTGTAAGTCTTTGTGGTAGTTCACTGATTACTGCTGAATCCTTTTCCTATTCCCAAGCATTCTCTCACACATCTGATACAGCCTTTTAGGCACACTTTTGTAATGCCAGTGGCCGAGGCCAGGCAGGTCCACATTGGATTCGGGCAGATGGTAGAGAAACTGCGGAGCTAGAAAGTGTTAGGCTATTCCTGTTTAATGAAGTCTCAAAACAGCAGACAAGCACACAGGCAGGGGAAACCGCCTCTCTGGCAAACAAACAGCAAAATGGCCCCTCACAGTGGCGGGCTGGCAATCTGCGCATTCATAATCCCCCATCTCTCTGAGCGCAAGCACCCTTAGCCTTATATAGGCCGTGCACACCGTGGCGCTGCCACACACCCAGGCACCAAGCAGGCAAAGTGCTTGCAGCTGGTAACCCCATGAGCAAGCCTAACACAGCTGCCCTACAATGACCTTGACAAATATTCCTCTTCACTCTTGCAGAATATTGGCTGCATGTGTCTATCCAACCTTTTGTATTTAAGATTGAACTTTCTCAGTCATCTCGGAATAATCTTGTCTGCCTAGCTCATCTGATTCTGGGTGAGGTGAGAGTCCTAGGCTGCCCCAGCACCCCAGAAGGCTGCAATTTGAGGATATGATAGATCTAAGTAGATCTTATCTCCTATTGCCCCGTTAAGGCTAGACATTTTCACAGCTGTATGCTGTACAAAAGTTAGCTTGTGCCTGAATGCACAGGAATGCAAGCCCAGCAATTATTTACCAGATGGAATGTGTTTGTGTCCTCTCTGTCTTAAGGGAACTCTTATAAAGCTTTTGGTTCTAGTTTTGATGGAGTGGATTGTAGACCTGTTATAACCTGATGAGCGGAGGGGAAAATTCCATATTTTTCTGTATTCAGAAAAAATAATCTCAATGTGAAGAGCCATCTTGAGGACCGGGTATATGATAAATCACTGTTAAAATCAACTCCACTTACTGGGAGCCCAGTTATTTTCTTGCAAGTAGGGACAGGAGGATACAGTATTGGCTTCTGAAAACAATGTTGTCATGAACTTCCTTATGGGAGAGTCAAAGGTCAGAAAGACCCGAGGCTGTTAGTTTGAGAAGAGAGGAGCTGCTTTAGTGGGAAAATGAAAAACTATTTGGATTTTTTTTTTACTCCTTCATATGTAGTCCCCACAAAAATCTAATGTTTTATGCTAAGCAACTTTCCTTGTATACTTTTAGAAGTATTTGCCTGACCAGGCAGTAGCAGAGTGGATAGATCATCAGCCTGGAATGCTGAGGACTCAGGTTCAAAACCCCAAGGTGGCCGGCTTGAGTGCAAGCTCATCCGGCTTGAGCATGGGCTCACCAGCTTGAGTGAGGGGTTGCTGGCTTGAGCATGGGGTCATAGACTTGACCCCATGGTCACTGGCTTGAGCCCAAAGGTCGCTGGCTGGAAGCCTATAAGGCTGGTGGCTGGAGGCCAGGAAGGTTCACAATGGATTCGGGCAGATGGTAGAGGAACTGCAGAGACGGAAAGTGTCGGGCCATACCTGTTTATTGGAAGCTTGCAAAGACCGGCGAGCAAATAAACAACAAAAGTGAAAGAGCTAATAAACAAAGGAAAATCTGCTATTAGCAGTAAGGGCGAGGGAGTAAGGAAAACTGCACCTCACTGTCGTGGTGGCAGGAGAGCGATCTGGGAGAATCGCAGCCCAGCGGAAGCACCCATAGCCTTATACAGGTTATGCACATGTGCCTCTGCCAAGTGCTCACACACTAATCAAGCAAAGTGCTTGCAGCTGGTACACCTGCGAGCAAGCCTAACACAGCTGCCTACAAAGCGCAGTGTCACTAGCTTGAGCAAGGGATCACTCACTCTGCTGGAGACCCTCCCCACACCCTGTCAAGGCACATGAGAAAGCAATCAATGAACAACTAAGGTACCACAACAAAGGACTGATGCTTATCACCTCTCTCTCTTCCTGTCTGTCCCTGTGTGTTCCTTTCTCTCTCTCTCTCTCTCTCTAGCTCTCTTTCAATCTCACTTAAAAAAAAAGTATTTGTAGTGGTCCACTGTTTCTTTTTGTTTGTTTTGTTTTGTGACAGAGACAGAGAGAAAGACAGATAGGGACAGACAGGAAGGGAGAGAGTTGAGAAGCATCAATTCTTCGTTGCGGCACCTTAGTTGTTCATTTATTGCTTTCTCATATATGTCCTGACTGGGGGGCTACAACAGACCAAGTGACCCCTTGCTCAACCCAGCAACCTTGAGCTTAAACTGGTGAGCCTTGCTCAAACCAGATGAGCCTGTGCTCAAGCTGGCGATCTCGGGGTTTCGAACCTGGGTCCTCTGCATCTTAGTCTGACACTGTATCCACAGCGCCATAGCCTGGTCAGGCTCCACTGATCTTAATTAAGATGCACATTTTTTAAGTCAAGGTCACTGAATCACCTTAAGTGAGCCATCTAACTCTCTTAGCCTCTCCTTCTCCATTTGGCAATATGGCTAATCAAAATGAACTCAATGTGGCTCACCTCCTGGCACAGAGGTAATCAATACACATAAATTTCCTTCTCTTGTAAATAAAAAAATCCTGAAGAAGAGGAAGTCTATATGGTAAATCATTTTAAATAGCATAATTTCAAACAGCAAAATAATCAGATGCAATCTAAATATTAAAGAATAAGCTGTTTAAATTAGCTGTTTACTGTAGATATTACCCTCTTCTATGAACAGATCCTACCCTCCCCTTTATCCCCATTAAAGGAGTGGAAAACTGACTCAGAAAGAGCCAGTATCCCTTCCTTTTCATCACAGCAATTGGTTCAGGATGGACCCATGATTCAATTCAGGTCAAAGGCCTTCCCTTAGATATTTCTGTTGAAAAGACTCGATCTTCCTTCTTTTGGCCGAGAGTTGTATAATTGACCCCACATTTGCAGGTGGCATGGCCCCCATTGCGTGGAGAAGTCTAGAAGGAAAATGAGCAGTGAAGAACTCTGGTGATATCAAGCCCCTGGCTACCATCACTTAGGACCCCAGGGCTGCATGGTTCTTGTAGTTCAGTGAGCAACCCCAGTATTTTCCCATTTAATTCCTCTTAAAGTTGGAGTTGGCTTTACGTTACTTGCAACTGTTAAGAGTTTTGACTAACAGTTTATGCAACTATTAATATTAAATCATAGGAAGACCACATAGCAGCATGAAAAAGTGATTTTGATGAATTTTATAAATAGCATCATATAAAATATTGTGAATGATATGGGTTGCAGCTATTTAAAATAATCATACATATGCAAAACAAATGGACAAGAAATACCTTAAAGATGTATCAGGGCCCTGGCTTGTTGGCTAGTGGTAGAGTGTCGGCTTGGCACAGCCCGGCATATTTATGTCCTGGGTTTGATTCCTGGTCAAGGCACACAGGAGAAAAGACCATCTGCTTCTCTACCCCTTGCCCTCCCCCTTTTCTCTCTCTCTCTTTCTTTCCTTGCCTCCTGCAGGCATGACTCAACTGGTTTGAGGGCAGTGATGTGGGCACTGAGGATGGCTCCATGGAGCCTCCCCTCTGGTGCTAAACATAGTTCAGTTGTGAGCACGGCCTCAGATGGGAGTTGCGGAGTGGATCCTGGTTGGGTGCATGCGGGGGACTGTCTTTTTATCTCCCCTCATTTGGAAAAAGTGATTGCAATGCTGGTGGCCGAGGCAGGCAGGTCCACACTGGATTCTGGCAGACAGTAGAGAAACTGCAGAGCCGGGAAGCACTGGGCTATTACCATTTAATAAAGTCTCACAACAGCGGACAAGCACACGAGCAGGGGAAACCTCATCTTCAGCACACAAACAGCAAAAGTGGCCCCTCACAGTGGCAGGCAGGCAACCCACCATCCAAAATCCCCCATCTCTTTCGAGTATAAGCACCTATAGCAGGGGTCCCCAAACTTTTTACACAGGAGGCCAGTTCACTGTCCCTCAAACCGCTGGAGGGCCGGACTATAAAAAAAACTATGAACAAATCCCTATGCACACTGCACATATCTTATTTTAAAGTAAAAAAACAAACCGGGAACAAATACAATATTTAAAATAAAGAACAGGTAAATTTAAATCAACAAACTGACCAGTATTTCAATGGAACTATGGGCCTGCTTTTGGCTAATGAGATGGTCAATGTGCTCCTCTCACTGACCACCAATGAAAGAGGTGCCCCTTCTGGAAGTGCAGCGAGGGGCCGGATAAATAGCCTCAGGGGGCCGCATGTGGCCCCGCAGGCAGTAGTTTGGGAATCCCTGACCTATAGCCTTACATAGGCCATACACACATGGTGCTGCTACGCACCCATGCACCAATCAGGCAAAGTGCTTGCAGCTGGTGCACCAGCAAGCAAAACTTACACAGCTGCCCCACAGGGACGGATAAAATGACTTCTCAGCTGCCATCCCCAAAACAATGCAAGCCTGAAGGAGAAAGGGCTTGAACAGAACATCTTCATCCCCCACTGAGGTTTTAGTTAATTTGCTTGCCATTCTCTAAATCAGTGGTCCCAACCTTTTTTGGGCTACGGACCGGCCTTTAGGGTGGGACGGATAAATGTATCACGTGACCAAGACAAGTATCAAGAGTGAGTCTTAGACAGATGTAACAGAGGGAATCTGGTCATTTTTAAAAAATAAAACATCGTTCAGACTTAAATATAAATAAAACGGAAATAACGTAAGTTATTTATTCTTTCTCTGCGGACCGGTACTAAATGGCCCACAGACCGGTACTGGTCCGCGGCCCCGGGGTTGGGGACCACTGCTCAAAATGGCTTCCTGGCATTTACTTTGAAATGTAGCAAAAAGTTTATTTTTGCAGGAATGTCAGGGAAAGCTTACATTGGAGAAGGACCTGACAATTAGGAGAGTTTAAATCACAATGGTTGTCTGTAAAAACCTAGCCACACGCCCAGGGGTGCCAGGACCCAGCTGTTCCTGGGAGATTCCTGACCTCAGCTGCCTTCAAGATTTACCAAGGACACAGATAGGACTGTGCTGATTAGTCCTGTGCTACATCAGAAAGAACTTGCAGAGGGGGTGTTTTTGCAGCTGGATCCCCCTCCTCCTGCTCCTAGCCAAGTCAGTGACCAAGGCCATAAACCAAGATATGCTAATCCACCTCCAGCCGCTGTATCTATTGCTCCCTCCTGTGGCAGCTGGGGGGGGGGGGGGCTGACACCCTTTGTTGGTCTCAGCCCACCTACACACAGGTGTTTTTAAAATAAACTTTCCTTTTGGAATACACTAGGCTCATGTTTTCAGTTCGGCCCATAGATTCTGCCTTTCAAAAAGAAGGAAAAAAAGATGTAATGGATATTTAGCATGGTAGAGTTATAGGTGACTTTTTACCTTTCATATAATGGGGTCAAATATTTATAAGACTACATTCAATGTGGAAAGTAAATGTGGCTTGTTTTCTACAAATAACCCAATCCACATTGGTTTCTGTTAGAAAAGAGTTTTGGTTTAAAGAGGTGTTTTGTTTTAAGGTAACTGGCTAATCCTGTATTGTGTCCTGACCTTTTCTACAGATGATGCCTCAGTGTATTCTGGTGACAGGTACATGACCTTGTGGTAACAGAAAAGAATGAGCTTTAGATTTACACATCTATGGTCAGGGTTGGTATCACAGATTGAATGTTTGTGTCCCTACAACTCATATGTTGAAGCCCTAATCCCCAATGTGATGATGTTTGGAAATGGGGTCTTTGGGAGATAATTAGTTAGATGAGGTCACAAGGGAGGGCTAATTAATCTCACTAATCATGGTATTAGAGGCCTTTTTTTTTTTTCTACAGAGACAAAAAGAGAGTCAGAGAGAGGGATAGATAGGGACAGACAGACAGGAACAGAGAGAGATGAGAAGCATCAATCATCAGTTTTTTGTTGCAACACCTTAGTTGTTCATTGATTGCTTTCTCACATGTGCCTTGACCGTGGGCCTTCAGCAGACCGAGCAACCCCCTGCTGGAGCCAGTGACCTTGGGTCCAAGCTGGTGAGCTTTTCCTCAAACCAGATGAGCCTGCGCTCAAGCTGGCACCTCGGGGTCTTGAACCTGGGTCCTCTGCATCTCAGTCCGACGCTCTATCCACTGCGCCACTGCCTGGTCAGGCTTAGTGGCCTTTTAAGAAGAGAGATCCTGCCTGACCTGTAGTGGTACAATGGGTAAAGTGTCAACCTGGAACGCTAAAGTTGCTGGTTCAAAACCCTGGGCTTGCCTAGTCAAGGCACATAAGGGATGATGCTTCCTGCTCCCCCCCCCCCTTTTCTCTCTCTCTAAAAATGAATTTAAAAGAAGGAGAGATCTTGGCCTTGGCCCAGTAGCTCAGTAGGTTAGAGAGTCATCCTGATACACCAAGTTTGTGGGTTTGCTCTCTGGACAGAGCACATACAGGAAGCAACCTAGGAATGCATGAATAAGTGGAACAACAATTCTTTTATATATTTTTTTTAAGATTTATTTTTTGATTTTAGACAGAGGAGGGAGGAGAGAGGGAGAAAAAGAGAGAGAAAGGGGAGAAGGTGCGAGAAGCAGTTGCTTCTCATATGTGCCTTGACCAGGCAAGCCTGGAGTTTTGAACAGGTGACCTCAGCATTCCAAGTCGACACTTTATCTATTGCACCACCAAAGGTCAGGCTGATAAGTGGAACAACAAATTAATATTTCTTTCTCTCTTTAAAAAAAAAATTAATACATAAAAAAGAAGAGAGGTTGTTGGACAAACAAGTGTGTTAGGCTTGCTCGCTTGTACTTTGCCTGCTTGGTGCATGAGCACTGGGCAGCACCCTGTGAGTATATAGTCTGTGTAAGGCTGCTGGTGTTCATCCTCAGGGCGGCAGATTGTACAGTACATCGTGGATTGCATGCTGCCATTCGGAGGGGTCATTTTTGCTATTGTCTGTGGGAGAAAGGGTTCTTCCCCCAGGCTGTTTGCTCATCAGCCCTGAGAGAGAAGCAGTTTTCACTGCCTGCTTGCTCGTCTGCTGTTGTGAGACTCTAATAAATGGAACGGCCCACCATCCTCTGGCTACACAGTTCCTTTACCATCGGCCTGAATCCAGTGTGAACCTGCATGGCTATGGCCACTGGCCTTAAAGGGGTTTTAGTCTTTCTCTGCACGCACATACCAAGGAAAGGCCATTTGAGCACACAGCCAGAAGCTGGCCGTCCACAAGGCAGAAAGAGAGCTCTCCCCAGGAACCGAATCATCTGGTACCTTGATCTCAGACGCTGAACCTCCAGAACTGTGAGAAAATAAATGTCTGTTGTGTAAGTAAGCCTCCCAGTCTCTAGTATTTTGATATGGTAGCTACAGTTGACTAAGATGGCGCTCACATTTTTAGCAGTGTCTCTGGGTGTCTGGCTGATAATTGTTGATGTCTATGCTTGGGGAAACTGTGGCTTTTTCTGGTTCAGCCAGGGCTTCCAGATCTTTCCTTTTAACTTGTTTCCAGGCCCTACCTTGGCTTTTATGACCCTTGCAGACCTGTGTCTGAGCCACATCCCTTACTTGGTAACTGACATGGCCCCACCAGCCGTCCTTTGCCACAGCAAAACAAATTTTATTTTTTATTTTTTGCCACATAACAAAACTAATTCTGTGGAAAGAAAGCTTTACAAAGCACACTTGTATCTCTTTTGCTTTTTCTCACTTTGGCTTGGAAGTCAGACATTGATTCCAATGCTACAAATTAAAAAAAATTTTTTAACACAAAAAGAAAAAAAAACATTTAAGATAATTTGGTGCTTATAACACTCCTCAGAAAATAAGCTCAGAAAAAAGGCAACGGTTATTATTTATAATATTATTCCTACTGATATCTAGGAAGATGAGCACTTAAGCATGGAACAGACGGGACAAGGTGCTATTTCTACAGCTAAATAAGAAGGTAGGTGATCCTGGCTGGGATGGAGCACGGGGTTGGCCTTCTTTTCTTTTGGATGGGAATCCGGGAGTCCTGGGTGCTTGCCCAGGTGTGGCCAACACTGTGAGGAGGCCATATAATGTCCTTTCTACGGCTTAATTCCCTTCCCTATAAAATGAGGGATTCAGACACCATCACTTGATTGCTGAGGTTTCTCCTCATGTTTGGACTCCTAAGAAAACGGTATCCACAGGGTTGGGAAAGTCTAGACAGCTCCCGAGTGCTTCACTGGCACCCTGACGCCAATGTCTCTCTGTCTTCTCATCCTCTGATCTCTCCCATGTTCAACCCCAATTCGGGGGATGAAGGTGAAGAAATGTGAGGATAAAGAGAGAAAAGGGGAAATGGGTAGCAAGAGGGATCAACAAAATGGCAGATGATGGCCTGACCAGGTGGTGGCGCAGTGGATGGAGCGTTGGACTGGGATGTGGACAACCCAGGTTCAAGACCCCGAGGTCGCCAGCTTGAGCGCGGGCTCATCTGGCTTCAGCAAAAAGCTCACCAGCTTGGACCCAAGGTTGCTGGCTTGAGCAAGGGTTACTTGGTCTGCTGAAGGCCCGCGGTCAAGGCACATATGAGAAAGCAGTCAATGAACAACTAAGGTGTCGCGGCAAAAAAACTGATAATTGATGCTTCTCATCTCTTTCCGTTCCTGCCTGTCTGTCCCTGTCTATCCCTCTTTCTGACTCTTTCTCTGCCCCTATTAAAAAAAAAAAAAAAAAAAAAAAGGCAGATGATGGAGAGTGGAGGGAAGACAGAAATTATATACATACACGTTAAGAGAAAGGACACAGGGGAAAGGTAGGGGACAAAGGGCCAGTGTTTATGCTCATCAAGTAAAATAATAGCTGACATTTATTACATTCTTGTCCTAGGCCTGACACCTTGTTCAATGTGTCACATGTATCATCTCATCCTCACACACCTCATTTTACATATGAGTGAGAGAAGCTTACAAAGTTCAACAATTGGCCCAGCATCGCTTCCTTAGTCTGTTCGGGCTGCTATGACAAAGGACCATAGACTGGGTAGCTTATAAACAACAGAAATTTACTTCTCATGGGGTGGAGACTAAACGTCTGAGATCAAGGCACCGGCAGGCTCAGTGTCTGGTAAGAACCCTCTTCCTGGTTGCGGACAGCCAGCCCCTTTCTCACTATGTCCTCACGTGGTAGAAAGAGAGTGAGAGAGTTTCCTCCATGGGCCCCCTTATGTTATCTGTCCTGAATGGACCAAAAGGACATACACTTTCAAATAATTTCTATTAAAAAATAATCTCTATAAAGTAAAAAAGAGAGGGGGGAGAGAGAGGGGGGGAGAGAGAGGGGGGAGGGGGGGGGGGGAGAGAGAGAGCGAGAGAGAGAGAGCGCGCTCTCTGGGGTCCTTTTTTTTTTATTCATTTTTTTTTTTTTTTAGAGAGGAGAGGGAGAGACAGAGAGAGAGAGAGAGGAGGAGCTGGAAGCATCAACTCCCACATGTGCCTTGACCAGGCAAGCCCAGGGTTTCGAACCGGTGACCTCAGCATTTCCAGGTCGACGCTTTATCCCACTGCGCCACCACAGGTCAGGCCTCTGGGGTCCTTTTTATAAGGACACTAATCCCATTTCTAAGGACTCCACACTCATGTACTAATGATCTTCCAAAGGCTCCACCTCCTAATACCACTGCATCAGGGGTTAGGATTTTAACATAATAATTTAGAGGGTGGACACAAACATTCAGTTCTTTGCAATTACTAATGAGTAAGAGGTAGACTAGGTACTGAACCTCAGTATGTCTTTGATTCCAGAGCTGTGCTCATAAACACTAGTCCACACTGCTTTCTTACCCAGCATCTCCTCTGTGCTAAGGAATGTTGCTATTTTGCTTAAGGCTGACTTAGCATTTAACCTTGATCTCACGGCTGACCTAGCATGAGAGTTCATGACCCACAGGCAGACAGACAGGCACCTACCTACACATTCCCTCACCCCTTGATGACATTCAAGAAGGCTCCGTAAAGAAAATTCTAATATAAATAGAAAGTCTTTTTTTGTTAGATGCCATCACACAGGGACAGCTGTTTTAGCTTCTTAATTAACTCGGGCTTAGTTTAATGTTAAAATTAACTATTGTTCCAAGATCACTGCCTAGACACATTCCCAGGTGACACAGATGCCTGAGGTTTGTTGGGGGATGATACACATGTAAATAAGTGGTGACTGCCCCTAGCTAACCACATCAAATTTTCTTAATCTCATGCCTATCAGAAACCCAGAGTAAGTCATTGTAGAGCACTTCTAAGTCACCCAGGATCACAGGAATTATGGTAGGGAATGACAGAGCTGTGATGTGATGGTGTCCCATTAGGGCTCTTTCACATGGTGATCATTTCCCTGACATTTCAGTGGTGGGATTTGTGAGGACACTAGGGAGAGACTGCATTAGATCCCCACCCCACCTTCTCTGGGAACCACGCCCCTTCCCAGATCATTCTTTGTTTCACTGTAGTAATATTATATAGGTCTTGGAATCAGTCTGACTCAGGTTCAAATTCTGCCTCTGCCACTTACTGCCTGTGGAGAAGTGGGGCCAATCCCTCGCCCACTGGACTGCAGTAGCCTCTCCTGTAAACAGAAATCACAGCCCAGGCTGTTGTGTGGATCAGGTGAGCAGCCCAGGCAAAGCACCAGCACAGGATCTGGAGCAGGGTGGGTGTTCAGTCACTGAATTCTTTCCTCCTGTTTCCATCACCTGTTGCTTTATACTAACCATCCAGAGAAAGTGGCTGTGGGGAAAACAGCTGTGTTAGCTTTGCTCACTGATTTACCAGCTGCAAGCATTTTGCACAATTAGTGTGGCAGAAAGCCACATGTGTGTCTCTATGAAAAGCTATGGGTACTTTTCCTTGGGGGCAATTCTTCCAGATCGCTCTCCCGCCATTGCGAGGTGTGGGTTTTTGATTCCCTGAGCTGCCACCATGAGAGGCTGTTTTCCTGATCCCTTGCCCTTCACTGCAAAAAGAAGTTTTTCCTTTGCTTATTTGCACGCCCATTTCTGCAAGCCTCCAGTCACATAGGGGCAATCACATAGGCCCTACACCCAGAAGAGCCCTTGCTTAGTTTAGCATTCTGTGGCCACTGCCTTAAAATCCTTAATAATTTTTAAACAAGGGACCATGCATTATTTCACACTGGGTCTTGAAGATTATAAAGCCAGTCTTTGTAGTCAGATCTCTTTCCACAATGGCTCAGAGCTCCAAGAGGGTGAAAAGAAGTTAGCAAGCCGAGGCAAGGATTCTCACAGTATCACTTCACTGCATTCTATGGGCCAAAGCAAAACTCACAAGACCATCTAAATTCAAAGGAGAGCAGGGAGGCCTTTGTGGCCATCCTCCTCCCTCCATTTCCTACGTACAGCACTCTCATGAGCAATCCGATCCTGACAGTGCCCACTGGGTACTAAGAAGCAGAAGCCCACTCAAGCTTCCACATAGAAAGACGGATCTGTGGTAGACCCTCACAGAATGAGGGGTCCTACACCTCAGGAAGGTGGAAATGAGAATGAGAAGCTTAGGGCCTGGGGGGAGCAGCAGAAACCCGGCCACTCAGGAGAGATAATTGCACCTTCCAGAGACTGTGGCCAGGGCAGGCTCTCGACATGAGGCTGTGGATAAAGTGGGTCATACAATCTGACAGAAATGCTTGTCTTTATTTACCAGTTATTTGAGAAGTGCCAATAATTATGTTCAAGACCATGTCTGGACCTATGGGGACAGAACTTGGCCCTGGAGGAGAAGGGCCCCTTCTTTTCAGTCGCACAAGGTCATTTCTTGCAACTCCTGATTGAAGCAAAGGGAAGCAGGATATGGGCGTCAGCTTTCTTTTTACTGTTCCTCATGCCCAGTGAGTCGGTCC
The DNA here is from genome assembly GCF_036850995.1 of Saccopteryx leptura. Lineage (NCBI taxonomy): Eukaryota > Metazoa > Chordata > Mammalia > Chiroptera > Emballonuridae > Saccopteryx > Saccopteryx leptura. Next base: position 59,781,015 of record NC_089504.1, on the reverse strand, counting down.
CAGTCCTTGCTGACTTGCTCACAAGCCCTCACATGATAACAACCACCTACAACGGAGGTTTAGGAGAACAAATTCTGTTACTAAAGAATATCAGTTGACCTCACAGAACAGCTGAGTGAAGAAGAACCAGAGACTGTGACTGTATCTCACTTGATTTTGCCCCACTCCAGGGAAGATGGCACAGTTGGGCTTTAGGAAAGAGGGATTCTTACATGATTGGCCCCATGGCTTGACCATCTCTCTTGTTCTACCCTTTATGGTTCCTTCTTCCACGCCCTCAGTCCAGGGTTCTCATCTTTCTCTTGTGAAACCCTATCTCTGCCCCAGTGCATAGCACCCTACCTTGATTCTTTCTTGGTGCCCTCTTGCTAACTTTAACATTTATGACCTCCGCTAGTACCAGATGGGTTTTTCCTGGTGCCTGATTTTGTCATCTTTAAAAGATAGAGTTCAGTCTAGTCTACTCGGTGAAGAAGATGTTGGTGGGTGATCAGATGCCAGTGCAGGTTCCCACCAGTGAGAGCTGTGGTAGGTTTTCTTCATTCATTACCAAAGAAACAAGCAACTTCAATTAGTGACAACACAATCTAGTGATATTTGAAGAAATACTATTTCCTCTGTTAACATGCTTTTGACCAGCTCCTTGCAAAACAAGAACCATGCCATGGTTTAGTTGAAGGAGAATTTAAATTTCCTGTTGTCTAGTTTACATGACAAAAATCACTACCTGAACTATGACCAGTTCCGTCTTAACTACCTGGGACTGCTGGTGTCTACTTGCATAAGAACTTCCTGATCTTCAGTCTCTTCACTGATAAAAACAGGGACAGCTCCTGGCCTCAAGGAACTGCCAGTCAAGTAGAGAGGACAGTCCTATGCACAGATAAAACTCGAGTAACAGGCCAATGAGGGGTGGGTGGGAAAGAAGGTGTTTTCAAGTAAGCGTGGAGTGAGGGGTTAGCCTGGGCCCACGTGCCAAGTTGGAGCTCTGGGGCAATGGGAGGTGGGTCGTCTTTCAGACCTCATAGCCCTGTGCACATGTGCTCCCACTGTGTGGGGTGCTCCCCGCAGGCACAGACTGGCTCTCGCTTCCTCCGCAGGAAAGGCATCCCCCTTGCCCACTCTATTGTGTGGGCTTGCCATGCGAAGCAGAGTTCGGGTGGGCAGAAACCAAGCCTGGGCACAGGGGCCAGTTCCTCTCAGGAGACCTCACCAGAGCTCTCTCCCCACTGTTTCTTACCTTTTCATCCCAAGCGCACATTTAGCTGCGACCTTCCAGGCTCCTCCTTCCAGGCTCCTCCAGTTTGAAGGGCCCAGGTAGGCAATTTTAGAACTCTGCCCATTTGCACGAAGTTACTTTACCTGATTCCCACTTGCACTGCTTTTTCTGCAGTTTCGCAACTCCTGAGGGAAAAGGCCCCGAGCCTCCCTGAAATCCTCAACTGAAGCTGTGAATCATCTCCCTTTCCCGATTTCTAGCCACTTGGCGTCCCCACAGGATGACTTCTGTGTCCAACGCGTAAAACACCCCTTCCGCATGCGCATTACCTCCTACGGCGGCCGTGGAGGGGCTGCGCTTGATTTCCTAAACTCCATCTAAACCACAGCACTTGCTGGAGCACCTTTTGCTCAGTTCTCGGTGGGCCAGGGCCAGTGAGTCTCTTAATCAATGGTTAGGCACTGCTCACTCCTTTTATGGAACTTTTTTGCTTTATGTGCACCCAGAGACATTTGAGTCCTGGTTGCAAAGTTGGAGCCAATGGAGCATGGGAGGCGCCACACGATCTCCAGGATTCCAAACTAGCAATGTCACTTTCATTGTTGCAGCTCTGTCATGGCTGCTAAATCCTCTCTTTCCTCCTTAGTACTATTGGGGGAACTTGCGGCTCAGGGGCTTTGTCTCATAGAGGAAGTCAATATGCTTCGATACCCTCAGGGAGCACTTACAGCCTGGGGACACAAGTGGCTGCTGGACCCAGTGTATTTCCCTTCCAGAGGAGTGCACTGGAAACAGGCCGCAGGAGAAGCGAAGCAGGGTCGGATTGGGTTTCCAAGCACCCCTGTGTACCCTTTCCCTTCCACCTGTTGGCCTTTGCCAGACAGTGTACACTGTCACTGCAAGTTGAATAGACCAGGCTTTTATTTTCTGGCACATCAGGCCTCTGTCCTGCCTGCACCTTTGGCCTGCTTTTGATTAATGTTGCCAGCGGCGGATGCGACTGTGTGGGTGCCTGGCTAAACTTTCTGGAGCGGTCACTTGTAAATAGTGCTACCTTACATTTGGGACAGCACTTTTGAATTTCCAAAACACTTTCCCATGCATTAATCATGTCACCGGATTTCCTCAGCAAGGTGGAAGAATACAAAACAACACATTTCACAGTGAAAAAACTTTAAGCTCAGAGATGTATAGGGGCAATTGGCAAGAGTTGCAAAACTAGAAAGTGGCAAAGTAAGAAACCAGGACAGGACTTCTGATCCTTATTAGTCCAGAGACCTTTGTCAATCACTGTCTTATTTTTTTAAAATTGATTTTAGAGAGAGAAAGCAAGAGAGAAACATTGATTTGTTGGTCCACTTATTTATGCATTCATTGGTTGATTCTTGTCTGTGTCCTGAGATCGAATTTACAACCTTGGCTTAACGGACGATGCTAACCAACTAAGCTACCTGGCCAGGGTTTTTTTTTTTTTTTAAATCTCACTAATAACCCATTGAATGACAGAACAATTTGTTCATCCATATCATGTTCTCTTATCACATAAAGGAATTGATAAGAGACATGAGAGCTGATTTCCCAGCTGTATTCTTGCTATACCACCTTGAAAATCACTATCTTATTGTTGCTACCAGTGATTTGCTGTCTTCAATGTGTGGGGAAAATAGTAAAGGTGAAACCCATTCAGCTGTCAAACTAATGTAGCAAAGATCATCATCAAACAGGCACTGGGTTGGTCCATCATTCCAGGGAAGGCAGCACAGGGCTCCCCAGTGTGTGTTGCAGTGTCAAGGCCCTAGGGATCAGGAACGTAAACAGATCTCCAAATGGTTTTCACCAGAGGCTATGCTGCCTTTCCTCTAACCCAAAACTGAAAACCTTAGTGACCATCAGAGATTTGGCTTTTTAATCATAGACTCTGGGGGTTGGGTTTAAGATTATTAAGAATAAGGTCTAGGATGATTCAGGGAAAGCATCAGAAAAGAGAAAAATATCCTTAATTCTTGTTCACAAATTGATATTAGGTAAACTCAAGAGGCAATGGAAAACTATTCTTCTGGGGCCAATTGACCCTTATCTCCTTTGGGAGCTGCTTTTAGCCCAAAGCTACAGAAAAGGAACGTCTGGCCACCTTTACTCATTACTTAGGTTCTTTTTTTGTGTGTGTGGGCCATTAGCTTTAATCCTAGCTTGCACCTGGCAGGCAAGAAATACACACAATGGGAAAACACTTCCCTTTCCATTCAGGGCTCCCAAAGCCTCTGACTTATCCGAGTTTCCTAGAATCAAAGGTTTCTAGCTCACCAGCCTTATTCACCTCTGTTCCCTATCTCCTTCTCTCTGCACAAACTCTGTACAAACCGGCTTCTCCTTCAGCACTCCGCCATCTTGGTTGCTTCTCCTCTCCTCCACGTGGCCTTTCTCTGCTCTCCTACTTAGGTCTTTTATAAGCATTCATCAAGTGTCCACTATGGGCCAAGTACTGGGGATACAACGAAGAGCAAAAGACAATTTTGATGTTTGACTTTTTCCAGTCAAATGTAATTATATTCCATTTCCCTATTGCCCACATTCTTCTCTCAGTGCCCCTCCCCTCTCTTCTCTAGAGTTTTGATTTCTGATCATTTGCACCATTTTGGCAAGACACTCCAGTGGATGAAGTACTGGTTCAGCAAAACTTCCTGGCCCCATCTATCCTAGTCCTTACTCTTCTTCAGGCTATGATAAGCCCTAGGTCCTTCTTCATATACTGCAGATCAGATCCCCTTTATTTCCCTTCCAGGGATGGCCCTACCAGGCCAGAGGTTGTGAGCATGATATGAATGAACTATAATCCTATGTCCACATAAGTTCCTTATTTTCCTTTTTTTTTTTTTTTAAGTGAGAGGAGGAGAGATAGAGAGACAGACTCCCACATGCACCTCAACTGGGGTCCACCCAGCAACCCTCACCTGGGGAAGATGCTCGAGTCAACTGAGCTATCCTCAGTGTCCCGGCCAGTGCTCAAGCCAATCAAGCCATTAGCTATGGGAGGGGAAGAGGGAGAAAAAGGAGAGGGAGGAGGATGAAAGTATATGATCACTTCTGTGTATCCTGACTGGGAATCCAACCTGAGACATCCAGACGCTGGCCCAATGCTCTATACACTGAGCCAACCGGCCAGGACCAAATTCCTTCTTCTGAAGGCATTTTTTTTTTTATAAGCAAACTGTCCCTCAGAGAGCTCATGGGATTTGGTTTCCAGCCTTTCCTTCTTGCTCCCTGCAGAACTACAAGTTCCTTTAGCCATTTGGTTGGAGTTGTTATCAACCCCACTTCTAGTGCAAGGAGAGAACCTTGGTTATCACGAGCCACTCCAATTAGAGTGAACCCAAGGAATTTTACTAGGAATTCTGGAATACAGAACCTTTGCTCCGTTGGTGAGGCTCAGGACTGCACTTGCTATGATGAATGAGCCTGGAGTTTCCAGGGACCGCTGCTGAAAGCCTGAGGATGCAGCCAACCAAGAGGAGGAGAGATGAAAACTGGACTCAGCAGAGGCTTTGTGACCATCTGCTTCTCTCCCCTACCTTCTCCCCCTTCTCTCCTTCTTCCCCTCTTGCAACCAGTGGCTTGATAGCTTCAAGCATTGGCCCCCGGCACTGAATCAAGCTGGGTCTGAAGCACTGATACTCTGGATTATTCTATTAAGTGAGTCAATGAACTCAAACACCCCTGTAAAATACCTATTTAAATTTGGTTTTCGGTCCCTTACAAAAGATCACCAACTGGGAACTATCCTTAGGGTAGGGCTTGCCCAGTGGTGTGCCAGTGGACTGGGTTATAGAGATTTCTTGAGGGCGACTGCTCCAGCATTCTGCGAGGGGCTCAGCCTGAGCTCCAGGGCTGGTCATCTCTAGCTGCAAGTAGCTTTGTTGATTTATTCCATTGAGACAACAAACACAAAATTTTAATTACCCTATTACGGTAATTTTAAAATATGTTAAACATTATTTAACAGTCCTCTGTTCAAACTGTAGAGTCTACTTCTCCTCCTCTTGGATGTGGACTAAACTTGGTGATTTGCTCCTGGCAGACACGATGAAGTATGATTTCTGAGGCTAGGCCATAGAGGATATCACTACTTTTGCTTTGCTCCTCTTGAATCACTCATGTTGGGGGAAGTAAGTGGTCATGAGGGCACTCATGCATTCTGAGGAGCAGTCCATATGGAGAAGAACTGATGTCTCCCATCAGTGACCAGCACCAACTTTCCAATGTTATGAATGAGGCACTTTGGAAGAAGATACTCCAGCTTCAGTTAAGCCTCAGATGATGGCAAGCTCATGCAAGTCCTTAAGTCAGACTGCCCAGCAAAGCTGCTCCTAAAGTCCTAATCCACAGGAACTGGGTGAGATACTTATTGTTTCTTGTGTGCCCTGACCGGGAATCGAACGTGGGATGTCCACACAACACGCCGATGCTCTGTCCACTGAGCTAACCGGCCAGGGCCCCTGATTGCTTCTTATATATGCCTTGACTTTGGGTGTGGGGACAGGGGGGGGGCTCCAGCCATGCCAGTGACTCCTTGCTCAAGCCAGCAACCATGAAATCATGTCTATAATCTCATACTCAAGCCAGTGACCCTGTGCTAAAGCTGACGATCCTGCACTCAAGGTGGTGACTTCAGGGTTTTAAACCTAGGACCTCAGTGTCCCAGGTCAACATTTTATCCACTGTGCGTGCCACTACAGGTCAGGCTGTATCTGCCTTGACCCGAGAAGCCTGGGATTTAGAACCAGTGACCTCAGCATTCCAGGTCGATGCTTTATTCACTGTGCCATCACATGTCAGGCACTGATTGCACTTTTTCTTAGACTTTATTTATTCATTTTTAGAGTGAGAGAGAGAGAAGGGGGGAAGTACAGGAAGCATCAACTCCCTTATGTGTCTTAACCAAGCAAGCCCACGGTTCCGAACTGGTGACCTCAGCATTCCAAGTCAATGCCTTATTAACTACGCCACCACAGGTCAGGCTGATTGCATTTTGAAATGATATCTTGTATGTATTAGGTTAAATAGAATATATTATTAAAATTCAATTCACTTACATTTCTTGCATTATATATTTTTTGTGTGTGACAGAGACAGAGAGAGCTAGAGAGAAGGACAGATAGGGACAGACAGACAGGAAGGGAGAGAGATAAGAAACATCAATTCTTCGTTGCAGCTCCTTAGTTGTTCATTGATTGATTTCTCATATGTGCCTTGACCGGGGGGAGGGGAGGCTATAGCAGACCGAGTGACCCCTTGTTCGAGCCAGCGACCTTGGGCTCAAGCTGGTGAGCCTTGTTCAAACCAGATGAGCCTGCGCTCAAGCTGGCGACCTTGGAGTCTCAAAACTGGGTCCTCCACATCCCAGTCCAATGTTCTATCCACTGCGCCACCGCCTGGTCAGGCCCTTGCATTATATTTCTATTGGACAGTGTTGTTCTAGAAGCGAGGCCTACTCACACTCATTTATTCATTTAGTCTTTCAACAAATATTTCTGAGAGTTGACTTTTTTTTAAAGATTTTATAGAGAGAAGAGGGAGTAGTTGTTCACTGATTGCTTATCCTATGTGCCTTGATGGGGCAAGTCCAGGGCTTCGAACTGGTGACCTCAGCATTCCAGGTTACTGCTTTATCCACTGCGTCACCACAGGCCAGGCTCAACAAATATTTATTTCTTGAGTGTGAACACAAGGAATGAAGCAGTGAACACAGTTCTGCACTTGTGAAGCAACTGGCATCCACTGTGGTTCAAGAGAGACTAAAAAAGGATACCTGTGACAACAGGTATCTAAAAGCAGGTATCATTCAGTCAGGAATATTCTAGGTTGTTAGGATTATTAGAGCTCTTAGCATTAAAAGCTAGTCTGATATAACTTAACACCTAACCCTTATTGTTTGAGAGAATAGAACAGGTGTTGATAATGCTGGCCATCCTTAAGTCACTCGGGAAAGGTTACATTCCAGAGGGTCTGTTTCAGACTGCTGTGTGTCACAGCTATACACATCCAGAGTCTCTTCCTCACTGAACTGAGAGACTTTGGAGGGTAGTGGCGATGTTATTTAACCTTAGTCTCACCCAGTATCTCCCGCACGAAAGATGCTAAACATACTGGAATTAAAGTGTATCATGCACACTCATTTAAGAAAGCAATTAAGTGTATAATGTATTTTAAAAAGAGTTCTGCCCCGCCTGACCAGGCAGTGGCGCAGTGAATAGAGCATCAGACTGGGATGCAGAGGACCCAGGTTTGAGACCTTGAGGTCACCAGCTTGAGTGCGAGCTCATCTGGTTTGAGCAAAGCTCACCAGCTTGGACCCAAGGTCGCTGGCTCAAGCAAGGGGTTACTCAGTCTGCTGAAGGCCCGCGGTCAAGGCACATATGAGAAAGTAATCAATTAACAACTAAGGTGTTGCAACGTGCAATGAAAAACTAATGATTGATGATTCTCATCTCTCTCTGTTCCTGTCTGTCTGTCCCTATCTATCCCTCTCTCTGACTCTCTCTCTGTCTCTGTAAAAAAGAGTTCTGCCCCAAATACTTAAAAAACAAAGTTTTCCACTTAAGCTTTAGTAATTAAAAAAAAAAAGTCCTCCTTCAGACTATAAATTCATGCATGTTATACCTGATGATATAAACAAAAAGTTCTGGAATATACAAATTAAATTCTCTCTCAAGGTCACCAAGAATAAATACTGCAGAAGAGATATGACCCTGGATAGCACTATCTGAGCAAGGCCATCACTATGCCTGTCTCTTCTTCTCTGAAGTGCATTACAAAACATTAAGTGCTGTCAATATAAAAAACACAAGTTGCAACGGGAAACATTTCATTTACAATTCTTATTATATTTTTAGTACCAGTCAAGGTAATCAGGCATATTAAAAATATATAATTTAATTCTCAAACAATAATTTTGTTCACCTTTCTCCTAAAGTACATTGTCAAAAGAAGTCAAAGCTGACTATATTCTGCCGATGATGGACACATGCTGACGGACAGCAGAGTGTTCTGATATGAAAGCAGAGATAGTATCCTTTTATAAAAATAAACTTGGTCCTAGAGAGGAGAAGAAGAAGAGTGAGGAAGCTCGAGCATAAGAAAAAACACAAAGCATCCTGGGAGAACTGTTTCGAAGGCAGGGAATGTAGCAGGCGGGACGTTCAGCTGAGGGCACAGAGTACCATGCATCTCCTACATCAGTGCACCAAGGCGTGCCTCTACAAAGGCAGGCCAAATGAACTTAACAGCAACGTTAAAGCAAAAATAACTATAGAACAGTTAGTCCACCCCTACCAAACTGACCACTCAGCAGGAGATGCTGTTTATGCTTTGTTTTGTACAACATGTGAAAAACCATATTTTAATAAATATCAGTCACCTTGATTAACCACCCTCTTACTACCCTTACCCCCCCCCCCCTCCATGGACAAAATATGGTCAGACTCCACTGTGGTCACTTGGACTCCAAAGCTTCTAGAATGCTGTCTGGACGGGGAGCGTGTAGTCCATCCTGTGTGGCAAATGTCCTGTGTTTTAAGCACCAGGGCGTCCTTCTCTGGGTGGCAGAGCCTCTCAGTCTCTGTGGGTGAAGACAGCTTTTCTTAGCTGCCCTGTGACAACTGGGTTTCGCATTTCCTGAAACTAGATCTGTGGAAGGAGTCCCTGAAATGGAGAGAGAAAGAACAAAATGAGGTAAGAAAGATCAATTCGCCTTTTAAAGAGAGGGCAGGGGGAAACCACCTGTCAGTACGGGACATCAATCATGGAGGACTCAGAAAGAACAAGAGAAGGGGCTGGGATCCTTTCACACGGTGCCAGCAAACTCACCGGCAGCAAGTCAGCCCGGGGAAGTGGCTGGCCCAGGGCCAACCGAACGGTCCCCGGAGGCCAGGAGGAGGGACGGGGAGGATCAGCCTGGAAGCCGACCAGACCCAGCTCCGGGGACTCCTGTGACTCCAGGCCCAGCCCTGCCCTCTAGGCCTGCGTGCAGCCCTGCTCGCTGGGCCTTGAGCCCTACTCTTTATCCCCCAGCAAGAGGCCTCCTCTGCCCCTTCGTACCTCTTTTGACTCTCAACTCTGAATATTGGCTTGTAGAGCTCTGGAATTTTCCGCTCGATCATGGGCCTGAGGTTCTCTTTCAGCTTTCCGTAGTTCTTTTTGAGTTCTTGCTGATATTCTCTCTGGTCTGCTGTGATGAGACGCTTGTTTTTCTCTACAGCCTCACCGCATCTGAGGTGCACAGGCCAGGGTGGGGAGAAAATGAGGTTTTATTTCATAGGAGTTTGAAACGCTCAGATCTATGAGATGATGATATGAGTAACTTCTGAAGTTACTAGCAGTGTTTGCAAACTTGATGACCTATCAGGGTCATCTGTGTTGCTTTTCTTTTCAAAATGCCAGTTTCGGGGCCCTACCTCAGACTTAACGAATCAGAATCTCTCAGGGGCAGCACCCAGGAAGCTCTTTTTGAAAAGTTGCCCAGGTGACTTTGGTGCCCTGATTTGCTATGTGCTTGGCCCTTTCAACAGCTTTCACACCCATCACCTGGTTCATTTCGCCAACAAACCTGGAAAGTCTATGTTTCTCTCTGTTTTATCCTTGAAGCTCGGAAATGTTAGGTTGCTTGCGCAAGATAACTCCGCAAGGAGATGGTAGATCCAACACTCACACTCAGGTCACTGCAGAATGGAACCTCTTATGCTTACAAAAAACTCGCTGTGACTTACGGCAACATGGTAGGTGCAGCAGATGCCACTCAGGCCCCTCCTGCTACCTGCACATGGCAATGCTGGGAAAGCACAACCAAAATGTGATGAAAGAGAAAGGGGAATCCCAGGGGCCAGGAAGGAAGGGAAAAATGAAAATCAAAGTGCTAGTGGGAGCTGGTGCTGTGGCAGCGGTCAGGACACCTGGCAGGACCTTAAGATTACATGTGGGGCCTGACCAGGCGGTGGCGCAGTGGATGGAGTGTCGGACTGGGATGCCGAGGACCCAGGTTCGAGACCCCGAGGTCGCCAGCTTGAGCGCAGGCTCATCTGGTTTGAGCAAAATCCCCACCAGCTTGAACCCAAGGTTGCTGGCTTGAGCAAGGGGTTACTCGGTCTGCTGAAGGCCCGCGGTCAAGGCACATATGAGAAAGCAATCAATGAACAACTAAGGTGTTGCAACAAAAAAACTAATGATTGATGCTTCTCATCTCTCTCCGTTCCTGTATGTCTGTCCTTGTCTATCCTTCTCTCTGACTCACTCTCTGTCTCTGTAAAAAAATAAATTAAAAAAAAAAAAAAGATTGCATGTGGGTCCTAGAGGCCGGAGCAGGTAAGTAGGTTTCAATGCTCACACAAGATGAGTAATGTAGCCTTGGCCAGGGAAGAGTGGGGTTCTGGATATATTGCCTTCTAAGCCTTGAAAAGCTACCCCATCTATGAAAAAGTGTCTAGAAAAAGGCTGTAAGCTGTTCAGAAAGGTGGAATGGAAGTTTGTTATCAGCTTGGTAGGAAAGAAAGTCACCTTTTCTTTCAAAGCTTGCACCACATGTGAATATGAGTTACTAATTTACATTCCTCTTTTGTGGGTGCCCCAATCTACTATAAAACCAGATGAAAATTATTAAAATCCCTAGAGCTCAGATAGGAATAAATGTAAAGTGGCTCTGGAGGACCAGTTTCTGAATCAGGACCCAGGACCCACTGATAGAGCGACTGTGGCCAAAGATGAAGTCACAATAAAAAATTACAAACCATGTGAGGAAACCAACCACCCTGAGGGAGAACCAACAAATGCAACAAGCAGGAGAATTAGCCCAATAAAAATCAGAGATAACAGAATAATATATAAGCCCAAAGTTAATATAGAGGTATATAATAAAAGGTACAAAACCCATGATAAAAAAAAATGGGAGAGTATGAAAAAAGAGATCAGGAAAATTTCAGAAAAGAATAAAATGAAACTTCTAGAAATAAAAATGTCATTAAAATAAAAAAAGTCTCAATGGACAGATTAAACAATGCACTAGACACAGCTGGGAACTCATGAACTATAGGACAGAGCTAAGGAGATCACTGAGGAGAGAAAAAACTTTCAATATGAAAAAAGTGGTTAAGAAACTTGAAGAGCCTGACCAAGTGGTGGCGCAGTGGATAGAGCGTCAGACTGGGATGCGGAAGACCCAGGTTCGAGACCCCGAGGTTGCCAGTTTGAGCGCGGGCTCATCTGGCTTGAGCAAAAAGCTCGCCGGCTTGGATCCAAGGTCCCTGGCTCGAGCAAGGGGTTATTTGGTCTGCTGAAGGCCCACGGTCAAGGCACATAGAAGAAAGCAATCAATGAACAACTAAGGTGTCGCAATGCGCAATGAAAAACTAATGATTGATCCTTCTCATCTCTCCATTCCTGTCTGTCTGTCCTTGTCTATCCCTCACTCTGACTCTCTGTCTCTGTAAAAAAAAAAAAAAGAAACTTGAAGATAGAATGGAGATTCCCAACCCACATCTAAAAGAATGTTTAAAAGAATGTAAAATGAGTAAGAGGCAATCTTCAGAGATAACAGCTGATAATTTTCCAGAATTGAAAACAGACAGAAATCCTCTAATCAACAAAAACAGATCTACAGTTAGCCCACCATGGCGAACCTGCGGAACATCAAAGAGAAAATATTAAATACTTGTGTTTAACTAGTGGACAGTTAAGCCTAGGGTTTTCCCACACGGTGTGTTACATACCAAGAAAGAAAATCATATTATTTAAACATAATAAAGTCTTGCCCTTTATATTGTTCTTCTCAAGGGAACTTACAAATCAACACAATTTTTTTTTTAGCAAGATAGAGAGCAAGGGACAGACAGAAAGGGAGAGAGATGAGAAGCATCAACTCATAGTTGCAGCACCTTATTTGCTCATTGATTGCTTTCTCACATGTGCCTTGACCGAGGGGCTCCAATTGAGCCAGTGACCCCTTGCTCAAGCCAGTGACCGTGGGCCTCAAGCCAGTGACCTTAAGCCGGATGAACCCATGCTGAAGCCGGCAACCTTGGGGTTTTGAACCTGGGTCCTCAGGGTCCCAGGATGACATATTAGCCACTGCATCACCACCTGGTCAAGGGAATCAACAAACCTTGAAGAGACAACCATATTGGCTGTAATTTAGCTGACATGCAATAATTAGTAATAGTTATATTATCTTGCAGATGAATAGGATTCTGGTGGTCAATATGGTTTGAACTGTTTTCCCAACAGTGGTGCTAGACTTTGGTTAACTTATGGGGATACCCAGACCTGGTTACCACATTCTCCCTGTTACCACTGAACACATTTTCATTTTGACAGTCAAAGACGGAGAGGGCAGCACGTGGCTGTGGGGCAGGGGAAGCTCTCTGGCCTAGGCAGAAATAAGCCTATGACCTATGACCACAGCTTCATCACAGAATTAGCCTGCTGTGAAAGAAGTTGATCTAACTCAGCCAGAGCCAAAGGAACTCCCTTAACTGGATTTTCACCCATCATTTAAGTTTGACATTAATTGAAGCAAGCTGTAGGATACCTCAGGTTCTATATCAAAGGTTGCGAGGAAGGGGTTGGAAGGTGAGGTATATAGCCTTTGAATCCTGAGAAATCTATATCATTTCTTCTTATTTTTTATTGCTTCTTAACTACCAGTTATAGATACCACATGTATAAAATAAAGTCAGTTTCAGGATGACTTTTAGGCCCAGGTTTGTAACACAGGGAGCCTACAAAAGGCCTAGAGAAGTTGACTGTTACCTTGAGGTCGTCTACTCTGAAAACTTCGGGAGAATTAACTAAATTCTCTGTAGTCTATTGTCAGAGTAATAATAGCTAGCTAACAATATACTGGTGGGGCCCGACATGCCCTAGACTAGGTAAAATGCTTTACAAGCAGACAGAGTTGGGGTTGAAACCTAGTCGCTACTCATTAGTACAATGACTTAGCCATTGAAATCCTGTTTTCTCATATGTAAAATGGGAATCATTATCTCATACCATCTCCTAGAGTTGTTGGGATAATTAAATGAGAAGCTGTGATGATAAAGCAGATCCATGGTTTGGAGGATAGAAGATTCCATTTTTCAAAAATGATCACAGCAATAATGGCCCATCCCACATTTTCTCCCAGAATTCTGCTGCATCCCCAACAAGAGACGTGCGGCCACCTCCTTTGCTGCTCCCCTTGTTGATGAGTTCACTGAACACAGCAGAGTTCTTACAATGACTGTGCCTGGGGTTTTTCAGCTGTCAGAGACCTACAATGAAAGAGACCAGCTAGGGCAGGATGTTGTGCTTCTAGAACACAGTTTCTGGCTTTTGCTGAATGACTTTCTGAGCCCGTGTAAGGAGTTAGGTATCTTTCCTACAGTGAGAATAGTCACGTAGCCCTTATGAGCTTACTGCAACTATTGGCCTCCGTCCTCCGCGAGGCTCCTTCAGGACAGCCCACATGTCAGTCCTCTGTACGGCAAAAACGTGCTGGTTGTTTTCTCACTATCTATCCATTACCTCTCTTCCTTAGGTATGCCCATCTGGAAAATTACATTCCCTAGGCTCCCTTAGCAGATAGGAATGGCTGATGAGATATAACATAGAGTCACTAAGAAAGGTCATTAAAGGGGCATAGACTTTGCTCTTTCCTTATTTCTACTCCAGATACTTTCCCAGGATGTGGTCATGATGGCCAGAGCCTGAGCAGCCATATTGTGACTGTAAGAATGGGGCACTTTAACCAGTATGGCAAAGCAAAAGAATAGAAAGAGCCAGGCTCACTGATGATTTCTGAGGTCACCACCCAGCTCTGGGATGACTGCCTTTGATCTTTTTTTTTTTTTTTTTTTTTTACTGAGACAGAGTCAGAGAGAGGGATATATAGGGACAGACAGGAAAGGAGAGAGATGAGAAGCATCAATTATTCGTTGAATCACCTTAGTTCTTCATTAATTTCTTTCTCATATGTGCCTTGACCAGGGAGCTACAGTAGATCACGTGACCCCTTGCTCAAGCCAGCGACCTTGGGCTCAGTCAAGTTGGTGAGCCTTGCTCAAACCACATGAGCCTGCATTTAAGCTGGTGACCTCAGGGTTTCAAACCTGGGTCCACTGCATCCCAGTCCAACGCTCTATCCACTGCGCCACTAACGGGTCAGGCTGATCTTGTTTTATATAAGAATAACTTCACATTTTAAAAGCAATTCTGTTACTAGCCAATGAATGTCGCCCCTAAAGTTAACAGCACAGCATAGTAGTTAAGAGGACGGAGTCGAGCGAAAGTACTCAACTCTGAATCCTGCTTTTCTGCTTACTGGTTTTGCGACATCAGGCAAGTTATGCAAGCTTGCTGTGCCTCTGTTTCTTCCTTTGTGATGTGAAGATAATTTTACCTCATTAATTATTGTAAAGATCAAATGGGTTAAACATATAAAATTCTCAGAGGTGTACTAGCCCATAGCTATAAACCCAGAACATTTATTGCTTATTGTAGACCCAGTCTGAGTACAGAAACTATTTGTTCAACATGAGAATGATGGGTTATTAAAAATTTTATATTCCAGTCCCTTGTTTTTCATAGTTGATGAAACTAAGATGTAAGGAGATGAAGTGCCCTGTCCAGAGTCATACATCTGTGGGAACAGCAGAGTGGAATGTAAATCCGGGATCTAGATGCTCTCGAGCCAACATCTCATCAGCCACACTGTATTTTATGGTTTAACCTTATCAGTACAGACAAGCCATGAGTAAATAATCTATATGTAAATCAGATCAAGTCTCTGTTTCCTAGCCAAATTGATAAGATTTCTGTTTGCCCCACTGAATGATGTTATACCTATTAATCTGTTAGAATAGGGCTTGCCCTATTCTAAGCTCTATGTGTTATTATTTTTTATGCTAATACTAACTTTGAGAGGTATTCACTGTTATAGTTGGGGAAACAGAGGTTAGGTAACTTGTCCAAGATCACATTGCTAGTTAATGCAGCGTGGGTATATGAACCCAGGCAACCTGCACAAGAGCCTACAGCCTTAATCCCAACACCCCAAATGCTGCCTGGGAAAGACACACACAGACCTTTCCAGCCACAATCAAAGCAGATGGCTGTGGTTTCGAGTTGAAACTGTTCTCTGAAGGGTCTCAGTTTGTAGTGTTCTACCTTTCTCAGTTTCTGTAACATTTTAGTAAGCGCCCACTCAAGGCCCAGTGAAAAAATATAGCTTCTGGAGGCTCCGGTCAGGTAGCTCAGTGGATAAAGCATCGACCCAGAGCCAGAGGTTGTGGGTTCGATCCCCAGTTAGGGCATGTATGAGAGGCAACCAATGAGTACACAACTGAATGGATTAAGTGAAACAATGAGTTGATGCTTCTCTCTCTCCCCACTTCCCACACCCTCTCTCTGCCTTCCTTTCTCTCTCTCAAATCAATGGAAGAATGAGAAAACAAAAACACATAGCCCTTGAAATGAGGGGAGAATCATCCAGAGATACTGTATATGCTGAGAATTGGCTTCTATTCTCCTCCCATGACTGGAGGATGTGCAAAGTAGGTTTACAGTTGTGAGTGGTATCCTTTTGCGTTAATAAAGCTACTGTAATTATCATAACTGCGTGTTTTTTTCCATATGAACTGTAAACCCACTTTTGCCCACCCCTGGGTGCTCCAGACCCTTTAAGGTAAGGAAGGCATATTTGGGGGCAGGGCACCAATAGACTATCTGGCCTCTCTGCAGAAGGGCTCCAGTGGAGGTAAGTCCCAGGGCCATAGCCACCTCTATCGGGCACATCCCAGTAGTTTCCTCCAACCTCGTCCCCTCCATTTCCTCCCTCGCAACCTGACCTTGACTAGACCCCAGATCCCAAGGGCACTCCTGTCCCAGTGGAACACTAGTTTAAATTCTGGTTCTGCCACCTAGTTGCTGTGTGACCTTGGGCTAATCATAACCTCCTTCAACCTCATTGTCTTCATCTATAAAATGGGTTTATGGGATGAAGTGGTGCCAGGAAGGTGAGGACCTAGTGGAATAGTTGCCGGCAGGAAAGGCTAATGACTCCATGTTGCCTGCCTTTCCTGGAGCAAAGTGGGGGTGCAGCCCAACTGAAGGCACTCTGGTTCCGTGCCCCTTCACCACAGACGGGAGGCACAGACTGAAAGTGCACAGCACTGTAGGGGCAGGGAGTGCACCCCGAGGCAGAGGAGGAGCAGCTGCGACTAGATCTTCCCGCTGTCCCCTCTGAGGCCCCTTTACCTCTCCTGCTTGGGCCTGTGTCACCACCTCCCTCAGGGAAGCCACAGTGGCCCTTCTTCCCCTCCTAAGGGCAGATGTGGGAAGAGGGCTAGGCTGGGACTGTGGGCTTGGGGAGGTGTCCAAGCTCATATCTAACACCTGGAAGCAGAGTCTGAGGACTTACTAAACACACTAGAGTCCATGTGGGGTGAGAGGGGGCCTCCGGATCAGACTCTGGACTCGTCTTTAGTGCTTGATTCACATTATATTGGCCCTGGGCTTCTGTCCTGAAGAGTCACAGAGCCCTGTGGTTTCAGTGATCATATAATATTCTCTAATTTGGTATCAGCCAACAACTCTCCACCCAGTGCCCCATCCTAGAGCAAGAGAGCACTGGCAAGCCCTGAGGACCGAAAACCTGATCAGGACAGTTGGGGATGGGTGGGCGCAGAGTGGAGACAGGGTCGCACTGTAACAAAACTGGACTTTTTCTCTTTAGAACCACCGCAGATGGGACAGAAGAGGGGCAGACTATGTGTGTGCGAGTATGTGTGTAAATTGTTCCACTTGTCTCTCGTTTTCTGTTTAGCATCCTAGGCCCACTAATTCAGGTCTCTATGACCCTGCAAAAGTAATGGAAGTCATTCATATTTGCCCAATTCTGACTTGCTTCTGAGCAAACTCTCATATTTAAGGCTTTGTTTTTCCTACAAAATATTCAGATCTCTTGCTACCAACTATTTTGGTTTCCACTGACACTGTACACATTTAGTTTTCCTTTGGCCATTTGTGCCAATTCCCTCTCTTTCTTCTTCATCAACCTTAACCCCAGTTTAAAGAACACCGGCATTTAACATTCTTATTTTCTGACTCTGACTTATGACTCTATAATATGTGCAGCAGGACCCTGTGGAAACCACCCTGTAACTGGGGCCGCTGCATGCTGCTATCTTTTATTTAGATATAGAAATGAATTTAAAAATAACCTGGTCTTTATGGGAATGAGAAAGTTTAGATAATGCTATGGATTGAATTTATGTGTGATGATATTTGGAGGTAGGGCCTTTAGAAGAAATTAGTGTTTAACCCTTTGAGTAGTAAGATTTTTTTCATGCTCACTGACCTCCGAGAATGAGTTTTTTTTCAAAAAATGAAATTAGTTCCAGTTCCAGTTTGTTTGTTTGATAACCAATTTAGGGAAACAAGAAGAACATACATACATTTGCCTTTTTTTAATGTTGCCTCACACAAGTACGATCGTACTGTGGATGGACAGGAGGCGCAAGGACGTACAGGGACGTTCGTACTGCTCAAAGGGTTAAGTTAAGCCACGAGGGTGAGACTCACATGATGGGATTAATGGCCTTATAAGAAGAAATGCCAGAGAGCTTCCCCTCTCTTCTTCTCTCCACCATGTGGGGCCACACTGAGAAGGTGGCCATTTATAAGCCAGCAGGAGCGCCCTCCCCAGGTACTGAGTCCGCCAGCCCCTCGATCTTGGCTTTCCCAGCCTCCAGCGCTGTCAGAAATAAGTGTCCATTGTTCAGGCCACTCAGTCTATGGCGTTTTGTTATATCAGCCTGAGCTGACAAGACAGAAATGCAAGAAGGAAAACTTTTAAAACACAGATTGGCACAAAGTGCACTGTCTAAAAGGGTTTCTGTGCTTTGGGGAGCAGAGGAGGAAAACCAAATGTTGTATCTGTCCACCTTGGGTTCTGAAACCCTGAGGTGCTTTTCCTTATTGCAGGAGAAGGTAGGAGGGGGCAGCCTGCCAGGTTCCTCAGGGATGCATCCGGTTCTGCTATGGCTGAGTCAGGCCACCGCCCGCGGCGGGGCCTAGCTGCCGTGTGCCTGGCCAGTGTACGTTTGCACTATTAGCAGTCAGTGTCGGAAGGTGCACATGGTTTACCCCGGATATCTGGGCTTATCCACCTGCAGCCAAGTCTGCTGAGAAGCTGGAGCTCCCTTAGGGAAAAACAGAGCTGCTCATCCCCCACACATTTTTCACTCCTGCTCCACCTCTGCTGCCTGAAAGCAGAGTGGGGGGAGAAACAACAAGTGTGCAAACGACTTGACAACATTGTTACTCCATTAATTAAAAAGCTGTCACGTGCTGATTGGACTTGAGAAGTAAACAATGAAGGGAGAGGCTTCCACACTTACCACTAGTACTGAGGGTGCAATTTACAGATTATAACATTCACCCATTATAAACGTGCATTTTGATGAGCTTTACTGAATTTATAGTTAGGCAACCTTCACCACAGTCTCTCCTACCACCTTTGATGGATATGAAATAAAGTGAAAGGAAAGTCAACCGCTGTTTGCACACAGACAGGAGGTAGACAGCAGCAGTTTGCCCGTAGCCTCGTCCAGTTTGTACTGGGACTACACTTTGCACATGTGTGTACAGCACAGAGCCTGCCCAAAGCACAGGCTCAATTCGTGTTTGCTGAATAAATGAATGAACTGACTGTGTAATTGGACATGTTTACTGTTTTGAAGGTGAAAAAGGGCGGGAAAAGGGAGTGACTGAAAAAAGCCATGGCCCGAGGGATTAAACCACTGGGGAGGCCGGGAAGGAAAAAGAAAGTGTGAGAGGTGGACAGTCAAGCAGCCTCCACAGCACTGCAGCCTCTACTCGAAGTTCAGTTCCATCTGGTGCATCAGTGGCACCCGAGAACTTGTCAGAGACGCACAGCCTCAGGCCCTCCCCCAGACCCTGTGGGTCAGAATCTGCATTTTGACCAGAACCCCAGGCCATCTGTTTGCACAGAGCCATGTGAGAAGCAGTGATATTGTGGCATTTCTACAATAATGCAGCAGCCCAACCAGCAGTGGGGAAGGTGGGACTAGAGCCTGGATTCCCATGTCAATCACCATTAGGAGAGGGCTGGAGAACAACGTTTTAAGTGGAGGATTTGCTTTTGAAAATCCAGTCCTTTTGCAGGCCATCTGGGAGAGAAAGATAACATCACCATCAAAAGTCTAATGCATGGTTTTTTTAAATGGACCATCCCCAGGCAAATCCACTTCCTTCTGTGTATCTTGCCTGGAACTAGTTTTACTCACTCCTGCCCGGTTCTATTTGTAGTTACTTGTCTTGGGGCTTGTTGCTAATTACAAATGCATGTTCAGTGGGGATTTTATAAGTACAGTTTAACTAAGGAACAAAAAGCATGTTTTCACTTAACAAGAGAAGCTTCCTTTTAAATTCTCGGAGCCCTATTTATCACTACCACTGTCTTTCAGGTCTGTCCACCTTGTCCTGGCCTGTTCCTTAAAATGTGCCGCTCTTGCTGATTCAGAGGAGCCCAGAGGGGTCATGTTCATTTCTTCCTCTCAAATGTGTGGTCATGTCAGTTCCTTTACCTGTAAAGGCTTCTGCTTCCCGCTACCCCCTTTCTCCTACCCATATACTCAGGACAAGGTTTAAGTGACGTTTTCCACAAAGCCTCCCCACCTACTCCAGCCTGTAATGGACTGTTCTTTTCAGAACTCTGCAGCCCTGTATTTAGTGCACTAACAGTTCTTAGCACTGCTGCTGCATTGTGTCATTATTTAACCCTGAAAATATGTGTCTAGTTGTCAGGAACAGAAGAATACCCAGGTCCAGCATTCCCACAATTAATATCAGACCTGGGTCATACTGCATGTTCATTAAAAATGTCATAGGGCCTTTCAGAGTTCAGACAGGCTTGGACCATTGCCAACCTCAGCAGCCTTCAATGGTAACTAATTTTATTTTTTTTTTAATTAAAAAAAATTTTTTTTAAGTGAGAGGAGGGGAGATAGTGAGACAGACTCTCTCTCACATGTGCCGCAACCAGGATCTACCCAGCAACCCTTGTCTAGGACTGATGCTCCAAACAATCGAGCTATTTTTAGTGCCTGACGAACACACTCAGATGAACTGAGCTATCCTCAGCACCTGGGGCCAAGCTCGAACCAATTGAGCCACTGGCTACGGGAGGGAAAGAAGGAGAGAAGGGGGCGGAGGGAGTGGTATATGGTCACTTGTCTTGTGTGCCCTCACCAGAAATTGAAGTCAGGACATCCATATACCAGGCTGTTGCTCTAGCCACTGAGCAAACCAGCCAGGGTGCAACCGTAACTAATTTTAAATTAAGCTATGTGGGCCCTGGCCAGTAGCTCAGTTGGTTAGACCATCATCCCAATATGCCAAGGTTGCAGGTTCAAATGCTAGTCAGAGCATATACAAGAATCAACCAATGAATGTATAAATAAGTGGAACAACAAATCATTGTTTCTCTCACTCTCTCTTCCTCCATCTTTAAAGTCAATTTAAAAATTCAAATAAAGATACGTGGAAAGTAAATACTAAATATAATAAAATAGTAAAATATAAAAAATAGTAAATAAAAATTATCACAATATTTTTCTAGTCCTTTGTTCTATGAAAATGCACTATTTATTGCAGAATACCTAGCTTTTGTGTAATGCTAGAATTGCTATTACACACAGGAAACAATTCAAATATCAAAACATGAATAAATATCATCTGTGTATGTGTGGCTCCGTGTGTCTGTGCACACACTGCACTACCAAGTGGCTGGGAGTCACTACTGCCATGTCTCATAAAGCCTGTGAAGGAGGGGGTATCTCCAGTCTCACCTAACATTAGCATTTTCACTGAATATAGCAAACTTGAACTTTTAGTCTCCTTTATCCCCATCTACCACATAAGGATAGTCCTATACTTTATATGCTGCTCTAAGATTCTGGCTTAAAGAAAGAACTGGTATGCATTTTTCTGATGTCTTTCCTTACGGTCGAAATGCCATCACATCCTTCATAATCATTCTTTTTAGGGCCACAGGAGACCCAATATTCCTGTCTGTATTGCAATACAACCTGCCTAAAGAGCCAGGCTAGTCAGGCTGCTCTTTTTTAGTTGTTGTTGTTGTTCTACTTATTTATTCATTGGTTGATTCTTGTATGTGCCGCGGTTGGGGAATCAAACCCACAACCTTGGCATATCGGGATGATGCTCCAACTAACTGAGCCACCCGGCGGGGCCCCAAACAGGCTGCCCTTGAAGCCAGCTCCACTGCAGAACTTGGGAGCAGAGAAGAGGTTTGTCTGACACTGGGAACTGCCAGAGATGATTTGAAACAGCCCAGTTTTAGAATATTGCCTTTGTCTCTCAGTTCAAGGCAGTGTCTATTTTTAAGTTTCTAAAAATAAGTTACATGATATGGGAAATCACAAAGACTGTCAACACCAAGAACCTTCTGGACTCTAATGCTCCATGAACTATCAGCACCTTGATGGAAGTGTGGGTTATCTGGAGTTAGAAGATCTGGATTTGAACTCAACTCTGCTACTAACTGGCTGTGGGATTTTAAGTAAAATCATCTTCCATTTCGGAGCCTCTGTTTCCTCTTTTGTAAAATGAGGATGTTGACAACACCTGTTTTATAATGTGATTGTGAGGCACATGCGTGATGATAATGTGGATGTTGTATAGCTGAAGTCTCAGTTACTTCATAGTACTACAAGGAATGTTTCCCTACTGCGGTGGTTCTCAAACTTGAGTATGTGTCAGAATCCCTGGAGGGCTTGTGAAAACACAGGTTGCTGGGCCCTACTCTGGAGAGTCTGGAGAGTTGGTGCCTGAGGATCTGGCTTTCTAGCAAGTTCTCAGATGACACGGAGGCTGCTGGCCTGGGGAACCACACTTTG
This sequence comes from Saccopteryx leptura, assembly GCF_036850995.1. Classification (NCBI taxonomy): domain Eukaryota; kingdom Metazoa; phylum Chordata; class Mammalia; order Chiroptera; family Emballonuridae; genus Saccopteryx; species Saccopteryx leptura. Next base: position 59,758,833 of record NC_089504.1, on the reverse strand, counting down.
AGAACGTCTGCTTGACTGAACTCCGCCATTTTCCTTCTTACCGCCTTATGAATTCTTTAAAGCATAATCTCAACTTGTTGTGATGTCGGTAGAGTTTTGGGTCAGCTGGAATTTCAGCCAAAAATACTTGGGCTACTTCCATTGGTCCCTGAAAGAAAAAGTAAGAAAAAAACCAATACTTAACATTGGAAATAAAACTACATAACTTGGGAGAAAATCTTGGCGTGATTTCATTTGAACACTTAATTTTGTAGTTGGTTTGACCGAAACAAACAAACAAAAATCAAGGTAGGTCTTAAACTTTTCAGGAATCTTTGCTTCTCAGGGAGGAGTCTGGAATTCAGAGAATGAGTATTCTCTGAAGCATAAATTTCTTTTCTTTCTTTCTTTTTTTTTTTTTGTGGCAGAGACAGAGAGTCAGAGAGAGGGACAGACAGACAGGAAGGGAGAGATGAGAAACATCAATTCTTTGTTGTGGCTCCTTAGTTGTTCATTGATTGATTTCTCATATGTGCCTTGACCGGGGGGCTGCAGCAGACCTAGTGACCCCTTGCTCAAGCCAGTGACCTTGGGCTCAAGCTGGTGAGCCTTGCTCAAACCAGATGAGCCCATGCTCAAGCTGGTGACCTCCTCGGGGTCTCGAACCTGGGTCCTCCACATCCCAGTCCAATGCTCTATCCACTGCGTCACCGCCTGGTTAGGCCATAAATTTATTTTCTTAATCAAATGCTACTATTAATAGGTTTCCCTTCATATATAAAGATAATGTTACTACAACAAAATGTATGTACATTGAGTTGCTTTTCTAAAAATGGAGATTGTCTTGGTCCTTCCATTCATGTCCACTTGCCCAGTTGCCTTAGTGGTAAGTGCCATTTTGTGTAATTCCTGGCTTGAGTCAGGGAAATGCAGAGCACATATGTAGTCCATGGTTGTGGGTTTATACAGTCTTCTGTTTCCATCCAAGGATTGGGGGTTCCTAATATTTTCTGATCTTGGAAATATAATACTCATTTCTCCTCTTTGCTATATTTGTTCCCTTGATATTATGTGGAAACAGAATTTTGTAGGGGAGCCCAACTGTGCTGAGTGAGGAAAGAGTCACAATACTCAAAGGAGCTTTTAAGTGTGAGGTGTGGACAAGAGCGAATTTAGATCTGAAATTGAAGTGGTCCACTGGCCAGAGAGTACTAAGCTAGTACCTACCTCCATCTGAGACTGGATTAACTGATCCATGCTGAATTTGGGAGTCAGGAATCTAATGGGTCAGAGAAGATCCAGTCTGGTCTAAAGGGGCCCGAGAAGCCTGGTCCCAGGTCACTCCTGGTTAGCAAGTTTCCTGGCATGCTGTGTTCATCTGATAACTGACCTACGGGTTGTATGTTCTAGACCCTTTTCCCATTCTCCTACAGACATTCTTAGAATAGCCTTGAGCCCGGCAACAACTCGGCCTAAACTGGGCATGACTAAGCAGCCTTCAACAGGACCCCAGGTCTGGATCACAGTGCCCAGTCTTGTCATAAGTGAAGACTTTGAGAACATGGTACTCCTTAGATCAGGCATCCCCAAACTACGGCCCGTGGGCCGCATGTGGCCCCCTGAAACCATTTATACAGCTCCCGCCGCACTTCCGAAAAGGGGCACCTCTTTCACTGGTGGTCAGTGAAAGGAGCACTGTATGTGGCGGCCCCCCAACGGTCTAAGGGACAGTAAACTGGCCCCCTGTGTAAAAAGTTTGGGGACCCCTGCCTTAGATGGTCCACTCATCTTCAAGATTTCTTTTCTACCTTGGGTTGTTCCACAAGTGGAAGAGGCCATTCAAAGTGTTCAGTACAAATTTAGGAACATCATTTGTATGTTGATCACATTCCCCATCAACCTTAAGGAAGGAGGGTGCATACATGCCATGAAAATCAAAATAACAAGAACCAGAGGAGCTGCCATCAGCTGGTTTTGCTTACCTGGTTTACAGTAGCTCCAACGGAGCCCTGCAGAACCATCTGAAGCATCTTGGCATCGGGGGGCTCTTGGTTAATGGCAACTGCTAACTGCAGGGTCTTCTTCTTCATATCTTCAATGGCAACTTCGATTGGTGTCAAGACAAACTAAACAAAAGACAAAAATGTAAGAAAGTCATTGTCTGGTCTTTTGAGCCATGGAAAACCTGAAGCTATGACATAGAGGGCACCTGGAATTGAAGAAGCAGCTAAGGAGGTTTTCAGAATAATTTAGAGTAATCTGGACAGGTTAAGAGGAAGGAAGGACCTAACACTTTTTTGAGTACTTATTATGTTCCAGGAACTTTGTGTGTACACTTATCATTTACTCCTTTAAACAACCTCCTTATTTTCTCCATTTTATAGTCAAAGAGGGATTTGTAAGGTGAAGAAAGTGCCATAAAATGGCACAAGTAGTAAGCGGGGGAGCCAGAATCTGATCACAATAATGTATACATTCACAATCCATGTTCTTTCTACACTGGTAGGTTTCCGTTCCTGTTACTAAACAAGTTACTCGTCTTATAACTGGGAAAGCTATGGGAAGTACAGCACTCAAGATTTTCTTCCCTACTATAATGCAAGATTTTGGCATCACCTGTGCCTTCTTCAACTATCCTGAGGGCGAATTTCTAGTAAATACAGAATTCTCTTAAGGGTCAATCTACGGGTTGCTAAATTCTGTTATTTGGGATATAGTCCTTCCCGAATGTTATGAGTGGACTCATGTCTACCTAAATTCATATGTCAAAGTCTTAAGCCCCAGTACTTCACAGTGTGACCTTATTTGAGATAGGGTCTTTACAGTGGTAACCAAGTTAAAAGGAGGTTATTAAGATGGGACCCTAATCCAGGATGACCCATGTCCCTAAAAGAAGAGGAAATTTGGACACAGAGACATACAGAGAGGGAAGGCAATGTGAAGAAACACAAGGATAAGGTGGCCATTATAATCCAAGGAGAGAGGTCTGACACAGTTCCTTCCTTCCCAGCCCTCAGAGGAACCACCCCTGCCAATACTTTGAATTTTAACCTCTGGCCTTTAGAACTGGGAAATAAGAAATTTCTGTTGTTTAAGTCACCCAGTCTGTGGTACTTTGTTAAAACTGCTCTAACAAATGAATATACAGGTATTGAGGTTCTCCGAGAACAACAGATGGCCATGAAAAATGGTAAAGGCTCTTCTTGGGACCATGGGTTTATTTTTGTGCTATGCCTATATAACCTCATGTACAAAAGCCCAAAGCAATAAGAAACACAGTAGATGCCTTCTAAACCAGCTTCCTTTTAACTGAAATACTAGTTTAGGGTCTCTTTGCCCTCGTGAAACCCACACTCTGATGAGCTTGCTGAATACCTGAGCTCGTGGCCACCCTTCAATGAGCTCAGTCACTTCTGCTCCTGCCCAAAGAAGTGTATATTTACCACAATTTATGTGTTTCTGTTCACCGACTTGATTATGCCTGTTATACTTGTTATTTGAATGACCTAATCTAATAATGTACAAACTATGGGTGTGGAAAGAAAAAGAGTTGTTTCTATGAAAACCAAACTGAATGCTTGGACAAGATGTTATGAAAGTTAGTTGCTATAAAGATTCCTGTTGTGTGAGGTGTGCACAAGACAACTATAAAAGGCTAGAAGTAAAAAAGTCATAAAAACCCAGAAGGGTTCCATCTCATATTGTTCTCACTCTGCTTTACATAAGTAAAAACTGAAAATTACAGACAGTGAAGTTATGTAAGAAAGACAATACTGAATTGAGATCGACTAACCCAAAATCATAGAGAGGGCTTGGCCCTGTATGAATGGCAAAATACATGTACGTGGATGTGTTTTAAAGTAAAATAAAATGTATAAAATATGTTTAATTTTCTACGATCTGTGGCTTTAGATACTTTCTTGATCAGTGCCATGGATGAGAAGTCTTCTGTACACAGAAGCAGAGGAGAGGAAGGGGTCCTTCCTGTCACTGTGTAGATGAGGAAACCGAATGAAGGTAGGTGGCCTGTGCATTGTCACAGGAGGAAGCTGGGACTAACAGTCAGTTGGTCTCCTTATCCACCTTGCATAGGCCCTTCCTCCAGTGTCACCACCTGTTCACTGGGGCTACTTGCTTGCTGTTCCTGTTTCTAATAATTAACAACATCCAGAGGTCCCCAAACTTTTTACACAGGGGGCCAGTTCACTGTCCCTCAGACCGTTGGAGGGCCGCCATATACAGTGCTCCTCTCACTGACCACCAATGAAAGAGGTGCCCCTTCCGGGAGTGCGGGGGGGGGGGGGGGCGGATAAATGGCCTCAGGGGGCCACATGCGGCCCGCGGGCCGTAGTTTGGGGACGCCTATGCCTAAAACACCTGTAAGCTCTTACACGTTTAAAGACTTACTAAAGTGTTTAAGATTTACATATATCCATTACGCTTAAATTTATCATTAAAATACATATTAAAATTATAACTATGTAAACATATTTATTTTGAAGATATACTTTTAATCTGACCAGATGGTGGCACAGTGGATAGAGTGTCAACCTGGGATGCTGAGGACCCAGATTCAAAACCCCAAGATTGCCAGCATAAGCACAGCCTCATCCGGCTTCAACATGGGCTCACCAGCTTTAGTGTTGGGTTGCAGACTTGAGCATGGGATCACAGACATGACCCCATGGTTGCTGGCTTGAAGCCTAAGGTCACTTGGCTTGAAGCCCAAGGTTGCTGGCTTGGGCAAGGGGTCACTGGCTCAGCTGGACCCCCCTCCCCCACAGTCTATACATGTATAAGAAGCAATCAATGAACAACTAAGGTGCTGCAACTACGAGATGATGCTTCTCATTTTTCTCCCCTCTTGTCTGTCTGCCTCTGTCTATCCTTCTCTCCCTTTCTCATGAAAACAAACAAAAAAATACAAGATATACTTTAAAAATAATATATTTAAATATAAAGTAGTGCTATGAAGCACATAGCTGCCTAAATGGGATTCCCTGGCACCAGAAGGATAAAAGAATAGCCACCAAAGTTGTATTATATGTGTGTCTCTTTTTAGATTTCACTCCAGTCTGCCATCAAGGAGGACTGTGTTGTCATTCTGGGAGGTTCCCCGGGCCCCCTCACTCGGGCAGCCTCAGTCCAGAGCCCGTTCCCGGCGGCGCCATTACCTCCTCCTTCTGGATGACACTGATCCGGGTCTTGATGTAAGGGAAGGCATGCATGGTGGTCAGGACGGTGTTCCGCCGGTACTGCTCGTGCAGCTCTCCTCGCGGCCGCCCCTCCAGCGTGAAGGGGGTGGTGTACATGAACCTCCGCAGATTGAAGTTCTTCTCAAAGTAGGTCACCCTGTCCTTCATCTCATACTCGTCAAAGTAAGGCTCCACAAAAGTGATCTGTATGTAGCCCTGAGGGGGAAAGGGTAGGGAGAGAGGAGATGAACTCTTCTGTGAGCCTCCCCCCAGGAGGCACCAGAGGGGCATGCTAGAGCGGGCACAGCTGCGTCACCCCTCCGCGTTCCCTGAAGCCACAGAAGCTGGGTCCATCAGGCAAGACTCCAGCAATCAGCCATTCTTCCTTTCCACCCTCAGGGAGAAAGAGAACTGTGAGAAGGAGGTCCCCAAGCCACCCTTCCCAACAGAGCCCAATGAAAGTTGGTATGAAAGTTTGCAAACTGCTGTTCAGAAGAGACAAGCTTTCCTTTTCAGAACAACCATGACCACTACATATTTGGTAGAATGGCCAAACTAAATGAAACTGACAACACTAAGTGCTGCAAGGATGAGGAGCCGTTATACACGGATGATGGGAAGGCAAAATGGTATAGTGACTTTATGAAACGGTTAAATTACACTGACCACATGACCCAGCCATCCCACTCCAATGTGTGTCCCCAAGAGAAATTAAAACTTATGTTCAAGTAAAAACCTGTACACAAATATCTACACAGTATTATTCATAATAGACAAAAACTAGAAACCATCCAAATGTCCCTCAAGTGGGGAACGGATAAACAAATGGTGGTAAATCCACACAATAGAATGCTACTAGGAATAGACTACCACAACGTAGCTGCGTCTCAATTGTATCATGCTAAGTGAAAGAAGCCAGACACAACAGGATTCCATTTTACGGTAGGATTCCATTTGCATGACATTCTGGAAAACGTAAAACTGCACATTCAGAATACAGATCAGTGACTGTCCGGTTGAAAGCAAAGGGAGAAAATGACCACAAAGGGCCACAGGGAAATACTTCGGGGTGATGCAACATGTGTTTGTCAAAACTCAGAGAACACTAAAAGAGTGAATTTAACTGCCTGTATCTCATTGAAAAATGTGCGCGCGCGCACACACACTTACTAAGAAAAAGCCCTCTAAAAAATAAAAAGAATGACAATGGCCATTGACTCTGTAATACCCACCCTCTGAGATGGACAGGTGAGGTCACTGATCTCAGACCATAACTCATTATTTTGCGTGATGAAATCTGGTTATAATACTGGGTTCAGAGTCTTACTTAAAACTCTCACAACCTATGTTGGGCATTTTAAAAGAGGGAGAAAGCGCCTTATGTCAGGGATGTCACCAGTGACTCTATACAGTGTGTGCTATGCACAGATCATTGTGGGCATGCCCACTTTCAAAGACCTCTGACATTTTTGTCTGAAGTTTAGCTCAGGTCTTCCCAGTTATTGCTTCAAGCCTAGACTAGGGAATGTGTCTAAAATGAGCAAGTCTGCTGAAATATGTAGAAAAACAAACTTAAATTTGGCTAATTCCTCCCTATTTGCATCATCTTCTAAATATCCTGGAGGACTGAGAGAAGAGTTTGGACTCTTCATTTTATAGGCCTGCCAGATGGCAACTGCTCCTCTGTGCCCCAGCCCTTAATACAACCTTGAACTTGCATTATTTCCAGCAGTTTAGACAACGCTCTCATGAACCTATCCTCCTGTGGGCTGAGCAGGCAGCCATCACTCTGTGGTATAATAAAGAATGTATCTAATCTTTGTCTGCATTTCCTGGCACAGAACTTCAAAAACCTTAGAATTCCCTGATAGGAGTGTCAATTTATTCTAATGAGGTGACTCTTGAACTGCAGGTCCCTAAATAGCTTTAGAATGAGGGCCAGTCACCCAAAGGTCAACCATGTAATTGAAAGGTTGGGACTTGGGGCCAGCCTGACTTCTAGGGAGGGGAGGGAGGCTAGAATCTGAGTGTGATAATATGGGAGATGATCTAATCAACCATGCCTGCCTGTATTGGTTCAACTCCGGACACCAAGCCTCAGGGGGAACTTCCTGGTTGGTGGACCCACTGACCTGCCACAAAGGTGACAAGCTTGGACTCCACAGGAAGGGCACGGAAGCTCCGGGCTCCTTCCTAGACTTACTCTTTACCGTGAAGCTGTGATGGTCAGTATAGCCCTTTTCTGAGTTCTGTGTCATTCTAGGGAATTATCTAATCTGAGGGTGAAGTGGGAATCTCCAAAGTTATAGCCATGTGGTCAGAAGTATAGGTAGCCTGGGGACCCCACTTGAGGCTGGTGTCTGAAGGGAGAGCAGCCCAGTGGTGGGATTCAAATAATTTAACAACTGGTTCTCTGCCCTAATGACCTTTTTTTGTGTGTGTGTGTATTTTTCCAAAGCTGGAAATGGGAGGCAGTCAGACAGACTCCCACACACACCCAACTGGGATCCACCCGGCATGCCCACCAGGGGGCGATGCTCTGCCCATCTTGTGGCGTCACTCTGCCGCAGAGTCATTCTAGCACCTGAGGCAGAGAGGCCACAGAGCCATCTTAAGCGCCTGGGCAAACTTTGCTCCAGTGGAGCCTTGGCTGCGGGAGGGGAAGAGAGAGACAGAGAGGAAGGAGAGGGGGAGGGGTGGAGAAGCAGATGGGCGCTTCTCCTGTGTGCCCTGGCCGGGAATCGAACCCGGGACTCCTGCATGCCAGGCCGACGCTCTACCACTGAGCCAACCGGCCAGGGCCCTAATGACCATTTTAAGTATAAAAAAACGATATATCGAAAGGTAGTTTATTATTTCATGTATTTAATACTTAAATAAGAACAATAAAAGAGGTACATAGAACTAGATTATGTTCTAAGAAAGAGTGTCAAAATATCAATGAAAAATATTAAATAATACTTGACAAAAAACAATAAAACTGTTAAGATATTTCCATATTGCTTCTTGATTGGTGTCCTCGCTTGCATTTTTTTTAACCTATGAACGGAATAAACATTACTACAAGCTCTTATAATACACTGTTGCACAGATGAATGTTAAAAAAGTGTAAGAAATGTAAATTTGTGATTTCCACATTGGGCAGATGCCCAATTCTCTTAGAGAGAATCCTGATTACAAGTGCTGTTTTAACAACTGGTTTGCCAAACTCAACAAAAAATTAGGTATCAGTTCTGCCAACTGGTCTGCCCCAATCCCACCACTGGGGCAGTCTTGTGACAGGCCCGAAACTGCTGGCATGTGATGTTAAATACTGTGGTGAGTATTTGAAGTGTATTGCAGTCCACCTATTTAGGGGTGAGAGAGGACACACCCTCCTGTGAGAAGTGAGGAAACTGAACTCCATGTCCTTGCATCATTCTCCAACAGCACAGTGACCCTGCACTTGCCTGGAAGAAGAAACTGCAGCCTAAAAAAGCTATCAGTGAGAAGGTGCATCTTTTTCACATGTTTTAAATGTAGAGTTTATAATTTTTTATAGGAAGGCAATAAGAAACAGTGATTAAGAGTATGGTTTTGAGGATGACAGACCCTGAGTTTGAGTACTGGTTTCAGCACTTGAATGATTGTGGAAAGTTGCTTAACCATTCTATACCTTAGTTTTCTCATCTGTAAAGTCGGAATAACAACATTTACTTCAAGGGGCCGTTGGAGAATGAAATGAAGTGATGTATGTAAAAGGCCTAATTCAGTTCCAGGTACACAGTTGGTTTTAATAAATAGTAGCTTTTATTATGATTCTTACCTTTGAGAATGGTTTCTTGGTCTTGGCTGGTTGGCTCAGTAGTAGAGCATGGGCCCGGCATGTGGAAATTCTGGGTTCAATTCCCAGTCAGGAAAAACCAGAGAAGCGACCATCTGCTTCTCTACCCCTCCCCCTTCTCTCTCTCTCTTTCCCCCTCCCACAGCCATGGCTTATTCCAGCAAGTTGGCCCCGGGTGCTGAGGATGGCACCAAGGTCTAGCTTCAGGTGCTAAAATAGCTCATTTGCTGAGCAACAGAGAAACGGCCCAGATAGGCAGAGCATCTCCTGGTAGGGGGCTTGCTGGGTGGATCCTGGTCAGGGTGCATGTCTCTGACTCCCTGCTTTTCACTTAAGTTAAATAAAAAGAAATAAAAAGAAAAAAGAAAGGTTTCTTTAAGATATAACCAAATAGTAGTTGAACCCCAGACAGAAAAATTTGGCTGCATTGAGCCTGACCTGTGGTGGCGCAGTGGATAAAACGTTGACCTGGAAATGCTGAGGTCACCGGTTCAAAACCCTGGGCTTGCCTGGTCAAGGCACATATGGGGGTTGATGCTTCCAGCTCCTCCCCCCTTCTCTCTCTCTGTCTCTCCTCTCTGTCTCTCCCTCTCCTCTTTAAAATGAATAAAAAAAAAAAAATTAAAAAAAAAAATTTGGCTGCATTGAAATGACTTGGAGAGCCCAACAGAAGAGATCATTTTAAGTTCTTGAGTAGAACAAAGGGAGTCGGCGCCTGATGATTATTTTTGCAAATTTCCCCATACCTTGTTAGGATCCAATTTGGTTTTGTCCACAGGAGCAGAGTCTTTTATCACTTCCACAAATTCTGCACCAAAACATTGACTATAAAATCCCTAGGCAAGAGAAACCAAGAAATGAATGTAATGCAACTTTATATCTCAGAAATGAAATAAGCTTGGAACAAGTGTAAGCAAGGATTTGCTCACTGATTACTGAAAGTCCCTCTGATTTAATGAGCATTTTCTGAGACAAAAATAAAAATATAAGGAAGGCCAGCATTGCAAACTGATAATGCTTCCCTAAAGTAAGTATGCTTCACCTCTAATCCAACCAGTGTCATCATAACCCTGAAGCAGTTCTAGGGGTATGCACTGTTTACTTCTTGCCTGTTGTACCCTACAAACGTGGAGGTCACAAGGCTTTCCATATGTGACAAATCACAGGGCACAGGATGACAGAATATATACTTAAAACTAAGTGTACTGGGGTCAATTTCTTCTCATGGGTTCAATGGCTCTGGGCAAGTCACCCAATCACTCTATGCCATTGCTTCTTTGAGTCAAGTAAGGATTAAAGTCTCTTGTTTTATTTGGCACAAATAGACAGTATATGAATAAATTTGACAACTAAGATGTTTTAAGTGTTATAGCCATGGGAGGGCATAAATTCAAAGCAATAGCAAGGAAGCCTAAGGGGTGAATCTCTGGTTACTTATTGCCAGCAGTTCAGGAATCCAGTTTTTCACCCTGAGGGGTTTTGTTTGGGGGGCACCCCTTCACTTTCCTCCTAAGTTCTTAGTGCTTGGGTCTGTCAATGTTGCTTCTTTCTTTCTCACTTTCCTTTATGCTGTTTCCCTTTGTCTTCAGCCTTTCCTCCAGGAACATGCTACTCCCTTCTGCTACATTATGAATCATATGTAAACAGCAGGTTGAACTTGGGGCTGCCAGCCCATAGGTTGGGATACTGACTCTCATTATCCAAAGAAGGGTTCTCCTTGGACCAGCAGGAAAAGCTTGCTGTGGCACAGCCCATGGTGTGGCTACTGTGAGCATCTCTGTGTCAGAGTGGGGTGTTGTCCAGTGACACCGAAAGGATGGCCTCAGCATTTCCTAAGGCTAATTCAATAATTGGCCAGGTTACTTCAAGGTCAAAGTAATAATTTTCAACCTGGAAAACTATTACTAAAATTTGGAAAGGGTTAGCAGAAAGCACATGACTTTGATTGAATTTTAGATGGTTTGGAAAATAAATATTTACCCTATAAATTTACAAACTTAGACAAGCACACACAGAATCTTGTTTTATCCTATGATCTCACCTAATACCTTCATACTATGTGTGCACTATGGAGAAATTTATATATAGATCAAAGATGAATCCATGACTCTTTTTTTCTTTTGTAATCACCAACTCTACCTTTTCTTTGGCAAAGTATATAATATTGTCAAGCTCACATTTCTTACCTCTAGTCTATGAGAGATCTCAGGAAGCTTGGTAATTGCAGGCTCTTTGTAAACAAATTCTTGCTCATCCAAATCTCCAAACTTAGATCCATAGAAACCAACTCGGAAGTATGTCCCAAACATTCTCTTATGACCCTAATGAGCAAAATAAGAAAACCTCTCCTTAGTTTTGTAATTCATGAGGATTCATTGTATTTCAAAGGGCAGGAGTCTTTTCTTCTTGTGTTATAAAGCATTTTATCCCTATGTAAAAAATGAACAGAAATTAGTCCTTTAAAAATTTAATGTTTATAGAATGAATTTCACAGATAATAATGAAATCCCATGAAACATTTCTAGGACTTCTTTTAAGTGAGTTTTAAAGATTCTTACATTGTCTGCCTGTAGAGTAATTCAAGCTGCCTTCTTTCTCACTCTGGATTAGGGTCTCTCCCCCTGTCTATTCCCAGACCTTTTCTTTCTGGTGTGTGAGAGCTACAGTAATGATGCACTCAGGTAAATCATTCCCTAGAGAGGACAGAGGGCTAAGCATCTCTGGGACAGGGTCACCTGCTGCCAGGTATCAGTGTTGGCAGGACCCCCAGCTACCTTGCTAATGATGCTATCGAAGGCCTTCTGCAGCTTGTCGTGAGTGGAGGTCAGCTTCCGGAAGTCTCGATGTGCTTCCAGGATGGGGATGACCAGCTTGTAGACCTCATTAACTGTCTCATATAATCCTCCCTTGAAAAGAGAAGAAAATCAAAGATAATTTAATCCTTGGACACCTAAGAAGAGCAACCAGAGTTCCTTATACACTGGAGAATGGGTTTATTATTGGTATCACAATATTTTATAGAGCAGGAGTGACGTCTGAGCATCTTTGGGATGGTTGTGGCACTCAGAGTGAGCTAACACATGATAAATGGTTCTGTGGGATGATGTTAAGCAGGAAAAAATGTTTTTGCAGACTAAAAACAGGAGACTGGAAGCAGAGAATAAGAGCAATTTTGGAAGGCAGATTTAGCATATTTAAATGTCATCAGGGGTCTCCTGATGACCAGATGTTCAATGTATGCCTGAAAGGAGTTAGTAGGATTCTAATAGTTTGCTTTCTTAAATTTTAGGAAAGAGTATATTGGACTTTTTCTGAATCCTGAAAAGAAAATCAGGAAAAAAGAAACAAGAAGATATTTAAAACAGTAAGTAAAATACAAAGAGGTTAGTAGGTTGGAAACTTGGAATTGAAAAGCAGAAAAGAAACAAAAATATAAGGATGAAAACAAAATTGGGTGACCGAAATAAAGGGAGGTATTAATTATTTACTTGGCTTATAGTTTGAAGGAGGAGGGAGATTATGAAAATGAAAATGGACAAGAGACTTTCTCCTTCACCCTGAATCTCAATGACTTAATCCAGCAATTTTCAACTGGTGTGCTGCAAGACTTTTAAAAACATGCAATTCCTAACTATTTAGTCAGGGGCACTAACTTTTTTCCCTTCAGTTGTCAAGTAAAAAAGTGACAACAGCCAACACAACCATAGCCCTTTGGTGTGAATAAATCAAAATCATACCTATTATTTTGGTCAAATCAGCAAAAATATTTTTTTGGTGTGCCACAGAATAGTAATTAGTTTATGTTTGCCATGAGATGGAAAAAGGCTGAAAATCGCTGACTTAATCTATGCAGATTTTCTCTTGTTAGGAGGGTCAGACCCAGATGAAGTCAGTGAGGGGAGGCTCAGTGGTTCCTGCTCCCACAGTCCTGTAAGCTGGACCTCGTCTGTGACGCTCTGGGATGACTCAGTTGTCAGGAAGGAAGAGGCTGCCTACGTATTCCTACCCTCCGCTCCTAGTGGCTCCACCCTGGTATTTTCCTCTGTGAGAGGGAAGATGAGGCAGTGAGATCATGCCTCATTATTTATTGTGTAACCCTGGGCAAGCCACTTCACCTCTCTGTGGCTTCCTTTCTACCCCCATTAAAAGGAATAACATGGTGAAACGGTTGCAATGAGCATGCAGTGAAAACCAGACTGCTGCAGTGATGAAAGGCTTTCTCACCCCCCCTGAGACCTGATGCAGTTTGCATCCTTCAGAGTGCTCCTGGCCATCCCTTGCCCTGTCCTGCATGTGTCATCATCAAGTAGGGCTGGCTTGGCCATGAAGGCTGTGTTCACAGCACCAGGAGTTCAGCCCAGGCGCGGAGGCCAGGCTCCGGGACTCGCCATATGCACTCACCGTGCTGAACAGCTCTGCCGCCTGCTCCAGGAGGCCCACCAGGCCGCTCTCGGTGAAGTACCGGCCAGAGCACACACCATCCTCATCAGGTGACAGGGTGTCTTCAGAGACTGCAGACTCCTCCAGCACGTTGGAAGAAATATTCTGGAAGAGAACAGAGTATAAGCTTGGAGAACAGGACAACCGGACTAACAAAAGGCACCGCAGGAGCCCCAAATGTAAGGATGAGAGCCACACTGGACGCTCGGCAGCAGGCCTGGCGTTTTACAAGCCTGGAATTCTGCCGGGAAGAGGCTCTGGCTGCCATGCACATATGAGCAGCTGGTCTTCAGAACTCGCACTTTTCTTTAATTAATAACCATTAGGAGATTTATAAAGGACACCTTACCTCAATGTAACAACAGTTGAGATACTTTGGTAAAACAACATGGATTTTCTATTATGATGCTTCTGAGCTGGAGATAACGGAAGGTCTAAAAGATTCATTTAGATTCATTTGAAAGAATCTAATAACCCCAAAACAAATACTATCAGAATGGTATGCACTTTTCTACATACAGAGGAACAGACTTGAAGTTATGGAGCTTTGTTAAGTATAGTCACAGGAAAAAGATTCTGGGCAGGCTTTCCTGGCTTCAGAATCAGGAGGTAAAAGTAACAGCAATATCTGAGAATGTATCCCTATCTACATTTGTGGAGTAAATATTGTACTCTGGGGCACAGAATTTCAATGATCGCAGTTTCTTGGAATTCAGCGGCCTCAAAGTTATTTTCCTTGCAGATTTACTTTTCACTAGCTTACAATTCTTTTCCAAAAAGTCAATTTCATTGGAGCAGAACAAGGTTGAAAACTAAAGCACAAAGCATTTAAGAACTCAACACTGGGCCCCGACTGGTGGCTCAGTAGATAGAGCGTCAGCCTGGTGTATGGACATCCTGGGTTTGATTCCCAGTCAGGGCATACAGGAGAAGTGACCATTTGCTTTTCTCTCCCTCTCCTCTTTCTCTCCCTCTCTCCCTCCCACAGCCAGTGGCTCAATTGGTTTGAGCATTGACTCTAGGCACTGAGGATAGCTCAGTTAGTCTGAGTGTGACAGCCTCAGGCACTAAAAATAGCTTGGTACTCAAGCATCGGCCCTAGTGGGGGTTGCTGGGTAGATCCTGGGGTGCATGTGGGAGTCTGCCTCACTGTCTCCCTTACTCTCACCTAAAAAACAAAACAAAACAAATAAAAACAAACAAAAACAAAAAACCCCCCAAAAACTCAACACTGAACATCTGTTAATGCTGCCAGAATTCCTTCATCCTTCTATAAAGTAAAGCTTCCTGAGGAACCATCTATAACTCCAAATATGAACCTCAACTCTGGCCCACCAATTCCAGTTCTCATTCCACTTCTCTGGCCATTATAATTGGTTCAGGCATGATTACATGACCCTATCAGAACCAATAAGATGCACTGAGACTTTCTCAGCAACTTCTGGAAATGAGGCATCTGTCTATTCTCCTGGACTTGAACCTGGGAAGATGTAAGAGTAAATATTTCTCAATGAGTGTGGGAAGTCTGTGAACAATGAAGCCAACATAACAGATCTGAACTTGAACCTGGACAGAAGATATAAGTGTAACTATTTCTCAATGAGTGTGGGTGGCCTTTAAAAAATGAAGCCAACATAACAGAAAGCAGAGACAGGAAGTGGTGCTGACATTGAGGTTTGATGGCATTGTTTTGCCCTTAGGTCCAGCTTGGCACGGGCTACTCCAGGCTCACTTCCCTCATGCAAGCTGATAAATTCCATTTTTATCTTTGGTCACTCTGGGTTAGGTGTTCTGTCTCTTGCAAGCATACATTTCCAAACAGATTTGGTCTGTCTTATTTGAGAAAAAAAGAACTGGTTCATAAGCATCAACCTAATTTGACTTCTCTTCTGTAGCTTAGAACACCTAACTCACCATGTTCTGTGTATCACAAAGACCTCACATGTCACAGTGCCTTCTACCTCCCCTTTGCTTTCCTTCTCCTTCTGAGCTTTCCTTGATTTCCAGGCTGGGTCACATAATAAAAACAGCTCTTTATTATAGGGTTTATCATAATTATAATTGAATAAGGAGTGAACTAGTTATATGATATCACTTTCCCTGGTAAGAATGTAAAGTTCATGAGAACAGAATAGGTGCTTAATAAATATCACATAAGAGAATAAATGAATGGATAAAGAATATGAGAAAATAGAGCTATATGCAACCCCAATGTAGGAACAATGTGGAGTTTTCTTTTGGTTCTAGAATAACTAGTCTATCTTGCCTTGGCCTGACTCATTGTAAGCATGTCAACTGAATTCTAGGTGAACTTAAAATTGTAAGACTAATTATTAAAGTGATAAACGTCAAATAAAATAGACTGAGAAAAGCATAAAAGAATAATAATAGTTCAGTTAATAAAACAAGAAAAGAAGAAATACAACCCACAAATAAGTGATAAACGTAAAGATTTTCTGGAAATTGAAGGACTAGCACTTATAATATTTACCTTAAATAACAACAAATGGCCAAAATAAATTTGATGAAAAAAGCAGATATATGTAAAATTATTTTTATAACTTTCTTTACTTTTCTGTGATTCAAAACCAATGTGATATTTTTATGTTTTTGGGGGGTAAGAATTTAATTTTTGGCTTTTATAACAAATATTTCTGAATTGAGAATGAAATTTATTTGCTGGGAATGAAAAAACAGAATATTTTTGTTACGGAAGAACATAAGAAAAGAGGAGTTAATAATAGGAGGCAACACTGCACCCAGCTTGGCAGGTAAACGTACTCTGGAAACCAGAAGCTCCTGGCTCCACCAGCAACAGAGTTTGCAACTCACTTTTCAAGCCTGTGAAAGCTACTTCCAACTGCCCTCTCCTTCTGGTTCACACAACACCACAAAGTTGCATTTTTGTGAAGAACAATAATGAGAACAAAACCTTTTATAAAATAAGTCATGTAAACTCAAAAAAGAATAATACAAACACTTGTAAATGACTTTATGAGTCTGGCTTGAAAAGGGCTCAATTACCGTACTTACTATATTGTTCATGGTTTTAGGGTGGGTCACTCCTACAGATTATGTCTATTAAAGAAAAACAGTCCTCAGAACACTTGTTTTTTCTGAATACTGTGTTAAACTATTTAGCAAAAACAGGCCCAGTGGCTGCTTAGCATCTTAGCCTGAACCAATTTTAGGGCGGGCAGAGAATTGCCCTTTGCCAACTATGGCTAATAGTCAGCTGAACATAAGGAAGTATTAAGTCAGTCCCTTTTTTCTCTTTCCATGTCAATTTGGTTCTTCTTTGATTATCGGAGTTGGGGGTGGGATACTACAGAGTTGAGGAGTGGAATCCAAGGAATGGACCGTGAAGGGAAATCATTTTTCCCATGTCTGGAAAATATTCTCACGGTTGTCAGTACGTATACTGTGCCAACTAGGAGTCTTTGAGAAAGGGTTTAAATAACCTTAGAAAAACTGCTCTCAGTTTCTTTATCTGTGAAATGGGAGCATTAATATCTTCCCTATCTGCCTCTTTCACTGGTTGATGGCAGGGGTGGGGGGAGGGAAATGAAATCATGGATTTGAAAGTGTTTGGGAATACCTAAAGTGCCTATTGACTCTACATTTATTGTGATCAACAACTAAATAAAAACAAACAAACCAGGATGGTATAGCAATGAGAAGAGGCAAATGTAATACACTAAAGCAGGTTTTTCAACCTTGGCACTGTAGAAAGGCAGAGAATTCTTTGTGGTGGGAGCTGTCCTAAGCATTGTAGAACATTTAGTAGCATCCCTGGCTTCTACCTATTAGATGGCAGCAGCACCTCCCTTCCCATCCCCAGAGGTAACGTCCAAAAATGTCTCCAGAAATTGTGACATGCCCTCTGGACTGGGGGCCCAGACTGCCCCCAGGTGGGAACCACTGCTCTAGAGGAGAAGCTGGACTTGCCGCCCACCTGAAAGCTGACGCTGCCCACGGGCAGGTAGCCGTGATCCTCCAGCATGCTCAGGTATTCAGCCACTAAGGCAGCGGCGTGCACCAGGCACATGGCGGCCTCCGTGTAGCACTTCTTCTTGGTGTGTTTTTCTGCCATGTTCTGGAGCCAGGTCAGCCGCAGATCGGGTGACGTCTGGTAGCTCTTGGCAATTCTGAGAACAGAAGGAGAAAGTTTCAAGGACACCTGGTCCATGGGCACTGCTCTTCCACTGTGTATGGCCACTCTTTTTTCTAAGAATTTTCTCCCTAAGAGTTTTGCCTATACATTTAGAATATGAGAGAAAAAAAGCAACATTTATCAGTGCTGGTGTTTTCATTCCATGTTTAAGGTGTTCTGGACCCCAAGAAATAGCATTTAATTAAAGCTTTATGGAGCAAAAAAAAAAAAAAAAAAAAAAAAAGACTTGATAAAATAATATCTATTTTCATGGATTTCTAGCAGTTTTCTTCCTTTTCTCTCAAAATAACAGGAGATAAAAGACCGTGATTCTTATTTTATCCCACAGAACAATTTTGCCTATGTAAATAGTTTCTCCTGAAGGTCTGTAAGGCAAAGATTTCAACTACAGAGTAAAATATGATTTTTAAGTAAAACTGTACATGTGTATCTGATGATAATAGTAAAAAACCATGTAGGAAATAATTCATATAACAGTTGATAGTTCTTTTCTCTCACTCTATGTTAGGTAGAAGATAGCATTATAAAATAGGTCTCTTACTTTAAATTAGGGAGATCTTTCTGATAACTTGTACATGAATCAACTCACTCGGAATGCTATATTTCTACCAATTTCTCTATATGCTTTTGGATGTCATCCAAAACAGTGTGCCTACATGGCCTGTGATAATTACAGTAAGATCTACACAGTGATAGACCCCAGACTCTCAAGTGATACTCTTTGTACCAGAAAAGCTTACCTGTACATGAGATCCATAAGCATCTCAGGATCTTCTTGAAATTCCCTCATTTTCACTGTGTCATACAAGATGCTATTCAGATTGCAGAGAAGTTCTTCTACCTGCAAAAAAGTATACAACTCCCTCAAATAACCTTGGCTTTGTAGTCCATGACAGCGAGTTAGGATTGCATTGAAAGTTTCAAGGGCAGCCAGGAACGGGCGTCTCTAAGAGAGTAGACAGTGCAAGTGGAGGGGAGTCTAGACTGGACCCCTGTGGCCATCATCTCTGCAGGTCCAGGTGCTTCTGAGGCTTAGATGTGATCCCTTAGGATCCAGAAATTCGTCCTGAATCCTTAATACTGTTTTCCCTCTAGATTACCTTTTAAAAAAATTAGTTTAAACTAGTTTCAGTTATTTGCAACCTGAAAGCCCTAAAGCATAATCTGGAACATCAGGGCTTTTTATACCAAGTAGGAGACAACTTAGGAACTCAGCTTAGTTTCCATGTAACAGATATATACTATGTAAAGTAACATATTATATATATTATGATATGATATTTATATATTTTATATATAAATACATAGTAATATAGTTTATATATAATTATATTGTGGTGTGTGTGTATACATGCATATATGTTTATTATTGGCTGATCCCCACCCCAAGCATGAGACAAGGCGAGCTCTTCAGTCTACCTGGTTGGGAAAAGGAGTGGTTTGCATGGCTTTGTCCTCTTCTGCATAGGCCAAAATTGTCCTCAAGGATTTTCTCAAGTGCTCCTCATTGAAGTCTGGTGCTTTGCCCACCAAAGATGCCAGAGACATGGTTACTTGCATCTTTACTCTTGCAAAGTTCTGCATCAGGAAAAAGATCGAACAGGTAAGAGGCACTCAGCTACACAAATAACTCTCCAAATGTTTCCTTCACGCAGTTTCAATCATCTCCTTTTTCTCTCTATGAAATGTGAGGTGTTCTTGGCACAAGATTCATATTGCTGTTTAAATAATTTAAAAGAATATTGCTCTGACGTAAATATGTCAGCTCCCTTTAAATTTTCATTGAGGCCTGGGTAGCCTCCATGCTGCAGGCTGGAAGGTTCCCACAAAGGTTGGATGACAGAATGTCTCCTTTTGTGCCAAGATTCTACTTCTTTAACTTTATTTAAACTGCAGAAGGGGATCAGGATCTCCATTGCTAGGACTTCTGAGATTCCAGACTCTGGGCAGACAGTGACTTCTCTTTTACCTCTCCTTCTAGGCCCATGGAAAAATAAGACTATGCTAAGGGCCTCTGAGGAATACTCTAAAGGCTTTTAATGCCCAATACATTCTGAGGACTCTGCCTTTCTTCCATGGGCCAATTTATCTTCTAATGTCACTTCAGCATACTCACTAACATGACCACAAATGTAAGTTCCAAAAGAACATACCAATATCTAAACATGCTAAAGCAAAGGTTGACTCTTTTGCAATTAAAAAACTCCAAATGTTGCTAAGCTTCGATGAAAACTTGAGTGTAGATAATTTCAAATTATCTTCCACAAGTCATTATGGAATGATGAATCTTGGCCCTGGCCGGTTGGCTCAGTGGTAAAGCGTTGGCCTGGTGTGCAGGAGTCCCGGGTTTGATTCCCGGCCAGGGCACACAGGAAAAGCACCCATCTGCTTCTCCACCCCTCCCCCTCTCCTTCCTCTCTGTCTCTCTCTTCCCCTCCTGCAGCCAAGGCTCCATTGGAGCAAAGTTGGCCTGGACACTGAGGATGGTTCTGTGGCCTCTGCCTCAGGCGCTAAAATGGCTCTGGTTGCAACAGAGCAACGCCCCAATTGGGCAGAGCATCGCCCCCTGGTGGGCATGCTGGGTGGATCCCGGCCGGGCGCATGTAGGAGTCCGTTTGACTGCTTCCCCGTTTCCAACTTCAGAAAAAATACAAAAAAAAAAAAAAAAAGAATCTTAACCTGTCTGTTGTATTTTTTCCCTACAGATGACAACTTTTAATCTGCATATATTCATTTACTTTTTTTTTAACTGAAACATGCATGTGGAAACCACTGCATTCATTAGTCTTGATGTTCACTTTTGGATGCAAACTCAAAGGCTATCCATCTGCATACTCAATGGTTTCCTTCACCAGGGAAGAAGCCAACTGCAACCCTGCAAACTTCCTCAACTAATGCTTTGCACTGACTTTCTTTGTTGATTTTGGGTTACCAGTTGGTCTGAGCTCTTACACTCGTGGCTCCAAAGCTGAATCTCATGAGGAGGTAGAGGGTGGCACAGGCTTGGCTCCGGGTGACGTCCATGCTGCTGCTGCAATGGTGCAGCACACGCTGACATAGGTCTGCACACTGTTCCACCTCCTCCTCAAAGAGCAAGTCGCCAAACTAGAGACACAAAAGGGCCTATTAGGCATCACTTGGCACTTTCATAAGCTTTCTGGACTGGGTGTTTGTTGACATATGCAAATGTCTGCTTGGACAACCAAGAAGCCCAGAAGAGTTAACACATTGCTCCATAAGAGATCATTGAGCTACATGAGTCAGAAGAGGAACTGTAGCAAAGGAGCTGACTTAGGATTTAATTATGAACCGCACAATGAAGGATAGGGCTGCGTAACTAATAGCACTGTTAGTCCGTTTGCATTCACTGGTACAGTCACAACTTGGAAGGAATTATCCTGACTTACTGGGTCCCCTACAATAAAGACCCATAAAGAGAAAATGATCCTGTTAGAGGAGAACAGAATTCCACTTCCTAAATGGAAAAGATCCCACATAGAAGGCACCATACAGGATTCACAACAGAGGGGAGAATGTAAATTGCCTTAGACCATTTTACTAAAGGAACATCTATATTCTTCAGGTTACAAGAAAGAAATTTATTTCTAAACTTTCTGTCATTTCATGACAGGACATTTTGTAAAGCTTACTGATGGATGTCACACAGAGGACTTCAACCTCACTCAGATGCAGTATAAAAGCAAAAGGGCGAAAGGCAAAGTTGCTCAATGGACTTTTGCTCTGATGTCGCCAGTGAGTGGCCGTTCCAAACGCCTATAGTTCAGCCCACATTTCAAATGTGAGCCCCCCTGTTCTTCTTTGCCATGGTGCATCTGCCCTCCTCCTGGGGCAACTTAGGACTTTACCTCAGCGTCACTTACTGCAGAACTTGGTGCGTTTCGGTGAAGTAGGAAGCTATAATAGATGAGAGTCTTAACTGAATAAGAAAACAAGCATTTCCTGTTTACCTTGGCAATGAGGGCACGGAGTGTAGCAAAGCAGTGAGTTAGGTAGGTGGTGCTCTGATCACAGCTCAGGGAATTCACCAGAACCCGTAGAACCCCTCCCAGTAGGCTGTCCTTACAGTCCAGAGCTGAGCTTGCCTGCGGGGACAGAAGAACAGCATCACTGCATCCTTGCCCTGTGCCGGTGAACTGAGGGGTGAAGACAGCAGTAGACGCTTCTGATGATTGGCACAGGGATGCGGAAGTTGCATTTATCTTGAATCTAAAATCTTAAGGGTTTAGTAAAGCACCACACATATCATCCATTACCATGAGAGCTGAAGACCTATTTCCAAATGACTTTACTCCCAGACTCCCAGCTGACTTGAGATTTATGCTTAATTCTGGGCTGTTAGATGAAGTGATAAGGCAGCCTCCCTCCATCCCAGGCAATAGCTTATGGAATGTTCTTTCTTTGTATACAAAGCACAGTTTTCCTTTGAGCTTCAGAATACAGCTGTGGGCTTCCCAGTACAATAGAGGCTGCTTGGTGGCAGTGATGGTTCTAAATAGAAGCTTGTTTATCAGCTTCAGTAAGATTAAGATCATCAAAGATAATGACAGGTTTCAGCTTTCTTTGAAAACTGAAAGTATCTTTTGAGGACTGGCATTAAGTATATGGCACTCAACATTGTGTTATACAAAGACAGAATCAACGTGATGGTAAGCATTTAAGTTATCAAAGATATGTTGCAATCCAAAGATACCATATAATTTTGGCCTTAATTTTTGTACAACTTTTACCTATTTTAGACAACTTAAAAGATGGGTATCTAAAATGCCACTGTGTTTCAACAATTTTTCTTCTCCTAGTCCAAAAAGCAAGACTGGATCTACTCCTATGATTTCTCATTGGAAACATGTAAGGACTCATTTCTCAGGTTAATGAAAAACCTGTTATCATTTAGATGTCTTGTTAATATTGGGAAACATCCATTTAGAAGATGAAATTGGTGTGATCACTGCTTATAGTGATCATATAATTTACTTTTAGCATGCATGAGAGAGAGACAGACAGAAAGAAAGACAGAGACAGACAGACAGGAAGGGAGAGAGACGAGAAGCATCAATTCTTTGTTATGGCACCTTAGTTGTTCATTGATTGCTTTCTCATATGTGCCTTCCAGCAGAGTGAGTGACCCCTTGCTCAAGCCAGTGACCTTGAGTTTCAAGATAGCAACCTTTAGGCTCAAGCCAGTGACCATGGGGTCAAGTCTATGATTTCATGCTCAAACTGGTGACCCTGTCCTCAAGCTGGATGAGCCCATGCTCAAGTTGGCAACCTTGGGGTTTCTTTTAATTTTATTTTATTATTTTATTAAGTGAGAAGCAGGGAGGCAGAGAGACACACTCTTGCATGTCCCGACTGGGATCTACCTGGCCAGCCCTCTACTGAGCGATGCTGTGCCCATCTGGGGCTGTGGCTCTGTTGCTTGGCAACTGAGCTATTTTAACACCTGAAATGAGGCCATGGAGCCATCTGTAGTGCCTGGGACCAACTTGCTTCAACCAAGCTATGGTTGTGGGAAGGGAAAAGAGAGAGAGAGAGAGAGAGGGAGAGAGAAGAGAGAGGGGGAGGGGTGAAGAAGCAGATGGTAGCTTCTTGTGTGTGCCCTGACTGGGAATTGAACCCAGAACATCCATACACTGGGCCGATATTCTACTACTGAGCCAACCGGCCAGGGCCCAACCTTGGGGTTTTGGACCTGGGCTCTCAGCATCCCAGATCAATGCTCTATCCACAGCACCACTGCCTGGTCAGGCATCATCATATAATGTTCTACAGCAGAGATGACAAATTCATGGCACAAATGATTTCCCTTCACGAATTTGTGTCCAAACAGACACATTCTTTTTAAAATCTAATTCAGTTATAATCTTAGCTCTTCTACCAGATGTCAATCATAATTCAACTGAAGTTGACCTACCAAAACAAACCTCTAGCTACCATCTTTATTCTAGATACTGAATGATAAGTTCACCATTCACATTATAAACTTGATATACTCAGGCAGATTTAACTACAAGGGTCAGCTTTAAAGCATCTAATTCATTCCAAGTGAACAGCAAGTCAAAGAAGCCTAAAGAATGTTCATTATCTCTGGAATTTGTAAGTTGGACACTACTATAAACTGCCTAACTTCATTTTGTTTAAAAAGACATTTAAGGATCATGTTTATTCCTTTTACAGGTTTCTATAAAGAATTCTTTATTAAATTTCAGAAAAAAACACATTCATGCTGAATAGATCAGTTGTTTATTGTCCTACCTGGATAATGTTTTCCTGCATGTCCAGGATGATTAAATTTGCTTCTGTAGCTAGATTGCCACTGATCAAGGCTTCTTGATCTAACTCTGCCTTTGTTCTAAGAAATAAAAAAGAGGTCAAATTAAAGCACATATCAAATCTGGCCATATCTCAATGATAGCCATCTATGCAAAAAGGCATAAAGGAATCTTCCCAACAGTCAATCTTGGAGTGAATACAAAGCAGCTGGCTAAGGGTAACTAAGGAGTGCAGGGTGCTTTTTGTAATTAGTGTCTAGTTAAAGAGATTTTGTAGGTAGGGTCTCCAGGCCATCCTCATCCCCACTATTATAAGTCATGATGGCAATTACAGAATGACAAGATGGGTAGAAAGGCAATTGGTTGCTAGTAGCAATTAGGCAAGCCAATCAGACTGCTGCATAAAGCCTCAGGGCCATTCCTGCATTTCATGCATAGGAACCATCTCTAGATCTGACCAAGGGCAGCCCCTGCTACAAACTGGAGGGAGTGAGACTGAGTGATGTGAATGTGGCAAACAACAAAGCTGCTGGGTTAGGAAATGGTGATGCTTCCGAACCAGGTTAGGGAAGAGTCAGTTTCTTGACTTGCCAGAGACTGCCTTGGGGTTGCATAGTCAAGTGTGCACCTTTTGTCCTTTTCCAATGGATAACATGTTTGCATTTCTGTGGAGTGGGCCACCTAATATCCTACTGGACATTCATTACTGGTTATTACTCAAAGGACTGGGAAATTGCGTGGCTCTCTCCTTCTCTAGTAGGTTTCATTTTCAGGATTCAGAGTGTTGTATGCATTAGTTCATCCACTCCCACAACATCTGAGTGAAGCCAGAAAGGGATCCTCTTTATTATCTAAGTTCAGTTGCTAGGACAGGGAAGTATAAAGAATTGACTTCCCCAAGATGTTCCAGGGGCCAAAATGTTAGCACAGGGCCTGGGGTGTCATGATGTGAGCTCAAAAGTCTTGGGCCCGGATTGCCAGCGGCTCCTGAATCCCCTCACCCAGCAGCGGGGGGCGGTGCCCTCGCTCACTCCTGAGCCCCCTCGCCCAGCAGCGGGGGCGGTGCCCCCCCCAGCAGCGGGGGCGGTGCCCTCTCTCACTCCTGAGCCCCCTCGCCCAGCAGCGGGGGCGGTGCCCTCTCTCACTCCTGAGCACCCTTGCCCAGCAGCGGGGGCGGTGCCCTCGCTCACTCCCGAGCCCCCTCGCCCAGCAGCGGGGGCGGTGCCCTCGCTCACTCCCGAGCCCCCTCGCCCAGCAGTGGGGACGGTGCCCTCGCTCCCTCCCGAGCCCCCTCGCCCAGCAGTGGGGACGGTGCCCTCGCTCCCTCCCGAGCCCCCTCGCCCAGCAGTGGGGACGGTGCCCTCGCTCCCTCCCGAGCCCCCTCGCCCAGCAGTGGGGACGGTGCCCTCGCTCCCTCCCGAGCCCCCTCGCCCAGCAGTGGGGACGGTGCCCTCGCTCCCTCCCGAGCCCCCGAGCCCAGCAGCGGGGGCGGTGCCCTCGCTCACTCCTGAGCCCCCTCAGCCAGCAGCGGGTACAGCTCACTCCCGAGCCCCCTCGCCCAGCAGCGGGGGCGGTGCCCTCGCTCACTCCTGAGCCCCCTCAGCCAGCAGCGGGGACAGTGCCCTCGCTCACTCCCGAGCCCCCTCGCCCAGCAGTGGGGGCGGTGCCCTCGCTCACTCCCGAGCCCCCTCGCCCAGCAGCAGGGGCAGTGTGCCCTTGCTCACGGGCACAGAGACCTCCGAGACCTCCGAGGAAACAGTTCCCTTTGTTTTACATGTTTTCACGCTTAGGAAACGTAGGTTCTTTGATTTCAAGCTGCTCTACATTTTTTCTCATTCTCTAAGTGATAATATTTATGTAAAATAAGTCAAATATAAAAGGTACTTTTTAAATTAATTTACTGATAGCTTTAGATTTAGAGCAACGCTATCCAATGGAAACATAATGGGGAGCAAATATGTCATTTTCTATTTTGCAGTAGCCACACTGAAAAAGCAAAATGAAATAGGTGAAATTAATGGCAATATAAATATATTTTATTTAACTAAAAAGATAAAAAATTGCTAATGTGTAATCATTATAAAAATTACTGATGAGACAGTTTACATCCTTTTGTTTGTACTAAGTTTTCAAAATCCAAATAAATTTTACTATTGAGATATTTGACATTCTTTTATTTGTACCGAGTCGAGTCTTCAAAATTTGGTGTGTACTTTTCCCATTCACTACTACTGTGTCTACTATATTGGACAGTGCAGGTCTAGAGTGTGCTAATTTGTTATTTTATCAAATATTTTTTATTGTGGTAAAATATACATAACAAAATTTGCCATCTTAACCATTTTTAAGTACACAGATTGGCAGTATTAAGTACATTCATATTGTGGTGCAACCATCACCACCACTATTTGGTTTTTAAAAAGCCTACTAACTATTTCTTTAAAATAGTGGTTCTCAAATTTGACTGCACAACAGAATCCCCTGGGGAGTTTTACCAAATACTGACTTCTGGGTCCCACCGCTGGAGAATCCAAATTAACTTCCGTGTGGGCACCGGAAGCTTTCAAAGCTTCTGGTGGTTCTGACATACAGCTTAGGTTGAAAATGACTGTTCTAAAAGGAACAGAGCCCAAATAACTGAAAAGTGCTATGAAAGAAAATGGTGCAAATGGAACAAGAAGTTTTCCAAAATAATTTTCTAAATTGAGCAACTCAATTTTACTATCATTTAAAAAGAGAGAGAGAGAGAGAGTAAGAAAAAGAAAAGAAAAGAGAAAAAGACACCCCTCCGTTAGCTCTGACAGTGAGTAGCCCACCGGGTAGCTCAGGACTGAGAACTGATCTAGAGAGAACTGGAAGGCCTTGCACGAAAGGCTCAATATGGTGTTGTTTCTGCAAGATAAAAGGGAGAGGTTTCCCAAAACATCAGGTTACACAGCCCAAGCAAACATTCCTGATAGGCTCTTCTTTTAATCCCGTGGAGCAGATACCCTACCCACCTATGCTGTTCTGTATCACCTGCTGCATGCATATTTTAAAAAACTTTCTTTATTGTTTTGTTTTGTTATTATTCATTGCCTAAACTAGAACTTGAGGACTCTCAGAACCAAATATCTTATAAATCATTTTAGGGGAAATAGAGCAAGAATAAAATACTACCTAAAGCAAATACATGTTATTAGTAAGATCAATAACTGGGCTTTCCAACTACCATCTATTAATAAAAATGTGTTTATCTTTTTAATGTTTTAAAATAAATTAGGTCCCCAAAAGTCCTATAAGTGGACCAGAATGATGCATTCTTATGGCAACAACAAAGATAGTAACCTATATTAACTTATAAAATAACATTGCTAATCAAGTCTGCCCCACCCTCCACTCCCTTGTGATGGATGCTTTACACACCTTGGGGACACCCATCCTGTGCCTTGTCAAGTATGTGGTGAGGGGTACTTTCAGCTGCGCAACGTTTTGCTCAGTGAACTCTGGGATTTAGTAGGTTACCTGCTACTAATAGGAATAGCAGATATGTGCTATATATTTAACATACTTAGTTTTATGCCCTCATATATTCAGATTACTGCAATCCAAGAAAAATCTTTCTTCTTTCATTTCTTCATAATTTTTTATGATAATATATATCATAATGCATCAATTGTAGGAAATATAGCAAAGCATAAAGAAGAAAACATTAATTACTTCAAAAAGAAAACCACTTTTAGTATTTTGGTAAATTTCCTTCCAGTATTTTTCTTTTTTGAGAGAAAGAGAGATAGGAAGGGACAGAGACGAGAAGCATCAACTCGTAGTTGTAGCACTTTTGTTGTTCACTGATTGCTTCTCATATGTACCTTGACTGGGGGAACTCCAGGCAAGCCAGTGACCCGTTGCTCAAGCCAGCGACCATGGGACCATGTCTCTGATCCTACTTTCAAGCCAGCAACCCCTCACTCAAGC
Organism: Saccopteryx leptura; assembly: GCF_036850995.1. NCBI lineage: Eukaryota > Metazoa > Chordata > Mammalia > Chiroptera > Emballonuridae > Saccopteryx > Saccopteryx leptura. The sequence goes on along the minus strand of NC_089504.1, from coordinate 59,730,975 downwards.
TGGTGAGCCTTTGCTCAAGATGAATGAGCCCACGCTCAAGCTAGAAACCTCGGGGTTTTAAACCTGGGTCCTCAGCGTCCTAGGTCAACGCTCTATCCACAGTGCCACCCACCACCTTGTCAGGCTCCTTTGAGTGTTTTTAAAATGTATTGACTACACGTAGTTAGATTTAATATGTATATTTTACTCTAAAATTAAGTGTCAATCCTGCTTTTCTTTACTTAACTATATCATACGCATTTCCCATGTCATTAAAATGATTTCAATATAGTTTAATGTCAATCTAATATTTTCTTACATTTTCCCCAATTCTTTAAAAAAATTTTTTTATTGATTTGAGAGAGAGGAGAGAGAGAGAGAGAGAGAGAGAAAGGGAGAGGAGAGAGAGAGAGAGAGAGAAGTATCAACTCGCCACTCCAGTTGTTCCATTTAGTTGTGCACTCATTGGTTGCTTCTCGTATGTGCCCTGACCAAGGATCGAACCTGTGACATTGGTGCACCAGGACGACACTCTATCTATTGAACAATCGGGCCAGGGTCTTTCCCCCTATTCTTGAGCTTTTAGAATGTTTCCAATTTTTAAAATAATTTTATGTAATGCTAATATAAATATCCCTGCATAGACATTTTTGTGCACATTTCTGGACAGAAAATATAAATTAAAATTATGTGGTCTTGGGTATCCTGTGCTGTCCTCATCTTCCAGCTTTTGTTAAGTTATCTGAGATTGCTATATATTTGTTTTCTTTAGATGTTTATCAATGTGATTAACATTGTTTAAGAGCTGGAAATCATAACTCCTTATACCTTTGATTATACCGAGTCCCTGGATGAACTCAATTCACACAGATCATTATGATTTATTTTCTTACCCTTGGAAGGATGTAGTAATAGAAGTAGCCTGGGAAAGACAGTTTGGAACTTTAGGTAAAAGTAGCACAAAGTTGCTGAGTGACTCACTTATCTAGCTTCTCATTAGCTTGCCGCCAATGTGTCTGCTCCTTCTTCCATCTCAAATTATCACTTAGGCATGAAAATCGGTCATTCCCTAGGAGTTAAGAAATGCATGATAGGAATTTGATTAGCATGAAACCCTCCAAGATACCAGAAGTTCTGGAACAGGGTCAACGAAGAGGCCTCAGTACCACTTCTCTCATTAAAATCCACACTGGAAGCTGGTAGGAGACAAAGCCCATGTCCGTGTCTGGGCTTGCTTACTCTCTGATGGATAAACTAGAGCTTCAGAAGAACCCCTGCCTTTCTAGAGTGTCAGTGAGCATGTTTCTCATGAACACAAGGTTCCAGCAGAACTCTGGTGTTTCTCACTGAGTTGTTGAAAGGACAGGGCGAGTGTCAAATGAAGGTGCCCAACCACCCCTGAAAAAGCTGAGCTCCTTTAAGTTCTTGACTTTTGAGTCCCATTGCATTGGGTGCCCTGTCACTCTGCTCTACTCTGAGCTCAGTAAATAAGACTGCGGGTTGCCAGGGCACGTCACACAGTTCTACAGTGATGAGCTCAGCCTCTCTGGGATCATTCCTGTTATGGTAGCTCTTTGGAGGACTGGCACACTCTGAGACCACTGGGGAGATCTGTTCCATTCTAGCAGTGCCCTGAATGACCTGGGGAGATGATTCTGGAACCAGAGCTATCCAGTGTGTTGACTATGCTCCAGGTAGACAAGTCAAATAACCCATGGAGAGGCCTCAGCCTTGAGAGAGACACCGTTTGTCTCCTACTATGACTCATGTTCTTGGATGTGATCTTTTACCACCGATGAGTTTTAAACAGAAGATGCCATTTGGGTACATTTTTGGGGTTCTTGTGATCTCAGGAAAGGAGCTTTCTCTTAGAGATACTGGGCAACTTTACACATATCAGGCATAGAATCCCAGAACCCGCTGTCTCTGTTACCATAACGTCTTAAGAAAGTAATGATGTCTACTCAGGTTGGACGGCCATTATTTCCCATAGAAGGTGCAGAACTCTGACAGAAAGCAGAGAAGGTGGTCCCACACACCTGGACCCCGGCGCCGAATCATCTCCCCCCGAGCCCCTTCTCCACGCAGCAAGGCCTCTTCCAGCCTGGCTTTGACATCTCTCGACTTCTGCAGGACTTGGGTGCTCACTTTGTCAGAACTCGGCTTTCCCTGGACAAGTCAGAGGCAGAAGGACATTTAATTTGGTAAAATCTGTGTCCATGGGGAAAACCCTCAAAACAAAACACTACAAGGTGACATGAGATAGTCTGGATAGTGTTACACAGAGACACTGTTCTGGGGGACCCCATGGCTAAAATCCTGTTAACAGGAGTAGGGTTCTCTCTGCGTAAGGCAGGGATCCTTTTCCTGTGGAGTTAGCATATCCAGATAGGTTATGGATATACAAATAGGTTACGGGTTTTAATTCAGAAATAAAAATAATTACTGATGCCTCCATTGTCCAAACAAGAGGGAACAGTGACAAGACAGGATAGAACTTGGGAGATGAGAGCAAGTCTAAAACTGATCCACCCCACACCTACCTTGTACTCAAAACACGAGACACAGATGAAAAGGAGATCTAAAATCCTGTTGAGTTGCATCGAAGGCAGGTCAGCAATCCACTTCCGAATGAGGCTCTGATCTGCATTTTTCATGATCCAGAGGAAGCAAATCATGAGGTTCCGGGTTGTGTCGGCACTCAGCATGTTGTACTGCTTGTAGGGCTGGAAGCAGGCAGAGGAGGAGACAAATGCAGGGGAAAAGGTGAGCAGCAAAAACATGGAAAGTTTTAAAGGATGTTAACCTCTTAGAACACAGCTGTACTTCTACCTTGGCTGAGGTCTGTCTCCAAGAACTCTGCTTTCTCGGGCAGGGGAAACTGTTCTCTGAGCTGGGCTCCTTGGCCAAGGGGCTCACCTGGGGCAGCATGTGAGCCAGGCTTTTAGCCACGTAACTTGGGGCACTCTGTCTCAGGAGCACTGTGGTCTGGTGGTCTGCCTGGGACCTTGACGACCCCTCCCTCAGTCTCAGCGATAACAAGGGTCTCCTAGGCTGCTAAGATCACCAAGTATTTCTCCTTCAATCTGGACACTAGACACTTAAAAGGGAAGTTTTAGAGAGAACTTGCCTGATTAAGTTCCAGAAATACTCTAACAGTTCAAAATTTAGCTTTTTTTTTTTTGGTCACAGAGTCTAAAAAGTATTATATGCTCAACAAATTAATCAAATCAATAATTTAGGAATCCTCTGTAATATGACTTTAACTACAATTTCTGTTTTCCTGGGTGTGTGGGTGTGGAGATGGAGGCTATTTGCTTTAGTGCATTGGCCACAGGAGTTCATTTTAGAGTGCTGAGCACACTTTCTGTTACTCTTCAGATCAACACAAAGAACAATATGTGGCTGCACCCTTGGCTCATGTGACATTGCTAATATCTAATGGAATGCAGTGAGGAATTTGCAATGAGGTATTTGTGAGCATGTGAGGGAAATGTTTGGTTTTGGATGGGAATTATGGGGCTTATGAAGTCACTTTAACTTTAGTTTTTGAGTATGGAGATGAGAAGATATGTAGTCTTTAGATATAACTTCACCGGGAATATCTTCTAATAGATGAGCTTTGGGCATTTGCCCATTTGCCCTTAGCTCAAGTAACATTGTATATAAAAGGCATACCAGCTCAATCAGCGAACTTTGCTAAGATGGGTATTAGAAAGGTGGAGGAGGTTATAAAACAATATTTGTCAAACCATAGGATGAGTGATGTCAACTCTCAAATGTCTTTTCTCTTTCTTACCTCCCTGACCTCCAACCCTGGGGATGGGGGCAGGGGGAGTGATTAAACGCTGGAGGGAAAAGAAGAAGGTCATCCAGCAGAGACGACTTAAGTCTAGACGCTGCCTTCTCAGGAGAGAACTGAGTTGGGTCCTATGCAGATACACTCTACACTGACATGCTCAGTTAAATTAGCTGAAGGATACAGAGTCGACTTGACAAAGGGATAGTCAGAGCTCATCAAGGAACAGAGAGAGCACACCTCAAGTGAATCAGCAGTTTTATTCCAGGAGGAGCCTCTCTTCAAGTCTATGCTTAAGGACAGAGTCAAATAACTCTGCTTAGGTTCTCTGGGAACCTAGCAAAGCTGAAGTCTTTGCTTAAAAGTGCTCTACTGGGTGACCTTTAATCTTTTTTTGGAGGAAGACATAGTGTGAATTGTAAATACACAGAATAAACATAGCTCAAGTCTCTCACCTCAGAAAACCTTGGTTTGATCCTCTGCAATCATCTCATATTTCACAAGTTCATCTCTTTCCTGGTTTTCTGAGCCTTAAACTTGGAACCACTGAGACTGACTGAATTCGATTTGTGATTCCCTTGCTGTGGCCCGCGCCCTGTCTGACTGTGTGTAGCCTCATCTGCACTGTTTCCCTCCACAGCTGCCAGCCTCACATGACTCCTTCCAGCATCGAGCAATCAGGCAGAAATCTCACTACTTACTCTGTGGTGTACTCTGGTAGGTAAATATAAGAATGAGCCCAGCCTGACTAGTGGTTGCTCAGTGGCTAGAGCATCAATCTGAGACATTGAGGTCCTAGCTTTGAAATCCTGAGGTCACTGGCTTAAGGACGGGCTTACTAGCTTGAGAGATGGCTTGCTAACATTAGTGTGGCGTCACTGGCTTGAGCGTGAGATCATCAAAATGATCCCATGGTCACTTACTTAAGCCCATAGGGCACTGGCTTGAGCCCAAGGTAGCTGGCTTGAGCAAGGGGTCACTGGCTTGGCTTGAGCCTCCACTGCACAACCCCTGGTCAAGGCACATATGAGAAGCAATCAATGAATAACTATAGTGATGCAACTATGAGTTGATGCTTCTCATCTCTCTCCCTTCCTCATTGTCTCTCTCTCTCTCTCTCACGAAAAAATATATATATATAAATAAAAATAAAAAATAAAAAAAAAAACAAAAGAAAGAGCCCATCAGAAGACAGGAAAAAGGCCCTGGCCAGTTGGCTCAGTGGTAGAGCGTCAACACAGCATGTAGAAATGCCGGGTTTGATTCCCAGTCAGGGCCCTTAGGAGTAGGGACTATCTGCTTCTCCACCCCACCCCCTCCTCCTTCTCTCTCTTTCTCTCTCTCTCTTCGCCTTCCGCAGCCATGACTTGATTGGTTTGAGCGCAGTGGCCTGGGCACTGCGGACGGCTCCATGGAGCCTCTGCCTCCAGAGTTAAGAGAAGCTCAGTTGCAAACATGGCCCCAGATGGGTGTTCTTAGGTGGATCCCAATTGGGGTGCATGTGGGAGTCTGTCTCTGTACCTCCCCTACTCTCACTTAAAAAAAGAAAAGAAGATGGGGAAAGACACAAAATAAAAAATAAGTTCAAGAAATGTGCAACATACCAAGGAAGACAGCAGTGCTCCATTTGTCTTCAAATTAAAATGATTCCCAGCTATGGCCAGTGCCACATTCTGGTTAATTGAACTGGGTCCTTCTTGTTCTTCATCTGAACCATTGGTGCGATTTTTTCCACTCCGGGCATCTGCAGCTGCAATTCAAACATCATTAGTCCTGTCAGTGCAATCATGGTCCTTGGTATTTACCCAAAGGAGCTGAAAACTTATGTCCACATAAAAACCTGCAGGCACATGCTTATAGCAGCTTCATTAATAATTACCAAAACTTGAAAGCAACCAAGATGTCCTTTAAGTGGGTGAATAGATGAAAAATCTATGGTACATCCAGATAATGATATATTATTCAGTGCTAAGAAGAAATGAGCTACCATGCCATGAAAAGGTAAGAAGAAATCTTAAATGCATACTGCTAAGTGAATAAGGCTAATTTGAAAAGACTACATACTATATGATTCTAACTATATAATATTCTGGAAAATGCAAAACTATGGAGACAGTAAAAAGTTCAGTTGCCAGGGGATAGGGGGAAGGATGGGATGAATAGGCAGAGCACAGAGGAGTTTTAGGGCAGAGAAGCTCCTCATGATACGATAGTAATGCATATATATTATATATTATATATTTGTCCAAGCCCTGAGAATGCACAACATCAAGAGCGAACCCTAATGTAAGCTATGGACTTTGGGTGGTAATGATGTGTCAGTATAATTTGTCAATTGTAAGAAATGTACCGTTCCGATGGGAAATGGTGCTCATGAGGGAGGCTCTGCATGTATGGATGCAGGAGGTATATGGGAAAGCTCGGTACCCTCCCCATGAGGGAGGCTCTGCATGTATGGATGCAGGAGGCATATGGGAAAGCTCGGTACCCTCCCCATGAAGGAGGCTCTGCATGTATGGATGCAGGAGGTATATGGGAAAGCTCGGTACCCTCCCCATGAGGGAGGCTCTGCATGTATGGATGCAGGAGGTATATGGGAAAGCTCGGTACCCTCCCCATGAGGGAGGCTCTGCATGTATGGATGCAGGAGGCATATGGGAAAGCTCGGTACCCTCCCCATGAGGGAGGCTCTGCATGTATGGATGCAGGAGGCATATGGGAAAGCTTGGTACCCTCCCCTCGATTTTGTGGTAAACTAAAAATTGCTCTAAATATTTAAATCTTTAAAAGAGTTTGTGGTAATGTCAAGTCAAAGATGGTGATTTCCTATATCTTCTACCCAACACCCAACGCCCAACGTGTAACTGATCCTATCAGTCACTAAAGTCAGAACAGTAATTTAAAACCTTATGTTCAGCATTATTTATCTGCTACCATCTACAGGGAAAAGCAGGCAGACTAATAAAAAAGACAAAATGTCCAGTACAATATTAGGCTAGAAATTAATTTTTCTAATTGTGAAAAAATTTTCAAAACTTTAATAACAATCTTCCATGACAAAATATTTAAAAAATTTATTCATATATTTTAAATAATGACTAAATATAAAGGAGCCTATAAATACAAGATTAAATAAGTATAGAATAACAAGCTATTATAAAAAATTCAGGGATACTTTATTAAATTTTAAATGTTTGAAATAAATATTAATTTATTATATCTATGTCATATGGACATATCTATATTTATACATTGGTCTAGATATATACAAACAAAAAAGGTTTAAAGGGTTTTTTGTTTTTGTTTTTAATCAAGTGAGAGGCAGGAGGCAGAGAGACAAACTCCTGCATGTGCCCCGACTGGGATCCACCCGGAACCCTCTGTCTGGGGCTGATGTTCTGTCCATCTGGGGCCGCTGCTCTGCCGCTTGGCAACTGAGCTATTTTAGCAGCTGAGGTGAGGCCATAGAGCCATCCTTAGCACCTGAGGCTAACTTGCTCATTTGAGCCATGGCTGCAGAAGGAGAAGAGAGAGAAGGGAGGAGGGGAGAAGCAGATGGTTACTTCTCCTGTGTGCCTTGACCTTGAATCAAACCTGGGACTTCCACATGCAGGGCTAATGCTCTACCACTGAGCCAGTCAGGGCAAAAGGTTGGTTTTTAAGAACACTACCAATCACACATATAGGAAGTATTTAGAAAGTTCTTAGAATGGTGTGTTAAAACACTTGCAATGGATTGATCAATTAAAAACTAATATTTTATTAGACCTGTCAACATTACCAGTATTTGGACCTTCAGTTTTTGAGAAAAAGTAGAGTGTGGGCAGTATTTTCATCTGCTGAAAATTTTAAGACAGAACTCAGGCCCCAGCTGTTGGCTCAGTGGTAGAGGGTTAGCCCTGCACGTGGAAGTCCCAGGTTTGATTCCTGGTCAGGGCACAAAGGCGAAGTGATTATTTGCCTCTCCACCCCTCCTCTTCTCCTTCTCTCTCTCTCTCTCTCCCTCCCTCCTGTAGTCATGGCTCGAATGATTCAAGCAATTTGGCCCTGGATGCTGAGGATGGCTCCATGGCCTCACCTCAGGTGCTGAAATAACTTGGTTGCTGAGCAACATAGCAGCAGCCCCGGATGGACAGGGCACTGCCCTGTATGGGGTGTGCCAGGTGGATCCTGGTTAGGATACATGCAGTAGTCTGACTTTCTGCCTCCTCACCTCTAAGTTAATAAAAAAATAAAAAGTAAAAAAAAAAGAAAAAAAACCAGAACTCAGTCTTTTTGTTGTTTTTTTTTTTTTTTTGCATGTGCATGAGAGACAGAGAGACAGAGAGAAAGAGAGAGTGATAGACAGGGACAGACAGGCAGAAAGGGAGAGAGATGAGAAGCATCAATTCTTCATTGTGGTACCTTAGTCTCCTTAGTTGTTCACTGACTGCTTTCTCATATGTGCCTTGATTGGGGGGCTCCAGCAGACTGAGTGACCCCTTGCTCAAGCCAGCAAACTTTGGGCTCAAGCCAGTGACCATGGGGTCATGTCTATAATCCCATGCTCAAGCTGGTGACCCCGTGTTCAAGGTGGTGAACCCCGTGCTCAAGCTGGATGAGCCTGCACTCAAGCCAGTGACCTCAGGGTTTCAAACCTAGGTCCTCTGTGTCTCAGGTTGACACTCTATCATTCACTGTGTTAGGTAGAACTCAGTTTTTTTAAGGACTCAATTCTTAAAAATAATAATTCATTATTGTGTTTTAAGACAATTGGGTTTTTAAGCAAATGGTAAAAGGAATGGCACATGGAAATTATACAAGCCCTGGTAATATTATAGGAATATTTGAGAACACTTTCTTACCTCCTCTAAATACAGATAGGGTCATAGTTACAGGAAAAAGAAGGAAGGATATAAACATTTGCAGCACAAAATGCTTTTGTTTTACATCTGAGGACAGGGAAGTTGTTGAAAGGTTGATGATCTCTTCAAAGGTCTCACTTAGTAGTAAATGGACTGCAGTTTGAATTCAGTTGTATCTTATTTTGAAGACTATATTCTTATTAGTTTATCAATCTAAAGATTACATATACAGCCTGACCAGGCGGTGGCGAAGTGGATAGAGTGTCGGACTGGGATGCGGAGGACCCAGGTTCGAGACCCCGAGGTAGCCAGCTTGAGCGCGGCCTCATCTGGTTTGAGCAAGGCTCACCAGCTTGGACCCAAGGTCACTGGTTTAAGTAAGAGGTTACTTGGTCTGCTGAAGGCCCGTGGTCAAGGCACATATGAGAAAGCAATCAATGAACAACTAAGGTGTTGCAACGAAAAACTGATGATTGATGCTTCTCATCTCTGTCTGTTCCTGTCTGTCTGTCCTTATCTATCCCTCTCTCTGACTCTCTCTCTGTCTCTGTTAAATAAAAAAAAAGAAATTAATAAAGAAATTTCTTAAAAAAAAGATTACATATACAATAGATGTACTATATCACATTAACAATAGAATACTTTTGCCCTGGCTAGTGGCACAGTGGATAAAGCGTAGTCATGGAGCATAGAGGTGCCTGCCTTCATCCTGGGGTTGCAGGCTCGATCCTGAGGGTGCTGGGTCAACCCCCTAGGTCACTAGTTCTAGCCCTGGTCAGGGTACATATGAGAAGCAATCAATGGCACGTCTAAGTGGAATGAGTTGATGCTTCTCTTTCTCTCTTTCTCTCTGCCTTCCACTCTCTCTCTCTCTCTCTCTCTCTCTCTCTCTCTTTTCTAAAAAAAAAAAATAATAACAATACTTATTACTGTTTTCCTACTTGTCAGCTACATCATGGCCATAAAGTTTAATGCACATGTATAAAACTTACCAATATTTAACAGGTTCAAAGACGAAGTGCTAAAAAGTTTTGATCCCAAGTAACTGATTTGGAAATTCTAATCAACAAGAAATCTCTGGAGCCTGTGCTAAAGTGGTTCTCTGCTTTGGAAACAAACCAGTCATGGGACTTTAAATGAAACTTTCTAGAAATTTTTACACAAAATTCTAGAAACAGTCTGCAAGATACATGCCCTGTTCTGAACTACATCTTTCCATTTTGAAGACGACTCTGTTCTCCAGCAGCGCCCCAGTCAGGCTCAACTAGAGGCAGCATCACACCCTGCAGCCCACCTACCCCTGGGCGCCAAGCTTGCTCCTGTCATTTCCTCGCCCATTTTTTGCTCACTTTATGAGCTAAATGATGAGCACCATAATGGTTTTAGAAATAATTTAAGTATGCATGATACTTAGCATTTAGAGAAAGCAAAAAACTTGCATAATTCCAAGATTCCAAGGATGATTGCCTGCAAGGATGCCGGGCTCACGTAAGCACGCCTCAGACCCCAGCATCCTCCGTCAGTCAGGAGAGCGGCATAGTCATGTCTAAGAACTCTCTTTGAGTTGGGGGAAAAGCAAGAACCACTTTGAAGTGGTCAGAATCCCGTGTGTGTGTGTGTGTGTGTGTGTGTGTGTGTGTGTGTGTGTGTGTGTGTGTGTGTGTTTCAGGGGAGGGTAGGTAACGAGATTGCTCTTTTCAGGTGTAGGATAGTGTTGTTCATCTACATCCCCTAACCCACATTGCAATATGCACAAACCCCTTTGAGACAATTTATCCTTTCCCCTCTTTCTATGTGACAGGTCCTGACTTCCAACCTTAGCATAAGACACTGAGTGCCAAAGGCAAAATTCCTCTCCCTGTCAGAATTCCCTAGTCCTGAAAGACACCATGGTATGTTTGTGCATAGAACAATTGTTTAGGTTCATTTGAGACTGCTTTTTTGCCTAAGCATTCATAAAAGAAAAGATAAGGAACACCTTTATTTCAAGGCTAGTAATAATTAGTATTATTAGACTAGTATAGTAGTCTCCAAGGGGAGTGATTCTGTTATTATCTCATCCTTTGTTATGTGTGGTTTATAAAGTTCATTATATATCAGCAGACCAATGAATCTATGAATGAATGTACAAACAAATAAATAACTACAAATAAATAAACATACACAGGGCCAAGTGCCTTAAAACAAAACAAACAAAATGCGTTGGGGCCTTGAGAAGCCTGAAGAGCACCTGTGCGGAGACTGTTCACATAAGCATGTCGGCACTAAAGCTCATTGACAGAAACCTCATTCTAGCGGAGCATTTGGCAGGGCCCCCGTAGCCAGAGAAGGAAACAGGAGGTATTGTTACCTGTAAAGTCATAGAGCTGCGGCAAAGTATCCAAAATGATGCCAACTAAAGGCAGGTAAAGGGCAGCAATTTTGACCTTCACCTCTGGTTTGACACAACGTGGGTCCAGGTCGTGAGAACTTAGCAGGCTGTGAACGGCACTGACAGCTTTCCTTTGCACTCTGCTGATCCTGTTGGGGCAACACAAAACGCTAGAGGTTAAAGAGGTCATGATGAAGAGAGATTGACCAAAATGCTCTTCAAGCCATAAGGAGTAACCAGAATTCTCTTAAACAATGGAGTGACAATGTGAAAATCAAACAAAACTTGGGTAGAAGTGTGCACAGCTCAGAGGCAGATTGCCTGGGTTCTAGTCCTGGGTCTGCTGTAAGCATGTCTTACAGTTCTTCGTGTTGCAGCATCACGTACTTCATTCCTGTTTATCATTGAGTAATATTTATGGATATACCACATTTTATTTATCCATTCATCCATTGATGGACATTTGGACTGTTTCTACTTTTTTACTATTGTGAATTATAAATGCTGCTATAAATACTCGTGTATAAGTTTTTGTGTGTATATAAGTTTAATTTCTCTTGGGTATATACCTCAGAGAAGAATTACTGGATCATACATACCTCTATGTTTAACCTTTAGAGGTACGTCAAACTGTTTTCAACAGTGGCTACCCCATTTTACAATCCTAGGAGGAGTACATGAGGTTTCCATATTCCATTTGCCAACACTTGTTGTTATCAGTCTTTTTATTACAGCCATGCTACTAGATATGAAGGTACTATGAACTGAATATTTGTGTCCCCCCAAATTCACATGCTGAAACCTAACCCCCAAAGTGACTGTGTGGGCCTTTAGGAGAGGACTAGGTAATGAGGGCCGAGCTCCCTTGCCAACTCTGCCTTGTAAGGGCACAGAGAAGACGGCCATCTATACACGAGGAGGTGGGTCCTCACCAGACACTGAGTCTGCTGGCACCTGATGCCAGGTAATTTCCACATGCTTGAAAACACCATGGTTTTCATGATGTGTGGCTACCGGTGGACATCCCCAAATAAAGGGGGTTTCAGGGAGACCCTTTAGAAACTGGAGCTGTGCCTCCTCTCAGGGGTCCAGCTACTGAGATATGTCTCCCTGGCTCTTGCACCACAGATGGGCAGGTGTTGGTGAGTCAATTAATAATCTTGGCAGCAAAAGGAAGTCCGGATCAAGAAGAGGTATTATTAAAGGATGGGATCTTTCTGAGATCTCAGCCCACTTGGTGAAGTTTTTGATATTATTTATAAGGACTTTACAGGAGAGTAATTGACAACTCAGAAACCAGAGATTATTGTGTTGCCAACAGAGAGTGATACTTTTAATTAGTTACCCTCTTGGGGGTAGAAAAAGTATGGTGTGTGTTGCTAGTAAAATAACAGCAGTAAATTTATAAGGAATCAAGGGTTGTTTCCTGAGACATCCGACTAAAAGGAAAAGGAAAACAGAAACTATTGCTAATGTGAATAATAAGGGTACTTTCAGAAATCATGTAAATCAGTGCTATTCAAGGACAACTGATAAAGTGTATATGGCCTGACCTGTGGTGGTGCAGTGGATAAAATGTTGACCTGGAACTCTGAGGTCACCGGTTCGAAACCCTGGGCTTGCCTGGTCAAGGCACATACAGAAAGCAACTACTACTGAGTTGATGCTTCCTGCCTGCTTCTCCCCCCTCTAAAAAAAAGTATATGTGTGAGAGAGAGTGCATATGTGAAGGCAGTTTTCTTCATGCTTAAACCTCCTTCTTAACACTTTATCAGAATGTGTTTCTGTAGAAATTTATGTTAGTTATATTTAGAAAGTTCTACTACTGAGAAAATTAAGAAGTGTTTCGTTAGGGTTGAGAGAAGATGAGATTGATGCTTTAGAAAATGAAGCTAGCTAAGGATATACTCAGGACTTGAATTTCTGGAAGGAGGAAGAACTTAGAGCTAAGAATGTGAGATTTCCCACCCTGTCTACTAGGAGAGAGAAAGACATTCACTTAGGGCTAAACATGTAAGATATATTTCGTATTACATATTACAGCCACACAAAGGTGGGTGTGCTGCTATAATTGTTTCATGCAGAAAGGTCCTGTTTTTGTCATTAAATTATAAGCACTTTGAGAGAATTTGAGAACTTCCAGTTAAACAAAAATCTATCATATATAGAAACACTGCAATTAATCAGCATACTTTGTTCCAGAAACTTCTTTAACAGAGGTAGACAGACTGACAGGTCATAGGAATAGGTTCCGCAGGCGGGGAGATGGTGTGGTGTGGGGCAGTGAGCGCTGGCGAGGAGCTCAGAAGACTCTGTCTCTAGGCCTGGTCCTGCTATGCAACTTTGGGCAGGTTCCTTCACTTCTTCGGGTCTAATCTAAACACCAAAAGGGTTGAACCTAAATTATTTTCCAATCTTAATTATCTTGGGATCTGTGGGGGCAGGGAATTTTGTCTGTTTTGTGCACGGATATGTTTCTGATATTCTCTAACACTTAATTGTGTCTGCCCCGTGGAGGCATTTAGGAATTGTTGTACAGATAGCTAATATTTTGGGATTGTCTCTTTCTCTCAAGTCAGGCAGGCAGTGTTTTTCTGACCATATGGGCTCATGGAGTACAGGGAGAGAAGTAGAGGAGAGGGAGGTCTACTACCCTCCCTGTCCGTTGACTTCAAGGCTGGATATGGCCACATGCCCCTAGTGATCCAGTTGATAAGAAGTTAAAGGCTTTAGCCTGATGGGTGGTGGCGCAGTGAGTGAATAGCACATCAACCACGAATGCTGGGGTTCTGGATCTGAAACACCAATGTCGCCGGCCTGAGTGCAGGCTTGCCAGCCTCAGCACGGGGTTGCTGGCTTGAAAGTGGGATCAAAGACATGATCCCATGGTTGCTGACTTGAAGCTCAAGGTCACTGGTTTGAGCTCAAAGTCTCTGGCTTGAGCAAGGGGTTACTAGTTTGGCTGGAGCCCCCAGTCAAGGCACATATGAGAAAGCAATCAATGAACAACTTAGGTGCCGCAACTATGACTTGATGCTTCTCATCTCTTTCCCTTCCTGTCTCTGTCTTTTGCTAAAAAAACAACAAAACAAAACAACACACACACACACACAACAAAAATTGGAAGTTAAAAGATTTATAACGCCTGGACCTGTGTCCTCTCTTAGCTTGGGAGGGTCTCTTTGCAAGAAAACTTACAAATCTGGACATAGGGTTACTGCTTTTTCATTAGCAGCCACTAAGCCAGGTGCCATCTTGGCTGCTACCTCTGTGTGCACGCAGATCCTCAGGGGCACGTGTTAAAAATGGCTTCTTTGTTTCTGAGGAGTTCACTAATCAAGCATCCCTGGGGCACCTGCTATGCAGTTGAATTAGTAAATCCTTCTCAATGAAAGTGGCTGAGGCCTGACCTGTGGTGGCTCAGTGGACAGAGTGTCGACCTGGAATGCTGAGATCGCTGGTTCGAAACCCTGGGCTTGCCTGGTCAAGGCACTTATGGGAGTTGATGCTTTCTGTTCCTCCCCCTCCCCCCCCACCCCAATGAATAGAAAAGAAAAAGAAAAGTGGCTGAAAATGCCATTTTATGGTTTCTCTCCCTCCGCCATGCCTTTTCACATTCCTGTGAGCATCACGTTCTCAAAGCACTGATGCTCCTACTTTTCAGAACTGCTTAGTGGTCAAGTTTATCGCCAAGCAGAAGAGGTTGAATTCAAACTTTAGTAGGTAGCACTTTTTTATTTTTGCTTTGTATTCCATTTGAAGTGTCAGAAACATACCCGTCCCCTTCGGCATCCAGGGCAGCCGCCAGTTCAGTGAAGAGAAGCCCAGTGAGGAAATGCTGTTGGCGGTACTCGGGAGTCAGATCGAACATACTGGCGATCTTCTGGTCCTGGAAACTGGAGCAGGAGCTTGAGTTCTACAGAAATACAAGGAGCAGTTCTATGAGCAACAGGAACTGGAATTAAGATCACAAAGAACTGGTATTTGAGCATGTGGTATGGCAGGGGTCGGGAACCTATGGCTTGCGAGCCAGATGTGGCTCTTTTGATGGCTGCATCTGGCTCACAGACAAATCTTTAATAAAGAAAAATAATAATGTTAAAAATATAAAACATTCTCATGTATTACAATCCATTCATTTCTTACTGCTCATGTTCATGGTTGTGGGTAGCTGGAGCCAATCACAGCTGTCCTCCGGGACAACACCAAATTGTTATTGGATAATACGTAACATACACAGGTTGTTGTATGGCTCTCATGGAATTACATTTTAAAATATGTGGTGTTCATGACTCTCTCAGCCAAAAAGGTTCCCGATCCATGTGGTATGGCCAGTCTTTGTAAGCACTACCCAGTGAGGCAGGCACCACTCACTACTATCCCTTTGGGACACATGAGGAAACTGAGACGAAGAGTGGTCACCTAGCTTCCCCATTCCCACAGATGGAGGAATGCCCATTGGGGAAGATGAAAATAAAGCACTCAGGGTCTGTCACACAACGAGTGACCCTCCCTTCCCCACCCACAATTAAAAGTTGAAGATAAAAATCCTAGGATAACCTGAGCAGGCGGTGGCTCAGTGGAAAGAGTGTTGACTGGACACTGAGGACCCAGGTTTGAAACCCTGAGGTTGCCAGCTTGAACATGGGACCATAGATGTGACCCCATGGTTGCTGGCTTGAAGCCTAGGCTCGCTGATTTGAGCCCAAGGTCACTGGCTCAGCTGGAGACCCCGGTCATGGTATGTTTGAGAAGCAATAAATGACCATCTAAGGTACTACAACTACGAGTTGACTCTTCTCATGTCTCCCTTCTTGGTTCTCTCTCTGTCTCTCTCACTAGAAAATAAAAAATATATAAATAAAAGTACAAAGAAAAAGAAATCCTAGGATACAGTTGGATAGAGTAATGGAAACTGGATCCAATGCTGTAGCTGTGAGCAGGCAATCCCTCTCTACCTAGCTGCCCCCTTTGTAACAAACAGGCCCCTGCACACGAGCTGCACTTCTAAACACGGTTTACTCACATTGTCTGAATTTTGCTGGCCTGAAAACTAGAAGCGGTGTCAAGGCAGAGAAGTGTCAGCTTGACCAATCCTAGGCAATTCCTGTGCTCTTATCCTGGGGGGCACACCTTATATTTCAATAAGAGAATCTAAAATGTCTCTGGAAATTCTTGATGTTTCAGTGAGGCTGGGCCTGGCCCCTGGGTTTGCTACCCCCTGGGACAGTCAGATGGGACATGTAGGGGAGGAGCTAGGGCAAAGGGAGCACATTTGGATTTGCTGCTTGCAAGACTTCTCTTGCCCAGTTCACTCTCGGATGGCCATGTAGCTAACACCTGGCTCATGTCTTTTGGCATAAATGGCCAAGATGATTATTATTTAAATCAGTAAGATAAACCTTTACCTTTGTGCTAGTATCAAGTAATATGCAACAGAAGTCGAACATTGAGAAATCTTACCATCTTCTCTGAGCTATAGGGAATATACAGGATATATTTCCTATAAATGGAACGTGACTTATAAAATAGCATAGCCTTAAATTTTTTTTCTAGAGGACACTACTCCCTTGAGAAATATGCGGAGGAAAAACAAAGTTTCTATAGTCAAATCATTTTGGGAATCACTGTTTATCATATATCTCCATCCATTTCCTCCTCCACCCCCGTGGTGTGTACGTGAACAAGTTAGAGATTTTTGGATGGCCTTCTGCAAAACAATCTATTAACATCTGGTTTCCAAATCTGATTTGACTTTGGAATGCTGTATTTGCATA
The DNA here is from genome assembly GCF_036850995.1 of Saccopteryx leptura. Lineage (NCBI taxonomy): Eukaryota > Metazoa > Chordata > Mammalia > Chiroptera > Emballonuridae > Saccopteryx > Saccopteryx leptura. The sequence continues at coordinate 59,714,205 of NC_089504.1, read as the reverse complement.
AAACCTCTCAACATTCTTAGAATCTGGGGCCTGCTGAACTGAACTTAAGAAATACTGTTCTGCAAAAATGATTGGCCAACATCCTATCTCTGAATATTAATACACGTGTTATTCTTTTTGACTGATCATGAACAAGACTTGACAGAAATATGCTTCTATAAAACAGGCTGTTTGCTTAGTTTATGAAGCTAAATTATCTGGAATACGATTTAAGGTGGACTCATCTTGTGCTAAATCCCACTGTATAACCATATCAGCAAAAAGTCCTAACAAAGTTTAAAGATAAAATATCCATGTTAAAAACCACTATTATATCATTTTGGAATCAATATAAAGAAACCTGAAATTTCAAAAATTTTATGGTGCTGGGACTTACCAAAAGTGAAATGAGCAAAAGAGACTGTCAAGCTGGAGTAGAAAGATGATTAATGTGAGACAAAGGAAGGGAAGACACATGACTTTTCTACAAATTTCTAAATTTTCATAGCATATATGAATTCCTTGCTCTATGTAGCCTGAGCAGGAACCCTAGAGCCGGGACAAAGACCAATCACTTAGTGTGCAAATGACCAATTAGATGGTGTGACTTTGGGATGCCTACTTGTATGTATCTGGATCAACTGATTTGTTTCAATAGCTTGAGTTTTCTTTTCGTTAAGAACACCCGGCCTTCACGGAATAAATGACTACACTAAGCTCATTAAGTGAAATAGCTTGTACAATTCTTCCAGTTAGCCGGTTACCTGGGAAGAGATGGAGGGACAGGGCGACGCTGGAGCGGTGTCGGCGTTCATGAAGAAGAGGTTCAGGTTGAGGTAATGTTCATGGCTGCAGAGGATTCTCAGGAACTCCAGCCGCATGGAGATGAGGGTCGGCAGGTTGTTCAGTTTGGTTGACAGCTGAGAAGAAAAACGAGCAAAAGAAAGAAACGTTTATTATGAGGTGAACGGACTTGAGGCTGACAGACACAAGACTATCCTTTCAGCCCAGATTAAGGCAATCAATTTAATAAAAACGGATGGAATAGTACAACGGACGGCAAACTCTGAATTTTACAGGGAGGCCCAATACGTTTTCATTCATTAACTGTTTGCCTTCATGATATTAGCCTAAAAACTGTCCAAAATGAGGATATTTGCCCTGAATCCCAGCCTGGTCAAATTTATACTACCATGGCAAGCCTCTGTTGGAAATAATATGGAAGTATGTCTTCAATGTAACACAATATAGTTAATTTTACAAAAACCCTACTGTGTCCAAGAAACTAAATGAAAGGAGCTGACCCCACAGGGGGCCACACAGAACTAATGGAATATGGAACTGGATGACTTTAATGCCACAGGTGTTCTTTTGTAGTTTCTAATTAAAGACCTCAATGGGAAGGTCTCAAACCAGTTCCCCGGATGAGAGCATCAGATTACTCAGAAAAGCATGCACTCTCGGCAGAAAAGCCAAGGAGTCCCCTTTAAGGAGGGAGAGGAGGAAGCCAAGGACAAAGAAGCAGAAAGCTGAAAGATTTCAGGAAAAATCTCCTCTTAAACAAATGATGAAATTAGCAATGAAAAGCTGACAAAGGTAACAGTCTGAAGAGCTCTCCTGCTTTCCCTCAGTAAGTTGACAACTGCAGGACCTCGACTCTATGAGCTGTGACTCAGAGGTAGCTTCTCTTAAGACCAAGTATGGAAAGAAGGGTTTTAATGGACCTTGGACCTCTCAATATATCATTATAAACATCCTCCCACCTTGGAAAACCAACATTTCATCCTTGCAAATGGACAAGCCTCCTATTCATGTACTTTAAGAGCAGTTTTATAAACGAAATAATTTAAATGAGCACATATTTTCAGCCATTTTAGTAAAAACCATTGTGTTGTGGCCTTTTGCCTATAGGATCAATCTATAGTTAGACTTTTATTTGAAACAAATGAATGCCATTATGTACTATATAAAAAATAAAACATCTGACTTTTGTGTAAGAACAGTGACCAGAACCTGCGCTCTTGGCATTGCTGGCTGATTTTGGACCAAACGGGCCACCAGCAAATTGAACTGGTTAGGACTTGGTCTTATGCTCATCATGCATTCACAAAGAGTTGTTGGATCAAGCCAGCTGTCAGAACATGAAGGCATAACATTTGCACTTGAAAAGGCCATACTGTAGGTATCTTTCATAGGTTCCTTGAGATTTCATTAAAGACAGAAATTTCAAACATAATTTTAGTGATGTGTGGAACAGAGTAAGGTGCAGCTCCCGAAACATCCTCCTTGAATGTCAGGGCCAACAGTGGCAACCTCAGTGACCCTATCCAAAGGATGAGTGCTAATGTAGTGGCACACTGAAAGTGACACAGAACTGAAAAACTAAATTTTTCTATTGTCAGTGACTATTAATAAAGGTCCCCAAACTGCGGCCCCCTGAGGCCATTTATCCAGCCCCTGCCGCACTTCCGGAAGGGGCACCTCTTTCATTGGTGGTCAGTGAGAGGAGCATAGTTCCCATTGAAATACTGGTCAGTTTGTTGATTTAAATTTACTTGTTCTTTATTTTAAATATTGTATTTCTTCCCGTTTTGTTTTTTTACTTTAAAATAAGATATGTGCAGTGTGCATAGGGATTTGTTCATAGTTTTTTTTTTATAGTCCGGCCCTCCAACGGTCTGAGGGACAGTGAACTGGCCCCCTGTGTAAAAAGTTTGGGGACCCCTGGACTAAGTTTATACTCATGGTCACAAAGTCTATAAATGATAGAGAATATAACAGAAAGTTTGAATCAGATTATGAGAAATGACAAAATCAGAGGACTTTGGAAGAACAGAACTTGCCTCAGGTATAATGTTCATACTGTATTTAGATAGCTGGGATCAATGATTTAAATCACCATTAACTGAGGTCAGTGTGCCACTCATTGTGCTAAGTTATACCCATGGATGTCACTGGCAAACATAGAACACAGAATCAGAATGTTAAACCCGAATAAATCTAATCCATCCTTATCTTTTTGCAGACCAAGAAGCTACTGCCCCAAATGTTGACACCCCCAAATCACAGATGTGTTCACAGCATCACTGGAATTAGAACACAGGGCTCCAGATTCCCAGTCTAAGGCTCTCTGGCAGTAAAGACTGGAAAAAGGGAGAGAAGAGAGAGTAAGTCAGAAGTAAGTACACTCTCACTGAAAGGAAAAGAAAAGATTAAAATGAGAAAAAGAAAAGAAAGAAAAAAGAAAGAATAAAAACGTGCATTTGCAGGGCTGGTAGGTATTACTTTTGATTGTTTTATTTCCTTTTTGGCAATAAAAACTGTTAACATGTGAGCAGTGACTAAGTTTCTCTCTGTGGCCAAACTCTAGTCAAGCTCCTCTGAGATCTTTTTCAAATAGGTCCGCCCTTGAGCATGTCCTCAAGAGCACACTTTTAGCAAAAATTCTTTTAAGTCAGTTGAGTCAAAGTCCCCCACCTTTGATATCTGAGCACCCTTAATATGGGACCAAATAGACCCTCACCATCCTCCAGGTGGGGTCTGATCACCCCAGTCAGCCTTCAGCAAGAATCCCATTAGGTAGGTTTATAAATGCGCACTTTTCCTTGTTGTATTCGGCATTGAGCCGTCTCTCTCCCTTACTGCAAACCCCATCACAGCAGGCCCTATACCTACCGTGAGAGTCCTGAACACAGTATGCCTCACTGAAACAGGTATCATGAATAATATTTTTTCTTTAACAACAGCTAAACCTGGATGTATAGTGTTGTTCTAGTATCTCCTTTCCTTATATAATTTGTTGAAAAACAGATAAACTTTTATTTTGCCATTCATTCAGTGACTTGTAATCCTAAACACCAAAGAGAGATGGCACATCTCCACCGTTCTGTCTGGTGGAGTGTGGAATCACACAAGGTCAGGAGGTCACACAGTGCTGGTGCTCTGGGACTGCTGATGTTTTCTTAGGGTTCTCTTTTTATAAATCAGCTTCCTTCCTAGGAGTTCTACAAGAAAAGTCTTTTTTTGAGGGGGAGGGTATATTTTTTTATTTTACATTTGAGGAAATGAGACTCATAGAAGTTGAATGACTTATTTAAAGTCACTAAGGGATTACCCACAGATAGCCAGGCCTGGTAGAACAGGGTGATTAATCCATCGTACTCTGGAGTTAGGTAGACATGGCTCTTTTCTCTCTGGGCAAGTTATATAACTTCTCTAAATCTCAGCTTTATCAGCTGCTATCAAATGTTGATAATTACACTTGCAAGGATTAAGTGATACAATTCCTATAAAGAGCCTAACACAGTGCCTGGTATATAGAAAGAATTCAACGGTGGTGACCATGATGGTGAAAGTGGTGGGTGGCAGTTATCATGGGAGTGGGAGGTGATGACAATGGTGGCAGATAGTGGTGATAGTGCCAGTGACAGTGGTAGTAATGGCTAAAATAGGATTATGAAAAGAAAGGAGTAGTAACAATAATAACTGCTATTTATATTACTATTATTGGGACAATCTGAAGGGGACAGTGAACAAGAAGAATTCCATCTAAAAATTTGGAGAGATCGCACTGGTAAGATTCTTGGACTATGAAATATTTGCTCTGTGTTTAGTGAAATTCAGTCTCTCTTTTATTTTATCAGGATCCTTAAAGTCAGAATTTCACAACCAAAATTTAATTAATTACCCTACTATGTGAAAGGAGACTCGTACTTTGAATTCTATACCTGTCAAAGATTGAATGCTATAGTCATGTAATTTCTATTAACTGGTAAATTGAAAAAAGCAGATCATATCACTAACAAATTTCAATCGCCATAGATTAATTTGTTAACCCACTATACTGGGTTGGTAAATGCTCTAGAAATCCATGCAAACCAGAGTGTCTAGGGATGTCCATGGCACAAAACTCAGAATGTAAAAGAGCCAAGCTGTGCAATTTGGAAATGAGTAAGACAGCACACCACGGCCATGAGCATCACACTAGACGAGAGGGAACCAGGGACCACACAGTGGTGTCGGAGGGGATGCTCACCTGGTTGCAGTAATGTTTGATGAGGTTGAACACAAAGCCACGGTCCATGAGTGAGAGAAGGTCATATAAGAAGAAAGCCAGGCTGATGTTGATCTTTTCTGCCTGTTCATTTTCCTTAAAAAACAAACATGCAAACACCCAAATCACTGTGTGCTAAAAACACTGGTCATAAACTCCTGGGTCCCTGGTGGGAGAGTTGGGAGAGGCAGGTCCTATTTTCATAGTCACTGTTCCTCTGGGAGACACAGGGCAAAGCAGGTAACCCTGCAAAACTGGAGCAGGTATAATTTAGAACTTAACTGATGCCATGAGTGTTAGGTTGAATCAAGCAATTCTTTATCTATTGTTAATACTAAGGTATATTTCCTTTTAGTCTTTTTTTCCTACATGCATATTTCTATGTATAAAATTGAGCGCATTCTCTATATGCTACGTTAGGTCCTGAAATTTTTCATTCAGTATTATATAACAAATATTTCCCTATATTTTAGTTTTTCATATTTCTTCAAATGGCTGTGCCATAATTTATTTAATTCTGGCAAAACTAATTTGAAATGATTCACCATCTTCAATGAGACAGATTTTTGTAAGGATGTTGCAGAAAATCAAATCAGGATAAAATTATCCATTTTTACCTAAGGATTTTTTTCTCCAACTAGGCAGCTTCCTTAGCCTAAGAGAGGTCATCGTCATACATGGTAGAGTGAATGAACACTTACATAAATGAAGGCCAGGGTTTTGTTTTTATTACTTCACACTGCTCATATTTATGAAGGACTTTACAGCACTTTAGAGCAATCGGGGCTTCCCTTTTTCATGGTCATGTTTTCTAATCGCAGAATGATAAATCAATTTTGTCTAACACTATTGAAAATATTTTCCTCTTGTTATGGTGTACAGTTTGCCACTTCAGGCCTAGCTGACCACCACTGGCATGGATGGAGACCTGGCAAAGAAGTCTCCACAGTATCGCTGATCAGCAAATCCTCACTCTCTCAGCGTCCTCTACAGGGGCCACTCCTGGGTAGTAAGTGCAACTGTCTGAATATTCTGGCATGGGATCGTCAATCCTGGTTTTGCTACTAGCTGTGTGACTTTGGGAAAATGTACCAACCTCACTGAGCCTCATTTGTCATGCCTCCCAAAATGGAGATACCATTGCTGCTCTCACGAAGTTTGCCATGGAAACTAACCAAGTGGTTATTTTTCCTGAGCCCTTGCAACTATGCAAGTTCTCTATATGATAAAGGTATTAATAATAATTACTGCTACCTCAAATTTTATAGATGCCTTTTAAAATTTTGTTTTCTATCATTTTATATATGTAACTTCCTATTTTAAAACAATTCAAAACTTACAGAAAAGGTGCAGGAATAGTACAAAGAACTCCTGTATACCCTTTAACCAGACTCATCATATTTTACCTTTTGCTACATTAGCTTTATGGTTCTCTCCATCTACACAATTCTTTTCTGAACCATTAAAGAGTATGTTGCAAATATCATGCCCATTTATCCCATAATACTGCAGGGTGTATTTCCTAAGAACAAGAATAATTTCTCTCATCTCTACATTAATACAATAATTTAAATCAGTGCAATTCCATGTTGCAATTTCTTTATAGCAATCTCCCTGCCCCACCCCAGGGTCCCTCCAGTATAAAATATAGCATTTAGTTGTCAGATACGGTTAGTAACATTTAAACTACTGTTTTAAGATGATGCTTATTTTTCTCTAATTATGAAAATAACATATGTTCAAGGTAAAAAAAAAAAGAGCTCAGAATAAATGACAGTTACCTTCTGAGGTTTTACTAAAAGGGCTGCGATCTCTGAGGTGACCACATTAACAATAGTTGTTATGTCATCTTTGAAGCGGTCAGAAAAACGAGTCCTCCGAAAATTGTCCTGTTTGTCCATGTTGTGTACATACTGGGCCATGCTTTTCACCTACAGAGGGGGTGGGGGAAATGTCAACATGGAAGCTGGTGACCTGCTTGTGCACTGTGGAGAGGGGGCAAAGACTGGAAGCCAAGCTCGTTAACAATGGACTTTCTAACACTTTATCTGTGCTGGTAGTTGCCCAAGCTGGCTCTGGACTCAAAAATGCTCCGGACACACCAATGGTTACCATGGTGGCAGGGGGTGGGAAGGGTGTCCTCTTCTTGACCCCAAGTAGGGGGCTTCCTCCTTGCTGCTGACAAAGCCAGGAAGCCTAATTCTTTAGCTGCCCTGTCATAAGACCCCCTTCTCTCAACTGCCTCCGCCTGTCCGGGAAGGCCAGCCTCTGCTGGGCTCCCAGAGCCACTGAGCCCTCAGTCCATCACGGCACACAACACACTGCTGGAGAGGGGCCGTTTATGAAACTGCTTCTGATGTGAACTGAAGTCATTGCTATCCCTGAAACTATAGAAAGGAGAAACGGGAAGAAATGTTCCTCCTAATTTGATTTCAAGTTGAAATGGAGAGTACAGTATTTTTCAGAAACAATTCTATAGTATGTTTGCAGGAATCTTGACCATTATTTGTGACATTACCTCTAAGAGAAGTTCTATTTTGAGTTCTTTAAGACTAACTTGTGTGTGTGTGTGTTGTTATGGAAGAGGCAGGGAGACAGAACATCAAGTAGCTCCTGTATGTGCCCTGCCTGGGGGATTGAACCAGCAACCTCTGTGCTGCGGTACAACACTCCAACCATCTGATCTCTCTGGCTAGCGCTTAAATTGTTTTTTATATAGACAGAGAGAGGAAGGGAGATAGAAGGGACGGGGATGGGAGAGGTGAGGGAAGCATTCATCTGTGGTTCTACTCAGTCTTACATTCATTGGTTACTTCCCGTGTGTGCCCTGACTGGGGATTGAACCTGCAACCTTGTTGTTTTGGGATGATGCTTTTAACCAACTGAGCTAACTGGCCAGGGCCAAGACTAACTTGTTTTATATACATTTTAAATATATACATTTTTATATTTAAAAAATAGATATTAAAATAAAAACCTGTGTTTCAATTGGTGATTGTATTATGACTAGTACACCACCAACTCAATGCCTATCATGATTTTAAATCAAGGTCATGCTTATTTTTGGGACTTTTTTCTTGGGTCAGGAGATTTGTGGTGTCCACATGATTCCCTTTTATACAGTCTGAGGTTGCATCTTGTCCTTGTTGAAAGTGGCTTGGAGCTATGAGGAACAGTCTGATGGGAATGTCTGTGAGTTCTGGTGGTTGGGTGCTTCTGAGGTCATTTTCATGAACGTGTCCAGGATAGTCAGAGAATTGCTGCAGAAAGAAATGGTCCTGGAAGTCAAACTACCCACATTTGCCTAAAGGTGGTCTTTTAGGTCAGGGCTGAGAGAAGAGGAGAGAGAAACAGTTGTGTGGGGAAAATGACCCCTGTTCCCAAGAACTATATGGGAGAACTTCTTTGCACTAACAGCAGATTTCTGTTTCTAAAAATGCAAGACTGTCAATTTTCATCAGCACCAAGATAAACAAAGATAAAAAAAACCCCAAAACAAAGAAAAGGTAAATTAAGAAGAGAAAAACAGGCAGAAAGGTTTAATGTGTTTGTGTGTGTGTGTATGTGTGTGTGTGTGTGTGTTAAAGTGAGAGAAGCGTAGACAGAGAGACAGACTCCTGCATGTGCCCCAACTGAGATCGACCAGGAGACCCCCATCTGAGTTCGATGCTCTGCCCATCTGGGGCCCATGCTCGCAACTGAGCTATTTTTAGCACCTGAGGTGAAGGCTTCATGGAGCCATCTTCAGGGCCTGGGCCAATGTGTTTGAATCAATAGAGTCATGGTTATGGGAGGGGAGAGAGGGTGGGGGAGGAGAGGAGAAGCAGATGGTTGTTTCTCCTGTGTGCCCTGACTGGGAATCGAACCTGGGACTTCCACACACTAGGTTGACTACCACTGGGCAAACCAGCCAGGGCCTGTGTTTCATGTTTTAAGATAATGCCTAGGCCAGCTTGGGGATAACGCAGGGACATAAAATCCTAAAACCCAGTGTAAGGTCCATAATTTCTCTTCACTGTGAAGTCCTTCTTGGTTCAGAGCACATGGACATGTCTGTGCCCCACAGAATCTCACACACTTGGTGACAGGACCTGAACGAGGTGGGAAATGGACACCATGTTTGTCTGACAGAGTGTCTCTCTTAATATGCTAACAAATTACCTAGGAAGACAAGGCCTCTTTGTTTGAGGCTACCCCGATCCTGGTTCTCCTCTGGCTACCCTGCCCAGCACCAGGCTTTTAGAGTCACTGTGGTTCTGCTTCTGTCTGTTGAGTCTGGCCATCCTACAACTAAATAAATAATTCTCACAATACCAACGAATGGCCTCTTTCCAGACTGTCAGCAGTTTGCCAGCTACTGTGTCCTTTGTATCTCTAGAGAGGAGCACCCAGTAGAAATATTAGTGGATGCTTGGCCATTATTTGTAGAATGGGGTAAGGTGGGAAATTATTTCCCCCTTACTGGCCTTTGCGACCCATTCAAAGCAAGGTACCTCTAAAGAACACCTTGGTGCAATTTGTGTCCTGAATAAACTAGGTCACCCATTTACTCAAAGTCTGGCTCAGTGGTTTATAGAAGCACAGAGATTTATTCATTAGCAAGTGTGAAATTCACAAAAGGAGTGTGTTCAATAGCTCTGATGCCAAAGTGGTTGTTCATTTGAGCTTAGGCATTAACATAACTGAACGGTGTTGAACCTTACAGGTTGTTCGCTGAATCCAAGGAGGCTGTCCTTTCTTTCTCATCAAGCTCCTTGGGCAAAATAATCCCCCCAAATCAAAACAACATCAACAAAACATCTGTGTTGGCTTTTTAACTAACTTTCTGGGCATTCATAAAGCAAATGCACAAACAATGCATGGAGGACTGGGCGCCCTGAGTCTGAGATCAGTTTCCTTCCAAGTTCTGGGCGGGCTAAAAGTTTCCATTTGCCTCCACCCTACCCCTTAATCCATTCTTTCGCTCTTCTCTGCCTATCTCTGAACCTGAGAGGCTGATCTCCGCGGACTACATCTCTCAGGCCTCCCTGAACGTCTGGTTGGAGGTGGCCAATGGCCGCACCGGCCGGGGATCAGAGGTGAAAGGATAGATAGTTCTTGGCACTTATCCATGTCACTGCCCTCCCTCTGGCCACAGCATACTTCCAGCAGTGGCAACATTTCTCAAAGACTCCAGCTCCAGGCATGGGGGCCTTCTCCTCTGCCTTAGCTTTCTTGAGGTCCCAGTTACAGTGGGACCTCAAGACCTCATTCTTCTTTTTTTTTTTTGGCAAGACAGACAGAGACAGGCACTGACAGACAGGAAGGGAGAGAGATGAGAAGCATCAGTTTTTCATTGTGGCTCCTTAGTTGTTCATTGATTGCTTTCTCATATGTGCCTTGAGTGGGGGGCTACAGCAAAGTGAGTGACCCCTTGCTCAAGCCAGCGACCTTGTACTCAAGCCAGTGACCTTGGGTTCAAGCCAGCAACCCGCACTACGTTCTATTCACTGCGCCACTGTCTGGTCAGGTCCCACCCTTACTTCTTTAGGGCTAGAATAACAGCTTCCAGCACTTGCTGCTCCTTGGGTGACACCAACCCTTACCTGCCTTTTTTTTTTTTTCCTTTTTTTAAAAATTTTATTTATTCATTTTAGAAAGGAGAGAGAGAGGGGGAGAGAGAGAGAGAGGAGAGAGATAGAGAGAGAAAGGGGGGAGCAGGAAGCATCAACTCCCATATGTGTCAAGCCCAGGGTTTCGAACCAGCGACCTCAGCATTTCCAGGTCGATGCTTTATTCACTGCGCCACCACAGGTCAGGCCCTTACCTGCTTTTGTAACCTTATGTACATCCCAGACAGAGTCACTCCGATAAATGCTTTTCTGTTAACCACTTTGGGTAGTGCCAACGCTATCCTGCCAGGACCCTGACAGACTAAGGTTATAACAAGTAGAGCCCTGGGTAATGGTGTCTTGGCTGATCTGCAAGTTGACTAAGCCCCTCCATGTACTGAGATCACCAAGAGCTTTCTTTCTAACTATTGCATCTGTTTAGCATAAGGAACTCTTAGAGGGAAGGAGGACTATCACTTTAAATTTCGTGTTCTCTTCTGGGTCCCTCATGTCCTAGTAAGTAAATGTGCAAGATCAAAAGCAATTTTCATCTTTTCTAGGTTTCTTAGCTCCTTGCAGTTAGAGGCAGCAAAGTGGTACTAATGAAGTCTTCGGTGGACCTAGAGACGCCTCCTTATGGCCACCACCCTTCCTTGGACCCCATCTGTAAATTGGGGGTGATAGAAAACTCCTGTCTCAAGGTTGTTTAAGGATTAAATGAAATCATGCTTAGAATGGTGGTGGTGCCCTGGCCGGATAGGTCAGTTAGTTAGAGCATCATCCCAATGTACAAAGGTTGCTGGTTTGATCCCTAGTCAGGGCACACACAGAAATAGATTGATGTTTTTGTCTCTATCTCTCTCTTTCTCTAAAAACAAAACAAAATAAAGCAAAACAGTGCCTGGAACAAATATAGTAAAATATACAACACATTTTAGATATTATTTTTCCTTTCTCAGGGATGCCAGCTGTTGGAATTATATGAAGGGCAGAGCCATTGTTACACATGCATAGACTGCCCATGTGACTTCATAAGAGAGATCTAGGACGCCATGTGGAATCACTCAGGCCTAGCAATGCTGAGTTTGTTCTGATTGGGAATGGAATAATAATTGCAAGACTGCATCAAAGTGGACTTCTGAATACAAAGGTATTGCATGTGCTCAATATGATTTGTAGTTCTGACCTTCCAAGGAGAGGCAAATGGCAAAGAAATAGAATCTCGATTAGAATAATGCAGAATGCAAGCTTCGTCCCTCACTGCCCAGGGGGCCGAGCAAGCCCCTCCTCAGCCATCGTGTCCTGTGTGTGCAGTGGGGACGACTCCTCAGAGTAGTTCTCTCACAGGGCTTCACTGAAGTTTCAAGGACATATTAACAAGCCCTTAGAGCTGCTACCAGAACCCTCACATAGCCCAGTTTAAAAAGCATCATCCTAAGAATTTGGTTCTCCACTATAACAACTGTAGTGCTTATACTACATAACTATTACATAACAACTAAGAATGATTAGGTGACGTGTGTGTATACATGTATGTGCAAGTATGTGAGTAAATGACAATACATCTTTAAATTGAGATACTGCTCTCCTTTTGGTACTTTTTTCCTATGAGATTCTATAATATCAAATTTCATTTTTGCTTCTTGTTTTTTTAAAAAATTTGCAGTATGAGAGATAAACTCAGTTTGAGATTATTTGTATGTATTATCTATAGAAGGATTATGACCCAAAGGACTCTTCTTTATGGAGAAACAGGATGGTGGAAGGGATGGTTAAGTAGAAGCAGGATGCACAGGGCGTGGAGTATTGGTTGATACTTCTTATGGCTCAAGAAAGAGTTGCATAGCCATTCCATTTTGCCAATGCTGTTGCTCTGAGACTTGTGAGCTCCAGCCACCCCCTCCATCAGTGTGGCTTTTAGAACGCAAAATGCAGGCGTGGGCTGGGTGTAAAGACTCTTGGCTTTGTTTAGGCCTCCGATCAGAGGTGGCCTGGACTTGTGGATCTCCAGTGTGTTTAGAAGTCACCTGGGAAGACTGGTTCATATACACTGCTGGCTTCCACCCCTCTCATTGCATTCAGTAGTTCTCAGGAGGGTCTCAGGAACCTGCTTTATTCTTGCTAAGCACCCCCACATGATTCTGTTGCAGGGATTTGAGACTGGACTTTGAAAAGAAACGTCTCTAGCAAAACGCTTTTAAGCTTGGGGTTGGAACTCTGTGAAACTCTCAGGCATTTGAATCCTAGTTGCATTTCTGTGGCATGGGCTTGACTTTTCTCTAATCCTATTGCATATCATTTCCCAGTTTCTCACCAGTGTGTGCTGTATTTTGGTTTCCTTTGACCCTCTTGTTCTCTTTGTTTTCTCAGGCTTGAATATATATACATAGATGAACTAGAGCTCGGGAAAATCTTACCAACCCTCTCTCTAAACAAAAAAATTACCCACTAACTATCATAGGGGAAAGAACCTGGTAAATACAAAGCTAATTCTATCACTAGATCTCAACCGATTGCTAATCCTAATTCTCCTTATTGTTTGTACATGTCTATGTAGTTGGTGTCTGCATTTTTACACCCTTTTCATTGAACAGCATTAACAATTCATCTCCATTTATGGACACTGACAAAAAAAAGTTATTCTTATTGCCTCTATGGTTAGATCTTTTCCCTTCCAGCAATAATTTAAAAAATACAGGTATTACTGTTATTCTTTTTTTTTTTAAGGACTACGCTGTACTTTTGCTTTCCTGCCAGAGAACTGGTAGAAGTTATAAGGTAAACAGATTTATAAGTTTCATTTTTTTTCCCTTAGCAAACATTAGTTTGATACCAAGCTGTAAGCTGGGGCTAGAGATAAGATAATGAGGAAGACAGACCTAATCCTAGAAATCTACTATAAAAGACAGAAAAGCAATCACAAAGTGTAATAAGTGCTAGAAGGGAAATGAATAAGGTACTTGACCAGAGAATAATAGAGTGGAAGACATCACAGTATCAGGAGGTCAGAGAAGGCCTCTTGGAGGTAGTGACATTTGGGCTGAAACCTAAAGAGAAGACCCAGAAATCTGTGCCCGGGGTGGGGGACGGAAGGTGGAGAGGGGAGAGAGAATTTGAGAAAGTCTTTGAGGCTCAAAAGGCCATGGCATCTTCAAAGAACCAAAAGTGGGACAATGTGGCTGAAGGGTGGGGGGTACGGCATGAGATGAGCCGGTTAGAGATGGAGGTGAGCAGAATTACAGGAGGGCCTTGTGGGCCACGACAAAAGTGTGTGCTTTGTTCCCACACTCTGAGATCATTGAAGGGTTGTAAAAGAGAAGAGTGCCATTATCTGTTTGATATTGAGAGCTCCATGCAGAATGGAAGGGCCAGGGCAAAAATTAATGCAGCAGGCCAAAGAGGAGTTATGGCAAGAGGCACCCAGAGGTGATGGTGGCTTGGCCAGGTGGCAGGTGGTGAAGAGAGTAAGAACTGAGGAACTGAAGGCGGATTTGTAAAATAGAATCAACAAGATTTGGTGGAAGATGGGTGGAAAGGTGAGGGAGAGTAAGATTTTAAGGAATGATCCCAGGTTCTCAGCAGGAGCAACTCAATGGATAAAATGTCATTGCATTTGTTGCAATACTTCTCATGACTTACTGAGCATAGATATAAACATGTAAGAATCTCACCAGAAGCTCAAAGAAGAACCAGGCATACTTGAAGACTGTTTCTCTCACCATTCCAGTGCTGACCACCATCTGCAGGGCCAGCTCCTCATGAAAATGCTAGATGACAAACACACAGAAGACATTACATTCATGTGATGACAGTGTGTGGGGACAAATGCTTTATACTCGAACACTTCTTTTTCCTTTTACCAATTGTAATAGCTTGTTAGTTACTGACATTTATGTCCTCGATGTCCTAGTCCGCAGGTGGATGCCGAAGTCAATGCTGAAGTAACCTGAGCTTGGAGAACATTTTAGGTGGGTAGGAGAAGGTTAGTGGTGCTACCACACGGAAGAGCTAGGTTTGCAGGAATGACCTCAGCCTGGGACTGAGTCTGAATTCTGGGGCAGTGGTTAGAACTGGCATTTTTCTTTTCAGATCCTACAGCAAACTCTTCATGTGCAAACCATTCCTGTCTTTACCCTCAGTTTTCTCACCCATAAGATAGGTGTGTTCTTGGTTGTTAGCAAGGGTTCTCAAATGTGCGTACGCATCAGGACCCCCTGGAGGGCTTGTGAGGATCCAGACTGCTGCACCCACCCCCAGAGTTTTGGATTCAGACTCAGCAAGTCTAGGGCAGGACCTGATAATTTGCATTTCTAACAAGTTCCCACGGGTGCTGCTGGTCTGGGGACCTCTATTAGAGAACAAATGACAAGGTGGTATCTACACTCCTTTCCAGATTGGGCAGTTCTTGTGGTTGTAATCCTACTAGGGCTTTGTGGGAAACATGATGGGTTGGGTTTATGAGCACAGCTTCTGCATTCAAAGGCATAATGGTAACTGCCTGAACTCACAGCTTCTGGATTCTGATGTGCCAGAGTCAGATGCTTGAAAACTCCTCAGCTCCACTTACGTCTACACTTCCCTTCAAGTCATCTGACTGCTCGATAGCAAATGCCGCAGATGGTAATTCCTACATCTTTGTACCCTTCCCATTCCCTAGTTATCTGGCTACTTGTTCGTGCTCTCGACAAAACTTCTGACTCAAGGTAGAGTGACCAACTCATCTCAGTTTGCTTGAGACTGTCTTGGTCTTAAAACGAAAGTCTTGCACCCTAATGACAAAAATGGGCATTTTCTATGGATTTCATGTATCTAATGACCACAAAACCTAGAATAAAGACAGATAAGCTAATATTTTATTGTTTGGCAGGTAAGAAATCCAAAAATATTTGAACACTCTACCATCACACCCTAGGATACTGGCTTATGTGACAGGTAAGCTTTAAATTCAACACCTAAAGCAAAAACTGATCGTGGGAAAGATTGCCCTTGACCTATCTTTAAATTACCCACAATGTACAGTATGCACGCAACCCAACTTACTAATTCTTATGTACATTAACGTTTGAGAGTTACTCAGCTAAGTAAAAGGAAACAAATGGAAAATCTACCTGCTGATATCTGGGGATTCTAACTATTTATTTACATCCACAACCGGTCCTGGTGACGAATGGAGAATGCTGAAGCTTGTCCGTGTGTTCCACTACATTCCGCCAGGTGAGTCAAACCTTTATAATCTTAATACATGTTAAAACATTGGTTTGCTGTCAGGAGTCTTAAGTGAAGCTTTCCCATCTGGGAGAGGAATGAGGCTGAGTGTTACTCTAGCAGGTGGTCTAAGTGTGCACACGATGCAACTGGCTGCACACAGATCTTCCCGCTGTAGGAAAGACAACACTCCTCCAGCTTCAGGGGTAACCTCTGGAGAACAGGGCAGTTTGACTGCCAGAGTCTTAGGGCAAGAAGAGATTAGGGAAGGATAAACAGCTTCTGAAAGTAGTTTATGCTGCTTACCGGGCAATGTGATTACAAGAACACCTTGTTCCAGAGGTTATAGAAAGGAGCCAAGCTGCTAAACCCTGCTGCTCAGTTAGTAACGAAATAACACTGGCTAAACTTCCCTCTGAATAAAAGAAGTTTTCTTCTGGTGATTGAGATGACTAGAAACCAAGTTAAAAACAAAGCCATTGCAAAACCAAGTAGACTGTGCCTGGAAGAAGTCAGGCCCTGCCTTAAGGTTGTCAGACTGGGGGGAAGTCATGGTTTTAGGAAGGAAAATGGCACCTGTAACCAGTCACTGCAAAACTCAAAGCTCAGTTTTAAAGTGAAAATTTTATTTTCAGCTCCTACCCGTATCTTCTTTCCATTCTTTTACAGTGAACCTCTAGTACCTCTCCCGAAGCTACGGGTCGACTGCAGTGTGCAGCCCTAAGGGCTCCCTGTGCTCAGTTTGTCCCTCAGTGCATCCCAAGCCAGCTGAGGTTTGGTTTCTCCTCGCCTGTTTAATACACATTTTCCTGAGGCGTCAGCTGTTGCAAATGGCTTTTACTTTGATAGAGGTTTGAAAAAACTCTCAAGACCTTAATTGAAGTAGCTACGACAAGGGTGAGGCTCTTGGGTGCATGGCAGAGGAGAAATATGGGACAGAGCCTTTCCCTGCCACCTCTTAGACCACAAAGGCAGTGACTATGAGGGGAGAATTTTGTTAATATATGGAGTTCTGGTGAGCAGTTTAACCGCTTGGAAAGTCTCTGAACTCATAGGAAAGGCTGACTGGATTGAATTATGAGGAAGCATTTCATATTCCTTTGATATACGTGGCATTAAAACAAATGATACCTAACTACTGCCGTTCACTTCTGTTGAGGATGAATCGCCTCCTAAAAAACAACTAATGCAGTGGTTCTCACCGTGCAGTCTGTGGATCAGCACCAGCCAGAGGCTTATTAGAAATGCAAATTCTTGGACCCCACTTCAGATCTATTGAATCAGAAACTCTAGGATAGTGTCCAGCAGTCAGTTTTATTTTTTATTTTTTTTCTTTCTGAAGCTGGAAACGGGGAGAGACAGTCAGACAGACTCCCGCATGCGCCCGACCAGGATCTACCCGGCACGCCCACCAGGGGTGACGCTCTGCCCACCAGGGGGCGATGCTCTGCCCCTCCAGGGCATCGCTCTGCCGTGACCAGAGCCACTCTAGCGCCTGGGGCAGAGGCCAAGGAGCCATCCCCAGCGCCTGGGCCATCTTTGCTCCAATGGAGCCTTGGCTGCGGGAGGGGAAGAGAGAGACAGAGAGGAAGGAGGGGGGGGGTGGAGAAGCAAATGGGCGCTTCTCCTATGTGCCCTGGCCGGGAATCGAACCCGGGTCCCCCGCACGCCAGGCTGACGCTCTACCGCTGAGCCAACCGGCCAGGGCCAAGCAGTCAGTTTTAATAAGCCAACCAGGTATATCTGATGCATGGTAAGCTGGAGAACCACTGACTTAATAGGTAATTACACAGTCAAAGAATGGGAAATGGGGAGAGGGCCCCAAACGTACAGAGGTGTGAGTGTGTGTGTGTGTGTATGTGTGAGTGTGTGTGTGTGTGTGAAAGGGGGGGGAATGAGGCACCGACAAACGTTAACCTTACACTGCCCTGCTCAGTACCTTTTTGCTGGTTGTCCTTGGGGCTCCCGTTGTACTTGAGACATCACTGTTGCCAGGGCTATAGTAAGACATCCGGTTGCAGTTGCGATCAGCCATCTGCAATGCACAAACCATGACTCAACAGTCAACTAACGGACAGTGCTTCACTGGGAAGACGAACCAGTGGCCTGAAAGCCACAGCTTCAAAATTCATTTTTAACGTATTTCCTACTTGTACCCTAGTTACAAAGGTAAAATAACTGTCATACATAAACATAAAACAAAGCAAAGAAGGTCAAGTTACACCTAATTCTACTTGCTCCTGACACAACCACAGACGACAGTTTGGTGTGTAGTAACCTACAGTGAAAACCTAGTTAAGTACCACGGGGTGCCTAATAGTCCCTTCGACTTTCTCAGTCCGTGACTTTGTGGGGAGAGCAGAAAAATGTGTGGGAACAGTGCCTCTCTGTGGGTTAGTACGGTACTGTACTTAGCCTCCTAAACACTATATTTAAGAAATTGTCAAAAACCATTCCGGACAAACTTTTTTCCCCTTGCTACAAAACAATTAGAAAATTTTTAACCGGAAGAGAAAAAACTCATGGACATGACAACAGGGTTGTGATGGCAGGGGAAGGAGAAGGGGGGGGAGAAGGGGGGGTGGGTAGCATATAGTGGGGTAAATGGTGATGGGCGGAGACTCGACGTCGGGTGTTGAACAAAACTTCAGTGTATGGGTGGCGTGTTGAGGAATTGTGCACTTGACACCTGTATAATTTTTAACCAGTACTACCCCAATAAGTTCAATAAAAAGCGGGAAAAAAGAAATATAAATAAAATTAAAGATATTTTTTTTAAAAAAGAAAATTCTTAACTTAGCCCACAGAGAAACTTAATATTTTCAGTTTCATTAAAGAAAACCACTAGGATCAAAGTTGTCTGTGATAACTGTAGATCACTTCTCCCTGGGGAATCAGAAAATGACAATGTTTAAAGGGTCCTGAAGTGTGAGGTTGAACCACACAAATGTTTAACAGCCAGCTCTCAGGGGTGGTGGGGGAACTGAACTATAGCATGTGCTAGTTTCTGTGCTGTAACCTCTTCCATTGTGGTGACTTCAAGTTAACATGATATCACTGAGCATAACACTAAGAAGAGATGTGCAGTAGCAAACCCCATGGTATAGTATTTCCATCTTACAGATACAATAGACATAAATAACCTTAAGAACGCAGATAATAGTAAAGTGTAGTAGAATACGTAGGAAGGGATAAGGTTTAAGTACTATCTTTGTAAAGTGGGATAATTTTAGATTCACAGACAAATTGCAAAGGTGGTCCAGAGAGTTCTAGTACATTCTTCTTCCAAGTTCCATTAATGTTAATATCTTACATAACTATGGTACCTTTGTCCAAACTAAGAAATTAACATTGGCCCATTACTATGAACTAAACCACAGACTGTATTCGATTTCATCAGCTTTTTCCACTAATGTCCTGTTTGTGTTTCAAGATACAATCCAGGATACCACATTGCATTTTGTTTCTAATATATGTTATTTAGTTGTTACTTTATATAATTTAATTTTTAATAATGTCTACATTTAACAACTGGTGTAAAAAATTCCTAAAAATTTAACAATCAGCTCTTAAAAACTGGTACGAGACAACTTCAGCACCTCCCTGGGTTTATTCTGTAAGTCGAAAAGGGCAGAATATCAATAATTTCCTATGGTACGACCTATAGATTACCAGAATCTGTGGAGGTGGAGCCCGTGTTTTTAAAGGATCATAGATGATTCTTATGTTCAGGGTTCAGAACCTCCTTAGAGACCAAGACAATAAGGCCCAGGGCAGGAACTGACTTCCCCATGACCACAAAGCTACCTGATGCCAGAGGCGACCCAACCCTTGTGTCCAGATTCCCTTTATCACAGCAGACTGTCTCAGGTAGGTGGATTTTGTAAGAGAAATGGTGCCAAATCCTAGACAGTTTGGTTTATCTTAATCAGGGAAATGATACTGCTCTAAAAGCTTAGCCACTTTGAGACCACAGGTAACTGGAAATAAAATTCAGACTAAGAATTCATGGTAGCTTTGTGAACACAACCCATGGAAAAAAAATGCCTCTGATTTATATACTTTAAAAGGGTGAATTTTATGGTATGTGAATTATATCACAATTTTTTAAAATTTCAAATGAGAGAAATTCTACAAATACCTGACCAGTACTCCTCAAAACACTGAGGTCATCAAAACCAAGGAAAGTCTAAGAAATCGTCACAACCAGTAGGAGGCTAAAAGGACATGAGTACGCGATATAATGTGGTATCCTGGATGAGATCCTGGAACAGAGATGGTACGTTAGGGAAACTGGGGAAATATGAACTTCAGTTAATAATAATAACATATCAATATTGGTTCATTACTTGTGACAAATGTACCATTATATGGACAGGAAAACTGGGTATGTGGTATACATAAACTTTCTGTACTATAATTATAATAATTCTAGAAATCTAAAATTATTATAAAATAACAAAAAGTTTATCAACAAAAAGCAACAAATTCATGGCAGGAAATATAATAAAGGGCAAGTCACCAACCCTTTCAGGACCTCAGGTTTTATTTGTTCATAAAATGTGGCTTTGCTCTTTGGGATTTTTTTTTTAAAGATTTTATTTATTCATTATAGAGGGGGGGTGGAGAGAGAGAGAGAGAGAGAGAGAGAGAGAGAAGGGGGAGGAGCTGGAAGCATCAACTCCCATATGTGCCTCAACCAGGCAAGCCCAGGGTTTTGAACCGGCAACCTCAGTGTTTCCAGGTTGACGCTTTATCCACTGCGCCACCACAGGTCAGGCTCTTTGGGATTTTTATATGGGAAAATCGATCTATAGATGTTAATGAATGCAAAAGGCAGATATGAAATAACAAAAAACAAAATAAAAAACAACCTTTCTAGGCACCAAAAAAAAAGATAAAGCTAATTTTTTTCCTTGAAAATAAAATTTGTGATACTCATTGACTCCTTGTGACTAAACCAGCTGTGCCTTAATAACTTGCGACCAGAGAGAACTGGGCAGATGCTCAAATGCCAGTCTTCCTCTGCAAGTTCCAGAATGGCCTCAATCACTTCAAAAGAAAAGCTATTAATAATTCCAGCAGTGAGCATGAAAGCATTTGACCAACACAGTGGGCAGCTATAACGGTTGATTTTGTGTTATTTCTCCAAGTGTTAGTTAAAAATAAAAAAGCCACATCCCTTTCCAGGGTTTGACATCTTGCCTACCTTTGAGGACATGATGTTCTTAACCTCCTCGTCTGCGGCACAGTGGGTCCCCGTGAGGTCTGGGTTGCTGCTGCTCATCACCCGGGCCTGTAGCAGCTTTGAACTCACAGCAGCAGCAGACGTGCGTCCATATGTGTGGTAGCGAGGGTCAGGGAGGGCAGTGGAGCCACCTGCTCCCCATCAGGTATGGACATGTCAATAGAAGAGAGGTCAGAGTCACTTACTGGCTTAGAAGGAACTGAAGAAGGATGGGGTAGATAGTAGAATGAAAACCTACTAGATTAGGACTTGGAATTAGGGTTTTATTGTCAAATGCCTAGGGGAGGCCAGAAGGCAATAATCTGGGGTAAGTGGATAGAGTGTAAGGCAGTAGGTAGTGGTGACAACTGTGGTAAACCTGAAACCGAGGCCTCATCCAAAGGAGGGGCTGCTACTCAGCGCCAGCCTATGACTGCCCTGGGGAAACAGCCCTCGGGTTGACAGAGCTTCCGATTTCTCAAGACAAGCTAGAAATGTGGATGTTGTTTGTTTGTTTGTTTATTTATTTATTTATTTGTATTTTTCTGAAGCTGGAAACGGGGAGAGACAGTCAGACAGACTCCCGCATGCGCCCGACCGGGATCCACCCGGCACGCCCACCAGGGGCGATGCTCTGCCCACCAGGGGGCGATGCTCTGCCCCTCCAGGGCGTCGCTCTGTTGCAACCAGAGCCACTCTAGCACCTGGGGCAGAGGCCAAGGAGCCATCCCCAGCGCCGGGGCCATCCTTGCTCCAATGGAGCCTCGGCTGCGGGAGGGGAAGAGAGAGACAGAGAAGAAGGAGAGGGGGAGGGGTGGAGAAGCAGATGGGCACTTCTCCTGTGTGCCCTGGCCGGGAATCAAACCCGGGACTTCTGCACGCCAGGCCGATGCTCTACCACTGAGCCAACCGGCCAGGGCTGTTTATTTATTAATAGTTAAACAATGACAGCTTTAAAAGGGATTCAGTTGGGTTTTCTGATTTCAGAACCCAAGTAATCATCTGAACCTTATGAGGATGAGTATATACTATACACGGAAGTCCTCAGGTTACGACACAGTTCCATTCCTATGACAGTGATGTAACTCGAATTTTGGTGTAGGTCGAAACACACCCTAGCTAACACAAACAACACTGGCACTTTTTTTTCTTTTACGTTCCTTTATTATTATTATTATTGATTTTAATTTATTGTGTTTACATAGATTCAAGTATCCCACTGACTACATCCCCCCACCCCGTGTTCCCCTCAACATCTCCCTTGCCCCCTCCCCCCAACGCCCTCCCCTCTTCCCTCCAGGATTTGCTGTCCTGCTCTCTATAACGCTGTGTTATGTATGTATAATTTTCCCTTCTCTGATCTCATCCTCTCATCCCCTTTCCCTCTGTCCGCTTTCCCTCTGGTCCTTTTGATCCTACCTCTGTCTCTATTCCGTTTCTCAGTTCACATTGTTTATTGGATTCCTTAAATGAGTGAGGTCATATGATATTTTTCTTTCTCTGCCTGGTTTATTTCACTTAACATAATAGTTTCCAGGTCCATCCATGTTGTTGCAAAAGGTAAGATTTCCTTCTTTTTCATGGCCATGTAGTATTCCATTGAGAACACTGGCACTTTAAACGGTCCAAAATGGCATAGGTAAGCACAACGGGGGATGCCGACTCCCTCACTCACACACGTCATTACTGTGTATTCTTCTGCCACGTGCAACCAAACTAGTTTGCCCATGTGTTTACTAAGTACAATGCTAATGGAATAAGCTGAAACACTCATGTCTCAATTTTTTAAAGATTTTATGGGAGTGATCATCATAAACTCAAAACGTTGTATGTTGAGACTGTGGTAACCTGAGGATCCCCTGTATCAATGTTTTTCCCATTTAGGTATTTACTCTAGCCTGACCTGTAGTGGCGCAGTGGATAAAGTGTTGTCCTAAAATGCTGAGGTTGCCGGTTCAAAACCCCAGGCTTCCTGCTCTTCCCCCTTCTCTCTCTCTCTCTCTCTCTCTCTCCTCTCTAAAATCAATAAATAAAATGTTTTAAAAAATAATTTATTTAGTCTTCAAAGTGATTATGTGAGTTGATGACATATTACCAGTATTTTTAAAAACTCAATTGAAATTGCAAGTTTACCTGAAACGAGGCTGCATGGGTTAATAAAAATGCCAAGTTTCTTCATTAGGGCCTGGGACTCTGTGAACTTGTTGATGCTACCTTTTATACCATGCTGACCACAAGTTCTATTTATGTAATTATCACCTATGTAAATAATTAAGAGTGGAGAAATTATTATTTTAAAAGTTTAATTTGGGGAAAATGAGAAAGGGATTTAATTTTTCATAATGAAAAATTTAGCCACCACTGCTTATCACTACTATCAAACATATATTATTTTCCTTGTCATTATTTTATATTTTATATAAGAGATCCTAATCGAATCAGAAGTTACCAACTGGGTAAAAATCCGTGAAAGATCATCAAGCAGGCAGAAAAAATAAGTGCTTAGAGTATTTAAAAAGGGATGAAGACAGGAAGAAAGCAATTTTAATATTAAATTTAAATTTTAATATTCCTGTCATTTTTGTGTCACTCTGAAACATAACGTTTCATTTTCATGCTTTTCATTTTATCTGGAACGATACAGCAGCAGGGCGGGGCGCGGTGCCCAGCCCCCCAGGCCCCGCCTCCAGGCAGCGCTACCTGACTTGGGCAAGTCCTTCTGCACCTCCGGCAGGCGGAAGACGTAGTGCACGTAGGAGGCCAGCAGGCAGTTCCTCCCGTGCTGGTCTTTGCTCAGGTCCTTGCTGTTGTGCAGGCTGTTGGCAATGGCCACCACAGACTCGAAGGCAAACTGGGAGAAGTTGGCTGAAAAACCAGGATAAAAATGGGCAGCTTCACAGTTGGTCCTTAATGAACAAAGGGTAAAATGTTCTCCAAGGCAGTGACAGGGAGCCTTGACCACTGACCGAGAGACCCAGGCTGGTTAAGATCGTGGCGTGGGGCAGAGCTCTGGCATGGGCTCTGCTTACTGACAACGACTTCACATTTCCTCCCTTTCTTTCCTCCTCCCACCAGCACTGTTTTTTCACGACAAGGACACGAGACTGTCCAGGCCCCTCAGGCCCCTCTGCAGACCCACTTGCTAGAATCTACATTTTAACAAGATGCCCAGGTGACTCTTGTGTACACTATGGTTTGAGATGCACTGTTGAATCTTGGGGTACAGATTAATCTAAAACTGTGTGTGCATGATGTCATTCCTTACAGTGGCCTTTGTTGATTTACCATATCCACTTTCTTAATCTGGAGCTCCAGCCCTCCACAGTTTAGCTACACTCCTACGTATCCAACCTTGGACCCTTTTCTGCTCAAATTCAACTTCTCTTACAATGAGGCACTAATTGTTTTATCCCCATCACATGTCTTTCCTTTCTCATCTTTGCAATTTTGCTGATGCTGTTGTCCTCAGCTTAAAAGCTCTCCTTGTTCCCACCTGCAAAACCATACCAACCTTCAAGGCTTAGCACAATCCCATCTTTCCACAAAGCCTCTGATACCACGCAGGACAGGTCTTGAGTGATACTAAATCACTAGGTCCTGTGCTGTTTTCAGTGGCAAATCCTGTCTTTCTGAGCAGGCTGGAAGCCCTTCCAGGGCAAAATGATTTTCTCAGACTTTCTTGTCTCTCACTGTGCCTTCCATCGTGCCCGACATAGACAGGTCTGAGTAAATGCTTGTATTCTGTTTGCCTCTACTCATTCTGCCTATCGCGACACCCTGTTGTGCCCACATGACAAGGCGGCAACTTGCTGTGAAGAAGAGGCTCAGAATACGTGAATGAACATCTGTCTGGTACACAAGTCTGTGTTAGATAGCTGAAATACACAAAACAGTGTGCCACCTGTATGGGGGCATAGAAAGAAACCTGGGGAGGGTGGAGGTCACTGCTCTGTAGGAACCTAGCTGGAGAGGTGACAGCTACCTGTATGGAACGTAGCCTACAACATAGGGTGTCTTATCTGTGGAACCATAAAAGATATATCCCAGGTTGGGGGGCAAACCAAGGGATTAAGAAGACATGCCCTGGCTTAGCAGTTTAGTAAGCTTCCCCGCCTGCTCCAGTGCAGCCATATTCCATAGCCCCGCTGTGCTCTGTACTTCTTTCCTCACACTCTCAGCTTTGCTGGTTCTGTGCTTTTGCCACTCTCATTCCACTGTCTCCTTTTTCGGCTGCTTCTCTTTGCTCCTCCTTCAAGGTCATCTCACACACCGTTTTCTTCCTAGGGGCCTCCTTCACCCACTCAGATGTTTTAACGCCTCCTCTCTCCCCCCAATAGTTAGCTATGTCCTTTTGAGGATTCTTGTCCTGTGCTGCTGCTCTCCACTATATTGTAAGTCCTCTGAGGTCAGTTATGCTCTCAGTTATTACTGCGAAGCCTACTACAATTAGCACAGTACTGGGAGCACGGGTGGTACCCAAAAGACATTGCTGGACTAGTTAGCACCGGGATAGTACAAACCTGCTGAACACAGTGTCAGACAAAGACGCCCTACAGCAGCCGGTCTGGCTCCGCCCAGCCCCGCAGGCCCCCTACCTGTCTGGCCGGCAATGACCATGGGCTGCACAGACAGCTGGAAGAGCTTGTCCAGCACCAGGTGCAGGAACAGCACGAGGGGCTCCAGGCGGGAGGAGTTGAGGCAGATGATGCTGAGCTTCAGCTCATGCTCCAGCGTTGTCTCACTGATTTTCTGATCCAGCACGCGGATGGGGAAGGTCACCTGGCTCTCCAGGGAGTGGCAGAGAGTGAAGAACTTCTCCAGGTGGTTGTCCTGGGGAGGCAGACAGCAGGTCTCATGGGTCTCACCCCATCAGGGTTCACCAGTGGATTCACAAATACAGTCAAATAGCTCCTCATAGGCAGAACTGCTTATCCTGTGTTTTAGACCAGACGTTCTCAGACACAGATGTTTCAGACCAAGGTTATGAACTACTTCGTAGAGTGATGTGCATAGAAAAAACCTCTCAATAATTATTAACTGGAGAAGAAAATATTTGGGCTCTCACATATTCTGTAACTAAAGGCAAACACACCAGGTAAACCTACACAGTCAAAATGAGGTCTGTGTAGGTGCAAATCTCACGTAGTGGCAGGAAAAGGAGGGAATGTAGAAGAGGGGATAGGGCCGGTGAAATGGCAGCATTCCAGAGGGAAATGAGAGATTTCAAAAGAAGTCTCCCCACACAATTTCTCAGCCAGCAGTGCAGGGACTGGTTCCCTTCATTTAGGGGTTCAACCTTTCTGTAAAGTCTTTCCATTTAAACAAAAATTAAACCTGAACAGGCTTGTAAGTCCCCATGAAGAACTAAAGGTTATTCTTGTTTTATCCAGGCACACAGAATTTCATCGGTCTTGTACTAGATAGACTGTCTTTAGAAGGCTCTCTCTCGGCTGCACAGCCCTCTGCACTGTCAGCCTCCCACTCCGATGTGGAGTGGGCCCGGATGCTCCTCACCTGGGTGTGCACAGAAGACACGGCTTGCACTTCAATGTTAAATACGCCCTTATGTCCTTCAGCCCACTTAATGGGAGGGTTCTGTAAAGGGACTTTCTGTGTTAAAGAAAAAACAACAACAACAATTAGCAATTCAACCCAGAGAGAAACCATTTATTTGACTCTAAATGACAGGGTTATACAAATGTGAAACTCCCAGGAAAAATATTGTATTTTTCGCTCCATAAGACACACCTGACCATAAGACACCCCTAGGGTTTTAAGGAGGAAAATAAGAAAAAAATATTCTGAACCAAATGGTGTGTTAAAATATTTAATAAAACACTGTATTTTTTAACTCCATAAGACGCACGGGCATTTTCCCCTCCACTTTTGGAGGAAAAAAGTGTGTTTTATGGAGCAAAAAATACGGTAATAGAACTGTTCTTGGAGTCAGAAGCCCTGGGTTCAAGTTCAGTTCTGCACTAGACTAATTACTTTTACTTTGTTTTCTAATGCTGAAAGGAGGGGTTTGAACCAAGGGGTCTGTCTTTAAGTTCCCATCCAGTATTGGTAAATCCTTGATTCTAGGAGTTGAAATAAAGTAAGATGTCAGTGATTTCCCCATTAATCAGGAATGTCAGGACAAAGCGCAGAGTATCTTTACACTACATAAAATATTAATGCTTTTGAGTGCCTGAAATTATTTTCCCTTTTATTTTTTATTATTTTTTTATGTGAGCATTTCTTCTTTTTTTTTAATTTTATTCATTTATTTTTATTATTAGAGAGAGAGGAGAGAGAGAGAGAGAAAGAGAGAGAGAGAGAGAGAACAGAGGAGGAGCAGGAAGCATCAATTCCCATATGTGCCCTGACCAGACAAGCCCAGGGTTTCGAACCGGCGACCTCAGGGTTCTAGGTTGACACTTTATTCACTGCGTCACCACAGGTCAGGCTATTTTCCCTTTTAACAAAATGTTTTCAAGTAGCTGTCCTACTAGACTCCTGCTTTAATTACTTCAAATGACTCGTTTATACCATTTATGTATCAATAGCTCTGTAGCCCTAAGCGGACATTTCTTGCCTTAAATTCCTAGGGAATTATCTTTCTCTAGAGACATCAGACAGTGTGGGTGAGGAGGGCCTAGTGTGATATAGTCAGATGAGTGTGGATTTTGCATCTCTTGCATTTTAACGGAAGGAAGCATGTTGTATTTGCAAGGGTAGAATGTGTGGAGAGGGTGGGTACTTTGGGAAATATCTAAGACAGAATCACAAACTGGGTTCAAAGCTGAATCCAGCTCACAGATTAGTTCTGTTTGGCTTTTTTGAATTAGTTGCCAACATTTAAAATTCAGAAAATTTCACAGGAAAGCCTATGTTTCTAAGTGCTTTTGAGAACTGGAAGACATGAATGAAGACATGGGCTTGCAGCCCGGAATGGCGCTGATCTGTAGGCAGCAGAGCAGATGTGACCTTCAGTGTGCAGTCTGCGGCACGAGCAAATCCAACAGGTCTTGGCACTCCTTATTAATGAGTGCCAGTTCCTGGTGACACTGTATTCCGCCATCTATGACTCTAAGCAGCACTGTCCACTAAGAAATATATTGTGAGCCACCTGTCACATAAAGTTTTCTAGTAGCCACATCTGAAAAATTAAAAAGAAACATGTGATAATAATTTTAATACTATGTTTCATTTAACACAGTATAGCCTAAAGATTACTGTTTCTTTTTCTTTCTTTTTTTATTAAGTGAGAGGCAGGGAGGCAGAGACAGACTCCCCTATGTACCCTGACCAGGATCCAGGATCCACCTGGAAAGCCCCCTACCAGGCAATGCTCTGCCTCTCTGGGCTGCTGCTCTGTTGCTAGGCAACTGAGCTATTTTAGCACCTGAGGTGAGGTCATGGAGCCATCCTCAGATGGTCACTTCTCCTGTGTGCCCGGACCAAGAATCAAACCTGGAACTTCCACATGCTGGGCCTACGCTCTACTGCAGAGCCAACTGGTCAGGGACCAAAGATTACTGTTTCAATATGTCATCAATATGAACATAATGAATGAGATACTTTACATTCTTTTTTTCCTACTAAGCTTTTGAAACCAGGTTTGTGTTTTATATCTATACAGCACATCCCAGTTTAGACAGCCACATTTTAATAGCCACACATGACCAGTGGCAAATGTATTGGACAGTATAGGTCTAAAGGATACTAGGAGAGGTTGAGGGTATACTTATCAAGATACCTTACTTAGGGCAAGAAATAAAAAGGAAATAATATTTACTTAGACATAGAGTTTGTCACTTGATATGCATTATTTCATTTAACATCCCTAGCAACCTTATAGGCAGGTACGGGCTAAGTTTAATCTTTGAGATGCGGAGAAAGTAAGCAATTCACCCATGTTCACACAACCAGGGAGTGGCAGAATCTGCAGTTTGGGTCAAGATTCGTGTTTCTAAGACCCAGGTTTGTGCTGCGGCATTAAGGAGATAATTGAGGGTTCTAGGAAACCAGAGTGTGCATGATGGAAAGGTGGTTTAGCAGGCATCCGAAGGGACATGTGTCCAAATCAGAAAGAGTAATCTGAGAACATCTGCAAATAAACTCAGGTTGGTCTCCAGTGCCTCTCAGAACAGCAACTTTGATCTAGAGCAGGTACATGACTGTGGCCCAGGGCAAAGAAAGAAGAAAAGGAAAGAAGAGAAAAATGGAATAGCCTGGGGATGGAAATGAGTAATCCAAGTAGGAAAGAAAATTGACCATTAAAATTGGAACTAAATTAAAGTTCCTGGGAAATTTTTTAACTTTAAAATTATAAAACAAACAAATAAACAAAAAACCAGTCCAAAAGAGATGAATAGGATCTATAGATTAAAAGTATTTTTTTTAAAAAAAGATTTTATTTATTTAATTTAGAGAAAAGAGAGAGAGAGAAGGGGGGGAGGAGCAAGAAGCATCAAATCCCATATGTGCCTTGACCAGGCAAGCCCAGGGTTTCAAACCAGCGACCTGAGTCTAGGTCGTCACTTTATTCACTGCACCACCACAGGTCAGGCATAGAAGAGTCTTAAAAGACAAATAACCAATAACAATGTATGGACCTTATTGGATCCTGATTCAAATAAACAGCTGAAAATTGGAAACATGACATTAATGAGATAATTGAAAATCTGGTCACTAACTGAATATTTGAAGAGATTCAGGAATTATTAATTTTTAAGGTATAATATTGGTATTGTGATGGTTAAAAAAAGAACCCTTATCTTTGAAGAAACATACTGAAATATGTATACATAAAATGCTATGATGTCTGGGATTTTCTTCAAAATACTATTGAAATAAACCGACGACACCAACCAAACTGTTTGTGCTGGCGTGGTCAGAATAGAGAATTCCCTGGGCTTCTTCTCAATGGGTTCCCTGCGGAGAGGCAGTGCAGGAAACAGGAGGAGGGAAAGACTACTAATATTTGCAAAAGAATAAAAAAAAACCCCGCTATCTATCCTATCTATCCAGGGATAGTGACAATTGACCCAGACGAGAAACTGATGGAATGTAGCCTGGCAACCTTTTATAAGAATCCATGCAGAGGCCCTGGCCGGTTGGCTCAGCGGTAGAACGTCGGCCTAGCGTGCGGAGGACCCGGGTTGGATTCCCGGCCAGGGCACACAGGAGAGGCGCCCATTTGCTTCTCCACCCCTCCGCCATGCTTTCCTCTCTGTCTCTCTCTTCCCCTCCCACAGCCAAGGCTCCATTGGAGCAAAGATGGCCCGGGCGCTGGGGATGGCTCTGTGGCCTCTGCCTCAGGCTCTGGAGTGGCTCTGGTCGCAATATGGCGACGCCCAGAATGGGCAGAGCATCGCCCCCTGGTGGGCAGAGCGCCGCCCCATGGTGGGCGTGTTGGGTGGATCCCGGTCGGGCGCATGCGGGAGTCTGTCTGACTGTCTCTCCCCGTTTCCAGCTTCAGAAAAATGAAAAAAAAAAAAAAAAAAGAATCCATGCAGAGAACAGCTGTTATCACAAGTGGGCTCTAATTGCCTCTGCTTTCATAATACATTATTCTGTGAATCTCTTTTCGTAGATAATGCAGGGTAATTCTGCCTGTGGGGCAGGCTGCATTTACTAAATGTTCTGAATTGGTGAAGTGTAAATGAAAGAGTTTTCATGGCTAGTTGTTTTTCCCATCCTATCAGAACCATGTGTTTTCAGTAAACACCCTGTGCTGACAGAAGACTGTTCACAAAAACATGCTGAGCATCCTTGACCCTGTTTATGGGACTGGAAAGTGGATCTGGGAAGGCAGTTCAAGACCATGGCTGGACAAGAAGTAGCTGATGGTCAGCTTGCTGGTTACCTCTGCAGAATGCATGGAGTAGTTGGGTGGCAACTTTTCCAAGGCAACTGGGAGACAGTAGGATCCAGTTTGAAGACGTTCATTCAAGAGAATTGGCAGCCACTGAAACAGATGATGTAAAAAACAAAGTGGAATTTATTACTACATATAATTCTGGCAGTTTATCTTGCTCATAATAATCAAGTGCAACTAAACTATGATTAGATATTGACTAGGACTCTTTTTGGCAATAATTTCTGAAAAGTTCTTTGCATGTTATATTCCCTGAGAGCTCCTGAGATGGTAATATCTATGATTTACTGCTTTCAGAGCCAAAGTAGTAGCATTTTCTTTAAAATCCATGTTTGTGTTAACTTCTATATATATTTTTAAAGAAATAGTTTTTTTTTTATCCTTGGAGAAATAAAAAAGAGCTAGTTTTATACAGGGTTGGGCAAAGTAGGTTTACAGTTGTAGGTATGTGAAACAGAATTTATTCTTGCATAAATATTTTTTATTTTTATTTATTTTTAATTTTTTTTTTTGTATTTTTCTGAAGCTGGAAACAGGGAGAGACAGTCAGACAAACTCCCGCATGCGCTCAACCGGGATCCACCCGGCACGCCTACCAGGGGCGAAGCTCTGCCCACCAGGGGGCGATGCTCTGCCCCTCCAGGGCGTTGCTCTGCCGCGACCAGAGCCACTCTAGCGCCTGGGGCAGAGGCCAAGGAGCCATCCCCAGCGCCCGGGCCATCTTTGCTCCAATGGAGCCTCGGCTGCGGGAGGGGAAGAGAGAGATAGAGAGGAAGGAGGGGGGGGTGGAGAAGCAAATGGGCGCTTCTCCTATGTGCTCTGGCCGGGAATCGAACCCGGGTCCCCCGCACGCCAGGCCGACGCTCTACCGCTGAGTCAACTGGCCAGGGCTAAATATTTATTAATTATTGTATTATTTTTCCATATGAGCAACTGTAAGCCTATTTTTGTTGATTCTTTTTTTTATCATTATTCATTTTTAGGGGGGGAGGAGAGAGAGAGAGAGAGAGAAGGGGGAGGAGCAGGAAGCATCAACTCCCCATATGTGCCTTGACCAGGCAAGCCAGGGTTTTGAACCAGCAACCTCAGTGTTTCCAGGTTGACGCTTTATCCACTGCGCCACCACAGGTCAGGCTTGTCGATTCTGTATGTAAAGCATATTTAGAAAATTTGGCCCTGGCCGGATAGCTTGGTTTGTTAGAGCATCACCCCAAAGCTCAGGGCTTGCCGGTTTGATCCCCAGTCAGGGCACATACAGAAACAACTCGATATTCCTGTCTCTCTCTCTCTCTCTCTCTCTTCCTTTCTCACTGAAATCAACAAATAAAAATTTTAAAAAAGAAAGAAAATTTGGAAATAAATATTGCAATGCTTTAAGAATTTTTAAATTTACTATTGCTTATTCTAAATGCATTGTAAACAACTATATAATTATATATATATATCTCCCAATGGCACATTTTTGTATTAAAAGAACCTCTGCAATTTAAAAAATAATGATACATTCAAATGATAGATATAGAGACATACAAACTTTGGGAATGGACACTAAAACTATAAATACAACAATACAATATACCCAGTACTTCAGTGGCCAATGCTTAACAGATCTTGAAATATCACTGAATTAATAGGTTTTATTTCTAAATTTTTTTAACTTAAAATTATTGAAATCTTTTTTTTATTTGGTACATTTTACATACAATATTGTATTAGTTTTGGGTATATATCCTAGGAAGTAGATATTATATAACTTACTAAATGATCAACTGAATAAATCTTGTACTCAAGGGACTCATATGACTTGTACTCATAGTCATAGTACTATTCTATAACAAATGTGTACTTCCTAATCCCTTTACCTTTCTCACTCATCCCCCACCCCGTCCATCTGGCAAGTGTCACATGTTCTCTGTATCTATGAATCTGTTTCAGTTCTGCTTATTCTTGTATTTTGGTTTTTAGATTCAATTGTTGATAGATATATATTTATTGCCCATTTTATTGTTCATATTTTTTTTTATCACTTTTTCATCTTCTTCTTAAGACCCTTTAACATTTCTGTAATACTGGTTTGGTGGTGATGAACTCCTCTAGCTTTTTCTCGTCTGGGAAGATCTTTATCGGTCCTTTGATTCTAAATGATAGCTTTGCTGGGTAATCTTGGTTGTAGGTCCTTGCTTTTTATCACTTTGAGTATTTCTTGCCAATCACTTCTGGCCTGCAAACCTGCAAAGTTTCTGTTAAGAAATCAGAAGACAGTCTTATGGGAGCTCCTTTGTAGCTAACTAACTGCTTTTCTCTTGCTGCTTTTAAGATTCTCTTTGTCTTTAACAATGGAAATATTCTTCATTTCAGTTAGAGAATCCTTTGTTTCTGTTTTTTTTTTATGGTTTCCATGTCCTTTTGTATGCTGTTGCTGTTCTCCTAAGTTCCTTGAGCTCCCTTATAACCAGTGTTTTGAACTCTGCATCTAGTAGATGGCTTGTTTCCATTTTGTTTAGTTCTTTTTTCTGGAGTTTTGTTCTGTTCTTTCATTTGGGGCATGTTTCTTTGTCTCCTCATTTTGGCAGCCTCTCGGTGTTTGTTTCTGTGTATTAGGGAGAGCTGCTGCGTCTTCCAGGCTGGTATAGTGGTGTTACGTAGTAGGTGTTCTGTAGGGTGCAATGGTACACCTCCCCCCCTTCCCCCAAGCCGTGTACTCCAGGTGTCTTACCCCAGTCTCCCTGTGTGAGACGTGCATACCTTCCTTGATTGCTGTTAGCATACCAGTAAGAGGGATTTACACCCAGGCCGACTGGCTGCAAGTACTGGCAGCAGCCACCGACTACCAACCTCTGACCACTGTGGAGGCTCAGCTGTGCAGGGGTCCACGCCACAGAGCAGGACTTACTTCAGCAGGGCTCTGGTGCCTGCTGAGCCTGCCCCTTGAGTGTGCTGCTTAAGGGGGTGGTTGGGTGGTGCTGCAGTTGTCCACTGGGTGCACTGGCTCTGGGGCCTCCTGGGAGGCACAGAACAAGGTTAGTCACTGCCTGTGTTCTGCCCTGGGACACCTGGTGTAAGTTACGAGTGATCTACAGATGGCTGCTGCTTGTGCTGGGCGTGGAGGTGTCCAGGAGAGGCCAAGCTGCAAGCCAAGGCCCATTGCTGCTAGTGCCAGCAATGGGGCCACTAGCGAGACTCATGGTGCGTGCTGAAGCCAGATGCTGCTCGTTTGAGAGATTTTAGGAAGTCTGAAGTATGAGACAAGACAGGCCATTCTTACGGAAAAGCCACTGGAAACAGCTTGGATGGGCCTACAAGTTGGGTGGGCCAGTCTCAGGGAATCACGGGCAGGGAAAACAGCGTGCGCCAGGTTGTCGGAGACTCAGATATGGTGTCCATCTGCCAGCTCTGAGTGGGGAGGGTTCAGAAAAGGAACAATGACCTCTGCCAGCACTTTGTCTAGAAAAAAGCTGCCCCTCCACCTCTCCTGATACCAGATAATTCCGTTACCCCGTATGTCCCTGAGCCTTTCAAGCTGCTGCCCCAGGGCTGGCGCTCAGAGGGAGTGAGTCTGAGGAAGTCCGTGCATGCGCCCTCAGGGAGGAACACCTGGGACTCCAGGAGCCCTCAGTCTCTCTCAGCCACAGCCCCCATTGGCTTTTACAACCAGCAGTCTTGGGGGTTTCTCTTCCCAGCCTCGGGCTGGGGTCCTGGTGTGGGGTTAGGACCCCTCGCTCCTCAGGGGGACCTCTGAAACTGAGATATCCTCCCAATTTTTACCCAGCACACATGGTTGTGGGACCAGCCCACGCCCTGTCTCTGCCTTTCCTACTTTTTTTTTTTTTTTAATGAGAGAGACAGAGATAGAGAGAGGGACAGACAGGGACAGACCATCAGGAAAGGAGAGAGATGAGAAACATCAATTCTTTGTTGTGGCACCTTAGTTGTTCATTTGACTGCTTTCTCAGATGTGCCTTGATCAGGGGTCTCCAGCAGAGTGACCCCTTGCTCAAGCCGGTGATCTTGCGCTCAAACCAGATGAGCCCACGCTCAAGCTGGTGACCTTGGGGTTTCAAATCTAGGTCTACTGTGTCCCAGGCTGATGCTCTATCCACTGTGCCACTGCCTAGTCAGGCCCTCCAACCAGTTTTGATGTAACTTCTTTAAATCCCTAGTTATAGGGCTTCCATTCAGCCAGATTTCAGGCAGTTCTAAATGATGATTGTTCTGTAGTTTAGTTGTAATTTTAATGTTGCAATAGACAGATTTTTTAATGAGTGTTCTTTCAATATCTATCTCCCACTAGCT
The DNA here is from genome assembly GCF_036850995.1 of Saccopteryx leptura. Classification (NCBI taxonomy): domain Eukaryota; kingdom Metazoa; phylum Chordata; class Mammalia; order Chiroptera; family Emballonuridae; genus Saccopteryx; species Saccopteryx leptura. The sequence goes on along the minus strand of NC_089504.1, from coordinate 59,678,992 downwards.
TTCTATTCCTAAAAATATGTCATTTGCTAAATTGAGACCTCTTTACCCTTTGCTATAATCTGGTTTGGCACATTCTGATACTTCTGACAAGAAAACAACAATTGGATAGAATTTAGTTGTTTATCTCTGCAGGGGCCTTGGGTGCACCGAGAACTGAGCGTGAACCGGCAACTTGAAAATGACTCACTGAATATCCCAGGAGACCTTCGATGGAGGCTCCTTGCTTCTGCTGACAGCTGATGTGATAGAAGGTGAACAGGAGGTGATGATTTACTGTGAGCTTAGCAGGGAGCTTAATTTTCACTTCTTCATAGAAGTCAGGAGACCTGTTTCAAAAGCACATGATACACACATAAGTTTTGGCAAGAACAATGATGTATCTGACTGTAAATTGCAACACAACGGATCCTTTTTGCTTTTCTGCTCCTAAGCTGGAGGTCCTTGAGACCAAGTTTTGTCACTAGATGTAATTCACTTACACAAGAGCACTCAGAAACTGACGGCTTTGGGGTGGAACGGGGGATTTCCACACAGAATGAAAAAAATCCAACCACTTAATTTGAAAAGGGGTGAGGTTCAGTGTCCTGCTGTGACCGCCTTTTCTGTCTCTAACCCAAGAACAGATGCGGGCCCATCAGAGGATTCTGGAGAAACACATGAATGAGGCAGGAGGAAAAGGAACCTGATTTTACTGAATGACAGAGTCCCAGATACTTTACGAAGGGCTTCGTGTGCATTACTCATTTACTCCTCATCCCAACCTGGGACCGTGGGTTCAGAGGAAGACTTAAATGGGCCAAGGTTATCAGGCCAGGATCAAACCCAAGTCTGTCTGACCCTGTATAGATTTCCCTCCTCTACCTGTAAAACGTGAATAATAATTTAGACATTATTTTGGAACTCAATTTATCCACATAATAACAAATATTCTATTTCCCGTTTGGTCAACTTTATTTTCTTTATATATATATATATTTTTTTCTTATTAAAAACTTTAATTTATTGTGTTAACATGGATTCAAGTGTCCCACTCACTGTAACACCCTCAGCCCCCAACAACTCAACTTAAATTTTTTTTAAAAATTTTATTTATTTATTTATTTTTTACAGAGACAGAGAGTGAGTCAGAGAGAGGGATAGACAGGGACAGACAGACAGGAACGGAGAGAGATGAGAAGCATCAATCATTAGTTTTTCATTGCGCATTGCAACACCTTAGTTGTTCATTGATTGCTTTCTCATATGTGCCTTGACCGCGGGCCTTCAGCAGACTGAGTAACCCCTTGCTGGAGCCAGCGACATTGGGTCCAAGGTGGTGGGCTTTTCCTCAAACCAGATGAGCCCACACTCAAGCTGGCGACCTTGGGGTCTTGAACCCGGGTCCTCTGCATCCCAGTCCAATGCTCTATCCACTGCGCCACCGCCTGGTCAGGCTCAACTTAAAATTTTTAAAACTAGGTAGTGATACGGGTATAGAGATGTGTCACAGAAGACAAGAAGACAGAGAAAGGAGAGCTGGATTTTGTTTCTAGCCTCCTCCAGGATCTCAAAGCAAGTAAAGAAATGTATTTCTTTATTTAACATCATAAAACCTCTCTGTATCATACTATAATAGAATAGAAGGCTCCAGAAAAGTCAAAACAATATTAGCTTCTTGAGCATATGTTCTTTTCCCAGTCTTAGTTAATGGCAAAAATTGTGCATCTCCAACACAGAATCATGGAACTCACACGCACTTCCTCTGTCCCTGAGCCTCTGAATGATAAAGCCATGGGAGGAATCACCGAGGGGGACTCAGAAAGGCCAGCAGATAATAGAACAATCTTGGCATATATTTAGAATTCTGAAATACACTTACTTATTATGGTATGTGACAGCTGTGTACACTTCCTGCAGAAATTCAGGCCCATTGGATTTTCCAAAGATGACCTGTTCACCAATATAGAAAAGACAAAATTAAAAGTGATATTTGGGTATATCAAATCAACCATCATCAGCCCAATAGGATGCTCTGTTCTCATAGGGCTATATTTTGTAAATTGAGAGTGCTGAGTTCTACAACTAGCTTGAACATACAGGTGCAAAAAGAATTGGCTACGAAAGGGAAAGTGAGGCCCCACGGGGCTATATTAGTTTTGAGACCGGAAAGGGCCACAAGTTTTTGAGCCTGGAAAACCAGTCCTCTGTTCTCTCTTGACCTCACTGCCTAGAGGTCTATGCTTTTGGGTAAAGTCACATCATTTTGCCCTCAGTTAAAGATCCTTGCTTGTGGTTCTTTTCTCTCCAAAGACCTGGGCCTGGTCATTGCACTTATCAGGATTTTCACTGTCTGTGTGTTTGTGTTACTTAGAAAAAGACACCTTTGGGGACTGACTACATACTAACGGTACATGACTTGAATAGTAGCCTCCACTCCTCCCTGGCTGGTCACACCGGCTACATTCAGAATCTTCACAGCCATGCTCTGCATCTCTGCTGGACTTGCCAGGAGCCAGAGCAGAGAGAACAGGGCAGTTCTCTGGGATTTCATTCTCTCCACCACTGCAAGAGAATACCTTGCACTGGGGAGGTAGGTGGGACATTAGGAAGATGGTTTAAAACAGCAACAACCAGGGAGGTATCTGAAGAATGGAAGCACTGAAAACCGTTATTTCAGTCGAAAGGTATAGTAATGAAATTCTATGACTGATAGAGAATAGTAACAGCTAACTATTCATCTCATTTGTGGCAGATGGTTAAAGAAGTACCGATTCTGGCCTCTTGGGTTCCTTACGCAACACTGCATTATATAGTTATTGATTTGTATTTTGCCTCAGGATGAAGATCCACCCCCTCAAGGTGTTGGGATGGCCTGTGTTAATACTCCTGGCATACTTCACATTCCTCTCCCACAGCGGACTGGGCTGCAGGGTGGGCTGCAATGCACACCGGGTTCTGCAACAAACACGGTGGACACACTGGGCCCCTTTCTACTTCTCATGCTCTGAGGGAGGCGTGGATTTATGACATTTTCCAGTCCTCTAATATAATAAATAATAAATAATAAATTTCTTAGCTCCTTATGGAATAAGTTAGTAAAGAGACTTTTAGTTTAGACTGACCCCATTTCCCCAGCAGTATGCTGGGACCCGTCCTGGACTAGCCACAAAGGCCTGGGCACCTGCTGAGTGTGCAGTCCTGAACAGACACACCCAGTACGCTCCTGAGCCCTGGATTTTGTCTGTGTGAATGACGCGGTGAGTGCAGTCTGTGTGAATGACGCGGTGAGTGCAGCACGCCTGCTTGGAGGCTAATGTTTATTCCCCATTTTACCGGCATAGCATTGCTAGCATCCTCTCCACACATAAACTGGATCTTTATTGTGATGTTCCGGGCGGATGTTAATTTGTTAGTGAAATTCAGCCTCTGTGGGTAGACATAGAGAAGGTTTCTGGAAAAGAAAAGATCAAGAACTAGTGAATAAGTCCTAGAGTTTATTTTAACCAATCATGAGGGGATTTTTCTGAGGAGATTTTTCTTTCAGAAGTGAATTATTTTTGGAGGAATGAGTGAGATACTGTTGCTTCTTTCTCTTCAGCTGCAGTCAACTGATAATAACCAACAGTGTTTTTTGCTTTGTCACCTGCAAGGATGTGTCTGCAGCAGCTGAGAGAGTTTTAATGTCTTGTGTGTGTAAATCTGCCTAGGGGCAATTGTATGTCTGATACACAGATAAAAAGGAAAAAAGGTTCAGCTCATTTTCAACAAAATTCATGGCCACAGATGATGACCTCATTTCACTTCTCTTTCTTTTTCCCCCCTGTGTAATCTTTATGTGGTAGTTTCAGTTTCTAAATGGCATGGTATTTTGAATTGGTTTTGCTTTCTTTTCTTATCTAAGATGACAGTTCAAATTAGCTATATAACAATAACACAACAATGATATAAGTAATATATCCATTCAACAACTACAGGACAGGCTATAAGCTCAGTATTTTTTCTTTCTATTTGCATTATTACTAGTATATTCCATTAAAAGGTAAGCTGTATGAGAAAAGAAATATTTATTTATTTATTCATTCATTTATTTATTTATTTATTTATTTTTAGCAGAGTGGGGGTGGCAGACAGGGACAGACAGACAGGAAGGGAGAGAGATGGGAAGCATCAACTCATAGTTGTTCATTGATTGCTTAGTTGTTCACAGCTTGCTTAGTTGTTCATTGATTGCCAGAGAGTTGGCCTTGGGCAAGTTACTTAGCCTTTCCAAAGCCCCTGTGGGGCTATGGTGAGCATTAATAGTAAGAACTTAATAAATGACAGCTAGATGATGATGATTTCCTCCATAGAGCTAATAAGTTACATACTTAAGCCAACACTCCTTAGTCCAAGCCACTCTTATTTCTCATCTGGACCACTGCAATGATTGCCAACTCCTTTCTTGACTTCTATGCATGTCCCTTACAATCTACTCCTTATATACTGGTCAGAAGAATCTTGCAGATGTGTAAAATAGATTATATTGGGTCCTACAGTGGTTTCCCAAACTTCATATCATGGGCCTATATCATCTGGCTCTTGGCAATTTCTCTGATTTTATCACTCATGCTCTTTTTCAAGGCCTAGAACATTCCAACTTATTCCCACCTTGTACCTGCTGCTCCCTCGGCCTAGAAGAGCTTCTCCAGGGTGGTTGTATGACTGACTCCGTCTCATCACTTGGGTTTCAGCTCACATGGCATACCCTCAAAAAGGTCTTTCCTAACATCCCATTTAATTGGTCCACTCCATGCACACACATTCTCTTTTATAATTAGGTGATTGGCATAAATATATATTATATATGTGATAATGAAATTAACATGATTACAAATATAATATGTATCCTTTTTTTGTGACAGTGATAGAGACAGAGAGAGACAGAGCGTGAGACAGACAGGGACAGACAGACAGAAAGGAGAGAGATGAGAAGCATCAATTCTTTGTTGCGGCACCTTAGTTGTTCATTGATTTTTTTCTCATATGTGCTTTGATGGGGGGTGGGGCTATAGCAGAGTAAGTGACCCCTTGCTCAAGGCAGTGGCCCTGGGCTCAAGGCAGCGACCTTGGGCTTCAAGCCAGTGACCTTTGGGCTCAAGGTAGTGACCATGGGATCATGTCTATGATCCCACGCTCAAGCCAGTGAGCCCGTGCTCAAGCTGGTGAGCCTGTGCTCAAGCCAGCAACCTTGGAGTTTCGAATCTGGGTCCTCTGCATCTCAGTCTCATGTTTCCATCCACTGTGCCACTGCCTGGTCAGGCAATATGTATCCATGTTTTAAAAATTTGAATACTTGACAAGTACAGAAAGGTAGAAAAACCAGCAACCACCTGCTATCCCACTGCACTGAAGAAAATCACTGTTAACACCAGCACAATTTCTTCCCATCTTGTTTCCCTTCAGGCATTAAACATTTTTTGTTGTCATTTAATGTTGTTCAGTTACGACTGAACATTTTCTCAATGTGACTAAATATTAAAAAAAAAACAACTTGTATAAGCATTTATTTTATGCTGAATTCTCCCAGGCCATGAGTTTTTATTTCTGTAGTTCCTTCTGGGATAACTTTTTCTTCTGTGCAGTCTCCTCTTCTGGTTTAGGGACACTCTTCTTTATTTATTTGAAATTTGTATTGAATTTATTGTGGTGACATTGGTTAATACAGTTATATAGGTTTCAGGTGCACAATTCTATAACACATCATCCTTATACTGTATTGTGTGTTCCCCACCCAAAGTCAAGTCACCATGTCTCCCTCCTTTACCCTCCTCGACCTCCCCCATCCCTCCTTCCCTCTGATAATCACCCCAGTGTTGTCTGTGCTTATGAGGGGGTTTTTCTTTGCTTAATACCTTCACCTTTTCACCCAGTCCCCCAGCCCCCTTCCCGTCTGATAGCTGTCAGTCTGTTTTATGCATCTATGAGTCTGTTTCTATTGTTTGTTGGTTGGTTGGTTTGCTTTGTTCATTAGATTTCACATATGAGTGAAATCATATGGTATTGTCTTTCTCTGACTGGCCTATTTCATTTAGCTTAATACTCTCCAGGTCTGTTCACACTGTTTGCAAAAGGTAAGATTACCTTTTTTTTTTTTTTTTTTATGGCCAAGTAGTACTCTATTATGTAAACGTACTACAGTTTTTTTTTATCCAGTCATCTACTAATGAGCACTTGAGCTTCTTTCAAATCTTGGCTATTGTAAATAACACTGCAGTGAACATCGATAGAGGTGCATATATTCTTTTGAATCAGTTGTTTTGGGTTTCTTTGGCTATATTCCCAGAAGTGGAATGCTGGGTCATCAATCTGCTCTTTTTCAGGAAGGATCATCTCAATGTGGCAGGAAGAACTCGTGTATGGGTTAATCCAACTATGAGCTTTGTAACTTTTGCACCACATGTTGGAAACTTTGTTTACCAGGATGTGCTCCATGACCATACAATCTACATCTAAACCCTGAAGTTCAGCATTATTTTCTACATTTTTAAGGATGTGCAGCAAAATTTCAGCCCTCTTTAGGCCACTGACACCACATCCAGCCACACTGTTTGACCTGGGAGCACCTACCACTGCACCACTGTCATGGCAGAACGGCACACATTGCTTCCGTAAAGTGACGGCCTTCAGATAATACTTGGTGGCTTTATGGATATGCATACCTTGGTGGCCTTGGCAGTTTCACAAATGTTCTTAGAATGATCACAAAGATTTGAACCTCTTGATTTGCATGATTTTGTAAGGTTTTCTGGGTCAAGTAAATAGTGAACCATTTTCAGGGGTCACCTTAGGCTGCTTATGGGAAGAGCAAATATACAGTGTGTCCGTAAAGTCATGGTGCACTTTTGACCGGTCACAGGAAAGCAACAAAGGATAATAGAAATGTGAAATCTGCACCAAATAAAAGGAAAACTCTCCCAGTTTCATACCTATTCAATGCAGTTCGATGTGGCCTCACGCACAGATTTTTTAGGGCTCCTTAGGTAGCTATCCCGTAGAGCCTCTACAGACTCGTCACTGACTGATGGCCTACCAGAACGGGGTTTCTCCACCAAACTGCCGGTTTCCTTCAACTGCTTATCCCACCGAGTAATGTTATTCCTATGTGGTGGTGCTTCATTATAAACACGCCAATATTCATATTGTACTTTGGTCACAGATTCTAATTCAGCGAGCCACAGAACACACTGAACTTTCTTCTGTACCGTCCACATCTCGACTGGCATGGCCGTGGGCTGCTCCGCTGTATACACGGTCTTACGTCATCATCTGCACATGCGCACATGCTGCCACATCATCCTACAGAAACCGGGAGGGTTTTCCTTTTATTTGGTACAGATTTCACATTTCTATAGTCTTTTGTTGCTTTTCTGTGACCGGTCAAAAGTGCACCATGACTTTATGGACACACTGTACTTAATAAACATGATTTTAAAACCTTCATGATATCCCATATTATGAAGATGCCACAATTTACAACAGCCTACAAAAATAAGCATTTAGATTATTTCCTTTTTCAGTGATAAAGCTGTGATAAACCCTTTGTATGTTAGCCCTTCTGCAATGTAGTATACTTTTGGAAGAATCCCTTTTATTCTATATAGTTCTTCATCTGTGAATTAATTGAAAAGACATCAATCAACCTTTCTTTATGTTGTGCTTGAAGTAATAATGAGCCAGAATTTGTAAAAATGCTTTGAAGTAGCTAGATGAAAGGGCTGTGTAAATAACAACAGCCGCCGCCCTGCCAGACTGGTTAGGCCAGTCAGCAGTCCCTACACTCCTCCCTGCATCCCGGCACAGGGGTGCTGCCTACCTATTCCCATATCCCCCAACATTGCGCAACAATTCTGCACATTGCTTCCAAAGGGGTTGCTGACGCCTATGTTCAAACAACACCATCGCAGGCCTTCAGTATCCTGCCTGGTACTGAATACCCTTTCCACAGAGTACAGAACTGAGGACCATTTTGAGAGAATTTAGTCCAACATCCCATTCTGCAGGCTAGGAAACTGACTCTCAGCGAGGTTAAATAATTTTGCCTAAACATTTTTTAAAGAAGATGCATTTAAAGAAGGTTTATCATATTTCTTAATGGCAAATATGCTAAGTTATATGTTTTGTTAAATCTGCATGCTTTTAAAGAAATGAATATTGAAAAATAATGGTGTTTTCTACTGAAAGGTAAGATCTGTGAGCATGATCAATACTACACAGAGCCTAAACCAAATCAGAGTAATTATTAAGAAACTGATAAACTGGCTCATATATTTTACATGTGGTAAATTAAGTGTCTTATATTAGCTTGAGAAAATTCTAAGAATTACATCTAATGATTTTTTAGAGGACAGCCCAAAACCAAAATAGGAATCACTTGGTATGGCAAAATTATTTGAAAGCTTCTTTAGTAACTACAAGTCCAGTGTATGTGCAAGGCATTTAGTATGATCTCATCTTTCCCCAAGAAAAACAGTTTTCTTCGGTCTTATGCATCATAACATACAACACGACATTTGGTCTTCGTCAACAATGGTCCTCCAGAGCTACTTCAGAAGGCTTCTCTTCATTATAAACTATTCTGGGAACTCCAGATTCTTCCCACTGATTCAGCCCCAGCCTCTCAGCTAATTTACAAACTGTTCTGATTTAGCAGATCCAGGAAGTTAGGGGTTAACTGGTAGAATTTGGTCATTCTTAGATCAATCTGTTGACCAATCTCTGCTCTTTATTGTCTTAGGACTGTCTTCTATTTTCTAGCTGAAAACAGGTTACCCCAAGGGACCTGGAAGCCTTTCAAAGCCATAATACAAAAAACCCTCAGTTTAGCTTCTCAGTTTAGCCTATTCTTTTTCCAGTACAAAGAAACAAAGAGAAAGACATGCCCCTGTCACTTATTTCCCAGATGACATCAGTGTTCTCTCCCAGGGGCCTCTACAGCTTGGAGTGAAGCTCAAGATGCAAGTGAGCTATAGCAATACTCACACTGGCTGTTTGTTTAAACAACTGGACACTTTGAACACCTCTTTAATTGAGCTTCTAGCTCAAGTCAACCAGCAGGAGAGAAAGGCAGAGGAACTGGAGAGAAGAGCTGAGCAGCTCGCCTAGAGGAATGAGGGTCTCCACCAGCTGGTTGCTGAGCTCCAGCATCAGCTAGGTGCAGGGATCATGTCCCGAAAGAAATTCAATGAGAAGCTCAAACTACTAGAGCAGAAGATGGAAGATGCTGGGTTCTTCAATGCAGGTGGGCTTTCTCTGACCAAGGTGATGAACAGCATCATGGTGAGTAGATCATTATGGATAGTTCTAGTTGACCTTTATTTTATTGGAAATAAAATACTATTTATTTTTATTTATTTATTTATTTTAGTGTTTTTTCCGAAGCTGGAAACAGGGAGGCAGTCAGACAGACTCCCGCATGCGCCTGACTGGGATCCACCCGACATGCCCACCAGGGGGCGATGCTCTGCCCATCTTAGGGCGTCCGCAATCAGAGCCATTCTAGCGCCTGAGGCAGAGGCCACAGAGCCATCCTCAGCACCCGGGCAAACTTTGCTCCAGTGGAGCCTCGGCTGAGGGAGGGGAAGAGAGAGAGAGGAAGGAAAGGGGAAGGGGTGGAGAAGCAGATGGGCGCCTCTCCTGTGTGCCCTGGCCAGGAATCGAACCTGGGACTCCTGCACGCCAGGCCGACGCTCTACCACTGAGCCAACCGGCCAGGGCCTAAAATACTATTTTTAATAGTGTTATTACCTCAACATCACTAATCATTAGAGAAATGCAAATTAAAACCACAATGAGATATCATCTCACACCAGTTAGAATGGCGCTCATCAACAAAACAACACAGAATATGTGCTGGTGAGGATGTGGAGAAAAGGGAACCCTCCTGCACTGCTGGTGGGAATACAGACTGGTAAAGCCACTGTGGAAAACAGTATGGAGATTCCTCAAGAAATTAAAAATCAAACTGCCTTTTGACCCAGCTATACCACTTTTAGGAATATACCCCAAGAACACCATAGCACTGTTTGAAAAGAAGAAATGCACCCCCATGTTTATGGCAGCAATGTTCACAAGAGCGAAGATCTGGAAACAGCTCAAGAGTCCGTCAGTGGACGAGTGGATAAAAAAGCTTTGGTACATATATACTATGGAATACTACTCAGCCATAAGAAATGATGACATCGGATCATTTACAACAACATGGATGGACCTTGATAACATTATACTGAATGAAATAAGTAAATCAGAAAAAACTAAGAACTATATGATTCCATACATAGGTGGGACATAAAAATGAGACTCAGAGACATGGACAAGTGTGTGGGGGTTATGGGGAGGGGGGAGGAGAGGGAGGGGGTTAGGGGAGAGGAGGGACACAAAGAAAACCAGTTAAAAGGTGACGGAAGACAATTGGACTTTGGGTGATGGGAATGCAGCATAATCAAACGTCAAAATAACCTAGAGATGTTTTCTCTGAACATATGTACCTTTATTTATCAATGTCACCCCACTAAAATTAATAAAAAAATAGTGTTATTACTACTTTTAAAATTTTTATTTAGCCCTGGCCAGTTGGCTCAGTGGTAGAGTGTTGGTCCGGCATGTGGACGTCTTGGGTTCGGTTCCTGGTCAGGGCACACAGGAGAAGCAACCCTCTGCTTCTTCACCCTCCCCCCACTTTTCTCTCTCTCTCTCTCTCTCTCTCTCTCTCTCTCTCTCCTTCTCCTGAAGCCATGGCTCGATTGGTTTGAGCACATTGGTCCCAGGCACTGAAGATGGCTCCATGGAACCTCTGTGTCAGACACTAAAACTAGCTTGGTTGCAAGCATGACCCCAGATGGGCAGAGCATTGGCTCCAGACAGGGCTTGCCAGGTGGATCCCGGTCAGGTCGCATGTGGGAGTCTATTTCCCCTCCACTCACTTGAAAAAAAAAACAAAGAATTTTTTATTTAGAAAATTAAATCGATTTTAAAAAAAATATTATTCCATTGGAAAATGGGCCCAAGTAAGATGCATGAAGCTGGAGCTACTCCTGTTGTGAAAAGCCTAGTTAAGAAGAGTGGTGGTGCTGACCCACCCTACGTGATGTAAATGTTGATGTATCCTCCTTGGCTGGCAGTGGGAAGCTGGACCATGTTCTGAGTAAAGGAAACACTTGTGTCACTTGCTCGGAAGGAGTGGGTGGAGGAACACTCAATCTTGTCATTAAGCAAAAAGCTATCTTTCTAGTCTCTGAGAATATTTTACTTACAGGGCCTTGGGATTCCCAAAGAGAGAAAAAGGATTAATGCTAGTTGTTCAAGGCCCAACAATCCTTGGTACTTCTTAGGTACCTCTTTGAAAGTGAGACTGAAGTGAGTTAAGTGGCTTGTACTCATTGCACAATGTTGAGTGAAAATTCAGAATATGAAATATTATCTATGATGGGGCAGTAAATAGTCAAAAACTGAATATGCATGAAGGGTTAGGGCTAGAAAATGATATGGGAGAAATGAAAATAGTAGATTTGGTTTTGAAATGGAATTGGTGTCAGTTTTGGTTTTCTTTCTCTTATTTCAGTACAGAAACTCTAACAAGGTACTAATATTAAATATATACTTTTTACAAAACAAAATAAAAAATTGCTGATTTTGCGGCCTGGGGTATTTCTGTTGTTTCTTGAATATCAGTAATGCCCATGATTTAAGCTGCTGTTATACCAGGGAAGATGGGCTTGTGTGGAGACCTGTGATTAGTTGCCCTTACAATATAAAATAATGGCTGGACCAGTCCTTTAAAAAATTACAAAATGCTCTACAAATGTAAGGTGGACAAGTCAATTTCCTTACCTATAATAAAAAGATTGGAGTTAAGTTTCAATTCAATGATACCTGACAAGTGCTTTGCTATAGAGTGCAAAATATGACTCAAATGAAGATTACCTTCTTATCAGGACTGTGTAAAACAGCTGAGGGAACTTAAATACAGTTCTAAACACTCCACAGGACTATGAGGTCTTAACATATGTTACTCAGGGACTCCATCAATCTCTCTGGTTTCTCTCTCCATCTTTCAGTCTTGTTCTGTCTCTGACTCTCTATGTCTGTCTGTATGCCTTAAATATGTGTGTGTGTGTCTCCCTCTGCCTCTCTGTCTGTCTCCCTCAGTCTGTTTCTCTTATACCCTCTCTCCCACCTCTCTCTCACACAGCCCCTCAGAAAAATGACAAAACGCTCTTTTGGAGGGAATACTCCTCCAGGTTCATCTAGTCATAAAATCCATTTCCTTCCAAGTTCGCAAGTGTTTGATGATTTCCTACTCTAAGCTGGGACAAGGTTGTGAGCAGGGCCTTATTTCGTTTTAGGGTTCCACAAAAATGTCTGAGATAGCTCCAAAGTATGAAAAGTAAAAGCTCAAAACCAAATGCAAAATTTTCTCAATTAATCAACAACTCTACTGAATTTAACCTACTGGTGAAAAATTTCCCCCCTACTTTGCAGACATAAAATTATATATAAAGTATATACAACAAATGAGGAAGTGGGTGCATCTTAATACGTTTTAAATGACATGGTTAGGTGCTTCAGGGCTTAGGGAGATCTCGGAGAGGGAAAGAATAAAATTATCAAGTGTTGGGCAAATGACTTTGTAAAATTTGTATTTTTTGAGTTTGCTCACTTCTATTGTTAGAAAATGGCGCTGGGCAGCCATGTGTGTGCTTGCCCTCAGAGCAGGGCAGTGGATTGCAAATTGTAGGTTGTATTCCTGCTTGGGAGGAGCCATTGTTTTGTTCATGTTTGCTGGAGGAGAGGTTTTTGCACCAGGAAGTTCTGAAAAGGAGAGAAGAAGGAGAAGAGGCAGAAAGGAGCTGGCAGTGTTGGCAGAGTGAGTGCAGAGAGAATGCAGACTGCTGAAGAGAGAAGCCATGTTGGCAGGGAAAGAGAGAGAAGCCGTGTCTGCGGAGTGACAGCAGAGAGAATGCAGGGTGCTGAAGGAGAAGCCATGTTATGCAGGGAGAGCAGAGAGAATGCAGAGTGCTGATGGAGAAGCCAGTTTGTGCAGAGAGAAGAAGGTGTGCAAATGGGGAACCAGAGGTGAGGGGCTTTTTGAGCTCCACTAAGACTGGTGGCACCTTTGATTCTAGGAGAAACCGGAGGAGATTCTCCTGGTTGTGGAACTGGAGAATATGTCAGTGGCTTTGGGAGCCCTGTGTGTTTGCTCAATGGTTGTTGCAAGACTTTAATAAAGGAATGGCCCACCGTTTTTCGACTCCTTTGTTTTTTTACCTGTTTATCTGAATTCAATGAGAACTTGCATGTGCATGGCTGCAACTGGTCATATACCAAAAAATCAGTTTTTCTATTTTATTAGTTTTCTTATAGCTTAAGACACAAGCGATGGTTTTATAGGCAACTATTGCAATATGCACTGGGTTGAAGTAGATGGGCTAGAAAATTAGTACCTGGCTTTCCTGATGCAACTGCTGAAACAGCTCTATATAGAAAAAGCCCACTAACCTATTTTGGAAATTTTGAACTAATTTCTTTTCCTTTTCTTGTGTTTTAAAATTCTCCCTGGCTAGCCCTTTTTGCAAAGACAGAGCCAAAGCATTGATGAACTATTTGCTGAAGTGGAAATGCAGCAAAACCAATTGCAGAAATGAGATGCCCTCATTAAAAAACTACAATAAAAGGTTGGTGCCTCTTACTGCCTTTAGTAATTTGTTAGCATCAGACTTTTGATTCCAACAGAAATTCAAATGCCTATTAACATCACCAATATCTTACAGTTATCTGGTGTCTTTTACTCAGGTATTTCAAAGAAAACTGCACATCTAGAATATTATTATTTAATTTTTATTTATTTATTTTTATTTTAGTGAGAGGAGGGGTGGTAGAAACAGACTCCTGAATGCACCCTGACCAGGATCTACCCAGCAAACCCACTAGGGGGGCGATGCTCTGCTCATCTGGGGCCCTTGTTTCGTTGCAACTGGAGCCATTTTTTAGGGCCTGAGGCTGAGGCCATAGAGCCATCCTCAGTGCTTGGGGCCAACTTGCTTCAATTGAGCCATGGCTACAGGAGGAGAAAAGAAAAGAGAGAAACAGAGAGAGAAGCGAGGGGGAGGGAGTAGAGAAACAGATAGTCACTTCTCCTTGTGCCACGGCTGGGAATCCAACCCAGGACATCCACATGCAGGGCTGATGCTCTACCAGTAAGCCAACCAGTCAGGCTAGAAATATTATTTTAAGGTATTTATGCAAGGGGAGCAGCTGAGGAGGTAGTTTTATTTATCATTCACATCCACTGCTAGGAAAATGTATTTTAAATGCAATAATAAAAATAGCTAATGTTATTTAATTCTTATCATGTACAGGCACTTTTGTAATAGTAGCTAGGGCAGGTACTTCTAGTAGTCTCATTAGGTAGATAATCAAATTGAGGCATAGAGAGGATGCATACAAGGTAACACAGCTAGCACAGTGCAATTCAAATCTGGGTGATCTGAAGCTAATTACTAGATCCAGTGCCCATAACCATTGCTACTTCTAAGAACAACAGTAAACAGTACCTTTGGTCAACAATCAGAATCACCAGAATATCATTGTAATGTGCTCTTTTACTGTATTATTTATAAGAGCTAAAGAATGTTTTCCCAAACAAACTAAATTTTTTAAAGGTTTGAAATAACATAGTTAACTTAGAAGGTGAGAATAACTACTGTCTTTTAGTGTTAGATAGAGGTTTTTATGTTTTAAATATAACAAGAGCAAATGAAGTTACAAATCTTAGATCTATCTCAAAGTTTGGTATATTCTGGAATTAACTAAGAACCCTATAAGTGGAAGCATGCACGGTAAGTGTGTGCTTGTGCAGAGCCTAGAGTTAGCCCCTCCGACCAGGGAGGAGGATCAACAGCATCAATCAGCCATGGCCAGTGAAGATGCACCATTGACTTGCTTAATCACAACCTGCATTTTCACAACATCCCAGGTGATTTAAATGCACATTCAAGTTCTTGATCCAAATATACTAGTCTGTTTTTAATTTGGTGGATCTATGGATCTTGTAGTTTATTGTGTTTACTTTTTTTGCTTGGCTGCTAGGAAGCTCAAAGTCAAATTTGCAACTGACCTTTTAAGGAACTGTCAAGGACCTTAAGATGTATTCTGTATATTAATTAACCTTATCCAAGTTTTAGATTGATTTTCCTCTCTTTATTTTCCTTTCACCTAGAAATTTTATACCTTGTTTTACAATCTCCATAAGCTGCCTCAGATACCTTTTAGAATGGGAAGGTTTATAAAAATGCATAAAAATAAAACACTTGCTATATTTTGTCTTGTCATTCCATGGTCTAATGCCATGATTTGTGTTTATTCCCATTTCTAATGCTCTGGGTTAAATCAAAGCACAAACTCACAAAGAAACCAGTGAAAAGTGGAAATGGAAAGAAAACCCCTGGTGTGTAGGGTGAAGAGAACATTCCCTCTTAAAAAATCAGAGCAAGAAAAACAGAGCATGAACCCTCTTCTAGGACACAAGTCAGTCCACACAAGGCTGCCTGCCCTGGGAAAGAACACAAGATTAGAAAGAGGCACTGGGGGTGCTGTCACAAGTAGCCGTTTGCCCTTTAGTAACCTCTGGGCTCTGTGGGCGAGGCTGCCATGTTTTGTGTAAATGCTGGTACTGTATTGTGAACACGGGTACCTCTATCCCGCCCCTACAAAAAACAAATGCAGTTAAGAAGCCAGAGACAAAATGTTACCGAATTGTTTAGAAACACTACAACAGATGACCCAATATTCTCTCTCTATAGTCATGTTATGTTTTTAAAAATGCACTTGAAAACAGATGTCAAATGAGAGCAAGAAAAACAAATAGAAAACCAGCAAACTCTTACTTGTTATTATATCACTTTGAAAGATTTCGAAGGGAAAAATAATCCCTTTTTTATTTCAATTGAGGAACTACAAGTTGAACATCAGATGGTATCTTTATATTGAACAACTATTATAACTACTAATAATTTGTTTTCAAACTGGGACTAAATGCTCACATATCCTATATTTGCACAGTACCTTTTCTATTATATTAATTCCCATCCCTTCTTTTTATGAGACAGATGAAAGTTCCTCTTAGGAAAGGGCTTGGAAAACCAGCACTCCTGTTAAATTAAACTGGACCTCACGCTGGGGCAAGGAAATGTTCCCTTTTAGAAACAGGTCAAAGCACCTGATTTCTCCTTAAAACCCACTCACTTGTTTAAGAAAGTCCAACTACTTTTCAATAGCAAAAGATTCAAAAGGAAAGCTGGGTTATTTACCATCTTAGGTCATACAGGATCAGAGTCCCATTGAAAAGAATCACAAATACACAAACATTTGAAACCTGTTGGGGAAAACTGACTACTTTAAGAAAAATAAATAAATCTCTAACTTTGCTTAAAAACTTATTTTTTTAATACTATACTTTCTTGACCACTATGCTGTACACCTGAAACTAATACAAACTAATACTGAATGTAAATTGTAATTGAAAATAGAAATTCAACCAGATGGTTGAACTGGAATTTTATGAATGAAGATATCAATGTTACTAAATATTCTTTTGAAACATTGCTTAGCAGATTTAATGTATTAAGTGGTTTGTATATCATTCACTCCCACCTTAGTATGAATTAATCTACTCAGTTCCGTTCCTTCTTACAGAAAGGATGGACTTCTGGCCTGTAGCTGTGAGTGGAAAAAGGGGATAAAAAGGAGGATGGGTCCTGGCCTGGGGAAGATTGAGATGCTTAGGGTATATCAAGGAGAGGGACAAAACAAGGGGGTGAGAAGGTACTCAAATCCAGATAGTTTCATATTCCATATTTTTTTTTTCTAAAATGTTAAAAAACTTGACACTGAAATCAAAAGGTTCCTTGGATAACTGTCTTTATTCCAACTCCCAGCTATCCCCATGGAACCCATGATGTGGTTTTAGGGTCTAAGTTATCTGAATATTCCTGTGATTCCCACATAAAGGGGCTCAGAATTTGTTAAATAGATCGAGCTTGGTATATTAGGACCCTATTTTCAGTGGAGTTTTTTTTTATTATGGCTAGACAATATTTAATGGGAATGTATTTTATTCTCTATGGCCAAAGACTGGAATTAATTTAGCAATATGCATTTTAGCATCCTGCAGAACTTACCCTTCTATAGCTACATTTCCTATTTCACCCAAAGGACTTTCTATAGACTTTATTTATATATACAGATTCACAGATGCTTGGGAGGGGAATACGTTCTGGAGTGGTGGGGGGTGGGGTGGGTAAGGTGCTGGGGTGCTGTGCAAGGGGATAAATAATCCCATTCCTTAGTATGCACATTTAGGGTTTCCCCCTACTACTTTGAATCTAAGAAAATTTGGGGAATCTGCTTTAACCTAGGTGAAAAAAAATTTCCCCCTAAACGGAGACTTGTTTCTTTGGAGTACGGGTTAGGGAGGGGTAGATGTAGGCTCATTTTTCACCAGTGAGAATCTGTCAAGAAGCAATTATTTTTCTATTAGAAAGTGAAATATTGCAGATTTCCTAGAAATATACCAGGCCGACTACTAAACTCTCAGTAGAAAGCCTTGTCTTCAGCATCCACAGAGGTAATCCGCCTTCCTTGACTCACCCTCCTACCTCCCCTTACTCCTTCAAATTCAAACAACTGGAGCACCCATACTTTTTGTAGCTTGGTTAAGAACTGTGGTTGTGGCTTCTGAGATGGCTTCCAAGGATCCCACCTCCTGATACTCGTAGGTTACGGAAGGACTCTGACCTCTATCCTCTCTCTGAAGAAGGCAATTGCCATGTTATGAACTGCCCTATGCAGAGACTAATACAGCAAGGAATTCAAGGATGCCTCTTGCCAACAGCTAGCGAAGAACTAAGGCCCTCAGCCCAACAGTCCAAAAGGAACTGAATCTTCTCAACACCACAGAATGAGCCTGACAGCAACCCCTCCCCTAGTTGACCCTTAGGGTAATCACTGCCTTAGCTGATGGCCTGGCTGTGGCCTTTTCAGAGTCAGAGGCACCTGGCTAAGCCACACCACAGAAACTGAGATAATAACTGTTTGTTGTTTTAAGCTGCAGAGGTTTTTGTTATACAGCCATAGATAACTAACACAAGTGCATACACTTAAGAAAGTATGTGTCAGATATTCAGTGATATTTGAATGTGTAATTTCTTTAAAAAAAAAAAAAAGGCTTTACCTAGTAAAATTTCTTCCTCTTAATTGACTCTCAGGGTTATTCTCCTGGGCTGAGGAATACAACACAATGTCTACCTATATAGAACAATAGTCTTAATATCAAAATAGACTCTTTGGAGTGAATCCAATCATTAACTAGTTTTAAAGTTGAGGATTTTAAAAAACATAAATAATTTGGGCGATTTCTATTTTTAGAAATTAACCAAATTAACTAATATCTCTTAAAGAGACTGTGATGGATATTAATAATAAAAGAATGCTAATAAGTACCTAGCACAAATAGCTTTCCTTTTTCCCTAAGACAACAAATTTTAAAAATTTAATAATATATTTAATTTAACTTAAAATATCCAACCTACCATTATTTTAACATACAATCATGATAAAATTATTAATGCAATATTGCATTTTTTTTTTAAAAACAAAGCCTTCAAAATGTAGGATGTCTTTTATACTTATAGTATAAATATTCATATGCTAACTCTTACCAGATATAATTGTTCTGTTTAAATTTCATAAAACTTAGTTAAAAAGTCCATTTATTTACTTAAGTTGTTCCAAACACACTAAAATTTTTTTCAATAAGCAAATTGGACACCAAATAATAATTCAAATTCATTCCCTTAGTCACACTAACCATATTTCAATGGCTATACTATTGGATACTACAGGGTTAGAGCTTCACTTCTAATTGACCCTCCAATAGGTAGAAAACCTAGGCTTCTCTATAAACCCATGTTCCTCCCCTCCACCCCACTATCCACCCCACTCTCCACATTTACTGTGCAGGTCAGGAAATAGGGATACCCTGTAAATTCATTACACAGGTGTTAATAGGCTAAAAGAGCAAAAGGGAACACTGAGACAGTAACAGGAAACAGCTACCACCGTTGGAACTGAGGGAAAATAAAGGAAAGATGTAGAATCCTCAGAAACTTTTAGCTTGGAATGTAAGGCCCGTCCAGGTGGCGCTCAGATTTCTGCTGCTCTGACTCAGGGGGAGCCTGTGGACGCTGGCCCGGGGGTGCCACAAGAAGCTGGGCGCTGAGCCCCGCCCCCAGCTAGAGTGACCCGGAGTAACAGGACAAACAGGAAGGAAGTGTTTTTACTTCCTGCTTTCTTCCAATCTCACTTTCTGGCTTGCACTGTCAGGAGCTGATGGGAAGCTAGTGTGTAGAATTCCATCTTTAGAGTGGAGAGGATAAGCAGGTGAAGAAGAACTAGCAGGAGCAGCCTGTAACTTCACCAGGGTGGCTTCTTCAGTTCAACCAGAGGGCCCCGGCTGTGGTTTTGCCATTGGTTTTTTGCATTCGGTGGTACCCAGTGAGAGCCTTTTGGAAAAAGGACTTCCTGGGTTCACCTGAGTTTTTTTTCTTTTTTATTGAATTTATTGGGGTGATATTGGTTAATAAAATTATACAGGTTTCAGTTGTGCAATTCTATAATACATCATCTGTATATTGTGTTATGTGTAAAACAATACATTTTTTTCCTTTTTTGAGAGAAAAAGGGAGAGATAGACAGGAACACTGAGCTACTCCTGTATGTGCCCAGACTGGGAAATCGAACCAGCAATCTCCATATTCTGGGAGGATGCTCCAATCGAATGAGCTATCCAACCAGAGCTTAACTTCTTTTTATTTCTTGTTTCAGAGAGACAGAGAGAGGAAGGGAGAGGGGGGAGGGGGAAAGGAAGCATTCATCTGTTGTTCCACTCAGTCGTGCACTCATTGGTTGCTTCCCATGTGTGCCCTGACCAGGGATTGAACCCTTAACCTTGTCGTTTGAGGACGACACTCTTAACTGACTGAGCTAACCAGTCAGGGCCTAAAACAATACATTTCTAACAAAATTATCCTCCAAGTAAAAACAAAACATACATTTCAATATTCAGTTTTGTAAAAGAACAAAAATTTAAGTTGAATGATATTGTTTCAATGCTATATCTGGATAGGTCAGCGTATTTTAAGAGACCACTACTCAGAATTGTCAGTGGATGACTAACATGAACCAACCTGCATGTTCTTTTATGGGAGAAAGGGAGCACATTTTTTCCAGGCATTGCAAATAGTTTCCTAAAACAAATCTGCCAGCTAAAAAAAACACACACACATACCAGAAAATGTGCAATTTTGCAGTTGCTGAAGCTGACTTTGCTTTTCTTTTGGTTTGAGGCAGAGCCTTTACCAGTCCTCTATTCATTAAAAATAAAAAATAAAATCAACAACCAAAAAAACAAAAACAGCCAATGAATAAATCAATACTATTCATTAAAATGCTTGCTTGATCTTTCCTGACATGTTTAATATTGTTAGCTGCTTCGTTTTGGGTTGGAGAAGAAAGTATTAGGATTGGAGGCAACAGCAGGCTTACCAAGAATAAACAGTCCAGATGCCCCCACATCTCTAGAAACATACACCTGCTTTGGTACTTGGAGAGAGAGAAGGCTTGTCTGGATCTTGGAGATGGTTTCAAAATATTGTAGGGAGGAGCACTGAGGAGCAAAACTGTTATCATTTTTCTTTCTCACAAAGTAAGGACAGACTTACTTTGATGTTTGTTCACTAATTTGATGTTTGTTCTCCAAAGGGGAAGCAGCTACTGATCAATTCCTTCACCCACGGGTTGGGTGGTCCTAAGAGTGAAAGAAAAGCTGCTGGAGGGAAATGCACCATCTCCCTTCTCTAGCCCTCTCCCCAGGAAGAATATCTCATTCACGTTATGAAAGCATTACGATACATCTGAGTGTCCTGGATGGTGTGAACATTGGCAGCATTCAGTTCAACATCTATGAAATAAAAGTCTTTGTCACCAGTAAATGTAAAGGCCAGTCACGCAGGAAGACAACAGAATTTTGAGCTTGAGGTGAGTCAAGCTTAAGGATCACAGGGAGCTTTCCACAGAGCTGGGCGGAGGGGAGGCCACGTTCTCACCTTGACAATAAGGAGAGTGAAAGGAAGGACCAACAAGCTTAGAAGATGTGTATTAGAGGGGGAAAGGAATAGAATAAAATTAACTGAAGAAGGATTCCCATGTTCCTTCTCTGGGAGGAAAAGTCACCCAATCCTGAGGTGGAAAATGTGTGAGAATTCTAAGGTGTCTGAGTTTGACACCTTTTTTATTTTCTCAAATGTGGGATACTGTACATAGCATATCTATGCATGTCAACTTTGCCTGGACATAACAGAAATGTAAGTCTACTAATAAGATAAGGAAACTGGTCTGCTTCCTATCTGTGAACCCACGAAGGGAATTTTGATAGGAGAGAAAATACCGCCCGTATCACCCCCATCAATCAAGTAGATTAATACAAAAGGAACAGCAGGCTTGGTGTGAAAGACTAACTCTAGGAAATGTTGAGAAATGATGTTCTTATTGCTAAATGCATAATTTTTAGCTTAGGCATGAAGATATTTAAAAATGATTAAAATTAGCCACTAAGTTGAGTTCCTCTACTTTCATTCCTTATTAAATCATAACATTTCCTGAGGTCGCCGGTTCGAAACCCTGGGCTTGCCTGGTCAAGGCACATATGGGAGTTGATGCTTCCAGTTCCTCCCCCCTTCTCTCTCTCTGTCTCTCTCCTCTCTAAAAAATGAATAAATAAAGTAAAAATAAATCATAATATTTCTATTTCCACACTATTACATGGATCTCAGTTTACATTTTGAAGGTTGTCAGACAAAGAACATAAAACAAATGAGGTGGAACTATAAAGTTTTGTAAATTTTATAACCTTTTTGGTGTTTAGGCCAGTGAACAAATGTAATTCATTTATAATGACTAAAAATACATGACAGCCAATTGATTAACCAGGTTTTAAAAAAAAATTACCTTATTACATTATCAAAACTCAGTTCTTTCCTACTCGTAGCTCTATTTTACTTTGTGCTGTGCGGCTAGCCTGCATTGCCTCCACCCAAACCCACTTTTCCCCTGGGAAGACCATGTAGGTAGGTGACACAGCATCTAAATTTCCCCCAGAGCATCCTGACCTCTGCTGAGAGGGGCCAAAGGCAGCCTGTCTGAGGCCTTAAAACCACAGGATATCCATTAACAGGGTGCTGTTAAAATACCTCTGCTTTAGTGATGGCCAAACACTTCATGGGAGCAGTGGATGAATACACATCTTCGAGCTACCACTAACATACACAGGAAAGACAGAAGGAGCTAAGGATGAAAAAGCTAAAAAGTAGAAAAGATTTTTACTCCCTAAATGGCAAAAGAAATAAGAGGGAACAATTCCCCAAAGGATACCCTGTCAGAAGACAAGCCACTTCAAGGAACTAATTTTCAAAAAATAATTAAAAAACGAACAGAAGCATAGAAATCAAAGAAAGAAGGCTTTTTGGATTGTAGGAGGCTCATTCCTCATCATAATCAAAAGCAAGCCCAGATTTGCCTTAGTATCATCACCATTTCTATTGCTTCTGTCCCCAGCGCCTTATATTTATATTCCAAAACCCACGAAGAAACAGGACGTTTCAATGAACCTAAATGCTGAATTCTATGTGAATGCTCTATGACATTTGCCATCATTAAATGGAGAGAGCAGGATTTTTTGTCAGGATAGGCAGTAACACTCCAGCATAGTGGACTCAAAATGAGTGAGTATAACGTGAGGCTGTGACTTGTGGAATCAGTGAGGTCACAGACCCTCTTTAACACTATTTCATTACTGCCTCACACACATTCTTTTAGTTCCGTATGTGAATCAGGATTGGTCAATGTGTAAATATGTGTTGTGAACAACTCCCCCCAAAACTGAGATTTTACTCTTTCTCTACATCACAGGGTACAGATCTTAATCCTGATCCCCAAGAGAGCTTCCAAAAAGCTCCAGATTTCTAAGGTCATGACTTACTAATGAAAGAAGGCAGAAGTTGACAGGTGAAAATAAAATGTTTTGCAAAACAATGGCACCAGCGATTCTTGGGACACTGGAACAATTCTCAGTGTTTTGTTTTGTTTTTTCTTGCTCTACACTTCAAAGGCAAAAAAGTGAGATGTGTGTTTTCTTTTAATACAATCACAACTCCTTTGTAAAAGGAAAGAGCAGATTGTGTCTGAATCTAGAAAATGAGCAAATTGTGCCCTCAAGTGGCTGAAACCATAGCTTTGCAAAACCTGCAACTGTTGCTAAGTAGTCTTAGGTAACTTGCTTCTGAATTTTTTCATTTTCCTAGAAAAAAAGGAAAGCAACACAGCTTTGGAGCAGGCATCAGGTAAGTGGGGAGTGTGTTCCTGATTTATTACTGAGACCAACTTGCCACAGCAAAGTTAAGTACAAGGACATAATTATCTAGATAATTCAGGAAACAAGAATCACTTTGCCTTTGTCTCCATTAGTTGGCTAATTCAAATGTTTTGATTTTGCCTGGGCTGTGCTGCTGTTCTTAAATTAAGTGTTTGTTCATAATAAGCTTTGCGTTCTACAAGCAACTACATGCTAAGTTTAGTAAAATCAAGGACTGGGCTTTAGCACTGTCTTATACAGTGTGTCCGTAAAATCATGGTGCACTTTTGACTGGTCACAGGAAAGCAACAACGGATGAAAGAAATGTGAAATCTGCACCAAATAAAAGGAAAACTCTCCCAGTTTCATACCTATTCAGTGCAGTTTGATGTGGGCTCATGCACAGATTTTTTATGGCTCCTTAGGTAGCTATCCCATATAGCGTCTACAGACTCGTCACTGACTGATGGCCTACCAGAACGGGGTTTCTCCACCAAACTGCCGGTTTCCTTCAACTGCTTATCCCACCGAGTAATGTTATTCCTATGTGGTGGCGCTTCGTTATAAACGCGCCGATATTCACGTTGCACTTTGGTCACGGGTTCAAACTTAGCGAGCCACAGAATACACTGAACTTTCCTCTGTACCGTCCACATCTCGACTGGCATGGCCATGGGCTGCTCCACTGTATACACAGTGTTACGTCATCACCTGCACATGCGCACATGCTGCCACATCATCCTACAGAAACTGGGAGGGTTTTCCTTTTATTTGGTGCAGATTTCACATTTCTATCGTCTTTTGTTGCTTTCCTGTGACTGGTCAAAAGTGCACCATGACTTTTTGGACACACTGTATTTAAGGCCGAGTTCTTTTTTTTTTTTTTTTTTTCCATTTTTCTGAAGCTGGAAACGGGGAGAGACAGTCAGACAGACTCCCGCATGCGCCCGACCGGGATCCACCCGGCACGCCCACCATGGGGCGACGCTCTGCCCACCAGGGGGCGATGCTCTGCCCATCCTGGGCGTCGCCATATTGCGACCAGAGCCACTCTAGCGCCTGGGGCAGAGGCCACAGAGCCATCCCCAGCGCCCGGGCCATCTTTTGCTCCAATGGAGCCTTGGCTGCGGGAGGGGAAGAGAGAGACAGAGAGGAAATTGCGGCGGAGGGGTGGAGAAGCAAATGGGCGCTTCTCCTGTGTGCCCTGGCCGGGAATCGAACCCGGGTCCTCCACACGCTAGGCCGACGCTCTACCACTGAGCCAACCGGCCAGGGCTAAGGCCGAGTTCTTTAAAGGGTGAACAGCAAGAATTTATCCAACAAATATGCTACACACATGTGAAAGAATCTCTAAGATTTTGCATTATAACCTCAGTTGTAATGTCAGAAGATTGGAAACACCTTACTTAGATGCTCGTCAGCATGGGTTAAATATATCATGCTACTTCCATATCATGAAAGTCAGTGCAGCCGTAAAAAAAAGCATGAGACAGTTCTATGTATTCACGTGAAAGTGCTCTCCATAATGTAGTGTCCAATGAAAAATCAAGGTGCAGAGCACTGTGGCAATTGTGCTACATTTGCATTATGAAAGGAAAACATATAGGGTTACAATGGCTTGTACATACATAGGTTATTTCTGGAAGGATACACATGAAATTGATTTTAAAAGATGTCTGTTTCCAATTGTCAAAAATAGGATTGAGCTGTGGAATTTACATGACTTTCATCTGTTTTGTGCCAGTGTTTAGAATAGGCCCTGGCACATTGTATACATGGAATAATATTTGTGCAATAAATAAATGAATAAAATCAAACTATGTATATATATTTTTACTTAAAAATTTTTTTTTGAAGTTAAATTTAATGTGAGAACATTGATCAATAAGAGTACATGGGTTTCAGGTGAATATCTCCATGGCATTTGAACTATTGATTGTTTTGTGTGCCCATCACCCAAAGTCAAATTATTTTCTATCACTGTATGTTTGTCCCTCTTTACTACCCTCTCTCCACCCCCTCCCCCGGTAACCACTTCACTTTTATCTATGTCTATGACTCTCAGTTTTATATCCCACCTATATGTGAAATCATATACAGTAGTTCTTAGCTTTTTCTGATTTATTTATTTCACTTAATGTAATGTTCTCAAGGTCCATCCATGCATCCATGTTGTTGTAAATGGCAATATGCCATCATTTCTTATGGCTGAGTAGTATCCCATTGCATATATTTACCATATTATGTATATGTACTTAGAAAGGATGACTCCAAGAATCTGATGGCTGGAGGTCAAGATGGGAGAGAGAATTTTCACTCTGCATTTTTGTACTTGAATAATTTTGAACCATTAGAATAAACTACCTTATCCAAAATAAACTTCAAACAACTAAAGAAACAAGTAAAAATGGGAAGTTATTATTTTGATAGTTATTTAAGTAAGGCATTCTTTTGATAGTGATTTAGGTCCGGGCTAAACACATCAGAAACTACCGATCATTAATTAGTAATAACACTGGAGTACTTAGAGCATCTGCAGAGATTTACGTCATTAAAAACTGACCTCATGTGAAGAGGTTTCCTGCTGTTAAAGATTTTTTTTTTTTAAGTGAGAGAGAAAGACAGGAAGGGAGAGAGATGAGAAGCATTGACTCCTAGTTGTGGCACCTTAGTTGTTCATTGATTGTTTTCTCATATGTACCTTGACTGGGGGATTCCAGCTTAGTCAGTGAACCCTTGCTCAAGCCAGTGACCTTGGGCTCAAGTGAGCAACCATGGGATCCTGTCTATGTTCCACACTCAAGCCAGTGACCCCGGACTTAAGTTGGTAAGCCTGCACTCAAACCGGAGACCTCGAGATTTCGAATCTGGGTCCTTAGCATCCTAGGCCAACACTTGATCCACTGTGCCACTACTTGGTCAGGTTGTTATAGATTCTTGATAGACAAGTACTTGCTCTTGGCCAAATCCATCTCACCTGATCTCTCTGCACACTGTGGGATTGCTTCTCAAGTCAGGTGGATGAAGTTGATGGCCCTCGCCTCTGAGTTTCCAGTGGCTGAAGTCACTGTGGGCCTTTGGGTGACTCACTCCATGGATTAGAACAGCTTATTGAGAGGAACTCCATTAAAGGGAGGGGGAGGCTTTGATTCCTAAAGGAGGCCCAAGGCCCCACCGCAGACCTCCTGAAAAGGAGTCTCCAGGTGGGTAAGCCTCCAAGATGAACATTAGTATTTTTATAAAGCTCTACAATAGACTCTGAGGCACAGCCACCTTTGCCCCATCCTACTCCTTCACCCACAGCAGTGAGAGGATCCAGTCTGGACATAGAGCCAACTGGGCTCAGATTTGGAATCCATTTCCTTGGACAAAATAGAGTCCCTCTCAAGGAGAGCTTCCATTCCCTACGTCCCAACTCCTCCCTAACCATCTCATCCAGAATCATTTCTGGTTCATTCCTTTCCTTAGAAACCCTATTCTTTCCATTACAACTTCCAGGCATTTATTCAGGATTGGCTTGCACGCTTATTCCTGCCATTCTTTCTGCCGCTGTAGGATGCAAATCTGGTCGCATTCCTCAGAACTCCACTGTGACACGGGAGGCACCTCCCTATTAGGCCAGTTATCAGGCACGCTCTGAGAATGGAGACTTCTGGTCTGAGAACATTTGGCTGAATAGGAGGAGGTCTGAAAACAGCTAATTATCCATCAAAGAAATCGTGTTCTAACTGATAGGCTTGTTCTCGACAAGCACAGTCCTCAACAGCAAGTCTGATAATTGAATAAAAAGACCTCAGAGGCTCTTGGGGGCTGGGGTGAGAAATGAAAACATGCTTTATGTGGCTTTGCCTAATGTAATCACCAGTTAAAGGGATGGCAAGGAGCTTAACAAGCTCATTACAACCTCAGCGTCTGTGATCTCTGCAGCAACCACAGGATAAGATACCCGTCAAGGTCTCCCTAGGCCTTGGCCCCCGCCTGTGCTGTTTTCATTCTGCCCCCACCAGAAGGCAGCTGGTGTCTCCATTACCAGCTGCGGGCCACATGGGAAGTAAGCCAGGAGTTGGTCCAAACGTGTTCCTGGGCTAACAACTATGTGTTTTCTTAATCTGGGTGTGGAGAAAGGAATGTTAAATTCAGATTTGGGTAATCCTATCTATCAACCTAATTTTTCCAGCTGTTCTGCTCTATTTTCAGAATTACTGTCCTCTGTGATTTCGCTAAAGCTCATTCCTGGGTCTGTTTCAGGGCACAGTTGTCTGGCTATGTGCCTCTCACCCACAGAGGTGACACACGGCACTGCAGAGATGCTGGCCATTCCTGGGATCAGCACTCTGGCTCTAGAAGTTCATCTCTTCCTTGAGAGAAGGTGTTTGTTTTATCAGTGATCAACCCTAGCTGGCATGTGAGGATGTGTCTGAGTTCAGCATAATAAGTGATTTAGATTGCTCCTTAAAGCAATAAGAATAAGATAGAGAGACACCAGCTCCAGCATCCACGGGGAATACAATGTGAATGGTGCTCACTATGGTCCAACATGGTGACCCTGACTGAGGGCACCAGAAGGGGTAGAAGAGGCACCTGAACAGGTAGGAGGATGGGGAGACTGAGGGCAGGAAGGCAATCTCAGCCTATCCTAAGCCAATTTTATTTGAGGTTCCATGGCAGCTGCTCCTTTAAGAGAGACAAAAGTCATCCGAGTTCTACTCAGTTGGTGTTAAATTGAAACTTCACCCATATTAGAATCCTATAATGTATGACTCTGGCCACCACTCACACTCAAGGCCAGACAACATCTACCATTAGATCCACGTAATGGTTCCTTCCATCCAAGGGAGCTCTGCAGTTTATATTAAAAGTATACAAATTTGAAACTTGAATCCTGGCTTGGTCACTGCAGGCCTCCCTTCATTGGTCAATAGATATATTATCCATAAGTTCTGGATAAATCAAATTTTTATAAGTCAAACCGTGTTTTATATTCATTAGGTGAATCCTAAATCAAACAGTTATCCATGAATTTATCTGCTCTGTAAATCTTAACTTTTGTTTGGCTTCCTTAAAGGGATATAGCTGTGCCAGGATTAGAGTCATGGAAATATGTAGCAATGTCAATGGGGAAAGTTACCCTACTCACCAAACCCTCAGAATAACTTGCAGAATTCAACTAAGTTGAAGGAAAATGTTACTAAATGAAAGAGAAACTGCTGTCCCTACTGAAATAATGCCTGTGGGAGACACAGACATTAGGCCATACCTGTTATTGATACCATAATGTAGATAAATTAAGAGACCCTTGATTGAAAAGAGACTTAGGTTTGCAGGCAGTAGAAAAGAGATGAGAGTGTAAGTTTTTTGAGACAGAGGGAGATGGCAAGGAACAAAAAGAAGGAAAAACGGATAGAAATGAGAATTCTAGGTCACCAAAGGCAAAATTAGTTAACGACCAATTTGACCTGGGGTTTATTTAGACCTGACTTGAATTTTCCCTTTCCATTTTGTGACATGGCAGTGGAGTTGTAGGAAAAGCAGAATCAGTCTAGGACTGGTTACTGTCAAGACCAACCTAAACCAAACTACTGGAAGCATGTGAGGACTGGAGAAGAAATAGTAAAAATTTAACAACAGCATGGAAGATTCATACAAGATGCTCTCTACATCCCTCGAAGTTTCATGTAGTAAGACTCTGAACCAAGTTGACTCTAACTCATGTTCCTTAAACAAGGTTCCTAAAATATGGTGGGCTGGGAGCTAAGAGAAAGTGCTGTGCCCCAACTGGACGGAAGCGTTTTCTTCAATCATTTCCAAGGGTAGCCTGATTTTTAATGAGGCGGCCTTGGCTTTTCTATAGTGTGCAGAACCGCTTAAAGAATATTCACTTGGCACTTGTGGGTTCACTTCTCATGAATCCAAGCTGGGCCCACAGTAATCGTTCAGGCTTGCTCTCCTGGGCACTCCTACATTTCTGAATCATCTGGCACACTAATGCATTCTGAATCCCGCTGTGATGTAATTAAGGACAATGTTTGCAGCTAGGAGTAGAGGGAGTTGTGAATGCTTCCCATGGGGGATTAAATGCTCCTAGGGAAGTTGAAAAACTATAGAATTCATTTGGTGCAAGTTTATTCCAATTCCACAAGCACCCCCCAATTATAGGATAGGGTTTCTAGAGACACAAACACAGCATCCATAAGCAAATATTTTCATGCTTTTATCTCCTTCTAGGGAATAGAGAACTAAAACTACATACTACATCTAAGGAATGCTTATTTATCTAGGCGAGGTACTTGGGCTGAGTTTATATTTAAAAATGAGGCTAGAAAACAAAGAGCTGCTTTAGAAAGGGTTAAATGGGGGAAAGACATGTGTACTTCACCAACATTGAAAGAAACTTCTAAGTGTGTGAATGGTTTTTTGTATTTCTCCCTGTAGCTTTTGACCTCAGTGAACCGCTCATTTTTCCTGTCTGGGTCTCGATTTGCGCATCTGGAAATGTGGGTGTGGGTGTATTTGGCTTAGGTGAGTTCTGAAATTCTTTGCATTTCAGTCCCACATACACATAAATCATCCTGGAAAGTGTGGGTGAGGGCTGGGGGGCATCAGAACTCTCTTAACACTGTTGAAAGGGTTGCAAACTAGTAAAATTATTTTGGGAAAAAGTGGCAGTATAAATAAAACTTAAAATGTATATTGCTTGAGATGCAATAATTTCACTTTTAGGCATTTCCTTAGGAAAATATTCTCACACATGCACAGAGAGATTAAGACAAAAGTTCCCACTGCACAGTGTTTGTAAAGAGTCCCAAATTTGAAAAAAAACATAAATGTCTATCAATTAAAAAAACAGAAATGGATAAATACGTCCTCTATACAGAAAGGGATACTATACAACCCTTAAAATGATGACAAAGCTCTATATAAATCAATATTAATATTTCAAAATACAAGCTGTCAAGTAATTCACATTCACTAAATTTGTGAAAATCTAAATAACTAAGAAGGATAATCACTGTAACTGAATGTAACACATTGAATCAATAAAATTCATAAGCCCACAGTAATACTCAAACAAAAAAGAAAGAAAATCACACTGTCGGATGAGAAGTGCAGTATAACATGTGGGGTGTGCAGCCACTTATGGACATTTAAAATGAATATAAAAGTAATAACACTTGGTGTTCACAGAGTTCTATATACAGATGTGTGTGAATCAGAAGAAAATGGGAGAAAGGACACACATAAGTTCATCACTGCTGTTTGGGGGGCAAGGTAGATAAATCTGTGACTAGAGATTGGGGATAAAGGAGACTTCAACTTAATCAGTACGACTGTACACACACACACACACACATACACACACTCACACACACACACTCACACACAAAATGTCACTTCCAGATGGTGGAGGAGAGGTGCTTGTCACAGCATTCTTCTCTGCATCAAAAAATAAATCTTCTCAAAATAAAAACTAAGATATGTAAGCAGTACTGGCTTTGGCAGATGTATGTTGACACATTCCCTCCCAGCCCCAAGTAAAGGGCTTCCAAGAAACCAAGGCAGCCTAACCTTGAGTTCTTCACTGTCTAGCTCCCTGCTGTCCAAATGGTAGCCACCAGCCACTTATAGCTGCTTGAATTTAAATTTAAATGAACTAAAGTTAAATAAAATTAAAATTTCACTTCTTCCATTGCCCTAAGCCACATTTCAGGTGCTAAATAGCCACATGTGGCTAGTACCTATTGTACTGAGCAGCACCCATATTAAAACATTTCTATCGTTGCTGTAAATTCTATCTGACAAAGCTGGTCTTGAGGTAAAAAACCAAGAACATTTTTGGTTACAGAGCTCTTTCCCTAATACATCCTTCTGCACATAAAAAGAACAAGGTAATGATAAGGAGAATTTTTTTATTTCTGGGAGAAATACGTTGACTATAATCCTAAATTCTAATTATGGCTGAAGTAACACTTTTTTGTTAAAAAAAAATTAGATAATCATTTTTAGAAAGTGACCTAGCAAAGTAATGTAAACATCATATTTCATTTTTCCTGAAACCTAGTAAGTGGAAAGGTAGATAGAGGGATGACAAAAGCATTATCCAAACGTTAACTCTAAACATGGGTTCAATGGTTTTCCAAGAGCCTTTGTTTCTTACCTGTACACAGTATGAGGGACATAGACTTCCCGGATGGGAAATTCCAACACTTCTTTGTGTGGACGTGTTCGGTTTTCAGAAAAGGGTTTCACTGGCAATAGTTCAGGGGTCAGACAACAATTGATGACCTCTGGAGCTAGAGAAATCTCTAGTCTGAGCAAGCCTGAAGAGAGAGAACAGGACAGTTTTAGAAAAGACACTGTCTATTACAGAGGAATTGATAAAGATTATTATAGCATATTTCTTTTATGAAAATAAGGATAAGTAGTCGGAGTGGGAGTTTGGAAATTCCCAGCTACTGGTAATTTCCTATAGCTGGAGAAAAAGTACATCATGACAACTTTCGAGATTTTGTTTCTAGAAATTAAAAAGCAAGAAATTGTAAAATAAATAGAACTAGATTAGAGGATCTTTAAAGTCTCTTCCACAACTACTACACCATAATAGTACATGTTTAAGTTAATATTGGTGGTTTTTGAACTGGGTTCTCTGGTACCCCGAGTGCTGCCAAAGTGTTTTAGAGGCTCTTAAGCTGAGGATAAGGATGGTGTCCTCACCTTCCAACAACGCATCTCACATTCACTTTTCTTTTTATACTAGAGTTCTATATAATATTTTATATGATGAAAAAGTCTCCTCTGTTCAAACAATTACCTAATCAACTGAGAAACCAGATCTAAAGCATGTTTATTTACAGAATCAGTCCTTTAATAGAATGGAGAATATAAATAGAGTTTCCAAAAAAAGTAGATCAATTCAAACTCAATTCCCAATGTAGAATCCCACATTTCATTTGGTACACATAATTTTATAAATTGTAGCGCTAGACAAATAATGAGTCTAATCACAAATGGCTTTAACACAGCTCAAGAGGATAAAGACAAGCCATCCACACCTGGAATTGACTTGACTCTTCTCTGTAAGGATGAAGACCTTTTGTAGTCAGCTAAAAACTTGAATAAGTCTTCATCACTAAGGCGATCTCCCTCCTGCCAAAAAAGAAGTCAGGGTTAGTATAGATACACGATGGACTCCTGGGATAGGGACCAATGATTTATGGGAAGATTTTTTATCTTTAAACTTTATTTTAACATGCCTTTCACAGAAATTAGGATTATAGGCAATGCTGAAGTCGTTCAGTTCAACCTCTTGTCAAATATTCCCTCTCTACTAATCCTGGATTTACTGTCATTTAGCCTCTCATCAGTCCTTCTGGGGATGGGCTTCTACTGTGTTCTAAGGAAGTCTACTTGACCATTAGAAATCTAGGCCAAAAGCATCTCCCCTATAACTTAAGCCTACTGTTGCTTGTTTTACTCCCTGGACTAATACAAAATAAGTTTACTTTTCTTCTTCAAGGATCTGAAGATGAAGAAGTCTTTTCATTTTTTTTTTCCTATCGCTTTTTTTCATATTTGTCTTGACTAAGAGGGCTAAGCATAAATACTACCTTCTATGTGTCCACATGGGATAGACATTCAACCAAGGGACCCATGGGCAAGAGCTCTAATCCTTGTAACAGCCTGGTAAGGTAGTTAGGTAGGTATATCTTCTTCCCAAGTGCAGATAAGAAAACTTAGACTTATGTAAGTCAAGTACTCTGCCTCATGAAGACTGAGCTACATTTTCTAAAACAGAGTCAAACCAAGTCTAAAGTGTTTTGTTTTGTTTTTTTGTAGAAAAAATACTCATAGTATAAATTTTGCCATCTTAACCATTTCTGAGTGTGCAGTTCCGTAGTGTCAAGTATACTTACTTTGTTGCACAACCACTCTCCGGAACACTTTCATATTGCAAAACTGAAACTCTCTACCCTTTAAACAATGCCCTACTCACCACTTCCTGGCAAACATCGTTCTGCTTTCTGCCTCTATGAATTTGATTATTGTAGGAAATTTTTTGTTTTTTAAAGTCTCAGTGTTTAATGAGTTAAAAAAGAATGCCATTGGCAATGGTCACCCTCTCTGAGCAAGCAGGGCAGCCCTGCGAAGCCTGCACCTGGAATAGCGGTGAGGTGAGAGGGACAACAGCCAGCCCAGGAACTCCCGCGACCAAAGGGGGACAATGTCTCAGCCAGCCTGTTTTCATAGCCTCATAAATTGAATCGACCGTGAGAGCTCAAATGGGATAGTTGGTATCAGTGGGAGCAAATCCTTCTCTCAATGACAAGAGCTAACACTCACTGAGTTATCTGCTGTATCCAGGCACTCTGAGAATAGCTTGACCTACTTCACATCACCTAATCTTCCCAAAAGCCACATGAAGCAAGCAGCCTCATCCTTGTTTTGTAGATCATGAAACTCAGGCTTGGTGAGGTTAACCAACTCGTTCTTTTATTCACTACATATACTACCCCTCTGGGCTCCAAAACCCATGACATTATGGGAACAAACCTAGACATATAGTAACATGAAGAGATACCTGCTTGTAAAAGCTGTGAATTGTCATGGTCTTGAGGTTGGATCCAACTCCATTTTCCTCCAAGGAAAGGGCTCTTTCAGAAAGCCTTCTAGATTGGGACAGGGTTCTCCGCTCACCCACAGAGCTTCTTCCTTTAAGGAAAACAATTGTTGTTCTAAAGGTTGCCCTTCTGTTTGACACGGCAGGTATTACCTTTACCACATATGAGATATGTTTAAAGTCACGAACAAGAACAGAGAGCATGGCCATTTTACTTCTGAATGGAAACTTCCCTCCAGTGACCCCTCCCTGTCTCAGCGCCCCTGTTGCCAACCCTCTTCCTCCTCCACCAGAGTGGAGAGGCCTTGAGCAGCTCAGCTCCCTCCCACACGGAGGGCAGGCCAGAGGCCACCCGCAGGAATCCAGAGCTGCAGCCAGAACAGGGTCTGCAGATAAGCTTTATTTAGTCAACAGTGTTTGTTTTCGTTTTATTTTTACATTTTCATTCCATTGGGAGAGGCATGTACTCAATGCCCTTGAAGGCATTTGAGATTGTGACCCGAATGTGGTTGGGTGAGCCTGAGTATATTGTGAACCCCAGCTTTCTTTCCAGTTGTGTGGACCAGGCAGACAGCAGAACTGGCTGACCTGCCTAATGGGGATTAGAACTCTCAGTCTCACCCAAACTGGGCCGGGACCATAATACTCTGCTTAGTTGTTTCTTATCCCCCTTCGAAATTTAGGTGAGGATTTTGTTGTTTTTCTATTGCAAAACTGTTGTGAATAGTCAAATTGCTTAGAACTAACTCTAATATGGGCAATCGTGTCTTTGAATACTCTCCCATCCTTAAGTCTTGCCATGTTGCTGAATTGGGACTTCTTGCTACCGCTGCCCATCTAAACTTGCCATACTGTCTCTTCTGGTTGCTTCTTAAGAATCAGCCTCTGTGGTCAGGTAAATTTATCCTTGACCTAGAGATTACTAAAGCCTCAGCAAGCCCTCTGCCTGAATTTATGGACTTGTTTGTGGTGTCCTCTAGGCTCTACGCACAACTCTTTCACATAAGGCTAACTGGGTAACATAGAGGTTGGCATTAAAATAAAGAAACATTGTGGTGTGAAGGTCAGGATGCACTAAAATGAGGTTTGTTAATGATAAATCAGAAATAACCCAGGAGTTCTGACTAGTAATTATGCAACAATAGCTGAAAAACAGCAGCAGCAATAACAAAATACCCTTTCCTCCATTCCTCTGCTACAGGCGACATTTCAGAAGTGGCAGAGCTAAGGAGTACATGAGAAATGTGACTCTAGATTTAAATATTTGCTGGATCCAAAGACATTTAGGAAAATATTATAGAAAGTCTGCCACAAGTAGGGGTGGGTCTACTTGAAAATTCTATAACCCTCTTGAATAGTTCATATCCAACCTGTTTTAAAAATTAATGATTCAGATCAAGGGTGAGGTGATGAAAAAGAAACATGCTAAATAAATTGGAACAGTAACTAAATATTCTTTTGGAATCCACTTTTTCACTGCAGTTGGCAACATTAATTTTAAGGGACTAGAAAATTTGCTGAGAAACCTGAGTTTAAAAAAATACATATTAATTTTAGAGAGAAAGAAGAAGGGAGAGAAAGAGAAAGAGAGAGAAATATTGATTTGTTGTTCCACTTATTTATGCATTTATTGGTTGATTCTTGTATGTATGTGTCCTGACCGGGGATCCACCCCGCAACTTTGGCATATCAGCACGACACTCTAATCAACTGAGCTTCCTGGCCAGGGGAGAAACCTGAGGTTTGCTTTTGAAACCTCTGTAACGGTGGCTCTTCTTATGTTTTGGTGCCAGCCATGGTGCCTTTAACGCACTATAGATGGTTATTTTATTTTCTTGTTATTTTTAAGAATTTCACTTTCAAGAGGAGTAAACTTAGTTACTTAAAAACTAAGTTTTTAAAGTGTCAAACTGTCCAAAAAGTTCCAACCAAAAATCTTACTATAGGAGTATATTTAAACTTTACAAACATTCATGATAATTTTGGGGAATCATTATCTAATCATACATTTGTAATCCAGCCACAATAGTGCTTCAATCTATTAATCTCCTTCCCCATTTCCCACACCTTACTTTACCCCTATGCCCCCCACTAATAAGCAGTTAACTTCAGAGTTGGTACAATGGGGAGCCCACCCCTCCCCACTGCAGCTGAAAATCTTACCAACCATGGACTCCACATCGGTTACCTCCCTGTCCAGGGTGGAGACATTGAAGAAGTTCGCTAAGCTTATGGGAGCCCAGGCAAAGGGCATCCGGTATTTCCCCAAACGTTGGCAGAAGGATTCAGCTTGAAGTTTTAGTTTTTCAACCTTTTCTTTACTCTAGAGGAAAGTGGAAACAGGCAAGCAGAAACAAGCAATGGGCACCAGCACCAAGTCAACTGTCCTGCCATGGATATGACAGGAATTTCCAAAATCCCTACCCTACTGATTAAAAAGAGTAACTGGACAGAAAAATGGCACATCTATAGCCAAAAGTCTAACTGATAAGGAAATATAAATTAGAAAAGGAGGACTTTAAAGAAAGGTTACATTCGAGTATTAATTCACATTCATTAAAAAAAAAAAGAAGTCCAGCCCTGGCTGGTTGGCTCAGTGGTAAAGCTTTGGCCCAGCATGTGGATATCCTGGGTTCAATTCCCAGCCAGGGCACAGAGAGGAGCGCCCATCTGCTTCTCTACCCTTCCCCTCTCCTTTCTCTCTATCTCTCTCTTCCCGCAGCCA
The DNA here is from genome assembly GCF_036850995.1 of Saccopteryx leptura. Lineage (NCBI taxonomy): Eukaryota > Metazoa > Chordata > Mammalia > Chiroptera > Emballonuridae > Saccopteryx > Saccopteryx leptura. The sequence goes on along the minus strand of NC_089504.1, from coordinate 59,642,173 downwards.
AGGCTCCATTGGAGCAAAGTTGGCCCCAGGTGCTGAGGATGGCTCTATGGCCTCTGCCTCAAGTGCTAGAATGGCTCTGGCTGCAACAGAGCAACACCCCAGATGGGCAGAGCATCACCCCCTGGTGGGCATGCCGGGTGGATCCCGGTCAGGCGCATGAGGGATTCTGTCTCTCTGCCTCCCTGCTTCTCATTTCAGAAAAATACAAAAAAAAAAAAAAAAAAAAAAGTCCAAGGCTAACCAACAAGTGCCAGTTTTAGGGGCTAGTTACATGACTTGAATTTGCATGAGAGAATCTTGGAATAAAAAGTTTTTTATATCATCTACCAAGCTCTCAAGAGAGCCTACTTTATCAAAAGTTGTCTTAGAAAACTCCAGAAAGATCTATAAAGGTTCTTAATAATGTCCTTATTAGGCTGACAACACTTCCAAGGTGCTCTAAGTTCAGAATAAAAGGTAGATTTAAAAAAAAATGTCTTGAGTTTGATACATCTTATTTGAAATTTTAAGTCTGTAGTGATGCTGATTAGGCAAGTCTTTGTCCAGAAAGGCCATGCTTTAGATATCATATTGGGTGCTGGGAAATGATGTCCCTTTCATAGGCTCAGTAACTATGCTGCATTAATGAATTTATGACGTGCAGTAATCTCAGCCGAATTCCACACACCCACACTGGAAGGGACGGTGGCCCATACTGCTGAGAAAAGCCAGAGAGCTTTGGCACTGGTTAGTTTCATGGGGTCACTGTGGCCCTTCCAAACAGCTGGGTCAGAGCCTCAGAACCTGAGAACAGGACGTCACTTTGCCCTAGTTAAGTTTCACAATTAGACATTAGTGTATATATCACATTATTTGTTGAGTCTAAGGATTTATTTCTTTAAAAAGTTGTCATCAATAGCCAGTTTCTCTTTCTTCTTTGGTTTAAATGCAATTTATTGGTATCTCATTTAGGAATATATTATGAACCAAAAATAGAAACTAAACCCCATTAACTATATTGTGGAACACTTCTAAAAAATATCTGCTTATTCTAAGATGTCACCATTTAGCAATACTCAAAATATCATACCTTTCCACCATCACCTTCTTTAATAACCATGTAGGGTTCTGCACAGTCTCCAATCTCTCCTTGCTGAAGAACTTTCTCAATCTACCAACAGAAATAATATTAAAACAATGTACATAAATTATATCCACATAACAGGATCTATGCAACTATCAAAAATAGGTTTTCTGACAATAATAAATGACATGGGAATATGTCTGTGATTGATTTTTTTTTATTTAAAAAATTAGTGTGAAAAGTACTATACAGTTTTGTACAAAAACATCATAAAGGCATATTGAAAAGATGACAGTAGATGCACAGCAAATGTTAATTATCTTGTACGATGGGACTATGTACTATGTTTATCTTATTCCTGTTGCTTATGTGTATTTTCTACTTTTAAACAATAATCATGTGTTATGACTACAATAAAAAATGCAATAAAAGTTATTTTGTAAAACAAAACCCACGAGAGATGTAGGAAGTGAAAAGCTCATTTTTAAAAATTATATTGCTTACAATGTAAAAAAGAGATATGATCTCTGTAAAAGTCAGATTGAAGACTCAAACCTTTCACCAACTGAATAAGTGAACAGAATAAATGATCTGTGCTTGTCTCCCTGTATTTCCTATTCGGGCCGCTCCTCTGGGTCTAACGGTCTTGGACAGAGACCCGAAGCAGTGGGAGAGTCAGCTTTTCCCTCTGCTAACTGGCTGGTAAGGTGAGAACGCTGCTACTGTCAAATTTTTCTTCAGTTTTGCTTTAGGTAAAGGATCTGGTTGGCCATAAATTTGGCACTATATTTAGGAAAAAGGAAAGGAGAAACTGAAGTTTCCTAACCCTCTAGTCAAAATTTAATTGAACTAAGATGTTGAGGAGAAAAAGAAACAATTTTTTCCTGTTAGTCTGTCTGTATCATTAGTTGACATAATTCTTGAAGAAGAAATCTGGGTTAACGTATTCTAATAGGCACACATTATCAGTTGGACAGGTGCAGTCTTTAAACCAGAAATACCCTAGTGATGGAGGGTGTTTAATGGAGTTTCAAAGGATGTGACAGGGGACTGCTCCATGAACATCTAGCTCAGGGAGACTGCAAGCAAGAAGTATCTCTTCTCACAAAAGAAGTTGAAAAGCCTTCCCCTTGTCAGAGCATGAAGACAAGGCTGAGCCCCCTAAGAGGTAGGTACCCAGGTTGAGAACACAGACACACAACACTTGACATAGAGACTGGTATTCTGTTAGTCAGCAAGCATTCACTTCTTTGTTAATTCAAAAAACATTTGTTGGGTCTCTTCCCTGTGATGGCTGCTGGGAAGGTGAGCTGGTGAACATAAAAAACCTGGTCCCTATTCTCCCGAAGCTCCTAGCAGCTTGTAGAGCAAATGAGAAGGAAGCTAATTTTTTCATGCCGTCAGTGGATGAAAATGGGGTCTTTAAAATCAACTTTGACCAGAGATAAAGAACCTTTTCATTAGGGCCCTGAGGCAGGGAATGGGAATACCATGGCTTCATACGTTAGTATGTTAGTATATTGTGGAACCCACAGGAAAGGGATATCCTGAATTTGGATGCGGGAAAATTCAGATTCAACCAGACCAGCAGATACCATCCCCTCCACCAAGTTGGACAGGGGCAACTGAACTACTTTGTGAGAAGGAGCTGCAAGCTGCCCACTGTATGATCCATCATGATTTACATGTAAAAGGAATGAGTTCTCATAACTATAGTAGGTAGGGGAAAGAAACACATCAGAATTATCTGGAAATCTTTTTAAGGTAAAAGGCTACCCTCTGCTCTATTCAGAAGAGGCTGGTTCAATGTCTGGCATGTCTATTTTTAAAGTTTTATACCAGATTCACTCTTATCTTGACTCTCCATCCTTCAGTTAAGAAACAAACCCTTTAAGTCTGGAATAACCTCTTAACGCAATATTATATACAAAACTGAACTGGGTAACTCTACCTAAAATACAGTTAATATCCTGGTGTTCACCCTGATAATAAAAATAAGAATGAAGCATCTCTTTATTGAATGGTGACTGTCTGGATGGATATGCTAAATATCATAACACTACTTACTACATATTTAGAGGAAAAGAAGCTATATGATGGCTTTACAGAAAAGAAAAGCAGGTCAGAAACAAACCAGCGACTGTATGAGTAGATTTAAATTGCTTAACTTCATCCAGACAATTAAGAGAATGTTTCTTATTGCAAAATGAGTGCATTTATACATTTGAAATTTTAAAAATATATTTAGTAAGTAATAGTAATCCATAGGTAACTGCTGATATTTAGCACACGGCTATGGATTAACCAAAGTAAAGTCATCCACTGAGAAGTGGAGTTTGAAGAAAAATTTGGCTCTCCAATAGAACTAACACGGGTTTCTTTGGTTTCCCAGACTGAGAGAGAATTTTGAATTTAAGCTAATTTTTCTATATGTCTAAGTATTATTGCAAGAAAAAAGATACACATTAAAGTTTGGCAGTAATAGATATGTCTCTTTTAGCAACAGAACTTTATAGCTTCCATAAGCTTAAATACGTTCTTTTCAAACTATAGTAGCCTTTCAGAGTCTTGTGAAACGGAGGAAAGGAAGCTAGAATGGAAAGACATATGCCACTTGTTAAGTGACTTCCAGGTCACTCAAATTGAAATCTTTATGCTACTCTCATTGGATCATGGGGCACTTATGAGATTATGGCTTTCAAACCTGGAAGTACGTGTACATAAAATCAATTCACCTGATTTTTAAATAATTTTGCAGTCAAGAGTCAATGAAACTAATCATTTCACTTATGGTAGGTAAAATACTCAATGTTGCTCATTTCTAACAGTATTTTGATGTGGAGTCTTTGTTTTTCTTGTATCAGCAGAGTACAGTCTAGAATGAAAGGCCCCTCTACTACATATAATTGAGCCAGAGATCTTTGATTCTCCTTAGGAATAACCTAGTCTGTGAGATGGTGATAAAAAAGGGAGAGTAAAACTTGGAAACATAGCCCATATTTCAAATTGTCAGAGCCTGGTGTTGTGGTCATTTAACTATGGGCCTCTAGGAAAATATGAACAACATCAGGAAACTCCGAGACAGCAGCAGCCTACCAGAGCTGGATAGCTGAGAGGGCTGTTCTTGGTTAGGAAGAAGTGTCTGTTATGCCCCAGACTTCATTTTTTAATCACAACTACCCACCGAGGGTGGTGTTATTATCTCCACTTTACAGAGAAGCAAACTAAGTCTCGGCAGGGTTAGGCAATTGCCCCCAAAGTCATGTAACAAGCAGGCTGCAAAGCCAGGATTCAACACTAGGACCGTATGACTCCCGAACACATAGTTGTCCTAGTATTCATCATAGAGGCTGCTTGTAAAGGAAAAAGGATAAGCTGAGAAGGAAACAAAGTGAACCTCACAGAAGACACAGGGACATGTTTGGACCCTCTTTTACCTGATACATGCGATGGGAATAATGCAAAAATGGGAATACGAGAAGTGTGCAAATAAGATTGTGTTTAACTACCTTGACTACTAGGTAGATGTCTGAGGATGGATAGGTGACTGAGAATACCGCAGATCTCGCCTGACTCGACGGGGCAACAGAGGGCGTGTGGGCACGCAGAAATCCTTTGAACTGGTCAGAGTTCAGGTCACAGTGGAAATTTTCTGAGATCTATAAATGAATAGCAAAATGGAAAATCAGTTAGACTTGCTGTTCGCATCATCTAAACAAGTTTAAAAAAAAATGAGTGAAAAACCACTAAGAAATTTCTCCAAAGGAATAAATGTAATCATAGGCATCGTTCATGACTAGTGGCTGTCTGATACATATTTTGTCACAACTTAGGTATTTTGGACTCATTTGCGAGATGTTCCTTGACATGTTTAACTTTTTATTAACCCACCCGCACTTTCTGAATATCAGTGACGTGCTCTGCACTGCACTGAAGAGCAGGGCACTGCCTCTGCCCTCCGTTAGTTTACATTGAAAAATGAGGAATAAGTCAAATATGTAACCGCCTACAGGAAGAGCAAAATGTAAGTGACCACGTTCATACAAAAAGCACTGTGGAAGTTTCAAAGGGAGAGAGATCCCATTCAGTGGGGGTGATCAGGAATGCTTCAATTAGAGAGAGACAGATGGGCCTTGGAAGAAGGTTCTGCTAGGCAGAGCTGGAGGGTGACTGTGTACCAGGGAGGGAGTACAGCACAGACATATCTCAGAGACTGGAAAACCTGGAGTGGATTTAGTTAACAGAGATTAGACCAGCTTGACTCTGTATAGACAGGGTAGAGAGGGAAAGAGCGCAAATGTGAGCTATACTGAAGAAAGCCAGGCATGGAAGCTAAAGAGTTTGTTTTTAATGTTGTAGGTAGTGAGGGTCCTTTAAAATTTCTGAGCATGCATCTTCTTTAGCTATTAGAGAAATGCAAATGAAAACGGCAATGAGATACCACCTCACACCTGTTCGATTAGCTGTTATTAGCAAGACAGGTAATAGCAAATGTTGGAGAGGCTGTGGAGAAAAAGGAACCCTCATACACTGTTGGTGGGAATGTAAAGTAGTACAACCATTATGGAAGAAAGTATGGTGGTTCCTCAAAAAACTGAAAATAGAACTACCTTATGACCCAGCAATCCCTCTACTGGGTATATATCCCAAAAACTCAGAAACATTGATACGTAAAGACACATGCAGCCCCATGTTTATTGCAGCATTGTTTACAGTGGCCAGGACATGGAAACAACCAAAAAGCCCATCAATAGATGACTGGATAAAAAAGATGTGGCACATATACACTATGGAATACTACTCAGCCATAAGAAATGATGACATCGGAACATTTACAGCAAAATGGTGGGATCTTGATAACATGATATGAAGCAAAATAAGTAAATCAGAAAAAACCAGGAACTGTATTATTCCATACGTAGGTGGGACATAATAGTGAGACTAAGAGACATTGATAAGAATGTGGTGGTTACGGGGGGGAGGGGGGAATGGGAGAGGGAAAGGGGGTGGGGAGGGGCACAAAGAAAACAAGATAGAAGGTGACAGAGGACAATCTGACTTTGGGTGGTGGGTATGCAACATAATTGAACGACAAGATAACCTGGACTTGTTATCTTTGAATATATGTATCCTGATTTATTGATGTCACCCCATTAAAAAAATAAAATTATTATAAAAAAAAAAAAATTTCTGAGCATGAGCGCTCCTTGACTCACCAGTGTAGTGTTGCTTACGAGCCACTGCACAATTGGGTCTCCCTTTCATCACTGATAATTATAACTGGGAATTGGCTGCCCCGGCAAAGACTACATTTACCACCCTCCCTTGCAGTTAGAACTGAACTGTGAGCCTAAATGATATGTCAAACATCCAGGCCACTCTCACCCATCTCTTCCCTTCTTCAGGAGCTTCAATGTCAGTGACTAAAGTTATGATACTTTGGGAGAGCACATATTGAAGATGGAGGAGCCACTGCCAGCTTGGATGCTGGCATGACTGAGGGGCTCAGACCACTGCTGACCCAGCACCCCTACCCTGCATTGTTATAAAACAAAGCCAGAAACTTCTTTAAGCCTGTGGTTCTCAAAATGTGATCCCCTGACCAGCGGCTTCAGCAGAACCTGTCAGAAATACACATTCACAAACCTCACCACAGACCTGCCGAATCAGAAACTCTGAAGGTCATTCTGATGCACAATCAAGTTTCAGAATTACTTCCTTAAACTAGAGACTTTGGGGGTCTTGGTTTTAGCAGTTATCCTACCCTAACTAACAGAAATCTCAGTGATTAATATTTGTTCAAGAAAGAGATGCCTTTTTCCTTAACTACAGAATGGTTGTGGGGGAAGGGGGGCAGAACCATCTTACTCTGGTTTTGCTATTTTTGTCTTTCTCTAGGAGTTACAAAATAACTAGCCAGTAAACATCCACGGAAAAGTCTTAGGTCCTTGAATTATTTTCAATTAAAGGCACATTATAGTTGGTGAGGTCTCCACCCTGTGGCAAATTTAGACTTTTACTGCACCATACACCTTCCAATCACGATGAGTCTACTTCCCAATGCAAAAAGCTCCCCAAATGAGGAAACACTACGTGCATGTCTGAGCTTGTTAACAAATGTAAATTGCTCTGTTTCACGTGTAGCCCTCTGTACACTGTTACATCATTTGTCTCTTATCTCAACCAGGCTTCTAGCCATCCTCTGGCCAACCTCCAGCAGGCTTTCCCTTAAAGATTCTTCAAAGGCTATAAAATGACTAATGTTCCCAGATCATTCCTTCAAAACTGCAAAGGCAATAGGATTGGGTGAATCAAAGGTCATCTGCTTTCAAATCTGATGTCGTTTTGCTGAACAGAAGGGAGATTTACAAAAGTGAACCCAAGGACTCATCAAAAACACGTGTGCCCTCGAGGATGGGCTATGTTTCACTTTCTTACCTTTTTCCTTTCTTTGACATCATAGAGGGCAAGGCTGGCAAACAGAGGCTCAATTTCAATCTCAAACCTGTGAGGGCAAGAGAGAAAATTCTGTATGATTTTAACTTAGGTAATTTTGAATTTTCTTAAAGTATCTGAATATATTAACTGGTTAACAATGTAAGTAGTTTCCAGAAATATTTTGATAACTCCATGCGTATGAGAATCACGCTAGGATAGTAATGGAGAAATAGAAAAGGGCCATGCAACACTGCTAATCATTTGAGATCATGGTGGGTGGTACATACTCTCCAAAGGTGCTTGCTGGTGGCACTGCAAGGGAGAGCGGGCGGAATGGACCCTTGGTCTGATCCAGCGTGGTGCTCCCTACTATTGTAGCTGCTGTGCTCCCTACTATTGTAGCTGCTGTGTATCCAGAGTTCTTAGGTAAAAATCTTATTTACCGTTTACATTTTACTGTTATGATAGGAATCCCTATTATTCAATTCTAAGGAATGGGGTTTTTCAGATAAGTCAAAAAAGAAAAGTTCAGTTGCTTTTTCTTACATTTATAGTGAGACCACCAGAGGAAGACTGGGTTATGATGTGCATGAATGGCCCTTCCCAACTCCACGGCCAGGGGATTTATTTGCTAAGTTGAGGTAGGGGAGGGGAGTGAGCTCTACTAATAAACACTGAGGTGTGTGGACCCAATGACAGCTGGAAAGAGGAGCCCTCATATTAACCCCAATTGCCTATTCCCCTTGAAAAATGGTGGGTTTGAAGAAAATCCATTCCCAAAGTATAACTCTGCCACACTATAATATGCATTTCAAGTTTCTCAGGTTAATTACAACCCATGACCTCGGTCGGACATGGCCAGCTGAGAGCACTAGTAATCAGGCGCCCTGGACCCACATTACTGTAGAAGTCACACAAATTAGGCCAAATTTTGTTTCAAGGCATGTGTGACAGGATGGCCTTATCATTAGATAGCTTTGCCTTAAAAGACAACTTTTTAAGAAGAATATTTGTGTCTAGGCTCACCAGCTACTGCCTGACATGGTTGATTTGTATTTAATTGTGCATTCTCTGATACACAAAGGTCTGAATATTCCTGTAATTTACTTAGGTAGGTACTGAGTGTTAAGTTCTTTGTGATTCAGAGGAAGAAAAAAAGACTTGACATTTGTCAATCACTTGCAATCATGCTGTGATAAGTGTTTTTACACGTCAGTTCCTTTAGGCTTCAGAACAAGAGTGTGATGTAGATGTTATTCCCGTTTTTTGAGGTTCAGAGAGTTTAGGTAATTTGCCAAAGGCCACAGGTTAGGAACCGACACACTCCGGTTTCGAGCCCAGGCCCTTCTGATTACAGAACCTGAATTCTCTCGACCAATATTTCTCCAGGTGTGGTTCCCAGAAAAAAGCATTTTGAAGCAAATAAGGAGTTTGTCAAAATGCAAATTTTTTGGTCCCAACTAATATCTACTGAACTATATATAGTCTCTGGGGGGAAATGGTGGTAGGAGGTCTCTCCAAACTTTCATTTAAAACAAACTGTTTGGATAAATTTAATGCACACTAAAGTTTCACCACTAAGAGGACTCCTTGGAGTTGAGGTTACTTTGCTTAAGATGGTATTACATTTTAAGTTAAATGATTTTACTATTTAAAATGCAAAATAGAAAAAAAAATACTGTTATTAACATTCTAGGTTTACTTAAAAGGATTTGCCTCCTTTTTTTGAAACCAGTTTACTCAAAGTAGTTATACCTAAGACCATCTCTTCAGTCCATCTCTCTTGCGGGTATCTGTTGGGGCGGATACTATTTCAGACACTTGAGCAGACCAAGTGTACTGAACAAACACCTCAATGCTAATTAATTTCTGCTTTGGCAGTTGAGGGGGAAACCACTAGAAACTACACGGTTGTCATCAAGAGAAAGCCAAGTGTCTCACTTTGTTTTTTTAATAATGCATGTCCATCTTAGTGGCCACGTTTTAAAAGGCTTGGTGATAAGCATCATAGGAGAGAATTCCTACAATCCTAAATGGCACAGTTACTGCATCTAAAAGTGCATCCTGTGGGGGTGGGTGAGTGCCTCAGACAATGGGGTGGACTTCCTGAACGACGCAGAGGGGAACGGAACAGCCACTTCCACTCAGTCCTCCTGCTGAAAGACTGGGAGGCTTCCCCCTCCGGTCAGCTTGCCAGGGCTAGCGTTTGCCTTTCTGTACTCCTTACCTGACACAGAGCCTGCTTATTGGCTGTTCATCTCTGTGTACAAGACAAAAGGTCCTACCTGCTCCTCTCAACCTACTGGTAGAATTGGCTAGGGGGCAGGGGCTACAGCATCACCCACACTGGGTGAGCGTCATGCTGGCTGGTGGTCTAAGGAAAGTAACTAGGGGGGCTATGCATTAGAATTAGAAGTTTATAACAGGTGGGAACTTTGAAACTATCAAGTCTAACAACTTCATTCACAAGAAAGGGCTCAAAATCCCAGAGAAGTTCTCAAGGCTGAAACAAAGCCTTAATCCAGTATCCAGATGCCCTAATTACAAACCAGATGCTGCTTAAGGGGTCTGTGAATTGATCTCAAAAGATAGATGACCTTTCTAATAGGGCATACAAATAATATGCTTCTGTACTTTTGCCTAGGTAGAGAATTTACAACTTAATATTTTCAAAAGGCTCTGTGATTTGAGAAGACAAAGAACTAATTCTCTGAAGTCATAGTCTACAAAGAGGAAAGAGAGGCGCACAAGCATCCAGGGGTAAGCAACATAATCCAAGATCCTGCAGAGAGGATATATTATCCTATCGTTTATTTGGAATTATTTAGTTCAGCCTTCAACATTTCCTGATTATGTATGTTTTATAATGTATGTAGTATTAAACATGCAAGTACAAAATTACAAAATATACACATACATAGAGGACATGTGACTTTTTTTTTTTACTATAAAAGTAAACAATTAAATAACTTAGGGACAGCTGCTTTAAAGAAGATGTGGCAAATTCCTGGCCCATAAGATGAATGGAGACTGCAGACACGCTTTGTTTGAATTGTGTGGTGTTTAAAAAGGAAATGAGAAAATATGAATAAGTCAGAAAATTATGCAGAAAAATCTGGATTTCCAGCTTCTTTGGGAAAAAGAAATCAATAGACAATTGACAAAAATGGGCCTGTTTACCTGGACGGCAAGAATTGGTCCTGGGTGCCCCCTTTAAAATCGTTTGCTGCAGTCCCCATTGCTCTCTCAGAGTTGCCCAGCTCTGAGACGTGGTTTTAGTTGCACTTATTATTTCAACAGTGGTATGCTGGTAAGTGTTTAAAAAAACAAGTCTCTGAAAAAAAGAAAATGTTCTCACTTATAGCATGTTCTGGCTGTAGGTATTTCCACCACGGCCAACCTCCAATCACCAATGTGACTTCACTCAGTAAAGAGTCGGGAAGAGAAGCACAGTCAGCTGTCATGGGCTAGTCAGAGCTGACTCCAGCATACCACTGGCTTTCAGGGCTGTTTCTCTTAACGTCGGCCAGTTCACTCAATCACCTGACATGCCTAACCTTGGTGTCTGCCTTCCCTATCATAGAAGAAAGACTGTCAAAGACTTGGTAGGAAGAGAATGTACATCTAACTGATTTCAAACTTTGCTCTTTCCACACTTCATAGCTGCCCATTGTTCAAGCTCTGAGACCCTACCTGATTCAAGCTCTGACACCATTTGTATTTAAAGGCAATATAAACCTTCATGTAGTTTCCCATTACTGATACTTACTTCAAGGTCAGCAACTTGACAAATAGTCTGTTGCCCAGATGTTCCTTAGGACATTCTGGAACTGGACGTATTTCCACTGCATCTTCCTATTATTAAGCATATGGTAAAAAAAAGTCATTAACGGATTTCCATTAGAGGAGTTCCAGTTGGAGTTAACCCAGAGAAGGGGAGGCTGCCATCCACTGCTCAATTCAACTTGCATTTGCTTTATTTCCAATAGCAGAATAACACTGACATTTACAAGAGAGTTTGTTATCCAACCCCCAAGCTTCAAAGTCAGCATTTACAACAAACGTTCTCTCCTTTCAGAAAGCTAAGCATTTAAGACAAAGAGACTGAGGGAGGAAGGAAGGAAGTGTGAACATGGATATGACTTAGTAACATCCACCAGATGGCATTGCAAAATCTTATACCTATTGTTGGCTTTTTTAAATTTTTGGCTGCTCTAAGTACATGTTCAAAATATTTCTCCTGCCAAGTACTTTACTAGTAAATATGTGTGTTTCAGACTTGAGATCAAAGTCAGAATAGTTCACTGAAGGCTATAAACCATCAATACTATAATACAGTATCTTCTGCAGTTCACTGTTTTCTTAGACAGATGATAAAGATTTGGGGTTGAATTTATAGCTTCTATAAAAATATCTCCAGCTAAAACTTGCTAAAGTTTTTCCATAGAGAAAGACTTAGTAATGACAAATTAAGAGATATACCTGTTTTGTTGTGTTTTTTTTTTTTTTTTTTTTTTTTTTTTTTTTACCACATTGGGACTCAAGACTTAAGGAAAAAATATCAAATCCCTATTTGTAACTTTTAGCATTCAAATTAAACTATCATAGTATCTTAATTATATTCATGTATGCAAAGATAAACAGGGCAAGTCCCTATAAACTTTAGTTCCTGCTCTTGCAGTAGGCTATCCAAACACTGGTCAGTGGTCTGCAGTTCACAAGGGTCTAAAAAACAGTCATGTCTAATTGTATTTTGATGGGCTATGAAGGAAGGGAGATTCTCACCAAATAGTCCACAACAACCATAGCGTTTTTACAAATAGTAAAGTCACCTTCTTGGCAAATCTGCACCCAGTTTGGTGGAATAGGCAAAGTGGTAAACTCATATCCACTCTAATCTCTACTCTCCTTCTAGGCCCAATCCCAGGTTTATCAGTTTGCCGTCTTGCAGAGTGGAGTTGCTGAGTTTGTTTCAGAGAGGGCCCCATTCTGATGCCTGCACTGAGCAGAACAGCCCCTGTGGAACCTAGACCACTTAGGATGATAAGAACAGAGAGGGGGAGATGACGTCAGAGTAATGGCGCGGTAGGAAGCGATACCGATAAATCTCCCCCAAAACTCAACAAGATCAACCAGAAACAGAAAAACCTATCCTTGGAGCTTCCAGATGTTTCGCAATACACCCAAAGGTATGGTCGAGTGAAAAATTGGCTAAATATATAATCAAACCCCGAAGGAAATAGGGAGTAAGAAATGCTCCACTTTCCTCACTAACCTAAATAGGGCTGCTTTCACTGGGAACTGAGAATATAGAAACTGAGGTGGGCAAAGGGGGTGAATAGATCCAGGCTGCGGCACAAACGGCCGAACCAGGCTGTGGCACGGAGATCCAAGCCGAGGAAAAACTGTGCCTGTGGCAACTCAGTCAATACAAGCTAACAGTCGTGCCAAACCCACACAAAGAAAGACAAGTGGGGCAGCCATTTTCCCCGATCTCCTGGTCGGCATGCGCAGATAGTGGGCGAGAGATTCCTCCGAAAGCCCTGGGAGTGGGCGCCCGTGTTATTCCACAGAGAGGCAGAGTCAGAGGCCTTTGTGTGGGCCGAAGGCGGAATCTCGGGCCGCCCTAGCGCCCTGAAAGGGCCGCGCAATGGGAGGGAGCAAGAGCCAATTCCAACGCTGGAACTTTTCCATGCGGAAGGGGTTTCACTCAGAGGGTGAGGCGGCTGGCCTGATATCCTGGTCGGCGCGCACGGAGAGTGGGCAAGAGATTCCTCCCAGCACCTCAGGGGTAGGAGCCTGTGTTATCCCACAGAGGGGCAGAGTCAGAGGCCTTTGTGTGGGCCGAAGGCGGAATCTCGGGCTGCCCCAGCGCCCTGAGAGGGCCACGCATGGGGAGGGAGCAAGAGCCAGTTCCAACGCTGGAACTTTTCCATGCGGGAGGGGTTTCACTCAGAGGGTGAGGCGGCTGGCCTGATATCCTGGTCGGCGCGCACGGAGAGTGGGCAAGAGATTCCTCCCAGCACCTCAGGGGTAGGAGCCCGTGTTATCCCACAGAGGGGCAGAGTCAGAGGCCTCTGTGTGGGCCAAAAGCGGAACCTCCAGCCCACCCCAGCGCCCTGAAAAAGCTGCGCATGGGGAGGGAGCGAAAGCCAATTCCAATACTGGAACTTTTCCGTGCGGGCGGAGGTTTCACTCAGAGTGTGAGACTTCCGCCCTGATATCCTGGTCTGCGCACAGATAGTGAGCGAGAGTTTCCTCCAAGTGCCCCAGGAGTGGGTACCCGCCCGTGTTACCGGACAGAGTGGCAGAGCCAGATGTCTTTGAGTGGGCGGAAGCCCCACCTGATTATGCTAGCAGCTCTGACTGACTGAGCCTTACCCAGAGCCCTGTGCTGAGTGGGAATAGAGTGGGGAGTTGCCAGCTCTTTAAGCCTCTTACTATCCAGGCAGAGGCAGCAGCAACCCCATAGCTGGATTATCAGGCTACTAATTGAGGAAGGAAAGACTAGGAGAGAGGCTCCAGGAACATGGACTCTCTCACTGTCGGAGCCTATAAATGCTAATGAGCCTCGACTGCCAACGAGACTGAAGCACAATACATGACATCGCCATAGAGACTTATCAACTGCTAACCTCTACCTGAGCGTGCCACAGGGGCAGAACCTGGGGTACAGAGTCACTGACCAGGAAGAGGGAGAGAAAAGAAAAAGCAAGAAGATAACCTCTCAAAATCAAGAATAATCCGCAGACTTTATAACCTATCCCATTTTATTATATTTGTTTGTTTCTCTTATCTTCATTCTTGATTTTTTTTCCCTCCTCCAATTTGGTCATTTAACTCTCTGCCGTTCTTACTCTCTCCTCTCCTTGAACTACACTACCCATAATTGTTACATCACCCATTATCTTTTCTTTCCTCTTCCTTTCTCTCTATGAGGGTTGCACTCCAAAACCCTTAACTCTCTCTCTCTCTCTCTCTCCTCTTTTTTCTTCTTTCTTCTTTTAGTGGTTCCCTCTTTTCTCTCTCTCTCTCTCTCTCTCTCTTTTCTCCTCTATATTAGTTTCTTCCTTTCTCCTTTATGTCTCCTCTCATTCAAATCTCAATAACGAACAAATTATCTTATCTGGGACTCAAACTTATGTTTGTGGCATTTTGGGGGGTTTTTACTTCACCTTTTTAACTCACTAGCAGTGCTACCATCCCTGGCTCTCCATTTTATCTAGTTCTTGTTCCACTAAATACAATAGTAATTTTTTAATTTGTCCCCCCATTTTCCTGTTTCCCTTTTATTCCTTTCATCATAACTGTTAGTCCACCAACACCTAAAAGCAAATCATTTTATCCTTGACCCAAATTTTTTCCTTATTTGCTTTTTGTGGGTCCACACACCCTTTTTATCTGTTTTTTTTTTGCCCCTTTATTACTTCTCCCCAATTCAGGCCCTCCATTACAGGCATTGTTTGTTCTATTTAGTACAATATAATTCACAGTTCAACACAAGATTTTCTCAAGAAAGAGGGGAGAGGAGAGGAGAGAAAAAAAGAAGGGGGGAGAATAATTTCCTTTCTTTTTAATTTTATTTTATTTTTCTTTATTTAATTATTAATTAAAAAAAAACCCAACTCTTCAATTTTTAATTATTATTTTTTTAACTTTTTATTCTTTATTAAATCTCATTAATACTATCAACAAAACCACCCTCAGATGCCATTAAGGAAGAGAAAATTGAATATCATGGATACAAAAGAAAGAGAGGTAACACAGCTAGATGAGGAAAAATCTATGGAGAAAAAATTTAATATATTTGAAACCTTGGAGTTAAATGACAGATAATTTAAAATAGAAATCCTAAAAATACTCAGAGATAAACAAGAAAACACAGAAAGGCAATTTAGGGAGCTCAGAAAACAACTCAATGAACACAAAGAATATATTTCCAAGAAAATTGAAACTATAAAAACAAATCAAACAGAGATGAAAAACTCAATTCACGACCTGAAAAACGAGGTAACAAGCTTAGCTAATAGAACAGGCCAGATAGAAGGTAGGATTAGTGAAATAGAAGACAAGCAACTTGAGGCACAACAGAGAGAAGAAGAAAGAGACTCAAAAATTAAAAAAAATGAGATAACCCTATATGAATTATCTGACTCCATCAAAAAGAATAACATAAGAATAATAGGTATATCAGAGGGAGAAGAGAGAGAAAATGGAATGGAGAACATACTCAAACAAATAATAGACGAGAACTTCCCAAGCCTGTGGAAAGAACTAAAGCCTCAAATTCAAGAAGCAAACAGAACTCTGAGTTTTCTTAACCCCAACAAACCTACTCCAAGGCACATCATAATGAAATTGGCACAAACCAACGGCAAAGAAAAAATTCTCAAGGCAACCAGGGAAAAGAAGAATACAACATATAAAGGAAGGCCCATTAGATTATCATCAGATTTCTCAACAGAAACTCTACAACCTAGAAGAGAGTGGACCCCAATATTTAAAGTCCTGAAAGAGAGGAACTTTCAGCCACAAATACTATACCCATCAAAGCTATCCTTCAAATATGAAGGAGAAATTAAAACATTCACAGATACAGAAAAAATGAGGGAATTTATCATCAGAAAACCCCCACTCCAGGAATTACTAAAGGGGGTTCTCCAATCAGATACAAAGAACAACAACAACAAAAAAAACAAAGCCACAAGTAAAAGCTCCACCAAGAACACAATAAAACCAAATTTAAACTGACAACAATAAAAAGAAAGGGGGGGAGAGGATGGAGATTAACAGTAGCAAAGGACGATGGAGTGCAAAAGTACTCACAAAATAGTGCACTGCAATGAACAAGGTAGGAACCCTTTTCATTACTTAAAGGTAACCACCATTGAAAAAACCACCATAGAAGCACATGATTTAAAAAAGATACCAACAGAGGAAAGATGTATGGAATACAACCAAATAAAAACAAAAGATAGAAAAATGAAAGAGAAGGCTCAAACAAGACACAAAACTAACAGAAAGCAATCTATAAAATGGCAATAGGGAATTCACAAGTGTCAATAATTACACTAAATGTAAACGGATTAAATCACCAATAAAAAGGCACAGAGTAGCAGAATGGATTAAAAAAGAAAATCCAACTGTATGCTGCCTACAAGAAACTCATCTAAGTAACAAGGATAAAAACAAATTCAAAGTGAAAGGCTGGAAAACAATACTCCAAGCAAATAACATCCAAAAAAAGCAGGCGTAGCAATACTCATATCTGATAATGCTGATTACAAGACAGCAAAAGTACTCAGAGACAAAATGACCATTTCATAATGGCTAAGGGGACACTGAATCAAGAAGACATAACAATTCTTAATATATATGCACCAAACCAAGGAGCACCAAAATATATAAGACAGCTACTTATTGACCTTAAAACAAAAACTGACAAAAATACAATCATACTTGGAGACCTCAATACACTGCTGACGGCTCTAGATCGGTCATCCAAACAGAGAATCAACAAAGATATATTGGCCTTAAACAAAACACTAGAGCACCTGGATATGATAGACATCTACAGGACATTTCATCCCAAAGTGACTGACTATACATTTTTCTCCAGTGTACATAGATCATTCTCAAGAATTGACCATATGTTGGGCCACAAAAACAACCACAGGAAATACAGAAAAATCGAAGTTGTACCAAGCATATTTTCTGATCATAAAGCCTTGAAACTAGAATTCAACTGCAAGAAAGAGGAAAAAAATCCCACAAAAATGTGGAAACTAAACAACATACTTTTAAAAAATGAATGGGTCAAAGAAGAAATAAGTGCAGAGATCAAAAGATATATACAGACTAATGAAAATGGCAATACGACATATCAGAATATATGGGATGCAGCAAAAGCAGTTATAAGAGGGAAGTTCATATCACTTCAGGCATATATGAACAAACAAGAGAGAGCCCAAGTGAACCACTTAACTTCACACCTTAAGGAACTAGAAGAAGAAGAACAAAGACAACCCAAAACCAGCCGAAGAAAGGAGATAATAAAAATTAGAGCAGAAATAAATGAAATAGAGAAGAGAAAAACTATAGAAAAAATTAATAGAACAAGGAGCTGGTTCTTTGAAAAGATCAACAAAATTGACAAACCCTTGGCAAGACTTACCAAGGAAAAAAGAGAAAGAACTCATATAAACAAAATCCAAAATGAAAGAGGAGAAATCACCACGGACACCGTAGATATACAAAGAATTATTGTAGAATACTATGAAAAACTTTATGCCACTAAATTCAACAACCTAGAGGAAATGGATAAATTCCTAGAACAATACAACCTTCCTAGACTGAGTCAAGAAGAAGCAGAAAGCCTAAACAGACCTATTAGTAGAAAAGAAATAGAAAAAACCATTAAAAACCTCCCCAAAAATAAAAGTCCAGGCCCAGACTGCTATACCAGCAAATTTTATCAAACATTCAAAGAAGACTTGGTTCCTATTCTACTCAAAGTCTTCCAAAAAATTGAAGAAGAAGCAATACTTCCAAACACATTTTATGAGGCCAACATAACCCTCATACCAAAACCAGGCAAGGATGGCACAAAAAAAGAAAACTACAGACCAATATCTCTAATGAATACAGATGCTAAAATACTAAACAAAATACTAGCAAATCAAATACAACAACATATTAAAAAAATAATACATCATGATCAAGTGGGATTCATCCCAGAATCTCAAGGATGGTTCAACGTATGTAAAATGGTTAACGTAATACACCATATCAACAAAACAAAGAATAAAAACCACATGATCTTATCAATAGACGCAGAAAAGGTTTTCGATAAAATACAACACAATTTTATGTTTAAGACTCTCATCAAAATGGGTATAGAAGGAAAATATCTCAACATGATAAAGGCCATATATGATAAACCATCAGCTAACATCATATTAAATGGCACAAAACTGAAGGCTTTCCCCCTTAAATCAGGAACAAGACAGGGTTGTCCACTCTCTCCACTCTTATTTAATATGGTACTAGAGGTTCTAGCCAGAGTAATCAGACAAGACAAAGAAATAAAGGCATCCATATTGGAAAAGAAGAAGTAAAGGTATCACTTTTTGCAGATGATTTGATCCTATACATTGAAAATCCCAAAGAATCCACAAAAAGACTACTAGAAACAATAAGCCAATACAGTAAGGTCGCAGGATACAATATTAACATACAGAAGTCCATAGCCTTTCTATATGCCAACAATGAAACATTTGAGAATGAACTCAAAAGAATAATCCCCTTCACGATTGCAACAACAACATCAAAAAATACCTAGGAATAAACATAACAAAGAATGTAAAGGACTTATATAATGAAAACCATAAACCACTGTTAAGGGAAATCGAAAAAGATATAATGAGATGGAAGAATATTCCTTGTTCTTGGTTAGGAAGAATAAATATAATCAAGATGGCCATATTACCCAAAGCAATATACAAATTTAATGCAATTCCCATCAAAATTCCAATGACATTTTTAAAAGAAATGGAGCAAAAAATCATCAGATTTATATAGAACTATAAAAAACACCGAATAGCCAAAGCAATCCTAAAGAAAAAGAATGAAGCTGGGGGCATTACAATACCTGACTTCAAACTATATTATAGGGCCATGACAATCAAAACAGCATGGTATTGGCAGAATAATAGACACTCAGACCAATGGAACAGAATAGAAAACCCAGAAATAAAACCACATATATGTAGTCAAATAATTTTTGATAAAGGGGCCAACAACACACAATGGAGAAAAGAAAGCCTCTTCAATAAATGGTGCTGGGAAAACTGGAAAGCCATATGCAAAAGAATGAAACTGCACTACAGTTTGTCCCCCTGTACTAAAATTAACTCAAAATGGATCAAAGATCAAAACATAAGACCTGAAACAATTAAGTACATAGAAGAAGACATAGGTACTCAACTCATGGACCTGGGTTTTAAAGAGCATTTTATGAATTTGACTCCAAAGGCAAGAGAAGTGAAGGCAAAAATTAATGAATGGGACTACATCAGACTAAGAAGTTTTTGCTCAGCAAGAGAAATTGACCAGAAAATAAACAGACAGCCAACTAAATGGGAAATGATATTTTCAAACAACAGCTCAGATAAGGGCCTAATATCCAAAATATACAAAGAACTCATAAAACTCAACAACAAACAAACAATCCAATAAAAAATGGGAAGAGGACATGAACAGACACTTCTCCCAGGAAGAAATACAAATGGCCAACAGATATATGAAAAGATGCTCATCTTCTTTAGTTATTAGAGAAATGCAAATCAAAACTGCAATGAGATACCACCTCACACCTGTTAGATGAGCTATTATTAACAAGACAGGTAATAGCAAATGTTGGAGAGGCTGTGGAGAAAAAGGAACCCTCATACACTGTTGGTGGGAATGTAATGTAGTACAACCATTATGGAAGAAAGTATGGTGGTTCCTCAAAAAACTGAAAATAGAACTACCTTATGACCCAGCAATCTCTCTACTGGGTATATACCCCCAAAACTCAGAAACATTGATATGTAAAGACACATGCAGCCCCATGTTCATTGCAGCATTGTTCACAGTGGCCAGGACATGGAAACAACCAAAAATCCCGTCAATAGATGACTGGATAAAGAAGATGTGGCACATATACACTATGGAATACTACTCAGCCATAAGAAAGGATGACATCAGATCATTTATAGCAAAATGGTGGGATCTTGATAACATTATATGAAGTGAAATAAGTAAATCAGAAAAAAACAGGAACTGCATTATTCCATATGTAGGTGGGACATAAAAGTGAGACTAAGAGACATTGATAAGAGTGTGGTGGTTACGGGGGGGAGGGGGAAGAAGGAGAGGGAAAGGGGGAGGGGGAGGGGCACAAAGAAATCTAGATAAAAGGTGACAGACGACAATCTGACATTGGGTGATGGGTATGCAACTTAATTGAACGACAAGATAACCTGGACATGTTATCTTTGAATATATGTATCCTGATTTACTGATGTCGCCCCATTAAAAAAATAAAATTATTAAAAAAAAAAAAAGAACAGAGAAGAAAGGTCCCCCTTATTGGAAAACAACCTCAACATAAAGACACTCACGGGTTTATAAGACTACCTCTGGTCTGGATTCAATCATTTTTTAAAAACACTTTTCATTTGGGAAATTGTAAACATTTATAAGTAGAAAGAATAATGTAATGAACCACTTAAACCCATTACCTTACTACAACAATTTCAACTCATAGGCAACTTGGTTTCATTTCTACTTCCATTTACTACCTTCCCTGATTCAATACTAGATTATTTAGAAACGAGACTGAAAGCATCATATAATGTCATCTGTAAATGTTTCAGTACAACTCTCTGAAAGATAAGGACTTTTAAAAACACATAACTGTAATATCATTATGACTCTTAAAAATTAACAAAAAATTCTTGTTTTCACTAAGCATGTAATCAGTTCCAAATTTCCCCAACTGTCTTAACTTTTTTTACAGTTGTTTTTTAAAAGCAGGATCCATACAAGGTCTACATATTAATGTGTTTCCGAAGTTTCTTCTAACTATATGAATTTCTTGAGCCTTTACAGTTATATGAAATATGTATAATTCTTCTGCCCAAAGAAGCAGTAGAGAAAATGTAAAGTTTTAGTGGATACTTGTTTTCATCTTCCTGGGAGGTAGGTGTGTGTGTATGTATGTGCCTGCGTGTGTGTGTGTGTGTGTGTGTGTGTGTGTGTGAAAGAGAGATAATGAGAGAGCCCTGGCCAGTTAGCTCAGTGGTAGAGCATCAGCCCAGCATGTGGATGTCCTGGGTTCAGTTCCCAGTCAGGGCACAGAGAAGAAGAGATCATCTGCTTCTCTATCCCTCCTACTCTCCGATCTTTCTCTCTCTTTCCCTCCCACAGCTATGGCTCGATTGACTCAAACGCATTGGCCCAGGGCACTAAGGAAGGCTCTGTGGAGCTTCTGCCTTTGGTGCTTAAGATAGCTTGGGTGCAAGTATGGACCCCAGATGGGCAGAGCATCAGCTTCAAACAGGGGTCTCCAGGTGGATCCCTGTCAGGACAAATGCAGGGTTCTCTCTCTATCTCCCCTTCTTTTACTTGGAAAAAAAGAGAAAAAAAAGGTAATGAGAGATGACATGCTTCCACCGTTGACTCAATGGCTCCTGAGGCCACCTCTACCTCTGCTTACCTTTAATATGATGTGAGCCAGTAAATCCCCCCCATCTTTTTCTTAACTGGTTTTATTTGGGTTCTGTCACTTGTAACCAAAATGCAAACTCTTCAATTGATTTGAAGTAGAGTGGCCACCTTCTTAGGGATCAACACATGGATGACACCTTTTGCAGACTCAGTGACTCAGGGATAGAACTCACCTCCTCTAACTTGGTGGCTGAGTTCTGCTGTTACTTCTCCTGTAGACTCAGTAATAATTTGGATGTAATAGTTCACCCCTCTTCTAACTTTCCTCTCTATGACATAAATTAATAATAATATAAAACAATTTCATTAATGTACTATAAAAAATCAGCATTTGTAATCATTTCATGGTAGGTCAGAAATTTACCTTTCTTCCTCAGAATTTCTGTGGATTAAGTACAAATGCTATTTCTGTATGTCCAATTACAACATATTAAAGGGCTGGTATAAGGGTACTCAAGCATTTTAGACATACTAATTTACAAATAACTGGTACACTAATTACAATACATTCCTTTCTACTCAATAAAGTGGGTCCCTTTAGAACCTCTTCTAGATTATAACTTTCAATCTCAACTGAGTTTCAGCATTGTTCAATGACCATAAAACAAAGTTCCTTCAAAACAGTCTATGATTCAGTCTTTAAATCAATCCAGACAGGATATTAGCCATTTAATCCACTGAGGGAAACGTGAATGAATCGATGTCTCACTGGAAGTATTCTCCACATCCTTTAACTGTTTTTTCTCTTTTGGTGCCCAAGTCGGGCCTCCTTATTACATTCTGGCACCTCCATGATGGAATTGGGAGGAAGACAAATGCAACTGAAGGTCAAGTGAGCCAAACTTAATATTTCTGGGACAAATTTGGTAAAAAATAATTTAAACTTGTAGGTGGAAACTAAAAATTTATGAGATAAAATGTGGTTGTTTGTATCATCTTTGGATTTCAATTATGTGTGCCAATCTACCTGGTAGTCACATATAGATAAATAAACATAAAATTCAGAGTTAATGGTTTAGGTCTCCATCCTATAATTTAATTTACCTGTTGATCCTTGAACAAGATTATTAAACCTTGCTGATTCTTATTTTGCAATCTGAAAAATGGAGATAACACAGTCTACATTATTCTTATTTATTTACTTATTTATTTAGAGAGACAGACAGTCAGGAAGGAAGAGAGATGAGAAGCATCAACTCATGGTTATGGCTGGAGCCTTAGTTGTTCATTGATTGCTTCCTCACATGTGCCTTGACTGGGGGGCTTTGGCTGAGCCAGTCACCCCATGCTCAAGCTGGTCAGCCGGTACTCTAGCTGGATGAGTCTGCGCTCAAGTTGGTGACCTCAGGGTTTCTAACCTGGGTCCTCAGCATCCCAGGCTGACATTCTATCCACTGTGTCACCGCTGATCAGGCTATTCACATTTATTTTTAATCTGCTTCATTCAGAAAAGGATTTGAGGCTACTGACAAGACTACAATGAGAGGAGAAACCCAAGGTAGGTAGAAAGTAAGATTTAGGAAAAAGAAAGTTGAAGTAAATTCAGGACACCAATAAACAGGCTGCTTGACTGACAAGAGGTGAACAGAAAATTGACACTGAGTGAAGAATTTAGGAGAGTTGATTACATGATGTACTTAATCTCTAAGTGCAAACATTTTCTCGGTGGAAGAACAATTCTTCTTTGTCTGAAGGTTTGAGGGAAAATTTCCTTTTGGATCCTTATTGAGGTGGATGCCAGGTGGTAAGTAGGTCAATGTCCTCAGTCATATTTGTATAATGAACACAACATCATATTTCATGACAGCTGTATCTCTTTTTGTTTTTGGTTGTTGTTGTTGTTGACCAGTCATCTTCAAAAGGCCTGTCAGGTAACACAATTCTCAGGGGTGGGAACTTCACAAGGTGTAAGAATCAGGCTCTTTGATTGTCTTGGTTGATTCAGAAATCAAATTATCAAATATTTAGAGACATAGATGGATGGCTTATCTTTTATGCAAAATTTTCCCAAATTATATTCCTTGCAACTGAACTTTTAATAAAATTTGGACACCAGAGACATTGCAGTAATCTGTTCTGGCAAGACCCAGAAGTGTAGGTATTCTGACATGCAGAAGGGAAGACTGAGAGCCTAATAAAAAGTATAAAAAGCTGAAACAGTCTTGAATCATAGTCATCCCTCATCCTATCTGAAGTGGCCTAAGAGTAACCACAGGCAAAGCCTAAATTATCAAATTGTTCTGAATCAGGTCCAATATATAAAGAAGTAAACAATCAAGATCCTAACTTTCTATGTATTGAGGGCATGGCTGTGATATTTCAGGCTGGAATGTTTTCAAAGATTAAAAAAAAAAATCTCAACAAAGCACCAAAGAACATTAAAGTTTAAGTAATCTGCCTCAAAGGATTAACTGCAAAACATGCCTCCAAATAACTGAATGGTTTGATTGGCTGAGTGGGATTATTGCATGAAGACCCTCGAAATGCTTTGAAGATCAAATGAAATAATATCAGTGAAAGTGTTTTGTAAAGTGCTATGAAAATCCTAGTTATTATTGGAATCTCATTTGTATAATTGATCAATAATTAGCTCTGTTATTACACAGGTTTGCCTTAGTAAAAGAAACAGCCTCAGAAATCACACAATTAAGCAACGTGGTGTTGCTATACAGTAAGAATGAACAATAATATCTTCCCGGAGAGTCTCTGTGTCTTCACTGAAATTCTCCAGCCCAAAGAAGTCACACCTACCTCGTCCACTGACGGGTAAAGGGCGAAGAGCTCGGCCTGCCGGTTGGTCCTCCGGGCCTCCTCGTTCTGCTTCTCGAAGTCCTCGGCACTCACATGCTGCAGGAGGTTTTCCAGCCGCTGATCAGGCTGCAGGCTGCGGAGGCTGAAGTCACAGGCAGTGAGGGGGCCTTTCCCAGACACGTCACAAAGCACGTTTAAGTGGCGGGGGCCAGTCTGTGAAAAAAGACACATCGTTGTGAGAGAGGCTGTGGCTCTAAAATGAGAACTAAACAAGCTAGGATGTCTCAAGACTGCTCCAATGTGCGATTGTAGAATCAGGCCCCAAGGAGTTTCTGAGCCAACCAGGGGTTTGACAAGAATCATATCTTAGCTTCCTGGCCTGAGCAGCCTAAAAGTAAATGTCTCCTTCCCACCAGGAAACAGGTAATGACTCACCAGATGTAGGTAAACCTGTCCTTGAGGAAAGGTTTGAAAACAGTACCATGTTCCTCTTAGTTTTTAGTGTGTTCTCCGGAGATAGGGAGCCAAACCTCTTAGGAGCCATGCTCATATCTCATGTTCAAGCAGAACAGACTGGTAAATGGTGGAACAGAAAGGAGACTGGACTGGGGGGGACACCTCATCTTAACTTAGACTCCAGAACTTGGTTTTTGAAACTGGAAAATAAAATAATCTGTGAGGACCCTTTCAAATTAAACTGTTTATAAACTCTAAAGCTGAATCTTATTTTTCTAGAGACAGAGCTGTGGGTATGAGAACACTTTCCTATGGGACTTTAGTAACAGTTACAGGAATACACACCAAAAAAAAAAAAAAAAAAAGGAAAAATACTTGCTATTCAAGCAGTATCCACATTAAGCTGCAGTGTGTTTGAAAAAAAAAAAAGGTCTTGAAGCAATTACAAAGTGAATGCTTTATTCCATTAGAAATGTCTTGGAAATTGGGAACTGCATACCTAACCAAAGACTTGGCAAAGAATATATAATGATGATCAACAATATGTTGTAACAGTATAGATGGATTTATTATAAACATTATAAAATTGATGGTAGAATGTTATCCTAAAGTTCTAAATGGATTACTACTAGACAACTTCTTTATAAGATATACTTTTAAAAAATTTTATTGATTTTAATTTATTTGTTGACATAGATTCTAGTGTCCCCCGAATGCATCCCCCCTCCCCTGTGTTCCCCTCAACATCCCCCTTGCCTCCCTCCCCCAACGCCCTCCCCCCTTCCCTCAAGGATTATCCCATCCTATCATCCCCTTTCCATCTGTCCGCTTTCTCTCTGGTTCCTTTGATCCCGCCTCTGTCTCTATTCTGTTCCTCAATTCACATTGTTCATTGGATTCCTCAAATGAGTGAGGTCATATGATTTTTTTTCTCTGCCTGGCTTATTTCACTTAACATAATAGTTTCCTGGTTCATCTATGTTGTTGCAAAAGGTAAGATTTCCTTCTTTTTCATGGCCCCATAGTATTCCACTGTGTATATGTACCACTGCTTTTTAATCCACTCGTCCACTGATGGACACTTGGGCTGTTTCCAGATCTTTGCTATTGTAAACAATGCTGCAATAAACATGGGGGGTGCATTTCTTCTTTTGAATCAGTGATGTGGAGTTCTTGGGATATATTCCTAAAAGTAAGATGGCTGGGTCAAAAGGCAATTCCATTTTCAATTTTTTGAGGAATCTTTATACTGTTTTCTACAGTGGCTGCACCAGTCTGCATTCCCACCAGCAGTGCAGGAGGGTTCCTTTTTCTCCACATCCTTGCCAGCACTTATTTTGTGTTGTTTTGTTAATGAGCGCCATTCTGACTGTTGTGAGGTGATATCTTATTGTAGTTTTAATTTGCATTTCTCTAATGATTAGTGACGTTGAACATTTTTTCATCTGCCTATTGGCCATCTGTATGTCCTCTTTGGAGAAGTGTCTCTTCATTTCTTTTGCCCATTTTTTTGATTGGATTGTTTATCTTCCTGGTGTTGAGTTTTACAAGTACTTTATAAATTTTGGTTATTAACCCCTTATCAGACGTATTGTCGAATATGTTCTCCCATTGTGTAGTTTGTCTTTTTATTTTGTTCATATTGTCTTTAGCTGTGCAAAAGCCTTTTAGTTTGATATAGTCCCATTTGTTTATCCTGTCCTTTATTTCACTTGCCTGTGGATTTAAATCAGCAAATATATTGCTGCGAGAGATGTCAGAGAGCTTACTGCCTATGTTTTCTTCTAAGATGCTTATGGTTACATGACTTACATTTAAGTCTTTTATCCATTTTGAGTTTATTTTTATGAATTGTGTAAGTTGGTGGTCACCATTTGTTAAAGAGACTGTCTTTACTCTATTGTATGCTCTTATCTCCTTTGTCAAATATCAATTGTCCATAAAGGTGTGGGTTTATTTTTGGGTTTTCTGTTCTATTCCATTGATCGGTATGCCTGTTCTATAAGATATACTTTTTATGGCCTGACCTGTGGTGGCACAGTGGATAAAGCGTCAACCTGGAAATGCTGAGGTCGCTGGTTCGAAACCCTGGGCTTGCCTGGTCAAGGCACATATGGGAGTTGATGCTTCCTGCTCCTCCCCACTTCTCTCTCTCTCTCTCTCTCCCCTCTCTATAATGAATAAATAAAATTTAAAAAAAAAAATAAAAATAAAAATAAAAAAAGATATACTTTTTATGACATCTCTCTACCTCATAAAAATGCTACTTTGCTAGATCATGAATTTACCTAAACTGAATGTGCTAGCAATAATCAATATTAATCATTTAATTATTAATACTTTTGTTTGTTTTAGAATTTATAAAACCTGTAGGAAAATGTATCTCCAGAATTTATCCTAAGAGTATAACTGAATGGGTGAACAAAGATGTAAAGACAAGAGCATCTCTAAAACATTGTTTGCAATAACCAAATAATAGAAATGATCTAAACTGAGGGCATTTAGAGATTTTTAGAACTTTCATACAATAGAATCTTATGCAGCCATTAAAAAAGAAAGAACATGTATTCATTGGAAGAGAAAAGATGATCACAGTATATTATATTGTTAATATGAAAAAGAAAGTTATATGATATTATGTATAATGTGACCTAATTTTATAAAATATATGAGTACCATAAAGTCACATCGTCTATGTATTTAACTTATATAAATTCAGGCATTTGGCCTCACCATTCCACTTAATAAGGTGCATAAGAATGAGAATGAAAGGGAAGATGTTGCTGGTTGTTTCATGGTCTGAGTATCTTTCTGTGATGAGTATTAATCTAATACTTAAAAAGACAGTTTTTTTAATAAGTTGGCTCTGAAACCCATCCAATGACTTCACTGGGTGCTCTTTTAGTCTGCTGGAGGAATGACAGTGCTCTATCGGTGTATTGGTCCTTCACCTGTTGTCTCTCAGCTCCAAATTCATCCTTCCATGTAACTCTGTGATGGTAGGACTATGCCAGCAAGCCACATTATTGCTTTGCCTGCTGTTCTCTTTAAATTATGCCCATAGTGGGCACCATAGGGAGAATGGATGGCTGGAGCTGGGAGAAGAGACTGGCTCCTTCCTCCTTGCTTACTCTTCCTCTGTCCATGGTGGAGGCAGTTGTTCCAGTCTTTAGCTTCTTTTGGCACTTCCAGAACCATCCTCATCTTACCTCCTTGGAGGTACCAGAACCAGTTGGGCAATTCCTCCTTCTAGGAGGTCTGAAACCAGACTTTCAGCCTCTGTGAGGTCTTTCCTCTGAGATCCTGAGATAACGCCACTGGCAGGCCATAGCCCCTCCCCAGAGATCTGAGTCTCGGCTCTGAGGCCCCTCTTCTGGGCTCCTAGCTTCCAATCTCCAAGCTCTTCCCATAGACCCGTGGTTCTCAAACACAGTCCTGGGACCAGCAGCATCAGCATCTCCCTGGCAAATACAAATTAGAAATGCAAATTCTCAAGCCCCACCCAGACCGTGTTTGAACAAGTCCTTTAGGAGATTCTGAGGAAGCTAAAGTTTGGGAACCACTGCCCCAGTCCCCGCCCCAGGATGCGGTGCAGTCTCTTGCAGGTATGATTCCTGCATGACTTCGTTTGTCACTTTGGGTTCTCTCAGTCCTCTGAAACCTGCTTAATTGATTCCCTATGCTAAATTTCTTCTTTGGAAATATCTACTGTGACTTCTGTCTGACTGATCCAAAGAACTAATTTACTTGGTCATCATGTATGGTGAAAATTGAATTTAATCTAAATTACCAATGAAAATGTCCCTTAAGCCTCCCAGAGAGCATAGCCTACAAACAGTCCAGGCCTCAGTAAACCCACCATATTCAGCACTGGAACTGATGGCTGACTCCTCTCTGCAGCTCTGATTAGGTAGTGGGCATGACTGTAGAGACCATGTTGCTTGAAAATAGATATTATTTAAAAATATTAAGCATGGCAAGATGCTTAGGTTATGAGAGAATCTGCAAGCTAAAAACTATACAACTTTAAGAACAGATTTCTTCCTCTATGTTTTATTTTTCTCAATTAAAAAAATGGGCAGGTTAGGCCCTGGCCGGTTGGCTCAGTGGTAGAGCGTTGGCCTGGAGTGCAGGAGTCCCAGGTTCGATTCCCGGCCAGGGCACACAGGAGAAGCGCCCATCTGCTTCTCTACCCCTCCCCCTCTCCTTCCTCTCTGTCTCTCTCTTCCCCTCCCGCAGCCAAGGCTCTATTGGAGTGAAGTTTGCCTGGGCACTGAGGGTGGCTCTATGGCCTCTGCCTCAGGCGCTAGAATGGCTCTGATTGCGGCAGAGCGACGCCCCAGATGGGCAGAGCATCGCCCCCTAGTGGGCATGCCGGGTGGATCCCGGTCGGGCGCAAGCGGGAGTCTGACTGCCTCCCTGTTTCCAACTTCAGAAAAATACAAAAAAAAAAAGGGTAGGTTAGACTAGAACACTGGTTTTAAGACTTCCTTAAAAACTGGGGTAAAATATACACGACAAAACTGACCATTTCACCATTTTCTAGTGTTCAGCTAAGTAGTGTTAGTATATTCACTTTGCTGCGCACTCAATCTCCAGAACAGTTCTCAATTTGCAAAACTGAATGAAGCACCATTCCCAGGAAAGAGTAACTGGAGCATTCCCCCCTCTCCCAGCTTCTGGCAAACACCATTCTACTTTTGTCTCTATAAATTTGATTACTCTAGGTACCTCATTTAAGTGAAACTATACAGGATTAGTTCTTACGTGACTGGCTTATTTCACTTAGCACAATGGCTTCAAGGTTCATGCATGTTGTAGTATGTGTCAGGATTTTCCTCCTTTTAATACCGAATAACATTTCACTGCATGTGTATGCCACATTCGTTTATCCATTCATGGATACCTGGTTATTTCTACCTTTGACTATTGTGAATAATGCTGCTATCAACATAGAGATGACTTTTAAGCTATAACTACTTTTTAATAATAATAATAGAAACAACAATAACATTTATTGGGCACTAAGTGTGAGAAGAGACATGGTCCTAAATGCTTTACACATATTAACTCATTTAATACTCAAACAACCTCAAGAGTTTGTTATTATTATCACTCTTGTTTTTCAGGGGCGGAAACCAAAACCCAGAGAGTTTAGTTATCTTGCCCGAAGTTGCAGAGTTGCATGTGGTAGAATTACAGAGAAGCCAGGCAGTCCACCTCAGTGTGGAGCTTTTAATCACTCTGCAGCCTGCCGTAGGCGTTCCGCTGAGTCTCTGCAGGGACGTTGCAGGGATAGGGCCCAATGCCCCCCCCCCCCCCCCAGTAAAGAGAGCCCCTCCGCTTTTATCTATTTTAATTACTGAGCTCCTGGGTTTTCATTTGAACACCGAGGTCTGTGACTACAAACAAGTCTGAATAAAATCACGGACTCACAAGGTAGAGTTCCTCCTACGCTAATATTCTATGAATTTAGCCTTTTGATTAGTGAATAAAACCCAACAGTATGCCATGGGCAGAACAACCAGTAACCTTGTAACTGTGTTTGTTGGTAGGAAATACCTGAGTTCTGGGTTCACTGGACTCCAAGGTTTCTGACTCAAACGTCTGTTTCTGAAGCGTCTTGTGAAAATCTTTTCGGGATCCCGTCTTTTTAAAACCACAAATCTCCGAACTTCCTTGGTATCTTTATTGTTATTGTGAGAGAGAGCAAGAGCAAGAAAGAGAGAGGCAAAATCATTAGATTAAAAGTAAAAGTAATGGCTTAAGCATTGACTTGGTGCTAAAAAGTCTTGCAAAGAGAGGACCAATTGTAATTCCTCACATCTAATTATGCACCTAGTACAAGGCTCTCTTGTAATCAGACACAAACTTGCCTCCTGGCTGGCTCATTATTAAAGGCAGGACTGGCCTGGGAAAATGCCACTTCAGAGGTGCGGTCATTTCAGCTGTGGGGCATTTGGCTCCAAGTTGAAACTAAACTATGACTCTGGCATAAGAAACTGGAATAAATCTAGCAATGTGCACAAGCAGCAAATATAGGTCATTTGAAGACAAAAAAAATAGAGAAAGACATTTAATCTCCACATCAATGTTTTTAATAATGAATCAAAAATGCAGGACATGATTATGAAAAAATAGAAATAAATGACTTATACACTAAAAATCTCTGATAACATCCTCAATCCCCACTCCATGTACTCCATTAAAATGATATTTTAAAAAATGTGTAGCCGACAATCAAAACAGCATGGTATTGGCAGAAAAATAGACACTCAGACTAATGAAACAGAATAGAAAGTCCAGAAATAAAACCACATATATATGGTCAAATAATTTTCAATAAAGGGGCCAACAACACACAATGGAGAAAAGAAAGCCTCTTTAACAAATGGTGCTGGGAAAACTGGAAAGCCACATGCAAAAGAATGAAACTCGACTACAGTTTGTCCCCTTGTACTAAAATTAATTCAAAATGGATCAAAGACCTAAATATAAGACCTGAAACAATAAAGTACATAGAAGAAGACATAGGTACTAAACTCATGGACCTTGGTTTTAAAGAGCATTTTATGAATTTGACTCCAAAGGCAAGAGAAGTGAAGGCAAAGATAAATGAATGGGACTACAGACTAAGAAGTTTTTGCTCAGCAAGAGAAACTGACAACAAAATAAGCCAACTAAATGGGAAGTGATATTTTCAAACAACAGCTCAGATAAGGGCCTAATATCCAAAATATACAAAGAACTCATAAAACTCAACAACAAACAAACAAACAATCCAATAAAAAAATGGGAAGAGGACATGAACAGACACTTCTCCCAGGAAGAAATACAAATGGTCAACAGATATATGAAAAGATGCTCATCTTCATTAGTTATTAGAGAAATGCAAATCAAAACTACAATGAGATACCACCTCACACCTGTTAGATTAGCTATTATCAACAAGACAGGTAATAGCAAATGTTGGAGAGGCTGTGGAGAAAAAGGAACCCTCATTCACTGTTGGTGGGAATGTAAAGTAGTACAACCATTATGGAAGAAAGTATGATGGTTCCTCAAAAAACTGAAAATAGAACTACCTTATGATTCAGCAATCCCTGTACTGGGTATATACCCCCAAAACTCAGAAACATTGATATGTAAAGACACATGCAGCCCCATGTTCATTGCAGCATTGTTCACAGTGGCCAAGACATGGAAACAACCAAACAGCCCTTCAATAGATGACTAGATAAAGAAGATGTGGCACATATACACTATGGAATACTACTCAGCCATAAGAAATGATGACATTGGATCATTTACAACAAAATGGTTGGATCTTGATAACATTATATGGAGTGAAATAAGTAAATCAGAAAAAAAAAAGAACTGCATGATTCCATACATAAGTGGGACATAAAAATGAGACTAAGAGACATGGACAAGAGTGTGGTGGTTGGGGAGGGGGGGAAGGAGAGGGAGGGAGAGGGGAAGAGCGAGGGGGAGGGGTACAAAGAAAACTAGATAGAGGGTGATGGAGGACAATCTGACTTTGGGTGATGTTATGCAACATAATTGATTGACAAGATAACCTGGAGATGTTTTCTTTGAACATATGTACCCTGATTTATTGATGTCACCCTATTAAAATTAATAAAAAATTATAAAAAAATGTGTAGCTATGGAAAGGGTTTAAAATGTAATGTCTAAGATTGTTACTGGGGAAAGAAATTAGATCATAATTTCATAACGAGAAGAGCAAACAGGTCTAAGTTTGTCAAATAACTACAGAAAGCAACGTGTGTATTCCCCATTTTTATGACTCAAAGGCTTCCTGGAAAACATGCTGCAAAGTCAACAGCACAGACACACACCCATATGGTTTTATTGCCCACACTGTTAGAAAAACCACCGGGCAAGTCGAGAGAGGAACATGAAACGGGTTAGGATTTATTAGGCAGAGCAAATGGCAGAAAGAAAAAGCAGGAGATGTAGGCGTGCCACTAGCAATTATTCAAATACAGAGTTTATAACTCTTTGGGAGGAGTGAGGTATGGGTTATACACAGTGGCACGCATAGAACAAGTGTTCCATATTATACTCTAAAGATGAGCAATTTGTTCTGAGTAAATGAAGACAAGAAATAGCCTAAAAGAGATACATGAGAGGCTTGGTGACGAGTTCAGGTCAAATCAGGGTTTCCTGTGAATGGCCATCTTTCATGTTTCTCGGCCACTTGCACTGCCCTGACCCAACCTGCCCAGATGGGGCTGGGTGAGCAACAGGCCAAAATGAGGAACTGAAAAAAATAAGGAAATGTAAAAGCTATACTCTGAATAAGGAAATAAGACTAAACATTCAGAAAGGATTTTCAGAGAAATATCCAGTGCAACTTCTGGTTTGAGATTCCTGAACATCAAAAAAATAAATAAAATTTAAAATATTAATCATATTGTTCATAATCATCAATTAATAAAAAGTACTTTGGAGAACCCTTTCAAACAACTCCTCAAAGTAATAATTATTTGAAATATTTAAGAAAATGATTTTGGTTCCCGTTGCTCTAAGTGTGCAGACGATAGTGGTAAAAAAAAACAAAAGAGTAGGTATACATGTGACCAAACTTTATATTATAATATCTGTTTCTATTTTCCAACACAGATCTTTGACAGGGAGCCTCCCATGAGATTCCATAAACTTGTTAGCATCTTAAAAGTTATTCTCACCAATATAAATTTAGGCAGCAATATGTATGTGTGTGCTGGGTATCACATGACTTTTGGACTCTCCATAAGGGTGAAAAGCAACAGCATTATATGATCTAATATTCTGGGGAAAAAGCCACCCAACTCTAAGTAGTGGCAAATATAGGCAAGTATTAAGTTGCATCCTAAGATTATACTATCCCAAGTGACAGCATGCTGAATCAGTGTTCCTTTTTCCTGAAAAATACTGTTTTAAGGAGGAAAAGAAATTCCCTGAGGAATTAACTAACATGAATTCATTCTAAGACTGAAAGCAAACGGTGAGTTAAAATTCAAATTTCAGGCCCTGGCTGGTTGGCTCAGTGGTAGAGCGTCGGCCTGGCATGCAGGCATCCCTGGTTCGATTCCCGGCCAGGGCACACAGGAGAAGTGCCCATCTGCTTCTCCACCCCTCCCCCCTCCTTCCTCTCTGTCTCTCTCTTCCCTTCCCGCAGCCAAGGCTCCATTGGAGCAAAGATGGCCCAGGCGCTGGGGATGGCTCTGTGGCCTCTGCCTCAGGCGCTAGAATGGCTCTGGTTGCAACAGAGCAATACCCCAGATGGGCAGAGCATCGTCCCCTGGTGGGCATGCTGAGTGGATCCCAGTCGGGCGCATGTGGGAGTCTGTCTGACTGCCTCCCATTTCCAACTTCAGAAAAATAAAATAAAATTAAAATTTCACACTTTAGTATCTGAAAGCAAACAGTGAATTAAAATTAAAATTTCACACTTTAGTACCTGCCTTTTATCTTTCTTAGGACTTGTACACTGCAAAGGGAACTGATGTCAAAGGTTTGGTCACAGGCCTCTTTAAGGAAACCTGCTCAGGCCACAGAAATAAAAATCAGGAAGCAGCCTAGTTTAAGACTGTCACTTAATCTAAGCCTTGGTAACCAGAACTATATTTGTTTTGCCTTTGTCTCTTGTCTCATAAAATGTACCATTTCCAAGAGTGTTTCCTTCTAAGTGTACAACACGCACGAACACAGACACTCACACAATTACAGATGGTGCCTGCCTCCATCATCCTCAAGTCACTTCTCTCTGAGCTTCTGTTCCTGCATAAGGTGAGACATGCACCTAACACAGATTCGAAGATATTTCTCCCAGGTTTAAGATTTTATGATAGCTCCTACACTATATCTGAAAAAATTCAAATCAAAATTTTCTTTTCAAAAGATGCTTCAATCTGGAGAAAATAATATTTACTCAGCAATTATTCTTTTGCCATTTTATGCAAATAGAGGTCTTCTTTCCTTTTTTGTCCTCTGTTTTGTTAGAATGTTTTCTGGAGTTCTTTACATGGACCCCAAAGACACTGAAAAATGAGTATTTAAAAAAATGAGTTACAGAATGGTGTTAAAAATTTGTTTCACAATATATACTCTCTAATCCTGTGTCTATGATAGTCCTTAGGCTTTTTGGTATGAAAAGCATTAAGACCAGTGTATTCTGTAGCTATGTGTTTGAAACCAGAGTCATGGCCCCTATGCAAAGATGACATGCAAAGTCGTGAAGCGTCCTATACTGGCTCTGGCCAGTTGGCTTAGTGGTAGAGCATTGGTCCCGTGTGTGGATGTCCTGGGTTTGATTCCCGGTCAGGGCACACAGAAGAAGTGATCATCTACTTCTTCACCCCTCTGCCTCTTCTCTCTCTCTTCCCACCCCACAGCCGTGGCTCGATTAGTTCGAGTGAGTTGGCCTTGGGCGCTGAGGATGGCTCCGTGGTCCCTTCCTCAGGCGTTAAAAAAAAAAAAGGCTCAGTTGCTGAGCAACAGAGCAACAGCCCCAGATGGGCAGAGCATCACCCCCTAGTGGGCTTGCTGGGTGGATCCTGGTCAGGGCACATGCAGGAGTCTGTCTCTCTGCTTCCCCTCCTCTCATTAAAAACAAAAGAAAAGAAACCAGAGCAAACTTTGTTTCCCTTCCTCATTCTGGGTTTAGCACTTATTTCCCCACTTAAAATATCAGAAAGTTGCCCAGCTCCTTGGTGCAGTGAGGGCAGAGCTGGCTGGGGAGGGGAGGAGGAGGACTGGCAAGCTTGTAAAGATGGCTCACTTCAGAAGTGCCAGCAACCAAAGGCAGACACCACCGCTCGGTAGGTAGTGAAACTGCTGGCTGAGGGCCACGGGTTACCAGAGTCCCAGCCTCATCACCCCACCCCCGGGCCACAGAGCCAAATCAAGCCGTGGTCCTGTTGAGCCTATCTGCAGATAGGCCAAGTGGTGGAAAGACTATCCTCGTGAAAGGGACACAACTGATTGCTTCTCAAGAGGACTGCATTCCCTTTCCTCAAACACTGTGCTCCACACCTGGGGACTATTCAAACACCAAACGTATTGTGAGAGCATGCTCTTTAGAGGCAGTGTGGTAGAAGAGACAGAATTTCCAGACCTGGTTCAGATGCTGGCTCCCTGCATACTACTGGCTAGGAGACCTTGGGCAAGTGACTCCATCGCTCAGAGCCACAGTGTCTTCAAGTGTAAAATGGGAAAAACATTCCTCTTTTGAAGGCTTATTGTGAGAACTAGAATAAATATGTGCCTTTTCATCTTTTTTCTCTTCCCTTTCCCATACCTTTTCCCTTTCCCTCCCCTCCCTTCCTGTACAATGTGGCACTAAAACCATCAGAAAAAGGTAGCCCTCCATGCCAGGGGAGTGGGGTGTGGGGAGGGTAGGTGAGGAAACCCAGAGTGGGAAATTGAAGGCCAAACATTTAAAAGATTTAAAAGGGCTGCTTGGCATGGAGAATCGGAACCTATGTGGTGTGGGGAGGGTGTCCAGACCTGGGGCAGCCCGGCATGTGATAACAGAGCCTGAGCAAAATGAGGGGGCCTGCACCTGGAGGTAAAGCCTGCCGTTAGAGGTCAAAGGCAAGGCAAGGTCACAGGGTGTCTCTGCAGAGGAATGGCCTGGCACTAAGTGTCAGTAAAGGCCGAAGAGGGCACGCCTGGTGCACGTGTCAGAACATGAGGACGAGAGCAACTGTATGGGGATGGAGAGGTGTTGACAATGGTTACACAGAAGAGAACTCACCAAGAAGTAAACATATTAAGGACAATGGGAATCAGACTGTTCACTATCTGAGAAGCTAGTTAAAACTATGGAGAAAAATAAAACTAGAATAAATACTGTGGTGTTCAATTGGGATAGCACACATTGACATGAACACATAGCCTTCAGCGCATGCACGTGCGCGCACACACACACATGCACACACATATACACAGCTCTATTCACTGAGAAGAAACAGGAAGAGCAACACCTTAATAGCAACGAGCACAGCCAACATCTACATCTTGGCTTCTAAGTACCATTTTCCACTAAAAGGAATAAGAACTTCTTGGAGAAATGACCAGGAGTGAGGAAAGGAAAGTGTAAGATCAGCCTGGAATATACTGTGGCAGAAAGCAAGGACGTGATCAATGACTGTTAGGGACATGTAAAAAAAAGACATAAGAACCAGGTGAAGGGATTCATACTGGTCAAATACAGGACAATTTGAACATGAAAATAAGTGATAGAAATTGATTAAAACATGGAAACTATAACTCCATATTTATACAAATAAACTGAAAGTTTGATGAAGAATAGGGCATTAACAATAAACCCAAAGTGGAGCGACTTTCTAACAAATATCTGGTACGTGATCTCAAGATCATGAAAAGTCAAGGAAATACCGAGGAACTAACCATTCCAGAGTAAACAGGACTATGACATGTATAACCTAATGCAACACATGACTTTGAACTAGCTCTTTTTGCTTTAAAGGGCCTTCTTGGCCCGTTGTGTGGGGTCTGAGGATTAGATTGTAATAATAAATCAACATTAATTTCCTAAATGTGTTTTATAGTAATTATGATGGAAAAAGTCTTTGTAAGAGTTACACATGAAAATATTCAGCAGTAATGGAGAATTAGGTCAACAATTTAGTCCGTACTATACTTGCAAGTTTTCTGTATATTTGAGATTGTTTCAAAATAAAAAAAATATATGTTGTGTCTAGCATTGTAATAAAGACTGGTAGTGGGTCCTATTTGCCAACCATGCATCTATTCTGCAGCTGCTATGAGGTAG
This sequence comes from Saccopteryx leptura, assembly GCF_036850995.1. NCBI lineage: Eukaryota > Metazoa > Chordata > Mammalia > Chiroptera > Emballonuridae > Saccopteryx > Saccopteryx leptura. The sequence continues at coordinate 59,604,383 of NC_089504.1, read as the reverse complement.
GAGCTGCCGTGCTCAGGCCTCTGAGCGATTCACTGTACCTCCTAGCCTACTAACCTTTGGCTTGGTTGGTGGCTACCAATGATTCACTGGTATAGGTGGGGCAACTTTGTAGTATGATCCCTCCAGAGCACCCTGTGGATCAGGCCAAGAATTTGGATGTGCTATCATCCTTAGCTGACTTCTGCTTCCCTATTTTTCTTCCCTTCCTTATTGGCTTTTTCTAAAGAGCATGCTCTTGAAAACCACATGCACCTGAATCCCTGTCTCAGGCTCAGCTCCTAGGGAATCTCAACTAAGACAACTGAAAACCATATCAATAAATAATAGCTATCAAATACAACAGCATCAAAGATAATACAATCAGATGCAATACCAATGCATGTATTATAGATCTATAATAGATACACTTATTTTATGGATATGTTGAATTTAAAGTCTCCTAACACCTTATTTCTGCCGGGCTACATTATTTTTATATAGGATGTTTACTTTCTTATACAAAAAGGTAGAACTCTGAAAAGTGATCCCTTTAAGATTTCACTTGTAGATTTCTCCTCCCAAAATACAAACACCAGAGCGAGGCTATTGTCCTGATTAAACTTGTTCTATTCTACCTCTTCCAGGGATTTCCTTTTCTAGATGCTGCTAAAACTATGGATTTGGGGACTCAAGTTTTCTGATGTCTTAGTAGAGTGGTTCTCAATGAGGATAGTTGATGTTTCCCTTTTTGATGGTCTCAATGACTGTGGTATGCTACTACATTTCATATCCTGCAATGCATTGGGGCATCATATATAATGAAGGATCATTCCACATTCAGTATCCAACACAACTATCGAATGTCCTGTTGGACATTTATGGAGATGAGAAAGCAGTCTGTAAATAGCTGAGCCAAATCGCTATACCACTTTTCAAATAAATGCAAAGTATTTTTGCATTGAATTTTTCAGGGAAACAACTACCATGTAAATGTAGGGGAAATTAAACTTTGTGCTGATTTGAGTTCTACCAAGAGGTTTCCCCATTTTAAAAAAATTGCATTTCTGACAGTAATACTGGGTGTGGCATTTGAATCACCCATACAATACGCTTGTTACAGTCTGCTTTTGTAGGTGTTATGTTCACAGCCATTTTTCCTGCAGGTGCAAACAGCTACGTTATTATGCTCTCTGGTGCACCTGTGTCCAGGCATTTGCACATATTTGCCTACATGCTATTTTATATATTATGTTTCTTTTATTTCTCCTTTATCGTATAACAGTTGGGACATTTTATCAACTTCTGAGAATGAGAAAGTTTGTGGGTTATAAAGGTAGTATTATAAAATATTTGTTACACAGAAAGACAGTGTTGGGTCTGATCAATCTGAGAATCCTTATCTTAAAGCAACATGATATAGATATTTGCTTATTAAAGTTCTTCCATTCATCAAATGTATTAAAGTATTTCCTGAGAATAAGGCACCAAAGAGGATGCAGACAGGAAGACACAAGAATCCTGCTCTAAAGGCGTCCTTGTCCTTAGTTTAGTGAGAAAGATCACATATTTAACAGGGGAGATAAAAATTTAGACAAGTAACTAGAATGTAATGTAGAGTATGACAAAAGTTTCTAAGAGAAAGAAAAACAACATGCTTTGAAAATCCACAGTAAGGGAGTAATTATTCCTGGCCAGGTCAGGGAAGGCTTTTATTTTTTTTATGACACAGAGAGAGACAGAGAGAGGGAGAAACAGGGACAGACAGACAGGAATGGAGAGAGATGAGAAGCATCAATTCTTCGTTGTGGCTCTTTAGTTGTTCATTGATTGCTTTCTCATATGTGCCTTGACTGGGGGGCTATAGCAGAATAAGTGACCCCTTGCTCAAGCCAGCAACCTTGGACTCATGCCAGCGACCTTGGGCTTCAAGCCAGCAACCTTTGGGCTCAAGCCGGTGACGATGGAGTCATGTCAATGATCTCATGCTCAATCCACTGATCTCGTGCTCAAGCTGGTGAGCCCTCGCTCAAGCTGGATGAGCCTGTGCTCAAGCCAGTGACCTCGGGGCTTTGAACCTGGGTCCTCTGTGTCCCAGTCCGATGCTCTATCCACTGCACTACTGCCTGGCCAGGCAGCCCTGACCTTTGAGTTGGAATTCAGTGGGTGTGGATTTGTGGGACAGGGAGTCTGCATGTAACGGGTGGAGAGTGTCTCAGTGATATCCACAGCTGGATTGCTCTTTGTAACCTCATAGGGTGGTAAGCCTGGTTTGCTTTCCACACTTTTAGAAAGCAAATAGCTAAGCACCTTGACAGCTAGCACAACAGATGCATGTCATAATAAGCAATTATTGATCAGGGAGACATTTTTATGGTGTTTTGGGAGTAACTGAATTATATGCACTCATGTGTTTGAATTTTAATTGTTTACCAGTTCATGGGGAGTAAAATATGGCATAATAAAACAAATGATACTCCATTCCTTGATATCCTAGCTCTCCTTGAGTATGACCTTCCTTCAGAACTATCTTAATCAGCTAAGATGAAAGACAAAGTATAAGGGCTTTTATGATGCTGCTCATAACGCTCATTATATGTTTCACTGTGGCTATGGATAATACACCAAGAACAAATAGCATGTAAACAAGTTTAATTACTTAAGAGTTCTACTCTCCATGAAGACATTGAACACATTCTTCAGTTAATGACTTTAGCTCATTTAGAGAAAATGAGAGAGGATATAATGCTAAAAGTATTTAATGTCACCCAAAGGATGCCAGCAAACACCAAGCCATATAAAATTATCAAAATGTATGAAAGATGGGATAAACAGGTAACCATAGCACCATTCTATTCATCAGATCAATGGTCATTTTCAAAAGTCATGGAGGGAAAAGCACTATTATTTTTAGGGCAAGGACACCAAACTTTGCACTAAATAAATAAAAGATGAAGTGGAATTCATTCAAGGTGTTTTCCAGTGTAAGAAACACAAACATTTCAAGTAGAAAAAATATATTTACCCTCCAAAAGAGATCATGTATTTTGTGTTTCTGTGTAGTTTAATCTTTCTCTATTGAGTTAAAAAGAAAATCTGAAACTTCCCTCTATCCTTCATGGGTGGTATTATTTGTCTGATTTAAGAGTCTCAATTATAGGACTTGAGTGGCAAATGCTCTATAGAATTATAGAGTGGGAGGGAATAGAAATGGCCATTACTCCACTCCCCTGCCCCCTAAGTGGGATTCAAAGCTATTATCACAGATAGCAAGGACATAAAAGACTAACCCTGGATATTATAGAGAAATGTAATATCAGCAAGGAGATAATTAAGGAATAAAAGAGCTAACTAAATCAGTGTTTGCATGGTTGTGGATGGCAAAGATGTATCCATAGAAGGCAAAATGTCTTCATTAAGTACGGTCCTCTAAGGCAGTTTTTTTCTCCCACATTTAAATATATGGGATAGAGTTTTGGTTCATTCCCTTGAAATGCTAATATAAGTGCTTTTTCTTTTTTCTTTTTTTGTGACAGAGACAGAGAGAGACACAGAGAGAGGGACAGACAGACAGAAAGGGAAAGAGATGAGAAGCATCAATTCTTTGCAGCACCTTAGTTGTTCAGTGATTGCTTTCTTCTATGTGCCTTGACCAGGGGGTTCCAGTAGAGCGGGTGACCACTTGCTCAAGCAGCGACCTTGGGCTCAAGCCAGGGACCATGGGGTCATGTCTATGATCCCACGCTCAAGCCTGCACCCAGTGCTTAAGCTGGTGAGCCTGCACTCAAGCTGGATGAGCCTGGGATCAAGCCAGCGACCTTGGGTTTCGAACCTGGGTCCCCTGGGTCCCAGTCTGATGCTCTATCCACTGTGCCACTGGTCCGGCTATAGGAGCTTTTTCTGAAGTCTTCAGAAAATCTTATTTCACTTGGGAGGAACATTTTAGATGATTTGAAACTAGATAAGCCCTAAAGTATAAATCTTATGATTTTCCAAGTCTTATCTTTATTCTACTTTATTTCATGAATATATAAATTATAGTACCTATGATATGACAATCTACCTTGTATTATTAAATTAATCTTTAATAATACTGAGTTGTCCTTTGTTTCTTCCCTTTGTATATAAGATGTTCCTAATAGGTATAATTTAAATAATTTGTCAGTTGAGAAAGAACCATTAAATCTTATTCTGTAATGATATTTAATAAATATCATAAATAGTAACTAATATTTATTGAATTATATGCCAAAGATCTACTAAGTGCTTTATATATTATTTTATTTATTGCATAAAACAAAACTTGTGCGGTAGGCACTATTCTGATTTCTATTTCCTAAAGAGGAGATTTACGCACAAAGAAATAATTTGCGTTAGGTCACATAGCTAGTAAGTATTGGTGCCATGACTTGAATGTATTCATTGAATAAAGCATCATATTTCTCCCTGGAGGGAAATTAACCCACTATGTTTTGGCCTTAAAATTCTTCTCTAAAATATCAAAAGTGTAAACTTTTTACTTTTCCAAAGAATTGTAATCCTTCCCACAACGAAGTCTAGAGATCATAAGTCCATCCTAAGGGAGGTGCCTGAAGGCATATCTGGAAGTTGTCATGTTTGTGCCACATTTTAGTTCAGTTCCACAGTATTATTTTAAATGTGTTCCTCAGTGACAATGTAATATCATCTTATAAAGGAAATAACCCAATCCTCCAGTTTGTACACCACATCCTGCATGTCTCATACCACTTTTTCATGGCCTTTTAATATATTGGTCTCTATGCTATAGTGGAATCATTGGTTTTGCATCAGAGTAAAATAAAATAAACCAATCACATTTGGACATTAAAAAAAGCACTATGATGCTCCAGAGAAACCACCATTCTGTAATACAGTATCATAAACCACAGCAAAGCAATAGGCCTCACATTTAACAAGTAATTAGTTAATGCCAGGCACTATCCTAGATTTCTATTCAGTGATTTTGAAGTACATTGTAATTCATCCTTTTATGATTACAGTTCTTTGAGTTTTGACAAATGCATACAGTTGTGTAACAACCACTACAATGATGATATTGAACAGATCCAGCACCCTCCCTCACCAAATTCTCACATTCACGTTTGCAGCCAACCAGCCAACCCTTCACTACCCCCAGACTCTGGCGACCGCTCATCCCTTTTTCGTTCCGAGAGCTTTGATGTTTTCAGAATGTCATATAAATGAAGTCACACAGTTATCTTTTTTTTGTTTGACTTGTTTCACTTAGCATAAAGCAGCTGAGATTCATCTAGGTCATTGCATGAATCAGTAATCTGTGCCATTTTATTGGACTTCAGGTTGTATAGTAAGTGTTGTATATTTAACTGGAATTTTAAAAGAGACAAGGGAAGACTTAGTGATAGCACTAAGACAAAAACTTAGTGATAGCAAACAGTATTTAGAGAGTAGGTATAAACTCCCAGCAGAAAATGATAACTAGAATAAAATTGGAAAAATTTATATTTTATTTTAGTCAATAATATCCAGAATTGGCAAGGATTTGGGGGGAAGGGCCCTCCAGCTAGTGATAGAGTGAATTAGCACAACTTTTTTGGAGAAAAAACTTGGCAGTACTTATCAGAATATACATGTGCACTGGTTCCATTTCTACCTTCAGAACTGTTCACACACATGTATAGAGGCAAATCTGCAGAGATGTGCATTGTGGTATTATCTGTAACTGTAAAAATGATGACAACCACAATGTCCATCACTAGAGAAAGAGTCAATAATTTATGATATATTTTTTCACCCCTGGATTACCAAGCAGCCTTTTTAAAAGAAATAAATATATCTCTAATATGGAAAGATGTCAAAGATATTATTAAAGAGAAATAAATATACTTGCAGGGCATTTGGTCCTGTCCAAAGCATCCACAAAGACATTTAACCCACACCAAAAGGTCCTAGATATTGGTCTAGTTCCAAATGACCATGCTTAGAAAATGTCCCTGGATTCAAAGACCCTATAAGATTTACTTTTACTACAAGTTGATTTCTTAACAGGATTCTTACATAAAAAATGCTATCATTTTATATTTGTGCAATAATTGTGTTGTGGCCATATCACCAATAATAAATAACCCTTTTGGCCTCAGTAGTTTAGTTAGTAATGGTACATGTAGTCAGGTAGATAGTGTGGACCATGTATGTAAATATGTATTACATATATACACATTTATGTAAAAATATAAATATTCATATATATTTGTGAGGGCATGAAAAGAAGGTCTGGAAGGCTACACAGCAACCTCTATGCAGTTAAGAGTAGGTTGAGGCCTGACCTGTGGTGGCGCAGTGGATAAAGCATCGACCTGGAAACGCTGAGGTCGCCGGTTCAAAACCTTGGGCTTGCCTGGTTAAGGCACATATGGGAGTTGATGCTTCCTGCTCCTCCCTCCCCCTTATCTCTCTCTCTCTCTCTCTCTCTCTCTCTCTCTCTCTCCTCTCTGAAAATTAATTAAAAAAAAAAGAGTAGGTTGAAGGGAAGACCAAGGAGCAAGTGAATGTGAGACAAGAGACTAGCTTTGTACTTAATATAATACATACATTTCTATCTTTATTTCATTTATTTCAAAACAAGCATGTATTATTTGTCATATAAAAGAAAAACCAAGTTTGAAGGAGAGTTAATTAATCACTATCAATTGTCCAGCAACCCCTATTGCATCCTCCTCTAACTTCCCAGCCAGCCTGTAAAGACATAGAAAAAATGGAAACTCACTAAAACTTACATGTAACTTAATGCCTAAATCTGGACAGAATCTCTGTGGATTAGATGGAGCTAGAAATTTCTTCCTGTCAGTCCCTGAACAGCGTCTAGACTAGCCAGAAGTCTGAACTCTCCTCCTCCATTGTAGTGGCTTGCCTATGAAGGCACTCTCAGGTTCCACCTGCTTTAACTCATATGAACCACAACCAGAACCACCACTTTCCACGCCTTTCTCTTTCTGCCATCATTCTGCAACCACACAGAAACAACTCACAGAAAGCAAAAGAGCTGAAATGAATATATGGGTGGAAGATGAAGGGTGTCTGGCAGTAGTGTATTGGATCCTCCCCACAAATAAAATAGTATGTACATGGGGGCAAAATGACCCCTGGGAGGAGTGTGTGCTAGAAACCGTAGCTTTCATGTTCAATGTATCAGATTCAGAGTACCAGAGAATCAAACAGTGGGATAGACAAAGGCGCTTCCTCAGTAAAACATGGCTCAGAGCTTGCCAGGAACTAACAGTGCATTTCAAGTTGCACACTTCTACCGGTCCATTAGCTAATTTCTGGGAAAGGAATTGATCTATTACACAAGAGTGCAGATAATGAGGCCAATGGCAATCCCCTTCCCCAGTATGTTGTTAAACATAAAATTAAAACAGATATTGCTTTGTTATTTTTTAAAAATGCAACAAACTAGCATAGAATAAATACATAGATAACCATAGTTTCCACAGAAGAGATAAAAACAAGCAGGGATGCATAAAGAAACAAAAGCACCAAAATGGCAAATGGTATGGATTAACATTTTAATCCAAAATTCTTAGTAAAGAATATCAGGTTTGTGAATAAAATTTTAAGCATAACAGCAAAAATAGTAATCATAAGGAAAATTGTCTATATAAATTTTATTACATAAATAATTCTGAAAAGAAAAAAAATTCTGAATGTTAAAATATATAAACAATTTCAAAAGACATAAAGCATACTGGGTAAGGAATTTGTTATATAGAATAGACAAAAACCCTAAAGACAAATAAGACCATAAATATATGCAAAAAGGTACCCAATCTAATAATTAAATAAAAGTCAGCCTTTATGTAATTAAGCTGGAAATTTATTAAAAGATAACATCCAATATTCTTGAGGATTCATGCATATATTGTTTATAATTTTTCTAATATTTTCAAATCTTTAAATTCGTGCATATCCTTAGACACAGAAAATCGTCTTACAAAAGTTTATTCAAAAGGAAAAAAATCATAGATGTGAACAAGGGTATTGCTATATTAGGGCATAACAATGAAAAAAGCAAATCATTTAAATGTTAAAATTGGTTAAATGAATTTTGGTTTGAATATATTATGGAACCACTAAAATTGGGTTGAGGAAGAATATTTAATAGAAAAGGAATATATTTACCACTTACTGTAAAAATTGAAAAAAGCATGTTATCAAATACTACTATAATCTGTTCTAGTATATATATACAAATATATATATATATACAAAGAAACATGATTCAACATAAAATGTTAATGATGATTATTTGTCTATGGTGAAACTGAATGATTTTTGTTTTCTCCTTTTATTTTCCTATGCAGTAATTGCTGAAATTTCTCTAAAAATTTCATGAGAGAATTCAGCGCTCTGAAAATAATCCTTTTCTCTTAAGTTTGTGCAAGATAGAAAAAAGAAATATTGCAATGGGAATTGCAATGAAACTCAACTTCAAGAATGAAATAAATGGGAATAAAAAAGTGCAGTGTCCTAAATAGCAAATAAAAACCAAATGTAGTAAAATGGACCTTTCCATTTACTGTTTCTTTTCAGATTTTCTCAGAACCTTAACATTGGAAAGTATCTCTAATTATAACATATATAAGCTTGAGAACAACTTGTAATCTTATTTGCCTGGCAAAGTTGGTTTTCCATTCACATTAGAACAGATGATGGATTAGCATCTCATTTCCTCTTTACCTTATAGAAGGGAAGTTTTCTTTTTTTCAGCTATTGAAAATACTATGCATACTGACATTACTCCAAAAAAAAAATCAGTACAATTTTAATGGCACATTTTCAGGATATAGATAAAACCCAAACCCTAAAGTCTTTCATCATCTATCCCACAGAGAAGTAATTCTTACCGGAGTATAGGCAATGTTAGGAATCAGAACTTCAAATTACAGTAGTCTCCCCTTATCCAAGGGACATACTTTCCAGGTGGATGCCTGAAACTGCTGATAGTACCAAACTCTATATATACTATGTTCTTTCCTATGCATACATACTTATGATAAAGTTTAACTTACATATTAAGCACACTAAGGGATGAAAAACAATAATAATAAAATAGAACAACTATAAAATATATGGTAATAAAAGTTCTGTGGATGTGCTCACTCTCTCTCTCAAAATGTCATATTATACTGTCCTCACCCTTCTTGTGATGATTTGAGATGATTTCTATGTGACGAGATGAAGTGAGGTGAACAACATAGGCATTGTGGCGAAGCATTAGGCTACTATGATATGTTACTTGAGCACAAGCACTATCATGAGTTGGTCTGACAACCAAGATAGCAGCTACTGAGTGACTAGCGGGCAGGGAGCATATACAACACGGAGACGCTGGACCAATGGGATGATCCACATCCCGGGTGGAGAGGGACGTTACGAGATTTCATTATGCTACTCAAAATGGTGTGCAATGTAAAACTCATAAATTGTTTATTTCTGGAATTTCCAATTTAATATTTTCAGACTAGAGGTTCACTGCTGGTAACTGAAACTGTGGAGATCAAAACTGCCGATAAAAACGGTCTGTTGTCAAAGGTTCTCTGATGTTTCTCTAATTCTAGTAAGATATGCCCTCCAATCTGCAGACACTCCCCAGACATCTTCCTAATACAATACACATATATCGGATGAGAATTTGAACATGTGCAGATGTTTCTCATGAGAGCGTGCTGTCCTGGTCAGTGGTATAGAGACAAAAGGCTCAGGACAATGTCATAAAACATTTGATTATCTCAGGAGAGAAGAGCTTTTTGGACCAGAAAGCTAGCAATAATTTAGTTCTTGCTCATAAATTTAAATGTTGCCTTTGAATCTCAGGCCAAGTGTCAGTGTACATCCCCATCCCCTAACCCCACTCACACCAGGAATTCATCAGAATGGAAACCAAACAGAAAGCTCTATTCTTTGAGTTTGAAATGTAACTTTCTCCTTAAAGAAGTGAATAAACTGTTGTAAATTCATATAGTTCAATATTAGTCACACAAAAGAAGAAATCAGCTCTCAAGCCACAAAAAGACATGGAGGAACAAGGCAAGACTAAGAAGACAGTTAAAAGATAAGTGGTTGCTGGGGAGGAATGACTGAGTAGAGCACAGGGAATTTTTAGGTCAGTGAAACTATGACTCTGAAATGGCAGATACGTGTCATTATACATTTATCAACACTGTAGAATATAACACACACACACACACACACACACACACACACACACACACACACACACACACCCCTGAGCCCCAATATAAACTATGGGCTTTATTTAATATTAATGTATCAATATTGGCCTAGCAATTGTAAGAAATGTACCACACTTAGGATCCATCCAAGAATGGATAAATCTTTCAGATACAAAAAGTAAAAGAAATTTTATCTGCCCTCTAATCCATAGGCGGGACTTGGTGGACAGGCAAGGGAAGGGAGGGCATGCCCAGAGGGGAAACAGGAGCGAAGGGGTAGAGGTGGAATAGGGAGGAAGAGGAGGCACCCCCAGAGAAAGGAAATGACTCTAGGACTCAAGGGCAATAGGTGTTAATAGACAGAGTGGGACTAGATTATTAAAACCCTTAAAAAGCAAGCAGGTAGAGTTTATACCTGATTTAGTAGGCAGTAGGGAGCCTTAGAAGGTGTTTGAGCGGAGGAGTAATATAAGATACAGCCAATCCTCATTATTCATGAATTTTGTATTTGCAAATTTGCTTACTCACGAACATTTATTTGTAATCCAAAAATCAATATTCATGGTCATTTGGGGATATGTGGAAAAAATTTAAAAACTAAAATAATTAAAATCCAGGATGTTAATAATAGGAAAAACTATTGGGAGGTGGAGGCCAGGAGTTATATAAGAATTCTCAGTACTTAAAAAAAAAATTATTGATTGAATTTAGTGAGAGAGGATGGAACAGAGAATAAGAGAGAGAGAGAGAGAGAGAGAGAGAGAGAAAGAGAGAAAGAGAGAAAGAGAGAGAGAAACATCAATTTGTTGTTCCACTTATTTATGCATTCACTGGTTGATGCCTGTATGTGCCCTGACTAGGGATCAAACCTACAACCTTGGCATATTATGATGCTCTAACCAACTGGAGCTATCTGGCAGGGCAAACTCTTTGTACTTTTTACCCAATTTTTCTGTAAACCTAAAACTGCTCTTTAAAGAAATCTATTAATTAAAGAAATTGAAAAGCTAACAATATAAAATAAATATATATGTAAAGAGGGAAAAAAAGAACTTACTTCTGGTTCACAATTAGCCACTCCCGAACGTAAGTCTGAACACAGTCTCTGACATGAGGGTCCAGTTCAACACTAATGAGATGGAAAATGAAATAAAAACATGTTATTACTGTGTAAAAACCACTAAGCAATCCCTTATCATACCAAGCAGAGAGCATCATGATTTCAAATCCACGTCAAATGAGAGTGCTAGGGGCATTCTAACCCATTCATTTCAAGTGAATTCCTGACGCATAACATTTTTTACTTTGATGAGAAATACATTGGCATTTTATGCTTTGTGGGTTTTCCTTATTACAGAGAATCATGTTCAATCCTACTTATCCCTAAAGGCATTCTGACACAAGACAGGTAGAACTAGCTATAATCACATACAAAACAGGAAAAATTAGTATAAATACCAATTTTTCACAGGGGTAATGTGGGCATATTTTTTGCTCATGTGTAACCTTGTTAGGACATATATGTTTTCCTTTTTGAAAACCATGAAGAACAGTGGTCTTCTACATTGAGGAGTTGACAGGCACTGACTTTGTTGGTGATTATTAATTGGGGTGGTTCTTGTCATATCTACAGAGGAGTCTGTCATGAGAGATACTCTTCAAGTGCTTTAGAGTCTTGAAATCAGAAATAACTAATTTCCCACAGTAGCAAAGTCTTTTTTGCTGTTTTCCCCGATGTTTGGTATTAGAGATAAGCAGATCTAAATACAAGATTTAATTTTCTTGTTTGTAAAAAGGGGATAAGAATAATATTTACCATCTGGGCTTGCTGTTAGTATTAAATGGAATACTGTAAAAGTTAGCCATGTGGTCCCTGGGCCCTGACAGTCTAAATCCAACCCTCAGCCCTATGTGACCTTGGGCCAGTCACTCAACCCCTACTGTGCCTCAGTTTCTCCACCTTAAATTAGTGAAATTAATAGTGGAGCATGTCCTTTAGAGAGCTGTGATGAAGTTTAAATAAATTAGCATGTGAAATGCTTAGAAGAGTATCTAGCACATAATAAGACCTACATATGATAGTTTATACTTAAATACCATTTATTATGCATTAGACACTAATGTAATCATTTTAATGTAGTAATTCAGTTAATTTTCTATCAGCCTCATAGGACAGGTGCCATAATTATTCTCATTTTGCAGAAGAATGAGATGAGAAGGATTTGGCTTAAAGCCACCCAGCAGGTGGTAGAACAGGGACTGAAACCCAGGCAGCTCACCTCTGAAGTGCAGGCTTACAACTACCATACTATCACTGGCTCAACATAGAATTCTGGGCTAGGCACAGGGGGCTCAACTCAACTGGAACAGCTGTGGTTCACTTTGATGATGACCATGGTACCTTTCTGGGCTTTAATTACAAGAAGACTTTGGGGCAAGGACTGAAATAGCACAGGTTGTTTTCAAGTTATCAGACAGACAGTTTAGCTATAAATTCTTGTGACAAGATAGTATTATATTAAAACACAATGCTAAGAAAAAAATGATCCCCTCTATCAAATTTCAAAAAATAAAAATCCTCCTACTTCTAAATTACTATAAGTATTTTAAACAGGTTCTGTCAAGATACTAATTCATTTGAAGATAATTAACCACAAATTTTACACAAAGAAATCAAATTAAATGATTTCCCTAAAGGTAGAAATATTAGATGTTATATATATTAACCTGAATATATATTATATATATATTATATGTATTATATATATACCTGAATAAATGAACTGAATATATGTATTATAAATATATACCTGAATAAATAGACTGAAATCAGGGAAAAATGTTTTCCAAGGATCACAAAGCTTTTATTTTGTGGGAAGTATTTTCAAAATGTTAAGAGCTGAGCATGTGGTCTCCTACGTGAATGAGAACTGTCTAAACAACAGAGCAAAGGGTCAAAAATACCATATTACTGTCATCCAGCCTCCTGTAACTGTGATAAAATGAAATCCAAACTAGAACCAGAGTAGCCCAGAGTCACGAGGGTAGGAGCCATGTCTCATGACCTCTTTTCTGAGAATTTTTAGGGAAGATGAGAAGGTTAGAAAAGTCCAGGAGGATGTGAATCTTACCTTTGTTTTGAAAATGAATGCAAAGAAAAGTTCACCCTAAACCTCTAAAGAGACTGCTTTTTACACTACAGAAGTAAAAAGAGTTTCATTTATATATAATTCCATTATTTGATACTAAGAACTAATGCCCATGCTATAAACATATAGAGTCACCCACTGTGGAAAGTCAAGCCCTAAACATACTCACATATTCACTCTACAGAGTTTTCTCTATTACTTTTCTATGTGACAAACATTTCTTCAAAGACAAGAACTTTGCCTATTCATTTTTTTTTCATTGCAATGCGCAGCGATGCTCAACAAATGTGGGTCCAATTTATGTTTAGAACTTGATCCAATAATAAACCAATTAAAGTGCTTCTGAATGAAAGCATTTTTAAAACAATTTTTATGAAAAATCTTGACATATTTACACATGGAGAACAGAGGCTTCATGGGGTCACATGACTTGCCCAAGGTCACTGAGCTGACACCCAGGCAGTCTGCCTCCAGACCCTGCATATGGGGAGGGGGGCAAGGGAGATGTTGAGGGGAATACGGGGGAGGGGGGATGCATTCGGGACAACACTGGAATCTATGTAAACACAATAAATTAAAATCAATAAAAATAAAAAAAATTAAAAAAGGAAATATCAATGCATGTATGAATGAAGAAAGAATTAAAAAAATAAAAAATAAAAATAAAAAATAAACCTAAAAAAATAAAATTACTGGACTTTATTTTATTTAAAAAAATTTAAAAAGTCCAAGTGAAGGCCTCTCCCCCCTCACTAAGCACAGGGATGACAGTCACAAGCCCATCCACATGTTAATAAAATGATTACCCTTCCTCGGGCAGAGAGGGCTGCAAAGTCCGACATTCCTTTGGCGTAAACACCACCTCCAAGTTGTCTTCGGTGAACTCTCCCAGCTCCTGGGCCAGCTCCACATCCAGGCTGTTCAGGTGCGTCATCAGAAGTCCTTCAAAGTCCGCCGGCTCCACTGGATCATAAAACTGAGGCTGCAGGGGGAGGGAAAAGAAAAAGGAGGTTCCCACACTGTTTTCAGGTACAAGCACCAAGGCGACAGCAGGTGTCTGCCTCGCTCGCCCTCTTTCCACTCAAGTGAGCGCTTCCCTCCTCTCGCACCCCAAGCAGAGCTGCCTTCAGAGGAGCCGTCAAACACAGCGGCAGTGATGCGGAGAAGCAACGCGGCTCTGAAAGTCGAGTCAGAACATGATGAGTAATTAAAATCATACCCCAAGGCAGAATTTTTCTCTGCTTAATTGCATCTTGATGAGAAATCCTGAGGAGATCCGAAATGAGATCATAAGGCTTTGCTAAATTTTTGTAATTTTTCCTGCAAAAGCTCTCTGAGGCCATGTTTACCCAAATAAGATGAAGTAGCAAACAGAGGCAATTCCCAGAAATTCAGGCAAGCTCAACATTCCTTTGAATATTTAGGCCTGATGTTTCCTTTGGCCTGGGTTAGTCTATATGTTGGTTCTTGAAAGCACTTCATTCGTAATCACAGCTCACAGTGAACCAGACTGGGCAGCTGAGACACTGCAAGGCAGTGATTTCCAGACACCACAGGGCTGACCGGTGCTGGCTGGGAAGACATCTTCGCTGACAGCAGTCGAATGAGTAAACTAAGGGCAAGTGGCTGAGGTTTCATGGCTACTGTACTCACTTTATAAGGGTGGCTTTTTTTTTTTTCTCTTCAGTTATGTTCTTCCACATTGAAGGTGATAAAAGAAGTGATAGAAGTGGAACGTCATTCAACAAATAATTTTTTTAATTGTTAAAATAGAAGGTTGGCAATTCAACAATTTTTTTTGTCTGTGAAGTCCAAAGACTTAGGAACCACTGCCTTAAGGGAGTAAAAGAATCACATCAGTTGTTTTGTGTAATACTAATAACATATTCCTAATGATAATAATAATAATAATAATAATAGTAATAGCAGCTCTATGGTGTTCATTTATGGCAGACTATTTGGAGTCATCAGCCCAAGAAGGTACTGTTCTCTGCCTCTGGCCCCCCTAGTGAGAACCAACCAAACAGACCCCCCAGATTCTTGACTTGTACTGCCTCCGTATGAAAGAGGGACGGAGCCAAGGGAAGTACTAATAAAACCAGTTTTCATTGCCCTGAAACTGTACAGCAGACTAGATGTATGGGTCCCAAGTTGGAGCAGAGGAACAAAGGACTACTGAAAAGGCAAAAAGAAACAGGAAGAGAGAATGTAAATGTGTCTCCCTCCCCACCCTGCTGGCCCTGCAGGTGAGGGAGCCATGAGTAACATGCTGGCAAGGGAGGACAAAGCTGAGGATTGAGCACCATTTGGCTTCCTTTTTGTCTGAGATCCTTGAAGGTGGAGGACATACACGATGCCAGCACCTTCACAAGGACAGAGCAAAGACACTCTCCCTAGTTCCCCATGGCAGAGGACAAGGAAGTTTTCCTCGCTTCTAATTGGAAGAGACTCTGGAGGTCAGCTAAGGAGAGGACCATTCTCCTTATAGGCTGCCTCTCAAAATAAAGTGACAGGGACCAGCAGGGGCCCAGGGAGCCAGAGATCAGCCTAAGCAGGAGCCAGGTGGGGACAGAGTTGCAAGGACACTATTGACCTCTGCCAGAGGGTATAACAGGCATTATCTATGCACGCAACAACAACAAAAATCTACTGCAGACTTATGTAAGACCAACCTCAATAGGGGAAGTGAACTTTCCCACTCCTCACTGCAACACAGCACAGAAAGTTCAGGTTCAGGAACTAAAATGAGACTTATATTTGAAGTGAAGAAAATTGCATTTTGGCTCAGTGAATTGAGCGTCGGCCTGGCGAGCAGATGTTGCGGGTTTGATCCCTGGTCAGGGCACACATGAGAAGCAAGCATCTGCTTCTCTTTCCTTCTTCTCCCCTTCCTCTCTCTCTTCCCCTCTTTCAGCCAGTAGTTTGACAGGTTTAAGCATCGGCTCCGGGCACTGAGGATAGCTTGGTTGGTCTGAGTATTGGCCTCAGGTGCTGAGGATAGCTCAGTTGATTTGAGCCTCAGCCCCAGACAGGGATTGCTGGGTAGATCCCAGGTGGGGCACATGCAGAAGTCTATCTCACTATCTCCGCTCCTCTCTTTTTAAAAAAAAAATTGCATTTTTTTTTGTTTATTTGCACAACCAACCTTATTACTGTAAAGTTTATATCCATTGACCTAATAATTTTTGGGCACTTATTTTGTGCCAAAAAATTGGGCTAGGTCATATATGACATTGTCGCATTTAATTCTTACTAAAATTTTGTGAGGTACACATTTTTATTATCCCTATTTTACATATGAGGAGGACAGTGAATGCCAGAGCTTTAATATATAATTTGCTCATGGATGGTTACTCATCTGGGAAGTAGCCCGTCTGGAATTCAAACCTAGGCAGGCTCATGTTTTGTTCTTAACTACTATAATTTTGTTTTCTCTTGTGCGCTTTTCAGAAAATCTGCATTTCCAGAAATAATTAAAACACAAGGCAATAATAAGTGTGTTTGGAAGTGAGTCAAAAATATACATTTACTACTACTCACAAGTTCACTCTGGGCTTCTCATGAGACTGGCTGCTCACATAATAACAGTAAGTTAATTAATTAATTAGTGAAAATGATAATAAGTGTAAATTTAATATGAAGAATATCAATTACTCAAGTAAAAGCACTGGAAATATATACTTAAAAGTTATAGTGAAGCATGCTTTGAAGCAATGTGACTCTAGCACTAATAACTAGTGAGCAGAAGCTTCTATAGAGAAATGGCATTTGTGTGAAACCAGCAAAGAGAAAAACAGTTAGCTTCAGCCAAAGTATTATACTTGTCATGTCTCTGAAATTCAAAGCCACATATGATGAAAAACCTGGCAGCTAAAGAGCCAAAGAGAAAGGATGGCTGACTCCCTCATTCAGTAATTATTTGCTGAGCATCTACTGAGTGCAAACCACTGAGTTGGTCATTAGGGACACAAAAGAGTACAGGCAACTATTCCCATACATCATCTCATGGATCTTTAGTCAACAACCATGAGATGGTGGAGTTTATCACAGTCTCACATATAAATCACTCTTTGAAGGGGAAGAGCTGTAATAAAAAACACAGTATCATCATTGAACACTAATTGTGTGGCAATGTGCCAAGTGCAATATACACAATTGATCATACAGTCATAAATTCTTGAGGTGTGAATATGTTTCGGAACTGAATAGACTATAAACAAAAACTGTAATGATAAGAGTTATTGAGTACGGTTCTAGCACTACACACAAGCTGGTATTTAATAGTCTCCTCTACCCTTTCCCTTTCCACACTGAAACTGACAAGGGAGGAAGTTGTTCATTATAAACAGTGATGTAAACTAGTCTTGCCGTTGGCAAGTGGGTGGAGAGCCCAACTGCTCTGAACAAGGCCTCCATGCAAGTTGCTCCTCTTGCGAATTCAAATAGCTGGGAACCAAGAGAGATTTCTCTTTCTAAACTATTTGAAGTCTTAATCTCAACAGTAGGATTTATTGTGAGGCAATCAATAGATACATACTAAGACAGGGGTCCCCAAACTATGGCCCGCGGGCCGCATGCGGCCCCCTGAGGCCATTTATCTGGCCCCCGCCACACTTCCAGAAGGGGCACCTCTTTCATTGGTGGTCAGTGAGAGGAGCATAGTTCCCATTGAAATACTGGTCAGTTTGTTGATTTAAATTTGCTTGTTCTTTATTTTAAATATTGTATTTGTTCCGTTTTTTTGTTGTTTTTTTTGTTTGTTTGTTTTTTGTTTTGTTTTTTTTTTTTACTTTAAAATAAGATCTGTGCCTAACCAGGCGGTGGCGCAGTGGATAGAGTGTCGGACTGGGATGCGGAAGATCCAGGTTCGAGACCCCGAGGTTGCCAGCTTAAGCGTGGGCTCATCTGGTTTGAGCAAAAGCTCACCGGCTTGAGCCCAAGGTTGCTGGCTCAAGCAAGGGGTTACTCAGTCTGCTGAAGGCCCGTGGTCAAGGCACATATGAGAAAGCAATCAATGAACAACTAAGGTGTTGCAACGCACAACGAAAAACTAATGGTTGATGCTTCTCATCTCTCTGTCCCTGTCTATCCCTCTCTCTGAATCTCTCTCTGTCTCTATAAAAAAATAAATAAATAAAAATTAAAAAAAAAAAAAAAAATAAGATCTGTGCAGTGTGCATAGGGATTTGTTCATAGTTTTTTTTATAGTCCAGCCCTCCAATGGTCTGAGTGAGAGTGAGCTGGCCCCCTGTGTAAAAAGTTTGGGGACCCCTGTACTAAGACATACAGCATGCCTATTTAGGGATAGGCAAAGGGAGAAAATACTGGAGAGTGTTACAGTGGTATTGCATTTCTTTGGGGGCTGAAGTCTGGGAACGGCGTGGTGGGGGGATGCTAAGGTCAGTCCCTAAGGCAGGACTTGGGCTCTTGGGGGCTTCAATTCCCTTCCTTGTATGTTTCCAACAAGGTGGGCTACCAGAGTTTCCTTCTGCTGGAGCTGGAGGATGGAAGGGAGGCTGAAGCTATATTATAGCACAGTGGTCCCCAACCATTTTTTGGGCCATGGACCGGTTTAAAGTCAGAAAATATTTTCACGGACCGGCCTTTAGGGTGGGACAGATAAATGTATCACGTGACCGAGACAAGCGTCAAGAGTGAGTCTTAGATGAATGTAACAGAGGGAATCTGGTCATTTTTAAAAAATGAAACATCGTTCAGACTTACATATAAATAAAATGGAAATAATGTAAATTATTTATTCTTTCTCTGCGGACTGGTACCAAATGGCCCATGGACCGCTACCGGTCCGTGGCCTAGGGGTTGGGGACCATTGTTGTAGCATACACATACCTTCTACTGATACAATCAAGCATTAATACTGGTGCTCCTATGAAGGGATGTTACCAAGGTAATTAAAGTCCCTAATCAGTTGACTTTTAGTTAATCAAAAGGAAAATTATCTTGGGTGGTCTACATCAATTGGATGCCTTTTCAAAGGTGGTAGAAGCCCTCTCACCGTTCAGTTCATGCCCTGGAGTTTCAGCTTGCTTGTGATTTTGCCTTTCTTACTGTCATGGAATCTTTGCCAGTCACCACCAGTAGGTAGGCCAATTCCCTGTCATCAGATCTTTAATATACATACATATATGCATCAGCTACTGGTTCTGAAGCTCTGGCTGAACTTGGAAAAATATACCAACTTTCATTCATTCAACAAATATACTCACTGGGGTCTTACAGCCATCCTGCACCAGGCTGAGGGGACAGTCACTGTCCTTAAGTGATTTTCAGCACTTCTCTAGTGCAGACATGTGCAGTCTTTCTTTCTAGCTACTTTTTTTTCTTTCAGAGGCCTGATCAACAGAATACTACAAATACACAAAAAGATTTTAAATACTCAAAAAGTTTAAATTATTCACAGTTATTTAAGGGAGTTTGAGCTTTTCCTTGTCCCCTAATGCTCATCAAAGGCTAGTTCTCCTGACATGGGGTAAAATTCAGTTTGTTCTGAAATTGAAAATTTCGACAGCACTAGAACAATATCTGTTTAAAATTAATCTATGTGGTTCCTAGCACAGTGTAGTATGCAGACAGCACACTGACAGCAGGTGAAAATAACTAATCTGGGCAATATCAGTATTTCACAAATTAGAAAACTGAAAAACAGAAAGGTGAAATGACTTGACACAAAGGCTGGAAAGAGGCATGATGTCTTTAGGCGCCCTGGCTTTGTACCCTCATGAATGTTTAACTTCCATGGATGTGGTAGCAAATCTGCCTGGCTGTTCATGAGAGACAAATCTTGTCAAAGTCACCCGAGACCTCCATGTTGTCAAATTCAATGGCAGTTTCTCAGTCCTGGTTTATCAACAATATTGGACACAGTTAATCACTCCTTTCATCTTGAAACACTTTCTACAGATGGAGGGCACCCAATTTTCCTAGTGTGCCCCAGCTTCTGAAAGTCCATGTACCAGAGAACCTCTAAGTCCCAAACAGTTGAGAGGAATGGTCACTCTACCTTTGAGACATCACTACTTCTGGATTCTCCTCCAGCTATGTAGCACCCCATAGGTTTGCATCCTATGTAGGGTTTAGTCCTAAAACCTCTCTTTTCAATCTGCATTCATGCCCAGATATTCTCATCTACTCCCATAACTACATTTTCTTTTCTTTTAGGTTATAAATTTATATCTGCAGCCTCAAACTTTGGTTTCAAATCCAGGTTGACTTTTCCAGTTATATCTCAACATCATCACTTGGTGATCTAATAGACCTATCAAACATAACAAATTCAAAACAAATTCTTAATTTTCCTGCCAATCTATATTCCCATATCTTCCAAGTCTCCATATCTCAGCAAGAGGCAATTCCATTCCACGGGCTGTCTGGGGCAAAAACTTTGGAGTCAATGTTGCTTTCTCTCTTTCTCTTACACCTTAGGTATCATCCATCAGAAAAATCCTACTCACTTTTCTGAGATATATCCAGGATCTAACCACGTCTCACCTTCTCTACTGTCACCACCCTATAACAAAGTACCACCCTTACTTGTGACAACTTTACCCAGCCCAGTCTATTCTCCACATAGCAGCCAGAGTGATCCTTATATGAAGCACCCTATAAGCAATCTTTATAAAAATTCTGATTATGCCTGACCAAGCAGTGGCACAGTGAACAGAGCATCGGACTGGGATGCAGAGGACCCAGGTTCAAGACCCCGAGGTTGCCAGCTTGAGCACGGGCTCATCTGGTTCGAGCAAAAGCTCACCAGCTTAGACCCAAAGTCACTGGCTCAAGCAAGGGGTTACTCAGTCTGCTGTAGCCCCACGGTCAAGGCACATATGAGAAAGCAATCAATGAACAACTAAGGTGTCGCAACGAAAAACTGATGATTGATGCTTCTCATCTCTCTCTGTTCCTGTCTCTCTGTCCCTATCTATCCCTCTCTCTGACTCTCTCTCTCTGTCTCTGTAAATAAAATAAAAATAAAATTCTGGTTATGCCTGGCTGGTACTCAATGCCTCCAGTGACTTCATCTTAACCAAAGGAAGAACCAAAGTTCTTTCATGGTCGCTGAGGCTGATGACCCAGCCTTGCTTTTTTTGTGATGTCATCTCCCACTGCCCAAGCTGCTCAGCTCACACTCTGCTTCCTTGCTGTTTCTGGAGCAGGCCCCATACTCTTGCCTTGGGAACTTCGATCCTGCTGTTCCTTCTGACTAGAATACTCTTCCTTCAGATAGCTGTCAAGTTCATTCATAATTCTTCCCAACAGTCTCCTTTCCAGATACAGACCACCCAAATAGCCCCTCTTCTGTGTCATTCTCTGTCCCCTTTCCTGTTTCACTCTTCAAATCTTTAAAAACCCCTTGAGATAGTGTATATTCACTTTCTAATCTATGTGTCCCATTCTGGAATGTAAGTTCCATGAGGCTAGACCCTTGACTATATTCACTACTGTACCCCCAGCTCCTAGAGCAGCTCCTGTCACAGAGTGAGACTCAATACATATTTCTTGAGTGAATGAATGAATGAATGAATGAATGCTCAAGAGAATCCTTTCAGCTCTCTACTACATTTAAGTAAACACAGATCTGAAGATAGGTTTTTTTGGCTTCAGTAATGTCAAAATACTTCGTGGCTTAGATTAAACAATACTCCCCAGCTTCCACTAATGGCAAGCTGCCATTGATGCCACAGAGGAGAAGATGCTGACATGCCAACACAGGCATCCATCTATTTTTACTGTGATTCTTGGCCTCACACATGGCAGTAATGAAGCTCCTGCTCTGTGTGCAGGGCACCACGCTTTCATTATCTCTTTCGTTGTGCATTTGCATGAAAACTATTTTGAGATCTTCATTTTCCATCATGTCCCCTCCAATGAAATAAATGAAACCTAAGAACAGCCCAACCCCTTAAAAGATGAAGCACACAAGAACAATGGCCCAAGAAAAATAAAAGAGGGCCATATTTATCAAGTGAGCAGTAAGAGGAAAAGGTTGCATTATTCTGTAGAAGCTTTAAACACATAACAAAATGAATGCTTTCTAAAGTATAAGACTTTTTTTTCTTTTACATATATGTTATACAGAGGTGGGCAAAAGTAGATTTATAGTTGTGACTACGCAAAGCAGTGAGTTACTAAAACTATTGTAATAATCATAACCTGAATACCTTTTCCATATGAACAACTATAAACCTACTTTTGCCCACCCCGTATACAAACATGTCATGTAATGATGGTGTTTTGGTACATAACCAGGATGTGGCTTTTTACATCATTTTTTTCAGTCAGGGTTGTTAGGGCCTAGCTTATTCATTCTATTTCATATTAAAACTTTTCTGTTCTCGTTAATTTTTTAATTTTTAATTTTTTAATTTTTAATTTTTTATTGATTTGAGAGAGCTAGACAGAGACAGAGACAGAGAGAAAGATCAATTTGTTGATCCATTTATTTATGCATTCACTGGACCTTGTATGTGCCCTGGCCAGGGATATACCTTGTTGTATTGGCATGATGCTCTAATCAACTGAGCTACCTGGCCAAGGCCTCTATTCTTTTTTTTTAAGTGAGAGGGGAGGAAACAGAGAGGCAGACTCCTGCATGCGTCCTGACTAGGATCTACCTGGAAACCCTCATCTAGGGCTGATGCTCAAATTAACTGAGCTATTTTTAGTGCCTGAGGCCAATCCGGCTTGGACCAACCAAGCTATCCTTAGTGCCCAGGGCCACACTCAAATCAATTGAGCCACTGGTGATGGGAGAGGAAGTGAGAGAGAAGGGGGAGAAGGAGGGAAAAGGAAGCAGATGGTTGCTTATTATGTGTGTTCTGACTGGGAATTGAACCTGGCATTGCCACATGCTGGGCAGACACTCTATCCACTGAGCCAACTGGCCAGGGCCTCATCTCATTCTTTTAAAAATAGATTTTTTTCCTCTATAAAAAGTAGGTTAAGTTCATTAACTCCATCCTCAGTGTCTCAAATCCTCTTTTAAAACTTAGGGCACAGGTTCCAGCCATTTCTTCTCTAGCATATTTCACTCCCCTTTCTACTTTGAATAATCAAATATTAGTTTCAGCATTTTACAGTTTCATTTAAATGAAGACATCAAGTAGAGAGCTGTTCGCCAGTGTAGGTGGTTGATATCAGAGAGCGTCTGGTCCACCTGTTCACATGGCTGTGGCAATGGAGAATGCCAAGGTCAATAGCGATTTTACACTTAAAGTCCACTCTCTCTGGCACTGGGCACAAAGTACTCTAATGAGAGTGTCAAATAGGCCCAGGAAAATTCTACCCTCATGTCTAAACCACCAACTCCAGATGGTGGTTTTTCTTCATAGTCAAAATTGCAATATTTTAAAATATTTTTTATTTTGAAAATGCTTATATACAGTCATCACAGCTAACATTTACAATTAGAGTTCAAAACAAAAACCCAATCAAATAGAAAAAAAAAATCAAACACACCCTTCCTGTCCTTTGATTTATCAGATTTATGACAGAAGCCACTGACTTTACCTAAGGATATGAACAGGGTTAGCAAGTGGTCCTTGCTTATCATACTTTCTGAAACTCGGAGCAACTAGGACAACAAAAGAAACTTCCGTTTCTTTGTGTTCTTCCTCCTGTTTGGAATACTCCTACTATGTAGGTCTTTAACCTAGATGACATGTTAAAGTCCCAGGAAACTTTAAAATACTGATACCTGGGCCCATCCCTTGGGATTTTTATTTAATTGTTCTATGGTGGGCCTGGCCACACATGTTTCTAAAGGTCCAGGGGATTCTGATGGGCAGCCAGGGCTAAGAACCTTCCTCTATGTCTCCTCAGCCTTCCCCATCAATCGTTTACCTCCTATTACATCATAGACCTTTCTCTCTTCTGCACACCTGCCATGCTTGAAGCCAGTATGGATTTTCCATATTATCTCACACAGATCACAAGACCCTTCAGAGGCAAAACCATCTCCTAGTCATTTTCTTTTACTCTCCTGGTGCCAAACACATAGATAGTAATATTAGCCACTATTTATACAGCATCTACTATGCCATTCTATATTAATGAGGGTAGCATTCGTATGCAATATTGCAAGTGAGGAAACTGAATCCTTCACAGAGGTTAAGTAACTTGTCCTAAATTATACACCTAATAATTGACAGTTATACTTCACCCTGATCCATCTGACTCCAAGTTCTGTCCTCTTGCAAAACAACAAATTATCATTGATTAAGTTTTAAATAACTTTGTGCCAAGTTAACATTTAAAAAAGTTAAACAACTATTTGTATCAGCATGTAGAGTTGTTGAAACAGTGGTTATATAAACAAAGGTAAGAGAAACAAAAGTCAAAAGGCACTCAGTCTTACTTTTCAATTGTCTCAAATAATACTATGAACAGTCTATGGCTCGTCGTTTTAAAAAAGTTTTTTAAAAGCTGCTTCAGGTTAAGAGTCTCTAGATGATAAACTACTTACATGCCTTGCCAGAAATGAATCTTGCTGAATTTGTCCCGTTACCTTTCTATGAAATGAAATAATTCTTTTAAGGGAAAGGGAAATCACCATGTAAGCTAACTTCTGTTGGAGGAACCTTCATTAGGGAAGATGACTCAAGGGAAACAACAGTCACTTCATTCTGATATTACAACATGACAAGCAGGTAAACATCAGGGTGATTTCCTAAGTGAGCCATGCTTTTTCTTTTTTTAAAATGGGAATCGAATTCAGGCCCCTTGGCCTCCCTCCCTGCTTGCTCTTAAGTCAATTAACAAGAAGGAACAGGGGCAGCAGGCTGTGCTGGCGCTGGAGTAGAGACCTGGGGAAAGACAGAAAACTAAACTGGAATAACGAGGAGTAACAGATTTTAAAGGCTATTCATTTGCAAACGAGTTAAGGAATAATCTATGACAGTCAGGAACACATGATTCTTGTATAGTTAAAGATTTTTGCTACTTCTTTGGTATCTTCTGTTAGAAAATGGATCGTGAAGTCACATGTTAATTCGACTACCCAGCTAACGAAGTAATTCATCAAAATTTACCTCCGTCAAAACCTACTATTGATGGAGTAGCAGAACTACAAAAGGAACACTTGCAGACACTAAGCAATTGTTTTCTTTGAGACTTTAAATTTAAAAAAGGATTTGTCCTGAAGAAGTTTGCTGGCCTGCAGAGAAAGGGTTAAAGCCTGTGAGTGAAACTTCCTTAAAGCCTCTTAATATTTATGTCCACACTTTTTCTCAAGACAGCACTGCAGAAAGCAGCAGTCTTAATTTACAAAGAAGCAAAGCACCAAACCCCATCTTCTTACCTTGTTTAAGATGTAACAGTGTATCCAGTCACATTTTAACTGAATTCTGCACATTTTGGAGTAAAATTTTAGTCAGAAACTTACTAGATTTTGGAGGTTTCAATAAAATATGTATTAGCATCAAATTAAAACAAAAAACATTTCTAATTTATCTTGGTTCAAAGTTTATCTGATATATCTGAAAGTATGAACATTATGCAAATGATGTACTTTTATTATCATCTACAATTTTGCAACAGACAGAA
The DNA here is from genome assembly GCF_036850995.1 of Saccopteryx leptura. Taxonomy (NCBI): domain Eukaryota; kingdom Metazoa; phylum Chordata; class Mammalia; order Chiroptera; family Emballonuridae; genus Saccopteryx; species Saccopteryx leptura. The sequence continues at coordinate 59,578,465 of NC_089504.1, read as the reverse complement.
AAAGTACCAATAAAAACAGCAGTCTAGCAAGCCACCGAAGTCATCAAAAGATTTTTTCAGAGAAATGTCATCACAAGTTACCTTTTGCTGTACAAGGTGCTATACAATTTTTAGTAGTGCTATTTTATCCATGACACAACATACAAATTATCCTACTGGAATAACCACCAATCATTCCGGTCAACATACCTCTAAAAGATACACAGTTACACGGCGTGTAAATTGTTACAGGAGGCAAAATGGCGGGTACCGGAAACTGAGTGGAAGGTTACAAAATTTCTAAGAGCAGAAGTGGTTTTGAAGTAGTAAGTGAGCAATAAAAAAAGAACCTAACCTCTGCAAGATAACCGCCAGAGCAAGCAAAAAAGTGCACGGCTGTGCTTGAGGAAGTGAGTTCAGTGGATGCTGGAGCTCTCTCAGAGAGGAAGTGAAACTCACTTCTGGTTTTGTAAACCATCTCATTTAAGTCAGATTCATCCTACTTAGTACATGTCTGGCATTTATTCTGCAAATAAATAACACATATGTGCACACTTAACAATTGATGTTAAAAATGTAGGTAACCTTCAAATTAAGGTTGTTGTTTTTTCTTTAATATTGCAGGTTTTTTCCCCAATTACAGTTTACTTTCAATATTATTTTGTATTTGTTTCAGGTGCACAGTAAGAGTGATCAGATAATCAGATACTTTTCAAAGTGTCCCCTCATACTTCCAATACCCACCTGTCACCATACACAGGGGAGGCATGTTTTTAAAGTAAGAGTTTGAACTGTCTGATTCCAATTATATAAAATTCCAGGTAAGGCAACATTATGATGACAGAAATGGTTTCCCAGGGCTGGCGCTGGGGTGTTGGGAGAGGAGGCAGACGGGAAAGGGCCACAACGGGTTGTTTTAGGGTAGAAACTGTTCTAAATAACTACAAATAGGCCAAACTCATCTAAAATGTGTAAATTCTATTGTATGTAAATTATACTTCCAAGAAAATGATTTGTAAAAATTAAGGTTTGTAACTTGGCTTTTCAGGTTTTGGAAAACATTTTTTCCCCCAAATAAAAACATGTTATTAATAGTAAGGTTCCAGGCTAATTCTTTCCCTCCCTAAAATATGAATCATAATTTGGGTGAACTCAAGTAGCATGGAAATCCACAGAGTCCAGGGACTTCGGAACCACGACCCTTGGAGGTCCATTTTGTATCCTAAGCCCTAGTTGAGGGAGGAAGAGTGGGAAATTGTCTGAAGTTAAAAATTAGGCACAGAGCGAGAAACCGGTGGCCGGAGAGGTAAGGCAGCTGCGGGGAGATCAGAGAAGAGCCAGGAAGCGTTCGCTGGGCACTTCTGCCCTTGACCATTCTCTAAGCACACCTGTAATTCATACTTACTAGTTGAAGAGAGGGGAAGCCAGAGGTACTTATGCTTTGTCGATGGTACTGGCCAAGGTTTGGTGGGAGGGTGAACTGTTTCCTTAATTCCGCTGAAGAATACCTTGGGTTAAAATACAAAAATCTAAATGAAATGATTATTTTTAAAAAGCATCACAATAATAGACACAATCTTTGATGTCATGTTACAAAATTTCTGCTCTGGCTGAACAGTGGGCAGAACTGACTTGAACATTCACAGTGGCCTGTGGGTGGACTTTGGCGTGATAATATATCCCCTGGAGAAGTTCACAGAGGCCAGGACCCCGGCCGCCCTGGATTCTGCCCCGTGCTGGAGGGATGATAGCATGAGGAGGAAGAGCTTGCAACCCCGGGAAAAGGTCCAGGGCACTCCGCCCAGGCCATTCCGAGGCACTGTCTCTATAATGAGAACATCTATCTCTGACCAGAGTCCTAAATCCTCAGCTGCCATTTGAATGCAGTCATTCTCCTTTCTGCCAGTTAATCCCTCCTGATTGGCTGCCCGCTATAGCAGAAAACCCTACGGAACTGTTATTTGAACACTTCTAGCTCCCTTAGGCATCTTGGTGCTGCCTGGAAGTCCAAGGGCGGCATTTTTTCCAAACTGCTCCTAGTGTAAAGATTCCTGAGTCACCCATACTGACACCGCTAGGCACTCAGTCAGCTCCCTGGTAGCTGGATGGAGCCCAGGAAAATAGTTCTCTAGTGCCCATGCTCACCTGCTGGCATGAGCCTGCTCACCAGTGAGATGTCGGCTTCTGAGCTGACATCAGGTTGACATTCGGGCACTCATTTGTTCATTATTTGTCTGAAACTCAGCACACATGTTCTCGGGAAATTGGTTGTTGTTGGTGGCTCCTGAGGCCAGCTCACAAATGTGTAAACCACAATGAGGCCACTGTAGAAGCTAACAGAGATTACTGAGGATCACATGAGATCATGTATTTGAAACATGCTGTGTTTCAAATAGGAATATATAAATCTTAAATTGTATCATTTTAAAATAGAGTATTAAATATTATAAATAAACTTATACTTTCTCTACTGTAATATGTGCTAGGGCATAATTACTAGCACAGGCTTCTGACATCACTAGTGAAGTTCCTGACAAGGTCTTTTTGACTCCCGACCTTGACAATGTGGTACATCCAGAGAGGCAAGACATACGCCTATGGCATCCATTCTCCCACCTCAAGAGCACTTCAGTTTCCTTTCAGGATCTGCACACTTCTGTTGTACATTGTTTAGTCCTGGTCACAACTACAAATCAAAGAGGTGGGCACACAATCCACCCCAGGACAATGATCTCTCCTTCCCAGTATTCTGAACGATGGATCGGTACAAGAATGGAAGAAAATGGCCGGAGCACATCACAGTAGTGGTGGCCCCTTACATCCTGATGTGAGGATATGTGAAAGCAGCCCATATTCACGGTACTCTTTTAATTTCCTGAAGCATGCTATTTATTTTTATAAAAGTATAAAAAACATACTAATATAAGAAGTATGTATTCTAGTATCCATCAAGGATGTGCAAATCAAAGCCACAAGGAGATGCTACTTCACAACTACTAGGATGGCTATAACAAAAAGATGGGCAATAACAAGTGTTGGTGATGATATGGAGAAACTGAGGCACTCATACATTGTGGGTGAGAATGCACATTGGTGTAGCTGCTTTGGAAACCAGTGGGGCCAGTGCTCAAAAAGTTAAACAGTGTTCCTGTATACCCAGCGCTCTTAGGTATATAGCCAAGAGATCTAAAAACATACTCCCACACAAAAACTTATACATGAATGTCCATAGCTTCATTATTCATGATAGTCAGAAAGTGGAAACAACCCATCATCTTATGAATGGATAAGCAAAATGTGGACTATCATACAATGGAGTATTATTCAGCAATAAAAAAGGAGAGAAATACTGATATATTCTACAACACGGTTGAACCCTAAAAACAGTATGTTAAGGGAAAGAAGCTAAACCAAAAGAACACACGTTGTATGATTCCTTATAGGACATGTCCAGAATGAGAGCACGCTGCCTAAGTCTGGGAGTACTGGAGGCGAATGGAGAGGGACTGCTGATGGGAAAGGGGTCTCTTCTGGGGGGATTTAAAATGTTCTCAAACTGACTGGTGAATGGATGCCAACTCAGTGAAGATACTAAAACCCACTGAATTGTGTGGTATGTAAATTATTTTCAAATAAAGCAGATAGATAGGTATAGACAGATATAGGTATAAATGTGTCTGTGTGTGTAAGTATTCTATAGAGACAAGAGTGAAGGCAAGAATTGCCAAATTTAGCATGACAGCCCAGAATGGAGAAAAAGGTGCAGCTTTTGATCCCAAGTGCTCAATACGTTGATTTTCATTACAAGTTGGACAGTCACCAATTTCTAAAAAAAAAAAAAAAAATAAACAGATTAAGCCACTGTCTAAAACTCAAGGCCCATCTTCTATAAACAATTGTATCTTATGTTTGGCACCACAGGTACCCAAGCCAGCATGGCAGCCATTAATTTGCTTACTTAAGAAGATGACCAGAGTCACAGAATGCTGAGACAACCAAGCAAAGGTCCTTTTTCATTTCCGAGTTAACTTTTCACAGACGAGACTGGCTGCTCCTGTTACTTCTGTCTCCAGGCTCTACCCCCTCCCAAGACCTCTAAAGTAGCACATTTTAGTTTCCTGGCCATTCTAAAGTCCTTCCTGTCATAGACCAGAGGGGTCCACCTGAAACGGGGATACCTGAAAATGTTCAGGAAAGGAAGTGACATTGTGTGAGAATATAAAAAATGGGTTAGGTTCTTGTGTTCATTTTGCAGCAAAATCTGTCATACTATGCCAAAGCCCCGATACTTTTTTCATCATGAAATTGTAATGATCCTGCTCTCCAGTCTTTCTTAAACAGATTCAGCTGGCATTTTTGTTGCAGCCCTTCTTCACACAAGTTCTTATTCAGATCCATATAACTGATCTTTCCCGGCACGTTGAGTCTGACCCAGTACCTACGGATCCTATTTCCTGTCTCTACAGAATCAGTTCTACAACGGGCAACTACATCTGTCCCTTCAAAACTGTATGGAAACGAGCTCTTTGTCCTCAGAATGGAAGTAATTAATTATCCCATGTGGAAAATAATTGCTTTGGATCACTTAAAGAACTTTATAAGAAAATATTTCTGGAGAGGACCTATATTCAAACTAGCTATAATAGGCTGGAATGATAAAACTACATGCTGGTTAAGCTGTGAGAAAACCAGCATGCCGCACACCCCTGTGGGTTCTATATTGGTTCATTGTGTCTGGAGAGCAATACTGTAAGATGCAATAAGAACTAGAAAACTGTCATTATTCTTTCATCTAATTATTTCACATTGGAGAATATACTCCATGGAATTCATACAAACAAAAATATAATTTGAGCAGAAATGCATATGAGAACTCTGCATATGATAGCAAATATTTGAAAATAATCAGACCATCCAACACTTGGCAGAACACTTAGTTAATAATAGTATAAAATAGATTAAATATGATTTTACCATTTAAAATAAAAAATGTGAATTAGGTTGACCCATAGAAACATACACACAAAATAAGTTATAAGTAAAAAGTAACATGTGGAACTGAATACAAATACCTTCTAATTCATGTGTAAATATTTCACAAGGATGAGAAATCTTTTTGATAGTTATATAAAGGCAGTTTAGTATCTACCCCAGTCAGCTCTTTCTCCTATAAAGCTGCTTAAGCTCATCATTAAAAAAGAATGATGCATATATATAAAGTCAGATGCAGGCATAAGTGCACTACTTGAGATTTTTTAAAAATCATGTAAATATCAGATATTAAGTTTACTGATATGAAACTTCATTCTCAAAAGACCACCTAGCATCCCAGTATCTAAACAAACCCTCTTTTTCCCTGCACCAGCCCCAGGGAAGCGGGAAGCCTGCCTACACATGTAAGAGAACTCAGCCAGGGCGAGAGCTCACCTCAGCTTAGTGTCCAGGCAGGCATTGCATACAGGGTTTATTTCCTCTGCATTTAAGTCTCAGACCAAATTCAACATGTCTAACATAATTTTCATGATGCTAGATTTATATTGTGATAATATTTCCTTGATGAACTAAGATACCCTTCTTCTAACCACTCAAATGCTGTATAAATACATTATCTCGATTTCTACAAATTTAACTGAAAAGGAGCCTTGGAGTTTGTTTAAAATGTTGGTACCCGTACTAGGAGTCAGAATTGTGGAAGGGGGTGGGTAGCAAAGCTCAGTGTTTACTCAGATGGACAGATAATTGAGATATACACAGTTGGGACTAAGTACCAGTGGAACTAATGAAGAGCAGAGCTTGCTAAGTGTGGCCTATGGACTATTTGCATCAAATAATCAGCTGCTTAATAAAAATGCAGATTCCTCAACTTTACTCCAGTCCTGAATCAGCATCTCTACCATGTGGCCTGGAAATTTTATTTTAAACCATCAACTCCAGGTGATTTTGTCTCGAATGAAGCATAACATTCACTCTGCAAGACTATGAGAGAGTGGTTGATTCATTCATTCATTCATTCATTCATTCATTCATAAAACATAGAGGGCACATAAAATGCTAGGCTCTTTGCCAAATGTTAGGGATTAAAGTCCAAGAAGATACTATAGCTGCTCCTGGAAGTTAGTCTAGTGCAGGGGTCGGGAACCTTTTTGGCTGAGAGAGCCATGAACGCCACATATTTTAAAATGTAATTCCGTGAGAGCCATACAATGACCTGTGTACATTACGCATTATCCAATAAAAATTTGATGTTGTCCCGGAGGACAGCTGTGATTGGCTCCAGCCACCCGCAACCATGAACATGAGTGGTAGGAAATGAATGGATTGTAATACATGAGAATGTTTTATATTTTTAACGTTATTATTTTTTTTTATTAAAGATTTGTCTGCGAGCCAGATGCAGCCATCAGAAGAGCCACATCTGGCTCACGAGCCATAGGTTCCCGACCCCTGCTCTACTGGGTGGAAAGGAGGAAGACAGATGGATAATTAAATACATAATTATAATATAATATAATAAGTATTATAATGCAGGATTGTGCACAGTGTCTCAAGAACAAAGAGGAGGATGTTACTAATTCAACCCCAAAATGATTAGGAGGCTTCTGGGATAAGAGGACTTTTGAACCATATTTTGAAAAAAATAAATAAAAAGAGTAAGATCAGGTTTGATGAAAAAGAAGACAATACATTTCAAGTATTTTTTAAACATTTCATAACATCTAGACATTAGCTTTTCATATTCCTACCTCAACTATTTTAACCATCAGGCTGCCCTGTTTCTTTATAGCAGATATAGCTAGAAGAGCAAAGAAAAAGGTGAATTAGTCCTGATCTCTGCCATTTGCCAAGTGTTTGAGTTCAAGTACATTAGTTAACCAGGCTGGGTCTTAGTTTCATTACATGTAAAACGAAGGGGCCAGGCTATATGATCTCCTGGGCACCCTGCCAGCCCTGACTGGCAAAGATGCTCAAGAATCTCTAGGCGGAACAATCAGCACAGTGATCTACCCCAGCAGCTGTGCTAGGAAACCAAACAGCTCCGGAAGGCTTTGCTCTGGCTTTCATCCCTGAAAGAAAATCCTCTCACTATGCTGCTACGGCCAGCAGCCAAAATGGTTGGAGGATTTTAAAACTGATTGAAGGAAAAACCTTGTCTAAAAGCATTTAAAGAAGTTTAGGGTTTTCCTGAATCGGACATGTTTTAAACAATAGTGAAAGGGGTAGAATAAAGAATAGCAAACATGTATTTTACATTTAGTAACTAATTCCTGACTGTAAAACACTCAGTAAATACAAAGTATAAAGTACACAGCTGGTAATAAATAATAACTATGGACATTTGTGGGTGGCAATCGTGGCCACAAACATATGGTAAAATTGAACCTAATAAAATAGTCATTGCTCAGGACTAGAAATGATTTATACCAAGTAAGCAATAAAAGAATATCCTGCCCCAAACTTCCTAAATTATAAGGTTAGGGCACTGTAATATTAAAAAAAAAATTACAGGATTTAAATTTTGTTGTATGTAGAAAAACTAGCTCTGAATGATATAAATAAGACAGGGCTGGATCTCAGTGTATGGTGTGAATAAGGTCCCAAAACACAGGGCTGGCTCTAGAGCAGTGGAAGGGATTCAACCAGTTCACACCAGTTCAGCAGAACCGGTAACTACTGTAGTGTGTTGTTGAGTTCAGTGAATCGGTTGGTAAAATGACACTTGCAATCAAGGTTCTCTCTAAGGTGGGTGCCTGAGCAGCCACCCAATGTGGAAATCACAGATTTACATTCCTTACTCTTCTTTTAATGTTCATCTGTGCAACAGCGTATGCTAAGCACCCATAGTAATTAATGTTCATTCCGTCCATAGGTGAAAAAAATTGCAAGTGAGGATGCCAATGAAGAAGCAATATGGAAATATCTTAAATAATAGTTTTATTGGTTTTTATCAGGTATTTAATATTTTTCATTAATGTTTTAAAACACTTTCTTATAACATAATCTAGTTTTGTGTACCTCTTTTATTGTTCTTATTTAAGTATTAAATGCATTAAATAATAAACTACTTTTTGGTATTTTTTTATACTTAAAACAGTCATTAGGGCAGAGAACCAGTTGTTAAATGATATGAATCCCACCACTGCTCCAGAGTGAGTAGTTCCTGGACCACATAGAATGATCTCAGGCTGTTTCTGAGGTATATGTCCTCTGAAACTTTTAGTAAAGTACACCTTGAAATTATAAGGCTACAAAATGAATTTCTATAGCAAATTTTATATGTATATGATATATATAATATGATATAATATATATTATATATCTATTTACATATATATTTCTATCCTTACATACGCATACATGCATTCGTGTTTTGAGCAATGCAGTCTTGAGTGAATTCCTCAGAAGTTTGCCCACTTGAGTCTTCATAATAGGTATTTAAGGTTTAGAGTTTCTTCCATTTTCCATCTCTTCTCAGATATGTCATAAATGTACAACTTCTGTAAAGATGATTCAACAGGTGGAAACATGACTGCAAAGATACATTTTCTCCTTATTAACAAGCTGGAGAATTTATGTTTCTTCCTTGCATGGGAGTCCCAAATCCCTTTCACTTGGAAAATTCCTCTGACTGCAGAAGAACATTTATTAGATGAATTAAGTGTTTGAGGGTTACCACAGCAAGCCTAGGGAAGGATCACTCAGTGTCCTCAGTGTCTCTCTCAGGCATCCCTTTCTCCAGGGCTTATTTATCACCCTCTAAGTTAGGTCCTCTCCTGACAGAAGCACCACCGACTGATGAGGCAGCACAGTCATCTAAAAGAACACCTGTAAATATTGATGCTTTTTTTTTGTAACTGTTCAAAGAAAAAAAGGTTGTTTTTTTTTTCTTTTTCAGAAAAGTGTGTTAAAACATAAGGAAACAGCTCTAGCACATGTAAACTAAAGTCCCAAAAGAGGAGGAGAAACAAAAATGGAGCAGAAGTAATATTTAAAAAAATATTGTTGACAAAAAAAATACCCAAGATGCAAAATCATAAAGCTCTACAAATGCCCACCAGAATCAATAAAGAAAACCCACCTAGATACATCACAGTAAAACTTCTGTAAATCAAAGAGAAATTTTAAATGTTCTTGAAAAAATCTGGGGAAAAGGCATAATAAAGAAATAACTTCAAAGACATAATAAAGACAAAATAAAGCATATTACTTCAAAGTGTAATAATAAGACTAGTAATTGATTTCCCCACTGAAAAAGAAAATTCAAAAACCAATACAATGACATCTTTGATATGCTGAAAGAAAACTACCAATCTAGAATTTTCTACCCAGTGAAAATAACCTTCATAAATAAAGGATAAAGACTTCATCAGATAAACAAAATTGAGAGAATTTATTACCAGCACAGCCATACTAAAAGAAATAGTAAAGAGAGCTTTTCAGACAGAAGGAAATGATCCCAGATGGAAGCACAGAAGTGCTGAAAACAATGAAATATACCAGCAGGGTAAATACATAAGTAAAACTCAGTGATAGTAACTATATGAAGTAATTATAATAATGACAGTAATACGGATTTTAAAGTATATGTAGAATTAAAATATACCTCAACAACACAAAAGGTGAGAGGGGTGAATGGGGTTCATATGTTCAAAAGTTCTTGCACTATTTGGGAAGTGGTTAAAGTATCAATTAATATTAGAATTCTAATAAGTCCAATAGATATTGTTGTAATGTCTATGGAAACAAGAGACAGATTAAAAAAAGAAAAAGTAGTAAAATTATACATTTAAACTCACCTATATAAGTGATTATATTAAATATAATAAGATAAATTCTCCAATTAAAAAACAAAAATCATCAAATCACAAAAAAACTTTGCTACTTTTCAGAGACATATATGTATTTTTTATAGTGAGAGAGAGACAGACAAGGACAGAGACAGGAAAGGAGAGAGATCAACTCATAGTTGTGGCACCTTAGTTGTTCATTGATTGCTTTCCCATATGTTCCTTGACCCCGGGGGTGGTTCTAGCCAAGCAGTGACCCCTTGCTCAAGCCAACAACCTTGACCTTAAGCCAGCGACCATGGGGTCATGTTTATGGCCTCCTGCTCAAGGCAGTGTCCTCTTGATCAAGTAGGATGAATCCATGCTCGAGCCAGCAAGCTCGGGGTTTTGAACCTGGGTCCTCAGCATTCCAGGTTGATGCTCTATCCACTGCGCCACCACCTGGTCAGGTGAGACATACTTCATTTTTTAACAGATTTGTTGAAGTATTTTTGACATGCAGTATACTTCCCATACTTCAAGTATATTTATAAATTCGACTCAAGAAACCATCATGTCAACCACAAAGTTCCATCAAGCCCCTCTTAATCCCCCACCCCAGGTAACCACTAATTTTCTTTGTCATTATAGGTTAGTTTGTATTATTTAGAATTTTATAAAAATGGAATCAGTTTACTTCTTCTATTATCTGGCTCTTTCTACTCAGCCTAATTATTTTGAGATGTATCTGGTTTTGGTTATTAAAAATAAAGCTGCTATAAAACAGTCATGTGCAAGTCTTTACATGGACATATTCTTTCAGTTCACTTGGGTAAATGCCTAGATAAACTATTGACAATGCCATGAAAAAACGCTATGCAAAAATAGCCAAAAAAAAAAGATGGTGTAGCTATAGTAATACCAGGCAAAAAGCACTTCAAGGCATTGAAAATTTGGTTTAGACATACTGAGTTTGCAGGCCTAAAGAGGACGCCAAGAGGAGGTTATGTTGGCGGTTGAATAAACAGATCTGGAGCAGAAATGATAGGTTCAGACTGCAGATGTAAATTTGGCCGAGCTTGAATTTGAGGCTGTTCTCCAGCAGGTGTGAAAGATTTCCACCTCTCCGCCTATGGTTTCTCACCCATCTTCCTAGCAACACATTATCAAGAAGTCTGCATGTGGTGCCTGCAATATGGTGGTTATTATCTATGGTCTTGGAGCAAAGCCATACAATCTAGCTAAAGAGCAGCTAAACCAACCTCTCAAAACAAATGATAATCTCTATATTTTGGCTTTGACTCCTCTATGATGAGTTTAATCTCTGAGTAAAACCCAGGTAATAAGATTTCTCAACAAGCTGGTCAAAGATCTTGAAAGCAATGGCTGAACCACAGAAGAATTTGTGGAATGAAACTACCAAACCCATGAAATTAAAATAGGTATGCTTCTAGATGTTGAGAAAAACTTCTCAATTATTTAGCTTGTGGACGGTTGATATAACTTTTTAGTGAGAACAGAAAATCAAGCCAGGATTCATTGAGTGCTGACCAGTGGTGGGATTCAAATAATTTAACAACCAGTTCTATACCCTAATGACCATTTTAAGTATATAAAAACGATATACCGAAAGGTGGTTTATTATTTCATGCATTTAATACTTAAATAAGAACAATAAAAGAGGTACACAAAACTGGAGTATGTTATAATAAAGAGTTTTAAAATATTAATAAAAATATTAAATAATATCTGAAAAAAACAATAAAACTGTTATTTAAGATATTGCCATATTGCTTCTTGACTGGCATCCTCACGTGCAATTTTTTTTCACCTATAGACGGAATGAACATTACTATGGGCGCTTAGAATACACTGTTGTACAGATGAACATTAAAAAGAAGTAAGAAATTTAAATTTGTAATTTCCACATTGGGTAGCTGCCCAGGTGCCCACCTTAAGAGAGAACCCTGATTACAAGTGCCATTTTAGCAAATGGTTCACCGAACTCATCCCAAAATTAGGTATCTGTTTTGCGGAACTGGTGTGAACAGACTGAATCCTACTACTGCACCACTGGTGCTGACACAACTCTGTGCTGAGAAACTGACATATACCATTTCACTGAACCCTCACAGCAATACTATGAACCAAGTTTACCTTCCCCACTTGACAAATGCAATACTCAGGGCTGGAAATGTCTGGAGTCAGGATTTGAATCCAAGCTATCTGATCACTATGATTATATAAACTTATAAAATGTATTTAAATTTAAGTACAATATTTAAATATATATAGAAAGAAAACCACTAAAAAAAATATTATTTACAGTTATGGTAAAGAGGCAGGGTAACAGGGTGTGATTTTTTTCTATTCTCTTTTCTTTTACTAAATTGTGCTGTGGTTGCCACAATTTTATGACAGAAATTATGTACTCACACACACTTTTAACCTACAATGTTGTCAGCTTTCTGAATAATGTAAATTCATCTGTTGAGACACAGGAATGAGCTTGAACATCTTAAGAGTCTCTTGAGGGAAAATATACAAAGAACTCATAAAACTCAACAACAAACAAACAATCCAATAAAAAAATGGGAAGAGGACATGAACAGACACTTCTCCCAGGAAGAAACACAAATGGCCAACAGATATATGAAAAGATGCTCATCTTCTTTAGCTATTAGAGAAATGCAAATCGAAACTGCAATGAGATACCACCTCACATCTGTAGATTAGCTATTATTAACAAGACAGGTAATAGCAAATGTTGGAGAGGCTGTGGAGAAAAAGGAACCCTCATTCACTGTTGGTGGGAATGTAAAGTAGTACAACCATTATGGAAGAAAGTATGGTGGTTCCTCAAAAAACTGAAAATAGAACTACCTTATGACCCAGCAGTCCCTCTACTGGGTATATACCCCCAAAACTCAGAAACATTGATACGTAAAGACACATGCAGCCCCATGTTCATTGCAGCATTGTTCACAGTGGCCAGGACATGGAAACAACCAAAAAGCCCATCAATAGATGACTGGATAAAGAAGATGTGGCACATATACACTATGGAATACTACTCAGCCATAAGAAATGATGACATCGGATCATTTACAGCAAAATGGTGGGATCTTGATAACATTATACGAAGTGAAATAAGTAAATCATAAAAAACCAGGAACTGCATTATTCCATATGTAGGTGGGACATAAAAGTGAAACTAAGAGACATTGATAAGAGTGTGGTGGTTACGGGGGGAGGGGTAAAGGGAGAGGGAAAGGGGGAGGGGGAAGGGCACAAAGAAAACTAGATAGAAGGTGACAGAGGACAATCTGACTTTGGGTGATGGGTATGCAACATAATTGAACAAGATAACCTGGACTTGTTATCTTTGAATATATGTATCCTGATTTATTGATGTTGCCCCATTAAAAAATAAAATTATTAAAAAAAAAGAGTCTCTTGAGGGCTTCTTTCACCATTACTGTTTTGTTTCTAAGTCTCCTCCTTGAAATTCTAAATAAAACTTGTTCTTTGAGCTCTTGTACCCATTTCCTGATCAACCTGGATTCAATTAAACTCACCAAATATTGTTGGGTGCTATTAATTAAAAGCACCCTGTTTTTCTACTTTGGTTTGTGATTTATCTAAGTTATCTGTACTGGGCATGGCCAACTCCTTGGCCATTTCGAGGCAACATGCTGTATTTTCATTGAGGGCTATACAATGGGGCTCTCTGTTTTCAGATGTGCTGGCCACAGCAGCAGTCAATTAGCTGCATTTCTGTGACCTGGTGAGATGGCTTCAGTAAGACCCTGACAGCCTTCTGGCATTGCTACCCAAAGTGACTGCAGCTATGAATTAAAAATGCCTTTTACTATTAGGTAAAATGGGGAGATTATCACTCCCTCCATATTTGTGAGTTTCCTTAATCAAATTGTGGAACTTACTAAGGTGGCAAAGAAAGCTTGTTTACGCACATAACACAGCCTTAACCTGTGGCAGGCAACTGAACTAAGTTGAGGACTAAAGGTTGGTTGTATCTTTGTGAGCATCCTGTGCTGCAACAGTTCTCAAAGTGTGGTCCCCAAACCAACAACTTCAACATTCCGGTTAGAAATGCCATTTCTTGGGCCTCACCCCAGACAGGGGATTCTGACGTACTCCCCCCTCGAGAGCTGCTGCTCTATTCTGACTAAACTCCAGCTCTACCGCCAGCCTTCCTTTGCCTCTTACTCTCCCCCCTCAGAGATTCTGTACCTTGTCTCAGTCTAACTAACCTTGCCCAGCTAGTTCATTTGAAAATCAAGATTCTAACAGACATTCTTTCAACAGTGCTTATATTTCCTTAGTCAGATTTAACTAAAATATGCCACTTTCTACAAATAGTTAATACACTCCAAAAATAACTACTTCCCTTATTCCCTTCTTCCCCAGTTCCAAACCATTTCCATCTTTCTCTAAGTTTATTTTAGATTGAAGAATGAGAACATTGCTTCTTAAACCAGAGAAACTGTGCTGTTCCTAATTATTAAGTTATAAATGGTTAACTATTGTTTACTTTAGAAAAAAGCTCTAAAGTGAGGGGGAGTGGAGACTAGAACCGGGGAATGTTGTAGAAAAAAGAGCCAGGCTAGTAACACTGTTGAATCAAGAGGACCTCTTAGTTAAGAAGAATAGACAGGAAAGTTGAGACATATACCCAGAATCTGACATTGATTTATTCTTTCAACAAATATTTGAACACCCACTAATTCAAGGTGCTACAGAGTGGAAAGCATCAGTGAATGTGCACAGATGCCTGAGCTGCTGCCATCATTACTTTGTATCCAGATTGCCCTATCCTGTGGTCTTCCAGCTCATGGTACTGCTGTGCTTCACGACAGTGCGTATCTGAGGCCAGAGGCTCTTTTGGTGCCTTTAAGGGCAGGGAGGAGATGGTTGAAATGAGGGGAAATTTTCAAAAAGGAAAGGTAACAAGACCCCACCACAATTAACCAAATTTATCCACTTAGGGAGCAAAGAAAATTTCTTTGAGGCTTCTAGATTTTCTATCTTTATAGGCTCCAAGTATCATGCACATTCTATAAAGCCAAAAACATTTTCATAGCAGCTCTCCTGTGAGATAAGTCATGTCTCCACTTTGTAGAAAAGGAAACTGAAGCAGGGAAGAACTGGGTGATGGAATCAAGGTCTGAGTAGAGCTTGTTCTGACCTAAGGAACCAAGTCTTCCTCATCTAGGTTTCCTCCCCGCCTTGCCTGGACCGACATATTAATACTCATCCTTTTCCATAAGAAAGACTCAGTCTCCTGACAACATTTTCTGGGAAGCCACCATGTCCTTGATCATTTCTGCAAATATCATATCTTCTCTTGCTATCTTTAAACAGAATGAGGCTCATTTTTGTGTTCTACCTACTAGTCATAAAAATTATAATGCCGTCTCCTTAATAAAGTTTCCATCTAGTTGTAATAATAAGTTACTTTACTTATCCCTTACTAAAGTGTTGGTCATGTTAGTATGACAGGCGCAGAAGTAAAAATCCCTTCAATCACTTCCTAATAAATAGGAGTACACTCTAGTTATTAAACAGATTTTCAAGTTGACAGTTTTTAGGGTATTTGCTTTGGTGAAATTGTGAGGACTGAGTTAGGTATCAGGAAGGTATTTTAAGTCAAGGATACTGGTTAAAAACAGCTCATCTAATTTGGGGAGAGAGAGGTTTCTTATGCAGTAGTTTTTTCACAATATTACAATAATAGAATACTATACCTCTTGTATAAAATTTTATACTTATTTTATAAAATATTATAATACTATACTTATTGCAAAATTTATACTGATATGTATAAATTATTTTTAATATTGAGAAATAATAAGACACTAGAGAACATGAATGATAAAGTTACAGGAATGTTTTTAAAGAGACATATGGCAGCTGTGTATATAGAGAAACTAATTTTTCTCCATTACTTGATGATTTCTTCCTTACTAGTCATCTTAAAATCAAAACCATCACAAGAGTCTCAAAATAATCATAAGGATGATCCAAAGACATCCTATTTAGCCTCCTAGAAAATTATACAAAATAATGCAATTGAGCACATGTATGCCAATCCTTCTTTTTATGTATTGAGCCTGTGTTTCTTTTCTTTTTTCAAATTCTTCTTTTTAAGAACACTTTAATGTGAAACCTCCAGATATTCAAGTTAATACCATGACAACAAGACTAACGTAAGCAAACTTTGAACACTGCCATTTTCATCTCATCCCTGTCCTGGAATACTTTCCTATGGCAGTGAGCCTCAAATTTCAGCAAACATAAGAATCAGGTAAGGAACTGGTCAACGATGCAGCCATTGGGCCCCATCTCAAGAGAAATTCTGATGCATGAGTCTGAGCATGGTCAGAATCGGCAGGTTTAACAACCTCAGAGCTTTAGGTGTAGTCCACCTAAGCACAACTTGAGAACAGGCAACAGTTGTCTCATGAACTCAAAGCCAATGGAAAACCCGAGAAACCCAGCTCACTATTAAACCAACCTGGAAGTCTCCAGTAGTAATACATCTTGGTGCTCACTTGAATGGAACTTGGAGAATGTGCATCCATGTGGTTCTGTCTGTAAATTCCCACTTCCTTAGCAGGAGAATAACTTATTCACAAGGGAGTAAGGTCAAGGTTCCTAGGATACTCTGAGTAAATATTTTTCTCCTCACCACTGTGTAAAAAAAGCTCAATCTACTTTAGTTTACAAAAGTTAAGAGAGAGAGGAAAGAGCAAGGAGGAAAGAAGGAAGAAAAGGAATTTTTACAGGGCAAAATAAAAAGAAAGGTAAGGTAATAGTGCTCACCTAAGTAGGGTGAACTGCACTGTAAATGAGGAATGACTACCGGGTCCACTACAGAAGGCATGCACTCAGCTAAGCCAGCAAGCACACCAGCCAGTAACCAAATAGGTAGAGTTGGGAATTACTCATTTTCTGGCTTCATATTTCCTGCACAGTCCATGAAGCTTTAGAAGGATGGTCCTGTTTGGAAACCTTAATGTGCAACAAATTGTGGAATGGAATGGCATCCCTCAGTGAGATCTTCCTGACCAAGTTCTTCTTTAGTTGCCACCCGCCCACCACCAAGGGCTTGGCTTGCAAATCCTGCCTTGGGTCAGACTCTTACATTGAGAATGTATCTTACTGTTGATGTCATGGTTCCTACGGAAATGTTCTATGCATCCACAATATCAAACACACCAGAAAAAGCATTTCCTTAAAACTTAGCTTTCTTTTTATCTTCAACAAGGGAATAACAGCTTTAACTTCCTACAGTTCTAGAATCCTTTGTGCTTTAAAAGCCCCCTGTATTTGGACACAATTCAAAATCTTGGTCTCCCCTTCTTCCCTCAATGCATGATTGTGTAGTTATAATCCCTGAGGTTGAGAAAATGACTGTGTACCAGGTGACTGTGCTAAACACGCTGAAGTTAAGCTAATACGTGGTAATCAATATGAAAGAGTTTAGGAATGAAAGGCCTAAAACCGGTTTCTGATATGAAATGATGAAGAGGACACGTGTTAGGTACAAAGCCGACATCCATACAGCTCTTCCTGTCTCACATCCCCTTAGGACAAGAATGAGGGGTTTCCCACATGACACCAGCTGCGAAAGTGTCTCTACCTTTGCTACCATCTTATTTTAGCATAACTTTGAGAGCCTTACAAAGGCTCACCTTCGCCACCCAGAGCCACACTGCTATGAAGTAGGCAAGACAGGTCAAGAATGCCTAGGGAGGATAGGGACAAGTCAGCACTCAGGAAAGCTGGAGGGCTGCCTAAAGCTGACAAGCCTCGCATGTGGCAAAGCTGGGATGAGAACTCCGTTCTCCTAATGCCCAAGAAAGTAGACTGTGGTCTCTTTTTTCTAAAGCAAGTTGCTTTAAGTGGTAACAGTGGGCAAATATCTATGTGTTATGATTTAAAGAAAGCAGAAATCTCTGACCAACTATAATTTGCTAAGCTTGTTATTCCCACCACTCTAAGGCCTATAGGAAGTGTTTCATTGGGTTGATAACTAGTGACTCTAGAGAATAATATATAAACTAAACCTACTGTGGTGTCGGATCACTATCTTGGCTTAATCTACATATCTTCTCTAATCTCAGACAGGAACACTGACTAGACCACCCCACTGGGGTGTAGAGGAAGATAATGAGTCCCCACAGCAGTGGTGGGAACGGGGATCCAGTCCTTTCCCAGCAGGCACAGAGTAGAGAAGGTAAAATCAGGCCTTCAAGGCCAGTCTCAGACAAGTGCATTTTGGATCAACCCTTGTCCGAAGGATAAAATAATGCACTCTGTGCCTTGGGAGATACCCTAGCCTAGGACCAACTTTGCCCGTTTCACAATTTTCCTTAGATTAAAGAATGAGTTAGTTTAAATACATGTTGGCTACAAATGAAAGTTAACAATAAAAGCCTGCTCTGATATATTCAAGGAAGTCAACATAGGGTATTTTTTTTTACAATAGGCAGATCTATTAAGATGTACAAATTGCTAGTTATAGCAACAGTCAGGAGGATGTAAAGCACAGCATAGGGAATATAGTCAATAATATTGTAATAACTATGTATGGTGTCAGAGTTATAAAATGTCTAATCACTGTGTTGTATACCTGAAACTAACATAATATTGTATATCAACTGTAATTTTTTAAAAAAGCAATCTAAAAGGAAATTATCTTTAATATCCTCATACTAATTTACATAATAATCATTTTCCAGCAAGTGATAACCTTGGTTCAAATCCTACCTCATCACATACTAATTGTATGATCTTGGGAAAATTAGTTGACACTGTTAAACATGGTGGAGGGAGCAGAAGCATGAAGACATACAGAGAGGAGGCCAGAAGCAGACGTGGTAAAGCAGTGGAAGCCACGAGTGCGCAGAGGTCACGAAATGGAAACTATCAATAGCAGGGGTCCCCAAACTACAGGCCCGTGGGCCGCATGCGGCCACCTGAGGCCATTTATCTGGCCCCCGCTGCACTTCCGGAAGGGGCACCTCTTTCATTGGTGGTCAGTGAGAGGACCATAGTTCCCACTGAAATACTGGTCAGTTTGTTGATTTAAATTTACTTGTTCTTTATTTTAAATATTGTATTTGTTCCCGTTTTGTTTTTTTACTTTAAAATAAGATATGTGCAGTGTGCACAGGGATTTGTTCATAGTTTTTTTTATAGTCCGGCCCTCCAACGGTTTGACGAACAGTGAACTGGCCCCCTGTGTAAAAAGTTTGGGGACCCCTGATCAATGGGGCTAGCAGAGGAGGAAGAGAAACACGTAGAGAACAGAAGAATAGAGGAAGACCTGGAGTCTCAAACCCGTCAGGCTATAAGAATTTGCCTTGACCAGGAATTCAGCGCCTCGCTGGCCTCATAGCTGGGTACCTTGGGCAGTGAGCCTCTACGCACTCTACATGGAGGGCCTGGGTCAGTGCCTAGTAGCAGGGGTCAACACTATCTGAAGCAGGGCCAAGGTCACAGACCCATCTGGAGGTGTGAGGGACTTCTCAGGTGCAGGCCATCATTGCCATGTTGGAGTACAAGCTTAGTGTTACTGGGAATCTGGATTTTCATGTGAAATGAGCAATTTGTAAATGTTGATAAAGGAGGGAAAAAAAAAGAATTATCCTTGGATCTGCAGACCCAATTCTGGCTAAGTATTTAGTTTCTTGTTCTTACTTTGCGGCGTATCCTTAAAATAACCATTAACTGAGTTAACCTGAGAGTATTTATAATTGTTATAATCCAGAAAAGCTTACTACTATATATAACTACTATTTCTACAATTAACAATGCTAGGTTATCTGTAATGAGTGCTTACTCTCTGACAGGAACTGCTTTAAGTAGTCATTTAATCCTCACAACACCCATTGAGGTTGGTATTATTAGCTCCACTTCACAAATTAGGAAACTAAACCAAGAAAGGGTAAGTAACTTGCTTACGAAAGTTCCTATAGGATTTAAACTTCTGGCATTTCCCTTTCCCAGCAGCTTAGAAATAAAAGACTTAATGCATGAAAGCTTTCCGAAGAAGGGATATTAAACTTTACCCTGACTACTGAGAACAGGTTTTGGCTTGTCGCTGAGACTTTGAACCCAGCTCCAATGTCATTCATTAATTCTTCTATAGCTGAGCAGTCTTGGAATATGTTCCAAAGGTAATTCAAATATCCACATTAACAATGGGGAAAAGATTTAAGAGCAATTATTGAAGATTGATTTTTCATCAATTATGATTCTCTTTTTTTGTGTATAATTTTGTCTCTGTGTTTCACCAAAAAAACAAATCTTAAGCACAGTGAAAGTGAAGCCCCCCCCCTTTTTTTAAAGAGAGAGAGAAAGAGAGAGATGGAGGATAAGAAGGGAGAGAGATGAGAAGCATCAATTCTTTGTTATGGCACCTTAATTGTTCATTGACTGCTTTCTCATATGTGCCTTGTCGAGGGGGCTTCAGCTGAGCCAGTGACCTGTTGCTCAAGCATAAAACCTTTGGGCTCAAGCCAAAGACCATGGGTCATGTCTATGTTCCCAGGCTCAAGCCGGCAATTCCACACTCAAGCCAGCAACCTCAGGGTTTTGAACCTGGGTCCTCAGCATCCCAGGTCAATGTTCTATCCACTGCACCACTGCCTGGTCAGGCCCTTTTGAAGTCCAATATCTGTTAATGCACCCAATATTTTTCCGGCATGTGGGAAGGGGAAGGAAGAGGGGGCATCTGGACAAGAAAAATAATTCAAATGTTTACTCAAGCTCTTTTTCTTTTTCTTTCTTTCTTTCTTTCTTTCTTTCTTTCTTTCTTTCTTTCTTTCTTTCTTTCTTTCTTTCTTTCTTTCTTTCTTTCTCTTTCTTTCCTTCCTTCCTTCCTTCCTTCCTTCCTTCCTTCCTTCCTTCCTTCCTTCCTTCCTTCCTTCTTCTTTCTTTCTCCTTCCTCCCTCCCTCCCTCCCTTCTTCCCTCCCTCCCTCCCTCCCTCCCTCCCTCCCTCCCTCCCTCCTTCCCTTCCTTCCTCCCTCCCTTCCTTCTTTCCTTCTTTGCTTTCTTTCCTCTTTCTTTCTCTTTAAGGTGAGAACAGTGGGGACAGCAAGGCAGACTCCTGCATACCCGTGACCAGGATTCACCCAGCAATCTGGTGTGGGGCTAATGCTCGAATACTGAGCCATCCTCAGTGCCTGAGGCCATGCTCCAACAAGCCACTGGCCATGGGAGGAGAAGAGGGAGAGAAGGGGGGTGAGAAGCAAATGGTTGCTTTTCCTGTGTGCCTTGACTGGGAAATGAACTGGGACGTCCATACACCAGGCCAATGCTCCATCCACTGAGCCACCAGCCAGAGCCATACTCAAGCTCTTTTTGTATCAGATGTTTCATACACTATCTTGACTAGCACCCTACTTCTTCCTTGCTTCTTCGTAGAAACTGGGTCAACTCAATTCCATCAGAAAGAGAAACATTCATTCTCCAACTCCCTATCTCTCCCCCGCCACCCAGCCTCCACTTCCTCCACTCCCTCGCACTCCCTAATCCAGTGTTCTCAGGCTTCCCTCCACAGAATCTGTCCTCGTGACAGCCACTGATGACCTTTTGCTGGGCAGCCTGTGGCCTCCTACCAGTTCTGTTTTAAATTGGCCTTTCTGTTGCATCAGACACTGTTGACCTTCTCCAGCCATCACAAAACCTCACCCTGGGATTATACACATACTGTCAACTCTGCTACTCATTGGTCCTCAGTTTCTTGAACTGGTTTTCCTCCCCTTTTTGCTTTAGGTGTTGTTCATTCCTAAATGGTCGTGCTTGGATGCATTTGGGATTGAGGGGCGAAGACTCAGCAGATGCATCTGATGAGTAAATTTTGTTCCGAAAACACAAGGAAGCACTGAAGAGAAAAACGGGGGACTCCCAGCAATGAAATACCCAGATTACCTCGGTGAGTGTCCTGTTATGAGGCGTCTACTTTGAATGTTTTCTGTAGAGTAGAAAGATTTTTTTTTTAGAAAGATTATTTTAAATGGCCTTTTCTCACAGGAAATCAGTTGCTTTAATGGTTTCCTTCCTTCAAGGGACAATGCCAAAGCTGTTGAGCTCCACACTATCCATTTTGATCCTTTAGCTCACATGGAAAAATTCTCCCTACTGAATGCAGAAAGGAATTTCTATAAAGCAATTAATTTATCCTCTTTTGCCCCACTGAAAGCAGTAGTGCCTGAGCCTGGGTTATTTCCTGTCAGCTTAATAATAAACAACTCAGCCCTTCTTGCCCTCAATCTTGAACCCCACAAAATGTTTGTGCCGGGACATATGACAACATAAAAGATCCTTAGCATGGGGGATACAGCCAATAAATCCAGATTGTCACAAGACTTGTCTCCTCCTCGCAAAGCCTGTGTCCTAAAATAAGTGAGAGTGCCTTTGGGCTAATGGCAACTTTATAAAGTTTTTAGGATGTTATGCATTTTATTGATGCTATAATTAAAAGTAATAGGATAACCACTGAAAGGCCACAGTGGCATGGGAGATGAGATACACTCTAATCAACCAGGAATAGAGAAGAGAGGTTTGACATATTAAATTTCGGAAGAAAAATTTATGGAGGTTGTTGGATTGGCACTGACAGTATATGAAATAACACTGACTTTTTACATTTAGCTTTGTGGAAAAACAGGCTGTGGTCTGAGGCAGACTGAGCCTTGGGTGGTGACTTTCTTCACACTGTTCACAGAGTCTGCTCTCAGAGACAGAACTCAGCCGGCAACTTGGAATGGTGTGAATACTCTGGCAAAGGCAGTTCTCTCCCCCAAAGGCCTGCCACAGGGCCATCTCAGCTCTTCAAGCTTGACATTGGCCCAAGATTTGGGGCAACTTCCCAGAAGTCCTTTGCCTCCATCTTCACTCGTCCCGTGAGGTGCTGCAAGGTTAAGGAAGTTACAAAGACAAGCAAGTCAAAGGGGAAATGAGAAAATGTACCAGGTTCAATTTGGGAGAGCGTGATCTTCCTACTATAGTATAATCCTACTTCTATAAGTCTGCGTTCAATTTTGCACTCACCTCACTCTGTCTCCTAGAATGAAGTAACAATATCAGGCCACAAGTGCCCATCCATAAAGTTGTTATGTTTCCAGCAGTCCCAATTTTCCAGAGTCAGTTTTACCTCAGGCAGTGACCCTACACTTGGTAACAGCATTGCCTCAGTAAAAACCGCAACTAATTCTATAAGCAGTAACCGACTAAATGCTTACCAGCCATAAACCAATTTTATGCTGGTTTTGAAGGTGGTTGGGGGTAGTGGTGGGATTTAGCCAGTTCGCAGCAGTTCGGCAGAACTGACATCTAATTTTTTGTTGAGTTCAGTGAACCAGTTCTTAAAATGGCACTCGTAATCAGGGTTCTCTCTAAGGTGGGCACCTAGGCAGCTGCCCACTGTGGAAATCACAAATTTACACTCCTTACTCTTTTTTAACCTTCATCTGCACAACAGCATATTCTAAGTGCCCATAGTAATGTTTATTCCATCCACAGGTGAAAAAATTGCAAGTAAGGATGCCAATCAAGAAGCAATATGGCCTGACCAGGTGGTGGCACAGTGGATAGAGTGTCAGACTAGGACACAGAGGACACAGGTTCGAAACCCCGAAGTCGCCAGCTTGAGCACAGGCTCATCTGGTTTGAGCAAGGCTCATCATCTTGAGCCCAAGGCCGCTGGCTTGAGCAAGGAGTCACTCGGTCTTCTGTAAACCCCCCCGCCCCAAGGCACATATGAGAAAGCAATCAATGAGAAACTAAGGTGCCGCAACAAAGAATTGATGCTTCTCATCTCTCTCCCTTCTGGTCTGTCTGTCCCTCTCTCTGTCTCTGTCACGAAAGAAAGAAAGAAAGAAAGAAAGAAAGAAAGAAAGAAAGAAAGAAAGAAAGAAAGAAAGAAAGAAAGAAAAGGAAATATTGTAAATAACAGTTTTATTGTTTTTTTTCAGGTATTATTTTATTTTTTTCATTAATATTTTAAAACTTTTTCCTATAACATAATCTATACTGCTCACAAAAATTAGGGAATATTTCAAAATGAATTAGAAGCGATAAAAAAGAAGCATTTGATTTTTTTTTATTAAACAAGAACATCAGAAAAGCAAACGACAAGTCAAAGAAAGTTATTCAATTATGCAAATGAGATGCAAAACCAACTTTTATTTCATTGGTGAAAATGCACAGCACTGGAGTATCCGCACGTTCCCTGGTCCCCTAATTTCTGTGAGCAGTGTAGTTTTGTTTACCTCTTCTATTGTTCTTATTTAAGTATTAAATGCACAAAATAATAAACTACCTTTCAGTATTTTATATTTTATACTTAAAAAGGTCATTAAGGCAGAGCATCAGTTGTTCAATTATTTGTATACCAACAGTGGTTGAGGGGAAGGAAGACAGACAGGTATCGGTAGAGCCCTTGGAGACTATGTCTACAAGAGAATTCCAGAAGGCGCCATGCAGGGAAGGGAATAGGAAGGTGGAGAATCTACAAGCAATATTACTTCATGTCCCTATTTTATTCCGGTTATAACAGTTGAATTGGGGAGTTGGGGTGGGGGGGGGGGAGAGAGAGAGAGAGAGAGAGAGAGAGTAGAGCACTCAACATAGATAAAATTCTTGAGAGTAAGAAACATAAAATTGACCACATAAATCTGGTTATGAGTCAGGCTACATAATGATAGATAATATAATGCTGTAGGCTAAAAACAGGGCGATGTTAATCTGTTTTGTCTAAAAGGCACAGGCCAGGAAGAGTATAGGGAAAAAAGAGCCAAAACAAGAGAACTGAGGGGTCTCTTCAGGGTTCAAGGGACACACCTGGGTGGAGAGTAAGTGTGGCAGTGTTGGTGTTCCACAGAAAAGTCACCTCAAATGAGGCTCTCCACCCCATCAGATTACTGGCTTCTGTGCTGTGCTATACACAAGATTCTTGTTCTTGAAGTTATTTAACATGTCAACACAAAGTTTGCAAGCTTGTTTACTCAATGTTGATTTTTTTTTAATTTAGAAAGCATTAGAAAAGAACTTTAAAACATAATTTACACTGAGACAATGGAATGGAATTTGAAATATTTTAGTTTATTTATAAAGAATAATATTATCAAGAGAACTTAAATGGAAATATTTTTTCAGAGACTGCCATGCTTTTGAAACAAAGATTTCTCTGCCATAAAACTAGTTTGTTTTAAAAATGACAAATGGATACTATAAAAGATTTTCTGTCAAAAATACCCTTTTGGTTAAAAGATTATTAGTAAATTCAAGTAAATTCCAAAGACTCATTAACTTAACATATTCGATTAATTTACAAAATGTATAAACAGTGGAAAGATAGAAAATAGAAATTCATCATTATAAAGTCATAATTGACTACAAAGAAATATTACAAAACAAAATTCAAATTAATAGTATAATAAATAAGAAAACAAACTTTCTATACATTAAGTGTGAATAATGATTAATTTATGCAGAACTCTATTTTACCTTGGCTGTCAATGTGAAAATATTTTTACTAAGGGTCAAAAGAAAAGTAGGTCATTTAAAATCTCTAAAATACTTAATATTTACATGCAATTTTCAATTCCCATTAAGAAATTCTAAATTTGCCTGACCGGTGGTAGCACAGTGGATAGAGCATCAACCTGGGATGCTAAGGACCCAGGTTTGAAACCTCGAGGTTGCCCCTTGAGCATGGGCTCGACAGCTTGAGCGCAGGGTTGCTGGCGTGAGCGTGGGATCATAGACATGGCCCCATTGTCACTGGCTTGAAGCCCAAAGTCACTGGCTTGAGCCCAAGGTTGCTGGCTTGAGCAAGGGTCACTGGCTCAGCTGGAGCCCCCCTCCACTCCCCGCTTTCAAGGCACAAATGAGAAAGCAGTCAATAAACAGCTAAAGTGCAACTACAAGTTGGTGCTTCTCATCTCCCTTCCTGTCTGTCTGTCTGTCTCTCTCTCTCTCTCACTAAAAATTAAAATAAAATTCTAAATTCAATAATCATCTTAAAGACAAAAAATGCTGGCAAACTTCTTTTTTTTTTTTCCTGTGGCACCACCCTTTACCTAACTTTCTTGGACTTGTTGAAGGTCTTATTGGAAACTGGTAAATTATCTGTGAATTACATGCCCACAATCTTTGGATTCAACTGCAAGACCACTTAGAAAATGGAACTATTTTACAGTTATTATTTCCAAGGCTTTCAAAAATGTTATTTGTCCTTCCTTCTACCACAGGAAATAATCCCTAAATCTTCCCTACAGTCCATTGACTGGGCCTCTCCTACCTATCAAATAAAAAAATAGGTCAAAAGAGAACATTTTGAGGAGTTCCCATTTTAGTTGTTTTGTTTGTTTACTTGTCTAAGTATTGTTAGTCTTTATCTCAAAGTCCCACATCACCTGGTGTATTGGGTTTGAAGTTTTAGCATCTGCTTGGTGCTATCCAAATGATCCAGCAGATCTTAGGTGACATCCCTACTCTGGTAACAACCTGGAATCGTGTGAGGATAAGCGATACTTGGGAATGCGCCTGATACCTTGCAGAGTAGGTGCTTCAAGAAATGACCTTCTCCCTTTACTCACAGGAATAGAGCAAATCATGGTTAATCGTGACAGGCGGGCCAGTAGATTTTGAAGGCTGTCTGCTGCTTACCAAGTTCCTGGGGCAAGTGATGTGATAGTGGGGTAGGGGTCAGTCTCCTCGGGGTGCTATTGACAGAACCCTTCACTTTCTTCACTGTTTTTCAAAATGCCTAAAGATTTCATCATCAGAGATGTATTGTGAATTCTGTAAGAGCTGTCTATTAAAAAAAGCAAATAATATGTAGGCTACATAACCCCTGCTGTTAACTGAAGATGGCCTGTGGCACCGGGGACAGCTGGTGAGGGAGGCCTGAGGGAGCTGGGACCTGAAATGAGGAATGAGCAAGCAACCTCAGGAGGCAGGCGAGCCACCTGATAGATCCACCCGAGGTGGGCAAACCAAGTGACCAGCAGTCAGAAAACCCAGGTGACCTGTGACTTTCAGAGGTCTTCCCTGCCCCTCGAGAACCCTTCCATCAGCTCCCTTGGAAGGAGGCCGCCTGCCTCATGAACTTGGTAAGCAGCAGCCAGCCTTCTTCAAAATGTACTAGCCCCCTGCTCGGCAAACTGCAGCTCACGAGCCACATGTGGCTCTTTGGACCCTTGAGTTTGGCTCTTCTACAAAATGCCATGTGCGGGCGCTACCTCGATAAGGAGTGTACCTACCTATATAGTTTAAGTTTAAAAAAGTTGGTTCTCAAAAGAAATTTCAATCACTGTACTGTTGATATTTGGCTCTGCTGACTAATGAGTTTGCTGACCACTGTACTAGCCCACTGGTCATGATTAACCACAGATGGACTAGGAAGAAGACATCAGTGGGCCTTCAGGGGCTATGATGGGGGAGCATCTCCAGTTATTTTGAACTTCAAACCTTCACAGCATACATTAGACTTAAGAAGTGTGATGGAATTCTAGGGAAGAACCATGTAGACCTGTGTAAATCAGGCCACATTAATTAGTTAGTTCTTTAATATTTATTAGGCCCTGGCTGGTAGGCTCAGTGGATAGAGTGTTAGCCCGGCATACAGATGTCCTGGGTTCAATTCTCGGTCAGGGAACACATGAGAAGCCACCATCTGCTTTCCCTCCGCCACCCCACACTTCTCTCTCTTCCCCTCCTGCAGTCAGTGGCTCGATTGGTTTGAGCATTGGCCCCAGGCACTGAGGATAGCTCCGTAGATTCGAGCATCAGTCCCAGACTGGGATTGCTAGGTGAATCCTGGTCAGGGTGCATGCGGGAGTCTTTCTATCTCCCCTCCTCTCACTTAAAAAAATTATTAAACATCTATTATATGCTAGGCTCTAAAGATTTGAAAGGGAACAAAACATCCTCCTGAAACTTCTAGTAGGACAGGTGGGGTAGAAGGGACACTAAATAAACAACTTCTTCAAACTGTGATAAGTGCAAATAAGGAGAAGTAGAGAGTGCTCTGTGTGTATACATGGGAAGTCTAAATTATTAAAGTTTGATCTAAGGTCAATTTAGTGGGTTGTGACCAGCATTTAAAAAAATAAAATAGAACAGAAAAGAATAGAAACATCAATGCACATTGCAAACAGTACAAGTTGAATATGATTCCTGAAACTTTCATCTCTCTCTCTTTCTGTGTGTAAGAGAGAACTAGATTATAATATAAAGTATCTTTCCTTTGTGTATTGTGGTGAAAAAAATTTGAAAGTTAATATTAAAGACCAAGTTATCAAGATTGTGAGTAGCAGGTACCACAGATTGTCTTTAAGGATGGATGACAGAGCTGTAGAGAGAAAGGGGGTGGGGTGGGCCAAGGTGTCCCTTTCATTGACATATTCTTCCAGAAGGTGGGCTGGGAAACATTTGGTGTCAGAACCATCTAGATTTGGCCAATGACATATACAGAACAACCCCACCCCACCCTCACCCCCTCCATTTCATCTGGGGCCACTTGAGGCCTCAAAGGAAAGCATAGGGAAGAAAAATCATAGCTCTGCAGTTGGAACACAGTGGTTGTCCAAACTGGGGAACCCTGGGAATCTTGACCTTAAAGAAAACATATGCCAAACAGTAAGTATTAAACGGTCAGGGGGCCAA
This sequence comes from Saccopteryx leptura, assembly GCF_036850995.1. Lineage (NCBI taxonomy): Eukaryota > Metazoa > Chordata > Mammalia > Chiroptera > Emballonuridae > Saccopteryx > Saccopteryx leptura. The sequence continues at coordinate 59,550,013 of NC_089504.1, read as the reverse complement.
CCAGATCTTTCTTCTTTGTTTCTGAAACTCTAATATCATTGGGACTAGAATCCAAGTCTAATCAGCAGGGCAGAGTCCCCTTCTCTACACTGAGATGTCTACTTTGAGAATGAATACCACAGTGACTTTCCATCTGTGGGTTTGCAGTGTGGTCATAACGTCAGTAGCACTCAGGGGTGACACTGTGCACTAGTTTTACGGGGCCAGATGTGAATGGAAATGTACTTGTTATACTGTAGCACAGACAGATCACCTCCTAATATATACCAAACATTCTCTCCTCCATCTAAAAATCAAGCTTCATGTTTTATACCATGGAGTTGCTTAAGCCTCTGAAGACTGGACAGTATTTCTAGTGAATTGTGTCTAGTTTTGACAGTGTGGTGGGGGAAGAAAATAGTTAGAATCTTTAGTTTGAAAATGCATCTCTGTTCCTAGTGTATTTCAGAGAAAATTCAGGTCAGTTTTGGCCCACTCTCACGGAAAGATAGAAAAAAAATCCATAAAATTGTATTCAAGCTGTGAAGAGATACCACCACAGGATTTTCAGATGCTCTAAGGCTACCTTTGGTGGTAGACACGGTCCATCACCGTGTGAGAGTAGACACAGTCCACCTCTCTTGAAAGTTAATCCTCTGACCTGTCTGAGATGAAACGAAACATATTACAGCACATGGAAAAACAAGCTCAATAAATTCCATGGCAAGGCCACGGTGAAAACTTATTTCAGCAAGAGAGTTGGTTTACAGGCTGCAATGGTTGGCAATAACAGGTGGTTCAGAGCTTGAGCTGATCTCAGCTAGACCTGGGTTTCCACCACAGCTTTACTACTCATATCCTTGGGTAAACTGCATAGCTTCACTCAGCCTCAGTTTCCAAATCCACATTCTTGGGATAATAAGGACACCCTCAACTTGTTAGGCTGTTATGAGAATCATACAAGGTACTGCATCTGAAGGATATAGTAAGTGCTCAATAAATGCAAGAATTAATTTTTAGTGATCACATTGTATCTATCTCTTTCCTTCTGATATGACAAGAAATATACCACTGGTTTTTCAGTTTCTTCTTATTTTTTTTGGATCTTTCCCTGTCAATTAAGACAAATTATACAGTTGATCTCTCCACTTCTTAGTAAAACAGAATTTTGACTTAGGTCCCAAATTTCTTTTCACGGATCGTCTGGGACCTGGCAGTCATCCTTTTGAGTGGATCTAGTAGGCAAATAATTTAGAAAAGGAAAGATAAAATTATGTTAGCTTGGGAAAATATTTTAGAAAATATCTAATATAACCTTATGAGGAAACTGAGACTCAAAAAGGGGAAATGTATAATTCTTCTAAGGGTCTTCATGTTGTGTGTGGCAACCCAAGCTAGCTGTGTTCATAAGGGGGAAAAGAAAATCTGAATCATTGGAACCACTTGATGTGAAAGCTCAAGCTGCCCTTCTCTGCAGAGGAGCAGCTACTGTTAACAAAACAAAAACTTAAAAAGAATTTACCTACTCCTCTCTTTAATATGGAACAAAGAATTGGCTAACTTCTTAATCTCAAGTAAGAATTATTTATACCAAATCATTTTCTCTTTTCCAAGCGATAAGAGAAAAGAGAATATTTATCAAATACCTAAATGGTAAGTAATTTCCACAGTCTCATTTAATACTCATAACAACCCTATGAAACAGAATGTTACCTTTTTGTTTAACAGATAAGGAAACTGAGGCACAGAGAAGTAACTTGCTCAAAACTGGTTAGAAAGTGGTAAAATGAGCATTTGAACCCTGATATGACTCATATTCATGTTTGTTTCAAAATAACTTAATATCTTCATGAGCTCTCACTCTGTGTTATTTATCTGAACAGCACGTAACACCAACTGATACTGCATTATATATTGATCTGTGCATTTATTGATGATTTGTTTCCACCAATAGAACCTACGTTCTATGAGGGCAGGGTCATTCTATAACTCCAAAGCCTAAAACAGTGCCTCTCATATAGTAAATGCTCAAGAAATATTTGTCACATGAATGAGTGAAGGAATGAATTAATTAGTGAATTAATAGGGCATGATATAACATAATTAAATATCAAACTTAAAGGTAAATATTAGACTTAAATAGTACATAACTGGCAATAAAAGCAATTGCACATAATAGATTAATAGCTTTGTCTAGGTACACTTTCACATAATTTTACTCTCTTTAAGAAATAGTATATGGGCCTGACCTATGGTGGCGCAGTGGAAAAAGCGTCAACCTGGAACACTGAGGTTGCTGGTTCGAAACCCTGGGCTTGTTTGGTCAAAGCACATATGGGAGTTAATGCTTCCTGCTCCTCCCCCTTCTCTCTCTCGCTCTCTATTCCTCTTTCCCTCTCTCTCTCTCCTCTCTGAAAAATTAATAAAGTCCTTAAAAAAAAGTTATATTTAAGAAATAGTATATGACTGTCTAACCACTATGCTGTACACCTGAAACTAATACAAAATAATATTGAATGTAAACTGTAATAGAAAATAACAATTGAAAAAAATTCTAAATTTACTTATTGATTTTTAGAGAGAGAGGAAGAGATAGAGAGACAGACACACAGAAACATAGATCTGTTTCTGTATGTGCCCTGACTGGGGATCGAACCAACCAAGCTATCCAGTCAGGGTGAAATTTTAAAAATTGTAAAAAGATATAATTTGGGTGTCCTGACCAGGTAGTTCAGTTGGTTAGAGCCTCGTCCCATTCCATCAAGGTTGTGGGTTCAATCCCCAGTCAGGACACATACCAGAATCAACCAATGGATGCAGAGATGAGTGCAAAAACCTATCAACGTCTATTTCTCTCTCTCCCCTCTTCTCTCTCTCTAAAATCAATGAATAATATTAACAATGAAAAAGATAAAATTTGGAGAGGTACGAAAGCTTGTGTGGATGGCAAGAACAGCAGCAGCAGATTAACAAATAAAAAGAGAGGAAAAGGACAGGCCTCAATGAGTAGAGATTATGGGTTAATATGAAGTGTATCTATATACTAATTTTACTTATGTTTATGGTATACATACAGCTATATAATATTAGATGTTGTTAGGGATATACTATATGTATATAATGTACTATATAACATTACATAGACATAATTTTTCAGCCTAAAATAAGACCAAGATTATCCATAAAAGCATTCGTTTTAAGAACTGTGGTCACAGGAAACTTAACAAAATAACAATATTTGTCCAAAATAAATTTACCTTTAGGTGCACTGACTCAGTCATAATAAGTTTCAATTCAGTCTTTTGAGGCTGATTTTTTTCCCCTTAAAGGCATCTATGAAACGTTAGCCTTATCAGTTTATACTTATTTGAATAAGGTAAGAAGTAAGGTAAAGTTCAGGACACCATATTGTTCAAATATTTTAAACTTCATTTTAAGAATAGATGCCACACAAAACTGTCCAGAAGGATAACTGGACAGCTAGCTATACATGTCAGTGGAGAGACCTTAGAGTCAGTGATCCGATCTCTAGCATTTATCCTGAGAAATCATTAAAAGTATAAGTAAAGATGAATGCAAAAATTTATTCAGTGAAGTGCTGTTTCTAGTGCAGAATAAATGGAAACAAATGTAGCTCAATAGAAAAATAGTTACCATATTTCCTCATGTATAAGACACTCCCATGTATAAGGTGCACTTGAATTTTAGGGCCCAAAATTTGAAAACAAAATGTATTACATAAAGTTATTGAACTCAAGTTTTTTTAATCATAAAATTCATACAACTCCCCAGTACTGTCAAAACTCCCATTCATTAGCTTGTCCTCATCGGTGTCTGATGACAAATCACTATCTTCAACAAAGAGCGCAAAATCAAGTGTGAAAAAGCAGGAAATGCAAGTAAAAAATACCCCTACAACCACTGTATAAGACGCACCCAGTTTTTAGACCCCAAATTTTTCAGAAAAAAGTGCTTCTTATACATGGAGAAATACAGTAAATTATAGTTTATTGTTACAATGGAACATTATACATTCATGTAGAAATGTAATACAAGAATATTTAATGACATAAAAAGTTGTTCATGATATAGCTATAAATAAAAAAGCAGGTTAAAAAACAGTATATAAGCATTTTTCCAATTTTGTAGAAAACATGCATAAGTATGTCTAGAAAAAAAATGTAGACTATCAGGTTGTTAAAGTAATTAATTTTAGGTCAAAGAACCAGAAATAATTTTTATTTAAAAAATTTTGCATATGTGCACTTGTGACTTTTCTATAATTCACATACCTAGCTTTTGTCATAAGAAGCCATTTTTTGTTTTAGGAAAGGATAGGAAACACGTCTGTAGGTCACCTGTCTATACCTCCAGTCGCCATTGTTCAGGATGGATTGCTTATTTTCCTCGATGGTTCTACTTTTTCAACATCCCACTTCTTTCCCATCTCTCATATAAACATTCCTGTGATCACAGTGTGTATTACGTAAGTGGCTCCACCAAGTCTCCTCTGTGGTCTTTCATAATGCCAGGTGCTTCCATAAAAGTTATTTTTTGGAAAAGGTAACAGTGTGTGTGTGTCATCTATTTTAGTATTCAGAAAATGTGAGGTCACAGGGAAATTTAAGGCCCAAACTTCCCTTTGCCTTTACATCTCCTTCCTACAAGTTTACTATTAAGTGTGTACAAGTACGTGTGTGTTTCAGGGGACAGGCTTTGCAAATGAGTTAAAATCCTATTTTAGGCCATTGTGGTGGCTGTTTTTTTATTTTTAATTTTTTTTTAAATTTGTTCATTTTAAGAGAGGAGAGAGAGAGGGAGAGAGAGAGAGGAGAGAGAGAAGGGGGAGGAGCAAGAAGCATCAACTCCCATATGTGCCTTGACCAGGCAAGCCCAGGGTTTCGAACCGGCGACCTCAGCATTTCCAGGTGGATGCTTTATCCACTGCGCCACCACAGGTCAGGCTTATTTTTAATTTTTAACATTTCTCCATCTCTCATTTCCAGTGGATTTACTTTGTCCTTTTTTTACTTAATTTTCTTTTCTGAGCATCTACAAAGTATGAGACCCTGTGCGGGTATACAACATGTTACCTCATTGACTAATCACAGAAATATGGTACTTATTCCCAATTTATAGTCGTTTTGTTAATGCGTGTGTGGTGCTCTTTGATTTATGTAGCGTTTTCAGGATAATATTTCATTTGACCCTGTGATGTTGCTGCTAATATTTATGTTTCACAGATGAGAACACTAAGACTCAGGGAAGTTAAAGATTTGGTTTTTCTTCCCTTGTAGCCTCCACACCCATATCCCTGTGACTTAGACCACATGGTTGTTATCTAGCTGCCAACAGCACGGCAAACCGGGCCGACACATGTTTATTGGCTCCTCCATTGTGACTGGGACCCTGTGGCAAGGATGGTTAGCTGACTCCCAAAGACTCAACGCTCCCCTTTCACAGTGAAGAGTTGCTGAATATAGACAAGAACTATATTCCCAGCCCCCCACCCTTGTGTATCAACAGACCTTATAAGTAATCCTCGTTGATGGGTTGTGACCGGAAGTGATGTGTGCTGATTTTAAGCTGAGATATTGGCCCTGGCCGGTTGGCTCAGCGGTAGAGCGTCGGCCTGGTATGCGGGGACCCAGTTCCTGGGCCAGGGCACATAGGAGAAGCGCCCATTTGCTTCTCCACCCCCCCCCTTCCTCTCTGTCTCTCTCTTCCCCTCCCGCAGCCATTGGAGCAAAGATGGCCCGGGTGCTGGGGATGGCTTCTTGGCCTCTGCCCCAGGCACTAGAGTGGCTCTGGTTGCGACAGAGCGACGCCCCGGAGGGGCGGAGCATCACCCCCTGGTGGGCAGAGCGTCGCCCCTGGTGGGGGTGGGCGTGCCGGGTGGATCCCGGTCCGGCGCATGCGGGAGTCTATCTGACTGTCTCTCCCCGTTTCCAGCTTCAGAAAAAAAAAAATACAAAAATAAATAAATAAATAAGCTGAGATATTGAAGGGTTGGATGCACAGTCTTTCACTCTCTCTTCTTCATGGCCACTGGCTGAATGATGCCAGAAGAACTGGAAACTCACAAGATGGCAGAGCCATAAGGTGGAAGCAACCTGGGTCCCTTAGTCACTGCTTGAGGAAGAGCTATCTAACATGTTTCAGACTGTGACATGAATATGAAATATGTTTTTGTGGGGTTAATCCACTCAGATATTGGGATTATCTGTGACAGTAGATAGTTTACCTTGATGAGTACTGGGACTGTAAGCCCAGCTATCCCTCCTCACTGGGCCGTGATCCTGGAATTAGATGAGCTTGAATCCACTCTAGTTATTAATGGGGTGCAGCTCCTGTCACTAATTCACACCACAGTAATTGCTGGGGTGGGCAGAGACCACTAGTTGCCTATCAGTAGCCATTATCCCCTTTCTTCTAACTCAACCCTAGTTTTGCTGGGGATGGCAATGTGCTGGTTTAATAAAGCAACATTTGCCAACCTCTCTTGTAGGTAAAATTAACACAGATATGACCAATGAGAAATCTAGCAAAGGCCATTGTGTGAGTTTCTAGAAAATTTCCTAAAAGGGGAAAAAGTTAGCTGGCATGCTTCTTTTGCCTTCCTTCTTTTCCTGCCTTCAATACTCTACCAATGCTTAGAGTTTCAGGAACCATTTTGTGACCATAAGGATGAGAGCCACAAGCTAAGGATGATGGAACTCAAAGACACAAGGAACCTGGGTCTCCAGTGGTGCCTAGGCTATGACACCAAGCCTGAATGGCCAACCACCGGAATTCTTGTTATATAAGAAAGTAAAGCCCTGGCCGGTTGGCTCAGCGGTAGAGCGTCGGCCTGGCGTGCGGGGGACCCGGGTTCGATTCCCAGCCAGGGCACATAGGAGAAGCGCCCATTTGCTTCTCCACCCCCCCCTTCCTCTCTGTCTCTCTCTTCCCCTCCCGCAGCCAAGGCTCCATTGGAGCAAAGATGGCCCGGGCGCTGGGGATGGCTCCTTGGCCTCTGTCCCAGGCGCTGGAGTGGCTCTGGTCGCGGCAGAGCGACACCCAGGAGGGGCAGAGCATCGCCCCCTGGTGGGCAGAGCATCACCCCTGGTGGGAGTGCCGGGTGGATCCCGGTCGGGCGCATGCGGGAGTCTGTCTGACTGTCTCTCCCCGTTTCCAGCTTCAGAAAAATACAAAAAAAAAAAAAAAAGAAAGTAAAGAAGCCCTACTTTGTTCACACCACTGTTTAGTAGGGTGGTCTGTTCTTGCAGCAGCTAAAAGCAATCCTAATAGATACAAAGGTGACCCTTCTAAGACAGCCCACAGCACACATCTTCCTAATGGGCTGGACACTCTGCCTCTCTGCTCTCTCTTCTGCTACTCACTCTAATTCTTCCCAGCCCCGACCTTACACTGGATGCAGTAGTCACTGAATTTCTAAGCCCATTTGGTCATTCTTAAGGATAAAGAGCTCACTGACCCTTTTCCTAGTCATTGAATTTAGCTTCCAATCCTGCTCCTCTGAGTGACACAGCAATTTTCAAGCAACTTCTCTCTCTGATATTCTCAAACTGCTGCTTCATCCTCTCTGGACCAGACAGCTCTGCAATCCGGGCTCCGTTGGTGTAATTATGGGATTTAAGTGAAACCTAAGAAGTTATTAAGTTCACTCACCTGCCTCCAGGAAAGACTGTGTTTAGCTCTTCCATGTATACAGCTGTCTTCCTTGGTCTAAAAAAAGTCTCTCATGAAGTACGACTCACTAGCAACTTTGAAGGAATCAATTTGATCTGTTCTCAGTTTCTCGGCCAGTATTATGAGTATTGTGATTTTAGCTAGGAATGACAAGACCTTCTGCTTAAATATGTAAAGTTTGAAATGGGATATAATTACGTTCTTTGTTGGGTGTTGTAACACAGTGGTTTTCAACCTTTTTACTCTTGGGGTCTGGTGAAAATAGGAGAATTATTTCAGGGACCACTGAGGCAGAAATAAGCCTGAGCATAAGAGAATTCAACTAAGATTACTGAGTCTGTAATCTTAAAACAACATCAGGGTGGTTAACTCTCATGGACTGGCACAAAATTTCTGGTGGACCAGTCCACTGACTGGCAAACAACACAGCTGTAACAGATTAAAATGGCCAAATATTTTGCAGCTCCTCCCATCTATCTCCCTACCCCTTGAATCTGGGTTGCCTTGAGACTTGCTTTGACCAAGGAATGAGGCATCCGTTATATTGTATGAATTCTAGACTAAGCCTTAAGCAGTCTCGCAGCTTCTGCCTTTATCCTCTTAGAATGTTCCCTCCACCACATAAGGAATACTGAGCTATACCACTGAAGGATAAGAGTCTACGTGAAGAAGGACAGCCAGCACCAAGGCTGGGACACATGAGTGATGCCACCTTACCCGCTCCAGCTTTAGTTGAGCCACCAGGTAATTGCAACTACATGAATGACTACAGCAAGACCAGACAAACAACCTCACTGAGCCCAACCCAGACTGCCAACCCACAGAATCATGAGAAATAATAAATTACTGCTGTTTCAAGTCACTAGGCTTTGGGGTAGTGTATTATTTTTCAGGGCTGCTGTAACACTTGACCACAAACCTGGTGGGCCTAAAAGTTATTCTCTCTGTTCTGGAGGTTAGAAGTCCAAAATCAAGGTGTCGACAGGGCCATGCCACCTCTGAAGTCCCCAGGGAAGAATCTCTCCTTGCCTCTTCTACCTTCTGGTGGTTGCTGGCAGACTTTGGTGGTCCTTGGCTTGTGGTGGTATAACATCAATCTCTGTCTCTGTCTTAACGTGGCCTCTCTCTGTGTCTCTTCTTACATAGGCATCAGTGATTAGATTTAGGGCCCACTGTAATTCAGTGTGATCTCATGTTAGTTTGATTACATCTGCAAAGACCCTATTTCCAAAGTAAGATGATACACCCATAGGTACCAGGGTTTAGGAATCTTTTGGAGGGACACAAATCAACCCATAAGAGGTGATTTGTTAAACAGTAGAATACAACTGATATGGGTACTCTTTCCTAGAAATTTTTTGTACTTCAAACTTAAGAAGATAAATGTATAGATAATAAAATAGAAAGGATTATCATGTTCATAAAGAAAACAATGCAAGAGAGATTCCAAATCTCCTAGGAAAAAAAATATCTAAATAGGATATTTTACTTATTGTTAGGAGTCTTAACGATAGGGCAAAGCAAAATTTGTTATACATTAAACAGTATCGATCCTGATCATCTTTATCCATGAATAAGACTTCTTTTATAGGAACGATAACCATGCTTTCTCTCAAAGATCAGAGCATACTCTGTTGAGCGCGGCATGTCGGAACCTCCTGGTTCCCACTCTCCCACTTCTCTTCTGCCTCATCCAAACGTTTTAAAGGAGCGGTCTCTCTCAGCTTCCTCCATTTCCTCTGCGCTGACTCCCTCCGTAACCCTGTGAAATCTGACTTCCTTCCCCACAGCTCCACAAAAACTGCTGTTTCAGAGGTTCACACCGAACCAAGGCAAATCCAATGGCTCTTCCTTTGTCCTCATAATTTGGCATCTGACCTTTTTAATTGCCCTGTTAGCTAGCTTTTCTCATACTACCTCTGTGGGCCATCTCTTGGCCAAATTCTTCTTCCTCTTTTTGTAGCTCTTCCTTCTTGTACCAACTGGCAAGTGATTCTTCACCTACCCCCATTTCTTTTCTCTTCCACCGTACTTTCCCACTTAGAAAATGTGTCCATTCTTCATTCCTGACCCCAATCCACTGATGACTCCCTAACCAATATTTCCATCCTGACTTATCACTCACGCCCTAAGCCTGTATGTCCAGCTGCCCCATGGAAATGTTACATCTTTTATGCTCATCTGTATTAGTTAAGGTAAGCTTACTGATGCTGTGATAACGAATCATCCAAAATTCTTAGTGGCTGATAAAAACAAGGACCCCCAGTGTGCAACGGTGGCTCTGCTCTAACACTCCAGGATACAGGCTGACAGATCAGCCCCTGCCTGGGACACTGCTCATCATGTAGAGCAGGGAAAGGAGGACATGACAAAGGCCAGGCTAGATCTGAAAGCTTCACCTCAAAGTGACCACGTCACCCTCAATAAGGTGAAAGTAAAATCCACTCACAGGGAAGGAGAGCAAATATATGTAAATGTGCAGTTTACTATATTCTCTTAAACAAAACCTCTACAAGAGAAGTACAAAATTATTCTCCCAAAACTAACTCTAATTCCCAATGTTCATAATTTCTCACTGGCACCATCTTTATCCAGTTTCCCCAAAATGGCCATTGGGGTGTTACCTCTTTTATAAATATTAGTTTATTTATTACAAAAGCAGTCTTCGAAGAAAATCTGGAAAATACATATACATATATACACTTTACATACAAGTAAACAGAAATCTATTACTAAAACTATATATCAGGTATAAAGCATAACATGTTGCCATATGTCCCTCTGGTTCCCTCCCTATTATATGTATTATCTCTATAGGGAGATATACACATATTTTTCTTTTAAAAAATTCTATTGATTGATTTTAGAGAGAGAGAGAGAGAACCAATCTGTTTCTGTATGTGCCCTGATTGGGGATCAAACCCATAACTTTGACATATTGGGATCATGCTATAACTAATCTGACCAGGGCCACACATATTTATTTTTCAATTAAAACACTACACTATACATATAATTTATGGCTGCTAAGAAACTTATTCAGCTGAATTCAATATTTTCTTTTCCTTCCTTATTTAGAAATATTATATAATAATGACTTGAAATTTTAAATATCCAGCTCTGACCTCTCCTGAGTCCCAAATTCCTAAACAAAACTACATAGTAGATGATTCTATTTGAATTTCTAACATGCATCTTAAACTTAATATGTCCCCAATTATGCTCTGGATTCACCCAAAAAGCCCGCTCATCCTCGGGTCCTTTCAATCTCTGTTAAAAGCATTAATATTGACCTGTCACTCCATCATTGGAGAAGTCTTGATTTCTCCTTCTCTCTCATTGGTCCCTGCTCCACATCAAATCCACCAGCCTCATAACTAAAATACATCCCAGAGCTGACTGCTTGCCTCCCTCTCCATTCTCAGCTCCTGTCCTGCCACCATCACCTTTCCCCAGGACACTGCACTACCTCCCAACTGCTCTCTTAGTGCTATTCTTTGCTTCTCTATATGGTGACCGAGTGATCTTTTAAACACCAGTCAATTCCATTATGCACTTAGAATAACTTGTAAGTTTTTCACATGGATTACAAGGCCTTTTTGTGATGTGGTTTCTGTGCATTTTTCTCTTCATCTCTACTGCTCTCTCCCTCATTCAGTCTACTTCAAACGCACTCACTGCCTCTTTCTTTGCTTTCAACACACCAGATTTTCTCCTGCATCAGCCCAGCCCCGGCACTCGCTAATTCCCCTGTCCAGTCTTGGCCCAGAGTTATCTCCTCAGGAATGCCTTTCTTGACCGTTCTCAAGTATCCACACACTCCCGTATGACCCATTTACATTCTCTGCATTGCATTTATTGTATCTGATATTTCCTTGCTTGTTTATTGTCTTTCCATTAGAAAATTACTTCTTTTAGAACAATAATCTTGTCTGTCTTACAGCTCTATCCTCTGCACTTAGAACACTGCCAGGCACATAATAGGCTATAATCAACATTCATGAAACAAGCAAATGAATAAATATTTAGTTGCTTTTCCAGTCTGGCTGATTCCCTCTGAAGTACCTATAAATGCAGTCCCCTTTCTTTCTATCTTCCTTACCCCAGCCCAATCCCAGACCTCATCACCTAACACCGAAATGACTGAACCCAGGCAACCTCCTCCAATCCATTCTGCATACTGCCAATTATTCTTCCCATCAGATCCATTTCTGCCACTCACCTCCTTGTCTTTCAGGACCTGGCTGAAAAGTCTCACCTCCTCACCCTCTGGGGATGCTGCAACTCCTTTCCCCCTGAATTTTGTGAACATTCCTGTCCTTAACCCTTACTCTGCCACACAAACACTACCTCCCGTACTTGCTATCTTTTGCATTTATGTTAACCTGCTCACTGCAGCTGAACTCTGAGGGCATATACTGGTTTGGTTTTGGTTTTGTTTGTTTGTTTGCCCTCCTAGAGCCTAGAGGAAGTCATAGGCAATTAAAATAACTATTGTTGAATTGAATGAATATGGGACAGGAAACAAAATACAACAGGTGAGTTGGCTACCCCTTCTAAAGGGACACTATGAGAATAGGCAGTGATTCGGAATGAAAGAATAAAATACTAAGAGGTGAAGCAAATGAGCCAAATTATCAACATGATTTGAAATCTTGTATGCACAGAGAACAGATGGTCACTATTGCCTTGAAACAACATTAATGTTAAAGAGTAGAACCAAGTTTCTTTTTAGTGGACTTTGAAACCGAGTTTTTCTACTAGCATCAGGGAAAGTGGATTGTCATTCCAGCGTAAATTACTGCATGATGACTAACACCCCTTAGGGAACTCTAGTTTGCCTCCCTAATGAACCTGAACCTCAAGGAGGTGACCTTGACGAGAGCCCAGCTTCTCCTGAGTGCTCTCAGTCCACAGCAGTGAAATAAGTACAAAGAACTCTGATAGTTGCACCGAATAACATGTTTGCTGAGTGCTCAATATTGCCCTGTGCAGCAGCAAGGGGAAGTAGCCACTTGGAGAAAAGCATTTCTCCCCTTGGGCATTCTTCCCAGTTTGTGTGATTTGAGATACGGTACAAGGAGAGACTATATCTCTCTGAATAAGTCAAGCCTGCTCGTTCGGTCATACCAAGGCCAAAATAACCACATAAAGACTTTTGAGCAAATACCACACCTTCTTTTGCTAACCAACATACTTTCCTTAATCAAATGTCTAGATAATAAGACAAAATCTTTATTCTTTTATTTATCATAAATAAAATTAAAACCATATTATTTAAAAATAATATGTTATCAACTCAAATGCTTATCTCAAGTCAAATGAAAATTATGGGTACATTCATCTGATGGAGAAAATAAGGTTTTTAATTTTTTTCCTGGCCATTCCAGGAAATGAGTAATGTGACTGTACTGTAAAAAGTGATTGAAAAACATCACCAGAATGTACACATCTAAATAACTGCTGTTCTTTATCATTCCACCCAAGAAGTGCCATACAATTTATTCTGACAGAGCTGCATTCCTAAAATCACTTTTGGAACTCCTCTTTGCAACTGCTTTCGGAGCTACTGAAAGAGGCATCTAAAACACAGCTTCATTATTTTACAGTCCCATCTTATCTTGAACTCGAACTGCAATTACCTAATTTAACTGGCTTGCTTGAATAGTAATGACTATGGCTCATTCCAGAAACCATATAATATACTGTTTACAGATATGTAAACTACCCAGCACATACATACACACGTGCACATGCATGCACACACACACACAATAAAAAGTACAACTTGGCCTGACCTGTGGTGGCGCAGTGGATAAAGCGTCGACCTGGAAATGCTGAGGTCGCCGGTTCGAAACCCTGGGCTTGCCTGGTCAAGGCACATATGGGAGTTGATGCTTCCAGCTCCTCCCCCCCTTCTCTCTCTCTGTCTCTTCTCTCTCTCTCTCTCTCTCTCTCCCCCTCTCCTCTCTAAAATGAATAAATTAAAAAAAAGTATTAAAAAAAAGTAACTAAAAAGTACAACTTGGAGATAATGCTGGCCTATGAAAGTGAGAAGACAGAATAGGAGTGATGAGCAGAACAAAGGGTAACTTCAAATGTATGTGTTAAAAAAAAAAATACAGCCAAAATGGAGTCACGTTGGCTAATCCACATCATCAAACCAAAAGTTAATGACTAACCTAACTGCAGTTTCAACCTCTTCCAGGAGAATTTTTTTAAAAATCAGTGTGAAATCTGAACAGTACTAGTGACGTATTCTACCCGATAAGACTCTCTGCCTTGCCCTACGGAAAGATGTCCTTGCCTGAAATCATACACTCCTATAACTTCTTTCTCGCTCTCTCCTTTAACTTCTTAGTCCCACTCTCTTTTTACCTATAAAAACCTTCCATTTGTCCAGCCCTTCAGGGGGCCCTTCTGTTGCTAGCTGGGATGCTGCTCAACTCATGAACCACTTAATAAAGCCAATGAGATCTTCAAATTAACTCAGTTGAATTTTTTTTTACACCTATAATGTTTTCCTTTTTAATTTAAAAAATATATAAAGCCAAAGTGAGCAAATGTTAACATTTGTTAATTCTGTTCAGTGGGCCCTCAGTTACTTGCCACACCATTATCTATATTTTCTATATTTTTGACACTTTCCAAGAAAAAAAGAAAATGCTCCCTAAAAGAAAAAAGATTTCATACCATCGAGCTTATTTTTTTAAATAATTGTACTCCAGTCTCTGAGAGCAGTTCTTAAAGGATTTCCAAAATTGTTGGTTTTGGATAATGTTACACTCTTTAGAATAAGTGGTAAGCTCCCCCCCACCCCATCCCTGGCCAAGATGAGCACTTTGAAGGCACAGTACCCAGTACAGAGGGCTAGGAGAGAAAGAAGACTCCCTCCTTTTTCAATCCATGATTTTGGGTTTATCTCTTATTCTGTCTTTGTGTTTCCAGGGCCTGCCACAGTACTTAAGACATAGTCACCGCAATAGCTGAAGTAAGTCAATGAATGAATGGACAAACTATTAAACTAACCAGCTTAGGATTTACAAGCCTACTACCCCATCTATATGCCAGAAAGTCAAGAGATAGGAGAAAGCAGAAGGAACAATTATTTTACAGTTCTACATTTCTTAATCTAGTCCAAGTTAGCTTAAATATTGTTAGGTAACCTGTTTGCTATTTTTATGTTTGGCCTTTCAAAGGGAACAATGATGAATTTTATCTGTTGTATGAAGGGAATGATAGGAGAACTTCATGAAGCCTTTTGAGGTTTCTGAGCAGTGATACTAATACTACATTAAGCCCAAAGCCAATCACAGAGGAAGAGAAACCCAAAAAAGTGTGAAATATGTCCATCTCTCTATATTCTGAATAAAGAGAAAACACAAACAGTGAGTTATGTCATCTGGAATCTTATTTTGTAATAGACATGGATTTTGACGTTTTGTTTGCCATTTCATTTAAAGGGCTAGGGATTACACAAAGAAGGATAAACAGGATTATATTGTTACAGTAAAAAGCAAGTGAAAGTGTGACAACTAGAGTCTAAAACATAATCAAGAAAGAACTTAGTTGCTAGAACAATCTATTGTTATCATTAATCCACCTATTCAATGAACAGAGACAGAAAGTGAGAGATAGAGGTGAGTGCCATCTTTAGTTATATATAAGGCAAAGAAAAAAAAAAGAAATCATGACCCTGGTCAGTTGGTTCAATGGTAGAGTGTTGGCCCGCTGTGTGGGAGTCCTGGGATCGATCCCTGGTCAGGGCACACAGGAGAAATGCCATTTGCTTCTCCACCTCTCCCCCTCCTCCCCTCTCTTTCTCTCTCTCTCCCCTCCCCTCCTGCAGCCATGGCTCAAATAGTTTTAGCAATTTGGCCCTGGACGCTGAGGATGGCTCCATGGTCTTGCCTCAGGCACTGAAATAGCTCAGTTTCTGAGCAACAGAGCAGCGGTCTCAGATGGACAGATCATCGCCTTGTAGGGGGCTTCTGGGTGGATCCCAGTCTGGGCACATGTGGGAGTCTCTGCCTCCCTGCCTCCCACCTCTCACTCAAAAAAAAAAAAAAGAAAGAAACAGAAATCATGACTATTTTAATCCACAAAGAATGACTTCAGAGGTCATACAGGGACCGGGGAGAGACATTAAACAGGAAGAGGTCAGACATATTTAAGCGAAGGGGTCAAAATCTTGAATAAAGGTTTAAAAGACCAACAAAACCCAGCAGGGTGTGAATGTAATGAAATAATCAAACTTAAAGCTACTGGTGGAAGTGTAAATAGGTATAACTTTTCTGGGAGGCAATTTGGCCGTGTACATCAGAAGCTTGAAAAATGCTTCTTTCCTTTGATCAAGCAATTCCACTCTTAGAAAATTTTAAGAAAGTATTTGCACTAACACATAGAGATGGATGTATAAGAGTGTCCGGTCAAACACTGTACATTATTATGAAAATTAGAAACTATGTTAAGGCCCATTAATAGAGAATTAATTCAATAATCATTGTATATTCAATCAAGGTAATTTTACACAGCCTATGTAAATAATAATGTAGATCTATATTAACTGACATGGAGAATTGTTCATATTTTAAAATTAAAAAATAACACCTAGGACAGGCATCCCCAAACTACGGCCCGTGGGCCGCATGCAGCCGCCTGAGGCCATTTATCCGGCCCCCTGCAGCACTTCCGGAAGGAGCACCTCTTTCATTGGTGGTCAGTGAGAGGAGCACTGTATGTGGCGGCCCTCCAACGGTCTGAGGGACAGTGAACTGGACCCCTGTGTAAAAAGTTTGGGGACCCCTGATAGGGTATTATATACAATGTAATCCCATTTTTGTAAAATGGAAGAATATACTTCCAAATGTTAACAGCTGTAATTTATGGTGGTAGAAATATTTACTTACTGTCAGAGGCAGATTTAACAGCGGATACACAAGGTGCACGCCCTGGGGCCCGACTTCTAAAGGCCCCACAAATCCCCAACTTTACACTTTTTTTCTAATGACACCAAGTTTGGTTTCATATGTGCAATTTTAACACTAATAGTACATAATATTTTTATTTATTTAAAAATATGGTTAACGTGTGGTGGCACAGTGGATAAAGCTTCGACCTGGAAATGCTGAGGTTGCCGGTTTGAAACCCTGTGCTTGCCTGGTCAAGGCACATATGGGAGTTGATGCTTAGCTCCTCCCCCCTTCTCTCTCTCTGTCTCTCTCTCCTCTCTAAAAATGAATAAATAAAATAAAATAAAAAATATCCAAGCATTTTGAAAAAAAATAAAATAAAATAAATAAAATAAAAATATGGTTAATGTGTATTTTTATTTTCCTTGTCTCTCTCTTTTTTTAAGGGGCCCAATATTTTCTTCTACACCCGGGGCCTCAACAGACCTTAATCCGCCTCTGCTTCTCTGCTTACTGTACTTTCTACGGACGAACATGAATGGAAAGAATAAAGCCCAGGGGAAGATCTGGTTCTGCCACTCCCACTCCTGCTTTTCTGACCCTGTATTTGATCTGAACACAGCGGGACACAACGTAATGGTCTTATACCCTGTGCTAGACACTAATTTGTTCTGATTTCGCCAATCCCCTGCATACAGATTCCTTCTTATAAACTTTCAGAGATTTCAACTGGTTTTTATTCTGCGTGCCTCTAAATTGTCAATACAGAATACTGTACCACTAACGTACAACTCCAGAAGCACAGAGACCACACTGTATAAATCCCATTGTGTTTTCCTAGAGCCTAGAGAACCTTAACGTCTGCTGATTGGTAATAAGATTAGGCTGAACACTTGTGGGAATAGAGACAGCACATTCCTGTTGCTTTAACACTTATTATTGACCAAGTATGAATGTTTGCCACTGCAAACACTGGTTGTTTGCCACTACAAAGGATTAAGTGCTTCTGTGTCTTAGCCCTCTCCATCAAGAAGTCTGAGTATTTTCACATGCCTCTCTTCTCAAGGTCCCTGTGAAACAGGATGGAAAGGTGAGGTGTTTTAAACCTAGTTTCTTGAGCATTACCTTTCTCTCTAGGTAACTACATGATATAATTATATTTCCTTTTCCATGTAGAAGTGAACATTAGCTTCACATATACTTGTGAACCATCAGAGCTCAAAATTTTACCCTAGTGGGTTTTTTCAATTGCACATGATGCCTGAAATTCAAGTGTCTGTCCCAAGAATCTGAAAGAAAATGATTCTGAATGCGAAAGACAAAAATTCTGAGTTGACTTGCCTGAAGCCTCTACTATTGGTCTTTGGTCTAGAACACATCAGACAAATGAAGCAATTCCTGAAAGCACCAATTCCGCATTTGCCATTACCACTAAAGAGCAGCACTGTCATACTGCAGACATACATTTGTACCCATGAGTACATATATATTGTTATGCTTGTATCATCTTTGCAGACACAATTAGCAAATGCTTCTCAGGAAGATCTCTATACTTTCAACTTGTTCTGGTCCTTATGCCCAGAATTATTGGGGTGGTTTTTACTGCAATCTGTCTTCTTGGCTCCTTGTTTTTATATTCCAAAAGCCACTCACTAACAGTGATTGTTATACTTAACTACTTTGTTCTTTTTCTACAATGATAAAATGAAGATATATAAAGTTCTTGGCACAGAGTAAATGGTCAATAAATATCAATTATTTTATTTTCATTTTAAAATAAAGCTGAGGTGGCAGCATGGTATAGTAGATAAAGGAGAGGATTCTGGAGCAAGGCCGCCTGTATTTGAATCCCAGCTCTGCCTCTAATTAGCTATTTGTGACTTTGGACAACTTTTTTGAGCTGTTTCTCCACCTGAAAAGTGGAGATAGTGTTTTTCCTACTTTATAAGTGGTAAATAAGTTAGAACGTGTTAAGACATAGACCAGTACTTGCCATACAGTAACCACTGGGTAAGTGGAAGGCATTATGTACTCCTTTCAATCCTGAACGTCCAGAATATCATTAATGTTTCTTCTGCATTTTACACTTTTGTTCTCTTTACCCAAGTTCCTTATTTTATTTTAATATTTGATCAAGTTCTACATCTATTCCGTGTTTTAAAGAAACAGAGATTTTTTGTTTAATACATTTTCAGGATATTAGTAATATTTTAAAATAATCTATGAAAGCACTAAGTGCCAGTAAGAAAAAAAAGGTAGTTGTTAAGACTTGGTGTTCATACAAAAATTGTATCATGACATTTAATGCAGCAGTACCTAATATCCCAAATGCAAACATTATGAATGGCCTAATTCAGATCTAGTCTTCCTTTGGGCAAAGGAAGTCAGAGACAATTAAACTGAAAGAAGGACAAGTATATCATACTCATAAGAAATTTTGTTCTTCCAGCTCAGAAGTCAGTGGTGGATCTTTTCTCTTATATCTCTATGAGCTGTGGGTTCTAGAGAAATGGCAATAGTGGTAAGTCATATAATTACAGTTGGTGCTCAAAGCAAGACAGGAAATAAAAAGATCTTATGTAATGATTTCCAACACATGGAAATTTAAGCTTCATAAGAGCATGAGAGAGCCAGGGTAATGGTGGGGGAATGCACACTGGTGGGCATTCCCAGGTTCCTCCTTTTTTTTGGCTCTGCCCCTACACTGAGCAATTCTGCTTGCAAGAAGCCACAGAATCTGAGAACCATGGGGACATTCTTTTCCTACCGTGAAGTTGTTTGCTTGCTCCTTCTTAAGGTTGGTGTGGGCAGAAGTAGGCTCTTTACAAATAAAAATTTTAATACATCAGATTTTAATATTTCCTTAATAGGAAGCACATTAATTTTACCCCACAAACAATTTTAGAGGATGGTTTATATCATTCTGAGTAGAAAGGTGGAAAAAACATGATCCATGTTGAATGTATTAATGACCATATTTCAATACCATCTTACTTCTCTAAGTTGATCTGTTTTAAAAACTAGCAGATAGGCATGCAGGGAAAACATTTTCTTTTCCAGCTTCAAAATTGCAAAACATCACATTGTTAGTCTGTTTAGATATTAAACACTGGTCAGAATATAAGAACAATTTGCCAATGCTGCTACTGAAATGATTTTTTCAAAATTATTTCCCTCTTGCTTTTATAAGAGATTCTTTTTTTAAAAAAAAGAAATTCTTAAGATTGGCTCAAAATAGCTCATGGCCAATTAAGAGCAGTTTCTGGAGCAGTTTGCAATCCTCACTCTGCCACTTCTGTTTGTGTGGCCTTGAACAAACTGCGTAACTTTACACAACTGCATCTTAAAGCTTCATTTTCCAATTCTTTATGAGGCTTCATGTGACTTTCATAGAATTTTTGTAAGGATTTAATAACATAATCCACTAAGAACATACTATGTCTGAAACATAGTCAGGGATCAATAAATGGTGAATTTTAATATTATATTAATACTAGGTATATCCTTATTAATCCATTTCTTTAAACAATAATTTGTAACAACCTCCTTAGCATAGCTCTTCCACCCTATACATAAAATGTTTCAAAAGAGAAAAAGAACTCCCAAAATAGGAGTGTTCAATCTTTATTCTTGCCTGAGGAAAAAGGAAACTTTTATATTTTATTTAACTTGAGTGAGGCTCTTCTTGATCAGATCGCATCACACATTCTGTTCCCCTGGGTGTGTTTGATATTCTCAGCAGAGGGATAGAAGACATATGAGGGAGAACATTCACCCCAAGGCAGCTCCAACCAGCGGCTGGCAGCTCCACCCAACCATTGGCATCATCATACCCAGCCCAAACCAGTCTCTACATTAGTGGTAGTCAACCTGGTCCCTACTGCCCACTAGTGGGCGTTCCAGCTTTCATGGTGGGTGGTAGCGGAGCAACCAAAGTATAAATAAAAAGATAGATTTAACTATAGTAAGTTGTTTTATAAAGATTTATTCTGCCAAACTTAGCGAAAATCCGACATAAAGTACTTGGTAAGTAATTATTATTATATGCTTTAACTTGCTGTAACTCTGCTTTATAAATTTTATAAAGTAAAGTTACTTCCCTACTTTATAAATTACCATTACTATGGAACCGGTGGGCAGTTAGAAAATTTTACTACTAACAGAGATACAAAAGTGGGCGGTAGGTATAAAAAGGTTGACTACCCCTGCTCTACATGGTAAGTCTGCCAACTTCAGCTTTTCCTCCTACCTTTATTCCTTAGGATCTCAAAGAGCTGATAATAGAGATAATGATGACAATGATGAAGTTGATAGTAATGCTGATGGGGATAGATGAGGATAGCTAACATTTATTTTGAGCCAAGCACTACAAGCACTGTATATATTACTTCACTTAATCTTCCCAACAGTAATAAGAGATAGGTATTATGAATATCCCCATTTGAAATATAAAGAAACCGGTTTAGAGAGGTTAAATAACATGCCCATTGTCGCATAGTTAGTTTGTAACAGAGAGCCCATCTACAAGCATATCTGGTTCTAGCTAGGCCACACCAATCTTACTGCTGCTTTCAAGACTGCCTACAGGGTTAGTTCAGGTCCTGCTGCCCATCCAACTCCAGTCTCTGTCTGAGTCATACTTCCTGACCCCAGATTTGCAAGTATGGAGGAGGAGCAGCCATGGCAAGTGGAACGTCCATTAGTAACTTCAGTTTGGCCCTCACAACCCCCAAATAAATTGACCCTCCTGGTGTGCAACAGCCCTTAAATCTAATGCAGAAAATAAAATCCCCATCAGGAGATCTCTGATGTACTTTATGCCTTTTGACTAGTACCTTTTGGCATCCAGCATTAATATACAGTACACATTAATATATATTTAAACTCATTTTAAAGATGAAAAAACAACGAAAAGAAATGGTTTACTCACAGCTACACAGCAGGTAGAAATAAAGTTGCCTATAAATCTCAATAAATCTTCTGGAAGTCCATACTACCTCCTTATTCTGGGCTTCTAATTCCTTCTTTCAAACCTCTTCACGCACTAGCAGCCCAGAAATAAACTTCCTGTGAAACTGCCTTTCAAGGCTCAGCTAGAAGACTAGAGCAGAAGTTGATCCTTCGGGACAAGTTTCATATTATTTTTTAACCAAAGAGTGTAGATTTTTCAGGGCAAGGCAAAAATGTCTCCAAATACTTGTCAGCAGTTTTCAGTGGTGGAAAAACTGCAGTTAAAAGCACCTCTGATGAGGACTTTGAGCAGTAAATGTGCTTATATTTAGTGGGTACAATTTTGATTACGAATTGGATGGTGAGTTGGAGCCATGTCCTTAATTCTCTGCTGGAGTGCCATAAATGTAAAAATGTTAGCCACAGGCCATTCCTTTTGTTTATTTAAATGAAGAATTTTAAAAAATCAGTTTTTCCACTTCATGCTCCTTTGGACCAGGGAATAAAAATAGCTATTACAGCAGAAGCCAAACTTTTTTATGGAAAAATAAAGCAAGAGGGTAAAGAGCCGTCCTCAGAACTGAAGTCTTGAAGCCTGCCTTAGAGCAATACTCTCATTTCAACCATTTCTCTTCTTGCACCTTCTTAGAACAGTCTGAAAGGAAGGTGCAGTATATGAGAAACTCCGTGATGTGCCCAGCACAGCTAACCCTGCGCCCTTCACTGTCCCCGGGCCCGGCCACCTGTCAGAACCCCAAAGGCGGCGCGGGTAAGCGGGGGTTAGGGTGACGTCCCTGGAGGTTGCTCTGAAAAGGAACACTGGTGGCTGAGGACCAGCGGAAGAGCTGGCCTTCTCGGAGAG
Organism: Saccopteryx leptura; assembly: GCF_036850995.1. Classification (NCBI taxonomy): domain Eukaryota; kingdom Metazoa; phylum Chordata; class Mammalia; order Chiroptera; family Emballonuridae; genus Saccopteryx; species Saccopteryx leptura. The sequence goes on along the minus strand of NC_089504.1, from coordinate 59,527,618 downwards.
GAGCTGGCTAAGCCCGACGCGCGGACCACTGCGCGCTCAGGTGCCCAGCGCAGCGGACTGGGGACTGGCGCTCCCGGGTCTCAGGCGCGCCCCTCGCGGACTCCCAGGGACTCTGCGAGCGGGGCCCCGGGAGCGGCCCCGCGCCGCGTTCAGCCGGCTGGGGCCGTGTGGCGGCCAGTACTCCGCACTGCAGCGTGCTTTACCTGTTGATCTTGAGCACGAACGCGCGCCGCTCCGAGCTCGGTAGCGTGGCCATGGCGCGCCCGCGGCCGGTCGGCCTCTAGGGTCGCAGGGTGCGGACGGCGGGGCGCCGCAGAGCCGCTGCAGCGCATGCCGAGCGAGACGCGAGCCTCATCTGTCAGCCGTCGCTGGAAACTTCCGCGTTTCCACCTTCGGCGCTGAAACGACCGCGGGGGAGGGCCTAGCCTCCGAGCGGCGGCGGCGGCGGCAGCCCCGCCACCCGCGCCCAGCCTGGCTTAAGGGAGCGGCGGGCGAGGAGGGTGTGGAAGCGCCGCGGGACTGCCCTCCGGATGCTGCGACCGACGGCACGCTCTTCCCGCGGCCCTGACCTCAGGCAGAGAGGAGCGCGGGCGGATGACCCGGCGACCACTGAGCGAGGCCGGAAACACCATCTGCCGAAGCGCCGAGGCTGCCAGGGCATGTGGGCAAGAGGGGGGAACCCGCGCCTTCCGCCCGCCCTGCAGACTGGGCGAAGTCGGGAAACCAACCCGGGAATTCTTTACGCCAGGCATTACTAAGGGGTCACTCCATGCCCGAGAGAAGGCAGATTAAAAACAAACAAGAAACAACACCGAGTCTGTAGACACTACAGAATACAAATCAACTTTTGCAAATGGTATGTCCACCAGGCTTCCTGGGGCGCCTTAAATAAATGTAATGATCCATCGAAGGAATAAACACTATAAATTACACACAACCTGAGTTAAATGCTTTTTTCCTAGGGAAACACTGCCTGAAGCTTTCCTGTGATTCAACAACAGGGTGCAGATTCAAAAACAGGCTTCAGAGCTGTTTATTTCAGTTTCAGGCGGAGAAGTCTGCTTAAATGTCCAGCCCCAAACTCAAGAAAAATCAGAAAGTTCCAATGGAAAGATCCGTGCTTATTTCAAGTTACTGGTTTGCGCTCAAGTTTGCTATGCTAGAGCAGTCGCTAAATAATGCCGCTGTTTGTCAGCTTGCCCTTAAATAAAACACTAAAGCAAGACATTTTTGGTTCAAAGCTGTACCACTGTTCAGTATGGTAGCCACTAGCCACGTGTGGCTATTGACCAAAGTGGTGGTTAGTTTAGTCTGAATTAAGAGTTGTTGAATGGGTAAAAATATACACCGAAATTTGAAGACAGTATTGAAAAATTAATGCAAAATATCTTGTTAATGATATTTTTTATGTGGGTTACATGTTAAAATGACATTTGTCATATATTTGATAAATAAAGTATATTATTAAAAGTAATTTCACCTTGCCTGACCTGTGGTGGCACAGTGGATAAAGCGTAGACCTGGAACGCTGAGGTCACCTGTTGGAAACCCCTGGGTTCCTGGTCAGGGCACATATAGGAGTTGATGGTTCCTGCTCCTCCCCCCCTTCTCTCTCTCTCTGTCTCTGTCTCTCTTTCTTTCTGTCTCCCTCTCTCTCTTCCCCCTCTCTAAAATGAATAAATTAAAAAGATTAATTTCACCTATTTGTTTTTCCCTCTTTAAGTAACTTGCATTAGAGAACATTTTAATTACATATGCAGCTCACCTATGAGGATCACCTTTTATTGCTTTTGGACAGTATTGGTTTGCAATTTACAACCTAATGCTAAAATGCCTGAGTACTGAATTCGGTCTGTTTCCACTGCCTTTCTTTCTGTGGTTTTGGCTGCCTCGGGTAGTTTAGCAACACTGCAGAGCTGGTTAGGTAACATTTGCTCCCAAATATCAATGCCTTTAAGCATTTAAGACAAAGTTTAGTCTAACATTACATGAAAAGATATCCAAAGACAAGAAAGCTCTTTGAGATGGTCAGTGTTTGACTTTCTAAATTCTCCTAAGTACTATTTTTATTGCACTGAGATTTATAAATGTAGGGGAGGAAAAATAATTTTCCTTCTCACCTTTTAAGTCCTTCTGGATGGATTAATAATCAAATTTAATGTGAGACAGATTGACAGGAGAAAAATATATAGTCAAATTCAGTATGTTGGTATATATAAGGTTTCCACAAAAATATGGGGCTGATCGGGCAGTTGAGACTTATATACCATATTCCGTCTTGAGCTAAGAAGAGGATTCAAAGGGCAGAAAGGCAATTTACATGGAGCCAGAAAAGCAAATGTTTGGTAAACAAATGTTTGCTGGGCCATCTTTAACAGTGGGACACAGAGAGGACTTTGGTCCAGGACTTGCTAGGTTCCTCCCTGTCTGTCACACTAGTTCATATTAAACTGTTGTTACTTTGATAATATCTCCCTTTTTGGAGCAAGTCCTCCATCTGAATTCTTTTAAGCAGTTGGGGAAAGGTCAAAAGTTTTTCCCTGAGTCTTTTCTTTCTTAAAATAACCAGCTTAAAATAATCAATATTCCAAAAGGCATATTTTGAAGTAGAAAACTCTGCCCCCCCATAAGCAAACATTTAGCTAGAAAATCACTGAGAGAACAATTCTGTGAGTACTTCTTCAAACTGGGAACAAACAGATGACTTATAGGAAAAATTTTAAACCAAAGTGTTTACTGTGTAGTAAGTTGGTCTTTAAATGGGCTTCTCTGCTCTGGCTGGTTGGCTCAGTGGATAGAGCATTGGACTGGCATATGGACATCTCAGGTTTGATTCCTGGTCAGAGCACACATGAGAAGGGACCATCACCTTCTCTCCCCCTCCCTCTTCCCCTTCTCTCTCTCTTCTTTCTCACAACCAGTGGCTCGAATGGTTGAGCATCAGCTTCAGGTGCATAGGGAAACGGTTGATTTGAGCATCAGCCTCAAACGGGGTTGCCAGGTGGATCCTGGTTGGGGTGCATGTGGGAGTCTGTCTCACTATCTCTCCTCCTCTCACTTAAAATAAATAAATAGATAAATAAATAGGCTTCTCTGAATTTTATTATTTATTTTATTTTAAACTGATAAGTGGGAAGGCAGAGAGACAGACTCCTGCACACGTCCCGACTGGGATCCACCCACCAAATCCTCTATTAGACAAGGTTCTGCCCATGTGGGGCCACTGCTCTGCTGCTTGGCAACTGAGCTATTCTAGTGTCTGAGGTGAGGCCCTGGTGCCAACCTCAGTGCCCGGGGCCAGTTTGCTCCATCCGAGCCACGGTTGCAGGAGAGAGAGGGAGAGTGAGAAGTGGGAGGGGTGAAGAAGCAGATGGTCACTTCTCCTGTGTGCCCTGACTGGGAACCGAACCCTGGACTTCTGCATACCTGGTAGATGCTCTACTGCTGAGCCAACCAGCCAGGACCTGAATTTCTGATACATACTTTCATACAGGATGAAATTATACCAATTTCCACACACACAAAAAATGAGAGCATTTCAAAATTTGAGAATTTGCAATCAAGGAATATACAGTGTGTCCATAAAGTCATGGTGCACTTTGACCGGTTACAGGAAAGCAACAAAAGACGATAAAAATGTGAAATGCATCATGACTTTACGAACACACTGTATGTATATATATATATATATACACTTAGTGTGCATGGGTGGGTGGATTATAAAATCTCCTATTTTATGTCAGCTCATGCTGCATTCTACTTAGTATTTGGTACCCAACTATAAAGTTTAGGCCAGAATTATTATTCTCCATGTCTTCAATTCTCTGATGGTTAGAAATGACTCCAAATTTTCTTAATAGCCTTTTGACAATTCACTATGAATGTGTGATCCACTAATTTAATCAAATGCTTTTTTAAAACTTTATCTTCTCTGCACAGGTGGATTAAGGTCAGTTGAGGCCCTGGGCGCAGAAGAAAATATTGGGCCCCTTAAAAAAAAGAGAGAGACAATGAAAATAAAAATACACATTAACCATATTTTTAAATAAATAAAAAATATTATGTACTATTAGTGTTAAAATTGCACATATGAAACCAAACATGGTGTCATTAGAAAAAGTTGGGGTTTTGCGGGGCCCTTTAGAAGTCAGGGCCCAGGTTGCACACCCAGTGTGCCCGCCATTAAATCTGCCTCAGCTGCTCTGAGATACATTCACAGATTCTTGGCAACTTTCAAAAATAGCTAAGTTCGTTGCTTCTGCATTCTCACTACCTCTCAGTTCCCTATAGTTGAGCTTCTCTCTCATTGCCCCTCTGTCCAAAGCATACACCTTATGACTTCCTCTTTCTTTGCATCATGGTGTTACTTGATTTTGTTTTTTTACCGTCATAAAATTCCTTTCTTGACTTCTATGACAGACATTATATCAATCATCTCAAATTTTCCTTTAGTTTTCCCCATATCTTTCTTTAATTTTTTGTATTTATTGATTTGAGAGAGAGAGGAAGGCATAGAGAGAGAGAAACAACAATTTTTTTGTTCTACTTATTTATGCATTCATTGGTTGATTCTTGTATGTTCCCTAACCGGAGATGGAACCCATAACCTTGGCGTATCTGTACTACACTTTAACCAACTGAGCTACCTGGCCAGGACTTCCCCACATCTTCTTACCTCCCTGGAAAGCCAACCTCTTTCTTTACATCTTACCTATTTTACTTAACAAACAATTAAATAGCATTTACCTTGTACCAGGGCCTATTCAAGCTCTTTTCAAATGTTAATTAATTAATTAGTTAACAACTACCATTCAGTAATTAGCATTATCCTTACTTTGCAACTGGGAAAATTGAGGCTCAGAGAGGTTAAGTGACTTGCCCAAGATCACAAACTGGTAAGAGACAGAGTTATTTCCTTTTATTTTTTAATTTTTTAAATTATCTATTCATTTTAGAGAGGGGAGAGAAACAGAGAGAGAGAGAAAGAGAGAGAAAGATAAGGGGGGAGGAGTAGGAAGCATCAACTCCCATATGTGCCTCGACCAGGCAAGCCGGGGGTTTCGAATCGGTGACCTAGGTGTTCTAGGGTGACACTTGATCCACCGCGCCACAGGTCAGGCAAGACAGAGTTATTTCCAGTCCTGAAGTTTTGCCTATCTCCCAGATATTTTCCCTTGAATATATTTAAATTCCACAAATATAAAACTAAAAGTCTCCCTCCCTTCTACCCAATTGTAAGTTTGCTATCCCTCTATACTCACCCATTTCTGTTGTTGGGGTTATTTCCCTGTTTGTCACGTTTAAAACTTTGGAGTCACCTAGTGGAGGAAAAGCAGGAAATCTGGGGTCTGGTTTCGGTTTTTCACTACTGTGTGATCCTGAGCGAGTCACACCCTGTTTGGATCATAGAATATTTGGTCTCAGAATGACACCATCTGCTCCCCTCTCTGAACTTAATGAACGTGTTCGCTCAAATTTATTTCTCTTCTTTAATCTTCAGATCTAATCATCTACCAAGGCCTGTCATTCATTCTTTATCAACATCACTCTTTTATAAATATCATGGTTCGCTGCTTTCATTTCAGATGGGCCCTTATAAGTTAATATTTGGATAACAGAAATAAGATTTTAAATGGCCTCCTTGCCTGTACCTTCTCCTTATTTTGATCGAACTTGGCTTTACCATTGTCTTAATTTTACTAAATTACTTGTTTTATCATGTTTCTTCCCTGCTTAATTAACTTTGGTGGTTTCCCATAGTCTCTACGACCAAGTGTGACCTTCTCCAACTGGGTTATAGTGACGTGTCCACTGCATGTAACCAGCTCTATCCCGTACTTGCTGGTGAAGTAGGGGAGATCTCCCACTTGCCCTAGAGAAAGCAGTGTTTTTTCTTTACCTGGGACCTCCTCTGCTTATGTCATTCTTCCTGCCGTTCTTGACTGACATCCTTCAAGGGATGTCTGTCTCCATTCTTCAAAGTTTGAGTCAAGTTATTAACTTCCACCTCTACCCAAAAGAGTCTCTCTTTCAGTCTGACGGCGTTCCTTAATTAGTTACAAAAGTGTAGGTGCTCACCAATGAACACAGCCTAGAATGCCAGGTCCATAGGACTATAGAGAAAAGTGTGATCATTTGCATATCTCCTGTATTCCCCAAACCACTGAAGACCTCCATCAGATTCTGTTCAAATGTTACCTTCTATAATCATCAATTTAGTATTGCAGTGTCCCCTTCCTGAGTCCAGTCGCTTCCTACCTTCATTTTTTTTTTTTTTTTGTATTTTTCTGAAGCTGGAAACGGGGAGAGACAGTCAGACAGACTCCCGCATGCGCCCTACCGGGATCCACCCGGCCTACCCACCAGGGGTGATGCTCTGCCCACCAGGGGGCGATGCTCTGCCCCTCCGGGGCACCGCTCTGCCGCAACCAGAGCCACTCCAGCGCCTGGGGCAGAGGCCAAGGAGCCATCCCCAGCGCCCGGGCCATCCTTGCTCCAATGGAGCCCCGGCTGCGGGAGGGGAAGAGAGAGACAGAGAGGAAGGAGGGGTGGGGTGGAGAAGCAAATGGGCGCTTCTCCTATGTGCCCTGGCCGGGAATCGAACCCGGGTCCCCTGCATGCCAGGCCGACGCTCTACCGCTGAGCCAACCGGCCAGGGCCCCTACCTTCATTTTTAACATTGTTTTCTTTCCAAAGCAATTATCACTATCTGACATACTATATACTTTATTAATTTTTCTGTTTTTTATCACTCATGTTTCTAGAATATAAGTTCCATGAGTGCAAGGATTTTTTGCTTTATTTATTTATTGCTCTAGCTCTATTGCCTTAAAAAATTCCCATCACACAACAGGTGTTTAATAAGTCCTTGCTGAATAAATGAATAAGTAACTAACTGACCCAGTACTGAACACACCAAACAATAAATTCTTATCAAAGTGAACTTAAACAAGTGTCCAAGTTTCATGCATCTTTCAGAAGAAAGTAAGAATCTATTTTATCCTTTTGAGTATTTCAGTTGTGGTATTCTATGAATATCTTCCAACTTTGTTTTGTATTTATCTCCTGGGTTGAGAAATGAAACAGACTCTAGCCAATAGATAGCTTTATTGTTGTCTTATAACTGAAGACAGATACAGGAAGTTTTGTTTGCTGGTTTAAAGCCAGTTATAGCTCAGACATTAGAATTTGGAGTTCTTAATTTAAAGATTAAGAAATTTTCCCTTAAAATTATCATGGTGATATATACATATATATGCATATATAATACATTTATATATATATATATATATATATATATATATATATATATATATATATACTGTACTATATATTAGTATTTTAAATTTAGAATTTAGGTCCTATTCTAATGTACAATGCTATTTCATATTCAATAGGAATATTCATACTATAGAATTTTATAACTAGGAAGACTGAAGTCATAAATAAATCAATTCTCTCATTATCACTTGTGTGCCTTACATTCATTCCCCAAATGTTTACTAAGTGGTTACCCTATGTCAGGCTTCTGTACTCAATGATACTAGCAGCAGCAAACAATTAACAATATTTTTTCCCTGACTTCCTAGAACTCATGGTTTAGGAATGAGACACACATTATGTAGGGTGGGAGAGGCTCGAGTTCCGTGTGGCTGTGCAGGACGTTTTGCCACATAGACTTCTGTGAGCCTGCGGAAGCACAGAGAGGAAATGATTTCTTCTTGTGGAGAGGGTGTTGGCAGCAAGATTGACGCTGAGGAAGAATGACTTGGCCTATGCAGTGACATGAGACATGGGAACGGGGTCATGTTCGGGATGTTTCAGGCAGAAGGAGCACTATATGCAGAGGCAGGAAGCCTGACTATCCCAGGAATTAAAAGGGTGATGGGAGCTCAGGGGCGCAGAATGAAGTAGCAAGAAATGCGGCTTTGAAGGTGGGTAGGGCCTGAATGGGATGGTCCTCTCAAGGAATTCAGACTTCATCCCTCAGTCTATGGAAACCACCAAATGATGACAGCTGTTTCTGTGTTTAAATCATTGTCTCTTGGGTTTATCTCTTGCCACCTGGCAGTCCATGACAAAGACTGTCCTGTAAGGATGGGTACAGGGGGGAAAGAATGCCCTCTAAATCTGGCACTGCCATCCTTATCTTCCTCAACCTGAGCACACACACTGGACACTAATGAAAAAATAAAAAGGGAAGATTTAGGCAATTTTCCTGAAGTCTTAGCTCATAGAAAGAGGGAGGGTTTATGGAGGAAAGAGTCAGGTGTTGGTCTTCTAATCTGGTTACCTCTGCCCTCACTGAAATGCCTGCCCCACATGGACATGGTCATTGCCCCATTCCTGACTCTTAGCTCTTTCCCAGAAGTCCCTCGGGCCTCTCTACTTCCCCACTTCCCCACCAGTCTACTTCCTTCTCCATAGAGAGGGAATCAGTTCCCCATGTCTTGGTTTGTTCCTATGTCTGGGCAATTTATCAGACATTCGCTAAATGTTGTATTTCTCTCTCCCCTACCCCAAGTTTCTGCTGTCCCTGCAGAGAGAAAGAGGAAAAAGTTTGGCTCTGACCCATGGTTGGGGGGAGTTGGTGGTGGCCTTCTATTCCAGACTACTGTTGACATTTACCACGTATAAAGCATGGTCAACAGTGGTACCTCTGTCCAGGATTGTGATAAAGATTAAATGATGTAAAACTCTTACAGTGACATGTAATTATTCCTGTTATTATCATTACCTGAAATATCTATTGCAGCACATTACTAAAAGTTCAAATAAAAGTGGCTTAATCTCTTAGTGTTATTGTCCAAGTAAACCAGGGAAAGGCAGTCCAGGACTAGGTCAGGAACTCAACAAGCCATCAAGCATCCTGGTTCTTTCCATCACTCCACTCTGTCATCCTTAGCACATAAGCCTTTGGTTGTCACTCTTATGATTTCATGGCCTACAGCAGGGGTCGGGAACCTATGGCTCGTGAGGCAGATGTGACTTTTTTGATGGCTGCATCTAGCTCACAGATAAATCTTTAATAAAATAATAATAATGTTAAAAGTATAAAACATTCTCATGTATTATAATCCATTCATTTCCTACTTCTCATGTTCATGGTTGCAGGTGGCTGGAGCCAATTACAGCTGTCCTCTGGGATAACACCAAATTTTTATTGGATAATGTGTAATGTACATGGGTCGTTGTATGGCTCTCACGGAATTACATTTTAAAATATGTGGCGTTTATGGCTCTCTCAGCCAAAAAGGTTCCCGACCCCTGGCCTACAGGATAGTCCTCATGACCCCAAGCAGGCCCAGTAGTACACACTGACACCCCAAGAAGGAAGAAAGAAATGCCAAGTTTTTCTCCATGTAAGGCTTTGCTTTTCCCAGCAGTCCTCCAGGAAACATGCCTTTAGAACTTCACTGGCCAGAAATGCCTAATAAGGTGGTGGTGTAGTGGATAGAGCGTCAGACTGGGACCCAGAGTACCCAGGTTCGAAACCTGAAGGTCGCTGGCTTGAGTGCCAGCTCGCCGGCTTGAGTGTAGGGTTGCTGGCTTGAATACGGAATCATAGATATGACCCCATGGTTGCTGGCTTGAACCCAAAGGTCACTGGCTTGAAGCCCAAGGTCACTGGCTTGAGCATAAGATCGCTGGCTTGAGCAAGGGGTCCCTTGCTCTGCTGTAGCTTACCGGTCAAGGCACATATGAAAAAGCAATCAATGAACAATGAGGGAGCTGCAATGAAGAATTGATGCTTCTCATTTCTCTTCCTTCCTGTCTGTCTGTCCCTATCTGTTCCTCTCTCTCTCCATCTCTGTCATCAAACAAGCAAACAAACAAACAAACAAACAAAAATAAACAAAAAAAACCCTCACTGGCCAGAAATGAGTAATATCGCTCTTGCAAGGGAGGCTGGGAAAGAGTATCTGTAGACAGGAGTGGATAATCCTGGTTGATTTAGAACTACTGATTCATTCTCTTGAGCTGCCAAAACAGAAGAGGGACAAAACAGAGAATAGTTGCAGGATAAATAGTAAACAGAGTCTGACATTATACTTTTATTGAGAAGATTAAGTAACATAAGGCACATAAAGGACAGAGCATACTGTTAGATAGAGAATGATCTTAGAACATGTAAGCTGTGCTTTTATTATTATTACTTGACACTGTTTTGCTTTAAAGCCATATAAATTGGGGTTGTTGTTTTTTTACTGTTTACTATTATTTCCTCATAATGGATTCCCAGAAGTGGAATTTAGTAGGTCAAAAGTTATAAACGTCTGCCAAAAAAACTATGCTTGATTCTAATCATGAGGAAATAGCAAACAAATTTAAATTGAGGAACATTTTACTAAACAACCACCAATCTTTAAAAAATGTCAATGTCATGAAAGAAAAAGCTGAAGAACTAGTACAGATTAAAGAGACTAAAAGAGACAGGACAAATTAGGACAGTGAAGGATGCTGGAGTGGATTTTGGACCAGGTGAAAAAAATGTAAGGAATATTACTGAGGCAAATCTGCATCTTGACTGTGTATTTAATACCATATTGTATCAAAGTTATACTTCTTAAGTTCAATACTTACATCATGTTTACATAAGAGAATATTCTTATTCTTAAGAAAGACACAATAAAGTTTTTAGGTAAAAGAACAAAATGGTATAATGTCAGCAACTTACTCTTAGATATTTATTAATGGTAATGATAATAACATCAAAATTAAAGTGCAAGTAACAATGATAAATAAGTTAATAAAGCAATTGGTCAATCTAGATGAATAGTATGCAGAAATTCTTGCTCTGTAACTAAAAAATTTCAAAATAAGAGTTAAAGATAAAAAATTAAAGTTACAGACATAATTTTGTTTTTTTTAGTTCATGTAAATTTATAAACCATGTAGAAGAGACTTTTTTTATTGCATCCTCATTAACACTGAGCATTTTTTTCATTTTTGCAAGTTTATAGGCTAAAATTAAAAATTTTAAAGTTATTAGTCAGATGAGTTGAATATTTTTCCATGATAATTCACTAAAGAGTTGTACTTTTGTGTCTATTTATATCTCATCTTACTTACCTATTAAAACCTTAGAGTTATACTTATTCGTTTATATCTACCTTTCAATTAATTTATTGCCAGTGTGGGGAATCCCTCTTTAAATAACTAATGTTCCTAAATACCTTGAGCGATTTGGAGAGGGACAGAAACTAGACAGGTTTACAGTCTTTAAAGATTTTGTGCACATTCAGTGGGGATAATTCTTGCCAATCCTATATGGAACGGTGCACAGGTGCCATTACTTTTCTCTTACACTTAGATAAGAGTCCTTAGTTGCAAATATAGTTTCAAGTCTGTAACCAGAATGTTTAGCCCAAAGATATTAATCAAAATTCCACCTTATCTTTAATAACAAATCTTCCCATAGCTAGGATGTGCTGCAGGCTGACAGTCTGCAGCGGCCAGGAACGGGAAGATGCCTGGTTGGTTTCTCTTCTCCACTTTGCACCACTTCTCTTTTCTTCTCTCAACCACCTGGCCAAACTGTTTCAGACCTCTTGAAGTTGTAGGGATGGTAAAATATAAGGAAGATCTCATAGCACTGATACTGTTGTAAGCTGGTTTCACACTTTCTGTGCCTATATCAGATAATCAAAAGGGACTCTTCTCTTAGGTCCTTTGGAAGATTATTTCCTGGAGACTTCTCTCCTCCAGGTCATTTCACCGGGTTCATACATCTCTATTCCTATTGTTCATTTGTGATTTATTTGCATTACCCCTTCCATTTCCTGCTGCTAGGGTCCTCCGCTCTCGAAGTGACCCTACTGGACAGGTCTCCAAATGACACTTTGCTGGACTTCTCCCATGTGGTCCACATCTCATCCATTACAAATTCTCAGAAATTCCTTGGCCTGACAAATCTGGCTGATCCCAACACAACCTCTCTATCTTGGTGCTCTAGGCCGTTTTAACATCCTTGGCCAGGAGTCATCCTTGTGTCTCCCAGCTGCAGAAGAAATTGTCATTTCAAACTCTCTGAAAGGTGTCTTACAAGAATTGGAAGAAAGTGGCAGCACCCCCTCATTTATTCCCCTCCTCCTCATAGGCCGAAATGGGGAACTCCCTTTGGTAAAACCCTCTCCAACAAAATTTCTTCAAAAATTCTGTAGGATCTCAGCAATACCTCTATTGGGTATATACCCCCAAAACTAAAAAAAAAAAATTGGTACATAAAGACACATGTATCCCATGTTCATCGCAGCATTGTTCACAGTGGCCAAGACATGGAAACAACCAAAAAGCCCTTCAATAGATGATTGGATAAAGAAGATGTGGTACATATACACTATGGAATACTACTCAGCCATAAGAAATGATGACATCGGATCATTCACATCAACATGGATGGACCTTGATAGCATTATACTGAGTGAAATAAGTAAATAATAAAAAACTAAGAACGGTAGGGTTCAATACTTAGGTGAGACACAAAATTGAGACTCATGGACATAGATAAGAGTGCAGTGGTTACCAGGGAGAGGGTAATGGAGGAGAAGGAGGAGTGGGGGGAGGAGAAGGGCATAAAGAAAACCAAATAAAAGGGGACAGAGGGCAATTTGACTTTGGGTGATGGGTATACAACATAATCAGATGTTAAAATGATCTGGAGATATTTTCTCTGAATCTATGTACTCTAACTGATCAATGTCACCCTGTTAAAATTAATTGTCTAAATAAAATTAAAATAAATAAAAAAGAATTCTGTGGGATCCAAGAATTATGGAAGTGGTTCTCAGTTTCTTTGGAAAATAAGTTTCTTAGGTAAATTCTGCAGGTGGTGACCTGGCTTTAGAACATCACATGTGTTGTATTTGGTTATCCCAGTGAAACTTGTATTTCAGTATATTGTTAGCCTAGTTTTATATACTTGCCATTTAGCCACATTTTGGAAGGCCATAGTTCAGGGTACTCTCTTCCTTAGATTAAGAGCTTTTGAGACATAAGAAAATTATTGGAAAATGGTACAGTTGGTGCTTTATTTTATTAGTACATTTTTTCAATGTATAATATACATAGAGATTAGTACACAATGATAATGGGTAGCTTGATGAGCTTAACAAAGTAAATACACCAATGTACAAATCCCCAGATGAAGAAAGAGAACATTACCAGAAGTCCCCATCATATTCTTTCCCAGTTGAGTTCTTCCCAGGGTAACTAATATTCGGACTACTAACACCATAGATCAGTTTTATCTGCTTTTGAAGTCTATACAAGTCATATCTTTTCTGTCTGGTCAATATTAAGTTTCAGAGATACATCCATATTGTTGCCTTAAATTGGAGACCATTTATTCTCATTACTGTGTGAATGAGTATGAATATACTTGGACAGTAAATATTTGATCAATGAATCCCTTCCCTTAAGGGTAGCTCAGAGGTTGACTGTGACCTCCCTAGACCTTCTTTGATTCCAGCAAGAGGACAACTCTCAAGTCCCTCTAATGACTTGCATTGGGTATCAGGACAAAACAATTGAGTTCTTTGTGATTAAAAAAAAACTATGTACAAGTTAGGTTTTTTTCAGGGAAAGCTGGTTATACTGCACCACTCTTTATATTCTTTTTGATCAATCTACTCTTTTAATTTGGCAGATATAAAATCATAAAATGTAAAACAAAACAAAACAAAACAAAAAAACACCCCACATCTTCTGAGAAACATTTTGCATAAATTCTGATAACAGTTGTTTGAGTTTCTATTTCCTCAGGAATTATGATAAGAAGTTTTATCACATAGACCTCAAAAAAATTGCAAGAGATACATTTACAATAACAAAGATCAAAAACACTTTTCTGAATATTTCTTGCTTTGTGCTTTAAAGTTATACAATGGAATAATTTTAATTAAAATAAAAGACCTCAAAGTATGATACATTTTTATCTGAGACTTTAGATAACCTTTTAACTTATATTTAAATAAAAATTAACATTTTAAAATTCCACAATGAAACTTAATAAGTATTTTAAAACCTTGTGAGGGTTTACTTCATGGATTGAAATCCACACTACAGTTTAAAATATTGGAGTTAAAATATTATCTATGCTCTGAATAATAAATGAAAAGCATCAAAGGCTTGTGTTTTATGAAAACCTGCTTGACAAACATTAAAATATCATTAGAAGCCATGGCCAGTTGGCTCAAAGGTAGAGTGTCTGCCTGGCGTCTGGAACTCCTAGGTTTGATCCCTGGTCAGGGCACACAGGAGAAGAACCAATCTGCTTCTCCACCCTTCCCCCTCTCCTTCCTCTCTATTTCTCTCTTCCCCTCCCACAGCCAAGGCTCCATTGGAGCAAAGTTGACCCGGGCGCTGAGGATGGCTCCATGGCCTCTGCCTCAGGTGCTAGAATGGCTCTGGTTGCAACAGAGCAACGCCCCAGATGGGCAGAGCATCGTCCCCTGAAGGGCATGCCAGGTGGATCCCGATCGGGTGCATGTGGGAGTCAGTCTGACTGCCTCCCCGCTTCTAACTTTCTAACTTCAGAAATACACACACACACACACACACACACACACACACACACCATTAGAAAATGATTTTAAATGAGAAAAAATTTCATTCAGATAGTTATATATATAACTTCACTCATTCATTCACTCATTCATTCATTCATTCAACAAAACATTTGTTGAGCACCTGCTATATGCCAGACATTATACTAGACCAGCAATTTTCAACCAATGTGCCACAAGAATTTTTAAAACATGCAATACTTCACTATTTAGTCAGGGGTACTGATCTCTTTTCCCTTAGATTGTCAAGTAAAAAGTGACAACAGTCAACACAACAGTAGCTGTCAGGTGTGAATGAATCAAAATTATACCTATTCTTTTGTCAGCTCAGCAAAAAGTAGAATACATTTTTTTGGTGTGCCACAGAATTTTAGTAGTTTATATGTGCCATGAGAGGAAAAAGTTTGCAAATTGCTGCACTAGGCTATAAATATGTCATGAATAAGGTGAATATAGCCATCGTACTTAGGAGCTTATAGTTTACTGTAGTTGAGAGACAGGTAAATAAACAGATAATTTTTAGAAGGCTAATGATAGCTTCTGTATATGTTATAGTATTTTGTATGTGCTATAGGATTCTGTTTGTGCTCTAAGAGCACATGAAAGGCACCAAATCAATCTTTGGAAGGCTGTAGAATCTTTTTTCAAGGAAGTAATGCCTAAGTTGGGTGAGAATGTAGCTAGATATAGGGTAGAAGGGAGAGTGGTCTAGACATTTGCAAACGCTGAAGCAACTGGATGCCATTCACTGACAGAGCATATAGTAGGTATTTGGACCACAAAAGGAGAAGGGGACATGGTGAAATGTGCTGGGCACATGAAAATGAACACTTAGGAACAATCAGAAAGAAATCATAATTAAGACAGCATCATAGAGTGGAAAGGCATTGTGAATCAGTCCAACTTGAATTCAAACCCTAGCTTCACCATTTAATAGATATGTGAAGTTGAACAAATTCTTTAAATTTCAAAGCCTCATTTTCCCACTTTTGAAAATAAGGATAGTAATAACATGGACTGTAGGGAGTGTTATGGAGTGTGGGGAGGACTAAATGGGATAATGCATGTAATAGCACATACTGAGCTCTCAAAAACTAGAGGCTTTGTTATTTCAGAAGAAAATCAAAGATGAGGGAGGATTAGTATTCAAAGACTAAAGCTAGTTATAAGATCTCTTTGGCAGTAGTCAAAGCTACTAGTTTGATAAGTAAACCATAAAAGGGAATGAACTTCTGGTTGTTCAGATAAAAGCAGAGTCAGAGCTGTGATTTCTGTCCCATGGACACAGCTGTTGACCAGATACACTGAATGGGGGAATGGCCAGTAGCAGAACTGTAGAGCAGGCCTGTTTGTCCTCAAACACTCCCATTTAGTTCCCTTGTAAAAACACAAAACTGACTTCCAAGCAGAGTTAATCAATTGAGGATATAGGATGGGGCACAAATAGATTTACAGTTGTGAGTACACAAAACTGAGTTGATTCTTGTGTTATTATTTATTAATTATTGTATTATTTTTTATACACATGACTGTAAACCTACTTTTGCCCCACCTTGTATGCATTTATTTTGAATTTCTTCTGAAATCTAATAAAACGACAGCAAATGATTTGCTTTTTAAGGCAGAAATCCACAATAAAAAAGGAGGGAAGGCAAGAACATGCTGGACTTGAAGCCACATAGATAAGAGATGTCATATTGAGTAGGCCTGAGAAAGGTGGTCCCTAATTGTGTCACGGACCTCCCCCAAAGCTTGGGAATGTCAAGTGCCTCTAGGGACAAAAGTGGGGTTAGAAATGAGAAGATTGGTGTGTAAGTCTAAGGAGTGATTAGATTCCTAGCTCCCCTACCCAACCCTGTGTAGTCAGACAACTCCCTCTCCCAGCTTAGCAGAGGCTGGATGAGGTAAAATGGAGAAAAATCACTTTTGATGGGATTCAGTACTGTAAACAGTAAAATAAATGTATACAGGGTGAGGCAAAAGTAGGTTTACAGTCATTTGCATGGAAAATAATATGATAATAAATAATAATACAAGAATAAACTCTGTTTCATGTACTCACAACTGTAAATGTTCAGTGAACATTTATGGAATCATTCATAACCCAATAAAAGCCCAATTTATACCTCATAATAATAATCCCATTACACTGGAGATTGGGATGATCTGATCTACTGGAGATGAAAGATATAATGGTACCAATATCAAGAGTGCCCAAGTAAATTGCCCACATAGATGACCCAAAATGGAGCCAGTAGTCAGCAAGGCTCAACCATGGGATCAGAACTTCCAAGAAGCTTTTTTAGTACCTCACTCGTAAATTCAAGTAGTCAACCAAAAATGAACAGACATCTATGGAAAATCACCAACATGAAAGTTAGAGACCAAAATAAACAAACATAGCAACTTAGAAGAAACTATGATGAAATCAGAAAATTATTGCAATCCACAGAGGGGTAAGAAGGAATATTGCACTCATGAAACAAGAATATTATCGGTGGAGGGGGGATAAAGTGCTGGAAAAGAGAGCAAAAGTGAGATGTTACAACCCCAGTGCTGGCTGTCAGCAGGTTCTTCCAGCCCATTATACAGAGAGGGATGTCTATGCCAGGGCTCCAGTTCAGGCTGTGGACTATGCCCACCATGCATTCAAGCCAATCAGATGGGGTAGGAGAGGCCAGCCCAGGGGCTGCCCCGCCAGCCCTGAGGTGGGATTGTAGGATGAGGGATCCTCACTGTGGTGCACTAGGAGTGCCTGAGGGCCTGGCCCTGCTTTGCCTGGAATGCTGTAGGGAGGAGGCCGTCTGAAGCCTCTTTGCCTTTTAAATTGATTTTACTACCCTGTGGACTTTAGATACCTTCCCCGATAAGTTGCATTGTCCCCTTCCCTGATGACTCTGTGTCATCTGGATGTCAGCATGGCAGCCTGAAACCTGGGGAACCAGTTCCATAGTGTGCAGAAGAACCCGTTGTTCCTGCAGCCACTCAAGGGCTGGCACCTGAGATCGGGTGACTGTCCAGACATGAGCTGACACTCAAAAGTTTGGAACAGACAGGAGACAAACCTTCGAGAAACAGCAAACTAAAGAAAAGATGTGTAGAACTGGAAGCTCAACTGAAAGTCCCGGAGAAAGGAAACAGTGAACTGTTGGAAGAGCTGGAGCAGAAGAACGCAACTCTCGTGGTGTGGGAGAACGTGATCAAGGAACGGGAAGAGAAGTACCCAGAGAAGCAGAAGGTGAAGATCAGTAAGCTGAACGTGCTGTCCAGTGAGCTGCAACAGCACCCTGGCATCACCACCTACCTGACCTCTTAGCTGCACACCACCAAAGAAAGCTCATTGGAAGAGTGGGGAAGCTCATTGGAAGAGTGGGGAGACAGAAACAGTGGTGTGTATTGGGTGAAGGCTGTAAAAGAGTTCAAGTTTCCTATGTACAAATCTGTGATTACGTTAAAAAACAAACAAAAACAAAACGAAACAAAAAACCCACATCAATCTGTTTATTTTGGATCAGTATGCTTTTTTCTGTTTGGTATGGCTCAATTAAAAAAACCTCCAACTGTTGTTGATCAGGTTTCAACTCAAATAAGCAAACTCAAATACCCAATGGGGCCAGGTAAGAAGCTTAAACAAGTGAAGCAGTATTGGTGTAATTGAGCAGGGAATAGGTGGGCAGTGTGGCAAACTAAACAATATATGATCTGTTCTTCAAGTCACAGCCATGACTTAGCTCCAGCTATGGAGACATGGGCCCTGTATCACTAGATTTAAGGATTTTTCAAGAAAAGCCAAATATGTAAACTTTTACAGATAAAAATGCCTTGATTTTTAAAACATTGCTTTAGATAAAAACCATATCAGATGGCAACTCTAAAATGGTGAAACATTTTTGTGCTTGCTTGAAAGGTATAGGACAGATATGTTTTCAAAACTATATTACATTGAGTTAGTAAAATTGGCTCTGGATGAAAATAATTTTAAACAGCAAACCTAGGAGTGAAGACCTACAAAGTCAACAAGCTAAAGGAAAGTGAAGCAAATAATAATAATAATAATAATAAAATAAAGTAAAATAAAACAAAACAAAAACAAAGAAACAGAAGCTCTGGACCTTAATATTTTTCCAAGGAAGGTTGACATGACAAAATCAGAATTACTTGGTGCATATAACTTATCAGAGATTATGCCTTTGTATTTACATATCCAGAGAGAGAGTTTAATTGGGATGACTGTTACAAGTTAATTGAAGATCTAAAGCAACTGGATCAGTCAGGCCCTTCTAATATTTAGAATATGCAAATTCTATTTTAAATTTGGCATCAGTGAATTACTTCTTACTTTTGGGAAAACAGCTGTGTTAGGCTTGCTCACTTGTGCTTTGCCTGATTAGTGCATGAGCACAGGGCAGCACCACGTGTGTATAGTTTATGTAAGGCAATGGGTGCTTGTCCTCAGGGTGGACTGCGGATTGCCTGGCCACGACTGTGAGGGGCCAATTTTGCTGTTGGTTTTAGGAAGCAGTTTTCCCCTGTCTGTTTGCTTGCCCGCCATTGTGAGACTATTAAACTAGAATGGCCCAACACTTTCTGGTTCTGCTGTCTCTTTACAATTTGCCCGAATCCAATGTGGACCCACCTAACTTCGGCCATCGGCATTAACCTTATTATTTCTTTTGACTTTCAGGCTGGTCAGTGTTCTGTGTCAAATACTGTAATGCCAGTGGCTGAGGCCAGGCGGGTCCACATTGGATTCGGGCAGATGGTAAAGAGACAGTGGGACCAGAAAGTGTTGGGCCATTTAATAGTCTCACAGTGGCGGATGAGCAAACAGGAGAAAACTGCTTCTCAAAACAAACAGCAAAAATGGCCCCTCACAGACATGGCCAGGCAATCCATAACACTGGGGAACAAAATTTTTGTTGCATCCACAAAAACACTTATTCTTACCTAATTTGAGTGTGCTGATCTCAAATCTGACATTAGTTTTTCTCTGTAAGCTACAGATTTTTTGCAATTCAAGATTGTATGTTTTGATCTTATTGTAAAATTTTCAACATTTAGTTTAACATAATGAAGTAGAATGTCTTCTTGGGCATCATCTTTGTAAAAACATAATAATTTATGTAATGCAGTAAATACACTAATACACTAAAAGATATGATTGCATCAGAATTTGTCTACAATTTCCAAATAGAACATATTAAAACACTTATTTTAATCATAAAATTTGCGAAAAACTTATTTAAATTCTATTCAGGAAAAAATTTGCATTTGTAGCTCTTGCGTTTGTGTACTTGTTGAGGACAATCTTGTTTGATGCTCCAGCAATAGTCTGCTCATCACTAACAGCTCCAAGATTTTTGGGAAACTTATCAAGGTGACTGTTCAGGAAGTGAATCTTAACACTCATGTTACATCCAATGTCGCGGAAAGCCAACAGCATCCTTTGAACCAGAAGTTCATAGTTTTCTGCTTTTTTGTTGCCAAGGAAGTTCTTTGTAACTGCCACAAAAGACTGCCATGCTGCTTTCTCCTCCTTATTCATCTCCCTGGCAAATTCTTTGTCACATATGAGGGTTCAAATTTGAGGTCCATCGAATACACCTGCTTTTATCTTCTCGAAAGACAAGGAAGGAAAAGTAGAAATAATATGTTGAAAGCATTCACTTTCTCTATTCAAAGCCTGAACAAACTGCTTTATTAAGCTAAGTTTGATGTGAAATGGGGGGAAAATGATCCTGTCTCGATTAACTACAGGTTCATTCACAATATTTTGCATCCCTACTTCCAGAGCTTCACATTTCAGCCACTCCTTCTGTGTCCAGTATTTCTCCTAAGCTCAGCTGTCCCACAAACACTGAAAGCAAGGATACTTCATGAAACCTCTCTGTTGTGCTAGCGGGAAATTTACCATTTTAAGATCCACACAAATGATTCAGTTATGCTCCTCATACTTCAAAAAGTCCAGGACAATTTTTATGTCATTCTTACTAAGTCATTCAATTCGGGTTGGCTAAACTGCTGAGGGGTTAATGACTGCTTGGCATCAGAAGGAGACCCTTCAGATTCTACAACCATTTCCTCATACATCTTATCAAAATACACTTGATCACCATGTCCACTTTCTTAGTCCTGAGAAGAAATAAAACCATTGAAAACTGGAACCGAGAGTGTCTCAGAGTGTGGGATAGGTTGTATTGCTGAAGGAATATTAGGATATGCGATCATATGCCATTTTTTCTTGCCGATGCCCTTTGTATGGATCAGACAGAAATAACAGTCACTGCTGTGTCGTTAGGTTCACACCAAACCATGGGAATACCAAAAGGCATTCCTTTGTGTTTTCCTTTGTCCAGTCACGAAGCATTTCCTCACAATTATGACACACAATATGAAGAGCGCAATTCTTGTCTTGATTGCCAAGGGGAACTTGAAAATAGGCAATATATGCACGTGTCACAAATGATGAAATATTGCGCCTTTGACATTGAATTGTGAAATAGCCACATATATAACAGAAAGTGTCAGGACTATTCTTACATTTATGCCTACTCGAAGAAGCCATGATTCAATCTTAAAACAAAATAAGGGGGTGTTTTTTATCAGATAATAATTTTTACATTTAAAAACAACTACAATTATGTAAAAGTGATGTTTGTAAACATTAATTGCCTTGTGGTTATGTTCAATCCAAGAGTTGTTGCCCTTTAAGTCCAACTTAAAAACCAATGCATGCTATTAACTGTAACAAAAAGAAATTAAAATTGCATAAAAACTAGAGCACCCAAAAATGGATTTAGATTTGGAATCAGCGATGCAGAAATATATAGAAACAGTTCTAAAACCTCATGCAACAGAAAATGAAAAAAAAAATTGTTCCTCAGTGATAATCTGCAGGTAGTGGAGTGAGTGCTCTGTGGTCCGGCCCTACACCCAGGCAGAGCTGATGGAGTCAGGCAGAAACCCACCAAGTCCCTGGCAGCTTGGCTACTGCGGTTGTGGGACTTAAGGGTGGAATGTGAGGAAAACAGCTATATTAAGCTTGCTCACTGGTTTCCTGGATGCAAGCACTTGGCACTATTAGTGCATGAGCATGTGGCAGAAAGCCACATGTGTGTGTCTATGGAAAGCTGTGAGTGCTTTCCCTTGGTGGCAATTCACCCCAGATTGCTCTCCTGCCACTGTGAGGTGTGGTTTCCTGAGTCCCTCAGCCACCACTGTGAGAGGTGGTTTTCCTGATCTCCACTATGAAAATTGGTTTTCCTTTGTTTATTCACTTGCCTGTCTTTGCAAACCTCAAATAAACGGGTATGGCCTGATGCTTTCTGGCTCCACAGTTCCTCTGCTGTCTGCCCATATTCAAAACGAACCTGCCTGGCCTCAACAACCAGCATTACAAATACCAAACAATGTTTTAGATTTAAGTCTTCTCATTACTAAACTATCTATATCTGTTCATGAATAGTTGAGCAAGGGTAAAAAGTCAAGCAAATAAGTAATAAGAAAAAAATTAGTGTATAAACAAAGATATAGAATAGTTCAGTGATTGCCTAGGCCCGAGTTAGAGAGGAGATTGACAGTAACAGACACAAAGGAATTTTTTGGGATAATGGCAGTGCTCTTAACTAGTTTGTAGTGATTGTTTCACAACTGTACATATATATTATAATTATAATATAATATATATATAATATATATTATATATATATAATCTCAGACCTCTTGAATTGTACACTTAAAATTGGTAAATTTTATGCTAGGTAAATTATACTTTAATAAAGCTCAAAGTAAAAACAAAGAATAGTTTATAAAATTAGTGGGCTAAAGTATGATGCAAAATAAGATAATTACACAGTCTCAAAGTATCTCCCCTCTAGCTACTTATTAACTACAATGGGAAAAACAGTAACATTATGTTGGAGAAACCCGCAGACACCACTTTAACCAAGTGATCAAAAGTAACATCACCAGTAAATGGGCACTTGCGACAAGACAAACATCCTCTGAAAAGATTTACAGAGAAGGGTAATAACATCAATTTGTGGTATTCCTGCCAAAATTATACAATCTAAATATAACCCGGAGAAAGCATAAGACAAACCCAAGTTGAGGAGTATTCTGTTAAATAATTGACCAGTACCCTTTAAACGTGTCAAAGTCATGAAAGACAGATTGAACAATGGCCCTGATTAAAGTAGACTAAAGAGATGTGACAAAAAAGCATAGTGAGAGATCCTATACTGGATCCTGGTCCAGAAAATGAGCATTAGTGGGACAAGTAGCAAAATTTGAATAAGGTCTATAGATTAGTTAATAGTATTATGTCATTGTTAATTGCCTGATTTTGATAATTGTACTGTGTTTATGTGAGATATTGAAATTAGGGGAAACAGGATGAAGGGTATGTGAGAATCTCTGTACTATTTTTGTAACTTTTGTCAATTATTTTGAAATAGTTTCAAAATGAAAAGTTAAAAAAAAGGAAGTTTTATCTTTTAGCTGGGAAAATGGCAATAGGTTGACAAAAAATTAATAGTGAAGTGATGACCAAAATTCTATCCATTGTTCAGAAAGCAGTAAGAAAATTGAAGACATAATTTAAATGAAGTGCTAA
Source organism: Saccopteryx leptura (assembly GCF_036850995.1). Lineage (NCBI taxonomy): Eukaryota > Metazoa > Chordata > Mammalia > Chiroptera > Emballonuridae > Saccopteryx > Saccopteryx leptura. The sequence goes on along the minus strand of NC_089504.1, from coordinate 59,504,437 downwards.
AAATAAATATTATGTTAACCATTTTCTCTTTTCCTTTCCTCCCATCTCAGATGGAACCACACTACATATACCGTTCTGTAGTTTTCTTTTTCTACCTAACATATTTTTTTAGTGACTCTTGTATTGGTGAAATAAAACATTAGTGAAATAAAACTTAAAATGTTTGATTTTGCTTATATATATATTATATACATTGTATTTTTCTGAAGTTAGAAGCAGGGAGGCAGTCAGACAGACCGAATCTACCCAGCATACCCACCAGGGGGCGATGCTCTGCCCATCTGGGGTGTTACTCTGCTGTGGCCGGAGTCATTCTAGCACCTGAGGCAGAGGCCATGGAACCATCTTCAGTGCCTGGGCCAACTTTGCTCCAGTGGAGCCTTGGCTGCGGGAGGGAAAGAGAGAGATAGAGATAAAGGAGAGGGGGAATGGTGGAGAAGCAAATGGGTGCTTCTCCTGTGTGCTCTGACCAGGAATCAAACCCGGGACTTCTACACGCTAATGCTCTACCACTGAGCCAACCAGCCAGGACTGCTTTGCTTAATATTAAAAGAAACTTACAAGTCACAATATTTGATACAAAGACAATCTCATTGACCCAAGAGCTTTTAGAATTCAAAGTATGGCATGACCAGGCGGTGGTGCAGTGGGTAGAGCATCAGACTGGGATGTGGAGGTCCCAGATTCGAGACCCCAAGGTTGCCAGCTTGAGCGCAGGCTCAACTGGTTTGAGCAGAGTTCACCAGCTAGGAGCCAAGGTCACTGGCTTGAGCAAGGGGTTCCTCGGTCTGCTGTAGCCCCATGGTCAAGGCACTTATGAGAAAGCAATCAATGAACAACTAAGGTGTTGGAATGAAAAACTGATGAGTGATGCTTCTCATCTCTTTCCATTCCTGTTTGTCTGTCCCTATCTATCCCTCTCTCTGGCTCTCTCTCTGGCTCTGTAAATAAATAAATAAATAAATAAATAAATAAATAAATAAAAGAATTCAGAGTATGATTCTGGTTATTTTTCTGCTCAGTAAAGATAATAAAGTGAATGTTTATATTCTAGTAACCACAGAAGCCAATGAACAAAAAGCACTGTCCAGGTAGGGGAAAGGTCTATGTATGCTCTGTCTCTGTCATAATACATTAATTTTTCTCTTCAATGTTTACTGAAAAAAGAGCAAATAGCTCTTTAGGTGAGTCAATTGTTAACTTCGAAGTGTTTACTTATTCTCCTGAAATGTAAACTTTAACTTAGAGCATGTAATAATCTTAACCCTTTGAGTAGTACGAACATTCACGTATATCCTCATGCCTCCTGACCATCCAGAGTATGATTGTATAAAAATATTTATTTTAAAAATGTGTAAGGCAACATTAAAAAAAGGCAAATGTATGTTCTTCTTGTTGTCCCAAATTGGTTATCAAACAAACATGATTTTAAGTTAATAAAACTATAACTGGAACTAATTTTATTTTTTGAAAAAAACTCACTCCCGGGGGTCAGCAAGCATGAAAAAAACTCACTACTCAAAGGATTAAAGCTTATAAACATATTTTTTAAAGAAAATTATAATTATTTAATCTATAGGATATGAATATTATAAGAAATTAAATGTGTTCAATTAACTGTACATGAATTTACTATACTTGAGTTTGAAACCCACCCTTATACTGTAGCTTCTCTTGTTAATGAGAAAGCTTCATTCAAACACTTTCTGTCCAACTTTTTCTTGTAGGCTATTCAAAATAAAGGTGTTTCTAACAGCTTCATATGTAAATATAATGCAAGGCCTTACTTTACCATAGTATTTCTATGTATGAGTGAGTTGAATTTATTTAACTATTCCCCTATAAGTGGATAGTTAAGATGTTTCCAACGTTTTACCTTTAAAACAACACAGCTATGAATGTCATAAATGTCTGCATATGGATATATAAAAGATATATTCTTATCAGTAGAATTTCTAGGTCAAGTACATATGTAATTATTATTTTGATAGATATTTTAAAATTTGCCTCCCATAAAAGGTTGCTGATATATATCAATATCTTATTTATTTAAAAATGTTTAATTTTCATGTTTAAAAAATTGTGATGCTTTTGTAACCAATAAATGTGATACAAAGATTAAAAAAAAGTTAACTATTGCTCCTCTTTCCCTATTGTCCCTCTCACCTATCCTACCTCCCTGTGACAGCCTATGCCACTACAATGAGGTGTATCTTTCCAAACATATTGCTTCTACATACAAATGTCGCCCTTACATACATATACATATATACATATTTATACATACTTGTGTATATACATATATTATATAATTACAAGCCAGTTATGTTGTTCATCTTATATTTATTATTATTCTAAAATTCAGCATTTATATATACTGCTCACAATAATTAGGGGATATTTCAAGATCAGGGAACGTGCAGATACTCCAGTACTTTCAGCCTTTTGTATAGTGCATTTTCACCAATGAAATAAAAGTTGGTCTTGCATCTCATTTGCATAATTGGACAACTTTGTTTGACTTATTTGCTTTTTTGATGTTCTTGTTTAATAAAATAAATTAAATGCTTCTTTTTTTGATTAATTTTAATGGGGTGACAGTGATAAAATTGTCTTCTGTCACCTTCTAATTGGTTTTCTTTGTGCCCCTCCCCTCCCCCAATCCCCTCCCTCTCCTCCCCCCCACCCTGTAACCCCAACACTTTTGTCCATGTCTCTGAGTCTCATTTTTATGTCCCACCTTTGTATGGAATCATATAGTTCTTAGTTTTTTCTGATTTACTTCTTTCGCTCAGTATAATGTTATCAAGATCCATCCATGTTGTTGTAAAAGATCCGATGTCATCATTTCTTATGGCTGAGTAAAATGCTTTTTTTTATTGCTTCATATTCATTTTGAATTATCCCCTGATTTCTGTGAGCAGTGTAGATTGTTCTAATTTTATGCATATATATATAAGCATATACATACATTCAAATATATACAATTTCATCTAAACAGGACTATATTATAAACACAGTTTTGTTATTGTATTTTGTACATGCTATTTTTAAAGGCTTTTTAAATTTTTTTGATGGGAGAAGGCTTGCTTTCCCCTTTGCCTCTGCCATCCGTATTTCCTTCCCTATTCTCTCTCCCTCAATGGCAAACCATGTTAACAACTTGATTATGCTCTTATAATTATATATATTTATGTAAATAACACTTTTACACTATTTGTATTTATTAGTGAATAAAGAAGTGTGTTTCACTTTCTGTTGCCATTATCATAACTAGCTTCTGTGGTTTACGATATTTCATAAACAAAATATGTGAAGTAAAAAGAACCATTATGATGTAAAAGTACATAGATTAATATTCTGTCTATTAATAGTTTCTAGTAATGTTACTCAAGGCTTGGAAGTGCTAAGCTGTAACTTAAGCACAAAGTAGAACTATAATCAAGATGTAATATGTAAACTTACCTTTTCTCCAGGCTGCAACTCAGAAATGATTTCATCTGTGTATTGTACACTGTTGCCAAAAACTCACTAACTACAATTAAGTTGTAAAAGTTTATTTGTAAATTTATGCATAGCAAACCCACAATCCAAACACAAGGTTGTTGTACAATAAATACAGTATATGCATAGAATTACATTAGTTTTAAGTAACCCAGAATTGTTGACAAGGAACTAATGTTAAAAGTAATTAAATTTAAACCTAAATATTTCACAACTGAACTAAACTAATTTAATAAGAAAAGCTAACAACTCTAAAATACCAAGATGGAATATAAATAATTTTTTTTTTTACACAGACACAGAGAGAGAGTCAGATAGATAGGGACAGACAGACAGGAACGGAGATGAGAAGCATCAATCATTAGTTTTTTGTTGTGACACCTTAGTTGTTCATTGATTGCTTTCTCATATGTGCCTTGACTGTGGGGCTACAGCAGACCACGTAACCCCTTGCTTGAGCCAGTGACCTTGGGTCCAAGCTGGTGAGCTCTGCTCAAACCAGATGAGCCCGTGCTCAAGCTGGCGACCTCGGGGTCTCGAACCTGGGTCTACTGCATCCCAGTCCAATGCTATATCCACTGTGCCACCACCTGGTCAGGCTGGAATACAAATAAATTTTACTACCAAATCTATAAGCTTTAGCCTATCATCAGACAACTCCTATGCTTCTGGAGAATCTGTTGAATTTACCTTTTGGATATGTTCAATCTACATGTCTCTTACAAAGATATGATAAAATAGTTATATCTCTATTAAGGAATATCATGAAGTGGTTAAAAATGAGTAGAGTGGTGAGAAGGAAAAATGATCAGTACAAATTGTTAAATGAAGAAAGCAAGTTCCAGGACAAAGTGTATTTGTGTGTTCCTTCTTATATTAAAAACAAAAGCTGGGAGATGACGTCAGAGTAATGGCGGGGTAGGAAGCGATTCCGATAAATCTCCCCCAAAACTCAACAAGATCTTCAACCAGAAACAGAAAAACCTATACTTGGAGCCTCCAGATGCTTCGCAATACACCCAAAGGTATGGTCGAGTGAAAAATTGGCTAAATATATAACCAAACCCCGAAGGAAATAGGGAGTAAGAAATGCTCCGCCTTCCTCACTAACCTAAACAGGGCGGCTTTCTCTGGTAACTGTGAATATAGAAACTGAGGCGGGCAAAGGGGGTGAATAGATTCAGGCCACGGCACAAACGGCCGAACCAGGCTGTGGCACGGAGATCCAAGCCGAGGAAAAACCGATCCTGTGGCAACCCGGGCAATACAAGCTAACACTTGTGCCAAACCCAAACAAAGAAAGACAAGCGGGGCGGCCATTTTACCCGGTCTCCTTGTTGGTGTGCAGTTAGTGGGCGAGAGATTTCTTCCTAGGCCCCGAGAGTGGGTGCCCGTGTTGCCCCACGGAGAGGCAGGGTCAGAGGCCTTTCTGTGGGCTGAGGGCAGAGTCTCTGGGCAGCCCCAGTGCCCTGGGAAAGCCACGCACGGGAGGGAGTGAGAACTAATTCCAATGGTGGAAATTTTCCATGCTGCTGGGGGTTTCACTCAGAGGGAAACGCGGCCGGCCTCATATCCGGGTTTGCGCGCGCAGATAGTGAATGAGAGATTCCTCCGAGTGCCTCGGCAGTGCGCACCCGTGTTATCGCACAGAGGGGCAGAGTTAGGGGCCTTTGTGTGGGCCAAAGCGGAATCTCGGGCCGCCCCAGCGCCTTGCAAAAGCAGCACACAGGGACGGAGCGAGACTCAATTCCAACGCTGCAACTTTTCCCTGCGGTTGGGGGTTTCACCCAGAGCGTGAGACTGCTGGCCGGATATCCTGGTCTGCGTGCGCAGAAAGTGAGTGAGAGTTTCCTCCAAGCGCCCCGGAAGTGGGCGCCCGCCTGTGTTACCGGACAGAGTGGCAGACAGAGCCAGAGGTCTTTGAGTGGGCGGAAAGCCCGCCTGATTATGCTAGCAGCTCTGACTGACTGAGCCTTACCCAGAGCCCTGTGCTGAGTGGAAATAGAGTGGGGAGTTGCCAGCTCTTTGAGCCTCTTACTATCCAGGCAGAGGCAGCAGCAACCCCATAGCTGGATTATCAGGCTACTAATTGAGGAAGGAAAGACTAGGAGAAAGGCTCCAGGAACACGGACTCTCTCACTGTCGGAGCCTATAAATGCTAATAGCCTCGACTGCCAACGAGACTAAAGCACAATACATGACATTGCCATAGAGAATTATTAACTGCAAACCTCTACCTGAGTGTGCCAAAGGGGCAGAAACCGGGGTACAGAGTCACTGACCAGGAAGAGGCAGAGAAAAGAAAAAGCAAGAAGATAACCTCTCAAAATCAAGAATAATCTGCAGACTTTATAACCTATCCCATTTTATTATATTTGTTCGTTTGTTTCTCTTATCGTCATTCTTGATACTTTTTTTCCTCCTCCAATTTGGCCGATTAACTCTCTGCCGTTCTTACTCTCTCCCCTCCTTGAACTACACTACCCATAAGTGTTACATCTCCCATTATCTTTTCTCTTCTCTTCCTTTCTCTCTATGAGGGTTGCACTCCAAAACCCTTAACTCTCTCTCTCTCTCTCTCTCTCTCTCCTTTATTTTTTCTTCTATTAGTGGTTCCCTCTTTTTTTCTCTCTCTCTCTTTCTTTTCTCCCTCTATATTAGCTTCTTCCTTTCTCCTTTACATCTCCTCTCATTCAAACCTCAATAACAAACAAATTATCTTATCTGGGACTCAAAATTATGTTTGTGGCATTTTGGGGGGGTTTTACTTCACCTTCATCAGATTTCTCAGCAGAAACTCTACAAGCTAGAAGAGAGTGCACCCCAATATTTAAAGTCCTGAAAGAGAGGAACTTTCAGCCATGAATACTATACCCATCAAAGCTATCCTTCAAATATGAAGGAGAAATAAAAACATTCACAGATACAGAAAAGATGAGGGAATTTATCATCAGAAAACCCCCACTCCAGGAATTATTAAAGGGGGTTCTCCAATCAGATACAAAGAACAAAAAAAAAAAAAACAGAGCCACAAGTAAAAGCTCCAAGAAGAACACAATAAAACCAAATTTAAACTGTGACAACAACAAAAAGAAAGAGGGGGAGAAGATGGAGATTAACAGTAGCAAAGGACGATGGAGTGCAAAAGTACTCACAAAATAGTTCGCTACAATGAACAGGGTAGGGACCCTTTTCATTACTCAAAGGTAACCACCATTGAAAAAACCACCACAGAAGCACATGAGATAAAAAAGATAGCAACAGAGGAAAGATGTATGGAATACAACCAAATAAAAACAAAAGATAGAAAAACGAAAGAGAAGAATCAAACAAGACACAAAACTAACAGAAAGCAAGATATAAAATGGCAATAGGGAACTCACAAGTATCAATAATTACACTAAATGTAAACGGATTAAACTCACCAATAAAAAGGCACAGAGTAGCAGAATGGATTAAAAAAGAAAATCCAACTGTATGCTGCCTACAGGAAACTCATCTAAGTAACAAGGATAAAAACAAATTCAAAGTGAAAGGCTGGAAAACAATACTCCAAGCAAATAACATCCAAAAAAAAGCAGGTGTAGCAATACTCATATCGGATAATGCTGACTACAAGACAGGAAAAGTACTCAGAGACAAAAATGGCCATTTCATAATGGCTAAGGGGACACTAAATCAAGAAGACATAACAATTCTTAATATATATGCACCAAACCAAGGAGCACCAAAATATATAAGACAGCTACTTATTGATCTTAAAACAAAAACTGACAAAAACACAATCATACTTGGAGACCTCGATACACCGCTGACGGCTCTAGATCGGTCATCCAAACAGAGAATCAACAAAGACATAGTGGCCTTAAACAAAACACTAGAGCACCTGGATATGATAGACATCTACAGGACATTTCATCCCAAAGTGACTGAGTATACATTTTTCTCCAGTGTACATGAATCATTCTCAAGAATTGACCATATGTTGGGCCACAAAAACAACATCAGCAAATTCAGAAAAATTGAAGTTGTACCAAGCATATTTTCTGATCATAAAGCCTTGAAACTAGAATTCAACTGCAAAAAAGAGGAAAAAAATCCCACAAAAATGTGGAAACTAAACAACATACTTTTAAAAAATGAATGGGTCAAAGAAGAAATAAGTGCAGAGATCAAAAGATATATACAGACTAATGAAAATGACAATACGACATATCAGAATCTATGGGATGCAGCAAAAGCAGTGATAAGAGAGAAGTTCATATCACTTCAGGCATATATGAACAAACAAGAGAGAGCCCAAGTGAACCACTTAACTTCCCACCTTAAGGAACTAGAAAAAGAAGAACAAAGAAAACCCAAAACCAGCCGAAGAAAGGAGATAATAAAAATCAGAGCAGAAATAAATGAATTAGAGAACAGAAAAACTATAGAAAAAATTAATAGAACAAGGAGCTGGTTCTTTGAAAAGATCAACAAAATTGACAAACCCTTGGCAAGACTTACCAAGGAAAAAAGAGAAAGAACTCATATAAACAAAATCCAAAATGAAAGAGGAGAAATCACCACAGACACCGTAGATATACAAAGAATTATTGTAGAATACTATGAAAAACTTTATGCCACTAAATTCAGCAACCTAGAAGAAATGGATAAATTCCTAGAACAATACAACCTTCCCAGACTGAGTCAAGAAGAAGCAGAAAGCCTAAACAGACCTATCAGTAGAGAAGAAATAGAAAAAACCATTAAAAACCTCCCCAAAAATAAAAGTCCAGGCCCTGACGGCTATACCAGCGAATTTTATCAAACATTCAAAGAAGACTTGGTTCCTATTCTACTCAAAGTCTTCCAAAAAATTGAAGAAGAAGCAATACTTCCAAACACATTTTATGAGGCCAACATAACCCTCATACCAAAACCAGGCAAGGATGGCACAAAAAAAGAAAACTACAGACCAATATCTGTAATGAATACAGATGCTAAAATACTAAACAAAATACTAGCAAATCGAATACAACCACATATTAAAAAAAATAATACATCATGATCAAGTGGGATTCATCCCAGAATCTCAAGGATGGTTCAACATACGTAAAACGGTTAACGTAATACACCATATCAACAAAACAAAGAACAAAAACCACATGATCTTATCAATAGGCGCGGAAAAGGCTTTCGATAAAATACAACACAATTTTATGTTTAAGACTCTTACAAAATGGGCATAGAAGGAAAATATCTCAACATGATAAAGGCCATATATGATAAACCATCAGCTAACATCATATTAAATGGCACTAAACTGAAGGCTTTCCCCCTTAAATCAGGAACAAGACAGGGTTGTCCACTCTCTCCACTCTTATTTAATGTGGTACTAGAAGTTCTAGCCAGAGCAATCAGACAAGACAAAGAAATAAAAGGCATCCATATCGGAAAAGAAGAAGTAAAGGTATCACTTTTTGCAGATGATATGATCCTATACATCGAAAACCCCAAAGAGTCCACAAAAAGACTACTAGAAACAATAAGCCAATACAGTAAGGTCGCAGGATACAAATTAACATACAGAAGTCAATAGCCTTTCTATATGCCAACAATGAAACAACTGAGAAGGAACTCAAAAGAATAATCCCCTTCACGATTGCAACAAAAAAAATAAAATACTTAAGAATAAACATAACAAAGAATGTAAAGGACTTATATAATGAAAACTATAAACCATTGTTAAGGGAAATCGAAAAAGATATAATGAGATGGAAGAATATACCTTGTTCTTGGCTAGGAAGAATAAATATAATCAAGATGGCTATATTACCCAAAGCAATATACAAATTTAATGCAATTCCCATCAAACTTCCAATGACGTTTTTTAAAGAAATAGAGCAAAAAATCATCAGATTTATATGGAACTATAAAAAACCCCGAATAGCCAAAGCAATCCTAAAGAAAAAGAATGAAGCTGGGGGCATTACAATACCTGACTTCAAACTATATTATAGGGCCACGACAATCAAAACAGCATGGTATTGGCAGAAAAATAGACAATCAGACCAATGGAACAGAATAGAAAGTCCAGAAATAAAACCACATATATATAGTCAAATAATTTTTGATGAAGGGGCCAACAACACACAATGGAGAAAAGAAAGCCTCTTCAATAAATGGTGCTGGGAAAACTGGAAAGCCACATGCAAAAGAATGAAACTGGACTACAGTCTCTCCCCTGTACAAAAATTAACTCAAAATGGATCAAAGATCTAAACATAAGACCTGAAACAATTAAGTACATAGAAGAAGACATAGGTACTCAACTCATGGACCTGGGTTTTAAAGAGCATTTTATGAATTTGATTCCACAGGCAAAAGAAGTGAAGGCAAAAATTAATGAATGGGACTACATCAGATTAAGAAGTTTTTGCTCAGCAAGAGAAACTGATAACAAAATAAACAGAAAGCCAACTAAATGGGAAATGATATTTTCAAACAACAGCTCAGATAAGGGCCTAATATCCAAAATATACAAAGAACTCATAAAACTCAACAACAAACAAACAAACAATCCAATAAAAAAATGGGAAGAGGATATGAATAGACACTTCTCCCAGGAAGAAATACAAATGGCCAACAGATATATGAAAAGATGCTCATCTTCTTTAGCTATTAGAGAAATGCAAATCAAAACAGCAATGAGATACCACCTCACACCTGTTCGATTAGCTGTTATTAGCAAGACAGGTAATAGCAAATGTTGGAGAGGCTGTGGAGAAAAAGGAACCCTCATACACTGTTGGTGGGAATGTAAAGTAGTACAACCATTATGGAAGAAAGTATGGTGGTTCCTCAAGAAACTGAAAATAGAACTACCTTATGACCCAGCAATCCCTCTACTGGGTATATACCCCCAAAACTCAGAAACATTGATACGTAAAGACACATGCAGCCCCATGTTCATTGCAGCATTGTTCACAGTGGCCAGGACATGGAAACAACCAAAAAGCCCATCAATAGATGACTGGATAAAGAAGATGTGGCACATATACACTATGGAATACTACTCAGCCATAAGAAATGATGACATCGGAACATTTACAGCAAAATGGTGGGATCTTGATAACATGATACGAAGCGAAATAAGTAAATCAGAAAAAACCAGGAACTGTACTATTCCATACGTAGGTGGGACATAAAAGTGAAACTAAGAGACATTGATAAGAGTGTGGTGGTTACGGGGGGGAGGGGGCAATGGGAGAGGGAAAGGGGGTGGGGAGAGGCACAAAGAAAACAAGATAGAAGGTGACAGAGGACAATCTGACTTTGGGTGGTGGGTATGCAACATAATTGAACGACAAGATAACCTGGACTTGTTATCTTTGAATATATGTATCCTGATTTATTGATGTCACCCCATTAAAAAAATAAAATTAAAAAAATTAAAAAAAACAAAAAAAAAACAAAAGCTACAAATGTTCACAAATGCATAGAAAAATGTCTGACTGTCATGACGGTGGCAGAGAGTGGACATTGAGCCAAAAAAATAATCTGGATTAATGCTATTAAATTATTCACAGTAGTTACAATATCAGTGAGACTGAGGTAATTAAAGAGATAATTATTTACCCTAGCTGCTTTTGTACTCTTTGAATTTTTCCTTATTGGAATACATTTAGGTGTTATTTATATTATTTTAAATATGATTTTAACAAATAAGACCAATCGATTAGATTCATTTCAGTGGCATAAACACAAACTTAAGCAGCATAAGAGTTTCTTTTCCTCTCCTGCAGCTCTACTTCCCGTAGTCTTTAGAGTGCAAGCTGCTTCCAGGTCCCTGCTCCCCTACCTCTAGCATGTGTCCCCCATTCTCAATAACCAAGAAGTGCTCCAGCCACCTCTCCTACATCTCCGTCAGCAAGATGAAGGAAGGAACGAAGGGAGCTAGGTTCCTGGAAACGGCCACACAGCACTTCTGCATACATTCCTTCAGCCAGAACATCTTCTCATGGACCTACCTAGCTGCAAGGTAGACTGGGAAGTCTGGTGTAATCTTTGCCCTGGCGGTGGTTCACCTAGCTTAAAAATGAGGGGTTCTGCTATTGTTAAAAAAGGGGAGTGGGTAATATACTATTTAATTCAAGAAAATTTAAATTACTATACACAGAAGCTTGGAAGGACTGCACAAATAAAGTTAGTTTGTAGAAGGAGTAAATGTGCTTAAGGATGTTGATGTGAAGGAAATTCCCCAAAGAAAGATTATATAATTGAGGTAGATAGAGATCAGGAAGTGGCTAGGTGGCTTCAACATATCTGCTGCCCTGTATCTGGAGCAGCCTACTTTCACATTCAAGGCCAGAAGGGAAACGTTAACATAATAAGAAGAAAGAAAGTAAAATAATCTAAAGAAAGTTCGTGGATCTTTCTCCATAAGTGAAATTGGGGTGACAGAGAGACAGAGCTTTAGGACTCAAAAGACACTAGTCTTGAAACCAGGAAGAACTGGCTTTGCTGATAGCACTCTATTTCAGTTAAGTGCAATTACCATATTTCCCTATGTATTAGACGCTTCCATGTATAAGACCCACCTTAATTTTCAGGCCCAACATTTGGAAAAAGATGTATTACATAAAGTTTTTGAACTCAAGTTTTATTCATCATAAAATTCATACAAGTGCAAAAAAGCAGGAAATGCAAGTAAACAAATCTACAACCACTGTCTGTATAAGACACACCCAGGTTTTAAGACCACAAATTTTTGGGAAAAAAATGTGTGTCTTATACATGGAGAAATAAGGTAAACACTCTGAGGGGATTTGGAGGAATAGTAAGAGGAAGGAGAAATAAATATATTTCATTTTTGTTTTTGTGTCTTTTATTTACACTTAAGAAATCATGAGCAGATGCCTATGGATTTTGGCATACACTTCTCTAAAAATGTACAAGTTAGAAAGTGAAACTTAAAGTCACAAATGTCACTTTTAAATTTCTATTGATAATAGAAGAGGTTATTATTTTAACTGCCTCCTAAACTATTACAACATAAATCATAGCACACACAAAAAATTTTTTTTTAGTTTTGCTCAATGCCCAGTCCTTGCCTGATAGTATATTTTAGAGTGAATAGTACAAAATTTTTTCTGTGAAAAACTGATTTACAAGTGACTGTCCTGTGAGTTAAGCCTTATTAATAGCATGGTTTAACAGCTTAAAATAATGAATTGAAATAATATTACTGACAGCCTTTGAAATGAATGTCACACTTTATGAAAACACTTGAAATGTACATATTTCACCTGCCAGCCTACTTCAATATTCTGAGGAAAAAATATTATTTCATGTCCTTACACTGGTTTTTTTATCTCAAGAGAGGACTCTATGATACTTGAATATTAGTATGCTATCTTAACAAAAGCGGTCACAAAAATAAAAGCCACTGGCCTCTGGCCTTTCAGAGATGTTTCCACTAAGTTCATGTGCACGTAATGAAAATAGCAAATTATTCCATAAGAATCAAGCATTTAAGAAACATTTTGTTTATTGATTGAGTGGTTGACTTATCAACTATAGCTACATAAGAAGAACTGAGTTAATTTTGAAACCCTCAGTTTCCTATCCTCTATACCAATAGCTATTGCTGACCACTAGTGTGTTCTTTCCTTAAGAGGAAGTTGCAAAATTGAGAGAGAGAGAGAGAGAGAGAGAGAGAGAGAAAACAAAAACAAAACTAAAAAAAAAAACAGAACAAAGTTGGTATTATTTTTAGCTCTCCTCTGATTTGGAAATAACTATAGCCCTCACTTTTTCTCATGACAACTGTCCTGACTATTCAAAGGAAGAAAATAAGGCAAAGGGAAAGAGCAGGGAATTGTGCCGAAGGACAATGGCAGGGTGATTGACATGAAGCTGAGCTGCAGGAACCCAGAGAGCTTGAGAGTTTCTTGACTGCTCTACTCAGTGCAGAAGGGGCTCCAATGACTGCGAAAACTCAAGTGCTGCCTAAACTGGGTCTCTCCAAGGCCAGTATCAGTGCTCTTAGAGAAATAGTTTAAGCTTCTCAGTTTCACAACTTCCTCCAAATTATCACTAAGATGGTAATTCTGCTAACCAGCCCTTTAAGGACAGAGCATAGTTGCAATGGTGAATGATTTAACCAACTAAGTTTAAAATAGCAAGAATGACCTATTTTTTGCAAAATTTCATTTAATTCAGCATAACAGGGTAGTGCATATTAGCTTATATCAGTAGTTGGCATATTATGGTTCTCTGCCTCTTTTTGTACAGCCAGCAAGCTGAGGATAATTTTTTACTGTTTTAAAATTTTTATATTTTTAAATGGTTGAAAAAAATTAAAACAATATTTCATTACATATGAAAATTATATAAAATTCAAATTCAAAGTGTATGGGAATTTGTTTTCTCTCTTATTGTATAAGTACCTACATGTTATCCTTGAATTTGTCTATTGACCAATAAAGCCTAAAATATGTTTTTTAAATTTTTAAATTTTATTTTGAAAATTAACTTTAATAGAGTGGCATTGATCAATAAGAGTACATAGGTTTCAGGTGAACATTTCTATAGCATTTGAACTGTTGATTATGTTGTGTGCCCATCACCTAAAGTCAAATCATTCTCCGTCACCTTATATTTGTCCCTCTATACACCCCTCCCCCCTTCCCATTTACTCAAGTCCCTTTCCTCCTTCCCCACATTACCTTCCCCCTGGTAACCACTTCACTTTTATCTATGTCCATGAGTTTCAGTTTTATATTCCACCTATGTGTGAATCATACAGTTCTTAGATTTCTCTGATTTACTTATTTTATTCAGTATAATGTTGTCAAGGTCCATCCATGTTGTTTTAAATGCCATTATGTCATCATTTCTATGGCTGAGTAGTATTCCATTATATACCTGTACCACATCTTCTTTATCCAATCCTCTATGGAGAAACACTTTGGTTGTTTCCAAGTCTTGGCAACTGTGAATAATCCTGTGATGAACATGAGGATGCATGTGTCTTTACATACTAATGTTTTCAAGTTTTGAAGGTATATACCCAGTAGAGAGATTGCTGGTTCATATGGTAATTCTATTCTTAATTTTTTGAGGAACCACCATACTTTCTTCCATAATGGTTGTACTAATTTGCACTCCTACTAGCAGTGAATGAGGGTTCCTTTTTCTCCACAGCCTCTCCAACATTTGCTATTACCTGTCTTGCTGACAGTAGCCAATCTAACAGGTGTGAGTTGCATTTCTTGAATAGCTAGTGAAGATGAGCATCTTCTCAAATATCTGTTGCCCATTTGTATGTACTCTTGGGAGAAGTGTCCGCTCATGTCCCCTCCCTATTTTTTAGTTGGATTGTTGACTTGTTTGCTTCTGAGCTTTGTGAGTTCTTTATATATTTTGCATATTAACCCCTTCTTAAAGCTGTTGTTTGCAAATATCATCTCCCATTTAACTGGCTGCTTATTTGTTTTGTTGTCAGTTTCTTTTACATGCAGAAGCTTTTTAGTTTGATATAGTCCCATTCATTTATTTTTGCTTTTACTTCCCTTGCCTTTGAGGTCAAATTCATAAATTGTCCTTTATGGCCAAGGTCCATGAGTTTAGTACCTATATTTTTTCTTTTGTGACAGAGACAGAGAGAGATAGAGAGAGGGACAGATAGGGACAGACATACAGGAAGAAGAGAGATGAGAAGCATCAATACTTCGTTGTGGCTCCTTAATCTCTTTAGTTGTTCATTGATTGCTTTCTCATATGTGTCTTGAGATGGGGAGGGCTGCAGCAGAGTGAGTGACCCCTTGCTCAAGCCAGTGACCTTGGGCCCAAGCCAGTGACCTTGAGCTTCAAGCCAGCAACCATGGGGTCATGTCTATGATCCCAGGCTCAAGCTGGTAGTCCCGTGCTCAAGCTGGTGAGCCCTTTCTCAAGCCGGCAACCTCGTGGTTTTGAACCTGGGTCCTCCGCATCCCAGTCCGACGCTCTATCCACTGCGCCACCATTTAGTCAGGCAAGAAGTGTTATGGCTAATTGATACAATATCCTTTTTATCATTATGAAATCTCCATCTTTGCCTCTGGTTACGTTTCTTGTCTTGAAGTCAGCATTGTCATTTATGAGCATGGCTACGCCTGCTTTTCTTTGGATATTATTCACTTGGAGAATCATTTTCTAACCTTTCACTTTGAATCTACTTTTGTCCTTGCAGTTTAGATGTGTCTCTTGAAGGCAGCATATGGTTGAGTTTTGCTTTTTGATCCCATCTGCCAATCTGAGTCTCTTTATTGGTGAATTCAGTCCATTTACATTTAGGGTAACTATTGACACTTGAGGATTTTCTAGTCATTTTATGATTTGTTTTCTAGTATCTCTGTGTCTTGTTTGCTTCTCTTTGTTTTGTTTCTGTCAGTTGTTTTTGTTTGGTGGTATTCCATACTTCTTTCCCCTGTTTCTTCTTTTTTAAGCTGTCTGTTTTAGTAGTGGCTTTTTTGTGGGTGGTTATCATTACGTTAAGAAAAATATGTTCATATGTACAAGTGTCCATCATATGAGTACTTCTGTTTTCTATCCTCCTTTGCTACTGCAAATCTTCTCTCCCTTTTTATGTTATTGTTGCCACAGATTATCCTTGTTTTTATTGTGACCATGTTGGAACTTTTACATGTTGTTTTGATTTGTTTTGTTCTTAGTCTCTGGCCGAATAACTCCCTCAGGTATTTCTTACAGTGGGGGTTTCTGGTAATAAATTCCCTTAGCTTCTGTATGTCTGCAAAATTTTTTATGTCTCTTTGGCTTTTCTTTATATTTATGGTCTTCTTTTCCCTATCTTTCTGGAGGATTCTTTCTTTGTCATTGATTTTTGACAATTTTATTACAATGTGCCTTGGAGTAGGTCTGTTTGAGTTTAGGTAACTCAACGTTCTGTTTGCTTTTTGAATTCGAAGCTCTAACTCTTTCCATAGGCTTGGGAAATTCTCATCAATTGTTTGTTTGAATAAGCTCTCCATTCCCTTCTCCCTCTCTTATTCTTTTGATATACCCATTATTCTAATATTACTCTTTCTGATGAAGTCAGACAGTTCTTGTACAGTGTGTCCGTCAAGTCATGGTGCACTTTTGACCAGTCACAGGAAAGCAACAAAAGACGACAGAAATGTGAAATCTGCACCAAATAAAAGGAAAACCCTCCCAGTTTCTGTAGGATGATGTGGCAGCATGTGCACATGCGCAGATGATGATGTAACACCATGTATACAGGGGAGCAGCCCACAGCCATGCCAGTTGAGATGTGGACGGTACAGAGGAAAGTTTAGTGTGTTCTGTGGCTCGCTAAATTCGAATACATAACCAAAGTGCAACATGAATATCGGTGCGTTTATAACAAAGTGCCACCACATAGAAATAACATTACTTGGTGGAATAAGCAGTTGAAGGAAACCGGTAGTTTGGTGGAGAAACCCCGATCTGGTAGGCCATCAGTCGGTGACGAGTCTGTAGAGGCTATATGGGATAGCTACCTAAGGAGCCCTAAAAAATCTGTGCGTGAGCCCACATTGAACTGTACTGAATAGGTATGAAACTTGGAGAGTTTTCCTTTTACTTGGTGCAGATTTCACATTTCTATCATCTTTTGTTGCTTTTCTGTGACCAGTCAAAATTGCACATGACTTTACGGACACACGGTAGAGCTATCTTATTCTTTAAAATTCATGAATCTCTCTCCTCTTCTCTCTGTAGCATCTCTAGTTGCCTGTCTTCAATGTCACTGATTCTTTCTTCTATCTGGCTTGTTCTATTAGCTAAACTTAATACTTCGGTTTTCAATTCATGTATTGAATTTTTCATCTATTTTTAAAGTTTCAATTTCTTGATGAGCTCAGTAAGTTGCCTACTGGTATTTTATTGCATCTCATTAAGTATTTTCAGAACTTCAATTTTGAGTTCTCTATTATTTAAATCCAAGGCTTCCATGTGATTGAGATTTTTTTTTCTGGAGATTTTTTTATTTTCTCTCTGAAATACGTCTCTGTCTTGCATAGCTGTGGTATTTGATTTCTTCTTTTTTGATGGTATTTGAAAGTGGTATTGTTAAGAATTCTAACAAGAAAACAACTAAAATAGAAAAAAATTTAAAAATACAATAAAAATTATTTAAAAATTTAAAATTATTACATGTAAAGAAGAAAAATCACAAGAAAAAAGATGAAAAGCAAACAAAAATCAAAGACAAAACACACACACAAAAATAAAAATTAAAGAAATATGAAATTCAAAAGTAAAAAAGAGAAAAAAGAATAAGAATTTCAAAAAGGAAAAAAGGGGAAAATAAGGAAAAATAAATTTTGGTTTTGATTTTTTTCCAATAGGTGTCACTGTATTACAACTTTTAGCTCTGTGGAGTTCCTGTGCTTTCTGGTAAGATGTTGCTATTGCAATGATGTAGACAGGGCTATAGTAGCGTTTGTGGGTGGGGCCTGTTGTGAGGGCTTTATGGCTTTGGCCTTACTGCTTCAGCTTTACTGCTTCAGCTTTCTGGCTTTCTGGCTCTAACAATGGTGATCTCAGGATTCTGAATGCTTCTTCTCACATCTCAACAGACCTGGGGACTGGACGTGGAGCACCTCTGTTCTTCAGGGGAGAGAGCGGCTCTGGAGAGCAAGCTGTGGTGTTTGTCTCCACCACTCTCGGTACTGTGAGATGAGGGAGGTGGAATCTGGGAGGTTGGTGGTGTGTACTTTAGTTTTCTCTGTCTCTGCTGAGTGTGGGCTGCAGGCAGACCACAGGAACACTGGCCATGACCCTGCACTCTGGCCACTTTGGCTTATGTCTCTTTCTGCCCTCTAGCTCACTGCTCCTCCCAGCAGAAGGAGAGCCAGTCACTCTGAGTTTTTCTCTCCTTACCCTTCAGACAAAATTTCTCCTCCCCCTAGTCCAGCAAAGAAATAAAACCCCCAGTCACTCAAGGTTTGCCTCTTCTTTTCTCCAAAGCTTACTGTGAATGCATTTTATCTTCTTCCCCCCTTTCACCCTGTCCTATCTTCAGTCCATTTGGTGCATGGATCCCTCAGGTGCATCTGTGAGCCCAGCTGGTGTTTCTTCACTGTGTTATAGTTGTTCAATTTGTTGAAATTTCAAGGGCAGAGATCAAGAGTATGTCTCACGTCACTGTTACTCTCAGTAATTTGTTCAAGCCAAAAATATTTTCCACCTGACCCTATACAGAAAATGTTTGTGGATCCCTGGTTTAGAAAAGCATGGAATTTAGTGTCTGGAAGACCTCAATTGATCTCCAGAGCTGCCATTTACTGATAGTATGAACTTGAGCAAGGTCTTTGTTGCCATGATAAATGACTTAAGCCTCAGTTTTATTGTCTTTAAAATGGGCATACAAATAATATTCATGTTGCAGAGTTAAATGAGGTAACACATTTCAAGTTCTTGACACAGTAACTGTCAGATGGTAAGGAATCCACACATTATTATTGTTGTTCTACCATAAAGCAACTGAGATTAAACAAAATTGCAGAATTAAGAAAATTTTAAAGTTATATAGGAAACTGTAAGAGATTCTACACTATTATATTAAGGAAATTTTGAAACTTATTTTAAAGGGCATTTTTTAATTAAATAACAACAACAAAAGTCACTCAAATTAGAATGGATAAATTGTTAAGTCCTATGTTAAGATGGAAGTAAATAACCAGTTAAACTCAGACAGGGAAAGCTGAGATTGCAAGTCATATATCTGAATAAATGCTAAGCCTCACCTCTTCAGACACATGCTTGATTAAGTTCTGTCCAATTATTAGAGTCAGCAAAGAAAATGGCTGAACTTCACAAGATCCATAGATGGATAACTTGATGAAGATTATTATGGAGCCTGACCAGGCGGTGGTGCAGTGGATAGAGCATTAGACTAGAATGCAGGTTTAAAACTTTAAGGTCACTAGCTTGAGCATGGGCTCACCAGCTTGAGCGTGGGGTCATTGGTTTGAGCATGGGATCATAGACATGACTCCATGGTCACTGGCTTGAGCCCAAAGGTTGCTGGCTTAAAGCCCAATGTTGCTAGCTTGAGCAAGTGGTCACTCACTCTGCTGTAGCCCCTTATTCAAGGCACAGATGAGAAAGAAGTCAGTGAACAACAAAGGAGCCACAGTGAAGAATTGATGTTTCTCATCTCTCTCCCTTCCTGTCTGTCCCTCTCTCTGTCTTTGTTACACACAAAAAAGAGTATTATGAAAAGATTTTATTAAGCTGTAACCTTTATACTGTACTTCGATATGGCTCAATTGGGAAATCACCACAAATAGGTTTTAACTCCTCCGCTCAGCTGGCCAGGATTTAACTTTTCTGGAGGCTGGACCTGAAAGCAGTGATTCTCTACAAGTTCACCCTGGCACCACCACATTTTTATGCATAGATGGGAATTTAACATTTTTTTCTTTTTAAATTGATTTTAGAAAGAGAGAGAAAGGAGGAGGGTGAGAGAGAGAAAGAGAGAAACACTAATTTGTTGTTCCACTTATTTATGTAGTCATTGGTTGATTCTTGTATGTGCCCTGATTGGGGATCAAACCCGTGACCTTATTGTGTTGAGATGACAATCTAATCAACTGAACTACGTAGCCAGGGCTTAATTTATTATTATTTTTTATTATTACTTTTTTTTATAAATAAATTTTTATTTTAATGGGGTGACATCAATAAATCAGGGTACATACATTCAAAGAAAACATTTCCAGGTTATCTTGTCATTTAGTTCTGTTGCATACCCATCACCCGAAGAGAGATCGTCCTCCGCCACCCTCCATCCAGTTCTCTCTGTACCCCTCCCCCTCCCCCTCTCCCTCCATCCCTCCCCCCACCCCCCGTAACTACCACACTCCTGTCCATGCCTCTTAGTCTCGCTTTTATGTCCCACCAATGTATGGAATCCTGCAGTTCCTGTTTTTTTCTGATTCGCTTATTTCACCCCGCACAATGCTACCAAGACTCCACCATTCCGCTGTAAGTGATCCGATGTCATCATTTCTCCTAGCTGAACAGTATACCATGGTGTATATGTGCCCCATCTTCTTCATCCAGTCCTCTATTTTATTTTTACAGTGATTAAAAGCCTTTAAGCAAACTCTTGGCCAATACAGCAAGAATCCATAAAAGAGTCGTGTCGTTAACATGTTCACCAAGTCCAAGTTGGCCCCATCACCATGCCAAATCCCTGAAAAATGCAACCCAACCACAGTTCAGTCTGTTAGGAGCTATCACAGGGAGCAGGAGTCCAGGAAAGTTCTCCACAGGAAAAGTCCGCATGGCACTGGAATTGTTGTCACCATTCTATACTTTGCAGCTCATGTCCAAGTCCCAGTGACCGCTGCTTCTAGCTGGTAATGATTCAGGTAGACTGGAAAAAGCCATTTGCAGCATGCGTGGATATGGAGCTTCTGTTCTCCTCTGCCTGGAGAGTTGAGACCAGGTTGTTTTTCCCTGGAGCTCTGTGACTGTGGCATGGTAAAGAGAACCTTGTGATACACTGAGCTGGGTGGCAAAGGTAAATTCATAATACAAGTTGGCAAAAGGAGGAAAGAGAGCTCTAAATTAGGAGTAGGTCCCAGCCTGAAATATGAGTGGGGCATTGAGGTAGGAGGGATAAAGGAAACACTATATATTAAGCAAAGCAGCAGAAAATAGGACTATCAACGCCCACAACAGAGATCTTTGAGGGAAGAATAAAAAACCTGACTATTCAGGCAAAACATAGTTAAGTGGCCCTTGTGCAAATGAGATCAGTTTACCTGCTTCTTGGAAGAAATACCCTAGGCTCGTCCACAGTGTTGTAGATGGGGCTGAGGGCCCTGGGCACCTTCAGCCTTCAGTGGCAAACTCCAGCTTTCTGGGCAAGGTTAGGTCATAGGTGGCTGGAGCAGGGCTAGAAGAGACTGAGCCCTCCCTTAGAGGAGCGAGGGGGAAGCCCACCTTCCAGTGTCCCTGTTTCCTCACAGCAGAGGCGTGTAAGCCTGGCAGGCTTTAGCTCAATGACCTTCCTTTCCACTTTTGAAGCAGGACCCAGATGGCATCCTATGAGATCCCTTTGGGGCGTTGGAGCCTTTAAGGGTGTATCCTAAAAGCTGGTAGTTCCCCTGATCTCTATTGGGCTTTTTCTGCCTCTAGTTATCTTAAAAGCCATTCTCAGAAGATCTCGCTGAGGGGTTTGAGGATCCCCATCTGCCTATATAAATCTTTTCCATATATCTGGAGCTATTTGGAAAAAGACAAAACAGTGTTATTAGCTAGATCTAATAAAGAAGGTAGTAGTTTGCAGGCGAAAAAGATTTGGTGTCTCCTGTTCATCAGCATTCAAAAGAAATGTAAATTTTTTTTTTTTAAGTAAAAAGCATGATATGGTAGACCCGTCGGAGTCATTGGCCTGGTGTGCAGGATTCCCGGGTTCGATTCCTGGCCAGAGCCTACAGGAGAAGTGCCCATCTACCTCTCCACCCCTTCCCCTCTCCTTCCTCTTTGTCTCTCTCCTCCCGCCTGCAGCCAAGGCTCCACCAGAGCAAAGCCACCCTGGGCACTAAGGATGGCCCCATGGCCTCTGCCCCAGTCACTATAATGGCTCCGGTTGTAACAGAGCAACACCCCAGATGGGCAGAGCATTCCCCCCTGGTAGGCATGCCAGGTGGATCCCAGTCAGGTGCATGCAGGAGTCTGTCTGACTGCCTCCCCATCTCCATCCTCAGAAAAATACAAAAAATAAATAAATAAAAGAAAAACTACTACTACAAAAAAAGGGGGGGGGGCATTCCCTTGTGCTAAAGCTCCAGGGAGCATGGAGTGAGCTTGAGTATGTCCTATGAAACATGGAGCTCTATGTTGATATATAAGTCTTTGAAGAAGGAGGAACTGCTGAAATAGTTTATCAGCATTTGTCCCTAAGACAGCAGTCTTTATAGTGGGAACACCATAAAATTTTTATTATTACTTTTTTTTTGACAGAGACAGAGAGAGGTACAGATAGGGACAAACAGACAGGAAGGGAGAGAGAGGAGAAGCAACACTTCTTCGTTCAGGCTCCTTAGTCTCTTTAGTTGTTCATTGATTGCCTTCTTATATGTGTCTTGAGGGGGGGAGGCTGCAGCAGATCGAGTAACCCCTTGCTCAAGCCACTGACCATGGGGTCATTGTCTATGATCCCACGCTCAAGCCTGAGACCCTACGCTCAAGCCGAATGAGCCTGTGCTCAAGCCAGCGACCTCTGGGTTTCGAACCTCTGTCTTCCACGCTCCAGTCCGACGCCCTACCCACTGCATCACTGCCTGGTCAGGCTGACTTTTGGGTTGTTTACATTTCTTGGCTAGTGTGAATAATGCTGCAATGAGCATCAGAGTGCATGTGTCTTTGCATACCAATGTTTTGGAGTAAAAAAATGTTTTTCATGATACTAAAAAGTGTCAAGTTGATAAAGTCTATGCCTTCTGGGAACTGTTTAGGTCAGGCTATCCACTGCCGGTTCCAACATGCCTGGTGTCAGCTCTATTATCAGCCATTAGCCATTAAGATTCCAAGGCACACTCAGTGACAGGATCACAGCAGGGCGGCTAAAGGAGCGCTAACAGCCTCGCCGGCTCTGCGGATCAAGAAACACATCCTGGGGCGTGGCTAAGAAGCAAACCGGTCCTCAGCCCCAGCCCAGGTAATAGGGGCGGGATTCGGAGGCACCGTCGCGGCGTGATGACGTTAACGCCGCGCCCGGCGCGGCGTGCTAGGCGTGCGCAGCCGCTGATGAGTGCGTTTATATCAGCTCTTGAGCTGAGCGGGAGGCGTGCGTGTTGTTGGCGAAGATGTCACAGGCTATTGGCGCTGTGGATGAGGAAGAGGAAGAGGAACAGGCAGACGAGGATTGTCCTGAATTGGTCCCCATTGAAACGAAGACAGGGGAAGAGGAGGAAAAGTCTGGCCCCTGCGCTAAGATCCCAGTCACAATTATCACCGGGTATTTAGGTAACTAACCATCCCGGTCGAGAACGCTGTAAACGCTTGTATTCTGGGATTCCGGGGGCTGGCGGTGCCTCTTCTTCTTAGGCATCTGACCTCTGGGCGAAAGCAAATGTGTTTGAGGTACGGGCTGGGCCTCTTGCTCCCCGTGTGGGTTGCTTTTCATCTGGAGGGTTAATGATACCCAGACCCCTCTGCGTTAGATTCACATTTGGCAAGTGAGATTGGAAATTAACCTCGCATTTTTAAAGTAGTTCTGGTTTGGCAGTATGAAGCCTGGACCTGCCCCCAAACTGTGCATGTGGCGTTTAACAAATTATCTTACTCTTCTGAAGCTTGTCTACCTCGCTTGAAAATGCAAACAACACCGGTTGATCACCTGTCTGATTTTCTCATTTGCAAAATGGAGCCGGAAATAGCTACTTTATAAGTCTATTGCCATTAGAAGGAGTCCTGTCTGTAAAATGCCCCACACATGGAGGAGCAGTCTTCAGTAAATTCCCCTTCCCCACAAGCCATTCTCTTCCAGCCATTCCTGGAAAGATCACCTGTCTCAAACTTTTTTTTTTTTTTAGGTCTTTTTGCAAAGCAATGTAGGAGAAAGAGCAAGAATAAAATCTCTGTTATCCAAGACTGTTCCTTTTTTTTCTCCTTGCTTTTTAATCATTTAAAAAATTTTCAATTATATAGTTGACATACATTATGTTAGTTTCAGTTGTACACACCAGCGATTAGATATTATGTAACTTACTAAGTGATCATCCCAGTAAATCTAGTACCCACTTGGCACCATACATTAGAGCAGCGGTTCTCAACCTGTGGGTCGAACGACCAAAACACAGGGGTCGCCTAAAGCCATCGAAAATACATATGGCTTTAGGCGACCCCTGTGTTTTGGTATTTCGACTCCCGCCGGGGTCGCGACCCACAGGTTGAGAACCGCTGCATTGGAGTATTATTGACTCTATATCCTATGCTGCAACTTAGATCCCCATGACTATCCTGTAACTACCAATTTGTAGTTCTTAATCCCTTCACCTTTTTCACCCATGCCCTCAACCCCTCCCATCTAGTAACTATCAAAATGTTCTCTGTATCTATGAATCTATTTCTATAATGTTTAATTTTTTTAGATTCAGTTGTTCATAGATTTTACTGCCATTTCATTTTTCTCTTTATTTTCTTTTTCTTAAAGAAGACTCTTTAACATTTCATGTAGTACTGATTTGGTGGTGATGAACTCCTATTACTTTTTCTTGCCTGGAAAGTTCTTTATCTGCCCTTTGATTCTAAGTGATAGCTTTGCTTGGTAGAGTAATCTTGGTTGTAGGTCCTTGCTTTTCATCAGTTTGAATATTTGTTGCTAATCTGTTGTGGCCTGCAAAATTTCTGTTGAGAAATCAGCAGACACTCTTATGGGAGTTCTCTTGTAGCTAACTGCTTTTCTCTTGCTGCTTTTAAGAGTCTCTCTTTGTCTTTAATCTTTTGCATTTTAATTATGATGTGTCTTGGTGTGGGCCTCTTTTTTTGTTTGGGACTCTTTGCACTTACTGGACTTGTATGTTTATTTCTTTCACCAGTTTAGGGAAGTTTTCTGTTTTTATTTTTTTTACATAGGCTTTCAATTCCTGGCTTCCTCTCTTCTCCTGGCGTCTCTAGGATGTGACTGTTGGGACACTTGGAGTTGTCCCAGAAGCTCCTTATACTATCTTCATTTTAGGAAGGATTCTTTTTTCTCTTTGCTTTTCTGAGTCAGTGTTTTGTTTGTTTCCTTACATACCAAATCTCTGATTTGAATCCTGGCTTCATCTACTCTACTGTTGATTCCTTGTAAATTATTCTTCATTTCAGTTAGTGTATCCTTCATTTCTGATTGGTTATTTTTTATGGTTTACATGTCCTTTTTTATGCTGTTAGAGTTCTCACTAAATGCAGTGAGCATCCATCTAACCAGTGTTTTGAACTCTGCATCTGGTAGATTGTCCCCATTTTGTTTAGTTCTGTTTCTGGAGTTTTGTTCTGTTCTTTCATTTGGGACATGTTTCTTTGTCTCCTCAGTCTGGCAGCTCCCGGTGTTTAACTCTATGTATTAGGTAGAGCTGCTACATCTCTCAGGTTTGGTAAAGTAGCTTGTACAGTGACCTCCTGTAGGGTCCACTGGCACAGCCTCTCTTTCACCTAAGTTGGGCACTTCAGGTGTGCCACCCCTTGTGGGCTGTGTACACCTTCTTGGTGTAGTTGAGCCTTGATTGCTGTTGGCACATCAATGGGAAGGATTTACTCCCAGGCCAATTGGCTGCAAGGACTGGTTGTGACCGTCATGGAGGATCTGCTATGCAGGGGATCACCCCACAGAGCACGACTTACTTCAGTAGGGCTCGGGTGCCTGCTCAGTCTACCCCTAGACTGTGTCCCTTGTGGAGGAGGTTGGGCAGTGCTTCAGCATGGTCTGAAGTGGTCCACTAGGTGTGGTGGCTCTGGGGCCTCTGGGAGGTGTAGGCCAAAGTCAGCCACCACCTGTGTTCTGCTTGGGGCCACCCAGCATGAGCTACAAAGCAATCTGCAGATGGCTGTTACTTCTGGACTTAGAGGTGCCCAGGAGAGGCCAAGCTGCAAACCAAGGCTGGCTGCTACTAGTGCCAGGGTCACTTAGTGAGCTGTACGGGGCATGCTGAGGCCAGATACTGCTTGTTTGAGAGATTTTAGGAAAGTCTGAAACATGAATAAAGACAGATCATTTGTATGGAAAAGCCACTAGAAACAGCTTGGGTGGCTGGCAAGTTGGATGGGGAGGGTTTTCAGGGAATCACCAGGGCACACGGTGTGAGCCAGACTGTATGATGGAGACTGAGGTATGGTGCTCCTCTGCTGGCTCTGTGGGAGAGAGCTCAACAAAGGAACAGTGGAGTTATGGGGACTCTTCTTCCTGGCATTGGAACACGGGGCTGGGGAGCCTGGTGTAGGGCTGGAACTCCTCACTACTCACGAGGTACCTCCACTGCTGAATAAGCCCTACTGATTTTTTATCTGCCACACATGAGTACAGGACCAGCCAGTTCGGTGTTTCTGCCCCTCCTATGGGTCTTAATGTGGCTTCTTTATATTCTTAGTTGTAGGACTTCTGTTCAGCTATAGTTTTGGTGGTTCTGAATGATGGCTGTTCTGTAGTTTGGTTGTAATTTTGATGTGGTTGTGGGAGGATGCGAGTACTACATTTACCTTGTTTTTTGCATTGACCGGAAGCAAGACCGTATTTCTTCAACGGAGGTCATTTAGGAGTGCACAGGGACATTTGATGTCATAGGTTTGTAAACATTCTACAGTGTCCTGAAGGATGGTTTATGCACTTATAATAGAGGATTTTATTGGGGAAGTTTGAGAAGTATTATTTTAAAACCTTACAGTTAAATAGAAGGGCTAGAATAGTTGACCATATTAAAATGTGCAGAAAGTTAAGAAATGTGAAAAGAAGTGAAACGATTTTTGAGAAATAATACCATTTCTAAATGCTGCTAGAGACAAGTACAAACTTGGTATGCCTTAGGACCTTTTACATAAAAATGAAGAATTAAAGTGCTGGTGTTTCCCTTTTTCTTTTCGCTTTGTAGACTAAGTTTATTCCTGTTTTTATTCAGGACTAGTTATATAATGGAATTTATTTTTGATATTTTCCCACTGTTATTCAGAGACTGCTCCTCTGTGAAATAGAGCAAATTCCTTGTCCAAAACAGTATAGTTCAGTTTGCCCTACTGAGCTTCCCCATTTTGCTGACTGGTAGGTCAACAGAGCATTAGAGTAACGGTCTGAAGCTTAGGAGTGAGGCACATGCCAGCAACCTTATTGCTGAATCTGGGGCATAGTTTTACTGCTTATTCTTGATCATCATTTTCTCTTTCTTGAAACGTTCCTTTGGCTTCTATCACATTTTTATTCTGACATTTCCATCTACTTCTCTGATTTATTCTTTTAAAGTTTTTCCACTTCTGTCCATCATTTGAACTTCACAGTCAGTTTCTGATTTGATGTCCCACAGTCATCTCAAACTTAGCATGTCCAAAACTTTATCATCTCCTCAAATCCTCTTGCTCCTATGACCCCATCTACCTGGAATATTCTAAAAGCTTTCTAACTAGTCTTGAGTCATGATGCCCTTAAATATATTCTATGTATTTTAGCCTTAATGGTCTTTATTAATGTCAGTCTGATTGTGTCACAACATCCTTTGTGTCCATTTGGGTTAAAGTTCAAATTGCTTAACATGAATTACAAGGTCCTGTGTGATCTAGCTCTTGACAGCCTCTCCAGCCTGCAAAAATGTGGCCCATCAACACTGAACTAATTTTATTTCTAACAGGTGTCAAGAATTTTAGCCCTTGTATACTTTTTACTCTCACTCCTCTGGCCAGATGTCCTTTTAGGTGCACCTTAACATTTTGTACATCTCCTATTAAAGGTATCATCCTGAGACATAATTGCCTCTTTATGGATCTTAATTTCTCTCCATAACTCACTTAATGCTTTAAGGTACATGAAGGTAGAGACAGTTTGTCTCTGTCTTGTGCATTTTTCATCAGGGCCCAGCATAAAATCTAGTTCATAGTACACTTAAAAAATTTCTTTTGAATTTATTGACTTTAGGGAGAGGGAGGGGAAGAGAGAGAGAGAGATAGATAGATAGAAAGACTGACTTCTTGTTTCACTTATTTATGTATTCACTGGTTGATTTTTGCATGTTCCCTGACGAGGGACTGAACTTACAACCTTGATCTATCGGGACAACACTCTAACCGAGCTCCCTGTCCAGCTCTGAAAGAGATGTTTGAATTAACTACATCTTTAAGTCTTTAGCTTCATAATATGATTAATTATTTAGCCCGAATAATTTTATTAGAAGGTCTCTTATGTCCTCCCTTCCTTTCCATTTTCACTGCTACTACCTACTGCAGCACTCCTGTTCAGGGCCTCTGTCTTACACTTGGACTGGCTTTAAGAATTTCTTCATGGCCTGTCTCCTTGAGGTCCCTTTCATTCTATACCTCACCCCTGAGTGATGTTGAGCTTTCTACATAGAGCACTCTAAACATACGCCTTCCATTCTCCCAACAGTTTTTAAAGGAATATGATGTAAAAATGTTGAAGATATTAATACTATAATACCCCATAAATTCCTCCTAGTTATACCCTAGAAATCTGTAAATTCACTTCAGAAGGTGTGTGCAAGTGTTTGTAATAGCAAAACACTGGAAACAACCCAAATGTCCACCAACAGAAAAGTAGGTAAATAATGGTGTATTAATACAATCAAAATACACTACTGTGCAGTTGGGATTTTTTATTTTTTTAATTTCTTTGAATTTTGGTGTCTATGGCTCAGACAGATGATTTTCTTCTACTGTACTTCAGCTGAACATACTAGGTTTAACATGCCACCTACTGGATAAAATTAGTGTAGCTTTATGAGTTTATCTTTCTAAAGACTGAACATTCTGTCTTGTTATTTCCTACATCCATTCTTTATTTGTGTGTGTGTATGATACATATATATATATAATCAATTTATAGGTTGCTTTAAGCATACTAAAGTAGACATATAGTCAGTTTGAATTTGTGTCTGATTAATGATGGATGTTGAAATAAAAGGTCTTTATATGTAAAATTTAGGGAATTAAAGCATATATTCTTGGCTAAGCAACATTGTCATCATGAAAAATGATTTAAATACTGTATATTTTATAAACTACATGAGTACTTTATTCCTTGGGAGCCATTACTTCAATATTTTTTTATTTAATAGAAAATTTAGATGCCCTTAGTTAATTGTATTTTAAGTTAAGTAGGAGCCATATTATTTTGGTCATAATGAGCTTGAAAGCTGTGTGATCCAACTTGTAGGAGTCTTTGTAAATATTTATAAAATGTTATGTCAACAAAACATTTTTAATATTTTTTCAAAGGGTACTTTGTCTTCCTTTACAATAGTCTTAGTTAAATAATATTTTTTGTGTCTTTAAAATGAGTCTTTAACTTTTGTTATTTAAAAAATATATTTTATAGGTGCTGGGAAGACAACACTTCTGAACTATATTTTGACAGAACAACATAATAAAAAAATAGCAGTTATTTTAAACGAGTTTGGGGAAGGTATGTAAAGTTCAATAAATGCCGTGCTGCAAGAATTTATAGGACAGTTTATTTCACTCATGACTTCATATTCCATATTTAAAAGTGAAAATGAAAGGCATTATGATGTGAGTACATTGATGTGGATACTTTTGGTAGAATTAGATTAATTTCTGTCATGCTTTATTTTGAACAAATTTTGAATACTTAAATTAGTTTCTATAAAATTTTATTTTGTATAACTTTCAAATTCATACCAATGGAATTATACCAGATTTTTATATGAAATAACTCCAGAAGTAAAAAAAATCTATGATATATGACATGAAAGAAAGTTCTTTCATGAATTAGAAATATACTTTTGTACTGACAATATTGTTTAATTGCAACTTTTGAAAAACTTGAAAGTGCTTCAATTATTATAAGTTTATTTTGTTGAATGTTTATTATCTACAAAGCAATTAAGACTGAATGTTTAAAAAATAATTTTATATTTATTACTATTATTTTTCATTCTTTCTGGATCATTTTCACAATTTGTCTGTTACAGCATTCACAATACTTTCCTTTACATTTTATTGATGTTCTCTATACCCTGAATTCTCTAACAATCCCTTTCAAAGCTCCATGTCATCATCTAACTCAAATATAAATATATGAATGAAAATTTTTTTTCTTTTGACTATTTGCTTTATTGGACATTTAGAACTGCGTCCTAGCTGTGGTATACTTTTTAATGGATGAAAAGTAAGACATTTAAAATCATTCTTATATGATAACAAGCATATTAGAATCTTAAATTGTATTTTTTCTCAAGTAAGCATTGTTAAGAAACTTATGTGTAGTTGACTAAAATTTTTAGGTGAGCACATTGATACCCTGGCTAAGCATACTTTCTCCAATAACTAGGGTTTTTACTCATATATGAATGTGGAGTACACTGTCTAATAGAACCAAAAACAATTTAGAGGAAGAATGAAAAGAAAAATATAGGTAAGGACCTCGAGAGGTTGAGGGTCATATGAAAACTATTATATAGAACACACTCTCTAGAAAGTTGGCCACAAACAAGAAAGAGTGACTTTGAAGTTACTACCTTATTAGGAAATGGGGATGGGCAAGGAAGAAGATTAAAGAGGAAGTATGCTATCATTCATTAATTTTAGATTTGCCTTTTTCGGGATTTAAATCCTCTTCAAGAAATAAAAGCTAAAATAAGATAGAGTAGTATAGTTTAAGATATTGAGGCTGCATGAATAGAATGGAAGAATAACAGTTATAAAATGCATGTTCTGCCTGACAAGGTGGTGGCACATGGATAGAATGTTGGACTGGGATGCGGAGGACCCAGGTTTGAAACCCCAAGGTTGTCAGCTTGAGTGCGGGCTCATCCAGCTTGAGTGCGGGCTCATCCAGCTTGAGTGCAGGGCTGCTGGCTTGAGCGTGGGATCACAGATACTACCCCATGGTCGCTGGCTTGAGCCCAAGGTCGCTGGCTTGAGCAAGGGGTCACTCGCTCTGTTCTAACCCCCTGGTCAAGGCACATATGAGAAAGCAATCAATGTACAACTAAGGAGACTAAGAAGCTTCAATGAAGAATTGATGCTCCTCATCTCTCTCCCTTCCTGCCTGTCTGTCCCTATCTGTTCCTCTCTCTGTCATAAAAAACAAAACAAAAAAAACACAAAAAACGCATGTTTTGCTTTGAAATCTCCTATATTGTATGTCTTCACATATATGTATATATATGTTTTTCCTGGTTTGCTAGTGAATATAATCTAAAGAGTGCTTCTTATTAATTATTTCAGGAAGTGCAGTGGAGAAATCCTTAGCTGTGAGCCAAGGTGGAGAGCTCTATGAAGAATGGCTGGAGCTTAGGAACGGTTGCCTTTGCTGTTCAGTAAAGTGAGGAATGTATTTGCTGTGTGCTGTTGACAAAAAGACAACAACACTTTTTGTAAATGCTGTTATAAGATGTACAGTTAAATTAAGCCTACTAGGCCCTTTTTCTGGTATAGAATAATGATTATAAATGAAGTTTTTACCTCTGAATGGAATTACATATAAACTTCCCTGTTGAAAGCTACACAGAGTCGATCTGTTTCTGACAATGGGTTTCTGTTTACTTCTTACCCAAATAAATCTTTACTGATTTTATTTCCAGCTTTGATTTTCGTCTGTAATTTTAATGAATTTACATAGTCTGCTTCATTGTATTTTCAAATAGAAAATAAACTTATTAGGATGTATTTTCTTAAAGTGTTTCTTACTATCTTATTTATTTTTCTAAGTGCACTAATACTTTAGTCCTTTCACTGAGTTTTTAAAATTATTTTTGATGTTAGGGTTTACTTAATCTCTGTGGTACATGAAAGTCTCATTTTATCTGTAAAAAAAAAAAAGGTTCTGAGTTTAATAAGTCATTGGTCTTAGTTCCAAGACTTCATACTTTAAAAATAAAAGTAAATGACTTTCAAAAGAGAAAATCCTCACATTGTGTTCTACCAGTTACAGTTCTTTCCAAGGATTGTCTTTTATTCACAAATATACCACAGATCCTAGAAAAGGACCTGCCATGTAGTACTCAAGTATTTGTTGAGTGAATTAGAAAAAATGACACAGGGTGGATTTTGTATGTTCTAGTGAATTAAATTTCTGCATCATTTACTATCTTAGGTGTTTGACTTTGAGTCCACTGTATTGACAGCACTAAAACCATAAGATTTTCTTTCTTTTCCTTCCTTCCTTCCTTCCTTCCTTCCTTCCTTCCTTCCTTCCTTCCTTCCTTCCTTCCTTCCTTCCTTCCTTCCTTCCTTCCTTCCTTCCTTCCTTCCTTCCTTCCTTCCTTCCTTCCTTCCTCCCCTCTTTCTTTCCCTTTCTTTCTTTCTTTCTTTCTTTCTTTCTTTCTTTCTTTCTTTCTTTCTTTCTTTCTTTCTTCTCTTTCTTCTCTTTCTTCTCTTTCTTCTCTTTCTTCTCTTTCTCTCTTTCTCTCTTTCTTTTTAGGTGAGAGGGGGGTAGATAGTGAGGCAGATTCCTGTATGTGTTCCACCAGGGCCCACAGGGCAACTCCATCTGGGGCCAATGCTGGAGTACTGAGCTATTTTTAGTGCTTGAGGCTGATGCACTCCACTGGAGCCATCCTTGGGACCCCAGAACCAGAGTCGAACCAATCAAGCCACTGGCTGTGGAAGGAGAAGAGGGAGAGAAGGAGGAGAGGGTGAGGGGAGAAGCAGATGGTCGCCTCTCCTGTGTACCCTGACTGGGAATTGAACCTGGGACGTCCATATGCTGGGCCAACACTATTCACTGAACCACCAGCCAGGGCCCATAAGATTTTCTTAACTAAAGTGCAAGCAATTAATTATTTTCTTGCATTTTTGATATAAGAGAAAAGGGAAATTAAAACCTGGTACTCTAATTCAGAACAGAATGAAAAGGCATTTAATAGTAATATTTCTTTAGCTGTTATATTAAACTACTATAATTCATAAATTTTATCATAATTTTGAATTTTGATATTTTTCAAAAGATATAAAAATAATAGATTCTGACTTATAGTCAGGGATATTAAAATTTTCTTTGCTTTTAATTTTTAATAAAATAAAGTACTTGTTTAACATGCACCTCATTTCTTTTTATTTATCAGTGTATATTCATCTATTTTTTCCTTTATTGGTGAATATTGGATGGACATTTTGTTAGAAGCTTGGGAATAAGTTAATTTTGCATGCCTAAAGATTTTTGTCTCAGGTTGCTGAATATATTTTTAAATGTTTGTAATGATTGCTTTAAAATATTCAGGCAATCAATCAACTGTACATTATGTTTTGGTATTCTCCAGGGACAATGGCCTTCGTGCTATTGAGAATTTGATGCAGAAGAAGGGGAAATTTGATTATATACTGTTAGAGACCACGGGGTTAGCAGATCCTGGTAAGAAACGACATTA
Source organism: Saccopteryx leptura (assembly GCF_036850995.1). NCBI lineage: Eukaryota > Metazoa > Chordata > Mammalia > Chiroptera > Emballonuridae > Saccopteryx > Saccopteryx leptura. The sequence goes on along the minus strand of NC_089504.1, from coordinate 59,470,856 downwards.
TTATTAACCACAATATAGTTCTTAAACATTTTTAAATAAATATAATAGAGAAATTTCTAAAATGAGTATTAAAACTATTCTAGAATTAAAAATATTTTTGTTTAAAAGGAAAAGTACTGGGTTGTCATGTTCTTTAGAAGATAAATCATGATCAAAGTACTGATAATATAATTTGAAGTTTTATTGATTGATTTAGGGTTTTTGGTAGGAACAAAAATTGTTAAAATATGGAAATTTAGGAAAAATTGAGACATTTTACTTTTAAGTTTATATTTGATTGGTTATATTCTACATACTTTTTTTTTTTTAGAGAGAGAGAGACAGACAGACAGGGAAAGGCAGATGAGAAGCATCAACTTGTGGGACTTTTAGTTGTTCATTGATTTCTTTCTCATATGTGCCTTGATAGGGGGGATGGGGAGCTACAGCAGAGCAAATGACCGCTTGCTCAAGCCAGCAAGCTTGGGCTTCAAGCCAGCAACCTTTGGGCTCAAGCCAGCGACCGTGGAGTCATGTCTATGATCTCACGCTCAAGCCAGTGACCCCGTGCTTAAGTTGGGGAGCCCACACTAAAGCCAGATGAGCCCATGCTCAAGCTGGTAACCTCGAGTTTTGAACCTGGGTCCTCCACGTCCCAGTCCAATGCTCTATTCACTGCACAACCACCTGGTCAGGCTTTGATTACTTTCTAATCCAGTTTTCTTGGAGGGTCATTTAGAGATATTTAAGGGCTTTTGGATGCTAATTCTAGCAATAATTATTCTTTTAAGTTATTGTGTTATGTTAGCATTTTCTTTTTCTACTAAACTTAAAATTTATATATTTTTGTAAATGCTGTTATAAGGTGTAGAGTTAAATCAAGCCTACTGGGCCTTTTCTCTGGTGTAGAATGAATAATGATTATAAATGAAATTTTTACCTCTGAATGAAATTATATATAAACTTCCTTGTTGAAAGCTACACAAAGTTGATATGTTTCTATTTACTTCCTACCCAAATAAGTTTTAGGTAATATTTTTATTCCTAGTTTGCAGAACACTTAGTGTTTGTTTTGTAAGCCTGACCCATACCATTATTTTTTATGTGAATCTATATGGCCTTGGGCCATAAAACTATATTAAAGTAATGTTTGGGAATAATTTATTAATAGGGTTATAATTATTTAAAAGAAATATCGTATACTGAAGGGTCAAATATAATCAGTGGTTATTATACTTAGAAATATTACATATTTATAATAACATTGTCCTCATGTTTTCAAACTAGTATTGAATTGGGCTATTTTGGTCCTTATAGTAGGTATGGATTCTTTAAACATTTCTAGTAGTTTTGACCGATGTTACAACTGTTACATTGGTGTTAAATATTAAATTAACTTATATCTGGTAAGATAGGAAAATATATGCCTCTTTTTTTAAATTGATTTGAAAGAGAGCGAGAGACATCGATTTGTTCTTCCACTTATTTATGAATTCACTGGTTATTTCCTGTATGTACCCCAATCAGGATTGAACCTACAACCTTGGCATATCAGATGATGTTTTAACCAGCTGAACTACTTGTCCTCTTTTGAAATAGCAAATATTGGCCTTGGCTGGTTGACTCAGTGGTAAAGCGTTGGCCTGCCATGTGAATGTCCTGGGTTCAATTCCCGGTCAGGGTACACAGGCGAAGCAGTCATCTGCTTCTCCACTTCTTTCTCTCTCTCTCTCTCTCTTTTTCTGTTTCTCTTCTCCTTCCCCTCCCACAAGCATGGCTCTGTTGGTTTGAGCGCATTGCCCTGGGCGCTGAGGATGGCTCCATGGAGGCTCTGCCTCAGGCACTAAAAATAGTTCAATTGTAAGCATGGCCCCAGATGGGCAGATCATTGGCCCCAGATGTGAGTCGCTGGGTCGATCCTAAGTTTCAGCACTTGTTGTTTCCTTTAATGTTTGAGAATGTCTGCCTGTTGTTATATTCTTGAGAGATTACTTGGCTGGAGGTAATATTTTAGGAACTATTTTCATTAGAACTTTTGGTCATTATTTTATTATATCAAGACAATGAATGTTGCTGTAGAAAAGTCTGGTTTAATTTTTTTTTTCCACCTCCTTGAAAATGACTTGCTTTTTCATCAAAAATGCCTGAAAAAAGGCCCTGGCCGGTTGGCTCAGTGGTAGAGCGTCGGCCTGGCATGCGGGAGTCCTGGGTTTGATTCCCTGCCAGGGCACACAGGAGAAGCGCCCATCTGCTTCTCCACTCCTCCCCCTCTCCTTCCTCTCTGTCTCTCTTTTCCCCTCCCGCAGCCGATGCTCCATTGGAGCAAAGATGGCCCGGGCGCTGGGGATGGCTCCTTGGCCTCTGCCTCAGGCACTAGAGTGGCTCTGGTCGCGACAGAGCGACGCCCCGGAGGGGCAGAGCATCGCCTTCTGGTGGGCAGAGTGTCGCCCCCTGGTGGGCGTGCCGGGTGGATCCCGGTCGGGCGCATGCGGGAGTCTGTTTGACTGTCTCTCCCTGTTTCCAGCTTCAGAAAAATACAAAAAAAAAAAAAAAAAGCCTGAAAAAAATTTTTTTTGAGTTTAGTAATATAACCAAAATACATTTGTTGTCATTCATAATCATTCTTTCCTGGATTACACTATACCCTTTAATCTGTAGGTTTAGTTCTTCATTTAAGACATTTTTCTGTTTATTACCATAAAGTTTTTCTGTCAAATTATTGAATGCTCTACTTTATGACACCAATTTATCTTATATCAAAAATTTTTTTGTTATTCATATCTATTATCTTCTAATTGTTTTGCTTTGTCTTTCGTCTCTACATTTACTATAATTATTTTAAATCTCCTTTGGTCAGCAATTCTGTTTTCACTAACATCTAGTCTGTTTCTCGATGTTTTAAATTAATTAATTGGTATGTATGCACTAAATTTATTTCCTTAGCTCTACAGATTACACTTTCATATTATTCTGGTTCATCTTTTTTTGTTTCTCCTAAGCTGTAATGCATTTGTATAGTTTTTTCAGCTTGTTTGTGCTCAATGTGTTGAATTCTCTTTAATATTCTACCCATTTTACCTTCACTTATTTTTCCCCTGTACTCCAGTTTGAAAACTGGGTATTGCTGGAAGCAGGGAGGGAAAGCAAAGGGGAGAAGGGTGACTGAGAGGTCCTGATGGGTAACGTGACTTTTAGGCCCTTTTAAATACCCCTTTTAAAATACCAAAATGCTCCCCTATACATCCCAGACCTTGTGCTGGTTGTCCTTGAGCTTCAGATCTCTTGCTTGGTTTTGTTCTGAGTTTTAGAAAGTGGCCCCTTCCCCCACGAATGTGGAGGTGATGGGAATCTTTTACCCTTGAAATTTTTGTTGCCTTTTTCTGTATTGATAATTCTTCCCTCAGTTCTACTTGTCATGTTGAAAGCTATTTATGATAAGTGTCAAGACTTTGTAAACTATTTCCCTAGAACCTCTTCCTGGGTATGGGAGTAGAATTAAGAACTGTCATAATGGCCCTGGGTGGTTGGCTCAGTGGTAGAATGTCGGCCCTGCATGTGGAAGTCGCAGTTTCGCTTTCGGTCTGGGCACGCAGGATAAGCACCCATCTGCTTCTCCACCCCTACCCCTCCTCTTTCTCTCTTTCTTTTTTCTCTTTCTCTCTTCTCCTCCTGTAGCCATGTCTCAACTGGTTCTAGTACATTGGCCCCGGGCACTGAGGATGGCTCTATGGAGCCTCCACCTAAGGTACTAAAAATACTCAGCTGTGATCATGGCCCCAGATGGGCAGAATGTTGGCTCCAGGCAGGGGTTTCTGGGTGGATCCTGGTTGGGGCATATGTAGGAGTCTGTCTCCCTATCTCTCTTTCTCTCACTTGGAAAAGAAGAAGAAGAAAAAAGAACTATTATAAGTCATATGAACTTTTTCTTCCTTATTTTATCTAAAGGAGATTCTGTAATCTGACTCAGGATTTCTTCACCTTTGCACAAATGACATCTTAGGTTGGAGAATTCTTTGCTGTAGGAAGCTGTCCTGTACATTGTAGTATGTTTAATAGCATCTCTGACTTCTACCCACTGCATGCCAGTAGCAGTCCTCTAGTTGAGACAACTAAAAATATCTCCAGATATTGCCGAATATTCCCTGGAGAGAAAAATCACCTAGGTTGAGAACCACTGATTAACATCATTCTCTCATTTCTGTTTCTGCTTCAAAACACCTGCATCTGAATTTGAAATAGTCCATTCTTATGTACCAAAGATACACAGATTTAGATAAACAGCTCTTAATACACTCTTACAGTTCTTAAAGAAAATGATTTATATACAATATTAGGAATTTTACTGAGTGACAAACTTAATACATTTTTATGGTTTACGGTATTATTTGGAGTAGTGACATAGTAGACTTACATTTTCCTCCTTCACTAATTAAAATCATGTTGTTAGCCAAGGAAATGAAGAAAATTCTTATTGGCAATGCAGTTGTTTCCCATTTAGGAGACTGACACTTTCCAGTTCTAACCTAAATAATTGTCATGGTAAAGTAATTTCCGTGAAAAGGACAGGCATTGATTCAGCCCCTGTTACTCACAAATCCTATTTCAGTCAAATTGGAAAACTATTAAGTTTTTGGGAAAAAATCAATAGATATCAAGAAACCATTAGATCTTGTGGCCCTCGCTATGTCTTGCATGAGTAATCACTGTAAACAGCTGACAGGTATCTCATTGTTGACACAGAGTGATGCTTGGGGGACCACATCTCGTCAGGGTAGGTGGACAGTTTTAGACATTGGAATGAGTTCAGTTATCCTTGTTTTCCCCCAGTACTCATTCTTTTAGACAGCGCTGTCACTAAGTGGACCTGTGATGCTTTGAAAAATCAAAGTCGTTCTTTGCTGTCAGTTTTCTTTTTTCTGTATTTTGGCATTCTAATCTGGGTATGTGGTTTGGCACTGAACCAGTTTCTGTCAAAACAAGTTTTAATTTGTTACTTAGAAATTATTTTTCCTCAGACCAAAATTTTATATTAGTATTAAATAAATAGTCTAAGGATTTCTTGTTTTTTTTCTTCTATAAAATTTATAGATTTTCAGTATTTTCTTAGACAAATGATTTTGGAATTATCTGTGTTTTGTTCTGCTTTCCTTTAGAGAGAGAATTTATTATTTTTGAACTGTGTGATTATTATATTCAGGAGAGAGAAAATAAAAATAAGTATTTTATGTACACAACCATATTGCCCTAATTATTTGATAATATTTGTTGGTAAATTATTATGGCATTGGTAGAAGCTTGATGTTGGATTTGTTATTTGATAAAAGCTGGTCTAATGTTTATTAAGATAAAGGAAGAGAGGAAGAAATGGGTCTAAGTAAAAGGTTCTATTAGTGTAATTCCCATAAGAAGATTGGAAACGCATATTTAATTTGCAGATGTGTTTACTTGCTAATTTTGCTGGGGCAAAATAAAACATGGATAAAATTGTGTGTCTCAGTTTGAAGAAATGTTTTTATTTGATGAATATTATATATATTTTCAGGTGCTGTAGCTTCTATGTTTTGGGTTGATGCTGAATTAGGGGTTGATATTTATCTTGATGGTAAGTTAGAAATATTTTTTTTTTTGTTTTCAAGTAAAATACTATTGTTATGGTTAAGATGATATTTGTTCATTCATGTTTTAATTTTAATTCCTTCCTTGTTACTTTTTTAAACTATGTTTAGTTTGATGATGAAGTAAATCTTTTCCATACAGATTCTTTTTTTTTTTTAGTAAGCAAGAGACAGGCAAGGCAGGGAGAGAGATGAGAAGCATCATCAACTCATAGTTGAGGCACTTTAGTTGTTCATTCATTGCTTTCTCATATGTGCTGTGACCAAGGGGCTCCAGCTGAACCAGTGACACCTGGCTTTAGCCAGTGACCTTGGGCTTCAGGCCAGTGACCTTTGGGCTCAAGCCAGCAACAATGGGGTCATGTTTATGATCCCACATTCAAGCTGGTGAGCCTGCTCTCAAGCTGACGACCTTGGGGTTTCAAACCTAGGTCCTCAGCATCACAGTTCGATGCTCTGTCCACTGTGCCACCTCTTGGTCAGGCTGTTCATACAGATTCTAAAGCTCCACATAATGATAGAACTGGATGTCAAATCTTAATCTCAACTCTCAACTTAGTGCTCCCACTAAAGTTTTCCTTTTAAAATACTAAGTAGATGTCCTATATTCTCTGTTGTTATTTTTAAGTCCTGTGGTGTCATCTTTCCCTTCTCTTGTATCTTACCCTTGCCCCACAGCTCTTCACCTTTTTTAAAACCAGGTCTGTCATAGACTAAGGGGTGAAATAATTTAAGAATCATTGAAGCTGGGCCCTGTTGTTTGGCTCTAATGTACATGGCATGTAGCTGGTTGAATTCTTTAGGTACCTTCACATTCATTCTGTTACCCTTTGAAAAAAATATTTAGTGTATAAATTCAGACTGTCAGCTGATTTATCATTTGGAGATTTATGTATTATGTAAAATACTTAACATACATATTATATATAACATTTATGTGAGTTACATTTGGTGAGAGATTGTAGGAAAAAGATATCCTAAGACATTTCAGGTTTGTTAAACAATAATTTAAATGTTAAGAAAAGTTGCAATTTTTAATTTTTTTTAGCGAGAGAGAGAGAGGGACAGGCAGACAGACAGAAAGGGAGAGAGATGAGCAGCATCAACTCATAGTTGAGTTACCTTAGCTGTTCATTGGTTGCTTTCTTATATTTGCCTTGACCAGGGGGCTCCAGCGGAGTCAGTGACTCCTTGTTCAAGCCAGCAACTTTGGGCTTCAGGCCATTGATCATGGGGCCATGTCTATGATCCCACACTCAAGCCCGTGCTCAAGCTGGTGAACCTGAGTCCTCAGTGCCCCAGGTCAATGCTCTATCCACTGCGCCACAAACCTAGTCAGGCATCTAGATTTTGATTATGTGATAATAAACTAGAAATAACCTGTTTTGTGTAATTTATCACATTTCACTTTATATTATGAAATTTAAATGGTCTCAATTTGGATTATAAGCTTAAAGCTTAAAAGCTTCTTTATTTAATATTAGAAATTTAATTTATATCCTCTCTAGTATCTTATAATAGTGCTACAGACTCAATACATATTTGAAAATGTGTCTACTTATTAATGGAATTAAATTAAATTGCAGCCTTGGCAAGAGAAAACAATAATTTATAAGTAACATTTGTGAGCTGAAATAGATTAGTTTTAATTTTTATTCTCAAGTTAAAGGTGATTAAAAGATTTATATCTTTTTAGGTATCATAACTGTGGTGGATTCAAAATATGGATTAAAAGTAAGTTGAAAGATTGCTATGAATTGCTAATCATTTATTAAGAGCTGAGTATATGGGATTAATATATTATTTTCTCTATACAGTGGTAATTTGAGATATGAATTTAGTTCGTTTTGTAACCGAGCTCGTAAGTCAGTCAACTTGTATATCAAACTGCCAATACTAGACCCGTGCGCCAATGCGCCAACTAGCTTTCCGAATCACAACTCGTATCTCAGAATTTCACTCGGATCTTGAACAAAATACGGACCATGTTGCAGCTCGTATCTTAAAAATTCATATGTTGGTCCATTCGTATCTCAAGGCACCACTGTACAGTAGTACCTTGAGATACGAGTTTATTTCGTTCTGTAACCGAGCTCGTAAATCAGTCAACTCGTATATCAAATTTCTCCCATTTAAAATAACTGAAATAGATTTAATCCATTCCAGCCCTGTGAAACATCCCCAAACCATCCTAAATTATGAAAAAAGACATGTTTTTAATTAAGAAACATACATGTATACTTTACCAATGCATAACAAAATATATGGAATAAAAGAAAAAAGTGTTATTTAGTACTGTATTCTTACCTTGGAGACAGACGACTGCGGCTAACGTAGGAGGGAGGGAGGAAGGGATGCAGGACACGCAAACTAAAACTGCACTTTCTTTACTTAAAATGAAACCACAAAAACTTAATTGTAAAAAAATGCACTTTCTTAACTTTAAACTTAACCTAAGCTTAACATTACATATTTTTCATTTAATCATCACTTGTTTTTGCCTTTTTGGTACTTTCACTTGCAGGACTTTTGAGTAAAAATCTATGCAAAGAGGTTTGCTTTTGCCTGCCTTTTAAAATGTTACGAAAATGTGACAAACAAGTGTCATTAAAAAGTGCTGAAGCATGACCAGTTGAAACTTTTTCTGGGTGTTTCTTTTCAATGAAACTTGAAAGCTTCCCCCACATTGCCAGCACCTCTTTAATTTCACTTGTAGAAATCACTTCCTCCAATTCTACCTCCTCCTCACTACTAATCTCTTGCAGAAGCTCCGTATGTTGCATCATCTGCAGCTCTTTCAACTTCCCAGTTGTGAGTTCCTCCTCATGTTCCTCAATGAGCTTGTTTACATCACCCTCATCTACCTCCAGACCCATCGACTTTCTAAGGGACACAATCTCCTCCAATGCTTCTACCTTGGTCTGGTCTCTGGTTCAAATCCTTCCAAGTCCCTGTCTGCAACAACATCAGGCCATAACTTTTTCCATGCCGAGTTCAAGATTCTTCTTGTAACCTCTTGCCGTGCCAAGTCAATAATGTGTAAACATATCACGATGTTGTAGTGATCTTTCCAAAACTCTTACAGGGTTAGATTTGTATTCTCAGTCACCTCAAAGCAGCGGCGGAACAAGTGCTTTGTGTAAAGCTTTTTAAAGTCGGAAATGACCTGCTGATCCATAGGTTATAAGATTGAAGTTGTGTTGGGTAAGAGGTAGAGGGCTTTCACGAATTTGAACTCATCGAGAATGTCACCTTCAAGACCAGGTGGGTGGGCTGGAGCATTTTCAAGGATTAGTAATGCTTTCATTGGGAGTTTATTTTCTTGAAGATATTTCTTCACTGCAGGACCAAAGATGAGATTTACCCATTCAATAAAAAACTGCCGCGTTACCCATGCCCTAGCATTGGTGCACCACATAACCTGCAATTTTTCTTTAAGAATCTTGTGAGTTTTAAAGGCTCAAGGATTTTCAGAATGATACACTAGCAGTGGCTTTACTTTACAGTCACCGCTAGCATTTGCACATAATGCAAGGGTCAGATGGTCCTTCATGGGTTTACGGCCTGACAGCTTCTTCTCTGCGTGTTGAAAGTCCTCCGGGGCATTTTTTTCCAAAACAATACTGTTTCATCACAGTTGAACACTTGGGGGATGTAGCCTTCCTTTGCAATAAGCGCAGCAAAACGTGCATTGTACTCCTCAGCTGCCTTAACATCAGCACTCGCAGCTTCACCATGCCTCACCACTGAGTGGATGCCAGATCTCTTCTTGAAATTTTCAAATCAGCTGTGACTTGCCTTAAACGTATCTTCTGCTGCCTCTTTTGAAGTTGAAGGTTCTTCTTCAAGTTGCCGTAAATAACGCTGGGAAACAAAATTTTTGTTGCATCCACAAAAACACTTGTTCTTACCTAATTTGAGTGTGCTGATCTCTAATCTGACATTAGATTTTCTCTGTAAGCTACAGTTTTTTTTAAAATTCAAGATTTTAGGTTTTCATCTATTGTAAAATTTTTAACATTTTAGTTTAACATAATGAAGTAGAATGTCTGCTTGGGCATCATCTTTGTGAAAATATGTATATAATAATTTATATAATGCAGTAAATACACTAAAAGATATGATTGCATCAGAATTTGTCTACAATTTCAAAATAGAACATATTAAAACACTTATTTTAATCATAAAATTTGCGCAAAACTTACTTAAATTCTATTAAGGCAAAAATTTGCGTTTGTAGGTCTTGTGTTTGTGTACTTGTTGAAGACAATCTCCTTTGATGCTCCAGCAATAGTCTGCTCATCACTAACAGCTCTAAGATTTTTGGGAAACTTATCAAGGTGACTGTTCCGGAAGTGAATCTTAACACTCATGTTACATCCAATGTCGCAGAAAGCCAACAGCAACCTTTGAACCAGAAGTTCATAGTTTTCTGCTTTTTTGTTGTCAAGGAAGTTTTCTGTAACTGCCACAAAAGACTGCCATGCTGCTTTCTCCTCCTTATTCATCTTCCTGGCAAATTATTTGTCACATATGAGGCTTCAAATTTGAGGTCCATCGAATATACCTGCTTTTTTTTTTTTTTAATAATTTTATTTTTTTAATGGGGCGACATCAATAAATCAGGATACATATATTCAATTATGTTGCATACCCATCACCCAAAGTCAGATTGTCCTCTGTCACCTTCTATCTAGTTTTCTTTGTGCCCCTCCCCCTCCCCCTTTCCCTCTCCCTTTCCCCCCTCCCCCCGTAACCACCACACTCTTATCAATGTCTCTTAGTCTCACTTTTATGTCCCACCTACGTATGGAATAATGCAGTTCCTGTTTTTTTTCTGATTTACTTATTTTACTTCGTATAATGTTATCAAGATCCCACCATTTTGTTGTAAATGATCCGATGTCATCATTTCTTATGGCTGAGTAGTATTCCATAGTGTATATGTGCCACATCTTCTTTATCCAGTCATCTATTGATGGGCTTTTTGGTTGTTTCCATGTCCTGGCCACTGTGAACAATGCTGCAATGATCATGGGGCTGTCTGTATGTGTCTTTACGTATCAATGTTTCTGAGTTTTTGGGGTATATACCCAGTAGAGGGATTGCTGAGTCATAAGGTAGTTCTATTTTCAGTTTTTTGAGGAACCACCATACTTTATTCCATAATGGTTGTACTACTTTACATTCCCACCAACAGTGTATGAGGGTTCCTTTTTCTCCACAGCCTCTCCAACATTTGCTATTACCTGTCTTGTTGATAATAGCTAATCTAACAGGTGTGAGGTGGTATCTCATTGCCGTTTTGATTTGCATTTCTCTAATAACTAAAGAAGATGAGCATCTTTTCATATATCTGTTGGCCATTTGTATTTCTTCCTGGGAGAAGTGTCTGTTCATGTCCTCTTCCCATTTTTTTATTGGATTGTTTGTTTGTTTGTTGTTGAGTTTTATGAGTTCTTTGTATATTTTGGATATTAGGCCCTTATCTGAGCTGCTGTTTAAAAATATCATTTCCCATTTAGTTAGATGTCTGTTTATTTTGTTATCAGTTTCTCTTGCTGGGCAAAAACTTCTTAGTCTGATGTAGTCCCATTCATTAATTTTTGCCTTCACTTCTCTTACCTTTGGAGTCAAATTCATAAAATGCTCTTTAAAAGCAAGGTCCATGAGTTTAGAACCTATGTCTTCTTCTATGTACTTAATTGTTTCAGGTCTTATGTTTAGATCTTTGATCCATTTTGAGTTAATTTTAGTACAGGGGGACAAACTGTAGTCCAGTTTCATTCTTTTGCATGTGGCTTTCCAGTTTTCCCAGCACCATTTATTGAAGAGGCTTTCTTTTCTCCATTGTGTGTTGTTGGCCCCTTTATCAAAAATTATTTGACTATATATATGTGGTTTTATTTCTGGGTTTTCTATTCTGTTCCATTGGTCTGAGTATCTATTTTTCTGCCAATACCATGCTGTTTTGATTGTTGTGGCCCTATAATATAGTTTGAAGTCAGGTATTGTAATGCCCCCAGCTTCATTCTTTTTCTTTAGGATTGCTTTGGCTATTCAGGGTTTTTTATAGTTCCATATAAATCTGATGTTTTTTTGCTCCATTTCTTTAAAAAATGTCATTGGAATTTTGATGGGAATTGCATTAAATTTGTATATTGCTTTGGGAATACACCTGCTTTTATCATCTTGAAAGACAAGGCAGGAAAAGCAGAAATAATATGTTGAAAGCACTCACTTTCTCTATTCAAAGCCTAAACAAACTGCTTTATTAAGCCAAGTTTGATGTGAACTGGGGGAAAAATGATCCTGTCTCAATTAACTACAGGTTCATTCACAATATTTTGCATTCCTACTTCCAGAGCTTCATGTTTCAGCCACTCTTTCTGTGTCCAGTGTTTCTCCCGAGCTCGGCTGCCCCACAAACACAGAAAGCAAGGATACTTAGTGAAACCTTTCTGTTGTCCTAGCAGGAAATTTACTATTTTAAGATCCACACAAATGATCCAGTTATGCTCCTCATACTTCAGAAAGTCGAGGACAATTTTTATGTCATTATAATCTTCTTGCAGATGAGTTGAATAACCAATTGGAACCGCTGCATAAACATTACTGTTGTGTAGGAGCACACATTTCAGACCTTGTTTAGAGCTGTCAAGAAATAGCCGCCATTCTGTTGGACTGTAAGTGTTAACACCTAGCTGGCTGAGAAGACTACTGATATCATGACTGTAAACAAAGTGTTTGTCTTTGGAAAAAAAGTCTACAAAAATTTGTTCATGCTTCCTGAAATGGGGTACATTAGCTGACCGGTGAAGTACATTCTTTTCTTGAAGCCTGGAGACTAGTAACTCAGCTGCTCTCTTGGATAGGCCCAAATCTCTTACTACATCATTTAATTCGGGTTGGCTAAACTGCTGAGGGGTTAATGACTGCTTGGCATCAGAAGAAGACCCTTCAGATTCTACAACCATTTCCTCATGCATCTTATCAAAATTCACTTGATCACCATGTTCATTTTCTTCATCTTTAGAAGAAATAAAACCATTGAAAATTGGAATCGGGAGTGTCTCAGAGTGTGGGATAGGTTGTATTGCTGAAGGAATATTAGGATATGCAATCATAAGCTGTTTTTTCTTGTCGATGCCCTTTGTATGGATCAGACAGAAATAACAGTCACTGCTGTGGTCCTTATGTTCACACCAAACCATGGGAATACCAAAAGGCATTCCTTTGTATTTTTCTTTTGTCCAGTCACGAAGCATTTCCTCACAATTATGACACAGTATGATGATCCCAATTCTTGTCTTGATCGCTAAGGGGAACTTGAAAATAGGCAATATATGCACGTGTCACAAATGATGAAATATTGCACCTTTGACATTGAAGTGTGTAACAGCCACAGATACAACAGAAGGTGTCAGGACTATTCTTCCATTTATGCCTACTTGAAGAAGCCATGATTCAATCTTAAAATAAGAGGGTGTTTTTATCAGATAATAATTTTTTACATTTAAAAACAACTACAATTTTGTAAAAGTGATGTCTGTAAAACATTAATTGCCTTGTGGTTATGTTCAATCCCAGAATCATTGCCTTTTAACTCTAATTTAAAACCAATGCATGCCATTAGCTGTAATAAAAAGAAATTAAAATTGCTAAAAACTAGGGCATGCACCAAAAAACGATTTCAGATTTGGAATCAGCAATGCAGATATATATATAGAAACAGTTCTAAATCCTCATGCAACAGAAAATGAAAAAAAATTGTTCCCCAGTGATACGTGCCTTTTCACATATTACCGTCTCTGTCACTGTATATCCTGCCAGCTCTTTCTCTTTCACCCACACCAGCAGAAGTTTCTCCATTTCTTCATGGATACAGTATATGTCCTTAATTGGGACAGAATTTTAGGTCCTTTTGCTGGATTTGCACTTTTGATGGCATCCTTTTGTTGGTACAACAAAAGGATGGTACAAATTGTAGATGTGTTGCGGCCATACAGCCTTGCCAGTTCAATCACTCGTACACCATGCTCATGTTTTTCTATTATTTCTTGCTTTACTTCTATTGACATCATTCCCTTCTTCTCAACACTGTACTTTGCACTCACTTTCTTTGGTCCCATGATAGCACACAAAAAAAGTTAGTAAAAAAAATGCAAAAATGATGCAAGAACAAGTACAGCGCATGAGATTCAACTTGATTCTGCGGCTAACACGTGTGAAAGAATGAGATGCTGGTGTTGTGCCGCCAATACTGGACCCGTGCGCCAATGCGCCAACTAAAGGCAGCTTTCCAAATCACAACTCATATCTTGGAATTTCGCTTGGATCTCGAACAAAAATACGGATTGCATCGCAGCTCATATCTTAAAAAAAAAAAAATCGTATGTTGGTTTGCTCGTATCTCAAGGTACCACTGTATTTGTGTCTGAAGTTTTCCTTACAAAAACTTTTTTAAAGAAAGTAGTCTGAACAATAGTTGAAATTTCCTTGTTTTTAAATTATTTTGTGTTTTAGAATTAAATATTTTCTGTTACCCTTGATGTAATAAAAGTTGGAAGTATAATATTTTGTAATAAGGACACTACAGGATAAAGTTTGGGTGTGTAAAACTTCTCAGTAGGATTTAACCCCAATGTTCATAAGTTTTCCTGATTGATAGAGGAAACTAAACTTGGTAAAACATGTGCAAGCTTATTTTTATTTTTAAACTGCTATCAGACAGCCTCACTAGGCAGTGATGTAGAGAACCCAGGTTCTAAACCCCAAGTTTGCTGACTTGAGTGTGGACTCATCCTGCTTGAGCATGGGCTCATCAGCTTGAGTGCGGGGTCACTGGCTTGAGCGAGGATCATAGACATGATCCCATGGTAGCTGGCTTGAGCCCAAAGGTTGCTGGCTTGAAGCCCAAGGTCGCTGGCTTGAGCCCAAAGTTCCTGGCTTGAGCAAGGGGTCACTGGCTCAGCTGGAGCCCCCCAGTCAAGGCACATATGAGAAAGCAATCAATAAACAACTAAGATACTGCAGTGAAGAACTGATGCTTCTCTCTCTCCCTTACTGTCTGTCTGTCTCTATCTGTCCTTCTCTCTGTCACACACAAAACTACAACAAAAGACAAAAAACTGCTATCAGACACAAGCTGGAGGTAACTGAGCTTTAAAAAAATAGTGCTTTGCCTGACGTGTGGTGGTGCAGTGGATAGAGCATTGACGTGGAACTCCCAAGGTTGCTGGTTTGAAGCCCTGGGCTTCCCGGTCAGGGCACATATGGGAGTTGATACTTCCTGCCCCTCCTCCCCCTTCATTGTCTTTCTCTCTCTCCTCTCTAAAATGAATACATAATAAAGAAAAGAATTTAAAGAAATACTGCTTTACCTTATTTTGAAGAAATCAGGATTTATACATAGGTTTAGTGAGAAGTAACTTTGCATTAAAAGGCATCCTGCTCTGGATATTTTTGGAACTACCACAGTCCTCTGTTGTGTTTAAATGGACTTCAATTTTTAAAATGCACTTAGTAGGATTTTTAAAGCATGTTGTTACATACAGGAAAATAGTGTTTCTCAACTTTCCAAGTGAAATATTACTAAAGGCAGAAGAGAATGACATTATCTTCCATTTCACAGTTCCAACCTGGGGATATGGATAGTGCCCAAAGTAATCATTTCTTAGAAGTTTAAATTTAATGTTTAAAAATTTATGTCCATTTTGTATTCTATCCTACAATTTGTCTAAATTTGTTAATTTGAAAAATTTGTTTTTCTTCCAAACCTTTTTAAAAATGGTATTCTAGAAATTTATGGTTTCTAGATGGTTACCAATAAATACCCTTTCCCTGGCCCTTCAGTTTCCTCAGGGAGAGAGCACCCTAATTTGAGAATTTGGGAGATAAATTCCTTTTTTAGATTTTTAAGTCCAAATTTATTAATAATATTCTTAAGAATGGATAAGAGACAGAGGTAGGGTCACAGGGACCAGAGGGACAGCAGTCAGAGGGAAGGGGGATGAGCAGATAGGATCAGAGAAGGTAAAGGGATTAGTGAAATTATATGTACATAATACAGAGATATAGATAATAAGACAGCAAATCCTAGAGGGAAGGGAGAGGGAGTTAGGGAGAGTGGGGCAGAGGGGGTATAAAAAGGGACACAGGCCTGACCAGGCGGTGGCGCAGTGGATAGAGTGTCGGACTGGGATGCTGAGGACTCAGGTTCGAGACCCCGAGGTTGCCAGTTTGGGCGCGGGTTCATCTGGCTTGAGCAAAAGCTCACCAGCTTGGACCCAAGGTTGCTGGCTCGAGCAAGGGGTTACTCGGTCTGCTAAAGGCTCCACGGTCAAGGCACATATGAGAAAGCAATCAGTGAACAACTAAGGTGTCACAATGAAAAATCTAATGATTGATGCTTCTCATCTCTCTCCATTCCTGTCTGTCTGTCCCTATCTATGCCTCTCTCTGACTGTCTCTGTCTATAAAAAAAAATAAAAAATTAAATTCTAAAAAAAATAAAGGGGACATGGGTGGGGAGTGAGAGAGTTATATTCAGTGGGACACTTGAATACATGTAAACACAATAAATTAAAATTAATAAAAATTTAAAAATATATATTCTTAAGAATCAAAGAAAAATCCCAAATATTACGATTTTACTTAGAAAAATTTTCAGTTCTAAAATCATAACATTTTTAGTAAAATGTTGACAAAATAAGCAAAACAGAATCAAACTATTCTGAATGATTGTTATAGGCATGTTTGAATTCATCTATCTAAATTTATTATCAAATTTGGGGTACCTATGTGATAGATAGCATATAGCATATTTTGTTTTATTTTTTTTTATAGACATAAAATGCCATACCTAAAGTCAAAGTCTTTATGTACTTATGATTGTAGAACTAATTTTATGTGTGTGTGTAGGTATGGAGAGAAGTTAAGTAGAATCTATTATCAGTGTGATAGAGGCCAAAAAATCAAAGCAGCATTTTGAATAATGCAAAAAGGGTAAACGTTTAACCTCCTGCCACCTTGATGAAACCTCTTAAATTATTAAATCAATATACCTACATAAAACTGACATACTGTCAGGATAATGGAAACTTTAGGTTTTCTTAGTCAGATGCCAGATAAATAACTTTCCTTTATATAAAGAATTTGCCAACTTGTCCAATTCCTTGGGTTGCACAGCTTGACCTCAGTAGCTGCTTGTGATTCAGAGAATTCTGAGGCAGTACAAGTAATGACACTTGGATAATGGGCAGCAATTTAAGGGTGTCATGCTTCACAGAGCCAGCCCATCACAAGTAAAGCTGAGAAATGGTACCTTGTGGCCAGCCAGCCAAATTGAAACTGAAGTTGTAATTGATATCATGGGCTATCACTCTAATGGGATTGTCACCCATTGATCTGAAATATTCATTTTTTAATCATGGGCAAAGAATTGGACAACTTCAAATGACAGCTCTCTATTCTCGAGACTTGACACCCAGGCTACTGACATTGTTCTTTTCAGTTCTACAAAAGTGACAGCATTTAATGCAATAGATTCAATGAATGAAGTTACAGAGAAAAGGTCAAGTTAGAGGTTTCTTTTTGCTTCTTCTGTCATATTATACAAGCTGTTGAAACAATTCAGTCAGAAAACAGTTTGGCTTGGAAAAGACCAGAAAAATAAATCAACTGACATTATGCAATAATCTTTTTTTAAAGGCTAAAATGATGTTAGATTTATAACTGATGAATTGGAAAACAATACCTGCGACTACCTTTTTTTTTTTTTAATATCATCTGACATCTTAGACACTAGACCTATTTCCACTTTAATCGACAACAGTGGGGTTTCCCCCCCTTTTTTTGATGTAGCTTGTTTATATTTCTGCAGAAAAGGACACCCTGTAGCCTTTACTGAAGTTGTTTCTACAATGGTGTTATTTAAAAGGGTTCCTTTCTTATGGTATATTAAGTTAGAATGTTGAACCTTAATCTTTTGGATATGTTGGATTAATTATAAAAATGATTAATAAAAATAATATTTTTGGTTTTTTGATATATAAGCAAAAGCCACAGTCTCTAAGCAGAGGCGAGGACTTTTGGGAGGAGGTATATATAGAAATATTTTAGAAAAAATCTTGCAAAAATTTTTCCTTCCTTGCCTGTACAGGTAAGGAATGATACTAATATTTTATTAGTTTCATTTAGGTATGGAAAGTCAACACCACTTTCTAATTTTTTTGCCATATAATTTTTACACTGTACTAGTTCACAGCTAAGAGCCCCATATTCATATGTAAGTAAATCTTCTGAAAGATCAACAGTACCATGTTTTAATTTTTTTTTAATTTATTTTTGTGGCAGAGACAGAGTCAGAGAGAGGGACAGGGGACAGATACGGACAGACAGACAGGAAGGGAGAGATGAGAAACATCAATTCTTCGTTGCAGCTCCTTAGTTGTTCATTGATTGCCTTCTCATATGTGCCTTGACTGGGGAGGGGGGCTACAGCAGACCAAGTAACCCCTTGCTCGAGCCAGTGACCTTGGGCTCAAGCTGGTGAGTCTTGCTCAAACCAGATGAGCTTGTGCTCAAGCTGGTGACCTCAGGGTCTTGAACCTGGTTCCTCCACATTCCAATCCGAAGCTCTATCCACTACGCCACTGCCTGGTCAGGCTAAAAAAATTTTCAAAAGAACTTCAGTATTACAGAATCATTCAGGAATAGATTTCTTGCTAAAAATACATCTTTGCTAAATAGATATACTGCTGAATAGAAAGGGATTTGTTGCTTGATGTTATAAAGAATTTTTAAAATAACAATAGTCATGTATATATGTTAACAAATAGGGGGTGTTAATTAGAATTCATTTAATTCTAATTAAATTCAGGCTCAAATATTTGTTGAGCCTGAGTAGGAGGTACTCTTTCAAGGGTGGCAACAACCTTATTCTCTGAGTCTAGAGGACACAGTAATAGGATTTCTTATAGCTTCAGGCCATGAATAATTAGCAAAAAAAGTAAACTTAGTCATTTGGCAGGTAACAGTTTTTGCTGAAAATAGTTTCCAGGTTCTGTGACTTCCATACTTTGAATGGGTCTGCAGTTAAATTTATAGGATTATACCTAAAGTGGAAATCAGTACATTATTACTATAGTTTTAGTTTAGTCTTGTTTTCCCCAAAATAGAATTTGGATACTTTTAGAAGAAAAAATTTTCTCTATAGACTTAACCAATACAACTAAATAAAATTATTTACCAATTTGCTCTTATGTTTCAAACTATCCACAAACCTTAATGATCTACCTCCCCACGAACTGTGAAACTGATTTGGTGAAATAATTTTTTTAGTAAATATATGTGCTGCTGAAGCAATAATTTTGAATATAACTTTTAGGTAACTTTATATATATGCTCTTATGTGATTATTGACATTTGTATAACACTGTATTTAAACTGATTTTATAAGACAAAAAGCTTTCACAAAGATTTTTAAATTAGGTTCATTTTACTTCTGTTGTGCACATTTTCAGTTTTTGAAAAGTAAGTAGCCTTGTATAAGGTGTCCTGTGTTGGTTATGGTGTTAGACTTAATTTCTTCTTTTATAAAATGAGGAGAATATAGCCTTTTCCCGTTATTGTTATGAAGGCTCAATGAGATCATATGTGTAAAAGGATTTAATAATTATGAAGCTGGAGTCAAATATAAAGAATATCAATCTAACTGCCTCTAACCTCAGTAGGTGGCTTTTTACTGTGACAAGACATCTATTGAGAATATCGGTAATGAAGGTAAAACATTTTCCAAAGGAACCTTAGGACATTGATAATGTTAGGGATATAAATAGGATTATAGAAAAATAATAACTGCCTCCAGAGAAATGAGAACTACTTCAGGGGCCTCTAAGTCAATGTCAGAATTTTTTTGAAGCTAGCTTGACTGTGGGAGGTCAGCAAAATAAGCAGTTGCATGGAGAGGCCAACCACTCAAGGGTTTCTAAATTATAAACTGCTAGAATTGGGGCTGTGCCCTTCTCTTAGCATGTTTGTTGCCAGGGTATATGAAGGCCCAGTACTGGGTTAATATAATGTACTATTCTGGGGTGGGGAGTGGGGCTGTTCGGTTATTAGTGTTCTGTCAACTGGATTCTTCTGCTTGAATTTATGTATATCTATTTTACAGTGAACATATATATTCATAGTGATGAAGAAGGTATTTGCTAAAGATCCTAATAAATCTTCTGAAGTATAGACTTTTAAGGGAAGTATATTAGGCTATAACAGATCCTATTACTATGTCCTCCAGAGTGGGGTAGGAATAGAGGGACATATATTAGATTTTAAGAAAGTACAATTTCATTAGTGATCTTTCTAAATAAGTAATAATGAATATTTAGAGTAAGAATAGTTTTGTAAAAAGGAAAATGCCTAAAATATGAACTATAATGTTCTGTGTTTCTTTTGGCTTTATTTAAATATGGACGATTTTCCTTTTAAGAACAATAAGATGTCAGGAGAAACGATTTAAGCCTCCCTATCTCCCCCCCCCCCAAAAAAAAAACCCCTACAGGTTAACTGTAGGAAAAAATTAACAAATGTAGAACTAATTTGTGTATTCAGTTGTAGAACTTGTAGAAGTCTTTATCAGAGGCAAGAAAGGAGTGTCTCAAGTAAAATCCTTTGTATTAACATTAGATTTGTTATACCACAGTAACTTTTTTCAAACTTTGTTTTTATTTAGCATTTAACAGAAGAAAAACCTGATGGCCTTATCAATGAAGCTTCTAGGTATTTATCTTTAAAGTATATATTGATTACTGGCTAATTGGAAAGAGAAAATTATTAATATGAAAACCGAAACAAAGAAATATAAAAACATAAATTAAAGAATTTATTATCTTTTTTCCTATAGTTGAATTATTGCTAACTATTTATAATTGTATGATAACTAAAATTTTATTTAAAACTATTTTTTATTATAACATAAAGTGAATGCTGGGCACAGGAATTCTTTGTGAGGAGCTTGGGAAATATAAACATTTAAAAATATTTTCTTGTTTTTATACAATTTCCTTCGGATTGAAGATGATTATAAAGAAGTTGGTTCACTACTTTCTTTTTTTTTTTTTTTTGTATTTTTCTGAAGCTGGAAACGGGGAGAGACAGTCAGACAGACTCCCGCATGCGCCCGACCGGGATCCACCCGGCACGCCCACCAGGGGCGGATGCTCTGCCCACCAGGGGGCGATGCTCTGCCCCTCCGGGGTGTCGCTCTGTCCGGACCATAGCCACTCTAGCGCCTGGGGCAGAGGCCAAGGAGCCATCCCCAGCGCCCGGGCCATCTTTGCTCCAATGGAGCCTCGGCTGCGGGAGGGGAAGAGAGAGACAGAGAGGAAGGAGAGGGGGAGGGGTGGAGAAGCAAATGGGCACTTCTCCTGTGTGCCCTGGCCGGGAATCGAACCTGGGTCCCCCACACGCCAGGCCGACGCTCTACCGCTGAGCCAACCGGCCAGGGCCACTACTTTCTTTAAGAATAATTCATGCCTGACCAGGCGGTGGCACAGTAGATAGAGCGGCAGACTGGGATGCGGAGGATCCAGGTTCGAGAGCCCCGAGGTTGCCAGCTTGAGCGCTGGGCTCATCTGGTTTGAGCAAAGCTCACCAGCTTGGACCCAAGGTCGCTGACTCGAGCAAGGGGTTACTCAATCTGCTGTAGCCCCACGATCAAGGCACATATGAGAAAGAAATCAATGAACAACTAAGGTGTCGCAATGAAAAACTAATGATTGATGCTTCTCATCTCTCTCCGTTCCTGTCTGTCCCTCTCTCTATCCCTCTCTCTGACTCTCTTTGTCTCTGTAAAAAAAAAAAAGAAAAAAAAGAGTAATTCATTTGATTCAGATGTTCACTATTATTCAGAACAACAGAGGAAAAAAAGGAATATAGATTTAATATGGCATTTAGTATGTTTCTTTTTGTTTGTTTAAATAACCTTTATGCTCCTGATTGGTTTGTCTTTAGACTTATAAATATTTAAACTAGTTTGCCTACCCTAAGCAAATTCTCGTTAATGGGAAAAGAGTTTTTAGGTAAAGGACAGTCACTAAATATGCTGCTTGGGTTTAAGAGGGTGGTCCCTTGAGATTTGCTATGGATGCTCTAGACATAAATAATGAAGACTGCAAGGAAGCAGTTGATTCCCTGTTGTTTCCGAGTGTGGAACTCTGTTGTTTTGTAATCCTGCCCAAGCGCTGTATTTGGTATATAGTCATGATTCAAATTGGACTGATCTTAAATGTTTTTGTAACTTTTTTCCTTATTAAAATGTTTATTATAGAAGATGTAAATAAGCCAAATAGAAAATAGCAAAATTAAAAGCCAAAATAAAATTAAACATAAAAGACTTCCAATTTAAAGATTGCAATTGTTTATACTTTGTGATGTATATATTGTCTTTATTCATGTAAAATTTACTTTAAAAAATGGGATTGTGATGTGCGTATTATTGACACCTGCTCTTTTAATGAATTAAAGTTCATTTATTTTTGAGAGTTTGTGTTAATTTATCAGCTACACCTTTAGGTAGCATAACAGTAGGATTAGGAACAGTCTAGTGATTGAAATTTCCTGAAGATTTGAGGAAAATTTAAAGACTCCTCAGCTTTACTATTTCGGTTAATAGAAAATATAACTTCCATTTATAGTGAGCTATTTTCTTATTCGGCCCTCTGTCAACTGGATTCTTTTACTTGAACTTATGTGTATCTATTTTACAGAGAAAATATATATTCCTGGTGATGAAGTAGATATTTGTTAGAGATTCTGATAAATCTTCTGAAGTGTAGTTTTTTAAAAAAACTATTTAATGTAGTTTTATTGTTAAACTTATTCACTGTATTTCTTTGAAAATTATGGTAACTTTTTACATGGAATATTTTAATAACTAGACTATCCTTGGTTTTACCATATGAGATATCAGAATTTTATGCGCTTCTTTACAGAGAAAATCATTAGTTGATAATCATCCTAATTGTAAATCATCCTGATTGTAAACTTTTTGAGGCTTGTTTTGGTAGTCTAGAGTAGTAAGTGAAAGCACTTAGTAAATATTTTTAATGAATAATGTGAAATCTGAATTTGTATAGTGGTAAATATATTTTATCTTTAATATTTTGAAGAATAAGTTTAGGAGTAAATTAAATAACCATGTAGAGTACTACATAGATTTTAACTGATAATTGATCTGAAGGAAATGTTTCTATTTATTTTTAATTTCTTAACTTTTTTTTTTTACCTCTGTTCTTGTTTGCTAATATAGGCAAGTTGCTTTGGCAGATATCGTCCTCCTCAATAAAACAGACCTGGTTTCAGAAGAGGATTTAAACAAATTAAGAACAACTATTAGGTACAAAATTATAAGTGTTAAGTGTCTACAAATTCCAAGTGTACTATACAGAATATTTTTACCTTGTACCATTAGAGAATCACATATATTATTATTGCCTCATTGACTGTTATGTAAATAGTAATATATGAAATTATTCTGCATTACTTACAGAATATGGTTCAAAGTTTGTAGACTGATATTTAGGGTCTTCTGACTTCATCCTCCTTTTCCTGTATTTTCTTTGGCTTTTTCCTTATACCAAGTTCTTTTATTGTAGGCAGGATGGTTATTTACTTGCTATCTCATAGATGTGTCTTGTGAAATCCTTTTATTATTTGTATTATGTTCTCACTCTCACTCTGCAGGTCCTGGAATTCCTTTATCTTCTCTGTTTTTCTTTTTTCTTTTTTCCAGCAATTTTATTCATTCTCTAGAACCCATCCCCTCTCCACCTTTTTCTCCTTCTCTCCCCTGTGAAGTCTTCCCTGACTCATGTGGTCTCACTTTTACCTGAACCCTAATTGACTTTGTCTTCTTTAACTGTCAACTAACCATACTTGTTTTCTAGCTTGTTTTAATGTCTGCAGTGTCCATGGCTAAGGCTAGTCAGTATAGGATAATATGCATGATACTCAGATATGTGTTAAATCCAACAGTAATTTGGACTTTTCAAATGAGGTTAGAGTTCAAGGACTTTGAATTATTTTATCAGATACACACTAATAAATGTCACCTATAAAGAGACATAGACAGCTTTTATTATCAGTCATCTTTAGTGGGCATGGTCTGCTCACGTCCGATTTTGAATCTGTCAGTGCTGGTTCATGTACTGTAATGTTATAAAGTGAATGCATGAAGGTAAGACTCACTAGGACATTGCCTGCAATGATAATGTTTATAGAAGAAAAAAATTCATGTTTTTCTACATTTTTGGTCTTACTTTAATAGTAATATCCTCTCAGACTTTACTATAAAAAACTAATAATGTCTCCCTGTGAAGGGCAAGTAGTATTGGCATAGTATTTAAGGTTATGGAATTTGGAATCTGCTTGGGTTTTAATCCTTGGTCTGTTTTTCACTGTATTCTTTTTAAGTCTTCTCTGTAAAGCAGAAGTAATACCTACTTCATAAGTTTGGTTTGAGAATAACATGAGATAATGTTAGTAAACTTTGCGCATGCCCAGCACGTAGTAAGTGAGCTATTAGCTCTTTATCATTATTAAATTGTAGATTTTTTTCCTTAGCTTATATGATGACTTCAAGTTAACAGTGAGTAAAAAAATGAAAGAAATAGAATGATGGTTGACAGTTTTGAAAAGTCTAGAAAGATGAACCAGTGAATGAAGATTACTTCTTTTACCTCTTTGGCCCTGGTTTCTTAAATTTTTGTTTCACAAAAATCCTTTGCATCATTGTGTTTGCTAGAAAAACAACAACCACCACAATCTATATAACAAACAGTTTTGGACCCGGGATTATTATTCCTGGGCTTTTCCATTTCCATATTGACTAAGCTGGATCTCCAGTACCAGCCGGATGGACTGTGAGCCAGCTTGTTGCAGCCTGAACTGTACAGCTTTACCAGAAAAGAATTTGGACAGAGCACACTGATAAATTACAGACCCTTTTGGCTTTTTACCCTCCATTGTGCATCAGATTTACAATTGACTTGGGATTAGATTTGGGGAATCGAAAGGAGATAAACATATTTGAGAGGAAATAGGCATTATATTGTAGAGTATATTCAAAAGAGAAGATAAGAATCTTGTTAGATAGTGGAGAGACTTGCCTCGGAATCATTGAATACTGGAAGCTTTATGCACGAGAACAACCTTTAACAAATAGCAAATACCATCAGCAAGTAATCCAAAAGGCAATGGAATTGATGATGTAAAGATACCGGATCAGGTATACAGTACGTTGAAAAGGATTTAACAAGTATTTTTGGTGCCATTCAAGGGGAACCATGTTTTATTAATATCAGAAGGGGGAGGGCTGGAAAGTGGGTAAATATCCTACTCAGGGAACTGAAGACGTCGTTCTATAAAAGAACCTGGATGTGTGACTTAGTGTTACTGTGAGTATTGAGGACAGGCTGGGGCTAAGCCAGCTAGTTTTTATTTCTGGCATATGTATTGTCATTTCCACAACGTGTGCTTGGGGAATATTGGATAGCAATAACATTTTTCCTTATTTATAGTTATGAGAACATCAGAATGCCTGGCTACTTATGAATCAAATTTTCTAAAGTGAAAGGTCTTTTTATAAATAAATCACACAGTGGTCCCTAGGCTGTGACTTGTGTAGTAGATTTTTGCACATCATATTTTAATGCCTCAGTGGAATATACCTGACTTATTAGAAGGAAAAGAACAAATTCTAAAATATGCAAGTTTTGTTTTTCTATGTTTTGTTTTTTTTCTAGTTCCAGATATATTTCTATATGCTTACTTCATATTTTATAAATACTGTGCCTTGTGTGCTTTATTAAAAATGTAACTTTTTAACTTTTTCTTCCTCATTCTTTAATTTATTTCAGATCAATAAATGGACTAGGAAAATTTTTAGAAACACAAAGATCAAGGTACTTCTTAAAAAATCTATTACAGATATTAACAATAAGTAATTTTAGTTAATAATAAATATTAAGTGATTGATAAATATGTTTGATTCTGATGTAAGAAAAATATATGTGCTTAAAAAATAGGGCCCAGAAATGTTGTTTTGTTTGCATGTTCTTTATACATTAATTTGTCATATTTAATGTATTTGCTTCTTGTAAATAAGACTGCAGAGCCATGGTAACACTTGTGTCTGGGCTTTTGCTTAATGAAGAGGAAGGACTTTCAGCCATTTATGGAATTAGCTAGTTATAGAAATCTGAAAAAAGTATATTGTTAGGAATCTTATTTCAATTTGAGGTATCTAAATAGCTTTTTAATATTTTTAAAACCTTAATGTTTCATGGTTGCAAAAATAATCTGTCTTGTAAAAATACATGGAACCTTTAAGTTCCTGATACAGTCTTTCTTTTTTAATTTTCATTTCCTGTAGGTTCTTTTCTCTTTTCATTGTGTTTATACAGATGTACATTACCATATAAAATTGTTTGTTCCTAAAACATCTGTAAGATGGGTTTCTGTAGATTGGACCCTGTTTTTCCATTGAATGCTATCATGATTTCAGGAAATTTCTGCACGGGATATTTCTCTAAGTTTTCTTTTTTAGAAGAATGGTTCAGCAGCTGATAGACGCAGCAACATGCAGCTAGCAGCTCTGAGACTCATAGCTTGCAGTCCAGTGCCACTCGGTTTTTAATTCAGAGATTCTTTTCTTGAAAGTGCAGCAGAGGCCCTGGCCGGTTGGCTCAGTGGTAGAGCGTCGGCCTGGCGTGCAGAAGTCCCGGGTTCGATTCCCGGCCAGGGCACAGAGAAGAAGCGCCCATCTGCTTCTCTACTCCTCCCCCTCTCCTTCCTCTCTGTCTCTTTCTTCCCCTCCTGCAGCCAAAGGCTCCATTGGAGCAAAGATGGCCCGGGCGCTGGGGATGGCTCCTTGGCCTCTACCCCAGGCACTAGAGTGGCTCTGGTTGCGGCAGAGCGACGCCCCAGAGGGCAGAGCATCACCCCCTGGTGG
This sequence comes from Saccopteryx leptura, assembly GCF_036850995.1. Lineage (NCBI taxonomy): Eukaryota > Metazoa > Chordata > Mammalia > Chiroptera > Emballonuridae > Saccopteryx > Saccopteryx leptura. The sequence continues at coordinate 59,444,249 of NC_089504.1, read as the reverse complement.
GCAGAGCATCGCCCCCTGGTGGGCGTGCCGGGTGGATCCCGGTTGGGTGCATGCGGGAGTCTGTCTGACTGTCTCTCCCTGTTTCTAGCTTCAGAAAAATACAAAAAAAAAAAAAAAAGTGCAGTAGAGACCTTAGTTGAGAGGCTCATCTGCTATGGCAGGGATTAGAGCTGCTGACAGACTACTATAAGTCTTAGCAGTAACAGCAGCAGCTGCTTACATATATGTCAACAGCTGGGGAATTATTTTGGTATGCATTCTCAGGAGCCACTCATCTGCTGGCAGGGGTAGAAGAATGCCCTGAGTGTAATTTCTTTATAAGCATGTACCACATGTGCTCCCTGCATTTCAAATCGCAGTGTAGAAACTCTCTGATATACTACCTTATACCATGAGCCATTCTTCAGTATCTGTCTTCTATTCCTATTGCATTTTACCATTTCCTTTCTCCTTAATTTTTCTCATCTTTGTAAAATGACAGATAACCATATAATGCTTACATAAGATTTTTTTTCCCAAGTGATAGGAGGGATGATAGACAGACTCCTCATGTGCCCAGACTGGGATCCACCTGGCAACCCCTGTCTGGGGCCGATGCTCTGCCTATCTGGGGCCATGCTTGCAACCGAGCTATTTTTAGCATCTGAGATGTGGGCTCCACAGAGCCATCCTCAGCACCTGGGGCCAATGCACTCGAACCAATCAAGCCATGGCTGTAGGAGGAGGAGAGAGAGAGTGAGGGAGAGAGAGAAGGGGGGGTGGAGAAGCAGATGATTATTTCTCCTGTGTGCCCTAACCAGGAATCTAACCCAGGACGTCCACAGGCTGGGCTAATGCTATACCACTGAGCGAACTGTCCAGGACCTTAAATAAGTTTTAAATATCATATCAATAAAGAGCTGTGGCTCTGCTGTAATGGCATTTATTTTGTTCATATTTACAAACATCTTAAATCAGTATTTTAAAGGTTCATGGATTTATGTTGCTTAATTTTCCTTTTTGTTGGTTTTTCTTAAGGATCTTCATGTCCTGCATAAAGGTTTCATCTTAAATAGTTTATTATGTATGATTTTGATATTTATATGGCATTTCTTTTTAATTAAGTGAAAGGCAGGGAAACAGAGACAGACTCCTCCTGCATGTGCCCTGACTGTGATCCACCCTGCAATCCCCCTATCAGTGATACTCTGTGCATCTGGGGCTACTGCTCTGTTGCTGGGAAACCAAGCTATTTTAGTGCCTGAGATGAAGCCATGGAGCCATCCTTAGCACTTGGGGCCAACTTGCTCAAACCACTTGAGCCATGGCTATGGGAGGAAAAGAGAGAGAGAAGGGGGAGGGGAGGAGAAGCAGATGGATGCCTATCTGCTTCTCCTGTGTGCCCTGACTGGGAATTGAAATCAAGACATCCACATGCCGGGCCAATGCTCTACCACACCACTGAGCCAACCAGTCAGAACTATATGACATTTCTAACATTTGTTCTATTACATTATAGAACAGCAAATGTGCAGTGATTAAATTTTGTTACTTCAAATGGGTGAATGAACTAGTGAATAAAATCTCTTTTCTTCTGTTTTTTCAGTGTCTGGCGTTTGCCAGTACATCTAAGAATTGTGAGACTTTCTGAAATAGTACTTCTTGTGTTGAGGATTGATGTTGGATTAGGATTCTTTTCAGTGAAGATCAGAACTCTATGTAGAATTCTTACTATTAGGACATGAATCTTTTATTAAATACTTTCTAAAATAATTTGAGGCATAGCAACATAAACTTCCCAGTTTAGAAACTAGAGATTTGGTTTTAACATAGTATTAGTTGAAATTACTCTGGTGGAGGTTTTGTTATAGTGTGTGAGTGTATTTTCTTTAAATCCCTTAAGCATCCTATGGTTGACAAATTCTGACAGTAGTTAAACTGACAATAGTAAAGCTACTATAAACATGTGCAAGGAAGGCTTACCTTGAATGAATTTAAGTTAAGGAATAAGAATGGTGTGTAGCATTGTTTTATTGGTAAGACTTAGGTTGAGGCAAGTGGAAATTCTAATGGACCACATAGACTTCAGAAGGAGGAGGGGAAGATTAGGAGTGGCATTCTTTGTCAAAATTTTTTTTAAATCTTAGAGATAGGAGTGGAATGAACAGAGGAAAACCAAACTCAATTTGTTAATAATAAGTTAATCTATTCAACAAACTATTGAGCATTCTGCTAGTCGCTAGGCATTTTGTGGCATATTAAAGATTTAAGCAGAGGGTAGGGCAAAAACATTGCCCTGAAGGGATCAGTTATTTGAGGGAGACAGAAGCAAACAAGCAAAAACCAATATATCAAATATTATTAATGTAACAGGAATATTAAACACACAGGGTCCTAAAAGAACAGGAAGATAGAGGAACAATTACTCAACCCTTCTTGATGAAGAGTTATAAAATTTCAACTGTTAAAGTAATCATTGACCTGAGTCTTGTAGAATGAATAGGAGTTTTCCAGATGGATAAAGCAATGGCTTTCTAGGCCTAAGGAAGAATTTATAGTGCAGGGACCTGTGAATATTTAGCATAGCTAGAACATATGTTGCAGAGAGAAAAAGGGATATGACTGAAGAGATGGAGAACTTACCACAAAGGGTCTTGAATGCCATGATACATAGTTTGGATTTTCTCCTGTGGGCAGCAAGGAGTTAGTGAAAGATTTTAAAAGTAGTATGACTTTTGGGGAATGGATTGAATATGGTGCAGATCTTCCAAGTTAGGAAATAAAGAAAGGAGGAGCAATTTTTGGATCGGGTGGTGTTAGCAGTGGGTTTAGTACAGACGATTAGTTCAGTTTTGTAGACATTTGAGTTGCTACTGGGGAAAACATTTGGAAATTTAATTCTAGAGTTCAGGACTTAGCTATTGGATGGTATTGACAATTCATAGATCTAAAATTGGCTCCTGGCCCTGTTTGTGAGACTCACTAAACTTTGGAAAGATGACTATAGAGAAGTAGCTCCTGACCTCCCTTTTCCAACTTGGACAGCCAGAGCCCTCTTTCTTGTCATTTTCCTGTCTCTGGTCTTAAGCCATTTAAATCACTCTTACAGGTGTCCCCAAACTACGGCCCGTGGGCCGCATGTGGGCCCCCTGAGGCCATTTATCCGGCCCCCGCCACACTTCTGGAAGGGGCATCTCTTTCATTGGTGGTCAATGAGAGGAGCACTGTATGTGGTGGCCCTCCAACGGTCTGAGGAACAGTGAACTGGCCCCCTGTGTAAAAAGTTTGGGGACCCCTGCAAGTTAGACATTGGGGAAATTGAAAGCTCTTCATTGATTAGCTAGCTATTCATGACATAGGAAAAAGACGAGCTTAGAAAGTTCTTTATTTCCCCCTTTATTTTTGCTTTATTCTCTCATTTAGTTTTCACATGATGGTAATACTCTTTATTTCTATAGTATATTAGTGTCTTGAAAAATGTCTGATGTTTTTATCTTTAAAGGAGGAAGTTAAATACATTTGATGCCTTGGAAGTTAGCTTTCTAGTGAGTGGAAGAATTTATTTTTCATGGCAATAATAGATTTGAAGAAAGTCCGTGGTAACTTTCATCTGGAAGCTTAGATTTTTTCCTCTTTTACTCTCCTTTGAGAATCTGGTCCGAATACAGTGAGAGACTTTCATATTTTATTATTCTCTATGGAATTTAACTTGTACAGACCAATTGTTGATCCTGTTTGTTTTGAAAATATTAAAAGAATCTGCGTATAATGCAGGATTATTTCTAAATCTATGACATGTATTCTCAAGGGCACTGTCACAATGAAACTAGTTAATTTAGAAACGTGTTTCAAAACTGACTTTTGGTATTCACACAGTTGGCCTAAACTTTGATATTTGCACAATTGACATGTGTAAACTTTCTTAAACTGTAAGCTGTTTCCTAAGGTAAAGATAATAAACTTGGAGGAAAACTTCATTCATTTGGCACCTGTAAATATAATTATTTCCTAATTGTAATAGTGAAAAAGGAAGTATGCTTAATGATAAGGCTTTGTTCTCTTATGTAAATTGATACTCAAAAATTTCTTCATGGAGCATTTACTTCTTTGCTTAATCATTTTCCTAATTATCATCTAGAATGTCCAGAACTTGAAATACTGTTACAGTCTAGTAACATAGAACTTTGGAGTAATCTTCTTTTAATAAGATGCAAATTTGCCTGCCTTATGCCAGGATAAGCATTCATAATCTAACAGAGTACTGTTGGCACGTGTATGAGTATATGGCAGACTGTTGAGAATGAGCAAAGCAGACGCAGCTGGTCAGTCAGTCCTAAGTTAAAGGAGACAGTTTAGCTTACACGGTTACACATTTTTAAAAATCTTGAATTTGACAAAGTTTTGTTTTCCTTGTGAGAAAATTTAATAAATGATTGGCAAGTTTCTGGAATCTAATTTTGAAATTTAATTAACTGTCATTTTCTTTAAATACTCCTTCATTGTTGCTTTGCTTATAGAGAAATCACGGTCCTTGTATAAAAATTGGAACTCAATCACTAATCTTTATAAATGTATGTATCTAAACCAAACCTAATGTTAATTTTGATATGATATCCTTTTCTGACTCGAACCCTTGCTTTTCTAATAATTTGTTACTACAAATAATTCTAAAAGAAATAATGTTTATTCAGGTAGAGCACTAACTGGGAGGTTTCAGTCTTTATGCAACACCGTTCTGAAGGGGATGAAATCAAGCCACATCCTTTGGATATAGATATGGGTTCTAGAGTGAATATTTCTAATACAGTGGCTGTTGGACTCCTCACATTCTTCCACTATTACCTGTTGTATCCTGGAAGGAGGGAGAAATACAACAATTCCAAAGGTAGTGCACCTGTGCTGCTATGTTGCTGTCATTTGCTCCACGTCATTCTGTATTTTGAGTAATAAACTGCTACTTTGAAAAGTTTCAGTTCTTTAACTGATTTTTTTTTTCTGCTATAAAAATGTATTTGAAAAGCTCATAAATTTTCAGGATGAAAAGACAACTGAAAGTGAAAAACAGCAAGCTAAAAAAACTATAGATTACTGAAGAAATAACCAAGTAGCCTTGAATTTCACTGTTACACTGATTTTCTTTCAGAGTTGATCTCACTAAGGTGTTAGATCTTCATGCCTTTGACAGTCTCTCTGGAATAAGGTATGTTTCCCATATTTTGGTAAATTTGTTTTATAATGTACCTATTATTCCAAAGTTATAGGAGTTATAGGAATGATTTACAAAGTTGCACACTTGATTTAAGCTTCCTGTTATTCCTTTGACATAAAAAACCATCCTAATGATTATGCTCTTGAAAGTTTTGTTAATTGAATGGTGATCACAGTAGATTTTCCTGTAGAAATTATAGTGTAAATGGTAGTTAACTTTAGAGACTAATTTTAATATTTCTACACCAAATATATATAATAGTTTCTATGATGAAATACATAGAAAATTTTAGCTTGAGGTGTTACTACAGATACTTCCTTACCCCTTAGTGGTGGATTAGTTTCCTGCCTCTTTCCCAAAGGGAATCTTTTTTGATAAAGAAGAGAAGAATGTAAATTTCTTCCCTGGACATTAGTATCTTTTTTTTTCTAGTTATCTTAACCATTTGAAGTGTACAGTTCGGTAAATATATTCATATTATTATGGAATAGATATACAGAACTTTTTATCTTGCAAAACTAGAACTTGACACTTACTAAATGCTAGTTCTCCATTTCCCCTCCCCACTGCCCCTGGCAACCATCATTCTATTATCTGTTTCTATGACTTCGACTACTTTGATATTCATAAGTAAAATCAAATGGTATTTGTCTTATTGGAACTGGCTTATTTCACTTACTCCTTAAGATTCACCCATGTTTTAGCAATGACAGCATTTCCTTCCTTTTAAAGCCTAAATAATATTCTCCTATATGTGTAGAATGTTGCTATGAACATGGGTGTGTTAATATCTCTTCAAGATCTTGCTTTCTTTCTTTCTTTTTTTTTTTTTTTTTTGTATTTTTCTGAAGCTGGAAACGGGGAGAGACAGACAGACTCCCGCATGCGCCCGACCGGGATCCACTCGGCACGCCCACCAGGGGCGATGCTCTGCCCCTCCAGGGTGTCACTCTGCCGAGACCAGAGCCACTCTAGCGCCTGGGGCAGAGGCCAAGGAGCCATCCCCAGCGCCCGGGCCATCTTTGCTCCAATGGAGCCTTGGCTTCGGGAGGGGAAGAGAGAGACAGAGAGGAAGGGGGGGGGTGGAGAAGCAAATGGGCGCTTCTCCTATATGCCCTGGCCGGGAATCGAACCCGGGTCCCCCACACGCCAGGCCGACGCTCTACCGCTGAGCCAACCGGCCAGGGCCAAGATCCTGCTTTCAGTTCTTTTGGATATGTACTCAAAAATGAGGTTGTTGTATCCTGTGGTATTTCTATTTTTAAGTTTTTGAGGAACCACTATACTGTTCTCCATAGCAGCTGCACCATTTTACATTCCCACCAATAGGGCACAAAGGTTTTAATTTCTCTACATTGCTGCAATCTTTTTTGGAAGTAGCTATCCTAATGGGTGTGAGGTGGTAGCTCATTGTGGTTTTGACTTGCATTTTTTTATTATTAGAGATATTGAGAACTTTTTATGTATATCATATTTATGTTTAAGTACTTTGCCCATTTTTCATTCAGTTTATTTGATTTTGTTGTGGCTGAGTTATGGGAGTTTTTTGTATATTCTATGTATTAATCACTTATCAGACATATTATCTGCAAATGTTTTATTCCTTTTGCTTTGAAGTAGATGAGTCAATAAAACCTGCATATGACAGATTTCCTCTCTATACTGGAGGCAAGGAGCATCCTTATCTCTGAGACACATGGGCACCCAGAGGAATCTGATGGAGTAGGCCTTACTGAGTTTCTCCCAGTTTACTACACTGGCTCATCCTCCCCTGTCATTTTTTTTTTTTTTTTTTGTGACGGAGACAGAGAGGGACAGGGAGAGGGACAGATAGGAACAGACAGACAGGAAGGGAGAGAGATGAGAAGCATTGATTTTTTGTTGTGGCACCTTAGTTGTTCATTGATTGCTTTCTCATATGTGCCTTGACCGGGGGGCTACAGCACCTGAGTGACCCCTTGCTCAAGCCAGCAACCTTGGGTCTAAGCTGATGAGCTTTGCTCAAACCAGATGAGCCTGCGCTCAAACTGGCGACCTCAGGGTCTAAAACCTGGGTCCTCCGCGTCCCAGTCCAATGCTCTATCCACTGCACCACCACCTGGTCAGGCGTCCCCTGTCATATCTTTCTATGAGTTTCCACTCTTCATCAAACCCAGCATAAAACCACTCAGGCTTAACTATTTATTTGTATCTTCATTTCCTTATGAAGGCTCCTGTGTCATGTAAAATTTAAGTAATTGTATGCTTTCCTCCTGTTACACTTTTTTTTTCCAGTCTAATTTTCAGACCCAACCAGGGACCTGATGAGGGTATAAGAAAGCTTTTCCTCCTCTGTGTATGTTTTAGGTAGTCATCGGCTAGCAACGTTCAATATTGAATGTAGGGAAAGAGCATATGATTTGCTTAGGAACAGTTACAAAGCATTAGTGACATTTAAAGAGGTAGCTGTTTAATGTGATGCTCTGGTTAGAGCCTTTGCATAACTCTTCATTGTGCTTAGTTGAACAGAAGAAGCCATTCCTGAGCAACCAGCTGGGAAGGTTTAATCTGACATTTTTCTACTAAAATGCCCTCTCCCCAGAGTGAGAGTCATTTTCTCTAGCAGTTCCTACAAGCCTTTTCTCTTTCCTAAACTTGTTGTTACTAATTTACCTCCAGTGTTCTTCAAGGCAAAAACATCTGCAAGGTTTTAAGTTCTTCCCTCCTCCCAGCCTAACTCCATCAGTGTCTAAATGTGTGCTACAGTTGTTATGGTTATAATTTGTTATGCCATATTGATCTTCTCACTCTTTTCATATCAGAACAATGCATTTTTAAGATTCTGGCTTTTTGTCCTTCTCAAAGAACAAAACTGCCTATAGAGAAGACTTAAATTTATAAATACTGTTTATTTTTTATTAAGTAGTCATGTTCAAGGGAAAACATTTATAAAGGAAAATCTATTCTTCTAACTTTTTTTTAAGTGCCAGAATTTTCATATTAGGAAGCATGGGGAGAGATGAAATTTTGAGCAATAATAAAAATGCTTATGTATATTTTTCTAGGCCTGTATTATATCTGTTGACATGAAGAAGATCTACTGACTTAGTTAACCACACAAAATAGTGTTGCTAAAGATTAGTTTTTCTTTATATTGTGTTTGTGCATATGAATATATGTATATTTTTAAGAAAATGTCTTAAAACAATCTGCCAAGCTTTTCACTGTTAGAATATGTGAGCAACATGTGAACTATAGATTCAAGTATGGATTTTCTCTTCCTTATGTAGCTTTGTATTTCTAAGAAATGTATAAGATTAAATAAAAAGTGTATTAATCAGTCGTTTTCTCAGTTTGCAGAAAAAACTTCAGCATTTGCCAACAATACAACCTCACCTTGATCGGGTAAAAAAAATCTTAAAAACATTTTTAAAGAATCTGTTGAACTAAATTTGTTCTGTTTATGACTATTTTATTAGAACTCTTTCTAAAAATGTATTTTGGACTGTGTGGATGATTTTCATATTTGAATGCTTCTTAAAACAATAGGAACTCATTCATCTGGAGTTAAATTATTAGTTTAGAAAGTCATGCTTTCTAACTTCTCCGTTCTGTCGGTCACTCAGCATATTTGATCGGTTCTTCTGAAGGGAATCCTGCTAAAAACCAGCATGGGGTTCTACATGTAACCTATATTTAATTATGTTGAATTGACTAAGGAAAAGTTTTATGTAAGCATTCGTGGCTTTCTTAAATAAAAAATAAGGTTAATATAGCACTGTAAATTTAAACTTCTTAAGGTGTTTTTCATGCTCTAAAAGTCCTGAGATAAATATTCAAGAAGCTAGGAAAATTTTCACTGTACCCATTTTCTTTTAAGCACGTTGTAGATAGTAGAGCTTTAGGGTAACTTCTTTGTTCCATTTAAACACAGTGAAAGGGCCTGACCAGGCAGTGGCGCAGTGGATAGAGCATCGGACTGGGATGCGGAGGACCCAGGTTCGAGACCGTGAGGTCACCAGCTTGAGCACGGGCTCATCTGGTTTGAGCAAAGCTCACCAGCTTGGACCCAAGGTCACTGGCTCGAGCAAGGGGTTACTTGGTCTGCTGAAGGCCCGCGGTCAAGGCACATATGAGAAAGCAATCGATGAACAACTAAGGTGTCACAACGAAAAACTAATGATTGATGCTTCTAATCTCTTTCTGTTCCTGTCTGTCTGTCCCTATCTATCCCTCTCTCTGACTCTCTTTCTGTCTATGTAAAATAAATAAATAAATAAACACAGTGAAAGGAAAGGGACATGTGGGTGAACATTGTACCTAGTCTTCCCTCTTCTGTCTTGAAGCTGTTGCTCATTTTTTGAGTCCTTATTAATTGTAACAGCACCAAAGTAACAGCTGCCATTTGTTCATTTGTCTTTGTTTTGGCTCATATTTATACCACATTTATGGTACTTTTCTCTGAGAAACTTAATAGAATATTATCTTTACTTATCTTTAAAATGAATGAATGAGAGAAATTTAAGTTCCTAGTGGTAGAATTTTTGGGAAAACCACTGTTTACAATCTCAATATTAGTTATAAAGTGAACTTGGATTACATTCTTTTTTTTTTTTTAGTGAGAGACAGAGAGATAGAGAGAAGGAGAGATAAACAGGAAGAGAGAGAGATGAAAAGCATCAATTCTTCGTTGCGCCACCTTAGTTGTTCATTGATTGCTTTCTCATATGTGCTTTGACTGTGGGGCTACAGCAGAGCGAGTGACCCCTTGCTCAAGCCAGTTACCTTGGACTCAAGCCAGTGACCTTTGGGTTCAAGCCAGCAATCATGGGGTCATCTCTATAACCTCATGCTCAAGCCAGTGACCCTGTGCTCAAACTGGTGAGCCCTCACTCAAGCCGGATGACCCCATGCTCAAGCCGGATGAGCCCGTGTTCAAGCTGGCAACCTCAGGGTTTCGAATCTGGGTCCTCTGCATCCCAGTCCAATGCTCTATCTACAGTGCCACTGCCTGGTCAGGCTTGAATTACATTCTTAGTGACTTTCTGGGTGAAGGACATCATAGTAGAAATCATAAGGATTAAAAGATGAAGAATGTGTAGTAGTCACTTTCAAGAACTGTGATAATTGCCAGTATCTGCACCCACAGTGTCTTGAATATACCCTTATCATAGCATTTATCATGCCTTGTAGTTTGGTTGAAATGTTTTTTCCCTGGCAGAAGTCTCTAAATTCCTTAAATATAAATTCCCCATTGATAGGTATATGATGAATGCTTAGTGAATATTTGTTAAGAGAATGCAAAGCTGTGATGGGGGTAGACATCAGAATCAATTGTAGAGCTTTTAAAAATAACTTGGATACTCAGTATTGCCACACCTCATATCTCCAGGAATGGTCCTTGAGTATGTATATATTAATGTTAATGTACATTTTTAACATTTTATCTTGGAAATTTTCAAAGATACGCAAAAGTATTAAGAGTAGTACAGTGAACCCTTTGTATGCATGACCCAGTTGCAATGACCATCAACATTTTGCTGATTTTATTTAACCTGCCTTCCCAACATTTCTTTTGCTGCAGTATTACTTAAACTTTTTCCTTTAAATAGGAAGTTTCAAGCATACATTAAACTAGTATAATGAGCCTGCACATACCCATCATCATTGCTGGAATGTATTAGATCAAATCCCAGACATTGTGTCATTTCATCAGTATCTAGGGCATGTCTATTTTTTTTAAAGCTCTCCAGGAGATTCTGATACACTTTCCTGCTTTAAGATTTACAAACATAGACAGACTCTAATATTATTGTAGACAAGGGGCTATGGAATTGAGAAGCTTGAATATTTTCATTTGGTTTAGTAGATAGATCATAAAAGACTATTTTTTATATATAAAGCATACACGTTTTTAGTATACAAATATCTTCACATACATTTGCACCTGTGTAACCATCTCTACATGTACATGAACACATATCCCTAAAATTCCCACTTAGATGAAGCTATAGAAGATTTCCAAAACTGTTATGAGAATTCCTTGTGCCTCTTCCCAGGCAGCAAGCCTCCTTTGTCAGAACTAACTGACTTTATACCAAAAGTAACCTCAAAGTGGTAGATTTGTTTTTGACTGGAAGAGTAAGGGAAAGAGCAATCCAGATGTTTAAAATTGGGAATGTGAGCATACTCAAGAAGAGCAGAACTCCAGCACAGAAGTCTTAGTGAATGCTTGGTATTGAGATCCTGGTGCTGGCTTTGGTTCGCTAGGCAGAGCGGACTCGCACTGTGTGTCAGACAGTGTCAGGTAAGCTGGATCCGGGTATGGATTCGGGAGACCAAGCAGGAAGACATTGCAGAAGTTCACACACCCTGTGGTGAGTGCCTGGACCATGCTGGTTACCGTGAGAATGGAAATGGGATAAATTGAGCACTGTTTCATAGGTAGACTTGTCTGAGTAACCTTACTAAGTGGTGATGGAGCAGTAAGATGAGAGAAGTAATGGGAAACAAACCTAGAAGAACCTAGAAATGGAGAAACCTGGAAGGCAGACATTCGAGTGAAAACAACATATATTCAGCTTTGTACCTGGTGGCTGATGTCACAGTTAGAGGTTACACATGTAAAGAGGAGCAGAGGACTGGACTGCGGGGGTGCAGAGTTTGGGTTTAGCGTTTTAGTAGGCTTAGTTTTCTTGATAAAGAAAACATAGAAGTTATTGCATATTAGGTATGTTTGCAAAGAGTGGATAGCTGAGAAAAATAACCTGGTAGGTTAAAGAAAAACAAATTGAACAAACTCCTAAAATTTAGGAGTTATTCATAAATTTTATTTTAAGAACAGTATCTTATTTTGCTTTAGTTTTCTGATTTTTTCTGAGTTTGGAAAAGAAGAGTTATTTTTAGATTCAAAACAATAAAAAGGGGGGAAGCATCTGAAATGGGTAATACCTAGGACATTGTGTGTTTAATATATTAAAGTTTTATCTCTGAATGATGTTTAATGGAGTTCTGTATATTTCATGGGTTTCTTGTTTACTCCCTTAGAAGGAGGACCTGGGGTTGTGGTGTAGGAAGGTCAGTGAGAAAACCCAAGTGTCAAGCTAGGTGTAACTAATCAGTAGAGCCAGTTGTGGATTGTGAATTGACCCTCATCTTTGCCCTGGGAATTTATGGATTTCATCTTCTTTAGGGTTTGTCTGATGTGAATAGAGTTTATAGATACAGAAAATCATCTCATTTTAAAATGTTTGCCTCTTTGAGCTTCATGATGCATTGTCTTATTTTTTAAAACTTTTTCATCTCATGCTAAAGTTAATTGAACCCCTTAGAAATATTGTTATATCTCTAACCTGCAAAAAGCAATAATTATTCCCTTATATAAAATTTGTTAAGCTAAGAATAAAGCAATATTGAGTACTATATTAAAAGCCAAGTTATCCAACTTAAATAAAGTGCATTTTGAAAATTAAATTACTACTGTCATTTAAAACTGACAAATTATATTTCACTTGGTCCCCTTTTGCTGTGTATTTTAATATGATTTTCTATACATTTTGATATAGTTTGTTAGGCATTATTTATAGTGATTACTTTGAGGGGGAAAGAAGACTGTTGTTTTGTCTAAATGCATAGTATTATTCCCATAAACTTATAAAAACAAATAGTTTAAAAGCAGTGTTTAAGATTTAAATAAACACTTTTTAAAAATTGTATAAAAACACGTAACATGAGCTCTGCCCTCTTAAGAAACGTTTGTGTAATTCACTGTTCATCAGCTACATGCACAGTGTTAAAAAGCAGATTTCTAGAACATTTTCCTCTTGCATAACTGAACCTCCATACTCACTGAGGAGCAACTCTCCATTTCCCCTCTCCCCAGCCCCTGGCAACCACTGTCTACTTTCTGCTTCTATAAGTTTGACTATGTAGGTACCTCATATCAGTGGAATCATGTAGTACATGTCCTTCTGTGACTGGCTTATTTCACTTAGCATAATATCTTCAAGATTCATCCCTGCTGCAGCATGCATCAGAATTTCCTTTCTTTTAAAGGATGAAAATATTCTATTATTGCACACTGTTATAATACATTATTGTACCACATTTTCATTTATGCATTAATTTTACATTGTTTCTACCACTTGGCTATTGCACAAAATAAGTACTTGTAAAAATCTGGCACTTTAAAGTTCAATTTGAGTTGGCTTTCAGGACTCACATCTGAGCAAGAAAGTGCCTTCCTTTTTTCTTATTACTAGCAACAGTATAGACTAAATGCCCATATGTTTTGTGCTTATGATGGTCTTTAATATTTACCTAAAAAAATTTTGGTCTTTTGTATTTTCTACTTTAAGTCTGTGTGATTTTCTACTGGGGAGTAAAATTGCTGTTAAGGGTTTCAGTTCTAGGAAATGAAAAGCAGTGCTGTAGTATGTTTTTCCTGCCTGTTTTAAAGTTTGGCTTGAGCATCTTATTCTCATTATCCAAGATGGAATTTATCCTTTTTTCAGATTATGTTTTTAGCCTTTGTGAATTTTCATCATCAAGTTTGGAATTATGGATTACAGTAGAAAATGAAGGTTTGGATTTTAATTATGTGATTAGCTAGAGGAAATCTTAAGCTTCTAGTTCCTTAGCGTAGACAGTGAGAGATTTATTAAAGTCAGGAGGAAAAATAAATCTCAAAGCTAACATGCTATAAATAATGATGTCATCTTTGCCCTGGCCGGTTTGCTCAGTGGTAGAGCATCGGCCTGGCGTGCAGAAGTCCCGGGTTCGATTCCTGGCCAGGGCACAGAGGAGAAGCGTCCATCTGCTTCTCCACCCCTCCCCCTCTCCTTCCTCTCTGTCTCTCTCTTCCTCTCCTGCAGCGAGGCTCCATTGGAGCAAAGATGGCCTGGGCGCTGGGGATGGCTCCTTGGCCTCTGCCCCAGGCGCTGGAGTGGCTCTGGTCGCAACAGAGCGACGCCCCGGAGGGGCAGAGCATCGCCCCCTGGTGGGCAGAGCATCGCCCCCTGGTGGGCATGCCGGGTGGATCCCGGTCGGGCGCCTGCGGGAGTCTGTCTGACTGTCTCTCCCCGTTTCCAGCTTCAGAAAAATACAAAAAATAAAAATAAAAATAATGATGTCATCTTTAAAACCAAGGATGACACAGTATTTATTCTCAGCTTTAGGAATTATTCTCCCCTGGACATATGGTCAGAAATAAGCCAAATTATATTTATTTTTTCCAAAGAACAAAATTAAACTTTTGCATTTGAGTTTTACTCCTGGCTCTGGGTAGTTTGTTCTTCCTGAGCCTCATTTCTCCTAATTTATAAAATGGAAACAATTTTTTTATTAAACAAGATTGTTTTTAAAAGTCAATGAAAGATAAAATGAAGTGACCCAGGCAGAAGTGCCTGGCTCAGCACTTAGAGCTAATCAACTGTCTCTGTATACATAGTACTCTCCTTCTTAGCACCAGGAGGCACTGCAAAGAGTGAGTGAGTTTCTCTTTGTAATGCTAAATCCTTGACCAACCGTTCAGGATACAGAAATGGAGTTGCTGATAACAAAACTCAGCAAATACTAATGAAAAAATTACATGTAATATGTATTGTTAGGCAACATACATTTTTATGAATGTCTTCCATTTCATCTTAAAACTTGGGATTTAAAAAACATTTTTTACTATAAAAAATAATTAATTCGAAACCCTGGGCTTGCCTGGCAAGGCACATGTGAGAGTTGATGCTTCCTGCTCCTACCCCCAGCCTCTCTCTCTCTCTCTCTCTCTCTCTCTCTCTCTTCACTTCACTTCTCTAAAAAATGAATAAATAAAATAAAATAAATGTATAAAAATCATTAATTCTCTCTCTTGACTTACAGAGTATTATTACAGTCACATTTGAAGTACCAGGAAATATAAAAGAAGAAAGTCTAAATGTATTCATTCAGGTGAATGCCATATTTAACTAAGTAATGAGTTATCAACTGTATTGTTATATAGTGGTTGCTATTAGCAATGGTTAGTCTTATTCAAATATCATTTGATACAGAATCTTCTGTGGGAAAAGAATGTGAGGAACAAGGAAGATGGCTGCATGGAGGTCATACGACTAAAGGTGCTGTATACAGTTTATAGTTTTATACTTTCTGACAGAGCTCCTTTCTTGGCTGTTATATATAAAACCATATTTGGTTTTAAACAGAAGCACTGGTTTTAGTACTGATACCTTTATCTCTTTTCTTATTCCCATTGCTGGAAAGAATGTTTGGAAATCACTACATAAAGCATTATTTATTTGCACAGCTTTATTTAGTGTTGCAGCCTAAACACCCCGTGTGCTTTGAAATGTTATACTGTGCTGTCTACTCCCAGGGGTTCTGAGCAGTTACCCAGCTCATGAGCTTGACCTGTTGAAACCTCCCCTTGGCACATAGTTGAGTTAGTTAGAGAGAACTGAACGTTTTCCTGTGTTAACTTTTTCCAAGAGAGCTTCATTAACAGAGAAATAGTATTAGAAATCTTGCTGCAGCTGAACGTCATGCTTCTTGATGCTTCTGGCAGACACTAAACATTTACCACACAATAAACAGAATTATAAAAGGCTACAAGAATTCTTGCTTTGTGCTTGGAAACCCATTTTTATTACTTGACATTTGAGTATTTATGTCACAAAAGGTGTTTTTCCAGGAGGCAGTGGTTCTAGATTGCTTAACTCATCAGCAGTTATTTGAGTGTCTGTTCTTGTCTTTCCAGAAGTGCATAAACTTTTTATTATTACTGTTAGTAATTAGATTCTCCAGTTAGGGACTGGCTTGCTGGGGTCACTAGAATTACAAAGGGTGAGACCATGGAGAAACTATTTAGTTTGAGATTTCTTCAGTTCCTGTGATGGCCTTACCTGGAATTGGAGCTACAGAACAACGCAGGTGAACCTGTGTTGGGTTAAGCACAGCATAACCTTCCCTCCTGACCCTGCTGCTGCTTTATGATTGTAGCACCTGTCTATGCCATGATCCCAACTGGCCGATCTTACTTCATTCTGTAACTGGCTTTTGTTCCCTACTACTGAACAGGGGGTGGTACCTACAAAAGCAGCCATTTTGGCATTATACTAATACTGCCACCAAGACCTCTACTCAGAGTTCAGAGGCTCATTCTGTACCATCCCATTTTGGAATTTGTCCTTACATATGTGACAGCTTTTCTGCAGTTGTCCTCTTGGTTCTTCCTTTCATCTTCCTCTCATCATAACAGAGCCTGGAGCAACACAGTTTTTATCTTCACAGACTTCCTTCTCTTTCCTGTTATAAATAGCAGTCCAGTATAATCAACATATACACTGTGTCCGTAAAGTCATGGTGCACTTTTGACCGGTCACAGGAAAGCAACAAAAGATGATAGAAATGTGAAATCTGCACCAAATGAAAGGAAAACTCTCCCAGTTTCAAACATACTCAGTGCAGTTCGATGTGGGCTCACGCACAGGTTTTTTTAGGGCTCCTTAGGTAGCTATCCCGTATAGCCTCTACAGACTCGTCACTGACTGATGGCCTACCAGAACGGGGTTTCTCCACCAAACTGCTGGTTTCCTTCAACTGCTTATCCCACCGAGTAATGTTATTTCTATGTGGTAGCACTTCATTATAAATGTGCCGATATTCACATTGCACTTTGGTCATGGATTCAAATTTAGTGAGCCATAGAACACACTGAACTTTCCTCTGTACCGTCCACATCTTGACTGGCATGGCTGTGGGCTGCTTCGCTGTATACACGGTGTTATGTCATCATCTGTGCATGCACACATGCTGCCACATCATCCTACAGAAAATGGGAGGGTTTTCCTTTTATTTGGTGCAGATTTCACATTTCTATCGTCTTTTGTTGCTTTCCTGTGACTGGTCAAAAGTGCACCAGGACTTTACGGACACACTGTATAATCAACACTAGTAACAGCTAATATTTCCAAGTCTTGATACAAAACTGATGCTTAGGTAATTCTTTCGAAGGAGTTTCAAATTCAAAAAGCAGAAAACAAGTCATTATATATTGTACACCGTAAATTATAATAATATTGTTCTTTTTTTTTTACAGGGACAGAAAGAGAGTCAGTGAGAGGGGGATAGATAGGGACAGACAGGAACGGAGAGAGAGATGAGAAGCATCAATCATCAGTTTTTTGTTGTGACACCTTAGTTGCTCATTGATTGCTTTCTCATATGTGCCTTGACTGTGGGCTACAGCAGACTGAGTAACCCCTTGCTCAAGCTAGAGACCTTGGGTCCAAGCTGGTGAGCCCTTTTGCTCAAGCCAGATGAGCCCGCGCTCAAGCTGGCGACCTCAGGGTCTCAGACCTGGGTCCTCTGCATCCCAGTCCGACACTCTATCCACTGTGCCACCGCCTGATCAGGCAAATTATAACAATATTATATGTAAGTTATATCTCAGTAAAAATGGAGAAAAGAACCAGAAAACAACTGGGTATAGGCAGAGAAAAACTAGAAGAACATACACCCAAAATAAATAAATACACCAAAAGGCCACAAAAATTGTGTGGTGGTGACTATTAGTGATTTGTCTTTTACTATTTCTCAATCTATATTAATTTTATAATAAATATGTGTAACAAACATTTCAGAGAAATGATTTAATTTCTGTAGGAGTCAGTTTCTTAGATAATTTATTTCTCATTTCTGCAAAACAATATAAAATGATCTTTTAGCAGGTAAATATAAGATTTTCTGTATTTCATTATAATCTACTCCATTTGTTGCAACTCATTCAAAACAAATTGTCACCAAAATCTTTTAACTTGTAAAATTTTCCCACTAAAATTGTGAAACGTATAAAATTCTTAAAAGTAGCATAATCAGTAGAATCTGATATATGATGTTTTATTATCTTGTTTCAGTTTTTTGTTGTGATAACACTGAAGGAACATCCTAATATATATATTAATTTTGTCAGAAAAAAGTTAATGAGCAAAATTTTTTAAAAGTTGGAGGTTTTAAGAAACGATTTCTTTAATGCACAAATAACTGGAAATAAGAAATGTTAACAGCATCTTTTTATGAGTTTGTATTTTGAAAAGGAATAGGAAAAATGAATCCATTGACATCAGTGCTTGATTTCTGCATCTAAGTTCAAATTGAGGCTGACTGGTCATTTTCCTCTGAGCAGGGACTGGTGTCAATCAAAGACAAACCACAGCAAGTGATTGTCCAAGGTATCCATGAGCTGTATGAGCTGGAAGAGACTCCAGTGAGCTGGAGAGATGACACTGAGAGGACAAATCGGTTGGTTCTTATTGGTAAGTTACAAACAGTTAAATTTCTAAAGCAAAGCAGGAAATATATTTGAAAAAAATACAATGTGCTAATAAGCAGTATTAACCAACCAGAACCCCTTTTTTAAACCTAAAAACACTTGTGTTTAATGTATTTGTTTTAATCATGTGATAACATTGGACCTTTTACTCTTCAAACAACTTTAGAAAAGTGATTAATCCAAGTTTCAGTTGGGTTCTGAGGGATTTAACTAGAAAGTTGAGAACTCAATTACTATTTAAATTTCTGAAAACTCATCAAGCTTTTAATGATCTAGAATTGATAGGTAAACTGTGTCATTTTAATAAGCATAGTATAATCACACCATATTTTGTTCTCTTGCAGGCAGAAATTTAGATAAGGATATCCTTAAACAACTATTCATGGCTACTGTGACAGAAACAGAAAAGCGATGAACAACATTTTAAAGAAGATCAATTTGTCAATAACAGAAGCATTCTTATCAAAAGGATTGGGTGATAATATTAGGAATGAGTTTCTTACTGGATCTTTGCATTACTTCCTGTTATGAATTCCGGTATATGTTAAATTATATTTATTTTATAGACTACATAAAATATAGTATATCAGTATTGTAAAACATTTGACATTTTTACAATAAAATACAATATTCTCTGAAGTGTTTCTTTTTTAATAGAGGTTCAGAAAAATATCAGATTGGCTTTGGAGCTTACATATGCTGAGCTTCTCATCCATGGAAGTTATTTATAATAATGGTGGTAAAACTTCAACATTGTTGTTTCCTTTAGAACTTCAGCTTATTGCATAAAAAATTTTTATTAAAAAAAAATTGAAAGCAAATAATGTCACCATTTTATTATAAAATTAAAGGTTGTGGCTATAGGTGGAAGAAATCTGAATCAAATAAATTAATTGGAACCATCTCTTATTTTTAATTAATTCTAAGCCTTTCTGATAGTGTAAAGAAACCTCAGCCATTCACTTTGTAATATATTTAGAGGATTCATATTATAGAGCTTTTAATTTTAAGTACATTTTACTACTGGTATTAAATTCATCTTGTTTTTTATTTAAGTTTTAACATAAACTGATGGTGACGAGGTATAAACTGTCAGGTATAACTGCAGAGAACTTGATAATTCAACAATCTTTAATTTTCTCCTATTCTTACTACAGACAAGGTCAGCATTAACAATATTCACATTGTAGGTGAATACCATTAGATGGAATTTCATGAAGAACTTTCCCAAACTAATAGTTGTTAAAGATTGGAGAAAGCTATCAAAATGCCATTTTGAATTTATTTCAGGATTTTAAATAAAAGAATTGCATCTGTGTATCTTGAATGGTTCGTGTTTGGAAGCAGGTCAAAAGCATATAATGACATCAGAGTAGTGGCAGTGTGAGGGATACTCCTGATCTCTCCCCTTGAAATTTCAACAAATTGAATAACTATAATGCAGCAAAGGAACCCCAGCTAGACTTGCAGGTGCACCTGAAAGAGCCATGCACTGAATGGACTAAAGGTGGGACAGGTTGAAAAGGGAGGTGGAAGATAAAATGCACTCATGGTCTGCTCTGGAGAGGAGACAAACATGGAGTGACTTTTTTTTTTCTCTGCTGGAATACAGGGAGGAGAGACGCTTTGGCTGTCTGGGTTTTATCTGAGGGGTATGGAGAGGGAAATCTGGAGTGACTGAGTCTCCTTCCAGGAGGAATGGTGAGTTAGAGAGGCAGAGGGGAAGAAATTAAACCAAAGCCATGGCTGAGTGCAGGGTCACCACCAGCATTTCTGTGGTCTGCCTGCCGCCCACACTTGGCAGAGACAAAGAAAACTAAGGTGCAGCCCCCCCCCCCAGCCTCTCAGATGCCACCTCACGGTTTGCAGAGTGGCAGAGACAAGCCCCATGGCTAGCTCTCCAGAGCCACTCTCTTCCCTGAAGAGCAGAGGTGCTCTGCATTTGGTCCCCTGATCTGTTCAGACATGGGGAGGAGTGCTTAGAGGCCTGAGATCACCACTGCTAGAGCTGTAAAGCCAGAAAGCTGAAGCCAGAAAGCCCTCACAACGTGCCCCACCCACCAATGTGACTGCGGCCCTGCCTACATCACTACAACAGCAACCTTTCAGCAGAGGGCAGCCCAGGAATTTCACAGAGCTAAAACTTGTAATACAGCAATATCTACTGGAAGAGAAAAGGAACCTCTCAAAACCAAAATTTATTTTTCCTTTTTTTATCCATTTTTTTTATTATTCCTTTTTTCTTGTTTGAATATTATTTTCCTTAATTTTTATATTTTTTTCTTATTTTTTTAGTGTCTTGTTTGTATTTGACTTTTTTTGGTTTCTTTTTTACTTGATATTTTTTAAAACTTTTATATTTTTATTTTTTAATTTTTAAGTTGTTTTTGTTAGAGTTTCTTAAAAACACCACTCAAATTCCATCAAGGAAGAAATAAAATACCATGGCTATACAAGACAGATGTAGCTCAGAAAGAAAATGAAAAATCTTCAGAAAAAATATCTTAATCACATGGAAACCTTGCAGTTAAATGATATTCAAAATTGAAGTTCTGAAAATATTCAACAAGATGCAAGAAAACACCAATAGGCAAAGTAATGAGCTCACCATGGAGATTGAAACTCTAAAAACATGAAGAGTTCAATACATGAATTGAAAACTGAAGTAGCAAGCTTAGCTAATAGAACAAGACAGATAGAAGACAGGCAAGTGACATTGAAGACAGGCAAGTAGAGATGCTACAGAGAGAAGAGGAGAGACTCACAAGTTTAAAAAACAGCTCTACAAAAATTGTCTGACTCTGTCAGAAAGAGCAATATAACAATAATGGGTATATCAGAAGAAGAAGAGAGAGAGATAAGGGAATGGAGAGCCTATTCAAACAAATAATTGATGAGACTTTCCCAAGCCTATGGAGAGAGTTAGAGCCTTGAATCCAAGAAGCAAACAGAACGCCAAGTTACCTCAACCAAAACAAATTTACTCCAAGGCACATCGTAATAAAATTGTCAAAAATCAATGACAAAGAAAGGATCCTCCAGGCAGATAGGGAAAAGAAGAACATAACATATAAAGGAAAGCCCATTAGGGTATCATCAGACTTCTCAACAGAAACCCTACAAGCCAGAAGAGAGTGGACCCAAACATTCAAAGTACTGAAAGGGAGGAATTACCAGTCAAGAATACTATATCCTTCCAAGTTATCCTTCAAATATGAAGGAAAAATAGAAACTTTTGCAGACATACAGAAACTGAGGGAATTTATCACCAGAAAACCCCCATTGCAGGAAATACTCAAAGGGATTATTCGACCAGACACAAAGAACAAAACAAAACTTCAAGTAAAAGCTCCAACAAGGTCACAATAAAAAGGAAGCAGGTCAATGTCCCTTTGCCTGTATTCTATATCTTTTATATATAACTTCTCTGTTTTCATCCATTTGCCTCCTGAATCCATTCATTGAGAAAATACCCATATTTTGTGACAGCATATTGCCCAATAAATCAGCTGATATTTGAGTCAGAGCTGCGCTTTAATTCTAGCTCTGCTGCATTTTGGCTGTGTAATCTGGGGCAAAGTATTTTCACCAAGATTATTTATGAAGTCAACAGTGATAATGTCAACCATTCAAGGTCTGTTGTTTTGTTTGTTTTTGTCGTTGTTTGTTTTGTTTTTTTAATTGAGAGCAGGGGAGGCAGAGAGACTCCCACATGCAACCTGATCTGGCTCCACCAGCAAGCCCCTATGGAGTGGTGCTTCATTGATTGGCAATCTGAACTGTTTTTAGCTCCTGAGGCAGAGACCATTGGAGCCATCCTCAGCCCCTGGGCAAGCTCAATCTTGAATTTATCAATTGAATCAATCGATTGAGCTCTGGCTGCCAGGGGAGAGAGGGGTGGAGAAGCAGGTGGTCTCTTCTCCTGTGTGCTCTGACTAGGAATTGAGCTCAGGACACCCTCATGCTGGGCAGATGCTCTACTACTGAGCCAACCAGCCAGGGCCTAAAGTTTTTGATTCTTAAGGAAACACTAAAGATTTGATGGGACTGGACAGTAAGAGTTCCGTTCCTTTTTTTAGAGTGACATGCCATAATGGAGTCTTTTCAAAGCATTCAATTTAGTTTTTATTGATACAGCTCTTTTTAATATATTGATATATTTTGTATAACAACTTTATTTAGATACAATTCTTTTGTGTGTGTGTGACAGAGACAGAGAGGGACAGACAGGGAAAGACAGGCTAGAAGGGAGAGAGATGAGAAGCATCAATTTTTTATTGCAGAACCTTAGTTCTTCATTGATTACTTTCTCGTATGTGCCTTGACCCAGGGGCTACAGCACAGCTAGTGACCCCTTGCTCAATCCAGCAACCTTGGGCTCAAGCCATTGACCATGAGTTCATGTCTATGATCCCACACTCAAGCCAGTAACCCTGCGCTCAAGCTGGTGAGCCTGGGCTCAAGCTAGTGACCTTGATGTTTCGAAACTGGATCAGCCATGTCCCAGTCTGTAGCTCTATCAACTTCACCACCACCTGATCAGACTAGATACAATTCATATACAGTAATTTAATATACCTTACTCCTAAAAGAAACCCTGTATCCATTAGCAGTTATTCCAATTTCTCCCAGCAAGTGCTAGTCTATTTTCTATGTCTCTATAGGTGTTCAGTTTAGGACTCCTTTCATTTACTTTAATGTTTTCATGACTTACCATGTTGTAGCTTGTATCAGCACTTTGTCCCTTTTAATTGCTAAATAAATTCTATTTATATACACATTTTGTTTATCTACTCCTTAGTGATGGACATTTAAGTTTTTACCTTTTGGCTGTGATGTCCTTTTTATTATGTTTATTTTTTTCAATAGAATGTGTTTTTCATAACAGTTTTAGATTTACAAAAAAAATTGAGCAGATAGTGAAAAAGAGTTCTCATACATCACCCCCCTCACACACACACAGTTAACATCTTACAGTAGTATGGTACATTTGTTACATTAGTGAACCAATATTGATACAGTATTATTAACAAGTCTACAGTTTTTTCAGATATCCTTATATTTTACCTAATGTTCTTTTTCTTTTCCAGGATCCTATTCAGGATTCAATGTTACATTCAGTAGTCATGTCTCCTAGACTCTTCTTGGCTGTGACAGTCTCTTAAACTTTACTTGTTTTGGTAACATGGGTCATTTTGAGAAGTACTGATCAGGAACATAGTATGCTCTTCTTTTTGAGTTCGTGTCTTTTTCCCATGATTAGATTGAGACCTGGGGGAGAAAGATCATGGAGTGTCATTTTCATCACATCGTATCAAGGGGATATATTATCAACATGATTTATGTCTGTTTTTGTTGACATGGATCACTGACCATCTGGCTGAAGTAGTGTGTGTGGTTTCCCCACTGTACAGTTTAAATTACTCCTTCCACCCCTTTCCACGCTGTCCTTCCTGGAAGGAAGTCACTATGTGCTGTGTCCAATAAAGGAGTGGGGAGCTATACTTCCTCAAGGGCTGAGTAACTACCTCATTTATTTGGAGTTCTTCTACAAGGGAGGTTTGCTTTCCCCCTCCTTATTAATTAACTGAATCCTTTATTTTTATCAGTGTGGATATAGGGGTATTTATTTTAAACTTTGGGTTATAATCCAATACCACTTCATTTTGTTTAAACTGTCCCAATTTTGGCTATTGGGAGTTTTTTCCATTGTCTCCTATGTGCCCTTTGACATACCCCCCTAGATTTTTTCTTTCTGAGTGTGTTCCACCTCCTCCCTTTCATTTTTAAATAACCCTAATCCCAATAGAAGTTGACTGTAGGAAAACTAACAATACTCCCTTTCCCAAGTAATTCTGATTTCTATGCCAAAATCTATGCCTTACCTGCAGGGGGTTGAGAGGGGAGGATCTGGGAATCTAAAGTTGAATAAAACATCTGTTCTGCCCTCCAGAATGTCATTTAGTAGATCACATATGTGTTAATGGGTTTCAGACACAAATATATTACTCAAAATCTTCTGTTATTTGTTCTACTTTAAATTACATATAACTGGGAAGCCTTACTAGTTAAACACTTCTGGGGTAAAGATAGCTGTTTACAAAATTCTATCCTGAAGACATACCTTAAATTACTTTTTATCCTGAAGGTACTAAACTACTTTTAAATTATATTTTGACCTTTTAGCTGGCTTCTGACTTTTGGCTAAAAAGTCACTATTTTACAAACATTAATGGAAGATTTATTATGTGACAATCAATGGCATAATACAATATTCTTTTATGCTGCATTTTTATTAGATGCCACCTCAACTTCTTTTTATAAGTATGTGGGTTTTAAATTATGAGGATATACTGTGACTTAGTATTTTACCATAAGATTCCTATTTATATAACACATTAAGTTATATTCTACTGGACTGCTACTTTATCAGTTGATTTAAAAGTAGCCATCTAAAATCTTGTTACCTCCAAAGATGTCAAGTGAGTTAAATAAAGCTTCTCTGTCATATCACTCCTCTCCCATGTGAGTAATGAATGACAGCCAGTGACTAAAACTGCAGCCTCTCCTTGCCTCACTTGTTTTGTTATTTATTATTAATGTGTTTGTTATTATAATTATTTATTAGTATTTATTATATTTATATGGCTTAATGTGGTGGGGTTTTTTTGTGTTTCCTTTTCTGAATGAGGGTGGGGGATAGAGGGAGAGAGGATCTCCTCACATCCTGGGTGCATCTCTTTAAGGTATAAAGCCATTTTGTGAAAACAAGATATTTCAAACTAGGTCTATACTGATTAGTCTGTGGCTAATTTAACTAAATAAATTTAGTTGGTTGTGGTCACTAAAAAAGAAAAATATTGATTACACTAGTGTAAGTGTATTTTATGAAACTCAATTTAGTTATATACACATCTGTATATGTGTAATTGTGTTGTAAAGTGCATTTCCTACTGTGATTAACTTTCAAAAAAGTTGGGAGAATCGCTGCTGAAGGGGGCTTTCCTCCAGCCTCCTGCTTGCCCTCTGCTCTGACTTCCCACCATTTAGTGCCAGGACATTTCAGCCTTTTCTGGACACTTGAGTCTGGGAGAACATTTTGGGAAGCTGGTATGGGAGTGGTAGGAACAACGCAACAGCCCTTCACCACCCCCTGAGCTTGGGGATATAGTTAGAACATTTAAAATGTTTCAGCTCATCATTCTGGATTAGGACAGTATCCATCAATGAAAATGGGCGATGAACCAGCTACAAAACATGAAAACATAATCGTATTTACACATTCTTTGACAAACACCATATACATTTCAGTGGCCCCCTTCTGTCCTCCAGGAGAGAGGCCTGAATATAGCAGTGATAGTTGATGGTTGGGTATCATATTTTTCTACCCTCTTTTTACTTGCGCAGTTTTAAAAGCACATTAACAGAGCCTATGGAACTCCGGGCGCGACCCGCTGGCTAACCTGAGGAGCGGAGCATCTTCCCTGGTGGCGGGTGGGTGAATGGAGGAGGAGGCTGGAGGCTCTTCCCGGGCAGGCTAATGCGCAGAGGACCGTCATCATTGGATTGCGTGGCGAGGAAATGGGAGCGCTCTGAGGTAGGACAAGAAGTGGTATAAAGGGGCGGGAGAGTCTATCACACAGAGACTCCTGGAAGCTTTCTTTAATAAAAGGCAAAGTGCGTCTTTGCTGGATTTGGGTGTTGTAAAGGAGGAGAAATCGGAAGTCAAGAACACCTACAAGAGTCACCAGGACTGTTCCTACATCTTGGAACACTCTAACCCTGGCATCCAGCCCAGCCCTACTGCAAGACAGGTGAGCGGCTGCCACCTTCCCTGCTCGCGGCCACCTCCTCCATGAACTTGCCGAGAGCTGAGCGTCTTCCCTCCACACCGCCATGCAGACTCCAGGGCTCCGAAGGGGCAGATGGCGAGATCGATATCCTGGGAGAGGAGGAACATGAAGACGAGGAGGAGGAAGAGGACGACGAGGAGGCGGAGGAGAGTCCACAGTTCCTAGAGCAGCCGCACCGGCTGGAGCCGCAGGGGGCGCCGCAGGGCAGCGCGCGGCCCCGAGAGCGCAGCGAGAGCAACGGCCACCCGAGCGGTTCCCCCGAGTTTGGTACCAAGTTCGGGGCCTCGCCGGTGTCCGCGGCGGCCTCTGGGGACGCTCCGCAGCCCGCAAAGCCCCCGTACTCCTACATCGCGCTCATCACCATGGCCATCCTGCAGAGTCCGCACAAGCGCCTCACGCTCAGCGGCATCTGCGCCTTCATCAGCGGCCGCTTCCCCTACTACCGCCACAAGTTCCCCGCCTGGCAGAACAGCATCCGCCACAACCTCTCCCTCAACGACTGCTTCATCAAGATCCCCCGGGAGCCCGGCCACCCCGGCAAGGGCCACTACTGGAGCCTGGACCCCGCCTCCCAGGACATGTTCGACAACGGCAGCTTCCTCCGGCGCAGGAAGCGCTTCAAGCGACACCACGCTCCCCCGGGAGCCCACCTGCACCACCCCTTCCCCCTGCCCACAGCCCCCGCCGTCCTGCACAGCCCCTACCCGGGACTGCTGCTCGGGCCCCCGGCCGCGCGGCAGCTGGTCCCCCGCCCCGCCCCCGCCGCCGCCCCCGGGAGCCGCCCGTGCGCTCTGCTGCACCCGCACCCCATTCGCTACCTGCTGCTCTCCGCCCCTGCCTGCTCGGAGGTTCCCAGGAAAGCGCCAGGCGCGGACCTGGTGACTCCTGGCGCCGCACTTCCAGTGGTGCAGCCCTCACTGGGCTCCCAGCCTTGGGAGGAGGAGAAGGGGCGTGCACCGCGGCCCGGAGGCGGATGCACCTCCTTCAGCATCGAGAGCATCATGCAAGGGGTCCGAGAAGGGGGTACAGGGACCGCGCAGCGTCTGTCCCCGACCCCGTGGGGCTACTGTCGCCTACTACAGCTCCCGTCGTGCCAGCTGCGTACCCAGGCCGCTGCTCCCTGGTTCCACCTGTCCGCAGCCGCTTCCGCTACCCGGACGATGTTGCAGCAGCAGCAGCAGCAGCAGCAGCAGCAGCAGCAGCAGCAGCAGCAGCAGCAGCAAGAGGACTGTACCAGCAAAGGCGCGCTGCTGGGCCGGCACCTGTCCGCAGCCGCAGCGCTGCTGGCGTGGCAGCCCGGAGCAGAGGGCTCCAGGCCAAAGTCAGGAGCAGAGGGGACTCCGTCGGCATTTTGAGTATCAGCTACCCCCGCCCTGGCGCCAGCTCCGGGGCGAACCTGGAACCAAGCTGGGAGGCAGAGAGACCCGAGTCCGGCTCTCCGCCGTGCCTGTCCTGGCGCCAACTCCGGGCGAACCTGGAACCAAGCTGGGGGGCAGAGAGACCCGGGTCCCGCTCTCCGCCGCGCCTGTCCTGGCGCACTTCAGCTTGCTCGGCCCGGACGAGGTGTATTCATTAGCATCCTGCAGCAAAACAACCACTAATTTCGGTTCGCTACGAAATATTTACAAAGGAAAAGCTGGGTCAAGTTGCTTAGGCAACATCAACTTAAACCTCCCATGGTGTCAAGTTTCCCCTTTTCTTTTCCAGCCTCCATTTGTGATTTGCAGGGCTTTTCCGATTTGCACATTTCCAGAAGAACTGTGAACGTGAGTGGGCGTTTTGTTTTGGTGTGAAAAGAAAAACAAAGATACAACGTCCAATGCACAGCAGTTTCCCCTTCTCCACTCCCTAGGAACTGCAAGTGTTATTCCCAAGTCCAGTACAAAGTGCTCATGTTCTTGTTGTCTTCATGAAATCAATGTGTAATATAAGAGGAATTTTAATTTCGGAGCATTTATTTCTGATCTGTGTGTCTGATGTGCCAACTTCCATGAAGAGTTGTTAAAATTAAACCTGGCTATGTAGACTAAATAAAGCGCTAAATTATTACACGACATTGGTTATTTCACATTCTCATTATTTGCTTTATAAATGGAACTTCTTTTAAAACTAGTTCTTTCACCTGGCCTGTGGTGGCACAGTAGATAAATTGTTGGCCTGGAACACTGAGGTTGCTGGTTCAAAACCCTGGTCAAGGCACATATGGGAGTTGATACTTCCTGCCCCTTCTCTCTCTCTCTCTCCTCCCTAAAATGAGTAAGTTAAAAAAAAATTTTAAGAAAAAAAAAATAAAACTAGTTCTTTCCTCCCAATTAAACAACTTAATTTTACAATTTTTATTTATTATTGACATAGAAACATCTCATTCTCAAAGTGGCTTTTAAAACTTCTGAATAGTTGACATTGAAGAAGTCCTGTCTTTTGAAATATGGGATTAAATATGTATAAAACCTATAGAATAAAAGAACTGGAGGAAATCTAAATACAGTCTTCAATCATTTCATAAAAACGTTTATTTTTTTTTTCTCTTGAATAAGTTGGGGGACTATTTCAGGTCAATTTGAAAGGTAGTGGCCAATGTTTATGGGGGTGAAAGCATTTAGAAAAAAAGCATTAGAACTTTCAAAATTGGGTCCACAGAAAAGGAGTGTATCCAATAAGCATATCTTGGACGTAAAAATTTCTCTCTAGATAGGTGCCTTGTAGGGGCTTCTATTCTCTTTCTTTAGAATAGAAAGTAACTAAGGTGAACTGAGGAACAGAACAGAGGCAGAGGGCGGGTCACGGGGAGCAGAGGGACAGCTGTCAGAGGGAAGGGGGACGAGGGATAGGGTCAGAGAAGGTGAAGGGATTAGTGAAATTATAAATACATAACACATAGATACAGGTAACAGGACAGCAAATCCCAGAGAGAAGGGGGGAGGGGTCAGGGTGAAGGGGGCAAAGGGGGTGTCATGGGGTGCACATGGTTGGGGATGAGGGTGTTATATTGAGTGGGACACTTGAATCCATGTTAACACAATTTAAAAAATTAATAAAAAAACACAAGAAAAGAACATAAAGTAACCTTTTTTTGTTTGTTTGTTTCAAAAAGAATTAATTTCTTAAGGGATTTTGCAACCAGAAAGATTTCACTGTACTGGGCTTCAGGTGACTAGGTGGGAGGAAAAGAAGACCAAGCTGCTCATCATGAAATACTCCCGCCAGAGGAAGCAATAGAGACCTTGCCTCTCCAACCCCCACGCAGACTCGTTTCTTCCACAAAAGATTTGCTTCCCGTGCCACTTTGGGAGAAGTCACTCTGTGAATGTGAAGAAGGTCGTTTCCCTCAGCTACTTCCTAGACCTAGCTGTGAATTTCTTATTACAGGAGGGAGGGACTCCAAAGAGACACGCTTACAGTCGTTTAATTGGACCTTTTTTTTTTTTTTTTTTTTACTTCAGCTTCTCATCTCTGCCCCATCACTCAGAACTTCTTTGGCACGCGTTCTGCCTGCAATCTCCACTCCTCCGGGCTTGGTAGTGCAACTCCAGGGATGTCCTGGAAAACTCCCAAGCCCAACCTTTGGTAGCCATTGGGACACAGAACTCCTCGAATTCTACCTTCTGCTTTGCACCTGCAACTTTCGGCTGTACAACAAGGAGCACCAGTCCTTTTCGTAGGTCCCTATCCTCAGGCGACAGGTGGGTCCTTCCCATATCTCCTTTTCCTTCATCCACTTCTTCCTCCTTGGATTTTTGACCATTCGTGAACTTTGACCCTCAGAATCTCAGCTTTAAGATCGTTTTCGCAAATTCTGCAGGTCTGGGCCAATCAAAGAGTTTGGAAACAAGCCGAAAATAAAGGGAGCTTGTTTTCTTGTCAAGAACTCATCCATTCACATTCCAATTCTCCCTTTCCCTTTGTGTCATCTCCAGGCCACATACATTCATTTATTCTGTCAATAAACATCGTCAGAGCGCCAGGCAGAGAGCTACCGGTAAGGTCCTCAGGCTCTCCCAGCGCGGCACCCTCCTCGCACGAGACGCCGAGTTTTCTTCTCTGCCTTTGCCCCAGGCCAGACCAGCACAGCCGCCAACATGGGTGACTGCGGGTCAGAATCCGGCTCAAGCCGGCCTCCAAGTTCCTAATTTTTACCTAATGAAACTGTATGGAACGATGAATTTTCGAGAAAAACCTCATTCAGTGGAAGAGTAAATTAAACGTTGTTCTCCAACGGAACTTGGCGCTTGGGGTCCACGTGGCCGAATGCGCGGCCGGGGCGTGGAGAGGTCCGGCTTTTTGGGGCGCCGGCGCCCGGGGAGCCGCGGTGGCGCCGCAGGCCCCTCGGCAGGAACGCTCCACGGCGGAATGTGGACAGGGCGCCTCGTGCACGGCGCGGTGTTCAGGCTTAGCTGCGTTCGGGACCGCACGGAACCCGAGGCAGGTACTCTGGATCCCGCTGGTTCTGCGCAGGATCGTCCGGCACCTTGAGTCCTGGGCTTCTGATGCGCCGCCGTGGGTAAGAGCACGGGTCCATTTTAAATCCCTGCGTGCAGGGTATGTCGCTTCCGAATTGCGCGACGGGATCGGGGTCGTGGGGTCGTCCGCGAACCGTTCGTCTCCTGGAGGCCGGGAAGCTCGATGTGCCCAGCGCTGCCCAGGGAGCGGAGCCAGAGGGCTGGCGGCGCAGAGGTTGGGGCGAGAGCGAGCCGGGAACGTGGAGAGGCGTTCCCTCCGGTCCTGCCGCTCACAGTGACAGCAGCGGCTAGCCTTCCTGTCCTCTGCGCCAGACCCTGGGTTCCTCCAACCCTCCCCGTACCCGATGGCCCTAGAGAATCCCCCTCATAAAGTGAAAGAAGTTCTGACTTCGATGATTAAGAAACTCCTGAGGACCCTTCTTAGGCAGAGGGATGGGGCCGTGTCTGGGTTTTGAACCACAAGCCTGAGGTCGTGTCTGGGTTTTGAACCACAAGCCCGAGGTCGCCTGGAACAGGCCGGGGCTCCGGGCAGCAAACCAGGCGGCGTCGAAGGGCGCGCGCGGCGCGTTCCCCGCCTTTCGCCCGAGGCTCTGCCCTGCGTTTCCCCAGGAAGGTCGCAGAGAGGACAGAGCCTGGCCAAGCCCTGGCCGACTTCGAACTAGTACGAGTCCCGAGAGCGGCTTCTTCCTCCCCAGTAAGACGTTCGTTCTCTCTCCCCTCGTGGCCCCCGAGAACCCAGCCACCCCTGGATGCAGGCGTCAGCGGTACAGCGAACCCTGGCCAGCCGTCGGGGGTGGTGGTAGGCAGCCGGTGCCCCGCACGGCCCCGCACGGCCTCGCAATTCCTCTGCGGAATGTTGACCCTGCGCTGCATGCAGTTCGCGCCCCGTCCGAGGCCCTGGGTCCCGACGACGTGTGAGGGTCCTAATGTGCGCTAGTTGCTGGGCTGCACTGGGCCTGGGCGAGGCGAGGAGGGGCGAGGACGCTGGGCTGCGGGAGCGCCGGCCCTTAGCTCACCCTCAGGGCAGAGCGGGGCGTGGGAGTGCGGGTGGGGCCCTGCTGAGAAGGAGCGAGGGCACCTGGAGGTCGGGCGAGCTGGAGCCGAAGCGCCTGCGTGTCTGTGCCCACGCGCCCCGCGCGGGTGCGATCTCGCGGGGCCGTGGTGTTCTAAGCGCCCAGATCCCGACAACACTGAGCATTCGACAACTGCGGTACTTGCTTATTCATGGAAGGTAGCTAACGGTTCAGTAATGATTCTCTTTTCCCGTCGGCCTAAACCAGCCTTCCTTGAATCTTTCATTTGGATTGGAAAGCAGTAATAATATTCTGAAGAAAATTCAGAGAAACAGCAGAAACTATGAGAAAAATATTTATACTAACATCAAAACCGCGATAAAAAGGCTAGGAGCAAATTTCATCTAAGATTTTGCACCAATCTTTCACCCCAGTACTTAGGAAAAGATGTTTTCCACGTTAACATCTGATTCCAATCTAAATTGTAATCTTATGCGAATCGCTAACGTTACTTTCCTGTAATCTCTACAAAAATAGTTTTAGTGGCTGCTTTTTCATATCAGCACTGAAATTATTTAAATGTGTTTTAAGTATTTATTGATTCCGCATACACCACTGGGTTCAAAGAACTTAAATAGGTGATAGCTAATACTATCAAAATGTGCCACCCTCTCCCCCCAAAAAAACACCCCAGAAAATTAGGTGTATAAAAAAAGATTTGGGAGTTCAGTCTGAAATTCAGTTCAACACCATTCCCTGTTGCTCAACTACCTTAATATAATCAAGGCATATATGGTAAAATGAATGCATATTAAAGAAATACTTGAATATAAACTTCATTTTCTTATTCTTAGAATGCAGTAGGTATATTGAAGTCAGTATTTAGGAATATTTGGGGATAACTGTGATTTATTCAGTTAGTAAAGCAGTTTTTATTCCCAAATTATTATGTTATCCTAGATAACTTCAGTGAAATATAGTGTGCTGCATTTCACATAGTATTTATTTTTGCTTTTAATTTTAAGCCCCTTTTTTAAATAATGGAAACTTGCAAACATATATATACAAAGCTAGAGAGAGTAGTATAATTAATCTCTGTGTACCTCTCATCTAGGCCAATCTTGTTTTAGCTTTACTCCCTGACAGTCCTCTCCCCACTGGATTATTTTGAATGAAATATCAGATATTCTATCATTTTATCCATAAATATTTTTGAACATTTCTCCTAGAGATAAGAAGACCCTCAGTGTAATCACAAAACTATTATGTCACCTAAATAATTCATTAATAGCTTCAGTTTACTCCAGGCAATGTTTAAATAGCCTCAACTGTCTCAAAACTGTTTTTGTTTAATTGGTTTGAATTAGAATGCAGTTAATGGTCACATTTCATTTGGCTGATACGTTCTCTTATATCTGTTTCTTAGATTTCTCTCTAATCCTCTAAAAAGAAAAATAAACAACTGCATTTTTGTTGTTGAAGAAATTGTACTGTTTGTCTTGAAGAATTTGGCATTTTGGATTTTGGTAAGATATTCCCTAGGATATTTTTATGGTAAGATATTCCTCAGGATTCGGTTATTTTAGACTTTTGAATATTAGCAAATAATAAATAATGTTTGTAGAGTGATAAGGATTCGTTAAGATACTTTGAAGAGTCAGCTGTTGAGAAAATAAATTTTTGTTAAGGCAAGCATGGGTCTGGGAAAAGCATATGTAAAGTTTTCCTAACTGGAAATATAATGTTTTCTTACAACTTTTAAGACTAGATTGCTATTTCCATGTATTTATAGAAATATAGAATTACCAAACGGTTCATCTAAAGATTAAATCTAGTGTTCTTTTGGCAAAAATAAAGCTCTTTATACCTTTAACTTTATAGTTGAAGTTCCAAAGACATTTTATGTTTCAAAATTTTAGGTTTTATATTGTTTTGTATTTTCAAATAAAAAAGCTAAAACACAGTAATATTCAGTTAGGGTTAGAGGTAGGGTAATAACAAATTCTGCACTCACGAGAAGAAACATCATTTTATGATAACCCCAAAATAAAGGGATTCAGGATATGAAAGAAATTAAACTGGATAGAAAAAATTTCACTTGAATATAAAAATATGTTTAATAAAAGGTGAAAGTAGCCAACTTTGGGGGGGGGGTTCCTTAGTATTTTAATGAGTATGCATACCAAGTAAAATTTCTAACTGCATTTTCTATTGTACATTGGGCTTTTATTATCTCATTTGTCTCATTCTGCAGTCATTTGCCAAGGTTTCTGTGTCCCCCACTATCTGCAGTTCCTGTGAAGGTAGAAACCAATCTTACTCATCTTTATATCTCAGTTTACAGAACATCATCAAAAATACTTGTGAAATTAATTTGAATCTATTGTATCTATAATATTGATGTGTGTAAAAGTGTGTTACATATTTTGGGCTCTGATTTAAGTTTAGGTGGTTCTAAACTTAGTAATCAAATTACCAAAATTCTCTAAAATGTATTACTAACCCAGAACAAATAGAGATTTTTAGGAAAGGCTGGATTTGT
This sequence comes from Saccopteryx leptura, assembly GCF_036850995.1. NCBI lineage: Eukaryota > Metazoa > Chordata > Mammalia > Chiroptera > Emballonuridae > Saccopteryx > Saccopteryx leptura. Next base: position 59,409,893 of record NC_089504.1, on the reverse strand, counting down.
ATTTTGTAAATACCATAATCGCTCACATTTGTTAATCATTTAATACATTAGTAAGCAGGTGATGTTTTATATAATGTTTGGGTTTTTGTTGTTTTGATTTCTTTTTTTGCTTGTATTTTCTGATTCATTGCATTTAGTACTTAATATGATATCATATATTATATTTGTATATAATATACAGATATATCTATTAGATATTCAAAGCACTAGCTTTGAAACTTTAATCCTAAAATAGATTTTCAGTGTATACTAAAATTATTTAAATACCTACTGTAAGGAAACAGCTTTTGTTTGTTAAAGTAAAACCTAGACGCATGTTTTCTGAAGGTCTAGCCCAGTTTCCTAAGCTAGATGGCAGTGAGGAGCTGGGTTTCTGGATAAAATGTGAGTTGGTTTCCATACCAGTTCTGACTCTTCCTCGCTCTGCAATCTCGGGCAAGCAACTTCACCTCTCAAAGCCTCAATTTCTCCACATATGCAGTGGTGATATTATAGAGTTCACTGTGGGGATTACTTGAAATAATGGGCTAAATGCTCTATAAACATAAGCTATTATTTAGTGGTAATAATAACTATGATGTGTCTGTGAATAGAATCTTGGTGAATTCTTACCTGACATTTTCTTTCCTGTGTCCTGGTCAGTCTTCACATGGTGGAGGCATTTCTTTATTTCCTGTAACCCATGGATGGTGTACCAGGCATGCTGTTTCCTGTCTGCCAGAAGGTCCCCTACGAAGGTCTCCGGCTAGTTTACTTCAGCCTTCTGGTGTAAGGGCAAGCACCTGCACCATCATTTTCCAAGGACCAGCATAGTGAAGTACCCACCCTTTAGGTGAGCTCTCTCTGTTTACCTTGAGAATTGCTTTTGGCTACTGAAAGGTTGAAGCTGGGGTGACCGGTCCACTGGGGAAGGGGAAAGCCTATTGTCAGACTCCCTTGGAAACTGGCAGGTGGGTATAAACCCCCGACTAGGTCAGACCTGGAGAGAAGAACTCCAGGTCTGGACTGTATTATCCCATACGAGATAGCTGACAGACTAAACCCCTTCCCGTGTCTATGGGTGGGCACCTGGGAGAGCTGAACTGAAAACACAAGGCTGGTATGTTTCAAAGGATTGTTTATTTAAAACACCTGGGTGCAAGTGTGCTGAAACAGACTGAGCCCTGTTGGCAAGGGGGAGAGTTAGCTAGGGATTTTAGAGTCTACTTAGGGGTCTTGGAAAAAGCAGCTGACATCACTATCTTTACAGGTACAAAGTAAAATTTTTTTGTATGTGGATTGAAGTGGTACCACAGTTTCTACAAACTGTTTATCTCCTGGCTCAACTGTCTAAAGGAGTCCTGGGCTAGTTCAGAATGTCCCTGGCCGGTCAACCGGCTGAGGCTTCAAGTAAGCCAGTCCCTCCTCCTCCCACAGGTTTGCAGTGTCTCTGGACTTGTAGCTAGGCTTTTACAAACAACTATTGTGATTTAAACTCCCCTAATTGTCAGGTCCCTTTCCAATGTAAGCTTTCCCTGACATTTCTGCTACATTTCAAAGTGAAGGTCAGGAAGCCATTAAGTGGGAGAATAGCAAGTCAATTAACTACAACCTCACACTGGGGGCTCTGGATTTTTAGGCACCCTTAACCCAAACCTTACATCTACCACTGAAGCCCACCAGATAACATGATGCAACCACAACACCTTTAACATTAGAATTTATACATGTAGAATAATGGGAACACTTCTCTTTCTAATGAGTCACCTGCTTTATTTCTGCCCAGCTTAATTTTTACTTGATATGTAGATGAATTTTTTACTCATTTGTCTGGAAAATAATGAATGAACAATTATTCTGTGTTAAATATTGTGCTGGGAGCTAGGGACATAATGACAGAGATAGATGCAGCCCCCACTGCCAGGGTTGGGAGTCCAACTGAGGACACAAACGAGGCAGTCAACTACAGGATTGTGTGATGGGTGCAATGCTGGGATAGCCCGTCGTGTGTGGGAACATGTGGGAAGGATGGGGGCACGTGTGCAGCTCTGTGACAAAGGGTTCCAGCTTCTTTAGGTTGCTTTCATTAATGAGATTGGAGGTGGTGAGGGACAGATATAGGCTCAGTCTGGGTTTCAGTTGGTTCTGCTGGGTTCCAGTTTGTCCTCGCTTTTTGTGTGTAGCTTTTCTTTGTGAGTGATGGTCCTATCAATCTGCAGTGATTTCCAGCCACCACTAGACACAAAGGCATCAGCCTGCTGCAGACTTCTTTACCAATTCTCACAATTGTATAGTCCAAACTGGTTCAGCTGGAGCCCCCCCCCCCCACCCCCATCAAGGCACATAAGAGAAAGCAATCAATGAACAACTAAGGTGCTGCAACTATGAGTTGATGCTTCTCATCTCTCTCCCGTCCTGTCTGTGTTTCTCTCTCTCTCTCTAAAAATAAATCCCTTATTGCATATCACTCATAGTGGTTCTGCTTCTCTGATTGTATCCTAAAAGGCACATCCCCCATTAGGTTATAAACTCTTTGCGGGAATAGACCATATGCTATGCCCTTTCCTCTGGAGTATAGTCTAGACTAGGTGTCAGCAATATCTTATTTAGGCATCACAGGCCACATATAATCTGTCACTTCCCCATTTCTTCTCCTTCTCCTAGTTTTGTTCTTCCTGATCTTCATGTTCTTTTTCTTCTTCTCCTCATTTTTTCCTCCTTCTCTACCTCCTCTCCTTCCTTCTCCTCTTTAAAACCTTATAAAAATGAAAACCCATCCTTAGCTCACAGGTCATATAAATGCAGCTCATGTTTGCTGGCCCCCAGTCTATTCTAAACCAATAGTTCTCAAAGAAGTGGTGCCACACACACTGTAGGGCAGTGGTTCTCAACCTTTCTAATGCCGTGACCCCGCAATACAGTTCCTCATGTTGTGGTGACCCCAAACCAAAAAATAATTTTGGTGGCTACTTCATAACTGTAATTTTGCTACAGTTATGATTCGGAATGTAAATACCTGATATGCATTATGTATTTTCCGATGGCTTTAGGCGACCCCGCTGGGGTCGCGACCCACAGGTTGAGAACCGCTGCTCTAGGGAGTGACTTTTGTTTTTTGGGCATAATGATTGGGAGATATTTCTGACATTGCATGAGCTTTAGGTTTTTTTTTTTTATTGTTTTTGTTTTTGGTTTTATTTATTGATTTTAGAGAGGAGAGAGAGAGAGTGAAAGAAGGGGAGAGGAGCAGGAAGCATCAACTATCATATGTGCCTTGACCGAGCAAGCCCAGGGTTGCATGAGCTTTAGGGTTGACAAATATCCTGAAATATACCAGTAGTCCCACCCAAGGAAGAAAACCATGTACGATATTCAAATTTGAATCACCAGTATAACACCTTCTGTAATGGTCTTTGTTTGTAATTGTCACTTTTGTGGTGATTTACATGTTTAGCTATGAGCATATGACTAGTTGTTTTTTTGCTTAGTCTTAGTTGAGCATTTGGAAAAGTTTCAACCTTTATTCCCTTCAGTATTTTTTCTGTCCCTTCCCCTGCCATGGACTCCAAATACACATATCTCCAGCTATTCAGAGTTGCTCCACAGATCACTGATAATGTTTTATTATTATTATTATTATTATTATTATTGATATTTCAGAGAAAGAAGAGGTGGTGTGGGGGAGAGAGAAGTATCAACTCATAGTTGCTTCACTTTAGTTGTTCATTGGTCGCTTGTTGTATGTGCCCTGACCTGGAAAGCCCAGGGTTTTGAACCAGCAACCTCAGTATTCCAGGTCAATGCATTATCCACTGTGCTACCATATGCCAGGCTGATGTTATTTTTTTCTGTACCTTTTTTCTTTGTTTCATTTTGCATAATTTTTATTGCTATCTTTTTAAACTTTCTTGTCTTTGTTCTGCAGTGTCTAATCTGCTGTTAATCCCACCTAGTATATTTTTCATCTCTAAGTAAAATGCTCAGTCTTTCCTAAACCTTCTGAAACATATGGAATGCAGTTATATATCAGTTCAAATGTGCTTGTATGCTAATTCTATTAGTTGTGTCATTTGTGGATTGGTTTTGATTGATTTTTATTCTAATTGTCACCTTTTCTTGCCTTTTCATGGTTGTAAGGCCAGGAGCCGACATTGTGGCCATTCACATGCAGGTTCCCATTGGATTTGGGCAGACAGTAAAAAAATAGTGGAGATGGAGGATGGTGGGCCATTCTGTTTATTGGTGTCTCACCAAGACAGACAAACCACAAGAAAAGACAAGGTAAAAGCAGAAAACCTGCTTTTCCCATGAAGGACAAAGGATCAGGGAGGCCCCTGCAATGGTGATAGCAGGAACCGAGAGAGCAAGCTTCCGGTCTGCCCCACTTTATAGTGTATAAATCAAAACCTTTAATCCAATATACAAACAAGGAAGTCTCTGATACAAAGTCACTTATCTGAGGCATAATGGGATTCCTCATGAGAGTGCACCACCCCACATCATGCAATCAGTCAAGGGTGTGGGGAAAAGCTTAGTCTTAAAACTAAGCCTTAGGCTATAACGACCTGGCCTGCTTACAGCCTGTCCCCCACACCCAATACAAACTATAAGTGAGCAAACATATATATCATATTTACAAACTTATTTGACCAACATTCCACCCCTTTTGCTCGCTTCACAATCTAACCACAGGTATCTTCCGTGATGGTCTCTGTGCAAGGAGGGGGATACATTGCATAAACAGAAACAGTACCAACTACAGCAATAGGATTAACAAATCAAAAGCTATGGGTGAAATGAGAGAGCTGTCAGTGGCACCAAGAGAGGCAGTCTTTTCCCTCTGGCAGAATACAGGCCAGAGTTTTGTCTGCAGACAGCACCGTAGCTGGTACCAGAGGCCGCCCTGAGTGGGCATACCAAACCTTATTGGCCAATACACCAGCATCTGCTGGTTCTATGTGTAGTAAAATAGGAGAACTCATTATTGGCCATAAAGAAATTACAAAGGTCCCCTTCAAAATGCTGTCCCCGTGAGCACTCAAGGGATAATACACTTCTATCTTAGGTGGCCAGGTGCTGGTTGCCCAAGGAGTTAACTGGAGGTCCACCTCTAGCCCCTTTCCCCATGGTGCCAACAAGGCCACCATCTCAGATGGGGGCCTGTATAGTCCAGGGCCAAGTCCATTGAAGCCGTTGTCCTTTAAGGAGGGCTGTTGGGGCAGGCAAGAGCACGTTGCCCTGCTGTCTGAAACGTGGCTTGAGTAAAATGTCCTTGGTGCGTATCTGCAACTGAATGGGGGCAGCTGTACGATGCAGGAGGGCCTCTACTGGAGCTGGGCTTCCCCGTCGAGGTCGCTCATTCAAAATCTGAAGTACTGTCCATAAGCGGCGTGACCATCCAGTAAGGGAGCCAGTGCCCCCCACCTGTCGCAGTCCCTGCTTCAAGAGTCCATTATACTGCTCAATGATACCAGTAGCCTGGGGGTGGTAAGGAACATGGTACTTCCAGTCCAACCCCAGCTTTGGGCCCATTGCCTCACCATTGAACCAGTGAAGTGGGTACCAGTGTCACTTTCAAGGACCAGCGGTCACCCATATGCAGCACTCAGGTGGTCCAGAGCCTGTATGACTGCCCTCTGGTCAGGGTTACGAGCGGGGCAAGCAGCAAGCAGACTGGTGGCAGTATCTACACAAGTGACTGCATACTGGTACACTTCTGACTTTGGTAAGGGTCCAATGATGTCTATCTGCCATCGTGTCAGTGGAACATGACCCCTCTAGATCTGTCCAGGTGACACCAGTGGTCTCCGGGGGTGCTCCTTGGAACATACTGCACATTGCTCACAGGCTGCAAGTACCTCTGCATAGGACACAGGCAAGTTCCACGCCTTAACCGTAGCCCACATAGTTTTCTGTCCCACATGGAGCAGGCGCCGGTGGAGCCACTGCGCCACATCACCTGAAGGCACAGTCTCCAACCATCGCACCCTTGCCAACATATCTGCCTCATCATTCCCAGGATGAGCTAGAGGGGCATGCCCCGTGACATGATATACTGTCACCTGCTTCTGGTGTCCTATTTCCCATAAGTCCTACCACAAGGCCTGACCCCATAGTGGATAGTGCATTACCATCCACTGGTTAATGTGCCAAGTAGCAATCCAAAGGGTCAGTCCACAATAGACAGCCCAGCTGTCAGTACAGATCACCAGAGGTGAAAGTTCATTATGGGCAACTAGCCAAACAGCTCTTAATTCTGCCCATTGGCTGCTTTGGTCTGTACCTGTGTCAATCCAAATAGTCTCAGTGGCCAATGGAAGGCTATAGCCGTCCACTTGGCAGGTTGGCCCCTGCTGGAACCATCAGTATACCAGACATTTTCGAGGATGGGCACCCGCCCCTCCTGGAAGGGACTGACTTCAGGTTCTGCCTCCTGAGCCCCAGTTGCTCCTGACTCTAAGGTCGCATAGGTGACTGGACCCAAGACTTCCTGCAGTTCTGCCCTCAACGGGCTGGTGCTAAGAGCATAGCGTTGTTGCAGGTATGCACCTCACTTGGCCAGGGTGAACATTTGGGCCATACCGCTATGTAGTTTGGTTGCCCAATCTCTCACCCATCCTGCAATAGGGTATGTTGTCTTGACTGTAACTGGTGTTATGGTTGTAATACTCTCAGTGGCCAAGAGGGTAGCATACATAGCTGCTAGCTGCTTCTCCACTAATGAGTACAGCACCCCTTTCCACAATTGGGACCAAAACCCAATAGGTTGCCGTAAGCGCTCTGTCCGTTGCCACAGGCCTCATTCAAACCCCTCTGAGGTTACATGAACATCCAGCTCACAGACCCTGGCAGGATCAAACACATTCAAGGCCTGTGCCACCTTGACCGCTCTCTTAGCTGCTGCAAATGAACCTTGCGCCTGCTCAGTCCAATCTCAACGAACCCCCTTCCGAATAAGGTTGTACAAGGGGCGTAGTAACTGAGCCAAATGGGGTATAAATGCTCGCCAATACCCCAACAAACCTAAGAATTCCTGTAACTGTTTTGCCGTAGTGGGCACGGGGTATGCTTGAATCTTATCTATAACTGCATCAGGGATAACTTTTCTCTTACCCGACCAGACAACTCCCAAGAATTTAACAGATAACCCAGGTCCTTGTAATTTGTTCTCGTTGACTGCCCAGCCACATGCTTTCAAATGGGATAGCAGGGTAGGGACTGCTTGCTCCAATTCTGGAAGAGAGTCACTAGTTAGCATAATATCATCAATATAATGGTACATGCGAACTGCTTCTGGCTGTTTCCATTTAGCCAGGTCAGCAGCCACCAGCCCATGGCACAAAGTGGGGCTATGCAAATAGCCCTGGGGTAACATTGTAAAGGTACATTGTCTCCCTTCCCAGCTGAAGGCAAATTGGTCTTGACACTCTGCAGCTATATCCAAGAGAAAAAAGCATTGGCCAAGTCTGCCACAAAGTGATATGTCCCCAACTCATGGCTTAGCTGCTCCATCATGTTAGCTATCAAGGGCACAGCAGCGTGCAAAGGGGGAACAACTTTATTACATTCTCTGTAATCTACTGTCATTCTCCAGGTTCTATCTGTTTTGCGCACAGGCCATACTGGGGAATTGTAAGGACTATGTGCTGGCCAGATGATCCCCACCTTTCCTAGTTCAAGGATTGTCCGTGACTTCTTCATAACCACCTGGCAGGCGGTACTGCTTGGTGTTAGTCACACGCCGAGGGATGGGTAATTGCAAAGGGGAATGTGATGCGTGTCCCTGCAACACTGCCTTCACAACCCTGATCCGCAGCCGGAACTCCCCAGCTGTAGTTTCCAACCATAGTCTTTGCAAGACATCTACCCCCAAAATATATTCAGGAATAGGAGATACATACACCTTATATGGCTTAGGAGGCAGTCTTCCTATCCCCAATGGAATAGTTATTGGCTTCCCTTGAACAGTTTGGCCCCCATAACCATCAATGGCCACTGGGGTCCCAGCAAACCACTCTGGGTTCCCATAGAGAAGGGAACATTCTGCACCTGTATCCATCCATTGTACATTGGAAGGGGACTAGTGGATAGTCAGTTCCACGTGTGGCCTCTGGTTCCTGCCCGTCCTTGTTAGACGGGTCCCTCGGCCTTTTTCCTATTCAAACTGGTACAATGGGTCTTGGGAGTTCCCCTCTCCCTCGGCTATCTCTATCATATAATCTTGTAACCGAGCTGCCCGCGCACCAAACGTTTTATTGGTAGCTGCTGGGGCCTTTCATCTCAGTGGCTGGAACTTCTGTTCTGGTTTAAGCTGCCGCCAAAGCTCCAAAAGAATTTTATTAGACTGGCCATTTAATTTCCCCTTATCTGCTCCAGCCACAATCAAATCTGTTCACATCTGTGTTTGGGTAACTTTACAGGCCTGTTTCTCTGTTAGTTGGGGGAGAGGGGCAACATAGGCAGCAGCCCTCACTGCTTTATGATCCTGAGCGGCCTCCAGCTCTCCCAAATCTGCTACCATCTGTGTAACTGCATTGATGGGCTGCCCCACATAGGGGCCCAAGATAGCCACAAGTGACCCAAAAAGGGCTGATGGGGCGCTAGCAAGGATAAATTCCCTCATTTTTGCTGTACACACTTCCTCGTCTGGCCCACGGGACCCAGGGTTGAAAACAGCATTCTTCATACCTAGTTCCCGAAGGACCTTTACTAACTCACTGTAGCACTGCCACCGACTCATTGCCCCCGGCAGTTCTCCAGCATTCTGCCAGACCATACGAATGGCAGCCATCACCCATTCTAATAGGGTATGGTCTCCTGGGTTGCCATGGCAGTTCTGAAGACGCTGCCTCAAGGAAGAGTGTGTGGTAATGGCGGCCAACTTCTCCATCTCTGTTCCAGAGAGCATGATGCCATCCATCCCTATGTCCCATAATCGTAGTAACCAGGCTACCAGGGATTCAGTAGGTTTCTGCCTAAATTGTGCCCCCAACTCCATCAGCTCTGCCTGAGTGTAGGGCAGGACCATAGAGTGTTCCATTTCCTGTGGCTGCCCCTGAGGGACTCTTTGTTGCTGGGTTTTTACCTTCTTGGCAACAACTGGTCGGGCTCTCAGTGTGCGTATGGCAGGTCCAGCCTGAGCCTTCTCATCCTCAGAAGAGGAGTTGCAGGTGCCTGCTCCCGCTGACTCAAAGCCAATCCACCGGCATGGATGCTGCTGCTCCTTTGGTGACCGTTTAGGCTCCTGTGGCTGCTGGCTTTTGGCCAGAGGCTGAGACTCGAGCTCTTGAATCCACAGTTGTTTCTCCAACAAATGCCGGTGCAATGTTCAGCTTCCAGGGCAAACTGCAACTCTGCAACTCAGGAACCTGTAATTCCTTCTCCAGTGCTTGCTCCAATTCCAGCCTTTTCAGCTGTTCGATTTGCAATTCATACTGAAGTTTTTGACCTTGGGCAGCTTTTCGCACAGGACTCATGGTTTCCTCTTGAGTAAAAAACACGTAGCCCAAGGTCCCTAAAAGGATAGCCACCCATCAAGGGTGGCGGCCCTGTACCGATCTCTGAATCCTGCCACAAACTACGCCAGTTGTAAGGCCAGGAGCCGACATTGTGGCCATCCACATGCAGGTTCCCATTGGATTCGGGCAGATGGTAAAGAAATGGCGGAGTTGGAAGATGGTGGGCCATTCTGTTTATTGGTGTCTCACCAAGACAGGCAAGCCACAAGACAAAGGAAAAGTAGAAAACCTGCTTTTCCCATGAAGGGCAAAGGATCAGGGAGGGCCCCTGCAATGGTGATAGCAGGAACCAAGAGAGCAAGTTCCCAGTCTGCCCCACTTTATAGTATAGAAGTCAAAACCTTTAATCCAATATACAAACAAGGAAGTCTCTGATACAAAGCCTTATCTGAGGCATAATGGGATTTCTCATGAGAGTGCACCACCCCACATCATGCAATCTGTCAAGGGTGTGGGGAAAAGCTTAGTCTTAAAACTAAGCCTTAGGCTATAATGACCTGGCCTGCTTACAGCCTGTCCCCCACACCCAATACAAACGATAAGCAAGCAAACATATATATCATATTTACAAACTTCTTTGACCAACAATGACCCTGATAATTTTTGATTGGATGACAGACATTGTAAATTTTACCTTGATAGTTGGTAGTTGATAATTTTATATTCCTGTAAATGTTCTTTAGTTTTGTTCAGTCAAACTGTAAGCTACTTGGAAAGGATTTGATCCTTTTACACTTTGTTTTATTGGTGTGGAGCAGAGGTCGGGAACCTTTTTGGCTGAGAGAGCCAGGAACGCCACATATTTTAAAATGTAATTTCATGAGAGCCATACAATGACCCGTGTACGTTAGGCATTATCCATTAAAAATTTGGTGTTGTCCCAGAGGACAGCTGTGATTGGCTCCAGCCACCCACAACCATGAACATGAGCAGTAGGAAATGAATGGATTGTAGTACATGAGAATGTTTTATATTTTTAACGTTATTATTTTTTTATTAAAGATTTGTCTGTGAGTCAGATGCAGCCATCAAAAGAGTGACATCTGGCTCATGAGCCATAGGTTCCTGACCCCTGGTGTGGAGGAACAGTATATATATATTAAAAAATGAATTTTAGGGGAGTGACGTCAGAGAAATGGCACTGTAAGAAGTGATACCGATAAATCTCCCCACAAATTCAACAAGATCTCCAACCAGAGACAGAAAAATCTATCCTTGGAGCCTCCAGAAGTTCCATACTAAACGCAAAGGCAGAGGCAGCAGCAACCCCATAGCTGGATCATCAGGCTACTAATTCAGGAAGGAAAGACTAGGAGAGAGGCTCTGGAAACACGGACTCTCTCATTGGCAGAGCCTGCAAATGCTAATGAGCCTTGACTGCCACCAAGACTGAAGCCCAATATATGACTTCGCCATAGAGACTTATCAACTGCAAACCTCTACCTAAGCGTGCCACAGGGGCAGAACCCGGAGTACAGAGTCACTGACCAGGAAGAGGGAGAGAAAAGAAAAAGCAAGAAGATAACCTCTCAAAATCAAGAATAATCCACAGACTTTATAACCTATCCCATTTTATTATATTTGTTCATTTGTTTCTCTTATCTTCTTGTCTTGATTATTTTTTTCCTCTCCCAATTTGGTCATTTAATTCTCCGCTGGTCTTACTCTCTCCTCTCCTTGAACTACACTACCCATAAGTGTTACATCTCCCATTATCTTTTCTTTCTTCTTCCTTTCTCTCTATGAGGGTTGCACTTCAAAACCCTTAACTCTCTCTCTCTCTCTCCTTTTCTTCTTTTTTCTTCTTTTTGTGTTTTCCTTTCTTTTTTTTTCTCCTTCTATATTAGTTTCTTCTTTTCTCCTTTACTTTTCCTCTCATTCAATTCTCAATCACGAACAAATTATTTTATCTGGGACTCAAATTTTTCTTTGTGGTGCTTTGGGGTTTTTTTTACTTCGCTTTTTTAACTCACTAGCAGTGCTCCCAACCCTGGCTCTCCATTTTATTTAGTTCTTGCTCCACTAAATACAATAGTAATTTTTTAATTTTCCCCCCTTTTTTCTGTTTCCCTCTTATTCCTCTCATCATATCTCTTAGTCAACCATCACCTAAAAGCAAATCATTTTATTCTTGACCCAAATTTTTTTCTTTTTTGCATTTTGTGGGTCCATACCCCTTTTTTGCCCCTTTATCACTTCTCTCCAACACAGGTCCTCCATTATAGGTAGTTTTTGTTCTATTTAGCACAATGTAATTCACAGTTCACCACAAGATTTTCTCAAGAAGGAGGGGAGAGGAGAGGAGAGAAAAAAAAAGGGGGGGTGAATAATAAATTTTTTTAATTCTTAATTTTTATTTTTTAACTTTTTATTCTTTATTAATTCTCATTAATACTATCAACAAAACCACCCTCAGATGCCATTAAGGAAAAGTAAATCGAATATCATGGATACAAAAAACAGAGAGGTAGCATAGATAGATGAAAAATCTATGGAGAAAAAATTTAATATATTGGAAACCTTGGAGCTAAATGACAGAGAATTTAAAATAGAAATCCTAAAAATACTCAGAGATATACAAGAAAACACAGAAAGGCAATTTAGGGAGCTCAGAAAACAACTCAATGAACACAAAGAATATATTACCAAGGAAATTGAAACTATAAAAACAAATCAAACAGAGATGAAAAACTCAATTCACGACCTGAAAAACGAGGTAACAAGCTTAGCTAATAGAACAGGCCAGGATTAGAAGGTAGGATTAGTGAAATAGAAAACAAGCAACTTGAGGCACAACAGAGAGAAGAAGAAAGAGACTCAAAAATTAAAAAAAAATGAGAAAGCCCTACAGGAATGATCTGACTCCATCAAAAAGAATAACACAAGAATAATAGGTATATCAGAGGGAGAAGAGAGAGAAAATAGAATGGGGAACATATTCAAACAAATAATAGATGAGGACTTCTCAAGCCCATGGAAAGAACTAAAGCCTCAAATTCAAGAAGCAAACAGAACTCCGAGTTTTCTTAACCCCAACAGACCTACTCAAAGGACATCATAATAAAATTGGCACAAACCAACGACAAAGAAAAAATTCTTAAGGAAGCCAAAGAAAAGAAGAATACAACATATAAAGGAAGGCCCATTAGATTATCATCAGATTTCTCAACAGAAACTTTATAAGCTAAAAGAGAGTGGACCCCAATATTTAAAGTCCTGAAAGAGAGAAACTTTCATCCACAAATACTATACCCATCAAAGCTATCCTTCAAATATGAAGGAGAAATAAAAACACAGATACAGAAAAGATGAGGGAATTTGTCATCAGAAAACCCCCACTACAGGAATTACTAAAGGGGGTTTTCCAACCAGATACAAAGAACAAAATAAAACAAAACCACAAGTAAAAGCTCCACCAAGAACAAAATAAAACCAAATTTAAACTGTGACAACAGCAAAAAAAAAAGGGGGGGGGGGGAGAAGACGGAGATTAACAGTAGCAAAGGACGATGGAGTGCAAAAGTACTCACAAGATAGTGCACTACAATGAACAGGGTAGGAACCTTTTTCATTACTTAATGGTAACCACCATTGAAAAAAAACACCACAGAAGCACAGGATTTAAAAAAGATAGCAACAGAGGAAAGATGTATGGAATACAACCAAACAAAAACAAAAGGTAGAAAAACGAAAGAGAAGAATCAAACAAGACACAAAACTAACAGAAAGCAATGTATAAAATGGCAATAGAGAACTCACAAGTGTCAATAATTACACTAAATGTAAATGGATTTAACTCACCAATAAAAAGGCACAGAGTAGGCCTGACCTGTGGTGGCGCGGTGGATAAAGTGTCGACCTGGAAATGCTGAGGTCGCCGGTTTGAAACCCTGGGTTTGCCTGGTCAAGGCACATATAGGAGTTGATGCTTCCAGCTCTTCCCCCTGTCTCTCTCTCCTCTCTCTCTCTGTCTCTCTCCTCTCTCTCTCTGTCTCCTCTCTAAAACAAATAAATAAAAAAGAAAAAGAAAAAGAAAAAAAAGGCACAGAGTAGCAGAATAGATTAGAAAAGAAAATCCAACTGTATGTTGCCTACAAGAAACTCATCTAAGCAACAAAGATAAAAACAAATTTAAAGTGAAAGGCTGGAAATAACATCCAAAAAAAAAGCAGGCGTAGCAACGCTCATATCTGATAATGCTGACTACAAGACAGCAAAATACTCAAAGACAAAAATGGTGATTTCATAATGATTAAGGGGACGCTGAATCAAGAAGACATAACAATATTTAATATATATGGACCAAACCAAGGAGCACCAAAATATATAAGACACCTACTTATTGACCTTAAAACAAAAACTGACAAAAATACAATCACTTGAAGACCTCAATACACTCTGATGGCTCTAGATTGGTCATCCAAACAGAGAATCAATAAAGATATATGTGCCTTAAACAAAACACTAGAGCACCTGGATATGATAGACATCTACAGGACATTTCATCCCAAAGTGACTGAGTATACATTTTCCTCCAGCGTACATGGATCATTCTCAAGAATTGACCATATGTTGGGCCACAAAACAACATCAGCAAATTCAGAAAAATCGAAGTTGTACCAAGCATATTTTCTGATCATAAAGCCTTGAAACTAGAATTCAACTGCAAAAAAGAGGAAAAAAACCCCACAAAAATGTGGAAACTAAAGAACATACTTTTAAAAAATGAATGGGTCAAAGAAGAAATAAGTGCAGAGATCAAAAGATATATACAGACTAATGAAAATGACAATACGACATATCAGAATCTATGGGATGCAGCAAAAGCAGTGATAAGAGGGAAGTTCATATCACTTCAGGCATATATGAACAAACAAGAGAGAGCCCAAGTGAACCACTTAACTTCACACCTTAAGGAACTGGAAAAAGAAGAACAAAGACAACCCAAAATCAGCCGAAGAAAGGAGATAATAAAAATCAGAGCAGAAATAAATGAAATAGAGAACAGAAAAACTATAGAAAAAATTAATAGAACAAGGAGCTGGTTCTTTGAAAAGATCAACAAAATTGACAAACCCTTGGCAAGACTTACCAAGGAAAAAAGAGAAAGAACTCATATAAACAAAATCCAAAATGAAAGAGGAGAAATCACTATGGACATCATAGATATACAAAGAATTATTGTAGAATACTATGAAAAACTTTATGCCACTAAATTCAACAATCTAAAAGAAATGGATAAATTCCTAGAACAATACACCTTCCTAGACTGAGTCAAGAAGAAGCAGAAAGCCTAAACAGACCAATTAGCAGGGAAGAAATAGAAAAAGCCATTAAAAACCTCCCCAAAAATAAAAGTCCAGGCCCAGACGGTTATACTAGTGAATTCTATCAAACATTCAAAGAACACTTGGTTCCTATTCTACTGAAAGTCTTCCAAAAAATTGAAGAAGAAGCAGTACTTCCAAACACATTTTATGAGGCCAGCATAACCCTCATACCGAAACCCGGCAAGGACAGCACAAAAAAAGAAAACTACAGACCAATATCTCTAATGAATACAGATGCTAAAATACTAAACAAAATACTAGCAAATCGAATACAACAACATATTAAAAAAATAATACATCATGATCAAGTGGGATTCATCCCAGAATCTCAAGAATGGTTCAACATACGTAAAACGGTTAACGTAATACACCATATCAACAAAACGAAGAACAAAAACCACATGATCTTATCAATAGATGCAGAAAAGGCATTCAATAAAATACAACACAATTTTATGTTTAAGACTCTCAACAAAATGGGTATAGAAGGAAAATATCTCAACATGATAAAGGCCATATATGATAAACCATCAGCTAACATCATATTAAATGGCACAAATCTGAAGGCTTTCCCCTTAAATCAGGAACAAGACAGGGTTGTCCACTCTCTTCACTCTTATTTAATGTGGTGCTAGAGGTTCTAGCCAGAGCAATCAGACAAGACAAAGAAATAAAAGGCATCCATATCGGAAAAGAAGAAGTAAAGGTATCACTTTTTGCAGATGATATGATCCTATACATCAGAAACCCCAAAGAATCCACAAAAAGACTACTAGAAACAATTAGCCAATGCAGTAAGGTCACAGGATACAAAATTAACATACAAAAGTCCATAGCCTTTCTTTATGCCAACAATGAAACATTTGAGAATGAACTAAAAAAAATAATCCCCTTCAACGATTGCAACAAAAAAATTAAAATACCTAGGAATAAACATAATAAAGAATGTAATGAAAAATACAAACCATTGTTAAAGGAAATCGATTAAGATACAATGAGATGGAAGAATATTCCTTGTTCTTGGATAGGAAGAATAAATATACTCAAGATGGCCATATTACCCAAAGCAATATACAAATTTAATGCAATTCCCATCAAAATTCCAATGACATTTTTTAAAGAAATGGAACAAAATATCATCAGATTTATATGGAACTATAAAAACCCCCTAATAGCCAAAGCAATCCTAAAGAAAAAGAATGAAGCTGGGGGCATTACAATACCTGACTTCAAACTATATTATAGAGCCTCGATAATCAAAACAGCATAGTATTGGCAGAAAAATACACACTCAGACCAATGGAACAGAATAGAAAGCCCAGAAATAAAACCACATATATATGGTCAAATAATTTTTGATAAAGGGGCCAACAACACACAATGGAGAAATGAAAGCCTCTTCAACAAATGGTGCTGGGAAAACTGGAAAGCCACATGCAAAAGAATGAAACTTGACTACAGTTTGTCCCCTTGTACTAAAATTAATTCAAAATGGATCAAAGACCTAAATATAAGACCTGAAACAATAAAGTACATAGAAGAAGACATAGGTTCTAAACTCATGGACCTTGCTTTTAAAGAGCATTTTATGAATTTGACTCCAAAGGCAAGGAAAGTGAAGGCAAAAATAAATGAATGGGACTACATCAGACTAAGAAGTTTTTGCTCAGCAAGAGAAACTAACCTCAAAATAAACAGACAGCCAACTAAATGGGAAATGATATTTTCAAACAACAGCTCAGATAAGGGCCTAATATCCAAAATATACAAAGAACTCATAAAACTCAACAACAAACAAACAAACAATCCAATAAAAAAATGGGAAGGGGACATGAACAGACACTTCTCTCAGGAAGAAATACAAATGGCCAACAGATATATGAAAAGATGCTCATCTTCTTTAGCTATTAGAGAAATGCAAATCAAAACTGCAATGAGATACCACCTCACACCTGTTAGATTAGCTATTATTAACAAGACAGGTAATAGCAAATGTTGGAGAGGCTGTGGAGAAAAAAGAACCCTCATTCACTGTTGGTGGGAATGTAAAATAGTAAAACCATTATGGAAGAAAGTATGGTGGTTCCTCAAAAACTGAAAATAGAACTACCTTATGACCCAGCAATCCCTCTACTGGGTATATACCCCCAAAACTCAGAAACATTGATACGTAAAGACACATGCAGCCCCATGTTCACTGCAGCATTGTTCACAGTGGCCGAGACATGGAAACAACCAAAAAGCCCTTCAATAGATGACTGGATAAAGAAGGTGTGGCACATATACACTATGGAATACTACTCAGCCTTAAGAAATGATGACATCGGATCATTTACAACAAAATGGTGGGATCTTGATAACATTATACGAAGTGAAATAAGTAAATCAGAAAAAACCAGGAACTGCATTATTCCATACGTAGGTGGGACATAAAAACGAGACTAAGAGACATTGATAAGAGTGTGGTGGTTACAGGGGGTGGGGGGGAGAGGGAGAGGGAAAGGGGGAGGGGGAGGAGCACAAAGAAAACTAGATAGACGGTGACGGAGGACAATCTGATTTTGGGTGATGGGTATGCAACATAATTGATTGACGAGATAACCTGGACATGTTTTCTTTGAACATATGTACCCTGATTTATTGATGTCACCCTAGTAAATTAATAAAAAAAATAAAGAAACTGACAACAAAAACAAATAGCCCCCCCCCCAAAATAAATTTGAACTCAATTGAACATGAACAATAAGGGTCACAAAAAATGGTTACAGGAATGACTGAGTTATTTATTCAGGGTGGATAATATGTCCTGCTGCAGTTTCCCCTGAAGCCAGGGAAGATGTTCTTATCACTTGACTGCCGGTATAATTAATTTTGTTGGACTGTGGTTAACTTTCTTTGTTTCTAGAGACCATGCACTAATGGACCACCTGTAATAGCCTCCAGCCAAAATATTTCCATAAAATAAGTAAGGTCTGAGCCCACCCCTTATACTCTAGAGAACTCCTCCTGCTGGATGCGCAAGGTGGGTGGCCAACTTTGGAGCCCAGGCTGAGGCTTCCTGGTCTGATGATGTGTTCCTCCATCTTTTTTTAGTCTATTGCTTTAACTCTAGAGCCCAGTTGATATTTCTCTGTCTGGTGATGTATAGCTTATTATTGTGTTGATTATATTAAACTTTTCCTTTATTCTACTTGAAGTTACATAAGTTCAAACTCCTTTTGATTTTGCCTTGGTTATTTTTTTTACAGGGGGTCTTCGGATTATGATAGTCTCGACATACTATGTCTGGAGTTTACTGTGCTCACGCCCATACAAACTTAAAAAATTGAGACGTAAGTGTTTTGGCTTACTCAATTTTTGTCATTTTTTATATTACTACAGTACAGTGTACAGTATGGTATGTTTATGTCCTTTTCCTTTTTCTGTGGCTTAGTTGTGTTTTTATGTTCTAGATTATATGATTTTACGATTGTGTTAGGATAGGTAAGTGACTTAGGCTAGGGTGTGTTTCGACTTACACCAAAATTTGGGTTATGTCACTGTCATAGGAATGGAACTTTGTCGTAACGTGAGGACCCCTGTATTGTTATTAATCATAATAAATTTTCCCCTAAAATTCATCCATTGAGTAATTGCATCTTTGTACCACACCTCATATACAGCACAATTGGGTGGTAAGGACAGCATTTGATCTAGAGCTGTTTTGTCCCACACTGAGTCAAAGACCTTCTGAAAACACTACCCAATACCTTGTGAACTGAGGTTTTCCATTCAGGCTGATGGCAATGGCACTGTGAGCACCTGGCACTGGTTACCTTACTCCTTTTGGGGGTTCTTTCTCTGGTCTCAGGTAGTTGGTTCACACACATGCTCTAGTCAGTGTTCTGCTGATATTCAGGGGCGTGAGTAGTTTCTGCAGCTCTGTGCAGTGCTCTCCTCCCGGTTCTCCGCTCTACTTTATTCTGGTCACCTTGGTCTTCGCAGATGCCCAGCTCTGTCTTTTCAATTTATGGAGACCTCCAGACTCACTCTGCATCCCCCTTCCTGTGCTGTGGCCTGGAAGCCCTCACAAAGCAGTCGGCTGGGACTACTGGAAGGCTCACCTCATTTGTTTCCTATCTCTGGGGGATTGCTGTCCTTCGTTGTTTAATTCCATGATCTTGGAGACCATTGTTTCACATATTTTGTTCAGTCTTCTAGCTGTATTAAGATGGAACAACCTCTAGCCAAGATGTTCCTCCATCCTGGCCAGAAGTATAAGTCATTTACCTATGCATTTATGTATCAGAATATATATAATTTTATTTTAAGCTACTTTCTTTTTAAATCTTCTTTATCTATTATCTAGGGCACTACATCGATTACTAGGAAATTCTAATCTATTCACATTCTATCTCTATCAATTTTACTTAAGGATAGCACATAGATCATTTCAAAATAATTGTTAAAGCAAGGGAGCATTGTGTCTGACAGGGTAAGACTCACAGCTCTAATACCTACAGTGACTTGATAATTTATTATGTATATGGAGATACTTTTGAGAGTGAAAGGGGGAGTGTGCTATTAGTGATTACATCAGGACCATGGCCTAAACCAGACTGTCCCATGAAGGCTGGGACATATTTGTATCTCCCCTCTGCTCTATGTCCTTATACAACTCATTATTTAATTCTACAGCTTTTCTTGAGCCAGCTTTGTGCCAGGCACTGGCATTGACAAGATCTTTCTTTTCCTGAAGGAGTTGACAGAAAGACAAGAGACAGTTTGTTATAGTCCAGTGGGATCTGTGCTCTCAGGAGAGCACGAGGAACTGGGGAAGGCCCAGTGAAGAGCAGGTGTAACTCCAGTGGAGGGGTGGTTAGGGCAGCTTCACAGAGATGAGTCTTGAATGATGTTCATTGGGTACTCAAGACGAGAGGTGAGAAGGGAAAAGTATTCCAGGGTATGTGTGTGAAGGCCAAGAGCCAGAGGCTCACAGAGTGTGATTAGAGAGTGATTCTGATTGGCTGGAGAACAATATCTGCGAAGCTAGGAGGGAAGAAGGTATTACTTATAGCAATAGCAGTTAATATTTGGTGCTCAATTAGCACATATTTGATGCAGTTTTGGGTACTGTAAACATATTAGCTCATTTAATCTTTACAACAAACAAATGAGGTAGGTACTATTATTATCCCCATTTTAGAGATAAAAATCTAATACGAGGCACAGAGAGGTTAAGTGCCTTGTCCAAGCCACACAGCAAATATGTGAAATTCAATTCAGACTTTCTTTACACTAAACTACCTAGAGCGCCAGATGCTAAGAAGCCTTATTGTTTCAAGCCAAGGTGTGCCAAAGATATTGTCCTTCAGGCAACCAAGAGGCTCTGAAGCATTTGAAGCAGTCAAGTGACTTACCTTAGGTTGTATAGAAAGCTCTCCTGGAGAGCAGCATTCAGTAGGATTTAAGAAGGATTTCTGTTAGTTGCAAGAGGTGGTGAGAGTCTGAGCTAAAGCTGCATCAGGGATGAAAGGGAGGGGATAGTTCCCCAAACTTTCATGGGTAAGGTCCTTTGGCCTTGGTGACCACAGAGAAAGGAGCAGGAAGGAGTCTAGGAAGATGCCCAAGTGGCTGACTTGTGCCCCGGTGTGGACATGTGGATTATAGAAGAAGCAGCAGGTGTGTTTAAGAAGAGGGCTTCTGATGACTTCCATTTTAGCCATGTAGTACTTGAGGTGTTTATACCAGCACCAGGTCAACATGTCCAGGAGGCAGTAGGAACTTCAAAACTAAAATTCAGGAGAGAAGTTTGGGCTAGGGGGTTTGGGAGTCACCATTATGTAGGTGGTAGGAGAGCTCATGTTTGGAGGTGATCACAGCAGGGCTTGAGTAGAGTGAAAAGAGAGATGGGGAGGATCCCAGGGACACCACTATTCAATAGGTGGCTGTATGAGTAGGAGGCAGTGAAGGGGGTTGAGAAGGATGCTGGAGGAGAACCAGTGGCCAGTGATGTTACAGATGCAAAAAGAGAAGAGCAACAACAGGAATAAATGAGTAGCATGAACCCAGGAATGTCAAATAAAATAAAGACTGGATCTGGCTCTAGCACGTCATATAGGGAAGAATTTTGGAGCCAAAAGGAGAATTGTGGTGATGTAAGGGGTGTTGGTTTTCTGGGGCTGCCATAAAAAAATTGCCTCAAATTTGCTGCCTTAAAACAACAGGACTTGATTCTCTTTCTGTTCCGGAGGCTAGAAATCTGAAATCAAGGTGTTGGAAGGGCCATGTTCTCTCTGACGGCTCTGGGCATGTATCTGTTCCATGCCTTCCTCCTAGCTTCTGGTGCTGCCGGCACTCCTTGGCGTTCCTGGCCTTATAGACATGTCACTCCAATCTGTGCCTCTGTTGTCATGTTGCATTTTCCCTGTGTGCTTTCTTTCTTTTTTTATATACTGGAATTTACTCTTGATTAATGGCATCTTTAACACTGTATTTCCAAAGAAGATCACATTCCGAGGTTCCTGGGAAAGACATGAATTTTTTTTTGGGTGGTGGCCACTGATCAACCGAGTACAGGGGTTAAGTAAATAGCAAGGAATATTGTAGATTGCTTTAAGAAACTGGAGATGAAGACAAGGATAAAGGGAGGCATTTTCTTTTCCAAGATGGAAGAGGTTTAAAAAGGTTACCCTGTTAAATAAAGGAGCCCCAGGGAAGGAGAGGTTCAAGATTCCGGGCTGAGAGCATATAATTGATGGTGCAAGCTCCCGAGGGCTGTGGGCTGGGGCACAGGTGGATGAATCAGCAGTGGGCAGAATGAGGCTGGGAGGGGGATGGGTGTGCGCAGATGCAGATATGTTTAAGGGTGGAGGGGCAACCAGCTGAGCAGGATGAAGCGTGACAGTACAGCTCCGTGCACGTTGGAGGTGTTCAGTAAGCAAATCGAGAGCAGATGTTGGAGGGAGCAGCTGATACACGGCTTGTGAAATGCGCCCTCCTTTGTGGGGAGAGGATTAGTTAAGGACACTGGCTATGGGAACCAAGAAGAGGAGGGTAACCTGTTCATGCCTATTACAGAGTGTAGGGGAGCGGTTTCAGGGTCGATCTGGAGAATGTCCATGAAGGCCAGCAAGAGAAGCCATGCAATCGAGGGTACCAGCCCCTGACTTGGGAGATAAAGGGCACTATTGTTGCCCTCTGTGTAATGGTTCTAACCGGGGGCCATCTGGAGAAATCATTACGGAAAAGGACTGAGGGGTAAGACTAGCCCCAATATTGAGATATAAAGAGGATTCTCCAAGAAAACTCATGCAGCGTGGTGGTGAAGGCAGATGTTAGAAACCCTCTGCTGCTTTAGTGCCAACATGAAATTCAGTTCATGGAGAGCAGAACCCATCACCATTTGAACCCATGCTGGCCTGAATTTATTCCTCATGCTTGAAGAATACTTCTCAAGATGAAACGGGAAAAGCCATGAATCCTTGTCAAAAGAGACTCACAAACCTTCTGGGTAGTCCCTCAAGTCTCCTCATATTTTTCTTCCACTTGGCTTTGCCCCTTAACCTTAGGGTCTGTGTGTGGACCCAGGAGGTTTTGGAATAATTATTCCAAGTGAAATTCCTAGTATGTTGTGTTTATCCAATGGAGGGAAAAGCTCTATAAAGTGTAAGTTTTCACAAGGCCTATTTCTATCAGATCACTTTTGGGTCCATAGTGAGGAATCTTTTCTGGATTAAATTGTTTAATTATCATGTAGATACTGGCCTAAAATCAGAGTGGGTAAAAACAATTTTAGAAGAGTTGAAATTCTAACCCTTAATAGTATAAAACATAACTGAGCCCTAGTCTTGTGGGTTTTTTTTTGTTTTTTGTTTTTTGTTTTTAACAAGAGAGAGAGAGAGAGACAGATAGGCAGGAATGGAGAGAGATGAGAAGCTTCAATTTGTAGTTGTGGCACTTTAGTTGTTCATTGATTGCTTCTCATACATGCTTTGACCGGAAGGTTCCAGCCAAGCCAGTGACTTGTTGCTCAAGCCAGTGACCTGTTGCTCAAGCCAGTGACCATGGGATCATGTTGATGATCCCATGCTCAAGCTGGTGAGCCTGCACTCAACCTGGATAAGCCTGTGCTCAAGTTGGAGATCTCGGGATTTTGAACTGGAGACTTCCACATCTCAGGTCAAGACTCTATTCACTGTGCCACCACTGGTCAGGCTAGCTTTGTTTTTTTATACATATTGATATATTTAAAAATTTTTAAAAATATTTATTTATTTTTTTATTTATCTATCTTAAGTGAGAGGTGGAGAGATAGTGATGCAGACTCCCACATGTGTCCTGACAGGGATCTACCCAGCAACCCTGTCTGAGGCCAATGCTCGAGTACCAAGCTATTTTTAGTTCCTGAGGCTGATGTGCTTGGACCAACCGAGCTATCCTCAGTGCCTGGGGTGACACTCAAACCAATCAAACCACTGGCTGTGGGAGGGGAAGAGAGAGAGATGAGGGAGGGGGAGAAAAGTGAATGGTCACTTTTGTGCCCTGACTGGGAATCAAACATGGAATGTCCATATATGAGGCTGATGCTCTATCCATTGAGCCACTGGCCAGGGCCTATACATAAATTTCAATGAGTTGCCATTACTGCTAAAACAGGGGTTCTCAACCAGGGGCTATATTGTCCCCCAGGAGACATTTGGCAAATTTCTGGAGACATTTTTTTTCTCCATTTAAAAAAATTATAAACATACACAACATAAAATTTACCATTTTGACCATCTTTTAAGTTTGCAGTTCAGTGGCATTAAGTACATTCACACTGTTGTGTTCCTGTCATCACCATCCATCCACAGAACTCTTTTCATCTTGTAAAACTGAAACTGTTCCCATTAAACAATAATTTCCCATTCTCCACCCCCCTCTCCAAGATCCTAGCAACCTCCATTCTACCTGCATCTCTATGAATTTGATTACTGTAGGTACCTCACGCACCGTATGTCCCCATGTATAAGATGCACCTTTTTGGGGAAAAATTTGGGGTTTAAAAACTAGATGTGTCTTATACAGTGGTTATCGATTTTTTTTACTTGCATTTCCTGCTTTTCTGTGCTTGTTTTCGCACTCATTGTTGAAGACAGTGATTCGTCATCAGACACAGGTAAGGACAAGTTAATGCATGGGCGTTTTGACAGTGATGAGGAGTTGTATAAATTTTATGATGAATAAAACTTGAGTTCAATAACTTTATGTAATACATTTTTTTTCCAAATTTTGGGCCCCACAATTAAGGTACATCTTATACATGGGATTGTCTTATACATAGGGAAATATGGTATGTGGAATCATACTGTCTGGAAGCATTTTTGATTGTCACAGCTGGGGAAGGGATGCCACTGGTATAATGTGGGTAGAGGCCAGGGATGCTGCTCAATATTCTGCAATGCACAGAATAACTTCACAACCCAGTGTAATACAAGCCCTGATGTCAACTAGACTGAGGTTGAGAAACCCTGAGCTAGAAGAGCTTCATTCATAATCCCAAGCTTTCGCACATTAATCAACAGATACTAGCTATGCTAAAGTAAGAAACAACCTCCAAATCTGTGTGATTTATTACAAAAAAAAATTAATTTTCTTTTACCTTGAGGGCTCCTAAGCTAGTGACTCAGCCATGGTGGAGTGTGCAATAGCTTGTAAAGCTTCCATTGGAAGTGTGCATGTCACTTTCATTCACATTGTATTGGCCAGATCAAATTACATGCCCATGTCTCACTTCAAAGAGAGTAGGGAAGTGCACGTTTACTCTGTGTCTTTTAGAAAGACCACCACTATATTTGGCAATTAAAAATAAACCTCATGGATAACTGCTTGGTATGCTGGTATCCAGAGCAAGTCTTCTAGGAGGAGTGCTCAGGCTGCAGGTGCTGTCCCCAGAGCCATTTAATAACGACCTTACTCAGCAACATCATGTTTTGCTGCCACACTGGCCTCTGTTTATTCCAAATTTTCTGTTTGCTTCCATTTCCTTTTCTTTTTGGAGTTTTGGCTTACCTGTGTCTTTAACCACAGCCCCACCTCTTCTATGGGGCTTGGAGTTGTCTCCTTTCTTTGGTCTTGGCATATTCAGGGTGATCTGAGGCAGCTGTGTTCTGTGCAGCCCTGGTGCTTCCTGGAATCTCTGTCTTCCCAACTTTGGCCTAAAGGCCTTCACATTAGACTATTGCTATACCACCTCCCCCCTTCTCAATCACCCACTGGAGTGCCACATTTGTGACAATTGATGAACCTACACTGGCACATCATTATCACGCAAAGTCCACAGTTTATAATACAGTTCACTCTCAGCGGCACATTCTATGCCTTTTATAACATGGATACTGAATGTATAGCAGTATAGTATCATACAGAGTTGTTTCACTGCCCTAAAACCCTCTGTGCTCCACCTGTTCATTGGTCTCTCCCCAAAGCCTCTGGCAACCACTAACCTTTATTTCTGTCTCCATAGTTTTGCCTATTCCAGAATGCTGTCAGGCGATCCCAAACTACGGGCCCGCGGCCGCATGTGGCCCCCTGAGGCCATTTATCCGGCCCCCGCCACACTCCCGGAAGGGGCACCTCTTTCATTGGTGGTCTGTGAGAGGAGCACTGTATGTGGCGGCCCTCCAGCGGTCTCAGGGACAGTGAACTGGCCCCCTGTGTAAAAAGTTTGGGGACCTCTGCTAGTCATAAACTATGTAGCCTTTTAGATTGACTTCTTTTAGTTAGTGATATGCTTTTAAGGTTCCTTAATGTCTTTTGATGGCTTCATAGCTAATTTTTAGTGCTGAGTAATGTTTTATTATCTGGATATAACACAGTTTATTTATCCATTCCTCTACTGAAGGACATTCCAGTTGCTTTCAGATTACTAGCTACTTTTCAGAAAGTGACTTAGCAGCAACTATGCTGAGACTCCAATCATTTGAAGAAATTTCAGATATTTAAATGAGTCAATTGTTATACTCCATCCCCAAAAAGCCTGGTGGTATTTCATCCTGACTGCACCCTGAAGTCACTGGAGAGGTCTCAAACATATTCTGATGCTGGGTCTCGTTTCAAGCAATTCTAAAATTACTTCTTTTAGTTTTTTTATGTGCAGCCAGGATTGAAAAATTACTGGTTTTTCTAGTCCTTTGGAGCACATTTTGCATGGAACTCATCCTGTTCACATCAAGATATTAATCTCCTTAGAAACCAGAGGCAGTGTTCTGATGAGTTGGTTAGTAACTCCTGCTCTTACAACTTTTTTTTTTTTTTTTTTTTGCCATTTCTCCATTATAGGGCCCAGAACTGTGTGAGTGTGTGTGTGTGTGTGGGTGTCTCAGTGGAATCAAGACTTATCTTCAAGTATACAAGAAGATTTAAAATTATTTTTTTGAGGAAAATCTTGACCTACCATAGGTGCCCTTGAAACTCACTTTCATGTGAAAGTGAAATGGTCCTTCACCCAAATGAGAATAACAACAATACCCACCATTGACTGAGGGCCTCCTGTGTAATGAACATTGTACCGAACTTTTTAATATATATTATTTAAACTCCTTGACACAAGCATGCAGGACTGGTATTACTACTGCCTCTGTTTTGCAGCTGAGAAAACTGAGATCCAGAAAGATCACCCAGGTTGTAATTTGTAGACTTGGGCTTCAAACCCCTAAATAAAACAAAACAAAACTCTTGCTCTTTTGATTGCAGCATGTAGCACTAATGATGACATTAAGACATTTTTGTAGAACAAGTGAAAAGGAAGTTGTTTTGAATATAGATGTCTGAACAAGGTTTCTGTTATTTTAAAAAATGGAGTTTGTTGGTTAAATAAGTTTGTAAATATGATATATAGGTTTGCTCGCTTATAGTTTGCATTGAGTGTGGGGGACAGGTTGTAAGCAGGCAAGGTTGTTATACTCTAAGGCTTAGTTTTAAGACTAAGCCTTTCCCACCTTAAGTGACTTTGTATCAGAGACTTTCTTGTTTGTATATTGGATTAAAGGTTTTGATTTCTATACTATAAAATGGGGCAGACCAAGAGCTTGCTCTCTCTCGGTTCCTGAGATTAGCATTAGATTAGGAGAGCAGAGAAAGGCCACGTGGAGGAGGGGAGAGGCAGCCAAGATGGCGGAGTGCTGAAGGAGAAGCCAGTTTGTGCAGTTTGTGTAGAGAGAAGGAGATGGGGAACAGAGGTGAATAAGGCTGGTGAGGTTAGAAACTTTTGATTTTAGGAAACTCGGATAAGTCAGTGGCTTTGGGAGCCCTGAATGGAAAGGAAAATGTTTTCCTACTGTGTGTATTTCTTGCCCGCCGGGTGCAAGCTAGGATTAAAAGGTAATGGCCCACCAGTTCTTGACTTCATTGTTTCATTACTGTCTTTCTGAATCAAGTGCGAACCTACACGGGCCAGGCGGCTGTGATGGTGGCCGCGACTACTGGCTTTACAGAGTTGAAGACATTTTCAATGTCCATAAGTACCTTGTTATAGGAGCCATGTAATAAAGCCCTATTTTAGTCCATAGTTTCCTTTGGACTTCTCTCCGCTGCTGATTCTTCTCCAATTTTCTTTGTCCTTATGAGTTGAAAAAACAAAACAAAAGGCTCTTTCGTGGTTTTTGGAGGAAGTTGAGATGAAGAGATGCCTAGTCTTCTACATTTCTCCACAGGACTTCGGGGTCTTTCACAGTCCTGTTCTGTATCTAGGTATTTGCGTATTCCTCTCCCTCCGTAGTATTGCCAAAGTCACGGCCTGTATGGGGTCACTTTCCTGACATCAGCATGGGTTAGTCTGGCTTCTTACCGGGAGTTGCTACAAGGAGATATGTTCTAGAGGTGAGTGGATACTGTAGAAAAGGAGTGTTCAGTCAGATCAGAGGCAAGGAAGATTAGATAAGACATAGAGAAAGAGGACAGGGACAGATCAGCAACAGATGCTTGAGGGAAGAGGAGGCCAAATGGTCCAGGGTCCAGAAGACCATAACCAAATCAGACACCTCAGCCACTCATTTTCATTAGCTAGAAGATATTATTAGATAGAAGAGTGACTTAAAGGCTCAAGCCATGCTAGACTGGTCTCAGCCTTAGGCCTGGTGTATTTATGAATGTAGTCCAAGCTTCTATGGGATAGGATTTGAGGGGAACCCCCACATTCAACTTTCTCAGAGCATCTAACATAGCAGCATGGAAAAGCAAGCATTGAATTAGTGGGTGCTTTGTGGGGATTTTTGGGTTTTTTTTTGGAAGTATTTGCTAGAATTAACACAAATGTTACTAGTTGACTGCCTCTGCTATAGAAGCATCTTGGTAGGGAGCCAGGAAGTTTCACTTTACTCTGAGCAGTATGATTTCCTGGTGTACCTGACTGGTTTAGTTTACAGTAACATGTGCTTCCATGTGTACAAATAAAGGGACTTTAAAAGATTTGAATCATCCTGACCAGGTGGTGGTGTACTGGATAGAGCATTGGACTGGAATGCTGAAGACCCAGGTTCGAAACCCTGAGGTTGCTGGCTTGAGTGCAGGCTCGCCAGCTTGAGCGCAGAGTCTTCAGCTTGAGCGTGGGATCATAGACATGACCCCATGATCACTGGCTTGAGCCCAAAGGTGGCTGGCTTGAGGCCCGAGGTTGCTGGCTTACTCTGCTGGAGCCCCCCAGTCAAGGCACATATGAGAAAGCAATCAATGAACAACTAAGGTGCTGCAACAAATAACTGATGCTTCTCATCTCTCTCCCTTCCAGCCTGTCTGTCCCTGTCTATCCCCTCTCCCCTTTCTTGCTTTAAAAAAAGATTTTGAATCATAGGATGTTAAAGCTGAAAGGAATCTTAAGACTGTTCTAGTCGAGTGATGGCAAATTGGGTTCACTGTGAGGATCATCTCTGACTAACAGGTAGTAGCCGCTGAGAGTATTGGTAGAGAATGTGTTGTCTAGAAGGGAAGGGTCACAGTCCATTAGAGAGTCTAATGGGCGTGGGAAGGGGGTGAGTAGTTACATGTGCAGCAGGATTTTGCCATCCTCAATTCTAACTCAACACTTCTGTGTGGGGGAACTGAGGCTCAGAGACAGTGATTTGCAGAGGTCATTCCCTTACTGCTTTTGTGTCACCTCATCTGGAACTTAGGTCTCCTGCCTCAAAAAAGGTCAGCTGTCTTATTGCCCTGTAACCTGGCTAGATTTTCTAGGCCATCCACATGATGAATACTTGTTAAGTATATACTTTCTTGGTTTCCAGCGCTGAACACGGTACTAGATACACAGCAGTGAATAAGCAACCGAGTCCCTGTCTTCACTAGCCTTACCTTTTGGGGAGGAGATGAATCAGCAATTATTAGGAGAAAGCAAGAACTTTTCTGCTTTCTAGGTTAGGATACGAGAGGGAAAATCATGATGAAAGGAAACCTGGGCTCAGTCAAGTCCTCAGTACACATATATGTTAGGATAAGCAGGGCTGAGTGGTGGAGGGCACAGGCTCTCTAGAGCAGTCAAAGGGTACCAGAAACCTCGTCTAAGATTCATGTACTCTAAGCCATCTTGTCATCCCTCATCCATGCCAAGCTCACTTTTTCCTCAGGGCCTTTGCACTTGCTGCTGCCTCTGCCAGGAAAGCTCTTCTCCTAGATATTCAAATGGTACTCCTATGCTTTCTTCAAGTCTTTGTCAAATATCCCCCTTAGAAGAGAGGTCTTCCCTAGCCCCTATCGTGCAGAGTAACACATCCTGTCTTCCTGCCTGCTTACCTTGCTTCACCCTTCTTCATAGGACTCATCGGCATCTGCTGTGTTACAGATTGATTTGTTTATGGTTTGTCTTCCTTTCTAGAATGTAAGATCCCTGAGAACAAGAATCTGCTCATTGATATGCTTCTAGATTCTAGAAAAATGTCTGGCCCATAGCAGGTGCTTAATCAACCATTTTTAAATGAAAAGTAGAGGATGAATGGTGGGGTGGGAGAATGAAAAATGAATCTAAGCCCTACGGGCACAAACTGCATGCAGGAAGTCCAGGGAAGCTTTCTTTGGCCACGGGAGGCACTGCTGCTGACACTCCTGCAACCTGAGAGCTGGCACGTGGATGAGAGACTATGAACGTCCATCTTGTGAAACCACAGGCCACTTTCAGTCTGTCCTTTGTATTTCCAAGGTGCCTAAAGTAGTATGTATGCACGTTTTCCTTACCAGTGTCCTAGCTGCCACATAAACTCTTGCCTTAACTTACAGCTTAGTTAGCAATGGGAAGCAGCATTTTATGGACCTATATAAGGTTAAATAAATAAAGTTAAAGAAAAATGTAAATCCATCCTGTCCCTACCACACTGTGGCCCCTAAAGTTACTTGTCAAATTGACAATTTGGAGCTGTTTTGACATTTTTTTTTTTTTACAGAGACAGAGAGAGAGTCAGAAAGAGGGATAGTTAGAGACAGACAGACAGGAACAGAGAGAGAGATGAGAAGCATCAATCATCAGTTTTTCGTTGCGACACCTTAGTTGTTCATTGATTGCTTTCTCATATGTGCCTTGACCACGGGCCTTCAGCAGACCGAGTAACCCCTTGCTCGAGCCAGCGACCTTGGGTCCAAGCTGGTGAACTTTTGCTCAAACCAGATGAGCCCGCGCTCAAGCTTGTGACCTTGGAGTCTCAAACTTGGGTCCTCTGCATCCCAGTCCGATGCTCTATCCACTGTGCCACCGCCTGGTCAGGCTTTACATTCTTTCAAAAAGATAAATAGATCTGCTTCCATTCATTTTTACTTTCATTTTTTAAAGATTTTATTTATTGATTTTAGAGAGAGAAGAGAGAGAGAAAGGTGGGGGAGGGGCAAGAAGCTCTGATGGAGCTCTCAAGTGCAATGGGTGGGGAATGGTTTTTAATTGAGACAGCTGCTTGGAAGACTGAACGTTTTTGGACTGGACTCAAGACTGGAAGGCAGATATTGGAAATAAAGAAGCATCCCTGTCAGAGAAACACCTTCAGGTCAGTTTCAGGGAAAGGCTGAGAAAGCTATAGAGTATTACGTGGGGTGAAGGGACAAAGAGGGAATCCTGAGTGCATAGAAAGGAGGTCTTTGAAAGCCAGGTTGAAGAGTTTTGTCATATGTGCCTTGACCGGGCAAGCCCAGGGTTTCAAATTGGGCAATCTCAGCATTTCAGGTCAACAGTCTATCCACTGCGCCACCACAGGGCAGGCTAGGAGAGGTTTGCGGGCTGGTTGTGGAGAGGAAATATGCAAGAATACCAAAACTAGAAAGGGTACTAGAGATAATTGGAGTTCCTGCTCCTTGTTTTATACAGGAGAAAACTGAAGCCCAGGTTCACACAGTAATAAATGGACAACATAGGGAAATCATGTAGCAGGCAGAGTTTGCAGAATAGGCAGGCACTTGTGATAACCACTGGTGGCGGGGGCTAAGGCTCCATCGGTGGAAGAGAACACAGGCTCCAGTCGGGAGCACTACAGCGCTCATGGAACCCCAGCTGGAAATGAGGAAAGAGTCTGAGGCAGGAGCTGTGCTTACTTGGATGTGTCAGGGCAGCGAAGGAAGAGGAATTGGCAGGAATACATGAAGAGACCAAAGAGATTAAAAACACCTAGTGCCAGAGAAATCAAGGCAGGAGAGGACTTAAGGGAGGAAGAGTAGCAGCCAAGGGTTCAAGGCTATTCAAAGTTTGAGTTGATTATGGACCAAGGAAATGGCTGTTGGCGTCACTGCTGGGAGAGGCACCCAGACTGGAAGGAGTTGAGGGGGAATTGAGAAGAGAAAACAGAGGTCAGCACAGACAAAGAATTCCAGATGTTGACTGAAGTCGGGAGGATGAACTCTTGATGGAGAAACAAGTTAAAGAGTGTATCTTTAGGAGAAGAGAGACAGGAGAGTAGTTTTTGGCTTGGGGGAAATGAGCAAATTTTGCATAATGGGATTAAAATTTTTCTTTTATTTCATCTCTGATTCTTAGGTCTTTCATCTTTAAAACGGATAAAAAATGTGTCATAGGTTTATGAGGATTAAATGGAAAAACACAAGAATAATGCTTAGTGTGGTTTCTGGCACATTATAAACACGTAATACACAGTAGTTATTTTTAATATTTTATTACTATACATCTGTGAAAGGCTTATCCCAGAATCCTGAGGTCTAGGAATGTATTACTTACATTTTAAATCTTGGTATCTTGTATTTATCACTTTATGGGGCACAGTTGCTTAACAAATATGGTTTCACATATTTTGAAAGATTGGGCTGGAAATAGGCCCAAAGAAACATTTATTTTATTGCTCATGTACATGTGGAAATTATACATTTTAATTGTGCTATAATATGAGCCAATTTCCTTGTCATGGGTGTTGGTGGGAGTTTACCTCTTGGGAGAGGGAATTTGGTTTTGAATTTATTACTTACATCTGCAAAAGGATTAAGAAAGAGTAAGAACAGGACACTTTATGATAAGCAATTTTCCTTTTTTTTCATTTTGATCTGAAACCTGGAATCCAAGATTGAAGTCATTTTTCTTGTTTTTTTTTTTTTTTAATACTTCTTCCTAGGTGGGAATGTTTTTGTTTAAGCAATGATAAGTCATAGACGATGGGGAGACTTCTTTTGGAGGAATCCATCTTTGTGTTTTTTAGTGTGAACTTCCTGAAAAAGAGTGAAAAAGCACACTAGAAACACACACACACATGCACACGCGCGCGCGCACGCGCGCACACACACACACACACACACACACACACTGCGAAGAAACCAAAGGATAAAATCTTTTTCTTTTTAAAGAAGACACCTGTGATGCCAGCTAGCAAGCACAGCCACATGGAACGGAAAGGAATTAGTTCCAGTCCTAAAAGAGGGATAAGTGCATCTGGTGTTAGATTAACTCCAGCAAACAGTTTTGCTTAGTTTGAAATACTCTGACTCAAAAATATGCTGATTTCAGCATGAGAAACAGATATGTACAGATGACTTCTCAATAAGAGGAGTATGGTGGGTGCATTTCAGGCGAACAAAAACCAACACGGATAGGTCTTAAAAACATAATGTTGAGTTCAACAATGAGAAAAAAAGATTTATGATGTCATTATGTAATTTCAAGCCACATACATGTACACAAAAAGACAGCTCAGCCTATTCCTATGGAGATGCATGCATATTTAAGGACATACATATATCTAATTTACTAGAGAGGTTGCCTAAGAGGTAGGGGGAGATGAATGTGGGGATCAGAGATAGAAGAGAAAAAAATGAAATGAGAATGTGCTAAGAGTTGAGTATGATTTTTAAAAAGAGAAATCTTCTTCAGGGGTCTCAAACTTGCGGCCCGTGGGCCGCATGTGGCCCGCCGAACAATTTTGTACTGATTTTTTTTTTGTTTTCAACTGCAGTGAGAAAAGTGTTGCGTAACAGTTGCCTTTTGTAGACCTAGTGCGGCCCGCCAAACGGCTGTGATCTTGCTCTGCGGCCCACATGCTGAGTTGAGTTTGAGACCCCTGTTTTAGTTGTTGGTCTTTTCTTTGTTGCCATCAATCTGATGCAAAGGCAAAGAACTTTCAGGCATGTTTATGCTGCCTGAGTGATAACATGGGTTTCAGGGAATTCCTCACTCAGGGCAGTTTTGGGTGGTGGCTTCCTGGGGGGGAAAACAAAAGAGCTGTGGTTTCAGCTGAATGTGAGAACCAGGGCAACATCTGCTCGGTAACTCCAGGGGGCGCCCTTCACACAGTGATGACTACCACCTGCCCATCTGGGCTGGAGCCCTGAGTCTGCCTCCCTCAAGACTTGGCCAGGGCTGTATCCCAAGATATTTTTACAACTCATGTTTAGACTTAGTTCTGGTGGAAAAGTTATTTTATGAGGTTGAAAACAAGCAATCTGGGAATAATCTAATGACATTTTTACAGGGAGAGAAATATGACTGAGAGCACAGATAAAATACTTTTTTTTTTAATTGGGTTCAAGATGAGGTAGGAAGAACTTGAATTCACTTCCTACCACTGGCTTAACAGATCTACAACTGTATTTGTATAGTTCCTTTTGAGATAATTCAGAGATAATTCCGTCGGAAAGGGACCCGAAAATTAGGTGATCAGGGCCTCCACAACTGAGGGTAAAAGGATAGCACGGAGATGGGAAGGAGAGGCAGAAACACCTCTTGCTAGGGGAAAAAGCCACACCTCAGCAGCCACCATCCACAGAGAGGAGGGATCTCAAAAGTGTGGAGGCTTCTTGTGAGGAGAGGGGGATAAGGTTATCTACGTCAAGCACCCCTCAGATTGCACAAAGGAGAGACAAGCACCTCAAACACCGGGCTTTGTAAACTTTTATATTTTACAATTAAACCTTTTTATTCCCCTTAAGTTGCTTGCTTCAACTACAGCATAAGACTAGAAAAATTCTTGGAAAGAATTTGCATATTGATCTTGTGTGGTCCATCTAGTCAGCAGGGATTCCCCAAATACGGTCCGGGGGCAGCAGCATCAGCGTGGAACTGGTTAGAAATGCAAACTCTTGGGCTTCACCAGCACCTTCTGAATCAGAAACTCTGGGGGCGGGGACAGGCCATCTGTGGTTTAACAAGCCCTCCAGGTGGTTCCGTGGCAAAGTTCTGGATCTAGTTCGCTGTGTCTTAAAATTGGCTGTACAGACCTTTTTTTTTTTATTTTGCTTGTAAACTGCCATCTTTTTATTAGGCTTAAATTACCTGGGCCTAAGCCAAACCCCAGACACATTGAAATCTCTGGGAGGCAGAGGCCAGGCATGCATATTTATTTGTTTATTTTTTCCAATTTTTATTTATTTATTTAGTTTTGTGACAGAGTCAGAGAGAGGGACAGATAAGGACAGGCAGACAGGAAGGGAGAGAGACGAGAAGCATCAATTCTTCATTGCCGCACCTTAGCCATTCACTGATTGCTTTCTCATACGTGCTTTAACTGGGGTGCTACAGCAGACCAAGTGACCATTTGCACAAGCCAGAGACCTTGGCCTCAAGCTGGTGAGCCTTGCTCAAACCGGACAAACCTGGACTCAAGCTGGCGACCTCGGGGTCTTGAACTTAAGTCATCCGCATCCCAATTAAACGCTCTATCCATTGCGCCACCACCTGGTCAGGCATGAATATTTCTTTTCAAAAATAATTTATTTAAAAAAAAAAATAATAATTTATTTAGAAATTAAATTTACTGGGGTGACATTGATCAATAAGAGTACATAGGCTTCAGGTGGACATTTCTATTTGAACTATTGGTCACATTGTGTGCCCATCACTCAAACTCAAATCACTTTTCATCACCATATATTTGTCCCTCTTTATTCCCCTCTCCCCATCGTCTCCCCACAACCTCCTCCCCCAATAACCACTTTACTTTTATCTATGTCCACGAGTCTCGTTTATGTATTCCAACTATGTCTGAAATCATATAGTTCTTAGCTTTCTCTGATTTACTTATTTCACTTAGTGTAATGTTCTCAAGGTCCATCCATGCTGTAAATGGCAATATGTCATCATTTCTTATGGCTGAGTAGTACTCCATTGTATATATGTGCCTAAATTACCTAGGCCCAGGCAAACCCCAGACACATTGGAATTTCTGGTAGGCAGAGCCCAGGTATCAATATTTCTTATGTCTCCCCAGATGGAACAAATGACTTACCCTCCTCTGGGCTTCAATGCCCTTACCCATCAAATTGCAGGATCGGGGAGTCACTAGGCTTTCTTTAGAGAACCATCGATCTAGACCAGGGCTTCTCAAACTTGAATGAACACCTGAATCAGCTGAGATCTTGTTAAAATGCAGATGCTAAGTGAGTAGGTCTGGGGTAGGGCCTAAACTGCATTTTTTTTTTGCAAGCCTCCGGGGCATACTGACACTTCTGGATTGCCAACCATACTTGGAGAAACAAGGACCCAGGAGCAGAGGAAGGAGAGTTAGCTGAGGGGTTAGCAGACCTGGCTTCCAGGTCATGGCTCCCTTTATCTGGCTCCCATCTTGCCTGGGCCTCCACTTCAATTCTTTGGGCCCAAGGTTTGTCCTGCTTTGTATATAGGACTAGAAAAATTCTTGGAAAGAGTTTGAGCATTGATCTTGTGTGGTCCATCTAGTCAGCAGGGATTCCCAAAATATGGTCCTGGGGGCCAGCAGCATCAGCATGGAACTGGTGAGAAATGCAAACTCTTGGGCTCCACCAGCACCTCTGAATCAGAATCATTGGGATGTTGAAAAACAAACAAACAAACTAAAGAAGTAATGCAGAGTTGTTTCCCAACGTGTGTGCACATACTGCATGAATTTAGAGAGTATGTGAATAAATATCTTAAAATTTTAATAGCTGTGAATTTATTGTACGGAGTACTTTACTCAGAGCAAGTGTTGCTGACCTTCAATGTACAGTAGTGAGAAAGCCTGCTTTTAAGAGTGAAGCCATTTGAATAAATAATAATAGAAGTAGTTGACAGAGCAAAATTATGAAGATAGGATGACTCAAGTTTTGGAAATGCTGAGAAGGCAGATGCAAAAAGGGATATGAGAGCTGAAAAACAAAAAGTAACCCTTGATTTTGATCGGCTGAGTGAGACTAGATGCTAGATCATTTATGGAGTAGGCATTCTACAACACTCATGTACTGTACTGCAAGAATCATTATCCAAAAAATATTTATTGAGAGAGAAACAGAAATAAATTATGTTCACAAGAAAATTATAAGAGGATAAGGGGTTATAAAATAAATGTTTGAACTTGTAATTTAATATTTCACTGTAAGATATGAAAAAAAAGTCTTGCTTACTAACAGCTAAGAAAGTTGTCTTAACACAGTAATTCATTCATGCACAAATCAAAATCAGGGTGAGTCAAGGTCCCAATTCTGACAACTTCTAATAGGTAGACCATGTTTACCAGATGAGGGGAGAGGAGCTGGGCTCCGCTACCTGGGCTAGTATCTGAACTAACTAAATGGTCTTTGTGTGGTATCTACCAGGGTATCTTCTGATAGCCCTTGAGGACAGAACTCAGTGAGCCTGAAAAAGAAGTCACTGACTCACTCAAAGTAAGGATTTTATGAGATTTCCACAGAAGGAGGCAGGAATATAGCACAATTCAAAGATACCTTGTGATCCTGTGATCCTCAACCTCTGTCCTTGAACATGAGTGGGAATTGTCACTGGTCATTTTCCCTCTTACTTATTTACGACTTTGGGAACAGACGACTTACACTCCTCTAGGGCTAAATGTCCTCACCCATCAAATCACAGGATTGGGCTAGGCAATCTTTAGGCATAACATTTTGATATCTATGATTTTAAAGTTGAGGAGGGGTGTCTAATAGAGAGTACATGGGGAAGACTGTGGGGCTTATTAAAAAGTTTAGTTAGCCCTGGATGTTTGGCTCAGCGGTAGAGCGTCAGCCGGGCATGTGGAAGTCCTGGGTTCAATTCCCAATCAGAGCACACAGGAGAAGTGCCCATCTGCTCTCCACCCTCCCTCCTCTCCTTTCTCTCTATCTCTCTCTTCCCCTCCTGCAGCCAAGGCTCCATGGGAGCAATGTTGGCCTGGGCACTGAGGATGGCTCCATGGCCTCCACCTCAGGTGCTAGAATGGCTCCGGTCACAATGGAGTAATGCCCCAGAGGGGCAGAGCATCACCCCTGGTGGGCTTGCCAGTGGATCCTGGTCGAGTGCATGCGGGAGTCTGTCTCTGCCTCCTCGCTTTTCACTTCAGAAAAAAAAGAAATAATAATATAAATAAATAAATAAATAAATAAATAAATAAAATATAGTTAGACACTGAATTGTAAGACTTGCATTTTCAAATGTCTTTGCTGAATCAGAGTTTACAGAAGAATAGGCACATTAAAAATAAAATAAAACAATTTTATTTGAACTTAAGAATAATACTGATTCTTCTCTTTGAGTTGAAGAGGTTCAGGCTGTTGAAAATGTGTACTAAATTAGGTCTACTGAGGCAAAGTGAAGGTGGTGACAAAATTTGATGCATTTAAACCATGTAGCCAATAAAAAGGATAACTTAACTCTCTTTCACCAATGCACATATAGGAATAGACAAACACAAAATTTTCATTAATTGTGAAGTTTGTGGAATTGGAATGCAGCCTGAATCAGAGGTATGGAGACAACCCTTCGAGGCAAGTCTTCCAGCCAAACCTCCCTTGTCCGTAACCTGCCATCCGGAGATAGGGTGTAAGATTTATCTTACTTTAACCAGGAAGAAGCCAAAGGGAGGATGGAGGTCTGATGGCTTTGTTGCTTCATGTGGAAAAAAAAAAATAGACTGAGTGAATTTGTGTATAATCCCTAAAGAGAAAGTGCCTTTTGTGCTGTATTTCTTTTTGACTTGGAGACCCTGAAAGCAAGGTAGAAATTGGAAGAGGCCGTTCCTGAAGTCTAGATTTATTTGAGTTTTGGAGAGAGCCTTGATTACAAAGAAAGGAACACTTTATTTATATATGCCAGATGTAATGCAGGATTTCCTGGTCTGTCTTTCCCGGCAGCGGGAGCCTCTGATGAAAATCACTTATCTCAGTTGGGAGTATGTCCTTATCCTTTAGCAGAGCCTGATATTAACATTTCCTGCCCAGGATTTGCTGGAACCTGTGTGTTCCCTTCAAGCGGTGACAAAATGATCACACTGGTTTCCTGTCACCAGCAGTATCTTTTTGCAGAGACTGGGGGAAGTCAATCTTTCTGAAGAGCCAGGTCCCTAGCTTGCTTTTCTTTGCTGACACAAGCTGGTTCTATTGCACTTAACAGCTCTTACTGTAAGTGGTGCTGTTGGATTATTTTTCTCCTATGCGCTTTCGAGTGGTACCATAAGTGCATTCAGGGGATGATATAATAACAAATGGGTGGTTTCCTTTGTCTAGAATAAACTGTTCATATGCTACTCTCTTACTACTGAGACATGTAGAGGCAGCTCTGTTTCCTTCGAGTTTGCAATCTTGAGATTTCTCATAGATGCGATAAAAAATTAAATAAAGATGATGTGGTTGGTGGTCCCTACTGGACATGCTTATGTTCTGATCTAAGGTGGAAGCTGAGTGCTTTGAGGATGAGCAGAAGCTGTGTTAGCCAATGGTGTAAATAAATAGCATAGGGGAATTTGGGGGAAGGGACTGCAAATTACAGAAGTGAGTTGGTCATCTCTACATAGAAGAAGTAATAAAGGGAGTCCAGAAAGATACAGGAAAAGGAAAAAAGATCTACCTTGATGATTAGACAGGAGAGGTCATTATGGGCTAATTACATGTGGAAAAGCCATACTTAAAACATTATATATATATATATATATATATATATATATATATATATGCATGTTTGTGTGTATAGCTGCATGTATGCATGTATTATTTTTATAATCAACAAGTAAGTTTACTTGTTTTTCTCTCATGGGCTCCTTCCCGAAGTCACTGTCCTCTTGTAGGTCTATTTACCTTTTTTCTAGTCCTGAAGGACAGCTGAGCCTTATAATCCTGGTTCTTGGAGTGTTAGGCAATGTAATCATTGCATCTCTAAGTAGCTCTCTGCTTAGAGAAAGTGTGTAACATTTTTAAACTGTGACTCCTTGGTATTTTTCAGTTTTTATTTCATAGGAATAAAAGACTTTAGGCTTGTTATTGTTATTTTAATGGAGGAGTGAATTTAGTGGCTGATGTAATTGATAAACTTGTTTTTCCTCCACTGCCATCAGCCACATTTTTGTGACACTAATAAAAGGATGACACTAGACTGGTACCCCCTGCCTGGCATATTGGGATCTGTTTTTACAGATTGCAAATGCAATAACATTGGTCTGAGGAAATCTGGCAGGAGTGGGTGGCATACTTGGTTTTCTTCTGTTAAACTGTTGGTGAAATGAATTAGACTTTTATTTTATTTATTTATTTATTTATTTATTTATTACAAGGATACAGATTTTTTTTCCTTTTTTTTACAGAGACAAAGTCAGAGAGAGGGATAGATAAGGACAGAGAGACAGGAACAGAAAGAGATGAGAAGCATCAATCATTAGTTTTTCATTGCGACACCTTAGTTGTTCATTGATTGTTTTCTCACATGTGCCTTGACTGTGGGCCTTCAGCAGACCAAGTAACCCCTTGCTCAAGCCAGCGTCCTTGGATCCAAGCTGATGAGCTTTGCTCAAACCAGATGAGCCCGCGTTCAAGCTGGCGACGTCGGAGTCTTGAATCTGGGTCTGATGCTCTATCCACTGCACCACCGCCTGGTCAGGCTATAAACATTTTTTATTTTTTTATTTCTTTACAGAGACAGAGAGAGAGTCAGAGAGGGATAGATAGGGATAGACAGACAGGAACAGAGATGAGAAGCATCAATCATCAGTTTTTTGTTGTGACACCTTTGTTGTTCATTGTTTGCTTTCTCATATGTGCCCAGGTCATGGGCCTTCAGCAGACCGAGTAGCCCCTTGCTTGAGCCAGTGCCGGTGAGCTTTTGCTCAAACCAGATGAGCCTGAGCTCAAGCTTGCGAGCTCGGGGTCTCGAACCTGGGTCTTCTGCATCCCAGTCCAAGGCTCTATCCACTGCGCTGCTGCCTGGTCAGGCATGAATTAGACTTTTAAATCAGGATATTCACCGAGATGAGTTAGATCTTTGTCCAAAGGCAGTGGAAGGTTTCCAGCTGGTTGGAGGTATGACATAGAAATGTCTAGCTAAACGAGGGTCTGGTGGCATGGTGCTCTTCTGGCAGGCTCTGTTTCTTCTCTAGCAATCTGTGGATTGCATGTATCAATAGAATAGAGCGAGCAGGAAACATCAGCCTCATTTGCCTGTGGGAGGACCTGGTATTTCAAATGTTCTTCATTAGGAACTGAGTGTGGGCTTTTATTGAAGTTAAACTAAAGCAGCAGTTCGATGAGGAAGAGCCTCCTCTATCTATGTCTTTTGTTTCTGGGTCCTTTTCCTTGGAGAGCCAGATTTCAGCAGAAAGGGTTGTTAATGGCGGACTTGTGTAATTGAGACCCTAGGGGAGGAGTGGGAAGACTGGAGAAATAGGTGGATATGTCATGGACTTCAACACTGTATTTAGAGGCCGTTGATTTTAGAATAATCAGCCAAGACAAGCAAAGGCAGTCACTTTGGATGAAAATATTGACTTCCCTCACAATTATAGATAGCTGAGTCCTAAGACTTGTGCAACAACACATTTTCCTAAATGAGGAAAATGGTTGTGCAAGCAAAATCAAAATTATCAGGCAAATATTTGGCTCAGAAACAAACATTATATATCATACTGAGCCAATCATCAGTGCTTTCCAAGGGAAGGCCTGACTTCTTCTTTGCTTCCAATTTGTAATTTGTGTTTGTTGGGAATGAGCTTTTTGTGAGATTGGCTCCACTGTTACCTGAATGAAACCTTAAACACCCTTTTGAGACAGAAACACAACTTGGCTAATTGTTCCTGAGTTCATTTTTTTTTTTTTTGCCTCTATATACCTGGGACTTTCCAGTGGAAGGGCTGGCTTTGCTAGATCAAGAGCTTGAGCGTGGGGCAGGGGGCATGCTGCTCAGGACTAGGGACATACACTGGCAGGTGTTTAGATGGGTGACCTTGGTTAACTCAGAATCTTCAGGTTCTCATGGGGGAGAATTGACCACCCACACTCTGCCTGGAAATGTGTGTCCCTTGGTTGAAATAAGACCCAGATAGGAATGTTGGATGAAGTGACTAAATCAATATTCATCATCATTTTAAAAACAATTTAGATTAGTTGAAAAAAAGTCCAGCATAGATCTGAAGACAAATCAGTGGCTGAATCGAATAGAACAGATGTAGGGCAGGTTCAAGGGCTAACCTTGAGGTAGGTTTTCTTCCTCACATCCTGCCTTGCCTTTCAGTTTCCTATTCCCTCTTTCAGTTTCCTATTCCCTTTGCTCAAGGATTCCCCCCGCCCATCCCATCTGACCCTCTCCTGCAGTGCCTTGCTTGTGGAAGGGAAGCCCACAAGTTTTGCAGTGTTAGCATATATTTAGACTTCAAGATTCTCTATTTTAATGAGGGAGCTCTAGGGTAAGAGCAGATCACTCTAAGCTCTTAAGTTAAAATCTGGAATGGTGGAATTTTTATAAAAAGAGGAAATATTTTTGGGCAAGTGAGCTTTCCAAATGAGCCTGGAATGTGGGGGCCCACTTCTTTGATGCTTGAAATATACCTTCAATTTAGTAAGTTAATCCTTCTTTCTCTTTAAATTGGACAATACATGTCATAGTTAAGATATGTGAATCCAAAATTTGCTATTTACTAGCTATATGACCTTGGTCAAGTCACTTAATCTCTCCAGGTCTCAATTTCATCATGTAAAGTGGAAAAAATAATAAGCTGTTCAAGGAGTCTTTGTGAGCTTCAAATGGGACACACACACACACACACACACACACACACACCCTTCTTCTTACAAACATAGGCTATCCTCTAAGGATATTAAAAAATCTGGAAACATTTATTTTTCTCCAGGGAGGTGAATAGGGGCAGGGGAGGAATATTTTTCATTTTGTGTTTTTTGATTTTTTTAAATTTTTATTAAGTGAGAGGTGGGGAGGCAGAGACAGGCTCCCACTAGGGTTCTGACAGGGATCCGCCTGGCAAGTCCACTCTGGGGCAATGTTCTGCCCATCAGGGGTGTTGCTCTGTTGCTCAGCAACCAAGCTTTTCTTAGTGCCTGAGGCAGAGGCCACAGAGACATCCTCAGTGCCCTGGGTCAACTTGCTCCAATTGAGTCATGGCTGCAGGAGGGGAAGAGAGAGAGAGAGAGAGAGAGAGAGAGAGAGAGAGAGAGAGAGAAAATGAGAAAGGGGGAGTTGGAGAAGCAGATGGTCGCTTTTTCTGTGTGACCTGACCAGGAATTGAACCCAAGACATCCAAACACCGGGCCCACACTCTACCACTGAGCCAACCAGCCAGGGCCATGTTTTGAATTTTGAATCATAAAAATGTAAACCTACATAAAAAATTAAAATATCTCTAAATTACTTATCAGGAATTTGTTATTGTTTTTTAAAAATTATTTATTGACTTTAGAGAGATAGAAAAGGAGAGAGAGAGAGAGTATGTATACATTCACTGGCTGTTTCTTGTATGTGCCCTGCCTGGAGATCAAACCTGCAACCTTGGCATATTGGAATGATGCTCTAACCAACTGAACTACCTGGCTAGGGAGGAAGTTGTTAATATAAAGAGTCACCTTAATGGTGTTCTTTATTCAGTGCAGGTCATTGATGAGCAAGCACTCCATAGAACTGATCTCATTTAATCCTCATAAGTGTTATGTGAAGAAGGTATGTGCTCTAGAGGGTTCATGTTGGGATATCAAAGTAAGGGGCTTTCGAAGCTATATTCTCTATATGTAATAACTTTAAAAATATTTTTATTATAAAATATTTCAAACATACAGGAAAATATAGAGAAGTATGTTTCCATAATCAAGTGTGGCCATAGAACTTATTATACACATTGGGATACTTTTGAAGAGAGAAGGGGTTGCTGTTGATGTTGCTGTTGATATTTATGCTGTGATAACAGATGTAAATGCAACAGCCCCGGGCAGATTGGTGGTGTGGTCACCTGGAAATCAAGCATTACCATGTTGAAGCCTCCCTTTGTGCCTCTTCCTGGCCAATGTCCTGCAGCCACTCCCCAGCATCCTTGATCTTGATATAGATGTGCACATAGTTTACAATTTATGCCCAACTACATATGAGTGTATCATAAACTGTACAGATAATTCCTTTGTATGTTTCTAAATGTTACATAAATGGTATCATATGTTCTTACTGTTTTAAACCAGTAAGGCATTTTCTTCTCCTTTCCCTGGACAATTAAAGGAACTAGATTCAGAAAGCGACGAGCAGCTCCTGGGATATGAGCAACAGGTAGCCATAGATTTAATCCTTCACGCACCCATCATCAATATGGCCAAACTACAGTGGCCCTAGTTTCTATATCACTGGGTTCCATTAGTCAAATTCCAGAGATACTGAGAGAATCCATTTGGACCAGGCATTCTTCCTTGGCCAATCCTTTGTGCATTGTCAAGAGTGGAAGATTACATAATAAGACAAAACCACTGAGAACTCATCCCACAGGACTGGAACTCTTCCCAGAGAAGAGGACGTTGTAAGCTGGGCTTCTAAAAAAATGAAAATCCTAAGTGAGCAGAAACAAATTGGACATGAGAAGGAGAGCTCTATGTTAACGATTCCTTCTGAAAAGGGACAAAGGGAAAGTGTCTCCATTCAGGAATTCCTTGCAGGCATTCCTTGGGAATTTTAGATGTACTCCTGAATTCTGGATTCTGAACAAAAGCAGCGGAAAAGTCAGTAAAATTGGTGAAGTATTATCATTCTCCTGTGAGAATTAAAGCTTAAATAGTCTCTGTAGAGAACTTACTGGTGTGAAGAAATCCACTGACTTCAGGTTGAAAGCAAGAGCAGAAAACTGATGCAGGGAATCGAAGGGCCAGGTCAACATTTCTGGGAATGG
The DNA here is from genome assembly GCF_036850995.1 of Saccopteryx leptura. NCBI lineage: Eukaryota > Metazoa > Chordata > Mammalia > Chiroptera > Emballonuridae > Saccopteryx > Saccopteryx leptura. The sequence continues at coordinate 59,365,562 of NC_089504.1, read as the reverse complement.
GGACAGGAGCAACAGAAGAGAAGAATTACGTCGTCTATGTTTCTTGTATCTGTTGCTCTGAGTGTGCTTTCATAGCCCTGCCCTCTGCTGACAGTGAGTCATTTTTTGTGAGTAAACATGAATAAGTTTACAGGCATAGTATGTTTTTTTCTAAATTCTGTTAGTGATGTTTTAAGGAGTACTAGATTTTGGAAGCAAAATATGTCACTAAATTGGCTATTCTGGCCTTTGCTTCTCTGTGGGGCATAACCTTGCCAGCAGATCTGCATATTACATTATTTGAATTCTACTGGAGGGAACAATTGATGTTTTGTGGGGTTAAAATTTTAATTTAAAACCTGAAACCTGTATGATTATGTTAACTAGTGTCATCCTAATAAATACAATCAAAAGAAATAAAATTGATAAAAATTTCATTTAAAGAATGATAATTTTAAATATTTGTAGTATTATCATCCAATTTCAAAATAATCTTTATTTAGCATTTATTTCTGTTAATGTTCATTTATTTTTATTTTATTTTGAGAAAGAGAGAGAGAAAGAGAGACAGACAGGGACAGACAGGAAGGGAGAAAGATGAGAAACATTGACTCATAGTTGCAGCAGCTTAGTTTCATTGATTGTTTTCTCATAAGTGCCTTGACCGGGGAAGGGGGGGTCCAGCTTAGTCAGGGACCCTTGCTCAAGCCAGCGACATTGGGTTCAAGCCAATAACCATGGGGTCATATCTGTGATTCTATGTTTAAGCCAGTGACCCCAAGCTCAAGCTGGTGAGCTTGTGCTCAAGTTGACCACCTTGTGGTTTTGAACCTGGGTCCTCAGCGTCCCAGGCCAATGCTCTATCCATTGCACCACCACTTGGTCAGACAATGTTCATTTATTTTAAAAATGTTTTCTATTATCCTATGTCTTTGTCAGGTAGAGACTATTTTTATATGTTATTGGATTTTATAATCTTGTCACAGTATGTTGATTCATAATAATACCAAACTGTCCACTTGTTATTATATCTTTTTTTTTTAAACAGAGACCATGCAAACTTTTCCTACAATCCTTTACAGAGAAATGATTCTGTTTATTCCTCTGCTCTCCTATTATTTTTAAAAAATATGTAAGTAAAATATTTATGAAAATTACAGAATAACAAATTTGAGAGGGCTTGTCAGATGCTTCATTTCCTTATTCTCTAATCCAGGTGATTAATACCTTTCAGAAGTTTAGACAAAGGGAAAGGGAATATCATCCTCCGCTGGTAGGGTAACGAGAAAAGGTTGAAAGGTTGTTGAGCTACTCTCACTAGTGATGTGCCTGAATAAGTCAGACTTATTGGGGGATCTGAGATACAAAAAGAGAAATATGATTGAATATATCATAACCAATAATGGATAAAAACCTGGTTGATTTCACCTACTAAAAGCTGGAAAAATCAGTTCCACAAGAAATGAAAAGTGACCACTTTCTGGTTTCTGAGAAAACATTAGAAACAGGTGGAAGAAAAACGCCCAAACAATGAGGGTGCCCTTGAACTTCCCTTTGAGGTCGATAGCCATATTTTAGACCAGGGGTAGTCAGCCTTTTTATACCTACCCTACCGCCCACTTTTGTATCTCTGTTAGTAGTAAAATTTTCTAACTGCCCACCGGTTCCACAGTAATAATGTTGATATAAAGTTGGGAAGTAACTTTACTTTATAAAATTTATAAAGCAGAGTTACAGCAAGTTAAAGCATATAATAATAATTACTTACCAAGTACTTTATGTTGGATTTTTGCTGTTTGGAAGAATAAATCTTTATAAGACAACTTACTATAGTTAAATCTATATTTTTATTTATACTTTGGTTGCTCCGCTACTGCCCACCATTAAAGCTGGAACGCCCACTAGTGGGTGGGAGGGACCAGGTTGACTACTACTGTTTTAGACCGTGAAACCCCAACCATTGGTACCACTTTTGGGTTCAAATAATGTGTCCAGAAAACCCTAAGTTAAAAAGCAGTTGTGTACAATGTTTTTCTATTTGTTTGAGCTAATTTTCAAATTAGTGTGCCCTCTGTAGATATGTTCTGAAGGAAGGAACAAAAGACTAGAATAATCTCATGAAGAAAATTGATCAGGCAGCGCACATAGAATTGTTGGCGGCAGTGGTTCTGATAAATGGGTGAGTTAACACCTGAGCCAAGCCTGAGCTGGGCTCGGGGCTTGAGGATGGCATGCGCTCACAACTCCAAAACTGACTGGTCCTGATAACGTAGTATTTCACTGTCACTCATGCAAATTCGCTCAGACTTCATAGCTGAAAAAATATCAATTCATAAAGTACGAATACAGGCTTATACAGCATACTTGTTATTTACCTATATAGCATAGATAGATATAAAATAGCTTTTAAGAAGTGACTTTATGTAGGAATGCTAAAATATTTATTCAGATATTAGCCATATGTTGGGGATCCCGTCCTAAAATCCAAACATAAAAACCACCAAAGAAAAATTCTGTGTAGGCTATGATTGAATATGACTAATGAAATATAATTTAAGTAAAACACATTTCATTTTTAATGAATATCTAAATTGTGTTCCTTTAACAAATTCAACTATTAAAAAAGTATAGAGGCTCCTTTAGAAAATAAACTTTTTTTTTTTTACCTTTTATAACATAAAGAACTTTGAAAAGACTTCCTAAAGTTTTTAATAATCTATTATTGTATATCACTGATAATTCTAGATACTTTGGGGGACGCCTGGAAATTGAATCTTCATTCTTGGCAGATCAGTGTCTTATTATGTTAAGGTAAAAATGAATTAAAATTAAACCATTTTCTTTCCCCAAACACGAGTTAGTCAATTAACATGAAGTACTTTTCAAAGTTGGGGCCAGTGCATGCAGAAGTCAGGAAACCACACCTGCATTAATTTGTCCATCAATTTCTTGTGTTTTTGTCTTGGGAGATTTATGAGCAGCCGTGCCATATTCCCAGGAACCCTGTGGCACCTCCAAAAACAAACTCCAGAGAAATTGGAATTTCCATGTATTAGGCTGATGACTCTTTTTTGCACTGTTACAAAGAATTAAAGGGTCAGTAAAAATAACTTCTTTCATCCTTAACACTAGTTCCCTATTTTGCTTATGATGTCATGCTAAATATTGTGTTGAAAAGGTTAATTAGACATAGTCCATCCCTGCTCACAAAGATAATACTACCTGATACAAAGATTAAGAATCATTACTATTATAGTAATAATAATTGTATTTGTTATTATGGTAATAACTATATTAACAATTATTATGATATTAATAATTTTAGTAATATAATAGTAATAATTACTTTTAGTAATAATAATAGTAATGATAATAATTGCAATAAGCCCTTATTATGCTCCATAGACTGTGCTGAGCAATTTCCACATAATTTAAATAGCTCTTAGAATATGATCGTCGATGCTTGGAGATAGGTAGTGTGTGTCCATCTTTCAGGGGGAGAAACCTAGATTTAAGGAGGGTAAGCAACTTGTCCAAGGCCACACTTGTAGGCACTGATGAAAGTGGGAAACAAATATTTGAAGCCCAAGATGGATGAACACAGAGACAAGTGCACTAACACTTATAAGACACACATGTGACAAGCACCTTTATATCACTTGAACAATTCACTTAGTGGCCTTACAATGAAGGAAGTAGAGAAGTGGCAAGTTCTGTTCGAATTGCAACATACTGTTTAATTTGTTGGGCAACAGAAGGCTGAGTAGAAGGTGGTATTTGGGGAGAAATATAATTGACTTTCCCCACCACCAGAAGGTGTTTGGGCAGGTTAAAAAAGGGACTAGTTCTTCCTTAGAGGACTGGCTGCCTCATGACATTTCCACCTGCTTTTCTGGCTCTTGTCCTGTGCTTTTGGCATTTCTTCTGCTCTTAGAGACAATGAGTCAACAGCATGTTTTTAGCACTCCCTGTTGAGACTCCAACTAAATAGGAATATGTAACTACCGTGAGCCAAATATGTGTGCCAGTCTCCCCTGCTGGCCAGGGCTTCAGGGGTGTGTGTGGGGGAGAGTGAAAGAACAGGACACATAGAAGAAAATGATATGTAAATATATATGTAAATCATTTAAAGTCTATTTATTTATTTATTTATTTATTTTGGTTTTTTAATTTTTAATTTTTTATTTTTTTATTCATTTTTTAGAAAGGAGAGAGAGAAGGGGAGAAGAGAGAGAGAATGGGGGAGGAGCAGGAAGCATCAACTCCCATATGTGCCTTGACCAGGCAAGCCCAGGGTTCGAACCGGCGACCTCAGCACTTCCAGGTCGATGCTTTATCCACTGCGCCACCACAGGTCAGGCCTTAAAGTCTATTTAAATCTATTAAAATTTTTCTTACTGATTTTTAGAGAGAAGAGAGAAAAAGAGAGAGACACAAATAGTGGGGCAGAGGAGCGGAAGCATCAAATCATAGATGCTTCTCGCATATGCCTTGACCAGGCAAGCCCAGGGTTTTGAATCCGCAATTTAGCATTCCAGGTTGATGCTTCCTTTATCCACAGGTCTCAAGGGTATATATTTTAATTGGGTAATTTTACCTGCTCCCTTTTTGCAAATTGTGGTAACTTTCTTAGTGGAAACCTAATAGAAATTAATCTTTTAATGCTTCAGAAGTAAAAGGAACCATAGAATGGTTTGGCTGGAAGGGACCCCAGAGATCTAAAGTGTTTGCATGGAATATTAATATCCTTGATCTGTGAATAGATGTTTTGGAAAAGGGCCCCCTGGTCATACAAAATTTAGAAATTCAGGGTTAAAGTTAAGTAGGCTCCTTTCCTGTAGAACTTCAGTTTTTAGTATGCTAATCTGCCTTGTGAATCTCTAAGAGGGAATATAAAATATGAGGATATGAGGTTTTTCATCACTTATTTTACTCCAAAGTCTTTTTTTGGGAAATGTTGATCTAACCGAGCCAGCTAGTGTATTCTCTACTTAAAGGTGCTGGCTGACACCTTTTTTTTTTTTTTGAGAGCAAGGAAGTCCCACGGGGAAGGGAGGATATATCAGTTGCTCCTGTCTCATGCCAAGGATTCTCAGTGAGATGCCTTTCTCTAGGCTTAGAGAGGGCTGCAATGCCTCTTAGGCAAACAGAACTGCCCTTCACTGTGACCCATGCTGCAGAGAAGCTCTGAGCTCAGAACAAAGGGGTGACTAGCCCTTAGAATCAGCAAAATGTATTTCCACCTGACTTAGCCCACTGAAGACATACAAAGGGGAAGGATGGTGTCATCGCTGTGGTCACAAAGGTAGTCCAAGTCTCCTTAACCAAACTGGTCATGTGAGTTTAGGTTGGGAAGCACCAGTTTTTTAAAAAAGTTAAACTGATATCTTTTCTGCAGGACTTCCCAGAACTTTTAATATGAAAATGTGCATTGTGAAGCTCCAACAATGGGGTAGAGTGTGCAAGATTTAAAAAAGTTTCTTAGCTGTGAAACCCTCGCTTTGTGCAGCATTTGGGAAGCACTCATGTTCTGAGGAAAACCCTTTGAGAAACACTGATCTAATCTGACCTTCTCATTTGACAGGGAGCTACTATGGGCCAGGCGTTTCTTATCTACGGGGCCCTCTCAGATTCCTTTCTCCATCACTGTGACAAAGTTATTAAAATTAACTTGATCAGGCCCTGGCCGGGTTGCTCAGGGGATAAAGCATCGCCCCATGCCCTGACGTCTCGGGCTCGATCCTTGGTCAGGGCACATGCGAGAAGCAACCAATGAGTGCACAACGAAATGGAACAACTAATTAGAACAACAAGTTGATGCTTCTCTCTCTCTCTTTCTCTCTCCCTTCCTTTCTCCCCCTTCCTTTCTCTCTCTTTCTCTCTCAAATCAATGGAAATTTTTTTTTAAAAATTAATCAAATTTGGAGATAGTTTTGAAGAGATTTCTTTAGTTTCTAAACCTTTCTTTTGTATGTTTCAAGGCTAAATTACTCTATATAAGTTCCCACTGTCAAAAAATCACAGATTAATTTAATCTTTATAGACTATCTATCACCTATGCCCAAAGACCCTTTATGTACAATGGTGGTCTACAAATGTATAAACTGTAGTTCTTGAGAAGATTTGGCATACATATATACAATGGAATACTACTCAGCCATAAGAAATGATGACATACTGCCATTTACCACAACATGGATGGACCTTGAGGACATTATACGAAGTGAAATAAGTAAATCAGAAAAAGCTAAGAATTACATGATTTCACACATAGGTGGGATATAAAAATGAGACTCATGGACATAGATAAAAGTGAAGTGGTGTTCAGGGGGAGGAGGTTGTGGGGGAGGGAAATAAAGAGGGACAAATTTATAGTGACAGGAAATGATTTGACTTTGGGTGATGGGCACACAACACAATCAACAGTTTAAATGCTATAGAAATATTTACCTGAAACCTATGTACTTTTATTGATCAATGTCATTCCATTAAACTTAATTTTCTAAATTAAAAAAACTGTAGTTCTTGTTATACATTAATAATTGTAAATACAACATTGATGGCAATAATATAAATGTCTAACATTTGTCAGGCATTGTACTAAAGACAATGGGATTATAATACTGCCGGTTTCACAGTGAGGACATTAAGTGAGGAGAAGTTAAAGGATTATTCCAAGGTCACATACTGGTAGTGGAGAGAAGATATACATAGAAAGGTATAGCAACATGTGAAACATTCCTTGTGAATGATACAAAATGCTAGGTGAATTCAGAGGAAAAAAAGATTTTCAAAAGTTTGATCAGAGCCCTGGCCGGTTGGCTCAGCGGTAGAGCGTCGGCCTAGCGTGCAGAGGACCCGGGTTCGATTCCCGGCCAGGGCACACAGGAGAAGCGCCCATTTGCTTCTCCACCCCTCCGCCGTGCCTTCCTCTCTGTCTTTCTCTTCCGCTCCCGCAGCTAAGACTCCATTGGAGCAAAGATGGCCCGGGCGCTGGGGATGGCTCTGTGGCCTCTGCCCCAGGTGCTAGAGTGGCTCTGGTTGCGGCAGAGCAACGCCCCGGAGGGGCAGAGCATCGCCCCCTGGTGGGCAGAGCATCGCCCCTGGTGGGCGTGCCGGGTGGATCCCGGTCGGGCGCATGCGGGAGTCTGTCTGACTGTCTCTCCCTGTTTCCAGCTTCAGAAAAATGCAAAAAAAAAAAAAAAAAAAAAAAAAAAAGTTTGATCAGTGACAGTGTGAAGTATGTGGTGAGCAATTGTGATTTGGTCATCCGTTTCTCCTCTCTCTGAGGAACTGTTTTCCCTTTCACCATGGGGTTCTGGTAATATATAGTAGCTGGGCACATTGCTTTGAGCTGGGCCAGAGTCTTTGGGAATTTTGGGATTAGAAAGAAGCAAAGGAAGAGGCTTTCCTCTTGGCTGGTAAAACTGTAAAACTTTGTCTGAGATGTACCTGACTTGTCTTTCTTCTTGTGAAAGGAGCTGGACTTTCACAGGACAGAATGAGGGCAAAATTGAGAGATAGGCAGGTGCTGAAAGCGGAGAGATGAAGTCCTGATGGTCTTTTGGGCATCTCTAAGCTTAAGGGCTGTGTCCTTGCCAGAGTTAAATACTTACTGCTCTCTTTTCTTCTGGGATTGATGTTGTCCTTCTTTGCAAAATGAAATGTTATTAAAAAGTGATTAAAAAATACCCACACCATAGAGATACACACAGATCTTTAGAAGTGTTGAGGTTTTATTTGGTCCTAAGCCAAGGTACTCTCAACTACAAATTCAGGGGAATAGGCTCTTGCGTTTTTATCTTTCTGGTTCATTCTCTCTTCACTTCTATTTTCTATGGGGTATTTCTTGGTTTTGGATTTTAGGTGAGCTTTAAGGACACAAGGCAGATCATCTTTAGCCCCTGCAGAGTGGGAGAATGCATGGAAAGGACCTAACACGGTTCCAGGTACCCTGTCCTTGTTTAATTTGAGTTTGTTCATTCATTTCTGATAGGATATTTAAAGGGGCGTTTACCCTCCTCCTGTTGAAAGTGAGTAATTCCAGTAAGAGCTCAGAAGTATGGGCAAATACAGTGTGAGATAAGCCTATTTCTAAGCACACGCTGGGCTGGGGCGGGGGTGTTGGTATAGGAAGGGCACGAAGAATAATGTGGGTCTGTGTTGCTGCTCTTGCAACCACCACAAGAAGAAAAGTTTCAGTACTGAAATATGGGCTGCCTGTAGATAGCCTGGGGATTGTGGATGACTGGGCGGGTCCTGCTGGACTGAAGGGCCTGACAGTATGTGATTCCCTGCAACAAATGGTCTTTGGTGGAGGGTGGGTATATACACAGAGACACACACACAGCACCCAGCCTCCAATTTCAGCGTTGGCAGAAGATAACAATTCTCAGCTCGCCTTTCCAGGGTTATTTTTGGCTGGGGCTGTTGCTGATGGCAAAAGTTTCAGCTCCCTCCCAACTCCCTCCCTCGTCCTTGTTTAAGAGAGAAATTTAAACTTGTGCGTGTAAACTGCTCACTCCCCGAGAGACTGGGAGACAGGGTTGCCGGTGAAAGGGAAAAGGGACTGAGGTGCTGGAGAGGGTCCCAAATCCTGCTCCAGGTCTCAACCAGCTCTCACCACCTCCAGACTATTTTCTAGCGGAGGGTGGGCCCCGGAGACAGCCGATTGCTGGGGAAAGCTTGGGCCAGGCGCAAGAGGAGGAGCCGTCTTGGGTCGGGGTAGCGGGCACTGGGGACGGGTTTTGGGGACGACACCCCGAAAGTGAATCCAGCTGGGCGAAGAAACTGCGCGCCCCTAGGGCGATCCGGCTGGAAAGGAATTTGGGCGGGAGAAAACTGTGTTGGAAGGTAGAGGCCAAACTTTGCTGGGGCAGCAAGGGGCCGCCCGGAGAGGGAGGATCCACCGGTCGGTGCCGCGGGAGGGCGCAGGGCGCGGGCCGGCTGGGAAGCGGGCCGGGGCGCAAGGCGGAGTTCGGGCGCGTAGCCAGGCCGGTGGGGGGCCCCGACGGGCGGCAGATTCCCTCCGGCTCCCGGGAGCTGCAGCAGGCGGGCCCGGCGAAGAGGCGCCATGGAAGGAAGCCCCATCCCCGTGCTGACAGTGCCCACGGCGCCCTATGAGGACCAGCGGCCCACCGGCGGCGGGGGGCTGCGGCGGCCCACCGGCCTTTTCGAGGGCCAGCGTAACTACCTGCCTAACTTCATCCAGAGCGTGCTGTCGTCTATCGACCTGCGGGATCGCCAGGGCTGCACCATGGTGGTGGGCAGCGACGGCAGGTACTTCAGCAGGACCGCTACGGAGATCGTGGTGCAGATGGCTGCGGCCAACGGGGTGAGTTACCTGGCCGCCCTGTGCTTCCCGCTGCGCCGCCGCCCTGCCCTCTTTGCGCCCTTGCCCCCCGCCTGCCTGCCAGTCACCGCTGGCCCGGGGGCCCACCCCGGCTGGGTTGCTCTCCCAGGTCCTCTTTCTCCAGTGTCCAGCCGTCGCAGCCTTCCTGGTGCAACCCGGACATTGTTCTATTTGCAGTCATCTTCTTCCACCCTAAAGTTTGGCTCTGCCAAATTTAACAGTACTGTTGTCTCAGGACACGCACCAGTGTCGATCCCTGACATATTGGGCGAGTGTAAACCGTGAAGGTTACTAATACTGTTGGTTCATGAACCCCAGAATTATTTCACGATGAATTTCATTCGGGTAGGAATGGAGTAGGGATCAATTTGATGCTATGCAGCCTGGGCTCCGTTCCCTGGAGACATGTCTTTAAATGGTCTAAAATGAGATTTGCAATGCCTTTTAAAAGCAATTCCCAACTGCTCTCCAACATGCCCTTTGCGTTTGACAACTTTTCATGCCTCTTCTCCCTTTACCATTCATCCTCGTTTCCTCTCCAGCCTCCCACGACCTCTGCAGCCTTCTTTTGCAATCTGAATTCTCAGACTTTGGTTTGGTTTTTTTTCCCTTTCCCTCTTTCCCCTCCTTTCTACCAGAAGAACCTTTGGATAAATCCCCACACCCCTGTTTCCTCCTTTTCAAATCCAGGGGCCTCTCAAGGACTTTGACAAGAGGGACAGCTAACTTCAGGGATCTCTGAATTCTCCGCAGGACGCATTGTCTTAAAGAGTAATTTCAGCTTTGTTAATGCAGTCAGACCCACACACACATAGAACTTTTCTTTAAGTGAATTCTCTGCAGATGTATAAATGAATGTGAACATTTAAAAAAATGAAACCAAACAATTATTTGGCAATTGGATTTCCTCCTTCCTTTTCCCAACACTTTCCATTTCTACCCCATCATTGTGTGTGTGTGTGTGTGTGTGTGTGTGTGTGCGCGCGCGCGCGCGTGCACGCGTGTGCATGCGCATGTGGGCACACCCGTTAAAGTTTAAGGGTTGTCCATGTTTTATGTTTGTCAACTATAATTCCTCCTTCTCAATGTTTCAGGGATGGGGAAAGAAGATTTAGATTATTTAAATAACCAAAATCTGTTGGAAGAAACAGGGCCAAAGGGTGAATTGAGTTGTGGAATTGTGATTTCTAACCCCAGCAGATGCTGCTGCTGGAGGTACAAGACGTGTGTTTCTCTCTGGCTCTCACTCGGGACTGGTGAAAATTGGCTCAAATCAGGAATTGGAGAGAGGTTGACAAACGGTGTTTTACTCTTGTCTGACAAAGCTGTTCCCGCGGAAGGATGGAGAATAATGAGCCTTGGGAGAGCTGTGGCAGCTTTTGTAACTCCTTCCTGGGCCAGTTTTTCCAGGGAGCGAGAGAAACATAGCCTGTCCTCTATTTATTGAGGGTCAGGATATTTTTGAAGCTACAGTTGTTGATATGATGGACAAATTATTATTCTGCTTTCTAATTTCTTGGCACACTTTGCTGTAAGGACTCTTCATCCTCTTACTTCAATGGGTCTTCTCTGATAAACACATTCTATTAACTTTGAGCAGAGTTTATTTTAGCAGATAGTTAGCATATGTTAACATATGCTTAAAATAGAGTCAAATTTAACCTAGCAGTGGTTATAAAGAGAAAAATGACAAATTAAAACCCACATAGGAGTACCATTTCTTAAATAACCTGAAAGTACTACTTCTAAGATGGTGAGCATGGGAGAAGAGATGGTGGACATTTATCAAAATTTCAAAAAGCCAATTTTAATCAATCTTTTTCTCATTTCATTTAAATCTTGGGGACTTTTGCTAAAGCAAAGTGAATCATCAGAAGATTGACTTACCGGGGAAACTGATTTGGATAACTGTAAGCAAAACCGGTTTTGAGTAACTGCACATTGATGGGAATGCACTTATCTCCTGATTTGGGCTGTTAAGTTATATTCAGGAATGATGAACTTTGATTAAAGCATTTTGTCCTTTTTTAAAATTTCTTATTAAATATTCAATAAGCAGGCTAGAAAATAGTGGAAAAATAGAATTTCTTTTTTTTTTTTTGACATGACTGGAATCTGACTGGGTGGGCACATTCTCTCTATCTGAAAAATCTTCATGTTGACATTAAACAGTAATTTTACAAAAAAATTTTCTCTAAAAACTATAGTTCTTTGATTATGTAATTACTGGAGGAGAACAAAAGTTTGAAATATATAAAATGATAAACTACATTACCAATGTTTTAATATCTCATAAAGTTTGAAACAGACTCTCAGATGCATACCTGCACAATTTGGAATTTAAATATTTTTATTATAAAATTGTGAACTTTTCAAAGTTTCAGAAAAATAGAGAGAATAAATTAATCACATTCATATGCCCATACCCTAAATTGTTAACATTTTTCTATACTTATTTCATCTCTTTTGAGGGCTAAAATATTTTAAAGTATATTAAGGAAAACATTTTATCTCTAAATTCTTTAGTATGTATAGATCTCTAAAAAATAAGAACATTTTCTTGACAGTTCCACTATCATTATTATCTCAGACAAAATAAAAAATTGTTTTTTTGTATCATTTATTATCCAACCCACATTCAAATTTCCACTATTCTGAAATGTTTTTATAGATGGTTTGTTCAAACTGGTTTCTTGTAATTAAGGGACACACCTTGCATTTGGTTATTTGTCTCAAATCTCTCTTAACCTAGAAGGTACCTCCCTCTTTATTTTAATTTTGTTAATGAAATTAACCTGTTAGAGAGACTAGGTCAGTCAATTGTCCTATAGAATGTCTCCCCTTCCCCACCCCCTTTTCTGAAATTTTCTGATTCTTTTTTTTAAAAGATTTTATTTATTGATTTTAGAGGAAGAAGAGAAAGAGAGAGAGAAGGGAGGGAGGAGTAGGAAGTGTCAACTCCTAGTTTTTTCATAGTTGCTTCTCATATATGGCTTAACCCAGCAAGCCCAGGGTTTCGAACCAGCAACCTTAGCATTCTAGGTCAACACTTTATCCACTGCACCACCACAGGTCAGGTGGAATTTTCTGATTCTTTCTTTCTGTTTTTTCTTTTCTTTTCTTTTTTTTTTTAAGTGAAAGGAGGGGAGATAGTGAGACAGAATTCCATATGCCCACTGACTGGAATCTACCTGGCAATCCTCATCTGGGGCCAATGCTAGAATCATCCAAGCTATCCATAGTGCCTGGGGCTGACACTTGAACCAATGGAGTCACTGGCTGCAGGAGGGGAAGAGGGAGAGAGAAGGGGGAGAGGAGGGGGGAGAGAAGCAGATGTTTGCTTCTCAGTTGTGCCCTGACTGGGAATTGAATCAGGACGTCCACTCATGGGCAGATGCTCAATCCACTAAGCCAACCAGCTAGAGCCTCTGATTATTTCTTGATGGTATCTTTTAACTTTTCACTATATTCATGTCTTATTTGTTTATTTTTGGCAAACTAAAAATTAGTTGTAAAGTCTTAATTGAATTCAGGATCAACATTTTTTCTTGCATGAATATTTTATAGGCAATGGTATATGTTCATGTTGGATCACATTAGGGAACATAATCTCTGGTTGTCCCATCATTCGTGATGATGCTGAGATGTTTACAGGGGTATGGTGGTGATTTCCTGTAGCTTCCATTATTTTTCTCTTTGGGACCAGCAAGTAGCCTGTGGGGTGAACTTTGTACCAGATAAATATATGTTCCTTATCAACATTCACCCATTTGTTTTAGCATCCGTTAATAAACCTGGCTTGAGTAAGTTGTTTCAGTAAATTTTTCAAAATGATGATTTGCTAATTTTCTAATTCCTTCCACATGTTTTAGCTGGCATTTTGTATTAACTGGACAGTTTCCTCACAAGTGGGCTCTTCAGTTACTGTATAATAGAGTTCCCTCTGGAAAGCAGAGTATATATTTATTTCTCTTTTTTAATTACCAATTTTTATAGTAAATATTTGATGAAATAGCCACCTCCATTGGTGATACATAAATTTCATTTTGTTTTGCTTTTTTTTTTGGTATTTTTCTGAAGCTGGAAACGGGGAGAGACAGTCAGACAGACTCCCGCATGCGCCCGACCAGGATCCACCCGGCACGCCCACCAGAGGCAACGCTCTGCCCACCAGGGGGAGATGCTCTGCCCCTCCGGGGTCTCGCTCTGCCGCGACCAGAGCCACTCTAGCGCCTGGGGCAGAGGCCAAGGAGCCATCTCCAGCGCCCGGGCCATCTTTGCTCCAATGGAGCCTTGGCTGCGGGAGGGGAAGAGAGAGACAGAGAGGAAGGCACGGCGGAGGGATGGAGAAGCAAATGGGCGCTTCTCCTATGTGCCCTGGCCGGAATTGAACCCTGACCCCCCACATGCCAGGCCGACGCTCTACCGCTGAGCCAACCGGCCAGGGCCTGCTTTTGCTTTTTTGAATATTGCTATAGACTCTTGGATTTTTATATAATTTTTGAATGAATTTGTGAATAATGAAAAGATACTTTTAACCTATATTTGTAATTTTTATGTGGCTAGGTGAATTTACCTAAAAAAAATCCCCAGAAGTATTTTAATTTGATCCCTTTGAAAACACAAAGGATGCTATACTAAAAAAGAAAAATAACTATTAAGTACAAAGAGTAAATTGTATCATTTAAATGAATTATGATTAAACTTAGGTTGTAACTAATTAATTTTTTATTGTATTTCTATTTCCATCTGCTTCAGATCCTCCTCAAGTGTTTAGATCCTTTATATATCAATTTATTCTAATCTCTTATAGAGTTCAAAAGCTGAAGACAACATAGTGGCTACAAGAATACCTTTGCCCTTCTCTGGGTAGATCCATCTGACTAAGAGCATTCTCTCGCTTTCTCCTCTTTGTTATAATCTTTTTTTTTAGTCCCAAACTACCTTTACTTCTGGACAATGACAGCACTGTGCCTGCCTCAAGGTCTTTCTTACTTTTTCTAAAGTCTTCTAACTGGAGATGACATTGTATATCAGCACTGTCCATTAGAACTTTCTGTGGTGGTGGAAATATTCTGCAATCTGCACTGACCTGTCTACTAGCCACACGTGACTACTGAACACCTGAAATGCAGCTAATGCTACTGAAAAACTGAATTTTATATTTAAATTAATTAATTAAAATTTAACTTTAAATAGCCATAATGGATAGTAGCTACTATACTGGACAGTACAGCTCTATAACTTAGCATTTAAAATGTGTATATGTGTGAGTGTGTGTGTATCTGTGTGTGTTTAATGGAGACAAATTATTACAGTCAAAACAACTATAGGTTAAATAAAGGTAAGTCGGCAAACACGACAAATACATATTTGGCAAACCCAAACCAGACTATAGCCTAGGAGACAATGAGGTATGACAGAAAAAGCATCCAGAAGTCTCCCCTTATTTTCCTAGCTCTACCTTACAAGTTGCAAGGAAAATGCTTTAGCCTCTTGAAATACTTAGAAACCATTTGTTTCCTCTTCTATAAATTGAGTATGACAGCATCACTGAATAATCCTGGGAAGCAGATGAAACACTACATTGAAAAGCATGTTGTAACATTCATAGCACTAAGAAATATAATGGATTATTATTAAGGTTAACCAAATACATCTCAGATAATAATAATGTTTTAAATAAACCATGCAGTGGACCCCTTTACAAACAACTTTTATCTCTGTAGCACATTTTAGTCAAGGGAAAATCCACATGTTGACTAGCCACATACAGTACTGGGCATGCAATGATCAATAACAACAACAATTTTATTGAGTTAAGAATTCAAGATCTTCTCAATACCTTTTTTTTTTTTTTTTTTTTGGTGACAGAGATAGAGAGAGGGACAGACAGGGGCAGACAGACAGGAAGGGAGAAAGATAAGAGGCATCAGTTCTTTGTTGCGGCACCTTAGTTGTTCATTGATTGCCTTCTCATATGTGCCTTGACTGGGGGGGGGGCTACATAAGACTGAGTGACCCCTTGCTCAAACCAGTGACTTTGGGTTCAAGCTGGTGAGCTGTGCTCAAATCAAATGAGCCCACATTCAAGCTGGCGACCTTGGAGTTTTGAACCTGGGTCCTCTGAGTCCCAGTCTGACACTCTATCCACTGCGCCGCTGACTTATCAGGCTTCTCAATATCTTGTGAAACCTTTTTGAGGTGGAAGCTGAAGGGCAATGGCATGAGGAAAGTTGAATCAGCAACTAGTTGGGTGTGCCTTCTAGTTAAGTTGCTTGCACAGGTTGTATTTTATTCTAACAGGCCATGAAAAGGAGGTTGCTCCAAAGAATGAGAGTACACTTGCCTTGGCATGTATTAGACTCTCTGATGGGCAAATTTTGGTATGGACCCCAAGACAAGGAACATGGGCTTGGAAGGGGAGCACAGTGGGATATGGTGTTAGGTGGGAAGTGGGGAGGAAGAAAAAGGAAGGAAGAGAGGGAAACCTGTGCTTCAAGATATAAGGCTCTTTTCCTGGAATGGATGTGGAAATCTGGGGTGGGCTGACTCCAGGTCTTACCTTTTGAAAGGAAAAAGAACTGGGTGATGACTGCTCCCTCTTTTTTACTGGCTTTCAATACAGAATA
The DNA here is from genome assembly GCF_036850995.1 of Saccopteryx leptura. Lineage (NCBI taxonomy): Eukaryota > Metazoa > Chordata > Mammalia > Chiroptera > Emballonuridae > Saccopteryx > Saccopteryx leptura. The sequence continues at coordinate 59,349,599 of NC_089504.1, read as the reverse complement.
GGTGAATGGAATGAGCTCCTATGGCCCAGACATTAGGAAGGTTTGTAATACATTAGAAAGCCCTAAAGAACCTTCCATCATTCTATCTTGTTTCCCTTCCCCAATCCCCAGCCCTGATTCATGGAATTGGGAACCCTATTCTATGAGCAGTAGCAAAGTTTAGGGAGTCTGTGGTTCCAACCATCTATCCGTTTGGGACAGTTCATTCTTGAATCTTTTAGCTTCAAGTCTTTATTTCCTTTTTTTTTTCTTTTTTGTGGGGAAGTAAAAGGAGTGGGAGAAGTTTTGAGAACAGCTGGGTCCTCCCAGTTGCTAGAGTGGGTTATTTTAAGCTTTGTTTAATGTGTCCAGAGACCCAGATGGCATTTTTAACTAATCTGCTTTATTAAATCTTCTAATAAAGCATAATAATGTTTATTGAAAAGACAGACACACATCAGCAACAGTATGTGTGAAACTTGCCCTAAGAATTTTCTATGAAACATCTGTTCTCTGAGTCCTTTATGAACTCTAAAGTTAGCCAGTTTCTCTATAGACTTGAGGAATAGAAGCTGGAATCAATTTTTGAGGAATCTCAGCATACATATCGGCTTCACCAACCTTACCTCTCATCTTTTGGGCCTTGGCCACTCTTCTTTTAGACAACAGTACCATGAACAGGATTATTTGGGAATAATAAGAAGGGGAAAAGGTCTAAATTTCCTAAGGCTTTTCATATTGAAGGTAGAAAGCTAGGGCTGGCTATATACAGTGTTCTTCATTAGCTTATAGCCTTGACAGTTAATTGCACACACTCAAGATCTGGCCAATGTGCCTTAACTGTTTATACTTGCATAGCCAAAGGGAAAGTTTTAGATTCTTTTATCTGACTTGATTCACATTAGTTATGAATAAAAGGATATTTAGAATATACACAAGACTTGTTAAAATCCTATTTTCTGAGTTCTTAAATATCTTTCATCTCTTACATTTTAGTGACATCAAATTTTGGACTAAAGACTGGATTTAAACGAAGAGAAAAGTTTCAGGAACATTCAATCCCCAAAGATTTTTTTTTTTTGGTGTAAAGTCACTTAAGTTTTTTCTTTTCCTCTCTAAGTCTCTACTAATAAGTGCTTTGTACAAATATATAATATTAAGTTAAAATAGTATTTTGTTTTCCTCTAATAAGAGTCCTGTTTTACAGCTGGGGCTATCTAGTTTTGCATGTAGGAATTTCAAATGGAAAGAGAAAAGAATTTGAAATCATAAAGACCAAAATTAATCTCATTTGACAAAAGACTATAATATAAAATACTGGGAGAATCTTACAACAAATGGTTAGTATCCACACTATATAAAAAGTTTTTCTAATAAGAAAAGTCAAGCAATTCAAAAGAAATATTGTCAACAACAACAAACACATGATAAGGTGATCAACCTCATTAATAACCAAAGAAATAGGAATAGAAGCAACCCATCAATTAGAAAAAAAATAATAAATACTTAAAGTTGATGTGGGTGTGGAAAATTGTGGTGTTTGTACTCTGCTGGTGGAAGTTAAATTGATACAACTTTTTGTTGAGGTAATTTGGCAGTATATATATATATATATACACACACACACACACACATATTTAAATTAATAGTTATTTTTCAATAATCCAGGACTCCCTTAATCTACGACTCTATCCTGTAGATTTTCCTAGTACAAATATGCAAATGTCTGTGTACACAAATACTCACTGCAGCCTTTTGCTATAGAAAAACTTAGGAACAATCTATACATTCAACAGTAGAGAACAGCTACGTAATTTATGATACAACCTCACTGGAGGCATTGAGATTCATAAACTAGGAGGTGGATCTACTTGTGACATAAGAAAGATGTGAATGATAGCTTGTTAAGTGAAACAAAGTAATTAATAGAGTTTCACATGTACCATGATCCCACTTTTGTATATATAATTTAGGCATAGAAAATAAGGTTGGGAGAACACACTCTAAAACAGTTAACAGTAAACATATCTGGGATCAGTGGATGTGAATGGTGGGGGAAGGAGAATCCTTCCTCTTTTTACTTCATACACTTCTCTTTATTAGCTAATCATATATGTATATGCATTGCTGTCATAGTTAAACACATCCATAAAGAATAATGAAGAAAAAAGAAGCAGCTCTGGATCTGAATCATGGTACTACCACTTGTAACTTGTATGGCTGTGAAGTCACCTTGCCTTCCTGGGTTTGTTTCCTCATTTATAAATATAGGCAAAATAATAATACTTGCCCTCCCCATATCTTCCAAAGTAGTTGGGAGGATTGAAGGTGGTGATGAATTATTATAAATTATTTTATTTATTCATGTAACAATTATTACCAAACTATTTTTCTCTCATTAAAATAAAAGGGCATGGGCCCTGGCCAGTTGGCTCAATGGTAGAGCATTGGCCTGGTGTGTATAAGTCCTGGTTCGATTCCTGGTCAGGGCACATAGGAGAAGTGTCCATCTGCTTCTTCACCCCTCCCCCTCTCACTTCTCTCTCTCTCTCTCTCTCTCTGTCTTCTCCCCTCCCGCAGCCAAGGCTCAATTAGAGCAAGTTGGCCCCAGTCACTGAGAATGGCTCCATGGCCTCTGCCTCAGGAGCTAAAAAATGGCTCCGGGTGCAACACAGCAAGGGCCCCAGATGGGCAGAGCATTGCTCCCTAGTGGGCATGCTGGGTGGGTCTAGGTCAGGGAGCATGTGGGAATCTGTCTCTGCCTCCCTCCTCTCACTTAAAAAAAAAAAATTAATGGGCGTGGGATATGGGCTTTTGGTTTCAGGAGCTTTACTGATGAGAAGGTGCCTGTTGATGTGGTGATCACATTTGCTTTGGTAAGGCTTCCTCTTGACTTTCCCTATTCCTCCATGCTGCTGTCTAAGGCTTGGGTGATAACTACTGAAGTCATGACCCCTCCCCACTCCCAGCACTATTCACACACACACACACACACACACACACACACACACACACACACACACACACACATTCACTGCCATGGTACTGAGGCGGCAACAGCTGCTCTGGCCCAGATTTTTAACTCAACATAAAGGATTTTTCTTTAGCATGGTCTGTGCATTATTTCCTGTTATGAATTAGCTGGGTCAGTGCCATGCTTCTCCACCGTAACCCTTTCTGAGGCTCAGGCTGTATTAACAGCGGCCCTCACCCGCACCCATTCACCCCAGACACTCCACTGCCACTTCCTGAGGCCAGATCTTAATCTGCTCATTTCAGGAGGATTTTCAAACCTAATGGACTGGGCCATGTGAGCGATCACTGGGGGGAACAGACCAAGCAGAGGCTAAGAGACTCCACGCTAATCTGCTGAGTTGTCTGAAAATGCACAGCTGCAGAAGCTAGTGATGCTTTCAAGTATTTTGTCAGGCTCTTTGTCAGGGTGTCTGTTCCTGTGGCCTGCTGAATGTTTAGTTAGGAGGCATAATCTTTTTTAGAATAGGAGCTCCCAAATGTAAAGTGACAGATGCTAGTGTGGAATATAATACAGAAGACCCAGCTTTGCTGTCATAAATAACAGTAAATGGCTTGATTATGCTGAGTTGTAAATCTATGATAGCCAGAGGTCTTTATTCACTGCAGCATACTATCTATAGGGGGTGGGGGCACTTAGCAGTAATTATTTCCCAGACAGAAAGTGGTTTGATGGAATTTATTTAAAGATTCATATAAATATATTTTAATGGATGTGACAACTACTTACAGAAAAACAGATAGCTATAACGAGGCTGAGGTTTTTTCTTTTATTTTCCTTTTCTTTTTCTTTTTCTGGAATATATAAATACATATTCTATCTACAGAGGTGACAAAGATACTGAGTTTCTGTTTTGGGAATATATATATATATATATATATATATATATATATATATATACAGTCATTATACAATAAGTCCTCACGTATCATCCTCAATAGGTTCTGTGACTTTAAGTGAAACTACATATAATGAAACCAATTTTAACATAGGCTAATTGATATAAATAAGAGTTAAGTTCTTATAGTGTCTCATCTATGTTATAATGAAGTGATGTTGAACAAAATGATGTTATTCCAGGACCTGCTTACTGTATTATAAAATTTCTGTCTATCTATAAAGGTACCAGGTATAAAGTATTCTTAAAAACCTAAGTAGTCAAGTAGCATGTGTGTGTGCACATGTGCATAGGACAACCCTCATCCCCACAAAGAGATATATCTTCTTCCCTGGATATATTCAAGAGGAAGATAGAACAGAATCCCAGATGTCAGAAGTGTTTGAAGTCTGCATAGAATTGAAGGAGGTTACTAAATGTTCCCAAATGATCTATGTTTCTATGGTAATAAATAGAATTTGCACTGGAATTGGATGGGCCAATATTAAGAAATACAAGCAGTATAAATCCTACTGTTCTAGGCAGAAACCTATTTTGCAAGGACAACTTTCTGCAGTGAGCTCAACATTATGGGTAACTTAGCAGGTCAGCATAGTATATGCCAGTGGACAGTGCAAATCAGGGCAGAGATGGGGCAATGACAGGAGATCCAGGTGAAGACAAGTAAACAGACATGGCCCTGTCCCTCCTTTTCATGGAATCCAGTAGTTTTTAGTGAGCAGTTTTGGTGGTTACAGAAGAAAGAAGACATTATAGTCACACAGGCATGTTAACAATTAATTTAAACTTTAGTTACTGGCAGGCTACATATTCAGTTTGATTTATTCACAGTATGTTTGGTCCTCAAATATTATTTTAGTTTCACATAGAAAAACTTTAAGTGAAAGGACACTTTTTTATTGGTCAAGAAAGGATAGTAAGTCTAAATAATGGAAGACTATACAGCCACTAAAATGATGGTGAAGAAGACTTAATAACAGAAAGTCAGACTTTGAGGAAGAGCTAGTTATATTAAGTGAAAGATGTAAACCACTCAAAAAAAATTTTTTTTTGGAAAAGCATATAATTATGTAAATGAAAGGGAGAGACATAAGGGGGGAGAGAGAGAAAGAGATCCCCAAACAGACAAAAGACAGAGGGTGCACACAGAAATATTAACAGTGCTCATTTTTAGGTTGACAGATGACTTTTATTTTCCTCTTGCTTTTTGTACTTCCTAAATGTTCAAAATAGGGACATGCAAATTACATATTTTTGTAATTAGAAAACCATTGCAGGTTAGTAAAACAATAACAAATTCACTTAATAACTATGAATTAAGAAATTGATAATTAAGAATTAAGAAATGACACAAGCAAGGAGCGCAAGTGGAAGGCATTGAGAGTTTACTGGGTGCCAGACACTGAACTGGAGGTTGGCTTCATCTTCCATTATGTGATTGTTTAGATCTTTTAGATAACAAAACCAAGATACAAAGGGGTTCAGGGTCTTGTTCAAAGTCACATAGCTGGTAGGAGGCAAAGTCAGTTTTTGCATCCTTTCCCACTGGATACCAAAATCTCCAGTTTATCTCAGGATGCTCAATTCTGCTTCCTTGACCCAGGCAGATCCAATGGTTTTCATCCTGCTACCCACTTGGGTTAGTCACTGTAACGCTGCCGGTGGCCATGGCCAGGCAGGTTCACTTTGGATTCCGGCAGACGGTAGAGGGACCGCGGAGCTGGAAAACATTGGGTCCTTCCCATTATTCTAGTCTCAATCGGCGGCCGGCTGGGCAAGCACACAGGCAGGGGAAAACCACTTCCATGGCGGCAGCAGCTAGTAAGCTAAGAGCAGCAAAACCATCTCTTGCGGTGGCAGGCCAACAAACAGGAAAATGGCCCCTTGCAGTGGTGAGCAAGCAATCCACGCTGAAGGCAAGCACCCATTGCCTTACACAGGCTATACACAGGGGGCTCTGCCACAAGTCCGTGCACTAATCATGCCAAGTGCAAGCGAGCAAGCCTAACACAGCTCTTTTCTCAACAGTTACCTCATGAAATGGCAGCAAACAGGGCCCTTTCTTGTTTTAGTGAGCCAGGTCCTGTTCCTTAAGTTAAGGAATACAGCATTTTTCAAGCACTGAATTACCTTATTACTAGGAGGAACCCGAGGCCTAATTCTACCACCCTTATTTTGCATTTGAGGAAAGTTGATGGCCTGATTCTTTCAAATGAGATCTTGAGAACTTGGGCTGATTGAGGAACAGAACTTGGGCCAAACTTCTAGAAGATGTCTGTGAATTTGCTGAACTTGTTCAGGTATTAAGGATTGAATGTGAAATTCGTCTTGGTTTGGTTCTAATGGACTCTCATCTCTTGCTTTCAGCCCCTGAGTGTGTGTGTGTAAAGGGAGCTGAGTATGAACTCGGTGGCTCCCATCTGGTCTCCGTGTAACAAAGCATGTAACTGCATAATTATCCATGAGCAACTGGAGAAGTCCCCTGGTGTTTGGCTAACCACATCCACGTCTTGAGTTTGTTATTTCTTGAAATTCCACTTAGCCATCACCTGCTTACTCATGTGCAGCCCTGCTTAAGGTCTGGCCCTCCTCTCTGACAGCTGGGACTGGAAGGCTGCAGCCCTGCCATCCGTGGCAGCTTGGCTCTGGACAGCCTTTGTAGGTTTTGTTTTCTGTTGAACTGAGAAGACAGGAAACAGGCATTTTTGTGTGCACGGCTTTCCATGCACTTCGTAGATGGACGTGGCAGTGGCTGTGTGGCCCTGTCCAACATTCTGTGTCTCAAGGACGTTTCTGTTTACTGCTCTCTTCACTCTCTCTGATTCACTTTGGGAATTACAGGGATATGACACAGTGAATGGAAGCCGTTGAGGGATGTCATGCTTACTTTTTCTTCTCTCTCTTTGAGATTGTTTTAAAAAAATGATATATATATAAATCTAAAAGGAAATCATCAAGGGGAAGTCTTATTTAAGGGAGTTCACACATGAAAACAATCCTTCCTCCTTTCTTTAGTGTTACATGATTAGGGAAAACTCATTTTTTTAAAAAAAATTTCAGTGAGAGGAGGGGAGGCAGAGAGACAGACTCTCATATGCACCCCCAACCAGGATCCACCCAGCAAGCCCACTAAGGGGCGATGCTATACCCATCTGGGGCATTACTCCATTGCTCAGCAACCAAGTTCTTCTTAGCACTTGAGGCAGAGGCCATGGAAGCATCTTCAGCTCCTGGGGCCAACTTGTTCCAATTGAGCCATGGCTGCAGGAGGGAGGGAGTGAGAGAGAGAGAGAGAGAGAGAGAGAGAGTGAGAGAGACAGACAGACAGACAGAGAGAGAAGCGAGAGAGGGAGGGGTGAAGAAACAGATGGGTTCTTCTCCTCTGTGCACTGACTGGGAATTGAACCCAGGCCATCCACATGCTGGGGCAACACTCTACCACTGATCCAACCAGCCAGGACCAGGAAAAAATCATTTAGAGTCAGAATTCTGCATCTACTCTGAGATTCTAACCTGTGGATTTAAATTGTACATTGCTTCTCTCTAGGATTTTAATTTGAACTAATTAAAAACTGAACTCATACTAAATCTAATTTAGAAAGCAGTTGGTAGCATTCTGAAAAGAAGGAACCTTTGGAAATAAAATCATTAACAAAATTAGTTATATATGAGACTGGTATAAAGAAGTGGAAGTACTGGTAGACAGTTTTTAGTAAAATGTTCTTTTTCTCAGGACACTGATCTGTGGCCTATAGAGGGTATATTGATTCCACCAGCACCTGCTATGCCCACTCATGGGTGGGACAAATAATGGTATAATCTAGGTGAGGTTTAAGGGTTGGCAGAAGGGCTGGCATCAAGGTAGAAGGATAGACACAGAGAGATCATAAGTAATCGCACCATAGGAAGGGTGGTGATTGCACACCGCTTTCTGCTAAGTCCTCCCTTCTCTAATAATTTAGAAGTCATGACTGAGTAGGAACAAGTTCATGCTGTGTCTATGTATCAATGTGTCTGGGAAAGTTTGTGCCTCACATATGTGTCTGCAAGCACCTATGTGACAGTGTTCACATGGCTACCTGTGGGTCCTGGGATCTGCATCTCCATGTCTTCTGTGTGTGTGTGTGACAGTGGACTAGGACCTCTTTGCCCCACCTTTCCTAGTGGGAGCAGAAGGACATGTTCCTCAGTGGTAGTAAAGCCTCAGGGGGCGTTAGTGCACCTTCTGGAGGGTTAGGTGTGGGGTTTCCCTTCTTCCTGCCAAAGACAGACCACATGGTGTGGGAGTGGTGATTCCTCCAGTGCCCCCTTAGGGAGGGTCAGCAAGGCTGCAGCAGAATGCCATGAATTAGACCTGAGTTTCACTCAGGAATAAAAGTCCGATGTTGCCTGTTCTAATGCTGTAAACAAACCCAGAGCCAATTATGTAAGTAGATCCTCTTTTCCTTGCAAGGTAGCTGTTTGTGACATTGCTGGAGGGTAGTATTTCTAGGACATTTCAGAAAATGTTGTAGCAGTTTAAGGAATAATCTGCTGTCCAAAATTCATTTTAAATGCTGCAGGATGGAGATGAGATTTGGGAAAGGCAACAACATACTTTATGTCGTTTAATTTTACAAAGAGTTTCCCTTCTTATAATCTAATCTTAAGTGAGTTTTCACAACCCTACACCCTCTTGGATTTGAAGATGAAGATAGCAAGCTTCAGAGGAGTGAGGTAATTTTGCCTTAGATCAGGGGTGAACCAAGACTCATATCTAGATCTTTGAACTTCAAGTTGAGTGCTTTTTCTTGCTTTCTTTTTTTCTTTTTCATTTTTCCAAAGCTGGACACGGGAGGCAGTCAGACAGACTCTCGCATGCGCCCGACTGGGATCCACCTGGCATGCCCACCAGGGGGCGATGCTCTGCCCCTCTGGGGCGTCGCTCTGTCGCATCCAGAGCCATTCTAGCACCTGAGGCAGAGGCCATGGAGCCATCCCCAGCGCCCGGGCCATCCTTGCTCCAATGGAGCCTCGGCTGCGGGAGGGGAAGAGAGAGACAGAGAGGAAGGAGAGGGGGAGGGGTGGAGAAGCAGATGGGTGCTTCTCCTGTGTGCCCTGGCTGGGAATCTAACCCGGGACTCCTGCACGCCAGGCCGACGCTCTACCACTGAGCCAACTGGCCAGGGCTACTTTTTCTTTATATAGCAGGGATTCCAAAGATTATAGTTCTTTGATTAATTACTGGATCTCAAAAGACACACATACAATTTGCTACAGCAGCCACAGGAAACCAATATAGATTTTACATTACTTTACAGATTTTGCTTTTGTTTCCTAAGGCTGTAACAAGTCACCATAAAATTGGTGGCTTAAAATAACAGAAATGTATTCTCTCACAGTTCTGGAGTTCAGAAGTTGATATCAGAGTATCAGCAGGGCTTTCTTCAGAGTTTTAGGGCAGAATCATTCCATAGCTCTTCCAGCTTCTGATAGCTGATACATTTCTTAGCTCGTGGCTGCATCATTCCCATCTCTGCGTCTGCCTTCACACCATCTTCTCCCCCATGTGCTGCTTCTCTTCTGGGTCTATTTCAGAAACACAACATGCTGTGGTGTCCATGATGAAAGAAGTCCACATATAATCAACCTGCCACCAGATAACTGGCTGACCACCTGGGAATGGTGCCATGTTAGGGACTCAGAGTGGTCTCTGCTGCCGGCAGACTGGGCACTCAGTGGTGGCAGTGGTCAGGTTGGCCTTGGCTTCTGGAAGTCCATGGTGCTGAGCCCTTGCATAACCTTCCTCTCTGCCAGCATGGCCACTGTGTTCCTGAGCTCATTAGGCAATGACAAGAGTGGCGGGGAAAAGAGGCTGACTGCTATTCACAGACCAGAGCATTCTATCCACTTGATTATTAAAATCTTCTTTCTATGCCACAAACCAGCCCGGCTAGTAATTCCAGGTCCTGAGGGAGAACGGCACGGAATTAAGAAAATAGACTCACCAAGAAAAGAGGATGGGATAGAGAGGCCTCTGCAGTGCTGATGGCAAGATCAGAGATCGAGAACCCCCAGTCTTGCTTTATTATATAGTGTAGACAATTAAAGCCTTTAAGCCAATATACAAATAAGGACGTCTCTGACATAAAGCCACTCATCTGAGGCATAAATGGGATTCCTCATAAGAGTGCACCACCCCACATCATGCATAGTCAAGGCTGTGGGGAAAAGCTTAATTTTGAAAAGATCTTAGTATTAGAAGGGTGTTGAGAAGATCTTAGTCTTAAAAGGGTGTGTGGAAGATCTTAGTATTAGAATGCTGGAGAAGAACTTTCGTCTAAACTAAGCCCGAGGCTGTAAGGATTTTGTCAGTTTACAGCCTATCTACCACATATTCCCCCCCACCCTTTTAATTTTAGCTCAGGTGTTGAGATTTGCACTTGTTTGATTTCCTAAATTCAAATTCAGAGGCAGATTGGAAAAATACAGAATAAACAGAAAATTAACATAGCCAATGTTAACAGATACTGAAACAAGTGTCTTAATACATTATAGGGATTAAAAGCCTTTAAGCAAATTCTTAGCCAATATAACAGGATTTATAATAGTCTTTGCTGTTTTGAATGTCCTTAACATGTTCACTAAGTCCATGCTGACACATTACCATTCCGCATTCCCTGCAAATGCAAACCAACCCCACTTCAGTCCATTGAAAACTGTCACAAGGAGCAGGAGTCTAGGAAACACATCTAGGAAAAGTCCAGGAGTCCAGGAACATGTCCAGGAAAAGTTTGCATGGCACTAGAACTGTTGTCACATTTCTACACTCTGCAGCTAGCCTCCAAGTCCCATGACCTCTGCTTCTAGCACAGTAAGCTTTTGCTTCAAGCCTAATATCAATTCTGGGTTTCTGGCAATGGTTCAGGTAAACTGGAACGACCATCTGCAGGCATGTCTGGAGATGGAGCCCCTGTTCTCTTTAGCCTGGAGAGATGAGACCAGGGGGCCCCTTCCTGGAGTTTTGAAGGCGTGGTGGTGCAGAGGAGAACCTTGGGTTTTACTATGCTAGGTGGTAGAGGTAAATTTGTAACAGAAATAGGCAAATCTGGCTGGCCAAAAGTAGCAACAAGGCTGATTTCAAGGACGGGAGGTGAAAGAAGAGAAAGGCTCTGAATTTGGAGAGTAGATCTTGCAGGAGGAGAAAAAGAGTGTAAAGGAGCAGTGGATCTGTAGCAAAATAGGAGGAAAATAAGACCATCAATACCCACAACAGAGATCTTCGAGGGATGAGCAGGACCTGAATATTTGGTCAAGGCAGAATAAGTGGTCCCCATGTCTATAAGAAATGAGATTGGCTTACCTGCTACTTGGATGGTCACCTAGGCTCCTCCACGGTGACATGAGACGGGCCGATGGCCCCAGGCAGCTTTAGCCTTCAGTGACAAGTCCCAGCAGGCTGGGCAAGTTTAGGTCAGAAGTGACTGGAGTAGGGCTGGAAGAGACTGAACCCTCCCTTGGGAGGAGTGAGGGGGTAGCCTACCTTCCACTGTCCCTTTTTCCCACAGCAAGGGCATTGCCATGGCAGGGACTGAGAAGCCAGGCAGGCTTTAGCCCAATGACCTTCCTTTCCACTCTTGAAGAAGGGTCCTGATGGAGTCTCATGAGGCCCCTTAGGGGTGTTGGAGCCTTTAAGGGCATATACCAAGAGCTGGTATTTTGCCTGATCTCTTTGGGCTCTATTTGCCTTTTCTGTTCCTCTTGGTCATTATAGACCTTAAAAGCCATGTTCAGGAGATCTCATTGGGGGGTTTGAGGGCCCTCCACTGCCAATTTAAGCTCTTTACTAAAAGAGGTTTGACAGAGAGGAGGACAAGAGAGGAGTAAAATAAGCCTTATACAATTGCTCTTGTGGAGTAAAGTCTCTCCTCCTGGCTCATGGTGTCTCATCAAACATTCAGAAACCCACCAAGAAGCCTCAGCAGTCCTAGGAAAAACATAAACTATCCTTGGCCCCACTGGAGAACAGGGTCGAGCCCTTGCTAGAGACCTGTAATCAGGTCCTTCTATTGCACTTCAGGGAAGGCTTTCCCAGTTGGATTCTAGTGTCTCTAAGCCACTGAATGGCCCTGTATATCAGCATTCAAAAAAAATTTTTTTTAAGTAAAAAGAACGTGATAAAGAAGATTTGCAGGAGTTCCAGTGTATGACTCCACCTTTTTTATATTTTCTAATTGACTTTTAAGTGTTTGATGGGCATGCTCTATAATGTCTTGACCCTGAGGATTGTAAGGAATACCTGTCCTCAGGTCAATTCTAAAAGTTTGACAAAATGTAGTAAATGCTTTTACTACATATGCAGGAGCATTGTTAGTTTTAATCACCTTAGGAAGTCTTAAAATAGAAAATATATACAAACAACATGCTTAGCAGCCTCACCTGTTCTGGCAGAAGCTATTATAAATCTAGAATAAGTGCCTACTGTAACGTGGAAAAAAGGGCTGTTTGTTAAATGAAGGTATATGAGTAACATTCATTTGCCAAAGTTGTCCTGATAGGAGTCTTTGAGGGTTAACTTTAAACGAGGAGAAATTGGTTCAGCAAAACCTCTCTGAATGTTAAAAAGTGGTTTAAGGTCCTCTGTATTTAATTTTAAGGAAAGTCTAAGCCAATTAATGTCTCCTAACAATTTCTGGAAATCATTTAAAGTTTGCAAATGATCCGTTCTGATTTCTGATGTTTGTGGACGAATTTGTTGTCCCTCAGTAATTTGTTCTAAATAAGAGAAAGGCAAGGACGGGACTGCTTTACCTTTTCCGGAAGTTTATAAAGTCCTAATTCTTTCAAAGAATATTCTAACTGTTGCAAAATGGTCAGCACAGTGTCTTTATCTGGATGAGCAGTAAGAATATCATCCATATAATGAATTATGTATGCCTTAGGGTTCTGCCTTTGTACTGGAGAGATAGCTTGAGCAACATATTTTTGGCACAAGGTAGGACTGTTAGCCATACCTTGAGGCAAAACTCTCTACTGGTACTGCTCCATGGGCGCCTGGAAATTAAGTGAAGGAACACTTAATGAAAAATGCTTTCAATCATGAGGGCTTAAAGGAATAGTAAAAAAGCAATCCTTCAAATCAATAATAATAAGGTGAAAATTCCATGAAATGGCAGTAGGAGAGGGGAGTCCTGGCTGGAGAGGACCCATAATTTCCTGACTTATTTATTACTCTCAAATCTTATAATAGCCTGCAGTTTCCTGATTCCTTTTTAATGACAAATATGGGCGTATTCCATGGACTCTTAGATGGTTCAATGTGCCCAAGCTGTAACTGCTCTTGTACTAATTGAGCAGCTGCCTTAAGTTTCTTCTGAGAAAGGGGCCATTGATTATCTAATTTCTAAGTAATTGGGTCTGCACAATGCATTATTGGGGTAGCAGGAGCTACCAAGGCCCCTATGCTAAATTTTGATACCCTAATCCATGCCTTCTGGTATTGGGTGTCGCTTCTATGGGGGTGAGAATCCCCCAGTGTTCTTTCCCTAGTCCCTTAGTGGGCAAAGATCCCTGATCAAGCAGTTGAACACTGACTAAATTATTAGGACTGACAAGCAATGCTCCCATATTTTCAAAAATCTCTACCCCAGAAATTAACTGGCAATCCAGGGAGCACATAAGGCTGAAAAAGTCCAGTATGACTTCTTTATCTTCCCATTGCAAAAAACTAGAGCTTTGTGTGGGGGATTTACTCTGCTCTATACCTTGTAGTTCTGTGACTGCTGCATAAGTGAGTCAGAAAGGAAGCCAATGTAGCTTAGCAATAACAGATACATCAGCTCTGGTATCTAAAAGTCTTTTAAATTTATGCCCATGTATTGTTAGTTCCATTTCAGGGCGTTCCTGACCTATTTTTTGAATCCAATAGGCAGCATCAGTGGAGCCAAATCCTCGATTTCCTTGGGGCCCCTTTTGCAGGATGTGGCCTTGTCTTAAAAGAGGTAAAAGATTAATTGAACAATTTTCATTTCAGGATAAACAGTGACTATTCCTTAGATTGTGAGCCATTACTTTAATTTCCCCTGTATAATCTGAATCTAGTATTCCAGGGAGAATAAAAAATCCTCTCATAGTTAAACCACTTCTGCCTAATAAGAGTCCTACTGTGTTACTGGGAAGTGGTCCGAAAGATCCTGTGGGTATAGCTTGAGGTCCCATCTCTGGAGTTAATATGAATTGGAAGGTGAGACTGAGGTCCAGTCCTGTGCTGCCTGCTGTTGCCCGGGATAGTTGGGCAATGTTTGGCCTGTTGGAATCAAAATTTGCTAAGGAAACACCAACATTGCCCCTATTATTTGATGGGGCCAGGGAAGGCCCCATTGTCTGTTTCCCTGAATCACTTGCCATTCAGCAGTATATTTAGATTCACCCAATGTTTCCCTCTCCTACAGCGTGGGCAGAGGTCCGGAGTTTTAGGAGTTGGCTGCCCTTGAAGGGGAGGCTGAGACTAACATCCAGGGGGCGTAGTGCAACTTTTAGCAAAATATTCCAAACCCCTGCACTGAAAATAAGATCCAAGGCAGAAGTACTTCCCTGACCTTTCTTCTTTTGTTTGTTTTGCCTTTGATCAAAGTATTGTCATGGAGGCCTCCCCTGAAACACTGACAATAGCCAGACCTTGCATGAATGAAGTCTCAATATCAGCGCATATTCTGATATAGTCTTCTGTATCTCCTTTCTTGCAGTGAGGCCGAAGTGCAGCCTGGCAAACAATTAGCATTTTCATACACTAACTGTTTTACTAAAATCCTTCCTACCTTTTTGTCTACCACTATTCTTTCAACTGCCTGAATCAGCCATGAAACAAATTCTTGAAACGGTTCATCAGTGCCCTGCCTAATTTTGCTCAGTTCCTCTGTTTTGGCCCCTGTACTAGGCAGGCATCTCCATGCCTGTGTGGCTCTCTGGTTAATCATTTGATAAGTAATTAATTGATACTCTATTGAGCTGCCATAGGGGCATATTGTCCTTTTCCAGTTAACATATCAGCAGTAACAGCAACCTGCTCTTGCCGGTTTCTCTCATCCTGCTCAGTGGCCTTTTCATAAAAGCCTGATTTTCATAATAAATAATCACCCCCGGAGAGACAGGCATGAGCAATCGCCTTCCAGTCATTTGGGGGAAGAGGCTTTGCACTAATAGTATCTAATAAACCAAGTGTAAAAGAGGCAGTAGGCCCATACAGAGCGCAAGCAAGTTTAAATTTTTTCAGAGTTTTAAAAGGTAGAGGTTCATGCTCTCACACTACATTCCCTTGATCATCCCGTCTTTCTACAACAGGAAAAAAGGCAAAGCCATTTATTGTTTCCCCTATATTTCAAGCCTGATTTAAAGACTGTTGGAGTGGGATTTCCAAGGGTCTGAGCTAGAGTCTCGGGAAGCAACCCGATAAGGGTATGGAGGAGCAGAGGGTGGTGGAGGTGCCATGGTTAAGGCAGCCATAGTCGTGATACCCTTATTTTCTCCTGAGTTATCCTCAGACTCTAAGGTCTTCTCATATTCACATCCCTCCATTTCTAGCTCACCCTGATACTCTTCAGACAATGATTCGTTCTCATATGGAAACATTTCTACAAAAAGGTCCCTTACTTTTGACTCTAACAGTCCCATAATTTATTACTCCCAACTATACTCTCCCCTAAAACTTTCTTTACTCACTGTGCACACTTGGGGAGTTCTATCACCTGCCTTTAATTTAGTTTTCTCGTACTCAGTTCCCTGTTCAAGCACCACTTGCCGCAAACCAGTGTGGCTAGTAATTCCAGGTCCTGAAGGAGAACAGCGTGGAATTAAGCAAATAGACTCACCGAGAAAAGAGGATGGGATCAGGAGGCCTCTGTAGTGCTGATGGCAAGATCAGAGAGCAGGAGCCCCTGATCTTGATTTATTATATAATGTAGATAATTAAAGCCTTTAAGCCAATATACAAATAAGGAAATCTCTGATATAAAGCCACTTATCTGAGGCATAAATGGGATTCCTCATAAGAGTGCACCACCCCCCACCATGCAACATTCAAGGATGTGGGGAAAAGCTTAGTTTTGAGAAGGGTGCTGAGAAGATCTTAGTATTATAAGGGTGTGTGGAAGATCTTAGTATTAGAAGGCTGGAGAAGAACTTAGTCTTAAACTAAGCCCTAGGCTGTAAGGATTTTGTCAGTTTACAGCAGGGGTCCCCAAACTACGGCCTGCGGGCCGCATGCGGCCCCCTGAGGCCATTTATCTGGCTCCCACCACACTTCCGGAAGGGGCGCCTCTTTCACTGGTGGTCAGTGAGAGAGCACATTGACCATCTCATTAGCCAAAAGCAGGCCCATAGTGCCCATTGAAATACTGGTCAGTTTGTTGATTTAAATTGTTCTTTATTTTAAATAATGTATTTGTTCCTGTTTTTTTTTTTTTTTCTTTAAAATAAGATATGTGCAGTGTGCATAGGGATTTGTTCATAGTTTTTTTTTTATAGTCTGGCCCTCCAACGGTCTGAGGGACAGTGAACTGGCCCCCTGTGTAAAAAGTTTGGGGACCCCTGGTTTACAGCCTGTATCCCACATTCCTAGGTTACCTTTTGGTAAGCCTTTACATGGGACACAAATATCTTCATGACTTCCCATGTCTTTTCTTAGGGAACTATAAAGCCAGTAGCCACCATCGTGGCCATTCACATGTAGGTTCGCATTAGATTCAGACAGACTGTAATGAAACAATGGAGCCAAGAACTGGTGGGCCATCATCTTTAATCCTAGCTTGCACCCAGTGGGCAAGTAAAAACACATGCTGGGCTCCAAAACCCACTCATTCAGTGCTCACAAAGCTACTGGCTTATCTGAGTTTCCTAGAATCAAAAGTTTCTAGCTCACCAGACTTATTCACCTCTGTTCTCCATCTCCTTCCTTCTCTCTGCACAAACTCTGCACAAACTGGCTTCTCACTCAGCACTCCACCATCTTGACTGCTTCTCCTCTCCTCCACATGGCCTTTCTCTGCTCTCCTCTCTAGTGCTAATCTCAGAAACCGAGAGAGAGCAAACTCTCAGTCTGCTCCCACTTTATAGTGTAGAAATCAAAATCTTTAATCCAATATACAAATAAGGAAGTCTCTGATACAAAGTCACTTATCTGAGGCATAATTGGATTATACCACCCCACATGAAAAAGGGTGGGAAAGGCTTAGTCCTAAAACCAAGCCCCAGGCTACAAGGATCCTGCTTGTCCACAGCCTGCCCCCAACACACATTAATATCACCTGGGCAACGGGCTTCCATGTGGGCAGTGCCATCTTTAACAAAGTGAGCATAATATATTTTACCTGCCCTACAGGAACTCAATCACTCATTCTCCCATATCTCCTCCAGCATATTGTCTCTGAGTACCTCACAACTAGATTTATATATCGTGTCCAACACTACCTCATTTATTTCTGCTACCAGTGGATTAATAAACAGATATGCACAGGTGAAATTTCCAGATAACTAGAATTTAATCTGTTAAACCTCCAATTATAACTAAGCTGTTTCAGGTTGAAATTTTATTTAAGTGAACTTTTCCACTTTAACCTTCTAAAACAGAATATAAATTATCTTTTTCAAAAGAGAAACAATTGAATGTTAGCAAGATAAGAAATTTATCTATAATCTCTCCTATTTAACAAATAAATCTTACATCTTTATTTTGGTTTCTTTCTTTCTTTCTTTCTTTCTTTCTTTCTTTCTTTCTTTCTTTCTTTCTTTCTTTCTTTCGAGAGGGACAGACAGACAAGAAGGGAGAGAGATGAGAAGTATCAACTCATAGTTGCAGCACCTTAGTTGTTCATTGATTGCTTTCTCATATGTGCCTTGACCAGTGGACTCCAGATGAGCCAATGACTACTTGCTCAAGCCAGTGACCTTGGCCTCAAGCCAGTGACCATGAGATCACGTCTATGATTCCACGCTCAAGCAAGCGACGCCATGCTCAAGCTGACGACCTTGGGGTTTTGAACCTGGGTCCTCAGCATCCCAGGTCACCATTCTATCCACTGCACCACCACCTGGCCAGACTTATTTTGGTATGTTTTTAAGTCTTAGCCCCAAAGTACATAATTTTACCTTGCTGTAATAGCATAAAGGTAATTTTGTAATCTGCACTTTTGATTTAACATTAAAACATTGTCTATGTTTCTTCTCTAACTCTTAAGAAAATGTAAGTTGTTATATAGCAAATAAAACTGAAATATACCTACTTTTTATTGCCTTAAAAACAATAAAAAGGCCTGAGCTGTGGTGGCGCAGTAGATAGAGCACTGACCTAGAACACTGAAGTTGCTGGTTAGAAACCCTGGGTTTGCTCTATTAAGGCAGTGGTGGGATTCCAATAATTTAACAAGTGGCTCTTTGCCCTAATCCATTATAAGTATAAAAAAATATACTGAAAGGTAGTTTATTATTTCATGCATTTAAAACTTAAATAAGAACAATAAAAGAAGTATATAAAACTGGATTTTGTTATAATAAAGAGTTTTAAAATATTAATGAAAAATATTAAATAATACCTAAAAAAACAATAAAACTGTTATTTAAGATATTTCCATATTGCTTCTTGGTTGGCATCCCCACTTGTAATTTTTTCACCTATGGATGGAATAAACATTACTTCGGGTGCTTAGAATATGCTGTTACACAGGTGAATGTTAAAAAAGAATAAGGAATGTAAATTTGTGATTTTCACATTGGGTGGTTGCCTAGGCCCCCACCTTAGAGAGAACCCTTACTACAAATGCCATTTTAACACTTGTTTCACCAAACTCAACGAAAAATTAGGTACTGTATTGGTTTTGCTGAACTGGTGCGAGCTGGCTAAATCTCACCACTGTATTAAGGCATATACGACAAGCAACTAATTAACTCAGCTAGAGTGAAACAACTACTTCTCATCCTCCCCACTTTGTAAAATCAATCAATAATTAAAAAAAAAAAGAACCATAGAAAGTTATTTCTCATTCACATCATAGTCCAATGTAGATGTTCCAGGTGGGCAAAGACTCCTGTCCATCTAGTGAGGCAGGGACTCAGCTTCCTTCCACTTGTGGCTGTGGTATTTTCTTGAGCCACGTGGTCTCCTCTATTGAGTCAGTGGAAGGGCAAATAAGCAGTGTAGAGAAAGCACGTCTGCTTCTTCACATCCTTAGCTCAAGAACACACATTGCTTCTATTCTCATTTTCACTCTAGTTTATCACTCAATGTGAAAACTATTTATGTGGCCACACCTACATGCAAGAGTTCATCTACATAATGGAGCTCCTAGCTGGGCAGATGCTCCCCAGAAGTTCTGTGTTATAGAATAGATCCTAACTTCTTGTGGACTATAAACCAAGGCTGCCACAGCTTCATAAGCTTCATAATTATTCTGTTAAATGGCTGAAGAATGTTCCATAAGTAGATATATTATACTTTATTTAACAGGTTCTTCATTATTAAACATTTATAAAGATTGTTCTTTTAATTTGTCACTTCTAATGAATATCACTATAGGAAATATCTATGCATATATACTTCCTCCCATTTGAAGATTATTTCTTTAAGAATAATTCTATAACATGGGATAGGTGGACAACTATGATAAAAGTTACGATAATTTTTCATATACTTGAATCTACAAACTTACTCCTTGAAGGAAGTGACTAAAAAATTGTATTCGTTGCTGTATCTGTAGGGTCTTCTATGTAGCCTGTAATACTCAATAAAATGAGTTGAGTGACCAAATAATCTGTTTTTTTTTTTCTTTCTGAAGCTGGAAACGGGGAGAGACAGTCAGACAGACTCCTGCATGCGCCCGACCGGGATCCACCCGGCACGCCCACCAGGGGCAACGCTCTGCCCACCAGGGGGCGATGCTCTGCCCCTCCGGGGCGTCACTCTGCTGCGACCAGAGCCACTCTAGCGCCTGGGGCAGAGGCCAAGGAGCCATCCCCAGCGCCCGGGCCATCTTTGCTCCAATGGAGCCTTGGCTGCGGGAGGGGAAGAAAGAGACAGAGAGGAAGGGGGGGGGTGGAGAAGCAAATGGGCGCTTCTCCTGTGTGCCCTGCCAGGAATCGAACTCGGGTCCCCCGCATGCCATGCCGATGCTCTACCACTGAGCCAACCGGCCAGGGCCCCAAATAATTTTTAACAAGAGCATGTAGAACGTAATTTATCATGGCTCCGGATACTAATATTATGTAATTATTGCCCTATGTCTTTCCTGTCTTGATAAATGGCACAACTGTCCATCAAAAGCTGTTCAAGAAGTTACCATAAAATTTAGTGTCTTAAAACAACAGAAATCTTTTATTATTTCTTACAGTTTCTGTGGGACAGAAGATGGGTTGTTCTGGCTTGGGGACTGTCCTGAGGTCATAGTGATATATTGGTTGGGGGCTTTGTCATATGAAGGCTTGACTGGGGCGGGAGAATACACTGCAAGGTGGCTTACCTACATGGCTGGCAGGTTGGTGCTGGCCGTTGGTGGGACGCAGTTCCTTTCCATACAGGTGCCTACACAGGATTCCTTGAGTAGTGTTTTCATGACATGCTGACTAGTGTCCCCCAGAATGAACCTTCGAAGAGAGCAAGGCAGAATTGACAATGTCATTTATGGCCTCATCTTGGAAGTCACACACTATCACTCTGCAGTGTTCTAGAAACCACCCAGATCTGCCTTATTCAGTGTGGAAGGGGACTGCACAAAGGTATGAGTGCCAGAAGCAAGGATCATTGGGAGCCATCTTGGAGGCTGGCTACCATAGCTCCTCTCTGTCATATTTTATTTCATATATATGTTCTGTTTATTCTTCTTGCAAAGATGTATCTCAAATATAATCACTTCTTTTTATTTGTATTGCCTCTCACCTCATCCAAGACATTATTTACACTTAGCTCTACTAAATAGCCTTCTATCTGATCTTTCTCCTGCTCTTGTCACTGTCTAATGCATTTTTCACATAGCAGCTATTCATTTATCATTCATTCACTTTCTAATTAATTCAACATATGTTTATTGTGTACTTACATGCTAGGTTTGTTATAGAATCTCAAAATATAGCAGTGAATAAATAAAGTCCTTAGAGCTTATTTATAGCAGGAAAATAAAGAATATGGAAAATATTAGATGGTCACGTGTCATATAGAAGATTAAAGTAGGGTAAAGGGAACAAAGAACAATAGGGAAATTAAGGACTAATGAGTGCTGTATTTTATGGGGCTGTCAACAGAGGTATCTCTGATTAGCTGACATCAAAAAAGATACAAAGGGCCCTGGCCGGTTGGCTCAGCAGTAGAGCGTCGGCCTGGCTTGCGGGGGACACGGGTTCGATTCCCGGCCAGGGCACATAGGAGAAGCGCCCATTTGCTACTCCACCCCCCCTCCTTCCTCTCTGTCTCTCTCTTCCCCTCCCGCAGCCAAGGCTCCATTGGAGCAAAGATGGCCCAGGCACTGGGGATGGCTCCTTGGCCTCTGCCCCAGGCGCTAGAGTGGCTCTGGTCGCGGCAGAGCGACGCCCTGGAGAGGCAGAGCATCGCCCCCTGGTGGGCAGAGTGTCGCCCCTGGTGGGCGTGCCGGGTGGATCCCGGTCGGGCGCATGCGGGAGTCTGTCTGACTGTCTCTCCCCGTTTCCAGCTTCAGAAAAATACAAAAAAAAAAAAAAAAAAAAGATACAAAGGACATGAGGGGGAAGGCATATGAACACTTGGTAAAAGTACTCTAAGCAAAAGAACAAACAAATGCAAAGGCTCTGATCAGGCATGAGGTGTTTGAGAAACAGCAAACCAGCCGGTGTGGTTGAAGCAGAGAGAGGGTGAGAAAGGACAGGCAACGAGGGGTCAGAGCATGCAGGGCATTGCAGTCTATGATGAAGACTTTGGCTGTATTTTAGGTTAGTAGGGGACAAGGAAAGTCATGGGAATGTTTTGCTGACAAGATATGATTTGCTTTTGAACAAGATCATCTGGACAGGTGCAGTCTGTGGTCATTTAAAATGTAAATCGTATTAGGTCATTTCCACTGCTGGGTACCCTTTGATGGATTCCAATTGTATTTAAAATAAAATTCAAGCTCCCTTAGCTGTTAAGACTATTGTTGTTATTGTTATTCTTAAAGCTCACACCCCATTTTTCTGTCATAGAACCCTGCTGACTTCCTAATGTGTATCCAACTAGGTATTACTATTATTATTATACTTATTTGTTTATAATCTACCTCATTGACTGGAAAATATACTCTGAGGTCGTTGTGGTGTGTGGTCTTTCCATTATCCTAAAACTGCTTTGTTTTTGGAGCTCTTGTGTTTGTTTTCTACAGCATATTTTCTCTGTATCTTCCCTCTTTGTCATATTTGGTCAGTGACCTACCTCTAGCAATGCTATTGTTGGTGCCAGGGTACCTGTGCTGTTGAGCTGTATGCTAGAGCTTGCCATGGCATGTGGGCAACATCAGTACTTCTCAAACTTTAATGGACAAATGAATTCTCTGAAAGAAGGGGATCTTAAGATACTGATTGTTATTAAATAAGTCTTGGGTGGGGCTTGAGATTCTTCATTTCTTTCTTATTTTTTTTTTTGCATAATGAATTTTATTTTCTTGATTAAGCAGAAGAGAACCTTGAATGTATAATGTATAACAAATGATTTTACAATTGTGAATGTATCTGGCAATCCTAGAGTAACCATTACCACCCCCCCCACCCCAACAGCAGTGACTCACAGTCACAGATTTTATATATTTTTTACATAACATTTTCACTTCATGGTAATTACAAGTGAGTTTTGCATGTCTTCGTTTTAGGATCCAGGCTGAAGGAGCATTCCCTACAATGAAAAAAGATATGGTAGAATCACTCATTGGTTCTTAAAACTTTTGGCTCAGGAGTGGCACACCAAACTTCTCTTTACATTTCATTAGTTTAAGCAAGTCACCCAGACAAGTCTGATGTTAGAAGGCATGAGGGTATAATCCTTTTACAGAAAGAAACAGCAAATAATGGAACAATAATACAATTGAAATGTTTCTGAAGATATAATTTGAAAGTGTAAGGCAGGAATGGACCGGTCTAGAATTCTAAGTGGAGATAACTCCATTCCACTGCTTCATTCAGCACAACAGCGACAGGTTTTTGTTTTTCTTTTTCTGAATAGGTCCCTTTTAGGTAATTGGAGAAATGAACATAACCTTTTCCCCAATGATAAAAATAATATATTCTCATTATTAAAAAAATTAAAAACTTGTAGGGAGGTATAAATAAAAAAGTAAAATTTATTAGAAAAACTTAGGTAAAAATCAGATATGGTGTACCTTAGTAAATGGTCCACGTGAGCTGTAGAAGAATGTGTATTTCTCTGTTGTTGGACACAGTAGTCTACACAGGTCAATTATATTCAGTTGACTGATGGTGTTGTCAATAATTTTCCGCTTGCTGGGTAGTCAATTATTGATGAATGTTGAAATCTCTTTATAATGGTAGATTTGTTTGTTTTTCCTTGCAGTCCTGTCAGTTTTTATTTACATATATAGATGCTCTGTTGTTTGGCACAAACATGCTTAAGATCATGTCTTCCCAGATATTAACCCTTTATTAATTTTATAATTGGATTTATTGGGATGGAAGTTCTGCTTTTCTACCAAGCTCATAGGCGATGCTTATGCTGCTGAGCCTTTGAGTGATGAGAGGGTTTGATTACTGAGCTTGGCTGAATATAGAAATGCCCTGTAGAGCCTTAAAAACTACAAATGCCTGAATCTCACCCACCCCAGAAATTCCAGTATAATTAGTTTGGGATGCAGTCTGAGGATGGTGAATTTTCTAAGCTTCATCATTGATTCTAATTTGCAGCAACATTTGATAACCACTGGATCAGATGACAATGGGTCCTATTTTAAAACAAAGCATACCAAGTAATGCTCTATAAGGCTGTATTGCTTTTTAGCTATAGAAAGAGTCTGGTCACACCAATTGATGGCCGACAGATCTCTGCCTAGCATGACTGGGTAGTTGCTCCAATGTCCCCAGCACATACTGTCATTTAGTGGCAG
This sequence comes from Saccopteryx leptura, assembly GCF_036850995.1. NCBI lineage: Eukaryota > Metazoa > Chordata > Mammalia > Chiroptera > Emballonuridae > Saccopteryx > Saccopteryx leptura. The sequence continues at coordinate 59,325,613 of NC_089504.1, read as the reverse complement.
ACAGAATTCCTGCCCTCAGGAGAGTGGTTGTTCCAAGTACAATAAAAATATGCCCACTGAAAATGAGGCTGTATAAATCAGGACCCCTTCTATGTGAGCCTGTGCTGAGGCAGAGGAAGGAGTGAAGAGTAGAATTGCTACATTTCTTTTATCTTGTAATTTCTAGCATGTCGATGTGCAGTGTAGGAGCCAGTACCAAACTAAGAAATTGTGTGGTTCAAGCTAACCCTTGGTTATCAAAAGCAGATGTTTCAAACTACTGAAAATCAATGAGGCAGTTCCAATTTACAGATTAATAATTAACTGCTAGACGTGGGTTTCCCAAATAGCCTTGGAGACATTGGGCAGAAGAGACAATGCCCAAGTTCTGCCTCCCTCTCCCCTCGCCTCCACTCATTCAATTCCTTTTGCCAAGTGATTTATTGTGAGTTAACAGAGCCCAGGGCACTTTCCTGTTGAAATGTACTTCAGTCTACATAACAGGATTGATTTCTTTTTTCCTGGCTGGTCTAGATTGGACGACTGATTATTGGACAGAATGGCATCTTGTCGACACCTGCTGTTTCCTGCATTATCAGAAAGATCAAGGCAGCTGGTGGAATCATCCTAACAGCCAGCCACTGCCCTGGAGGACCAGGGGGAGAGTTTGGAGTAAAGTTTAATGTTGCCAATGGAGGTATGTGATTCAGAATATGCGTTAATCATCATGGTTTCTTTCTTCTTATGTTGTCACAGTCTGACAATGATCCCCTGATGGGTAGATAAATAAGGCGGAGAGGAAATAGCTTAGAAATATCTAGTGAGGTGCCTGCCTGTATTAGTCAGGATTTCCCAGAGAAATGGAACCAATAGGATTTATTTTAAGGAACTGGCTCACATGGTTATGGAGGCTGATAGGTCTTAAGGTCTGAGGTCAGCAAACTGGAGACTCAAGAGAACTAATGGAATGATTCTGATCTGAGTCCAGAATCCCGGTAGTGTGAGTTATGGTCTAATTCTGGGTCCAAAAGCAAGAGAGGACCCAAATATCAGCTAGAAGACAGTCAGGTAAAGAGAGTGAATTCTCCCTTACTTAGTGTAATGCTGGTTGGTGGTCAAGGGCAGGCAGGTTCGTGTTTAATTTGGGCAGACGGTAGAGGAACTGTGGAGCTGGAAAGCACTGGGCCATATCTGTTTATTGGAGGCTCACAGAGGGGAGCAAGCAAATAAGCAAAGGAAAACTGCTTTTTGCAATGAAGGGCAAGGGATTAGGAAAACCACCCCTCATGGTGGCAGCTGAGGGAACCAGAGAACCCCACCTCGCGGTGGCAGGAGAGCGATCTGGGAGAATCGCCATGGAGGGAAAGCACCTATAACTTTTCATAGAGACACACATGTGCTTTTCTGCCACGTGCTCACACACTAATCCTGGAAAGTGCTTGCAGTCGGGAAACTAGTGAGCCAGTCTAACCAGCTGTTTTCCACACACTTAGTCTCTTTGTTCTGACTAGGCCTTCAGTGGATTGGATGAAGTTCGCCCACATTGGGGAGGGATATCTGCTTTACTTGTCTGTGGATCCATATGTTAATTGTATCAAGAAACACCCTCACAAACACACCCAGAATAATGTTTGACCAAACACCTAGGCTCTCTGTTACTCACTCAACTTGACACATAAAATTAACTATCACAGTGCCCAAGGTGACAGCACAAGGAAGTGGCCTAATAGGATCTTGAACCCTTTGGGTTTCCTGGTTCCCTGAACTCCTCAGTACGGTGAAACAGTTGAATGGGTGATGCTTATCTAATATGGAAGGCCTCTGGATTTTAAAGTTGGAACATACCCTCAAAGTCATTTAGACCATTGTTGTCATTGTACAGATGAACAAATCAAAGCCCCGAGAGGCTGTTATTTTCTCAAAGTCACATGGTTGCTCAGGGCAGACAAATGACTTTCTCATTGGCCTTAGTCTCTTTCTTTTCTATAGTGTTGACTTTCTCGCACTAAAATGCTTAGACTTATTTTACTTTTTCTTATATTTACAGAAATTTATAGTTTTGAGATCCTAGTTGGGTGGCATATGTGTATAGAGGTGAACTAAAAAAAGTTTGAACATATATAAAGCAGGGAGAATAATAGATGAATACCATGTATCCATTCCTTTTTTTTTTTCATTTTGCTTATCTTTTTTTTTTCCTGATGAATTTTAATGTAAATTACAGCATGAAGACATTTCACATCTAAATATTTCTGAATGCATCTCTTAAAAAGAAAGATATCTCCTTATATGAGAACATTATCATAACCAACCAAAATAACACTGATTCTTTAATATCATCTAAAACTTAATCTATAGTCAAAATTTTCCAATTATCTCCAAAATGTTAGTTACAACTGTTTTGTTCAAGGCAGAATTTATTGCAGCACCATGCATTGCATTTGGTTGTTAAGTCTCTTCAATCTCTTAATCTAGAACACTGAGTAGCTGAATTTTAACAAATGCCAGTTATCATTATGAATTATTCCTGGCCCCAGCAAACTAGCACATCCTGAAGGGAACATACATGATCTCACCCTCCTTGCAGACATTTTGGACATTATCTAAACCAGAAACTGTATTGATATCAAGCATTAAAAAACAACGACAATAACAAAGAAACCTTATGAAGTGTGTTGTCTTTGATGGTGGGTTAGAGGAACTCTACTTCTCTAAAAAGCACACCTAGGACCCAGAAGCTAGTCTTGCAGCAGGTATTGAATATTTTAGAAAAAACCATGAATTGTGAGATACTTCATACACTGATAACACAGGACATTGAATGGGCTCAGAAAATGGCAATTTGTAGAGAAATGTAGTACATAAATTTCCAAACTAAGCAATAGATTTCAAGTAAGCATTTGGAATTAGTATCTGACTTCACATCATATAAGAGCATCTCAGTCATCTCTATGATATTTTGTGAGGCATAAAGGGAGAAGATACTATTTAAGTACTCATGTTGTATGTAGTCTAAATTATAGGAGTTGAGGAGAACAATTTAGGCAAAGCTTGAATAGGGGAAGGGGGTTGAACTGACTGTTTAGCCTTTTACCTATGTTGAAAGTCCTTCCTCTTAAATTTAATTCTTCATGTTTGCATGAATTGGCATCATTAAGTGAAACGAACATTCCTGATAGCATAGGGGTATTCAGTTGGTTTCTTCCTACTCAGAGTAAGTTTTTCCATAATGTCCTTCATCTGAAGTTGCAGGCATTCATCTCTTCCATTGTGTGTCATACAGATACATGGTATGGAATAAGTTAAAAGGCGAAATATTTAGAATTAGTAGGCATAGCCAGGGAAATGGGACACATCTGGAGCTATGTTGCTTTTAAAATATATTTAGAGAATAGGACCATTCTGAGCATGTTTTTAAGTAGAGGGGAAGATGCTATAGAACAAATGGAATCAATAATAAAAATACTGATTGTTTTGAATACTTATAATGTGCCAGGCTCTAAACTCAGAACTTTACATACATTATCTCATTTAATCCTCATAACAACCTGATGAAGTCACTGAGAAATAAAATGGTTAAGAAAAACAAAACAAAACTTGACTAGTGTCACAGAATAAGCTGTGGAGCTCATTTGAAACACAAAACTTAGGAAGTACAGATACTCCAGTACTTTCAGCCTTTTGTATAGTGCATTTTCACCAATGAAATAAAAGTTGGTTTTGCATCTCATTTGCATAATTGAACAACTTTCTTTGACTTGTCATTTGCTTTTCTGATGTTCTTGTTTAATAAAAAAAAATCAAGTGCTTTTTTTTTATCGCTTCCTATTCATTTTGAAATATCCCCTAATTTTTGTGAGCAGTATATATACCTAGAAGGAGACTGAACCTCAGAGTAAAAAGGTAGAGATGGGGAAAGAAGCAGCTTTGAGGGGCGCAGGATGGAAGTTTTGGAATAGTTGCCTATATCCAGTGGTGGGATTCAGCCAGTTCGCACCAGTTTGGAAAAACCAATACCTAATTTTCTGTTGAGTTCGGCGAAGCAGTTATTAGGATGGCACTTGTAATCAGGGTTCTCTCTAAGGTGGGCACCTGGACAGCTGCCCAATGTGGAAATCACAAATTTACATTCTTTACTTTTTAAAAATATTCATCTGCACAGTAGTGTATTCGAAGCTCCAGTAGTAATGTTCATTCCGTCCATAGGTGAAAAAGTTTGATGGAACTATGATTGCTATGTTTATTTATTCATTTCATGAAACTCATTATACCTTTGATGAAATACTATATTTTAATTCCCTCATGTTTGTTACTTCAGTAAACAAACATATAACGTATCAAACAACCAGGGGGTGACAGGTTTTTTGTCAGGTATTATTTAATATTTTTAAATTAATATCTTAAAACTCTTCCTTATAACATAATCTAGTTTTTTGTTCCTCTTTTATTTTTCTTATTTAAGTATTAAATGCATAAAATAATAAACTACCTTTTGGAATATCATATTTTTATACTTAAAATACTCATTAGGGCAGAAAACCGGTTGTTAAATTATAATTCCCACCACTGCCTACATCTGTTCAAAAAGAAGAAGAAGAATAAGGAGGAGGAGGAGGAGAAGGAGGAGGAGGAGGAGGAGGAGGAGGAGGAGGAAGAGGAGGAGGAGGAGGAAGAGGAGGAGGAGGAGGAGGAGAAGGGGAGGGGGAAGAGGAAAGGAAAGGTGGTTTGCTAAAATCATAAGACATGGATTGAGAAATAACTCAAGATAAATAGAGATGTTTTGTGAAAGGTACTTTGGGAAATTTGTTGAGGATTCCTGAGAAGTGAGGACCAGGGTGAAGTTAAACCTTCATTCTTAGGAGATGGCAGTCTATTTTCATGACTGCCTTTGGCAAGGCATGGGAACGGCAGCAATGGGAGCAGACGATGGTGATGTCCAGTATTTGGGGAATGGCTGCGTGGGCACAGCAGAGCACCAAGAGGGCTGGTAGTTGTTAATAGTGTCCGAGCTAATATCAGACTAGTAGGATTTAAATCCAGCCTCCGTCAATTACCAGTGATGTGACTTTGGTTAAGGTCACTTCTTCCAATTTTAGTTTTCTCTTTTGGAAACTTGGAATAATAATAAATTTCATCTGCTTTTTGTCAGTGAGATGTGGTGTATATAAATTCCAATAAATGTTGGCTTGTGTCATTATGCTAATAAAGGCATAGTTGAAATGATGGACCATAGGGTCCTGCCTGGGAATAAGAAACCAGTGAAACTAGAATGGACTGATGGTCTAGGATTAAGTGATGAGGAGCAGGTTCCACAGAGGTAGAAAGTAGGGTAGATGGAAAATAAGAAATTTGTGGGCTGAGGACACTCAGGTTTGACATTTTGAAAGAAGGATTTCAAGAGACAATAATACTTAAGGTACTTAAGGTATGACTGTACCAGGCATTGACTAAAATGAAGATGACAATCATTGGAGTAGAAGGTGTCAAGGAATGAAGAAGTTGTCAAGGAACACAGAGGTGGTTGATGAGTTCTGAGGTTATCAATATGGCTGGTTGATAAAAAACTATCATAGAAAATTATCTAGTGTGCTAGAACTTTTTTTTACTTTTGGAAATCAGTGTGCTTTGGCATTAAAACTCAGACTTTTAGTCTGGCTGGTGGTGGCACAGTGGATAGAACATCGACTTGGGACACTGAGGTCACAGGTTCAAAACTCAGAGGTCATTGGCTTGAGTGCAGGCTCATATGGCTTGAGTGTAGGCTGACCAGCTTGAGTGCAGGGTCACGAGCATGAACACAGATCATCAGTATGTTCCCAAGGTTGCTAGCTTGAACCCAAAGGTCACTGGCTTGAATCCCAAAGTTGGTGACTTGAGCCCATGGTCACTGGCTTGAGCAAGGGGTAACTGGCTTGGTTTGCCCCCCCCCCCCTCCAGTGAGGACGTATGAGGAAAAATCAGTGAACAAATGAAGTGATGCAATTATGAGTTGATGCTTCTCATCTCTATCTCTCTCCCTTCCTCCCTTTCTCTCTCAAAAAACAAACAAACAAAACCATGAGACTTTTAAAAACTTATGGGGACAGCACTAGAACATGGTGTGTTGTCCAGAAGACGAGGATATTTATGCATTCTTTAATTTGACAAGCATTAGTTTTGCATAAAAAATGCAAAAACTAAGTAAGACTATTTACTTTTTATGTTTTGTAAAATGGTGAAGTTAAGAAGTGCTAAGTATGTTTCTTCCTTTGTGGTGTTTACTTTTTCTATATCACACACACAAAAAATGTCACTACAATGTACTAGGCTCTTTTCTTTCCCACCTACTGGAATGGTGCTATTGCTATTCTTCCCTTTGCCCAGCTTTATTGAGGTGTATTTGATATACAAACAACTTGCACATATTTAATGTATGCAATTTAATGAGTTTGGGCACTATTCCTTTTTATATATTCAATGAGCAATTACTGGGAGGCAGTAACAGTGTTATGCCCTAAAGCTGTACTGTCAATAGAAATAGGTTGTGAGTTTATATGTAATTTAAAATTTTCTAGTAGCCACATAAACAAAGTAAAAAAAGAAAACCCAGATGAAATGATCAATATATTTTATTTAAACTAATATATTGAAAATATTATTATTTCAACATGTTACTATAAAATCATTAAGACAGTATATTATATGTTTCTACTAACTGCAAAATTTGGTGTGTACTTTATAATTATAGCACATCTCAATTTGATTAGTGACATTTCAAGTGCTCAGTAGTCACATGTGGCTAGTGGCTATTGTATTGGATGATACAGCTCTAAGGATTGAGATATTGAGATATAAAAGAAATCAAGAAATAACTTAAGTAGAAAATTTAAATATAGTTGGTGAGTAAAATTAATACACAAAGCTATCTATCTATCCATCCATCTATCCATCTTTATTTCTATCTACCTATCCTCTCTTATTTATATTTTAGATCTTTCAATATGCTTATTTATTTGGGTCCCAAACTCATTGTCAAAAAAGTAAAGTGCCTTGCATTAAGATATAGAAGTTAAAAAAACAAGAAAAACTAATGGAGAACAACTATTGTTTTTATGTTTAATTAATTTAAAGTGTATTACAACTTATTTGTCAACTAGACCTTGTGAGAAAATGTATTGGTTATTTTTAGTTAAACCTCATTTAAAAACTTTGGAGTCACTAGAGAGTGTGAGTTGGGAAAAATAATTTACCTTGGTTAAATCACACATCGACAAGGCAGCAGATCTGGGAGTAGAAATGATATATTTTCTCCCTCGAGGTGCACTTGGGAAACTGCAGTTTAGATCTGGAATCCCTCACTTCTGTCAAATGCATATCCTGTTTGTGTCTCATATCCTGAATAAAGCTGATTACATAACCGGGCCTCCCTGGCAGGTGTGAAACTATTTTTAGGGAAGACATATCATTGCTTAGAAGTGGATTCAAACAAACAAACATGTAGGTTATGAGCCTCCATAAAACAGGTGAGGCTTACTAAATTTCCTCCATAGTGATGTGTACAGCATAAGAAATATTGAGACAAATTGAACTACGAACTGTTTTCTATTGTTTAATGAATCTTTCTCCTGCTGGATAAAGGAGAAGGTAACATTTCTCTGATGGAAATTTTAAATACATTTATTTTTGGTGATGCGTTATTTTCAACTTTTAGGTCCTGCCCCAGATGTTGTCTCAGACAAAATCTATCAGATCAGCAAAACAATTGAGGAATATGCTATATGTCCTGATCTTCGAATTGACCTGTCTCGACTAGGAAGACAAGAATTTGACCTGGAGAACAAATTCAAACCATTTAGAGGTAATAAATTGTATTTTGAAGAAGTCAAAATAGCTCCATGGATGGGTGACTGGTTACTGCAGGGCAGTGCACATGTCAAAGCGACTGAATTATCAACTTGTGGGGTGACCCCTGAGAAACAGATATAATCTGAATGTGGTGCAGAGAGAATTGAGAACAGCCAAGATAATCAGAACCGGCGACTTTCAAAAACCACTTTCCAAACTCTCTATCACTTTCCACACAGGCAAGCTTTCACAGCTGACTCTTTTACAGTGTTCCAAGAATAGGATGTGAATTGCCGAAACATCTTTCCTTTGCTAAGCATTTAAGGTAACGATGCCCAAATACCTAGATAACTAAGAGGAGGCCCAGCGTGGTAGTGGGGTTAATATTTCCCACAGAAGGTAGGTGCTTCTTTTTCAAGCAGTTCATCTTGAGTCATTACACAATTACTGATTACCTGCTTTCTACCAAGCATTGTGTTAGAAAATTTTATAAAGGGATTCAGTAAGTACACAATGGATTTAGGCAAGTGGTTCAAAAATTAGAGAATCAGAATGGAATTGTCAAAAATATTATCCTACATTGTAGAGTGAATAAAACCTCTAACATACTCAGATTACAGCTTTTTATTTTATAGATTAATGTTGAACCGTACAGCATTAATGCCATTTATGTCCATGTCACCCCCCCTCCTATTTTTTTTTATTTTTTTTTATTTTTTTAAATTTTTCTGAAGCTGGAAACTGGGAGAGACAGTCAGACAGATTCCCGCATGCGCCCGACCGGGATCCACCCAGCACGCCCATCGGGGGCGACGCTCTGCCCACCAGGGGGCGATGCTCTGCCGCGACCAGAGCCACTCTAGCGCCTGGGGCAGAGGCCAAGGAGCCATCCCCAGCGCCCGGGCCATCTTTGCTCCAATGGAGCCTTGGCTGCGGGAGGGGAAGAGAGAGACAGAGAGGAAGGAGGGGAGCGGGGTGGAGAAGCAAATGGGCGCTTCTCCTATGTGCCCTGGCCGGGAATTGAACCCGGGTCCCCGGCACGCCAGGCCGACGCTCTACTGCTGAGCCAACCGGCCAGGGCCCCCCCTCCTATTTTATACTGTTGTTTTTTATAGAAGGCACACAAGTAGCAATAAAGCTAACTTAAATTTTTTTTTTTACTTCTTTGGTGCCCTTATAAGCTTAAATATAGAGTGTGTTAAGATAGTACCATGTTTTACAAGTAATTTTACTTAGCTAAAAAGATGAAATACCTGGCTCATGCCAACATGGTATTGTAAGGACAGAGAAGAGCTTGAAATGCACTGTTCAGGGGTCACAGTATTGCACGAAATCTATTACATTTTTCTTGAAAGATTTTGGGTCAATTGCTTACTTAGCAGAAATTAATTCAAAGCCATGTGATACTTACTAGAAGCAATGGAAATCTGCTTTTATTAAACTAGCTGGGAACAAGGGCACACACACACACACACACACACACACACACATACACACTGATTTGATAGCTAAGAGCAAGGGGTCTATTATATTAGACAAATTTTTTTTTTTTTTTTGTATTTTTCTGAAGTTGGAAACCGGGAGGCAGTCAAACAGACTCCCTCATACGCCCAACCAGGATCCACCCAGCATGCAACCAGGGGGTGATGCTCTGACCATCTGGGACGTTGCTCTGTTGCAACCAGAGCCATTCTAGTGCCTGAGACAGAGGCCGCAGAGCCATCCTCAGCACCTGGGCCAACTTTGCTCCAATGGAGCCTTGGCTGCTGGAGAGGAAGAGATAGACAGAGAGGAAGGAGAGGGGGAGGGGTGGAGAAGCAGATGGGTGCTTCTCCTGTGTGCCCTGGCCGGAATTGAACCCAGGACTCCTGCACGCCAGGCCGACACTCTACCACTGAGTCAACTGGCCAGGGCCTAGACAAAATGTTTTAAATGTGCTTGATTACATATGTTTGGAAAGACCGGACAATAAGATGACTAAAAAAAATCAGGCATTACCATCAAGAAGTTTATTTAGTTAGTTATTTATGGTACCTGCACAGTTTTATTTGGTTGTCCAAGAGACCCAGATCTTTGGTGAGCTCAGATTCAGACCCATTGCTGTAGCCATGTTGCTAGTTTGATAAGTTTTAAAAAATACTACAGGTACCAGGAGGTGGGCGGTGAGATTCTCTGGCTCCCAAAAAGAATTTGCAGATAATTGTTTGGGATAATTTATGTGCTCTGTTCTTGCTGTTTTAAATGCTGAGCAGGGCTTGAGTTAATTGGAAACAAATCTTTGGCATTTCACCTTAAAGGGTCAAGTGCATAAACTTTGTGAAGTTAACTTTCAAATTTTTTAATTTTCTTCCTTGTTTTTACATTTCTGTTTGGTACTATGCACTATCTATTATAAATACCAAATGTATTTAGGCAAGTGGTTCAAGAATTAAAGTACCAGAATGAAATGGCCAAAAACAGTATCCTATATTGTAGAATAAGTAAAACTTTAAGATATTCAAGACCTGACCTTTTATTTTATAGACTAATGTTTTGTGGTGGTAAAATACACATAACATTTTTAGGTGTAGAGTTCATATAGATTAATTTTTAATTGATTTATTTTAAAGATTAATATCCTCTTCATGTCAAAATATGTTTAAAAACAATCTGTGTTTCTTAAAAAGTAATTACATTATATTTTAAAGAACACACATACTACATTGATTTAAGTGTAAGGAAAAATATATTTAGATGTATATTTAACCAAATGATGAGATAGTTTCATATTAAAATCTTATTTATTAAATATTGTACCTGGATTTACTAAAATTATTAAAGGTGAACTGATAATATTTTTAGTGCATGTCTAAGTATATTTCAGGATTCCAAAGTTGTAAAAAACAATGCATCTAAGTTTCAAAATTTAATTATGAATTTAAAAAGCTTTGCCCAAGGTTGCTGTCTTGATCAAGAGATCACTGGCTCATCTGAGGCCTGCCAGTCAGGGCATGTATGAGAAAGCAATCAATGAACAACTGAGGTGCTGCAACAAAGAGTTGATGCTTCTCATCTCTCTCCCTTCCTGTCTGTTCCTATCTGTCACTCCTTCTGTCTCTGTCTCTCTCTTGCTAAAACAAAACAAAACAAAACAAAAAAAGCTTTGCCCATGGAAAAATTTTAGTGTGTAAAAGTCAAATAGGAACTTGTCTAGGAGAAGTGCTTTCTGAATATTATTATGTAATTATTGCCAAATTTGAAAAATATAGTGTATCCTTGGTTTTATTTATTTGTTAAATAAATGGAAAAGACTTGTTTTGGATTCCTGGTCAATGGGTGGTGCTGGACACTGGAGAACATTTGTGTTTATTGAGGATTTCTAAATATCTGGCATTCGCCCTGAAATTGGTAGTAGATTGGGCACACAAGAGACTGCACACAAATGCAGGAATATATCCTTCATCACTAATTTTGAACCTGGGTGTGGTTTGCACAATGGCATTTGGAAAATAGGAGTCACTGCTGAGGTCACTCCTTGATTTGTTTCACGCCAGCTGAGTCATTCTTTGGCCAACCCCCATAGGGGAGGCCACTGAGTATGCCAAGATGCCTCTCAGCATTGAGGTAGGTCCAGTTTTATGGAGGAAGATGTCAGAAAGAGGTGGGAGTAGGGATAACAGGGACAGTTTTAACTACTTTATTCATGTGGTTGACTTTTCACTTGCAAGGGAGAATTTATAACTTTTCTTTTATTTATTTATTTATTTATTTATTTATTTATTTATTTATTTATTTATTTACAGGGACAGAGAGAGAGTCAGAGAGAGGGATAGATAGAGACAGACAGACAGGAATGGAGAGAGATGAGAAACATCAATCATCAATTTTTCGTTGCGAAATCTTAGTTGTTCATTGATTGCTTTCTCATATGTGCCTTGACCACGGGCCTTCAGCAGACCGAGTAACCCCTTGCTGGGGCCAGCGACCTTGGGTCCAAGCTGGTGAGCTTTTTGCTCAAGCCAGATGAGCCTGCGCTGAAGCTGGCGACTTCGGGGTCTCGAACCTGGGTCCTCCGCATCCCAGTCTGACGCTCTATCCACTGTGCCACTGCCTGGTCAGGTGGGAGAATTTCTAACTTGATATTGTTTACACCCATATAACCTGAAAAGTTTGTAGCATCTTAATGTGTCTTAATTTGTGATTTTTGTCTGTAAATGGACACTTTGCTTCTCACATAAGGATTCATATATTATTAGGGTAGTGGTTCTTTTTTACACGTTCAAGTATTCTTCATAGTCACAGTTATTGATGTTTCCCTTTGCTCTACGATCCTTAGTGGAGATAGTGGACCCAGTGGATATCTATCTCAATCTCCTTCGGACCATCTTTGACTTTAATGCCATCAAATGTTTGCTGACGGGCCCTGGCCAGCTGAAGATCCGAGTTGATGCGATGCATGGAGGTAAGCTTGTGGGCTTTTACTATTTGATGGGCAACAAATGTTATGGAGACCTTGCTACATTGGGTTTCTGGGATTATGAGGAAGGTCGAATTTATAGGTATTCACACACAGCATCTGTATTTTCAGTTTTTTGGCATACTCTAGAGCAGTGGTCCCCAAACTTTTTTGGGCCACGGACTGGTTTAATGTCAGAAAATATTTTCATGAACCGGCCTTTAGGGTGGGACAGATAAATGTATCACGTGACTGAGACAAGCGTCAAGAGTGAGTCTTAGATGGATGTAACAGAGGGAATCTGGTCATTTTTTAAAAATAGAACATCGTTCAGACTTAAATATAAATAAAACGAAAATAATGTAAGTTATTTATTCTTTCTCTGCGGACCGGTACCAAATGACCCACGGACTGGTACCGGTCCGCGGCCCGGGGGTTGGGGACCACTGCTCTAGAGAACTTCAAGCCTCTACTTTCTCTCTTTTGATGCAAATGTAAACAAAGCTTGAACAAGTAAGTTTGTTGTCACTCTGTGTTTGTTCCTATGTATTAGGTAGATCTGTTCCATCTCCCAGTCTTGGCAGGGTAGCCTTATGTAATAAGTGACTTGTGGGCCCAGTGGTACCCACAGTCACCCTGTCACCTGAGCTGGGTGCTCCATGAGTGTCCCTTGTGTGCGTTGTCTGTGCTCTTCTGTTGTAGTTGAGCCTTGATTGCTGTTGGTACATCAGTACCTGGGGTTAACCTTTGAGCTGATTGGCTGTGAGCACAGCATATGAGTTGCTGCACTGGGCTGACCCCATGGAGTGGGATTTGCCTCAGTGAACTCTGGTGCCTGCCCAGACCACCATTTGAGTGTACCACTTGTGGAGTGAATCAGGTGGTGCTCTGTTGTGGTCTGAGGACAGACACTAGGTATATTGGTTCTGGAGTTTCTTGGGAACTGCTCTGGTGCAGACCAATGTCAGCTACTGCCTGTGAGTGGCCTGGTGATCTCTGGTAGGAGCTACAAAGTGACTCGAGGTTGGTAGCTACCTGTGCTAGGCCTGGAGGCACATGGGAGAAACCATACTGTTAACTGTAATTGGCTATTCATGTAACCAATATGACAATCAAGATATAGAATATTTCTCTCATTTCAAAAAATTTCCTTGGGACCCTTTGAAATCAAACCCATCCTCCTACACTTAACCCCTGGCAATCAGTCATCTCTTCTCTGCCTGCATAATTTTGCCTTTTCTAGAAAGCCATATAAATGGGAGCATATAATATGTAGCCTTTTTCTTCAGACTTCTTACAGTCAGCTTAATGTTTCAGAGATGAATTCATGGTGTTGTATATATTAGTAGTTATTCCTTATTATTACTGAGTAGTATTGCATTCTAAGGATGTACCAGTTTGTTTATCAATTCACCAGTTCATATAATTAGGGTTATTTCTAGGATTTGGCTATTACAAATAAAACTGCTATAAACATTTGTGAACAAGTCTTTGTAGGGATATGTAATTTTGTCTTGGATAAATACCTAGGAGCGAGATTCTAGGTCATATAATACACACACACACACACACCTGTTTTTCCAAAGTAGCTGTACCATTTGCAACACCAGGAAGGCAAGAGGGCTTCAGTTTCTCTGCCCTCACCAACACTTGGTACTGTTAGTCTTTTCAATTTTAGCCATTCCACCATATCTTGATCTCTATTAGGATATTATTGATACATTCTTTAAAAGTTTTCTTCTCTCTGTATAGTTTCTGTTTCCTCCAGGTTGCTCTTTACTCTGTTTTAGTCTCATGTTATATATAAATTCTAACATAGGATTTTCATGTTAGGCAATCCATAAACTGGAAAACATTATTCCTCGGCATTTATTTTATAAAATGTGCTTAGTTTCATGTGCTTCTGTGGTCAACAGTGTTTAATTATACACTTGGCAGAGTTATAATAATTCCTGAACATTGCTAGAGCCTTTTGGTTCTTTTGCATATATTTAGCTAAAGCTTTTAATACATTGAAAACAGCAGACAGTAAATCATTGTTAAATAGTTGATTTCTTTCTGGCAACATTTTAGAAAAGTTTTGGAGACAAGTTTCATGTAACTGGATTGTTGAATACATCTATATGCCTAACACACTAACTGGCATACAGATGCCCAACAAATTATAATCGAAGTAAATATTATTCTGGGTTGTGTCTTGAGAAAGCTTGTAGAATTTATCCATTCTATTTCTGTGCTATTAAGTGACCTTCCTTGTTCTAATAAGAACAAAACACTCTTGGGTGGTTCTGCAAAGATTTCATGTTGTTTATTTATTTATTTAGTTATGGGACCCTATGTGAGAAAAGTCCTATGTGATGAGCTGGGGGCCCCAGCCAATTCTGCAATAAACTGCGTTCCCATGGAAGATTTTGGGGGGCAGCATCCTGACCCAAACCTGACATATGCAACGACCCTTCTGGAAGCTATGAAAGGAGGAGAATATGGATTTGGAGCTGCATTTGATGCTGATGGGGTAAATAGAAATGTTTTTTGCTTGCTGACCCTTTTACCATACATACAATGAACAAAAGCATTGAAAACCAGAGAATTAATGAACACATCTGGGGCCGACATGTATGGGGCCCATGAACCCTAACCGGCACTGCATCTGTTCTGTTTATAAGTATTGCAATTTAATAGCCATTACTGTTCTTAGTTCCTGGTAAACATTATGTTGTGAAGAGGTTATTTCTTTTTAAAAATATTCATGCAATAAATCTTTATTTATGGTTGGTTTTGTTGAAAGCGCCACGTTAAAGAACCAGCTGTTTTAGCAATAACCTCTGTTTCTCATTGTGTTTGGGGGACAGTGTGAAGTAAGCTCGGGAAGCTACTGAAGCCTGAGGTAGGCATTCCCATTTCAACAGGTGGGGCACGTTCTTAGTTACAAAAGCGCCTGGGGCCTGCAGTATTCAAGGATTTGAAAGAAGGTTTCCCAGGCCCTGGTTGGCCTCATTCAAGTGGTTTTAGGTTGTTTAAATATATGATGGCAGTCAAGCGGCTTGTGATGGTTATGGGAATGGGCTGCTAGCTGCAGAGACCTCCGTCTGATCATTTTCACACATTCTTTCCCACAGGACCGTTATATGATCCTAGGCCAAAATGGCTTCTTTGTAAGCCCTTCCGACTCCCTGGCCATCATTGCTGCCAACCTCCCTTGCATTCCATATTTCCGTCAGATGGGGGTCCGAGGGTTTGGGAGGAGTATGCCTACCAGCACAGCCCTGGACAGGTAAGCAAGGATGTCATCGTGAGAAACTTCGTGGTAGGCCCTGATGTTAATGCTCACTTGGCCCCTCGTGATGACTCATTCCTCCCTGCTCTGTGGGGACTGTGGAA
This sequence comes from Saccopteryx leptura, assembly GCF_036850995.1. Taxonomy (NCBI): domain Eukaryota; kingdom Metazoa; phylum Chordata; class Mammalia; order Chiroptera; family Emballonuridae; genus Saccopteryx; species Saccopteryx leptura. The sequence goes on along the minus strand of NC_089504.1, from coordinate 59,309,994 downwards.
CTTAGAGACACGGATAGTGCGCTGGGTAGGAACACAAAGAATGAGCTGGGCCGAATTTGATTCTTGGCTCTGCCACTTCTTAGTTGTGGGAACTTGAAAACATTTGATCTCTGTGCTCGATTTTCTTATCTTTAAAATGAGGATGATAATTCATGTAATCTTTATATGACTTGCTATGAGGTAGGAGTGAGGTGATTTATGTAAGACATTTAACAGAGTGCCTGGTACATAATAAATACTTATAAATGTTTAGTAATAAAGCTTCGTATGTAAGTGAGGTGGAAAGAACATGGGTTTTCAAGTCAGATAGTACTATGTTAAATTGCCGGCTTGTATCCTTAATAGGTCCACAAAAATAGGGATGACCCATTATAGATTTGTTCTGAGAAGAGATGAGATGTGCTCAGCAGGATATTCACTTAGTAGATCAAAGTGTTAGGGTTTTTTCTTCTTGCTCTACCCAACCCTACCATGGCTTATAGAACAAGGAATTTCAGAGTTTAATATTTATAAGCAATATATAATATTATTATGGAAACAGCACTTGCACATGGTGGAAAGTTTGAAAACACACAAATAAGTAAATGTAAACATCATATTCCCTCTCCCTGAGTTACCTATGTTAATAGATAAATGTGTATTTGCTATTGGATCTCCTTCTATACATATATAATTATGTTATATATAATACACATTTTATAAAACATGTAACATTATATAATATATGTGTTACATATATTAACATATATTTATATTATATATTTATATAACATTATAGAAAATATATGTATATTCATATAATTTATATTTATATAATATATGTACATATAAATATATATAAAATATGTAATACATAATTGCCTTTCTGTAATACCAAAAAAGAGATTTGAAAGTAGATACTGCTTTGTAACTTGATTTTTCTTTTCCATCAACAATCTCCAGCTTTGTATTAATACATTTTTTTTTTCCTGAAGCTAGAAACGGGGAGAGACAGTCAGACAGACTCCTGCATGCGCCCGACCGGGATCCACCCGGCACGCCCACCAGGGGGCGACGCTCTGCCCACCAGGGGGCGATGCTCTGCCCCTCCGGGGGCGTCACTCTGTTGCGACCAGAGCCACTCTAGTGCCTGGGGCAGAGGCCAAGGAGCCATCCCCAGCGCCCGGGCCATCTTTGCTCCAATGGAGCCTCGGCTGCAGGAGGGGAAGAGAGAGACAGAGAGGAAGGAGAGGGGGCGGGGTGGAGAAGCAGATGGGCGCTTCTCCTGTGTGCCCTGGCCGGGAATCGAACCCGGGACTTCTGCACGCCAGGCTGACGTTCTACCACTGAGCCAACCGGCCAGGGCCGTATTAATACATTTTTATTTCATCTAAAACCAAGATTATATTTAGATTTCCCCTAGGTGTTCCCAAAATGTCTTTAATGGATTGTTTTCTCAAAGCAGCATTCCATAAGACCATGCATTACATCTGGTTGCTATGTCTGTTAAATCTTTTATCATTTAGCACAATTTTTTCTCTTGTTCTTAATGACAATGATTTTTTTTTAACAAGATAGACAGGAAAGAAGAGAGATGAGAAGCACCACCTTAGTTGTTCATTGATTGATTTCTCTTATGTACCTTAATGAGGGGGGGTTCTACAGTGACCCTTGGCTCAAGCCAGTGACTCTGGACTCAAGCCAGCAACCTTGGGCTTCAAGCCAGCAAATTTTGGGCTCAAGCCAGCGACCATGGGGTTATGTCTATGATCCCACGCTCAAGCCGGTGACCCTGTGCTCAAGCTGGTGAGCCTGACTCAAGCTGGCAACCTTTGGGATTTGAAACTGAGTCCTCAGTGTCCCAGGCTGATGCTCTGTCTACTGTGCCACCTGACAATGATTTTTAAGGAGACTTGATCAGTTGTCCTGCAGAATTCTACCTTCTGGATTGGTTTGGTTATTTCCTTGTGGTGTTATTCATTCATTCATGAGGTTAAATTTACATACAGCGAAATGTGTAATCTTAAGGGTACAAGTCAATGAGTTTTGAAAAATGTATATATCTGTGTAACCACCATCCAGATTAAGATATAGAACATTCCCACCATTGCAAATAGTTCCCTTGTGTCTCCTTTTGATCCCCCATGGGCAACCATTGTCATAATCTCTATTGCCATATTTAGGTTTTCCTGTTCTTGAATCTCACATAAATTAAATCATATACTAAGTACTTGTTTGTTATTGGTTTTTTCATTTAAGATGTATTTTTATTCATCCACAGTCATTGCATGTGTTAGTATTTTAACCCTTTTTATTGCTGTGTAGTATACCAACAAATGAATATATCACAATGTATTTTTCCAGTCTCCTATTGATGTACATCTGGGTTATTTCCAGCTACTAACTATTGTGAATCATGCTCCTATAAGCATTTTTATACAAGTCTTTTTTTGGAAACATCTTTATTTCTTTTGGATAAATATCTAGGATTAGAAAGTTGATTGTGGGGGTTGATGTATGTTTAAACTGCCAAAATATTTTCCACTTTTATACTCTTATTTGCAGTGTATGACAGTTCTAGTTGCTTCATATCATCATTATCATTTGGTGTTGTCTTTTTTATTTTAACCATCCTAATGAGTGTAAAATATCATTTCATGTTGGTTTCATTTTTATATGCTTATTGTCCATTTTTATAACTTTTTCATGTACTTGTTCAATTAAAAAATTGGGTTGTTTATTTTTTTGTTATTTATTTATAGAAGTTCTATATTTATGAATAATAAGGCTTTTGTGACATATGTATTATGAATATTTTCTCCCAGCCCGGGGCTTGCCTTTTCATTTTCTTTTTTTTTTATTAAATGAGAGGAGGGGAGATAGACAGACTCCTGCATGCACCTTGACCCACCCAGCAACCCCCATCTAGGGCCAATGCTCTGGCCATCTGGGGCCCCTGGGGCTGCTGGCAACTGAGCTACTTTTAGCATCTGAGGGGAGGAGGCTGGAGGAAGCCAGAGGAAGTCATCCTCAGTGCCTGGGGCTAATGTGCTTGAATCAGTTGAGCCATGGCTGTGAGAGGAGAAGGGAGGGAGGAAGAGAGAGAGAGAGAGAGAGAGAGAGAGAGAGAGGAGGGGGAAGGGATGGGATGAGAAGCAGATGGTCACTTCTCATGTGTGCCCTGAATGGGGAATCAAACCCAGGACTTTCACACACCAGGTTGATACTCTACTGCTGAGCCAACCAGCCAACGCTACCTTTTCGTATTCTTAATGGTGTCTTTAGATATATATAACTTTTAAATTTTAATGAATTTCAATTTATTATTGTTTTTGTATGGTTTGTATATAATTTTTTGTCCTTTACGAGAAATCTATGCTTATCTCAAGGTCAGCAATATAATTTTTTCCTATGTTTTCTTCTAGAATCATTGTAGTTTTAATTTTTACATTCAAGTCTTGATGATTTTGAATTAATTTTTGTGTGAGATGTGAGGCAGGGGTCAAGCTTTACTTTTTCCCTATCTGTTTTAATCTCATGTATTGAAAGGAATTGCCTTTCCCCTTGGAGCCTTTGTTAAAAATAAGTAGACCACATATATGTGGATCTATTGGAGGATTCTCTGTTCTGTCCACTAATCTATTTGTCTATCCTTATGCCAATATTTCATTGTCTTGATTACTGAAGTTTTAAAGTAAATACTAAAATCAGATCATCCCCCTCGCCAACTCTTTTTTTCTTTGGCAAATAAAAAAACTGTATGTCCAAGGTCCTTTTTATTTCTAGATGCATTTTAGTATCAACTTTTCAATTTCCACAAAAGCCTGGTGAGATTTTGTTTGGAATTCTGTTCAATCCATAGAGCAATTTGGGAAGCATTGCATTTTAATAATATTGAGATTTCCAGTCCAGGAATATGTTATATCTTTTTTGTGTGTGTGACTGAGACAAGGAGAGACAGAGAGAGGGACAGATAAGGACAGACAGAAAAGGAGAGAGATGAGAAGCATCAATTCTTCGTTGCGGCACCTTAGTTGTTCATTGATTGCTTTCTCATATGTGCCTTGACCCGGGGTGGGGGGTGGGGCTGAGCCTTCAACAGACCGAGTGACCCCTTGTTCAAGCCAGCAACCTTGGGCTCAAGCTGGTGAGCCCGTGCTCAAGGTTGTTTCAAACCTGGGTCCTCTGCATCCTAGTCCTGATGCTTTATCCACAGTGCCACCCCCTGGTTAGGCTGTTATATCTTTCAATTTATTTAGTTTTTATTAGTTTTTATTAATGTCTCATACATATGTTTTATAGTTTAGTGTAGAGGTCTTACCAAATTTTTGTTAAATTTATTCCTGAATATTTTTGTATTTTGATGATACTATAAATAGAATAGTTTTATAGATTTAATTTTCTAGTTGTTTGCTACTAGTTATTAGAAATACAGCTAATTTTTGTAAATTGATTTTGCATTCTTCCACCAGATGGGAAGAGAATCACATGCCTTTGGATGTCCCCCACTTCTTTACTGATGACAAGTGTATGATAATGAACCACCTCAGTTTAAAATACTTGCCTAGTAACACCAATGAGAAGGGTGTATGATTTCATGGTTTGTTTGTTTTTTCCATTTGCCTTTGCTTATGTCCTTCCTTTAAAAAACTAAAAAAAAAGAAGATTCAGTAAAACTGTAGAGAACAGGCAAAATGTAAAAATGGGACCATCTTTAGAAACTGAGAAGTCAGAATTATGTAGACCCTAAGTGTTACATTAAGTTATATAATATTGTGGGAGTGTAGTTAATATGTATAGTAACCTTCCACTAATACGGAATCTTATAATTTAGAAAGAACTTTGATATGTTTGATCTCACTTGATCTTTGCAATAATAGTGTTGGTAATTGGGTAGGCATTACTTTCAACATAATTAAAGATGTCAAACCAAATATCAGAGGGGTTAAATGACTACATAAGGCTGCACAGCTAATAAGAAAGGACCCAGGATTTGAAACTAGGTCTTCTGAATTAATTTGCTATTGCATCTGCCCACTAACTACAACTTGATCAGAATGGTCCCTGAGAAATCAGTTGAGACTATTACCCAACTTTCCTGTGGGGTAGCCGGCAACTTTTCAAAACCCTGGCCAAGAGACAATGGTTTTATTCTGACAACAAAAACCATTTGTCCTCTTTTCTTGTGAAAATCTCCCAGTAGTTCTTGATTTCACTTTATCCCCCCTTCCCAATAAATCGGTTTCAGTCAGAAACCAGAGGCCTTGCTTAGAGGTTTCACAAAGGACCCGTTCTGACATGTAAGTGACCATTTAAAAGGATTATTCATGCTTGCTGGTTGGGATTCAGAATTCTGTGGGGCTCTGACGTGGTGATTTGTTTTAGGTATTTGATATGTTGTGTAGCTCCCAGGTGGGTTCTCATGATGGACACTATAAGCTTGTTTCTTCTTAGGTAAAATAAATGCGGTTTCAAAGTTTTATCCTAACAGTGGTTTCCCATGTAGATTATTTTTTAAGCATTAGTAAAATCATAGGAATGTTGCCCAGAATTGCCAAGCCCTGGAAGAATGACAACTGAGTAGTTGGGAAACATTAAATGGTGCACTTGCCTAAACTCCTGGGATTCCAGAATAAGGGGTCCTGCGCCCTTGAAACTGATGAATTATTCAGACAAACTTTTATTGTTAACAAATAATCATTATTCTCTGAGGGAAGAATTTCAGTGTTTTTTATTTCTGCCCTTACTGTGTCACTAAAACAAGGATTCTTTTTACCCTGGAATAATGCAGTTTCAGCCTTGAAAATGGCATTCTTCTGGGTCTTTGTCATTCTGAATGTGTCTGAGTTGTGGTTGCAGATGAATCTATGTTGCTGAAATTATTTTGATTTAAATGATTTGAGTAGTAAAGCATATTCAGAATATATTTGTGGCCCAAGGTCTATCTCCACCCCACAGGAGGTATTAAATAATCCTCTGTGTTATCTTTCCATAATATTTACGACACTCCCATCTGTGCTTGCGGCTGTGCCAAGTGCTGTGTAAAACAAGGCAAACACACACAGACTTGAGCCCTCCTCATTAGAGATATTTACAGCCTCAAACAAGCTAGCACCCTTGGATATACTGCCAGGAAGTCAGATCTAAAATATCTATTTTGACTACAAGGGAGACTATATAAGGTCCACCACCCATAAATATGGTAGTGAAAGGAATTAATGTTCGCCTTGTTTTTGCTCTTTGTACTACCTCTGTTGTTCACCATTTACTCACACAAGAATTATTTATGAGGGCTTTCTGTATCTTAGACATGGTCCCTTCCTCTGGTGGAACTTACAGCCATGAAGAATACTGATAATAACAATTAAAGAAAAAAATATGTTTATATAAATACAAATTATAAAACATGCTCATGGGAAATGAACTTGGTGCCGTAATAATTGGTAGGTATGGAACTTCGTACTTAAAAAGGGTAACCAGGAAAGGATTCTCTGAGTAGGTTATGGGTAGCAACCAAAAAATCAGATCGAGCAGGTTGGCCTGACTATGATGCTGAGATCAGAAATGGCCCATAATGCATGTGAAAATACTTATTTTTCAGAATGTGGTCTACAGCTACTTGTTGTGAATCCTCAGTCTGAAATATAATATATGTACTGTAGTTTTATCTTGAACATATTTAGCTGGTCTTTGGAATCCAGATAGTGTTAACACTGCAAGTATGCAAATATCTACTGATCTGTGATGACTTTGGTCTTTACTGCATCCTTTAGATCTGTGCTGTTTTATCTCTAGGATCAGCCATTATGGACTAAAGTAGTGGGAGAGATATTGATATAAGCTAACATCTAATTACTTAGTATCTCCACACATTGCTCCTGCTACAGAATGATGGGAATATATTTTGCCACAGCAGATAAATGTTCAAGTGCAGATCTGGCTGGTTGCCAGATGGTAGAGCATTACTGGCATGTGGAAGTCTTGGGTTTGATTCCCAGTCAGGGCACACAGGAGAAGTAAATGCTTGCTTTTCCACCCTTTCCCCTCCGCATTCTCTCTCTCTCTCTCTTTCTCTCTCTCTCTCTCTTTCTTCCCCACCTGCAGTATGACTTGAATGGTTGAGCAAGTTGGCTCTAGGTGCTAAGGGTGGCTCCATGGTCTTGCCTCAGGTGCTAAAATAGCTCAGTTGCTGAGCAATGGAGCAACAGCCCCAGATTGGCAGAGCATAGCCCAGTAGGGAGATTTATGGATCCTGGTCAGGGCTCATGTGGGAGTCTGTCTCTCTGACTCCCTGCCTCTCATATATATATGTTCAAGTGCATACTATCTTAAAATAAAAGAAAAAAGACCTTTATTATAGGAGCTACTGGTCTGAAATTCTCCATAGTCAATTTCATTTAGAGTGAAGGCAGAATAGAGATGGCACCCTCAAAAAAGTTTATTAAAATAATTCAATAATTATAACTTAATAATTTGGTCCACAAAGGAATGAACAAAGTTTTTAAAAGTTGTGATATACCCTCAGACTCCCACTAGCAAAAGGCTATTAATTCTCCTAGGACTGAAGGGTCAAAGGGAGGGATCAGAGTAATCATAGGCTGGTGAGGTCTGAAGTTGTGAAAGATGGGCTGTCAGAGAGGAACTGAACTTGTCAAGGAGTATACATATCCCATCTTCTCTCTCTCCCCACCTGCCAACCTCCTGCTGATGCCTCCTATTGGCCAAACCACCTGGAAGTTAGAGGGTAACCTGTGGAGCTCAGCCTTCTAGGGAAGAGAGGAGGGCAGAGTGGGCACTGGATGAAATGGGATTTCCACTGGACAAATTATTGAAAGATTATTCAATGATGAATATAGTTAACTCAACTCTGTATACCCAGGTCCAAAAAAAGAGGGGAGAGGATGAGACTGGGAAATAAGCAAGTAGAGATTACCAAAGAGAGTGGCCATTGTGCTGCTTGTGCTGGTTATTCTTTGTTCCCTTCCACTCTTGAGTCCAGTTTTCCATTGCTATTTTAATTTTTCATTTCTCTTATTACTGATGAATTTAATATGCTTGAGAGATTTTTGAGGTTTCCTCTTCTATTAATTGCCTGTTCTTGAGCTTTGCTCATTTTTCTATTTAGTGTTCTTTCTCTCTTTTCAATGGATTTGCAGGAGTTCACTATATATTTTAGATATAAAACCCTCATCATTTAGGCACTTCTAATTTTTATCTTTTTTCTTCAGATAAAATTTTACCCCTAAATTTTGTCTGTAAATTGCTGTCAATAGTTATCTGTTTTAGACAACTCATATTTAACATGTGTAAATAGCATTTTTCCCCCACTAAAAATTGCTCTTCTTTTTTGTGTTTACTATCTGGGTGAATCACCAATACCAAAATCATAAACTTTTTAATAAACCTAGAGTTCTACTTATAGAAAGGTGCTTAACTCTTTCTCAGACTGGCACAAAATTTCTAGCGGACTGGAAGTCCATAGCAGTTGAAAAATATTGCCATAGTCATTGAGTCCCATTAGAAAAATTGCTTAAGGCCCTGGCCGGTTGGCTCAGCGGTAGAGCGTCGGCCTGGCGTGCAGGAGTCCCGGGTTCAATTCCCGGCCAGGGCACACAGGAGAAGTGCCCATCTGCTTCTCCACCCCTCCCCCTCTCCTTCTTCTATGTCTCTCTCTTCCCCTCCTGCAGCGAGGCTCCATTGGAGCAAAGATGGCCCGGGCACTGAGGATGGCTCTGTGGCCTCTGCCTCAGGTGCTAGAATGGCTCTGGATGCAACAGAGCAACGCCCCAGAGGGGCAGAGCATCGCCCCCTGGTGGGCATGCCGGGTGGATCCCGGTCAGGCGCATGCGGGAGTCTGTCTGACTGCCTCCCCGTGTCCAGCTTTGGAAAAAATGGAAAAAAAAAAGAAAAGAAAAATTGCTTAAATGTCTCCAACCCTACTTTTACTTTATTAAAATTCCGGTTCTCAAATCTTTTGCTTGAACTACTGCTGTAGTCAGTGAGCTGGTTTCCTCTCTGCCCTCACACCTCCTCCTCAGTGTATATTCTGGACCACTTCAAGGTCAACTGTTCTAGAGTAGAAAGTCACATGTCTTCCTTTCTTGCTAAAAATCTGTTGGTGGCCTCAAATGCCTGCAGAATGAGAATCCATCTCTGGATTCTAAAACATGCATGATTTCTTGATTATGAACATCTCACTCCTGCCTACATTTTTACCTGTGCTGTGCTGCTTACAGTTCCCCAAATTTGACCTCTCACACTGCCGTGTCTTTGTACATGCTGTTCTCTTTCCTTGAAATGTATCTCCTCTGCCTCACCTTATCCCATGCTGATCTTTGTTATTTTTCAAGGCTCGAGTCACGCATCACCTTCTTGTAAGTCCTCTGGCATTGTGTTTTCTCTACCCCAAGGCAGCTCTGGAACTTGATCTCCATAAATTACTTTATCACAGTTGTCACAGGCATTACCAATGTGTACTTATGTGTTTCCTAATGACCTGTGCACCCCCTGAAGGCAAAGGTTTTATCCACTGCCTGGCACTGAATAGATTCTCGGTAAACACTTACTAAATGAATGAATGAGATTTCTTTCATTTTTGGATACCTTTTATTTGGGAAAAAAAGTAAGTAGAACTTCACAGATCTAATCACAGAAATCTAAAAGTTTACAACTATGAACTACTAACACATTCTTCTGATTTTCATGCAAAAGAAATTTGTCAATGCTATCACCTAGCTGCACAGGAAGGTATACCTGAATGATAAGAAGAAAATAATCATTTTTAGGTGTAATAAAGCTATGCCTGGCTTATGGTTTTCATTTATATTTTGGTAAGTTTTATAGAGAGTCAGATTTTTGGTAATGATATGTGGGTATTGACTACAACTTCATCAAGGTGAGATAAAAGGAAACATCCACATAGAAATTATTTTCTAGTCAATAATTAAATCCTGAACTTAAGCTCAAAATGACTATTGCTTGCTTTGGTATTTAGGATGAAGAATGGATTTCCTACTGGAACATTTGGAGGATACCTTGCATTGCATTTCTCTATGGTTTTTGTGTTCCCCCACTGGAAAAGATGCTGGCAATAATTTGAGCTTGTTATTTGGTGTTTTTAGGAGATATTGTCTGATAAGCAAGTGATTTCATGCCTACATTTAGTAGAGGGCATTTATGAATTACTTGGCTAAAGTGAGAAAAATAAATTGTTAACATTTAAGACTAGACGCTGCAAGATGTTGGGTAAACTTTTGTTCAGTTGTTCTGAGCTATTTTGGGTTTCTGCTGAGTTAGTCAGAAAAACAATTTTGGATAAGCATTAAGTGACCTGAGTTCTAAAAAATATATATAGTCACCATTACCCTCCCATGTGAAATGAAAGACAAATCATTTTTAGAAGTCCGTTCTTTCTTGCCTGCTTCCTTTGCAAGGACTCTTTGCCACTGGTGCTGTCTCTAGAAAGGCATAGTCATTGTTATTGGTGTCCAGCATCCTATTCTTAGCCTTTCCACTGACTCAGCCCTCCTTGACCTTTGTCACTTTGACCAGGGGTGGAATCAGCTAGTACTGAAAGAAACCCCTTAACACCATCCTGGGTGATTGGGGATCAAAGATCATTTTAAGCAGGGATTTTAATAACATACAGTTTAGAGCATAGAACTAAGTGACATGCAGTTGCTGTCCAATGGGAACATTGCCTTCATGGCCCATCTTTATTTATAATCTCAATTTTGGTTTTCTGGAGGGTCTGTTTGGTTAAATAACCTTCCTCCTGTTTTTCCTTGTGATTTAAAATATTTTATATAATTTAAAAATAAATCCCATTCATTGCTGCAAAGAGCCATAAAGTAACTTTTTGTTTAGGCTGATAAAATATTAGAGTCCGAGGTTCTAATATTTTAAGGTCATTAGTCAAATATATTGGTGGCAAAAAAAGATGTAAAGAAGATAAGATGCCCAGCAAAACTCCCAAATATATGCTCTGTCAGCCTCCAGAGAAGCTTGGCACTTGACAATGTTTTTAAGTGAAGGAGGATAATAATAAACCATCCCGGGCCTGAAGATCTTTCTGAAGTTAAAGAGCATGTACCTTTAGTATGTGCTTATACTTTAAAAGACTTTGTAACTCTAACAACAAAGAAAAGTTGTAAACTGAGTTTTAAATCCCTACGTCATAGGGTCGTGTTCAGCAAGGCCTGTTGGAACACTACTTAAATAATTGCCAAATATCACTGATTTCATTTTACCCATCAGGCTGAAGGAAGAATAGTATCTAAGAAAGATGAACAGGTGAACAATAAGCTGCCCCAAAGTTTTGCCAGCTGAGCAAAGAGGAAGAGGATACATGCATTTACAGTGAACCTATTGTATTGTCTTGTTCGATTTTCACACAAACCCTCAGGAATATTTGAGATAGGTATTATTATTGACATTTTATTTATAGGAAAAATATGATGTTGAGAAGTCAAGTAACTTGCCTAGGTCACACAGTAAAAATGAAGCAGTCTAAACTATTACCGAAGTGAAATTATATATACATAATACAGAGCTATAGATAACAGGACAACAAATCCTAGAAGGAAGGGGCGAGGGAGTTAGGGGGAGGGGGAAAAGGGGGTATAAAAAGGACACAGGGGTGGGGGTGAGGGAGTTATATTCAGTGGGACACTTGAATCCATGTAAACACAATAAATTAAAATTAATAAAAAAAAGTCTACATGTTCTGAGCAACAACAACAAAAACCAAACTGGTACTAGGTTGTCTGATTCCAAACCTCATAATTTCTTTTCTGTTCCTTGTTCTTGAGAGAAGGAAAAAGTTCTGGTTGTACTTTCAGTGGAAGTCATTAATGCGGTTTGGTGTGTGTGTGTGTGTGTGTGTGTGTGTGTGTGTGTGTGTGTAGGGCAAATCTACATTGCCAAAGGATGGTATATGATGTCAGACAAACATAATTAATGTTAACCCCAAGGTATTGTATAATTTGACCTTGAACATCACTATTGTTTAAAAAAGCGATGGAAAAAGTGGATTCTTGGCTTTAACTTATAACTTCCAGGAAGATGTTGACTGGAGTTCACAGTTTGAATTCTATACCCTTGCCTTGGGATCTGTTTGGAGTAGTTAAAATCACCAGCAGTGGTTGCACAAAACACATTTATCAGGTTTCAACAGCATTTGTCTGTTACACTCAGTGTGAACTGGGTCAAGCAGATACACTTCCTTCACTCTAAGAGTGTTTCATCTCAGACAGCCTACACTGATAACCAGAAACATGAAAGGTACCGATGAAATACAATGGGTTCCTTCAGTAAATACTGTGTTAGCAATTGGGTATAGGATGTCCATGCTTAGGACAAAAAAAAAAAAAAAAAAAAAATCTTGTTAGCCCTTGTCTGTATGCTGTACACTGCTGAGGGTGAAATCAAACCTGGGGATCTATTCTTCTCATCTCTGATCAGGTTTCTGCCTGACATTTAAATTTGTCATCTGAAATTCCATGTTCTTTTCAATTCGCTGATTGCATCAGTGGTTTATATTCTAGCATGGAGGAAAACTCTTTGGTGAGTTGGTGTTTGTATTTAAGAATGCAAGATCTTTACCTAGGACTCACAAAGATATTGTATCTGTCAGGATCTTTTTGCTGCAAATGAGAGGAAACTAGCTGAAATGGGCCTAAATAATAAAAGGAATGTGTCAGTCCACATAACTGAAGTAGGGTTGGCCGCAGGGGAACGTTGCTCCGGCAGCTGAAATGATGCTACCATTTGGCCTGGATATTCCCGCTCTGCTCTGCTTTAGGTGGTACTCTAATCCCCAGCCTCCTTGCCTCTCCCTGTGGGAGAGCTAAGGTCTGCAGGATCTCCAGACCTCGTGCTCTTGCACTACATTCTCTATGTGGATGAGAGACAAGATTTTTTTTTTTTTTTTTTTTTTTTTTTAAGAAAGAACCAACTAAAACCATTTCATTGGGTCTTGACTTTGGTTGGGGTTTACACCATCTCTGACCCATTCACTCATTGAGTCCATAAGGAGTGGGATAGGCTGAAAGTCTTAAGCCCCTTTCCCTATTAGATCTAGTTAGAAGAAGGATCATTGCTTTCCAAACCAGGTAACTAGGTGGATGGAGGTGTTCTTCAGAGCAAGATCTTTCTTTTCTCCTTCCAGCAGCAACTTGAGACTCAATAAGTGGCAAGGGGATGTGAGCTAGGGGAGGGTGTTGGGGTGTAGACTTGGAGGGAGAATTGTGGGTCTATTCAAGAACACCAGATGCCCTTTTTGTTACCTCCTCATGCTTCTGAGAGTCCTCTGCTATTTACCAATAACTGACAGTGATGTTAAAATTTGAATGGTGGTGTTTGCCATGTGATCCTTGCCTATGCTCATAGATTTACCTGTCCTTCTTTCCCATCCCCTCCTCTCTACTCTTTCCATTCTTCCTTTCCCTCTGCTTTTCTTTCTCCCTCCCTCCTGCTATCTTTCTTACTTTCTCCCTCTTTCCTCCTTTCTTCTCACCTTCCTTATTTTCTTTCCTCCATTCCCTCCTTCTCTCTTTACCCACCTTCCACTTTATCACTTTCCAAAAAAACATTTTTTAGCACCTATTGTATTAGGCACACTGCTAGATTCTATATATCACTGCTAAAATTCATCTTTTCTTCCACATCCTTTCACCCTCTATCAAACTTTTTCGTCAATAAATTTATTAATCTCCTATGTGTAAGGTATTCTGCTTGACTCAAGAGGTCCTTGACTTCAATCTGAATGTCATAGATAGATCTGAAAACTTTTTTCAAGTCCTGATGATGACAATGTATTCTACAGACTGCCTTGTATAGACTGCTCACAAAAATTAGGGGATACTTATATGAAGCCATCAAATATTCCCTAGTTTTTGTGAGCAACATAGATTCTACTACCGATTTTAGGAGTGGGAGGGAGAGTGTGTGTGCTAGGAGGAAGAGAGCGTTGGTTAAGGAATACAAACATTCATGCCTGCCAGTGTACTCATATGAGCTTGTGCATGCCATGGGACATGGTACTCCATGCGTTTCATAGGCCTCTGCGTTCAGAGTACCTAGGTTTGAATTCTGACTCCTTTTCTCTCTGGCTCTCTTACCTAACCAGGGGCTCTTCGGCTAAGAAAGACAATAGCACCACTCCTCTTGAGGATTAAATGAGATAATGTATAGATAGTACTTAGAAGAGTGCCAGTCCACAGCAAGAACTCCATGAGGTTAGCTATTATCACAAGATGGAGTTTTACAGATACCAAACCAAGGTAGAGATAGTGGGTTCTAATGACTCGTCTCCAGTTTTTTCACACTAAGGAACTGGGACTAAATCTTGACCAGTGGCTACACTTAGATCCTATATCCCCTATGGAAATAATAGCAATTGAGTGGTGCTTTTTGCTGTGGTGCATTGAGTTTTACAGTACAACAAAGCTTTTAGAAGACTCTTGTGTGAATATCAAAAATCTGTATTTGGTGTTTTTTTTTTTAAATAACAGTACCTTGTAAATAATGATCATTTATATTTTTTAGCTTTTGTGTGTGTGTGTGTATAGAACCTGCACCCTGGAAGCCCCATCTCTTTAGAAAAATTGTCTTTTTGGTCAAACATAGAGTTCCTTTTTCTTTTAAGACACACCTGCGTCTGTGTGTATGCTGGCCAAAACTATCAAACCCCCTTACAGAACTCAAAGATTTTTCCTTTCCACTAATTCTGATGATAGGATTTTGACTTTGCATTATAAACACATCCCATTAAAATAAGTAATGTGGTTTCTGTGCATAATGTAAAGCACTTGACCATTTCAAAATCTGTTTAGTCATTCAACCAAAAACTAAAAAAGTAGAATAAGCGAAACACATAATACTGGTGTGTGAGAATGAGAGAACAGAGGAGAGATTCCTGAAAAGTGGCTTTCTTTGTTACTGATGTAACACTAGCTACTTCCTTTCTTCACATTAGCATCTCAATCCCAATTTATTGTTGTAATGGTTGTTCCCTGCTTTGATAATTTAAAATTTTTTATGGCCCTGGCCGGTTGGCTCAGCGGTAGAGAGTCAGCCCAGAGTGTGGAAGTCCCGTGTTCGATTCCTGGCCAGGGCACACAGGAGAAGCGCCTGTCCGCTTCTCCACCCCTCCCCCTCCCCTTCCTCTCTGTCTCTCTCTTTCCCTCCTGCAGCCAAGGCTCCATGGCAGCAAAGTTGGCCTGGGCGCTTGAGGATGGCTCCATGGCCTCTGCCTCAGGTGCTAGAATGGCTCCAGCTGCAACAGAGCAATGCCCCAGAGGGGCTGAGCATAACCCCTTGGTGGGCATGCTGGGTGGATCCCGGTCGGGCACATGCTGGAGTCTGTCTGTCTGCTGCCTCCTACTTCTCGCTTCAGAAAAATACAAAAAAAAATGTATAAGCTCCTCTGGTGTCCCTTTATCTGCAAAGCCATTAGCCAGTTCCTCTGGTGAACTAGGGAGAGATGTGAGAAGTGGAAGGGTGGATATTCTTTCCCAAATAGGTTTTATTTACATGAATCTTTCCAAAACTGTTGTACCAGGAGCATGAGGAATTTGAGAATGAGAACTGATTTGTACAAGCTGTTCGAATTTGTAGAAGAACCTTCTATCTGAAGGCCAACTTGTGGAGTAGGTTATAGACCAGAGGTTGGCTTGTGGCTCTGAGTGGGCATGACATTGAGCCAGGATGAGGCTGAGTGGAGAGAGGTCTCACATGTGATGTGAATGTGTGATCATTGTGATACATCTGACTTTACTGCTGATTATCATTGCTTCTCAAAGCCTGGCTCTCCCTATCTAGAAGGGATGTGGTCAGGGCTCGTATAGAAGCTCTTTTTCAAAGAGCTCCCAGGGACCACACTCCTTCTTCCTCATTACTCTGCCTTCCTTGGGTGTAGCCTTTGCCTTCATTTTTCAAGAGAGCAGTAGCTCCAACCTTCATGTCTACAGTTTAGGCAGCTAATGGAGCAAAGATAAAGAAGAAGGGTGAAGGGAATAGATATACTATTTACTTTTCAAAGAGGTTCACTGGAGAGTTAATACTTCTGCTTATATCTACTGATAATGGGATATACTGATATCTATTAATAATGGTCACAAGGGAAACTGGGAAATGGAGTCTTTCATCCTGAACAGCTATGTGTACCACTCAATATCAGGGGTTTCCTTATCAAAAAAGAAGGGGAGAACTAGCTGTCTCTGCCATAGGTTTAGATGATGTTCTAAACATTTGTGTAGAATATTGTAGTCTATGCAGATATCAAACATTGGTTTTCTAAAAAACTTTTTGACATACTGATATCTTGTTTCATTTCCTTAGATTAAAGAACTTTAGATGATGATATAGTAATGATAATAATGAGGAACAAGAGGATTATTCATATCTAAAAGATACCAACTCACAACCTGATCAGAAAAGTATTATTTCCCTCATTTTATAAATAGGTAAACTGATGCTCAGAGTAGGAGAAATGCATGAAGATAACACCAATTTTTACCTCTGGAGTTATGGCAACAAAGATTGGGAAACAAGTTTTTTTGGGAAGGAAGCAAGGTGATTTTTACTTGCGAGTAATAGAAAACTGAACTCCAAATGACCTAAACAGTGAGGGAAGGGTGTCTCTCCCACATTAAAGCTTCTAGAAAGAGCTAGCTCCATTGTGATGGATGTGGGGAGCTGTTTCATTACCTCAGCATTGTCGGTAAGGAGCCAGAAGCAGTCACCCTCAGGGGGCGGTCTCTGTCCTTGGTGAGCTCTCCTCACAGAAAGAATCCAAAAATTCTAGATATGTGCCCCACTTATGACATGGTCTTATGGATAAAAAAGAATTGCCTTTTGTTTATGTTTCTTTTTAAAGTCAAGGAAACTTTTCCTAAAGTTATCCATTGCAGTATTTGTCCTGATCTATATATAATACATTCCCTTTCACTGAGTATAAATAAAAAAGTTCGATCCTGGTTCAGGGCACATCCAAGAATCAACCAATGAATTCATAAATAAGTGGAACAACAACGCTCCCCCCCTTTTTTTCTTTTGAAAATAAATTAGTAATTTTTTTAAAAATGAAGTACATTTTAGAATTATGGGTGTTTGCCTGAAAATGCCTTTGATATCATTTGCTTATTACAGTTTGCTTACTTACTCATCAATAAATATTTATCAAGTGCCTTCTTTGGGTTAGGTAATATTATAATTGAATACACATTTATACTTGTCCTCAAAAAACTATAATTTAGTGAGATAGACAGATATCCTGAGCAACACATACAATACAATGTGAGGAATGCCATACGAGGGGCCCTGAGAACACAGAGAAGAAACCACCTACATTGACTTGGATCAGAATCAAGATGTGTGGCTGTAATGCACCTTTCTTCTCTTAGGTTATGAATGTTTCTCATGAGAATCCCTTGAGAGAG
This sequence comes from Saccopteryx leptura, assembly GCF_036850995.1. NCBI lineage: Eukaryota > Metazoa > Chordata > Mammalia > Chiroptera > Emballonuridae > Saccopteryx > Saccopteryx leptura. Next base: position 59,292,574 of record NC_089504.1, on the reverse strand, counting down.
TTCCTTGAAAACAGGGACCTCATTTTATTTTTTATCTTTGTTTTTAATCTGAATATAATGCTTCAACCATGGTAGTTGCTCAGTATGGTAAGCAGGGATGAGCCCTGTATGGAAAAGAGAAAACATCCTGGAGCAAACCATCTATTGAGAGTAAAGAAGTGCTACAGTATTGTGATAAGAAGGATGTGCTTAGAATTAACCAACACCTGAGTGTAAGTGTGAGCTCTATCATTCCTTCATCATTTAAATGTAAGGAAGTCACCTAACCTCTCTGTGCCTGTTTTCTCATCTGTTAAGTGAAAATTAGAGTACTTAACCTCATCAGGTTGTCATGCAAATTAAACAGAATAATACATGGAAAGTGACCAGCACAGAATAAGCACTCACTGAATATTAGCTGTTATTATTACTGGATAACACAGTCTATCTTATTTTTTCTCCCTCATCTAAATTTTCAATTTTACTGAATTGTTTGTTGAATAAAATACTTTCTCTAAATCAGAATGTTTCTGGCAACTGAACGTTAACGTTATGCATATCATGCTTCCTGATTTCTTAGTTGAGAGCCATAGACTTTATAATCTGATTTTGATAAATATCACACACTGATATTTCCTACAGTCTGTTTATTCAGTGTTCTCTACTTCCTAAAATAGGAAAGGGTGCATTATTGCGGAGCTGCCAATATTTTTCCACAAGGGGCTGTGTTTTCCTTAATTGATGAAATCACTCTTTGTTGATGAGACCCATTCCCATTTCCACAGAAATTTCTAGATCTTCTTAAGGTTCATGCTCTGGGTGCCCCCCTCTCCCTGAAAGATGTTAACCAAGAGTGTCAACTGGTTATAGCCACATATCAGAGACTATAGTTCCGCTAATTGGCGTTAGAGGCCATTTTCTTACTAATTTCTTCCTTTTATAAAACTATATGCCATGTCTCATTTATGAGAAGAATATAGTATTTCAGAGCATGTTAAGTTATTTAGGGATAACTGGCCTAATGACTGGAACATTGAGGTCCAGAAGGAATCCAGCTGAGTGGAACCCCTGGTCTTATGTGTGGCTTGAAGGGATTGAGGACACTGATGTGTTCTTTGGGGAGAGATGCAGTTTGACAGGAAACATCTGTTTTAATCTGCTCCAGTATCAACACAATGGATGTGGTAGGAAGCCTGTTGTTACTGTGTGGGTTTCATTTCTCAAGGCAGGGCTTGGCCTGATCTCGAGCTGCTTGGACAGGCAGCACAATGTGGTCCCCTTTGTCAAAATATGGACATAACAAGCAGCATTATTGGAGAGTGTCCTGGGGCTATTTCTCTATTTAAAGGAGCCTGTTTTCCTTCCAAACCTGTGTGACTCTCTCTTCATTTCTCACTTTTTCTTTATGTTTTCTCTCTCAGTACATTTCCACCTGAGTTTTAATTATGATTGAACACTTCTCTATCTTAATTCTGTATCCTCTCTCATGAGTAGGAATAGCTCCCTGTGGAGTAGGATTTTTCCAAAGGGTATCAAAATATCTGAGAAATAATTGTGCAAACAGTCAGACTCACATATACTCACACTCACAAAATTTTAGAGATTGTCATCTTATCCTTTAAAATATAAGTGACTCTTCTCTCCATCTTGAGAAACACTGTCTAGAATTAATTAAAGATCATATTCCTTTAACTTTATGGAACTGGTTTGCAGGGAAATCTGCCTCATTTTTCATTATTTGAAAGAGTAAAGTTGGTATCTGTCAGTTAAGAATTTTACTCTGGAAAGTTCAAGGAATTCAAATAAATCTTATTATCTGTGTTTCTGTCTATCTTAGTAACTGTGATACTAATCACTTAAAACTTATGACACTACTAATAAAATATGCAGTGTAGATCACATTACCTTCACAATTATTTTTAAAATTTTAGTGTCCAGAATGTCCTAGGCATTGTGAACAGTTAATAAAGGGACATAGAAGCTGGTGTTCTTAACAAAAAACACAATGACATTCAGATAAATCAAGGTCCTTTTCATCTATTCTGGACTAGGGTGAATTGATTAATCAAAAGAAATTGGAAAGGCCGTATATTGTGTCATGGGAGTTTATTCACATCACCAGTTGAGATGTAACAAGAATCTCCCAAGTTCTTTTTTATTGACCTTGGCATTGGTCCAGATGAAAGACAATAGAAAGATCTTCAACTGATTGCTTTCTCCTCTCCTCTCTTCTTCCTGCTTCCTACCTAATGACTTGAATGCATATGTTTTCCAGATGATAGCCTCATTCCATGTGGACAAATTTATTTCCTTCCTCTTAATCAATGTCCTCTGCCCCGGTCAGGCTGGTGTCTGTACTGCTCTAGGCCAGGTGTTGTACCTGGAGGGCATGATCACAAAAATAATAAGACACACTCTCTGCCTTAGAGAATCTCAAAGTCCTAGAGGAGGTAGCAACAACTAAAACAATAATTATAGAAACAGTCATCCTTCACCATATCGTGGTTAACTTTTCGCAGTCTCATTGTATCGCAGATTTTTAAATTATGTATGTCTAATTTTGTATTGCAGATTTTTCACTATATGGTGGGATTTTGCGGTATATAGGTATTTTTTATATATTTATTATTTTAATTATTTTGCAGTAAAACAAGAATTTTCTAGCCTAAAAAATTAAAAACAACATAAAAATATTAATTAAAACATATTAAAAGCATATTACTGTATAGTCACTGGTGAGTACCCATACAGAATTTTATATGTTGTTAAAATTATATAGGTTTAAGAGAGTAGAAAGTGTTTTAGAGCACAGGAAGTACTTATAAGAGTGTGGGAAAGGTTAATAACAGTGTGAGAAAGATTTATAAGAGTGTGGGGAGGATTTATAAAGCCTTAAAATATATATAAATAATAAAATAAATATAAGGTCGCTATTTTGCGGATTTTTGCCAATCGCGGGGGGTTCATCTAACCCTTGCGATAGATGAGGGACCACTGTAGTTGTTATAAGGGGGGGTGACACAAAAAAGTGAGAAATTAACTTTGCTTAAGATTAGAAATGCTGTGCAGAGAAGACTTTGGAGAGGAGGGGCTCTTTGGAGAGTGTATTGAAGGTCACAGAGAAGATTTGGAGAATAGAAGTTTGTCTGCTGGACAGAAAGGAGAATTGAAAGGACCTGCCAGGTGGTAGACAGCAGTCAATAAAAGGGTATGAAGCTAACTTCTCAAGGCACATGAGGAGACTGCCAGGCATGATTTTTCTGGAGCATTTGTTACAGGACTCATGGAGGCACACATAACACTGGGAAAGAGTGATGCTGGAAGAGTAGGCAGGGGAAGGCCATGAGAGTGTGTGCTGGGACCCGATCCTTCACATAATAGGAAACCAGTTCTTCTCTGGACCTTCCCACACTTCCTGCAAAATCTGTCTGGCTTCCTATGCACTTATTTGTTGGTCATTCAAGACTTAAACTTTCTAGTATTTAGTTGTTTCTCATATGCAGATAGAAAACCTAGGCTGGATTGAAGTAAGACCTAGACACCCAATTGAGCTCTGGGAAGTATGGAATGCTTACAGGAAGTGAGGTATATGTTCTGAGAGGCAGTGTTCAGGGAGACCCAGAAGCTAAAGGCTGGCAGGTGGACATCCATAAGGCAAAGACCTGCAAAGGAATCATGTGAAAGCTTTAGACCACAGTTGGGGGATTCCTAAGGGCTGCAACCTGGAGGAATCCCCTGAGCCATTAGAATGTGGACAGCAGAAGCCATGGGCTTGACCATGGGGAGAGAGTTTGCTGTTAGAGACAGGAATCAGTTGGGCTTATGCACAACTCAGAATCATTTTCCCAAAATATTTCCTTCATTTTCACCTGGTTGAAATTTATTGATTCTCCTTGGTGATGAAGAGAACTTCATTTATGCTTTTAGTAATTATATTATGCCTTGCTTTATGTTTTTTTTTTGGTTTTTGGTTTTTTTTTTACATTTCTGCCTCAACTCTTGATTATACATTTGTTAAGGCAGGGAATGTGGTATTTTCACATCTCTATCTATCTATCTATCTATCTATCTATCTATCTATCATGTTCTAGTATTTTAGACAGAGCACATATAAATATATGGATGCAGGTTTGTTAAGTTACACTTAATTGAATAAATTTCATCCTCTTCTAAGAATAGAAATTGTGTTTTTCAGTACCTAGCAACTACTCCAGAATAAGTCAGTATTGCTGAGAATTAAAAATGGCTGGCTAGCTTAGTCTGTTCTGGCTGCTATAACATAATATCCCACAGATTGGGTAAGATTGGGTAGCTTATAAACAACAAAAATTTATCTCTTACAAATTTGGAGACTGGAAGTCCGAGATCAGAGTACCAGCATGGTCAGGTGACAGCCCTCTTCCAGGTCTCAGACTTCTCATTGCATCCTCACATAGTGGAAGGGGTAGAGAGCTCCTTGTGTTTCCTTTTATAAGAAGAGTGCTAATTCTATTCATGAGGGCTCCACCCAAAGACCCCATTTTTAAAAAATTATTTTTATTTATTTGTTCATTTGAGAGAGAGAGAGAGAGAGAGAGAGAAAGAGAAGGGGGAAGGAGCAGGAAGCTACAACTCCCATATGTGCCTTGACAGGGCAAGCCCAGGGTTTTGAACTGGCGACCTTAGCGTTCCAGGTTGATGCTTGATCCACTGCACCACCACAGGTCAAGCGACCCCATTTCTTATTACCTTCACATTGGGCATTGGGATTTCAACATATGAATTTGGTGGTGGGGGAGACAGAAACATTCAGATTGTGTTATGCATGCTGATGAAGAGATGTAGGATCAGAGTAATTCCTTTCACAAATATTCTGTTATTGGTTAGCCAATAACTTCCTGCCATACACACATACCAAAAAACAGACACACAAATTAACAAACAAACCAAAACAAGCCCCCACCCTGATATAGCAAGAGAAAATTCAGTATTAGGTGTAGTGCTTTGAGTCCAAGGGAATCCACACAAGGAGTTATAGATTCCTGCACGAGTGCCTGATGAAAACTGCTATGTAAACCCCCAGCGGGATCCTGAGGCATGTGTTCTCACGTGATTTGGGGTGTCTGTGCAGCAATAGGTTTCAGTCATCGGCCGTGGTAACTGGCCTGAGAACCCACCTTTCTTAGCTTTCTTCTCTTCCTCCTCTACCCTCTTTTCTCTTCTGTGCTCTCTCCACTCTTTTCTCCCCGCAGACCAACTGTGTAAACTTGAACCCTTGTTTCATAATTCAGGTCTGCTCCTGGGGAACCCAAACCAAGAAAGACATCAGATGCATTTATTCTCTTTCTTCTCATTTGATGTTGATATATTTTAAAGCCCCAACAATTTTTCCTAAATATTCAGATCCAATTATTTCTGCCTGGCTTAGGAAAAATAGGTAATGAGAAAGTTGAGGCACACAGAGAAACTCCACACAATTTCAACAGAAATGTGCCCTTCTCTAAGGCATTATATCTCAGTCCCCTCCAATAAGGAAATCTCAAAAAGGAGTGGTTTTAGCTTTTGTGATTATGTATAATTTTGTTATTTTATGATATCTACTGCTGTGCAACTCTGTGGAGGAAAGACCCGTGATAAAGCTAAGCACACATCTGCCACAAAGGGAATTTTATCTCAAAAATGCTATTTCCTCTTCAGCTCTGAACGTTGACAGATTTTCTTTCCTCATGGTGTGCAACAGTTTGGCTAGAAAGTCAGGGTCAAATGCCAAAGGGAGGTGTGAAGACTGGGCAAGCTCAAGTTTAATGAGTACACCATCCATCCCGGTGAGATAACGACCCTCTCGAGGGATCTTTATACTGTCTGCAGCAAAGCTGGATACAGTAGGGACAGCTTTTATATAGGTCCCACGCAAAAGATTTTCTTGGCACAAAATAAATAAATAAATAAATAAAATGGTGAGCTATAAGTGACAGAACTGTATTTGGAAGTCCCTTCATGGACAGTGGGTTATGCTTTTAGCTTTCAAGCTAATCCCACCAAGAAGCACATGTGGTGAGTCCCCATGAAGCTCTTCACCCACTTCCTAGATCCCTGCCAAACCTCGGCACCGTTGGGAAGAAGCCGTGAGAGTCAGAAAACAAGGAGTATGCTCTCCTGGGCCCTGGGGAAGAGTGAAATGTTGGAGCTGTGTCTCCATTTGCGGAAATTTTTGATCAAGTACCCTTTATAATCCATTTCATGGAATATTTAGTTGTACAAGCTCTCATTGCCATAATTCACAGGAATGCTCAAATATAGGATAGACATTTTTGCACACAAAATGACACTAATGCTAGAAAGCATACATTACACAGCTGATTAAGCAGGAAGGGGCTATAGAACATATAAATGCTGTTAAACTCTGGATCAATACCTGTCTTCAAAACCATTTTATGCATAACACATATGTACAGACAACAGGGTAGCAACAGCCAGAGGGAAAAGGCGGTGGAGGGAAGAAGAGGGAGGTAAGGGAAGAAAGTGGAGTTGGAAAGAGACTTTGTATGGGGCATGGGGGCACGATGTGGTGTGTTGAGGTGTTATATAGAGTGGGACACTGAAACCATGTCAACACAATAAATAAAAAAGTAAATAAAAATACCCCACCTATTTACTTCAACCTGTTTACTTGAGGCTTTCCTCCTTTTCCTGGCTGTCATGAAAGACTTATCTTCCGTGTTGTTTCTGGGATTTGATGGCATATGCTAGACCTGGGAGAAGCTGAGGAAAGCCTCTGTGCTCTGCCTGGGTTGACCATGTCTCTACCTGCTTCTGGCTTCTTGGGTTCCTTTCATTTCACTTCCTATGTTATGGAAACCTTGGCAGTAGCTGTTCCCTGCATGGTTTACACTTCTCCTGAGACGCCCATGATACTCTCTGATACCCTGAAGGAATAGGGAGTTTATTCTCCTGTCTTCCAGATCTCCTTTTAGCTCTGTTTTTATCCTGACAAGAGCCTGATCTGCTCTTCTTGAGGTCACTGAGGGCCTTTCTCACCACTCTGTCCTTCTTTCTGTCACATCCCTGAATTACAATCTTAAACCAACCTGCTTGCAGGAGCCCATGTTTTGTCTGCTGAGTTTGACCAAAGGCACCTCAAGCTTATTTGAAGTACAGAGACCATACCCCATGTCACTCAGCCAATCCACTGGAATGCTTTCTTATTTATCTCTGAGAAGTCAAAGGAAGGAGTCCCCAGAGGAAGGATTTGCCCAATGGGGGTATTGTGACCTCCCACTCTGCTGTGGTAGATAGACGAAGGCATCCTGGGCTCTGAATCCAAACCTGCCCCCCCCCCCCGCACCCCGCGCGTGCTCAGCTTCACAGACAAGTGGTATTATTTTTAGCTCGCAGACCTTTTTGTTAACATCCTGTAGCATTGAGGGTGTGAGAGAAAAGCGCTTTGGAAATCAGACCCTGTCACTGATAGCTTGTCCTGAACTGAAGGGGTGACAGGAAAAAGGATGCTTTGTGTTCAGGAAAGAAGACTCATTGGTCCCAGGGAGTTGCCACTACAGGGAGCTCCTGTTCTCCTCACCTCGCCTCAGCTTTGTCAAGAGGGCTCGCTTCTCTTCCCGCCTGCCCTGGGCGATGCTGCGCCTCTGGTGGGACCACCTTTAATCCCGTCTGAGCCCGGCAGAGTCGGTTTCATCAGGTTCCTCTTCCCCTTTCCTTCAGGACACCCCCCCCCCCCCCGCCAGGTGTGTGCCTGAACCCCCTCCTGTCAGCCCTCAGCCGGTGGTGTCAGTATCAGAGGTGGGGGAGGGAGGAGGTGTTGGGAGATGCAGGACAGAGGAAAGATGATACTGTGTGAGGAACCAGGCTTATGTGAGCATTAGCACCGATTTTGGCATCGACTGAAAAAAGAGAACGTGGTAAGGATCAGGTGGCCTGTTTTACAATGATTGTAACTTTTACTACTTTACCATGTGCTCCCCTAAAACCCCTGTATGTATAGAAATAAACTTCTGCTTTGGGATTTTGACAGAAAAATCAGATAAACAAAGTCTCATGAAACCAATTTGATTTAAAATAACACAGTTGCGCTCAATTCCATAACTCATTATTATTTTTTAACTAGAAGGGAGATATGGGCGCTTTGACATGTTTGAGAGAGAAGATGAACAAAAGATAATATGTCTTGACTATTTGTGGGTTTTTTTTTTATTGTTGTTGAAGTTTTAAAGCTCTGTAACTGCTGGCAATTTTTAGCACGTATATGGAATATCCATCACTGGTACATTTTATGAGTAAAACGCAAACCACAAATAGATTTAATGACTAGCTCCCAGGCTGCAGCTGGTCTCTGCCACCATTGCTACCAGCATCCAGGCATCCGGAAAGAGAGGGCATTCTGCTTGGCAGGAGTTGGCTGTGGGTGGACATACTCCTGGGGGAATGTGGCCTCAGCCAGAATGGGCATTGCTTTTTGACACAGCTGGGCATTTTGAAGCTGAGGTGGAAGAAGTCATATGGATGGGTGCAGGGGGAGGGAGCAGGACTGGCAGGGGTGGTGTGGGGTCTTCACAGCTCTTCTGAAAATCACCTTCACCCTGTATACTTAGCTTTGTTTAGAAGCATTTCCTGGGAATCTGATCTCTTTCTCTTTTTACTTAGCATCTTAATGCTCCCAGCCTGGAAATGTCAGTTGCCATATGAAAGCTTGCCCTCTGGCATAGACTCAGAGTCAAAAGAGAACATTTCCATGGAAGAAATGAGAGAATTTTCTCTTTTGAGATGGCCCTTTACCCATCTGACATTGTTAAGCAATCCCCTCTGTTCTGCTGAGTGCTGGTGCTGTTGGGAGGCTGTAATCGTCTGAGTTGGGCCAGGCGATGATGCTCCATACTGCACGGTGTGGCTGCCTTTGATTTGCAGTCCCACCTAAGGACAGCTGCCAAATGCAAGGAAAGTGCCTAGACCCCAGTGTTTGGAACTGTCACTGGCACTTTATACAAATGTATGCCAAGAGGAATTCCGGCTATTAGTGGGATCAGCCCCTCCTGCTGCACTGGTGGTGGGCACAGCCCAGCCCTCACTCTGGGACTCTGAAGGCCCTGGAGTTGTGTTTCTTTCAGTGGCAAACCTTTGAAGACTGATGTGTTGCAAAAGCAGTCAGAGCTGCTTTGTTGTCTGTGATTGTTGTGGGTCAGGAAAACAGATAGATGACATCTGAAAAAAGTCCTCTAATTGTGATCTTGAGTACAAATGAAGGAAACAGATCCCTTTGAGTCCATGCAGTAAACCATCAGTTTATACTATCTATAAGGAGTAAAAAAGTGGCCCCAATGGCCCTTGAACTGACCTTGAGCTTTTTCACTCACAGTGCATGCAAGTTGGATAAGAGGTAGTTATCATGATATATTTCAGGAATACTACTAGGTCAAATGGGGAAACAGGGAGGCACTTTGTAAGCTGTCACACACTATGTAAATGATTGTTGTGATGGACTTTTCTTAAAACAGGTAACTGGAAACATAAGTTGATGGAGAGATTGACTATTGCCTGTGACTAATTTACTATAGCCTTGTTTATTAGTCTGTGGCCAGATGTGTTGATTTAGAGCCTAGAGATCTTATTCTGCACAACATCACCTTCAAGCATTTATCAGTAAGTAGAGCCTTAGAATCTGGCCTTGGTGCCCAAAGAATCTAGGACTTTGGACCTGACTCTGCAATGTATTAGTTAAATACCTTAATCTCAGAATTTTTTTTTTTTTTTGTTAGTCAAATGAGAATTTTAATTCATGAATTGCCCTGTGGTCATTCTGAAAACTAAAATAAAAATCCATATCATGTATACCCTAATTAAAAAATGCATGGATGATTTCAAGTATGCTTTGAAACAGTGAGGTATTATAAAAGTATAAGGTATTATGATGAGCAGAGAGGCTTTGAAAGAAGTAATATTAACTAGAGACTTGTATTTTGCCTATGGATGTTTTCTTCTCTGGAGGGCAAGGCCGAGGAAGGATAGATGAATGAATAATGTGGTGTTTGTGTGTATGCATACACATGTGCATGTGTGGGTGCCTGTGTCCATATCAGGTACACAGTGTGAGGTTAGACGTGTTCCAGCCATTTCCCTTTTGCATTCAGATCCATTCCCTGTCCTTCCCCTGCTCTACCCTGTATCTCACTCAGAGAGCTGCGTTCCCCAGGTGCCTCCACCCTCCAGTGTCACAAACCAGTGCGACTCCTAATTTTGCAGGTCTTGAGTGGGAACGGTGGAGGATTAGAAAGTAAACAGAGAGAAAAAAGATGGGACCAGGAGGACTCATTGCCAAGACTGATGGTCTGCAAGAGCGAGCCTGCACCCCAAACCACTTCATTTATAGTGCAGAGAGCAAAGCCATTTGCAAAACAGAGAGAGCTCTGATACAAAGTCACATTTCTGAGGCAAACCAAGAATTCTCCTAAGAGCAGAAAACCCCCCACCATTTATGACATATTAACTTCACAAAACAAAGGGTATAAAGAAAACTGTCTCCAGTCTCTTTGAGAGACATGAGGGATGGGACTAGTAGAAACCATCAGTATTATAGCTAACATGGAGGTGTGGGGAAGGGCATGTAAATTGCCTTTACCAACCTAATCAAACAATCAGAGGTTGTGGGGAGGAGCTTAGTTAGCCCTTTGGATTAAGCCTTAAACTGCGAGGACTTTTGTCAGCTTGCAGTCTCCCACACTCCAGCTCCTCTTTCAGCCCAGTGCTAGTTCTCGTTGGATGGCTGCAGGATCTGGGTTCCTCTTGTCCTTGCAGCCCTGGAGGTTGTGGCTGGTTACTGATGTTGCTAATCTCTGGGTGGGTCTCACTGTCTTCAGTTTGACTGTTGATTTCTCCACCTCTTGGGTAACTGATTCTCCACATTACATTCCTACTGTTTGAAATGCTTAGAGTTGTTTCTGCTTTCTTGGCTAGATGCTCACCATTACAAGATGCTTACTTCATAGATAGATATTAGGTTAAGACATGGGTACCAGCAATTTGCAGAGAAGAAAGATAATATAGAATTTTAATGAATATCTAGCAAATTTATAGTCTGTAAATTTGATTACCTGATTTTAAAACAGGGTGACCATGTTTCGAGTGTCCTGAATCTGCTTGAAGATAATTAAAATAAGCAGTTTAGCAAAGTTTTGGATCTAATATTCTGCAACAGATTTTTAAAAAGTTTAGTTAACAAAAGTTTTTCTCTCAGAAATACTTTTTCAAAACTTAAAGTAACCGACCAGATGTTTTATAGTGCCTGGGTTTGTCAGGCCCCTGCTTGGACCCACAAAATGGGGTAAGATCATTCCTGTCATGCAGTAAACATAAATGACATAGAAATTCAAGCTCGCTCTTACAGAAACAATATTGAGAGGGACTAACCTAAATCTAGGTCTATTCCTATTGCATCCACATGTGATTAATTCTGAGTTCTATTTATGTGTCATCTTACTTCAGTCATTGTTTGTCTTTATAAAATAAAGGATCAGGGATGATTTTAAATGATTATGTTGTTCTAGGTGATTAATGGGCTTTTCAATTCCAAAAGGCAGTTGAAGTAGCATGTTGAGAATTCTTTGGATCTTAGAAAGTTAGACAGTTCTACATGTGCTTTTTTGTTCCTTAGATCTTAACATTTCAGTTACATCTGTGGAAGGACTTGAAAACATCTGTGCTGAGGTTCAGAACAAGTGTAAGAGTCAGGTGATGAGTTATAACTCAGTTTATATTCTCTGTATTAAGAATGGAAATGGGTAATAAAAGGCTGTAGATGAAATGATCGAAATGCTAAGATTTTATTTATTTATTTTTATTTTATTTTATTTTTTCATTTTTCTGAAGCTGGAAACGGGGAGAGACAGTCAGACAGACTCCCGCATGCGCCCGACCGGGATCCACCCGACACGCCCACCATTGGGCGACGCTCTGCCCACCAGAGGGCGATAATCTGCCCATCCTGGGCGTCGCCATGTTGCGACCAGAGCTACTCTAGTGCCTGAGGCAGAGGCCACAGAGCCATCCCCAGTGCCCGGGCCATCCTTGCTCCAGTGGAGCCTTGGCTGCTGGAGGGGAAGAGAGAGACAGAGAGGAAAGTGCGGTGGAGGGGTGGAGAAGCAAATGGGCGCTTCTCCTGTGTGCCCTGGCCGGGAATCGAACCCGGGTCCTCCGCACGCTAGGCCGACGCTCTACCGCTGAGCCAACCAGCCAGGGCCAATGCTAAGATTTTAAAACTATTCATTTGTAAGTAAATTTCCTCTTCACTATATTTTAAAACATTGCACTCCGATGATACATTTTCTTGAAGTGTAAGGCGGATTGTCCAGTACCTGCATATTATAAGTACTCAACAAATATTTGTTGAATGAATAAACCACAAATAGAATTAAGACTGGGGTGTACTCCTGCCAGGTCACTAAAGAAAATAAAAGCAATATAATTGAGTTTCTGTAGCAGTAACAGATTCAGCCGGGGAGTGTGTAGAGTACAAGAAGTACAGAACAAAATTACAGAAGGACATCCCTGGTATGTATCCATGTTCAGATTATATACACAAATGAATTAAAATATTTTGGAAATGACAGACGTTCTCAGAAAGGAGTTTAATGATTGCATTACCAAGTTAGTAAAGATATATAACATTCTGAGAAAAAAAAAAAAAAAAAAAAAAAGGGAAAGCAAGAATCAAGGACAGAAAATATTAAAGCACTGAGGGTAATATTTATTGATTTTTTATAACTCATGAATATTATCAAATAACAGCAACAAACTTTAATATATAAAGGAACAATTCTTATAAGTGAAATAAAAAATTTAAAGAAACTTTGTAGGAGTGAGAGAACTTACTGCCATTCTCCTAACTTTTGACAGAGCAAGTATGAGGGAAACTCCCCAACAATGAAACAGTGATTTGATGACTTGACAAGATAGTTAATAATATTAATTGTCTGTCCTGACCTGTGGTGGCGCAGTGGATCTAGCATCAACCTGGAATGCTGAGGTTGCTGGTTTGAGACCCCAGGCTTGCCTGGTCAAGGCACATATGGGAGTTGATGCTTCCTGCTCTTCCTCCCTTCTCTCTCTCTCTTTTTCTCTCTTTCCCTTTCTTCTGTCTCTCTAAAAATGAATAAATAAAATATAAAAAAAATAAAAGTAAAATGCAAACATAAAAAATATTAAAAATGAATTAGCTGCAATGCTTTCTAAATTTATTTAAAAAATATTAATTGGCTCCAAAATGTCTGTATAAGAAAGGGTTTAACGCTTTGAGTAGTGAGTTTTTTGTTAACCCTTTGAGTGAGGATGTACATCAGGGGTCCCCAAACTATGGCCCGCGGGCCGCATGCGGCCCCCTGAGGCCATTTATCCGGCCCCCACCGCACTTCCGGAAGGGGCACCTCTTTCATTGGTGGTCGGTGAGAGGAGCATAGTTCTCATTGAAATACTGGTCAGTTTGTTGATTTAAATTTACTTGTTCTTTATTTTAAATATTGTATTTGTTCTCATTTTGTTTTTTTACTTTAAAATAAGATATGTGCAGTGTGCATAGGGATTTGTTCATAGTTTTTTTTTATAGTCTGGCCTGGCCCTCCAACGGTCTGAGGGACAGTGAACTGGCCCCCTGTGTAAAAAGTTTGGGGACCCCTGATGTACATGAATGTTCATACTACTCAAAGGGTTAGACATAATCTTTTCAGAAGGGGTCTTGAGCAATTGTCTTAAAACTCCATTTGGATAGAAAGAACTCAGATTTTGTTTATGTTTAAATTATTGGGAATGATTGAAGGAGGTTATGGGCTGGAACTAAGGCCATCTCCCCCTCTTGTTAGCATAACTGATCCTCAAGAGTCTCACCATGCTCCGAGGCTTCTTGTTTGCCACTTAAGAGAGCAAAAATGTTAAACATATGAATGAGGTCATCAAAGAAAATAAAAGTAGCACACTAATAGGAAAATATGTAATAGGAGAAAAATATTCTGCAAAGGCAAAAGATGAAAGGACATATAGTAAGTTGAATTTAAAATGGCAAAATGTCCTTTGAATTCTTAGAGAATTCTCTAAAGAACTTTGCATAGTCATGATTTGAGGAGAGAGAACAATTTCAGCCAGGCCATTTCTCTTCCCTCCCTTTCCCTCTCTTCTCTTCCCATTACCTCCCCTGACCTTCCTTCTCTTCCCCTCCTCTTCTTCCCCTCTTCTCCTCCCTACCCTATCCTATCCTACCCTACCTACTCTACCCTACCATACCTACTCTACCCTACCCTACCCTACCCTACCCTACCATACCCTATCCTATCCTACCCTACCCTACCCTAACCTAACCTATGCTACCCTTCATACCCTACCCTACCCTACCCTACCTACTCTACCCTACCCTACTCTACCTACCCTACCTACTCTACTCTACCCTACCCTATCCTACCCACCCTACCTTACCCTATTCTACCTTATCCTACCTTTCCCTTCCTTTCTCTCTCTCTCTTTTTCCCTCTTGAAGGCTGAGGTCCCTGGGGACTGTAGCATTCCATGAATAGTAAGACACAGCCCTCAGATACTATACCACATTCTGAGTGGGAAAAGTGTGGAGTGCATGCATATACTTAACTCTATCTCCATTTTCTCTTTCTTCTCTCTTTGCCATGGGAGGAGCAGGGAGTGGATAAGGACACAGGACAGCATTAGAGTAACAATTAACTTCAATGGGAAAAACTGGGCTGAACTTGAGGAGGTTAAATTTTATTTTCAAACCCATTTAGATGTTATTGTCACCATGTCCCCTGACAAAATAAGGAGACACAATCTGTGGCCATTTCTCTTCTAACTTAATTTCAGAACTACTCTCTCTTGCCTTCCCACAGCTGCTCTTCAGACACCCATGATCTCAGGATAAACAAGAATAGTGAAGTGTCTGAAAATTTTTCTATTAGGAGCTACTGACAAAACCTGAACTGTTTAGCATGTAAAATATTCAGCTTTGCATTTCCTCAAAAAGTGTTTCTCAGAACAAACATTTCTCATGAGAAATGTTGATGGGTGTTCCAAAATAAAGCAAAAGGGTTCCATATACAAATTTTAAAAAGGATGAAATAAAGGTAGAAAGCCATCATGTGGAAAAGCAATGGGTTTATTCTCTATTTAAGTAGACAGCAAATGCTAGTAGAAGTTTTAGGAAGAGACAAAATTTGATTCATTGTAAGAGAAATGGTCACTATTAATGCTGCTCTGCAAAGGAATTAAGTGGACATCCTTGAAAAGGAAGCTCTGAAACCTGCAGAAGCTAATTGGCTCTATTGTCATAGATTTTATAGGTGGAATTTTATATTAGGAGGATGTGGAAGTGGTTGATTTTAAAGATTCCTTCCCAATGTGACTCTGTGATTTTAAGTTGCCTCCACTACTCGAGTGTTCTGATGTCCAAAACTGACCTTCTTCCCTCTTTATCTGAAATCAATTTATTTATGTGATTAAACACTTTTCTAGCAAGGCAAATTTGATAGATGTCAAATTTGCTGTTTATTAAAATAATAAATATTTTTATTCCAAATAAAAATTATAATGGGAGGTCTTTTTTGAGGATTTTTCTGTATGCTCTTTCTAAGTCTAGAAAGAGTTCATCCTTACTTTCGGCAAGCAAAGGAAAAGTTCAGGAACAAGCCCCAATTGTTCAAACTTCCATAGCAATGAAAAAAAGGGAGACAGAGAGCGCAATAAATAGAAAGGCAAGAGAGGCAACTCCCTTGATGACATGGTAGAAACATCCAGATAACTGAATTGATTTTAAAAGATGGCAGACAAGACTCAGTGTGAAAGTGTCCCATCTTGTTGATGATGTTGAACTAGTCCATCCATATGAAAGGGGGAGAAAGAAGTGAGGGCTAGAGCAATGAAGATTCCAAGGTACTATTGCTGGTAATGGGAGGTTGTAGAGGCTTTCAGTTGCTTGTGCATCTTTTAAATTTTATTTTATTTAGAAAATTAAATTTAACAGGGTAACATTAATCAATAAGAGTACATAGGTTTCAGATAAACATTTTTACATCTTGAAGTGGACTTGGGATTTTGCAAAGGTATATATATTTGATATTATATTCCTTCCTAACATAGTAGAATCAAAAGAGTACTCACAGTGGATGTTGAGATGGATCAAATCCTATCCTAAGCACTGTTATATTTTGGAATTAAGATACCTAAATTCAACAAATAGCTCAGTGCTGGACATTTGTAATTTTTTTTGAGAGAGAGAGAGAGATAAGAAGGAAGAAAGATGAGAAGTATCAACTCATAGATGCAGCACTTTATATGTTCATTGATTGCTTCTCATATATGCATTGACCTGGGGGCTCCAGCTGAGTCAGTGACCCCTTGCTCAAAACAGCGACCTTGCACTCAAGCCAGCCACCATGGGATCATGTTGATGATCCCATGTTCAAGCTGGTGACCCCGCTCTCAAGCTGGTGAGCCTGCACTCAAGCCAATGAGCCCATGCTCAAGCCGGCAACCTCGGGATCTCAAACCTGGGACCTCAGCGTACCAGGTCAGTGCTCTATCCACTGCGCCACCACCAGTCAGGCTGAATATTTGGATTAAATGATTTCCTGCTTGGCATGTGGGATGGGAACCATCTTGAAGCCTTTGTTTTCATTGGTCAAACAGTATAATAATACCTTATCAATTTTTATTGACTGATAAATTAAAGCAAAATTTTAACTTTCATTGTCAGTTAACCCTGGACATAAAAAATGACAAGGGATACCCAACATGGCTTTCTACAACTGGATTCAAAATGACTTTATCTTGAAAGCAAACTAGGGTTCACAATATCCTTATTTTTGGGTATAGATGAAAAAAAAGCACCTTCCAGTTCTCAGCAAACTTTATTTTTGTTTTTATTTGGTGTGTAAAACCCCTCTATGCTACTCTAACTATATTTTAAAAATTAAATTTAATACTGAAAGCATTTTAAATACTGTAAAGAAATATACTGATAATTAAAAACTAGCAAAAGTTTCACCTACCCTAGCCCAGCAACTGTTTTGATTCTCCAGACGTAGAGTAGTATGATGGAAAGAAAGAATGTGAGATTAGATGTCTTTCTTTTGTTATGACCTTGGATAAGTCACTAACTCTCCTGAATCTCCATTTCTCATGTGTAAAAAAACCAAAATAAAACAAAACAAAACAAAAAAGCAACTTATTTCCCAGGGTTGTACTAAGTATTCAGTAAGAGAGTATGTAAAGAAAACTTTTAACCTTCATGTTCCTTTTATATACATACAATTATTTTACCTACTTTCAGATCTTTGCTCATGTAATATGGTTCCAATTACAATGACTTATACAAATTTGAATTCTACTTTTTACCATCTAACATTATGGTTGTGCTGTAATTTACTAACTTTCCCCCTATTGATGGACATTTAAATGGTTTACAGTTGTTGCGGATTATGATAATACAGTGAAAAACATCTTTGTACACTTAGGCTTTTTTGGGGACCAATTTCTCTGGGACTAGTTCCAGAGGAGAGATTATGGAGTCAAAGTGAATGAACATTTTTTTTTATCTGGCCTGCCTTGAGTTTTATCCTTCATCCAAACACCCCTCCCTTTGGTAACTTTCCTAGAATGTCACAGAATGCTTCAATGCCCTCTTAAAAGCAGCCGCAAGATTCAGAATCTACATTTGGTGGCCATATTTCCATCTTTAGACTCTATCAAAACCACTTGACTATGAAGCCTCTTCCTAGACTGCAGTGTCCTCCCGGGCAGGACTGCGCCTGAATCATCTTTGCAACCGAGTGTGGCCGGGCTTGTCACAGATCTCAATGAGGGATTGTTTAATGGAAATAAACTGAGCAGATGGCTAATATTGGATAGGCTCCTTACAGTTACCTGACTTGCCAAAACATTCATTCATCAAAGAATTCATTAAGAATGTCAGGCAAGAAACTGGTGCTAGAAACTGAAGATCGAGAGACAAAGTCAGCACAGGTGGTCTCATCTCCCTAAAAGTGGAGTGGGAGACTTTGGTCTTCAATCTGTGAATTCCTTAAAATGGGGTTAAAAGGTGGAGCTGGCCTGACCCATGTAACATGACTTCAGGGAAGGCCCTTGCTGTGGTCAAATATTTTAATCATCTACTCCTTAATATCTGTCGTTCTGTAACCAAGATCTAGTTACAGAGGTTGAGACGACAGAAGGGGCCTCTGTTCTGCTGTTTGATAACCATATCCTGTGTCAAAGAACTCCAGACTAGGTTGTGAGAGCCAGCATGTGCAAACAGAGTTCCTTGACACAGCAGGGGTAGGGAGAGTTTCCAAATCCCCTCTGGAGCAGAAAATCCCTGTTTGATCCTATCTGAGCATCATAAGGCCATCTGTTGTGGGCATGGATACTGGGCCAATGCAGGAAAGATGAGAGTTCTGAGCTTTTGACTTGTGTATGAATAAATCCATGTCAAAACTTTTCATGTATCTCATTTGCCAATTGTTGAAAAATTTTGATAAGGGGAGCAGAAATTGAGAAAATAGCTCTGAATAGTTTTCTTTGGCCTCAGACTCTGCGTTGTTTTGCAGCCTATTCCTCGGGAATCTATGTGCTTTATTGAAGGCTGGCTGAAAGCCAGTACTGGGTTTTACTCCGAAGCCTGTTGGAGTGTTGGCTTAGCTTGAACTCTGAGGGCACAGATAGTCAGAGAAAGCAACTCTGCTCCACAATTCTAATTACTGTTGTTTTCTGTGGAAACCCTCAGAAAACTCTGACAAATTTTTCACAGCAGATTGTTTTCCACTGGGTATTGCACTATTGAATGATGACTTGGAATTCTCTGTATGAGTTAGAACATTATGCTTTCCTTTTACAATGCTCTGTTAAGGACCTCCCCAAATTTAACCAAAAAGAAAATACACTTTTTTTGTGTGTGTTTATGTACATTGTGGTAGAATCATCTGTACAGTTTGTAAAAATAAATGCACTTGAACTTATAAAGAGATGCAAGTCAATTTAGTAATATTCATTAATTGTTCTAGTTTCACTAGAAAGATATCTGCTCAAGATTGCCACTTAACCAATGATCATCTCTGGAACTAAGAAGTTTTGCGTTTCAGAGTATTAACCATCTGCAACTTTAAAATGTCCACTAGGAGATGGATCTAGCACAGTTGTATTGCATGGGATACTGGTTGTAATTTCATATGGGCACATATATGGTTTGGTAGGTGTTTGATTTATTTTTGGCTACCCATAGATGGTTTTATGAACCCAAATTTATTTTGATGAGCCAATTCTTTTGAACATTTTATTTCAGCTCCTATTTCAAAAGTGTACTTTTCTCTTTGTCTCTCTTGACTGGCTTTCAGGCAGGCATGCTAATTCCTGTTTCCCCTGAGCCAAGATCATGTCTTGTGTTTCAGCTGCAAGCTAATAACCTGTCAGGAGTATGGAAATATATAACTGGAGTTTGGGATTCTGCTAGGAACCAGGATTTCCAGGAGTGCCTGCTAGAGGAAACTCTACTTTGTGTGTCTCATTTCTTAATGTTGGCTCTCAATGTTAATTCAAAGCAGCTGCAAGGGACTCAGGTTCCCCTGGAAGTTGCTATCTCTGTCTTTTACATTCTGCAATCTCATAGGCGCATATATCCAATGAAACTTAAGGAAGTTCTGTGAGTCTGTTTTTTCGGTGAATGGTCCCCATAACTCTGATTTCCTGCATAAAGTTCTTGCCGCATAATTGGGGAGGTGGTATCAGTGGTGAAGTGCTGGGTTCAACTGCCAACTCTGTTACTTACTAGTTGGGTGATCTTGGACAAACCTAACCTTTGTCTTTTGCTTTCC
The DNA here is from genome assembly GCF_036850995.1 of Saccopteryx leptura. Lineage (NCBI taxonomy): Eukaryota > Metazoa > Chordata > Mammalia > Chiroptera > Emballonuridae > Saccopteryx > Saccopteryx leptura. The sequence continues at coordinate 59,272,754 of NC_089504.1, read as the reverse complement.
TCCACTACAAAATGAAGATAAAAATTGTCTTGGTTTAGATCAGGGGTCCCCAAACTACGGCTGCGGGCCACATGCGGCCCCCTGAGGCCATTTATCCGGCCCCCGCCACACTTCCAGAAGGGACACCTCTTTCATTGGTGGTCAGTGAGAGGAGCATCCTGTGCTCCTGGAGTACTGTATGTGGCGGCGCCGCAAAGCGCCGCGTTGCTCACATACAGTACTACTTCCGGTGACGCGGGATGCACTCGTTATGGCTCCAGAAGCACATCATATCACTTGTTACAGCTAGCAGTGACAAATATGGAACCGGACATTGACCATCTCATTAGCCAAAAGCAGGCCCATAGATCCCATTGAAATACTGGTCAGTTTGTAGATTTAAATTTACTTGTTCTTTATTTTAAATATTGTATTTGTTCCCGTTTTGGGTTTTTTTACTTTAAAATAAGATATGTGCAGTGTGCATCGGGATTTGTTCATAGTTTTTTTTATAGTCCGGCCCTCCAACGGTCTGAGGGACAGTGAACTGGCCCCCTGTGTAAAAAGTTTGGGGACCCCTGGTTTAGATTCTTCTAGTGGTCCAAGGTATATGAATAGAATGCTTTAGAGTCTGCTCTAGTAATTATATGATTATAAGGATTATTCCAGTCTTGTTATGGTTATTATTTAAAGTAATTCTCTAAAGTATTTAGAACAGTTGCTAGAACATAGTAAGCTTTTAGTATGCATTAGTTACCATTATTACCTTAAAGATCTTAAATAATTAACCACCCAACCAATAACCAGTCAACAACAGCAACAAAAAAAATCAATCCAGATACTAAATCAGTAGAGTGACACTTAACTGTATTTACCACTAGCACAAAGTTCATAAAACACAAACTTATAACAAAGAGTTAATCCAAACTTCCAATTAATATTATCCCTTCAAAAAGTATTTGTTGCTTTTATATCCCACAAAGGACAAAACTTGCATCCTGACAAAGGTTTTGTCAGTGTTTTTGGAAGTTAAATAAAGCATGTATTATTTTTATTTATTTATTTATTTATTTATTTATTTATTTATTTACAGAGACAGAGAGAGGGATAGATAGGGACAGACAGACAGGAACGGGGAGAGATGAGAAGCATCAATCATTAGTTTTTCATTGCGACACTTTAGTTGTTCATTGATTGCTTTTTCATATGTGTCTTGACTGTGGGGCTACAGCAGACCAAGTAACTCCTTGCTTGAGCCAGTGACCTTGGGTCCAAGCTGGTGAGCTTTTGCTCAAACCAGATGAGCCTGTGCTCAAGCTGGCGACCTCGGGGTCACGAACTTGGATCTTCCACATCCCAGTCCGACGCTCTATCCACTGCACCACCGCCTGGTCAGGCAAAGCATGTATAATTTAGAATGAAATAGCTTAGTATGTAGTAAAAAATTTCCCCATGTATAAATTTTTATTGATTCTTATGAGTACATTGTCTTGGATTAAAGAGCATTATTTTATTTGTCCCACATCTGAAGAAGAACAGGCCATACTTTTTCTCAGCGCTTTATTCCAGAGTTTATCAGCTGTCACTATTCAGAAATCTTTTTTAGAGATAATCTATCATGTTGCAATTTAAGACAGTTTCTTTTTATCTTATCTTCCACATTCATCCTTTGAGCAACAGCCAGGTATAGACTTGAACTTCACAATCCTGTTCCACAGGGTTGAATGCCAGTGATCTAGAATATGACTCGGTGTTTGTGTTGCTCAAAGAACAATATGCGAGTCTCTGAGGTTGATTATTTGCTTTATTTTCTTGACACCTTTGGGCTTTATTTGAAAGACCAGCTCACATGAAAAACTTCTGTTGTTATCTCAGATATATTATTTGAAACACAGAAACACCCTGAAAAATGAGCATACATTATTGAAATAGCTCTTAACAATTAATGCTTTTAGAAATACAGCATCCTTTTGTATTCTCTACAGTTTTGAAATTTAACCATAGATTTTTATCATTCTGGCCTATGTGACCAAGTCTCAGGGCAGAGTAACACTCAAATAAACAACCAAAAGCAAATAAAAAGTGGTTCTAAATTTTGCTTGCAGTTCTCAGAATAAAATCAAAGGGACTCTCAGTACAGATCTAGGCACCTCATCTAAGAGCATCATGATCCTGCTCTTCCATTTCCTCATTGCTGGAGCTCACTTGGAGCCCTTCTTCTCCACTGTCTTTTTTCCACCACTGCTCAATGCTCTCTACTCTTGGGTTCTGTCTGTTCCAACCTCTTTCTTCCCATTCTCCTAATTCTGTATCACAGGGACCCAGCAGTGAAGTTGGGAGATAAAACATTTCTTCAGAGGGTGGGCGAAGAGGAGATGCTAAGCAGGCAGAGACAAAATTATCTGCTCTGGGGTAGAGGCGCCAGGTTCCAGTGTGTGGTTAGGAATACTCAAGTAATAAATTTGTCTCTGTCTCAAAAGCATTTTATAAAAAGAATACCGGGATTTAGTGTAGCTATTAAAGCTCTTGCTTTACTTACCCTTAGGTCAAACTTTCCAAAAGAGGCAGCCTGTCCACAGTTCTCAAGCCCATGGCAATGGCATATGGGCTTGGAGAAACCTCAGAGTATAACATTTGCGTTATTCTGTTAGTATTATCACAGAGATAGAGGCAAAATGCACTATTAAGAGTCTGAGTCTATTCCACCTATTCTATAAGGAGGGTGGTTTTTCCAGGACTCTATGCTGTAGTTTTCCAAAATTTCCCTCTAGGAATAGCTAAAGGAGGCAGCTGGGTGGAAGAGGAGTGCTGGAGGGGAAGAAGCTGAGGTTTGAATATCACTTTACCTAAGATGATGAGAACATCCTTTCCACAGCGAAGAGCGGAGGGGTGGGGGTGGCTGCTGGATATCCATGCAGTGCCTGAAGCCTCCCCACCCAGTCCACCGGGAGCTCCCACTGCTCTCCTGGGAGCTGCCCGCGGCCCAGGAGCCTTTCCTGCAAGCCGTGTGCCTCTGGTTGTTGGCATACTGCATGGGTTAGTGTATCATTCTTGTGGAGCTGTTTTTGTTGTATTTTTTATGTTTTAAAAAATCCTACTCCCTGACATAACAAACACATATAGACACACACAGAGTTTTGTTTAACAAAAAAAAAAAAAAAAAAAAAAAATGAGGTCATACTTGTTTTTTGACCTGAAAATTGCTTTCTTTTTCATTTTACAGTTTGTCATGAATATCCATGTTAGAACATTTAAATATATTGTATTATTTTCTCTCTTGTACACAATAATTCCCCTATTGTTGGACATGTAGGTTACTTCCAGTTTTTCACTCTACAAACAATGCTGCAGCAAATAGTCTAGTATATATTATTTTTGCACACGTGTACAGGGGGTTCTCGGGTTACAACACAGTTTCGTTTCTAAGACAGTGATGTAACCTGAATTTTAGTGTAAGTTGAAACACACCCTAGCCTAAGTCACTTATCTATCCTAACAGAGTTGTAAAATCATAATCTAGAACATAAAAGCATAACCAAGCCACAGAAAAAGGAAAAGGACATAAATACATTGTACTGTACACTGCACTGTACTAGTAGAAATAATATGACAAAATGATTGTAAAAAAAATTCCTTACCTTTATTCCTGTGTTTGGCTTGCATACTGGAAGAGGCATTGCAAGGTGGGAGAGACTGACCTATTGGGAGGAGGAAGCTGGAGAGGCAGGAGAACCTGCAGAAGGTGCTGGAGACACTGGGTCAGCTGAATCAGGATTGCCTAAGGAACATGCAGGAGATGCTAGAGATGATACTACCTGTACTACAGGTGTTTCATCTCGAGAAGCAGCTGATGTAGAGGGTACAGGCTGTGTTTCAGGCCCTTCTACCTTCCTAATGAATTGTTTCAGGCCAGTCTGGAAGGTTGATAACTTCTGCTTTTCCAAAATTTGCCTATAGCATTGCAAGGCATCCATAATAGCTCTGGAGACCCTACTGAATCTGTCACTGCTGGGGTCCTCAGGCTAAAATTTTGCTAACCTATCCCCTACCATAGAAAAACCTTCTGCCAAACCCTTGGTAGTAAATCTCTTGGGTCCTGGGGTTTCTATCTCTTCCTCTTCAATCAGTTGCTTCTCCAGCTGAATGAGGTCCTCGGCAGACAGCTCCTCTCCATGTGATGCCAGTAGCTCTGTGACATCCTCAGCCTCCACCTCCAAATTAAGTTGTTTAGTAATCACAGTTAATTTCATATGGGCTGATCCCTTTACATACTCTAGGATATAATCTTTATCCTTGATAATTGTTGCTACAGTAGAGCGGCTAAGGCCTGGCATGTGGCTGATGCTCATAGCTGATTCTCCTTTTTCTGATCTCTTTACAATGTGTAATTTCATTTCCTCTGTGATGGCTTAGCTCTTCTTTGATGCACTACCATCTGAATACTCTGACTCTCATTTAGGAGCCGTGATAAGGGCCAAAAAGTCACCAAACAAATCAACACAAGTGGAAAACTCACACTTTTAACAGTCCAAAATGGCGTAGGTAACCATACAGAGGGACGCCAAGTCCCTCATTATATGCTGCCTTACTGCGTATTCTTCTGCTACGCCCACGCAGTCCCTAATTCTGATGCTAATGACTTAAACTGAAACACTCACATCTCAATTTTTTAAAGTTTTTATGGGAGTGAGTGCCATAAACTCGAAACGTTGTATGTTGAGACTGTCATAACCTGAGGCCCCCCTGTACTTGTATTTCTATGATTCTTAAAAGTGTAATTTCTAGGTCAAAAAGAGTCTGCTCTCAAAATTATAATTGCTGCTGCAGAATAAACCCCCCTCTCCAAAGAAAAAAACTTGCCCCCAAAGGCTTGGGTTCCTCCTGTCTGAATCCTGCTGCTTCATAGTTGTGTGCTTTGGGGACTTTGCTTCTTCCCTTCTCTGGGTGGGCTTCCTCTCTGTGAAATGAGGCAAGTGGAGCAGACAGTGACCCCTGAGTTCCAATGGCTCATGAATGTTTGTACAACAAATCGATGTTGCCCCAATTCAGAGAATTATTTAGGGCTGTTCCAAACCCATATGAATATGTGCTCTTTAAAAGACCGGAGAGAGCAAAGCTTATTTAAATTCCTTCTGATTTAACTTTGATTAGTAGACAAATCTATTAACCCTCTGGAAGATTCTTTTGAGACATCTAAGCTGTGAAAATTTTTTTTTCAGGGTTTTTTGAAAGCAGAGGGACTTTGCTGAGCAAACTCCCACTTAGGCCAGATTTTGTTTGTTTTGTCCAATTCAAATCAGTTTGATGACTGTGTGTTTACGAGTGCTCTTAATGTTCTCCAGTACTTGGACAGGTCACATTTGACCTGTTGGTCATTGAACAGATTTGGTTTTAATCAAGTCCCAAGTCAGATACAGCTCTCATGTGATAGTGATCTTTCATTTAAAAGCCACGTTTTGATCACTGAGCCTTGTAAAAATCCAATATATAAATAAAACAAAGAGTTTGGGAAAGATGTTGGTTTGGTTTCTTTCAACCCTCTGCTTATTGAGAGCTCAGAGCCAAAAGAAAGGGAAAGGTAGAGTGATGGGGATTTTACGCTTTACCTACTTAACTGAGCAAGTCTGCAGATGTCTGGGACCATCCTTTGTAAAACATGACACCAGTTCCTAGGAGGCCCTCAGGAAACAATCCTGGTTCAACACAGCAAGTATCAAAGTCATATTTGAAATCTATTCAAATCAATATGAGTATGGTTTATAATTTGCAAGGGTAGGATACCTTTAGGCCTACTATGCCAAAGATTATTTGTAAATATATAGTTCATGTGCTAGTTAGACAAAGGTATGAACCCTGGTGTCAGAATTTTGATCCCTCTGTGATGTTTATTGCATCCTAACCAGGATGAGTGTGCATTCCAAATAAACTATTCCTACTCAGATGCTGAAGAGTGGTATTAATTTTATTCTTTAAATAAATTTGAGCCATAACAGATGAGTCCAAGGATTGGCCACCTGCTCAAATGTTGCCTATTCACAGACAGTATTCTCTGAAATAGAGCAAAAAACTCTTCACAAACAGGGAATTACTAACACTACCAGATTTTTAAAAATAAATCTTGAACTTAGTAACTTGAATATGTAAGAATCCTTCTTGAGGAGGAGCAGAAGTGTATAGGTAGAAGGAATCTGGTGGGGTCATGATGGTCGTGAGTGAGTGGCAATTATACATAGGTAAGCCAGAGTAATGAGACCATAGAACCTAGAGGACAAAGTTAAAAAAAATATGCATGCACAGTGAAAGGTGAGGAAGCTGGGGAGAAGGAATAGCTGGGCCTGGGTGGAAATAAGCCACATGCTTGGATTCTGAACAACACATGCTCCTGATGCCTGGTGTTCAGTGTTTCCTGGATTTCTTTTAAGACTTGGCTTTATGGTCAGAATTTCTGTGTTCCCATTCTCAAGTATATTCTTACAGACTACTTCATCCCACAAAACCCTGTCCTGTTATTGGAGGTAACTTGAGTTAAGACTTTGTTCCTTGCAACCAGAAAAGCTAAGTTAAAAACTTTCATTATTAACTGCGTTTTACAGATGAAGAAACCAAGGCTCAAGGTCAAATTCTAGTATGTTAAGGGGCTGGAATGTGGATCCAGGTTTATCTGACCCCGAGGCTTTGTACTCTATGCCCAGCACTCAGATATATTTCCCTGCACATTCAGATGTCCAATATTTTTGTGTTTTGATGGCAATATACTTTTGCTAATTAAGTGAACCAGCTTGGAGCTAAGTGTAAATATTTCTTTACTAATGAATTTTTTTACTAAAAATTAAAATGTGTCATAGGTATTCATCACTAACTCCTGATTTTCTATTATTAAAAGTAAATAAGTAAATGAAGATGTTTCTAGCATTCATTTCGCTTGTTTATACCCATCAGATCACATCACTTCAGAATTAAAATCAAATGAGACTTGTCACATACCCATTAGTAACTTACAAATTAAAAATTCTTGGCAACATAAATTAATTATAATTTTTGAGATTTTTCTCTCTTTTACTAGTTTCTTCCCCTTGTATCACTTCCTTTGGGTTCTTGTTGAAAGAAGAGATTTTGGTAAAGAGTATTATTAGTGGAGAAGAGGAAGCTTGGCATGTTCCATGAAATGATACACCTGAAAGAGAGGGGAGTTCTTAGTAATGCTGCAGGGAGCCCAGTCATTGGCAGCAGTCCACAAGTTGGTGAATATCTCTTTCCAAAGGGTTTTACATTTTACACATGTTGCTGTACCACAAAATTTCTGAACAGTGAACAGTATTGTTACATGTGGGGCATCTCCAGGTATCTCAAAAACAAAGATTAATTTTTCAAGGACATGCACACACACACACACACACACCATGTACTACTATACGTGTAAAACAAATTACTTTATAGAAATGCTACCAGTTTCTCTTTAGATGAAAAAAAGGCAAATTGATGCCCTGAAGTTTTATTTTTGAATTATTTTGGTAACATTTAAGCCAGGGGTCCCCAAACTATGGCCCGCGGGTCACATGCGGCCCTCTGAGGCCATTTATCCAGCCTCCGCCGCACTTCCGGAAGGGGCACCTCTTTCATTGGTGGTCAGTGAGAGGAGCATAGTTCCCATTGAAATACTGGTCAGTTTGTTGATTTAAATTTACTTGTTCTTTATTTTAAATATTGTATTTGTTCCTGTTTTGTTTTTTTACTTTAAAATAAGATATGTGCAGTGTGCATAGGGATTTGTTCATAGTTTTTTTATAGTCTGGCCCTCAAACGGTCTGAGGGACAGTGAACTGGCCCCCTGTGTAAAAAGTTTGGGGACCCCTGATTGAAGCATTGGGAGATTTTACATAAAAACCCAGACTGTTGTTTTATTGAAAAATTGTGGTCTGACACTACTGGGACTGCATTTTACCACAGGAATAGTTGTTTGGAGTTTAGTGAAGGCTGTCCCCAATAGACACGGACTCTCTCTACCACTGTTTTCATCATTCTCTAGGTCCAACTGGCAGCTTAACCTCTATATTACTTATATGGCCTGTGAATACATTTGAGACTGCAATTTCTGATTAAGGATCTAGGTTTCTTAACCTTTGGCCCTTGTGAGAGTGATCTGGGGTAGAATCTGAGCAGCTGCAGGTAATCTGTAGCTGTTTGGCCATATTCTAAGAAATGGCTCTCAACTGCAGAGATGCATCAACATCTCCTGTGGTACTTTCCAAAAATCTCTATTTTGTCTCCCACTTTCTGACTCTTCTTTAAGGTTCAATAGATCTGGTGTAGAGCCAAAAGGAATCTAAATGTTTAAAAAGTTTTCCTCTCGGTTTTGATTTTGAGCAAGATGGAGTAAGTAAGCACACTTTATCCACTCTGTTTTCCATTGAATGCAGCTATACAATCTGGACAAAATGTGTGGGACAGCTATATGAGGACTCTGAACAACTAAATAGTAGCAGACAGCAGGAGAAGAAGACCAGAGCTTAAAATACCACCCCAGTGTTGATGTGTTTTTTTATTCCCAGCTTGAACTCAGTACAGCCTGGAACCTGGAAATAGACATCAGCACAGATAGAACTCCAGGAGGAGTACTCTATTTCTGGCTCAATTTACCCAACAGCCAGAGAGAGAATGTGTAAGGAAACTTTCCATTTTCCTTCCTTTGCTCCATTCTCTTAGTTCATGGCCCCCAAACAATCCTGAGGTAGCAGTGGCAGTAGTAAGGTGGCCAGAGGGAGCCTAGAACTTGGAGGCAGAGGAACTTGGGAAAGTGGTTCCAAGAGAGTAAGGAAAATGCTGTTGCTTTTTTTTCTTCTTTGTCTTTTCACTGCTTGACTACCCCCCTCCCAACCCCGCCCCAAGAAATATGGACCTACTTGGGAAGTATGTGGCAGAACAGAGTTAATAAAGCCAAGCTTCTGGTCAGAGTACAAAAAAGAGTCCCAGGAAAGCCAGAAAGTATCAGGAAGATCTAAGAGAGGGTGAAATCAGAGAAAATTATTCCCAAAGTTATGTATAAACTACTGGACTCATCTCTGAGCTGAGCATTCATGGCCCTGACCCTAAACAGTATACATAGACATTGAGAACCCACTGTTCTACAGTCTTTAAAAACTGAATATATGTTCTGTCAGTTTACTAGAGAAACATAACAATTATACATTTATATGCTCCTAAAAACAGTTTCAAAGTACATGAAATAAAAATGGACAGAACAGGAAGTGGAAATAAAAAAATCCAAAATGATAGTTGGAGACATCAACAATATTTTTTCAGAAACTGAAAGGACAGAGACAGACTTAAATGGAAAATCAAGAAAGGTATAGAACAACACTCTCCCTCAACAGGATCTAAATGACTCTTGTAGAACATTTGTAGAATATGTTTTCTTTTCAAGTGCATGAAGATTCACCAAGATAGACCATATCCTGGGTCATTAAGACAAACAAAAATAAAAAATTGTAAAAGAATTGAAACCATACAAAATATGTTCCCTGACTATAAAGAAATTAGGCTGAAAATTGGTAACAGAAAAAAATCTCTAATCACTTAGAAATTAAACCATATGCCTCTAAATAATCTGTGGATCAGAGAAAGTTTCAAGAAGAATTAGAAAATATTTTGTACTAAGGAAAATAAAAATATAACACATAAAATTTGTGGTATACAGATAGAACAGTATCAAGAGGGGAAATTATAACATCAAATGCTTGTATTAAAAAAGAAGACAGTTTCAAATTAATAATCCACACTTTTACTTTAAGAAACTAGAAAACAAGAGAATAAAATAAATACACAGCAAGGAGAAGACAGGAAATAATAAAAATAAGAGTGGAGATCAATGATAAGGAAAATAAAATAATTTTTAAAAATTAACAAACCAAAAGCATGTTCTTGTTGTTTTTTTTTTTTTTAAGATTTTATTTATTGATTTTAGAGAGTGGAGAGAGAGAGAAGAAGGGCGGGTGAGGAGCGAGAAGCATCAAATAATAATAGTTACTTCTCATATGACTTGCTTTGACTGGCAACCTCAGGATTCCAGGTCAATACTTTATTCACTGGGCCACCACAGGTCAGACCAAAATCATGGTTCTTTGAAAAGATAAATAAAGTTGATAACCTAGCAAGACTGACAAAGAGAAAAAAAGGACACAAATTATAAATAGTAAAAGGGAGCAGTGTAGTCAACTCTTCATGAATAAATTCAACAACTTAGATGAAATGACCAATTCCTCAAAAAACACAAATTATTAATACTCACCCAAAATCAAATAGACAATTGGAACATTTTTATGACTATTATAAAAATCAAATCCATACTTTCAAAACTTTCAAAAAATAAATTTTCATGTGCAGATAGTTGCATTGTTGAAGTATTTCAAATATTTTAAAAATTATACACAATCTCTTCCAGAAAATGGAGGAAGGTGAAGCACTTCCCAACTCATTCAATGAGGCTAGCATTACTCTGACACTGAAGCCAGACAAAGGTGGTACAGGGAAAGGAAAATACAGACCAATGTCCTTTGTAAACATAGATGTAAAAATCCTTAATAAAATATTACCATAAACAACCCAACAATATTTAAAAAGAAAACCTGGGGTTTATTCTGAGAATATGAGGCTGGTTTAATACCCGAAAACCAATTGCTGTAATCCACTTTATTAACAGTTTAAAGAGGAAAAACCACCTGGTCATATCAATTGAGATTGAAAATTTTTTGACAGAAAGTCAACATGCACTAAAACTAGTATTGAAGAGAACTTTAATCTAGTAAAGTCTATCTACAAAAAATCCTAGAGCTAAAATTACACTTAATAGTGAAAAACTGAATGCTTTCCCTTTAAGATCATAAAAAGGGCAAAGTTTTCACCCTTACCACTACAATTTAACATGAAGTTCTAGCTAATATGGTAAGAAGGCATGAAAAGCAATTAAAAGGCATAGGGAGTGGAAAGGAAGAAATACAGAGGTTCCTGTTCACAGATGACATGATTGTCTGTATAGAAAATTCCAAAAAAATCCACAAAAAAGTCCTAGAACTAATAAAGGAAGAACAGAGGTCAAAACTCAGAGGTTGATTGTATTTCTATATATTACCAATGTTCAGTTAGAAACAGAAATGACAAAAAAAATAGTATTTACAATTGCTCAACAAAATAAAATATAGTACCTGGCTATAAATTTAATAAAAACATATATAGGAGCTATATACTGAAAAGTATAAAACATTGATTAAAAAAATACCTGCCCTGGCCGGTTGGCTCAATGGTAGAGCGTCGGCCTGGCGTGCAGGAGTCCCGGGTTCGATTCCCAGCCAGGGCACACAGGAGATGCGCCCATCTGCTTCTCCACCCCTCCCCCTCTCCTTCCTCTCTGTCTCTCTCTTCCCCTCCTGCAGCCGAGGCTCCACTGGAGCAAAGTTGGCCTGGGCACTGAGGATGGCTCTATGGCCTCTGCCTCAGGCGCTAGAATGGCTCTAGTTGCAACAGAGCAATGCCCCAGATGGGCAGAGCATCACCCCCTGGTGGGCATGCCGGGTGGATCCTGGTCAGGCGCATGCGGGAGTCTGTCTGACTGCCTTCCCGTTTCCAACTTTAGAAAAATACAAAAAAACAAACAAACAAACAAAAAAACCTAAATGGAAGGACATAGCATATCAATGAATTGGAAGACTAAACATAGCATAGGTGTCATTTATCTTCAAATCAGTCTACAGATTTAATTCAATTTCAATAAACATTCCCAGAGGACTTTGGTAGATATAGACAGGTTAATTCTAAAGTCCAGATTGAAAGGCAAAGGAACTAGCAGAGACAAAACAGCTTTGAAAAAGAAGAATAAGCTGAAGGAATCACATTTCCTGGTTAGCTAAAAGCAATGTGGTATTGGCAAAGGGATAGACATGGAGAACAATGAAGCAGAATAGACTCCAGAGTTAGACCTAAGTAAATATAGCTAGTTGATTTTTGACCAAAGTGCTAAAGCAATTCATAGGACAAAGTGTAATTTTTGCAATATATTCAAAGAGTTGGAACCATCAATCCAATTAAAAATGTACAAAAGATTTGACTCAAAGAGGTTGTATGGATGCCAAATAAGCACAGGAAAAGCCATTCAACATGATTAGCCTTTAGGAAATGCAAATCAAAACCAGGGTGAGATACCACTACATAACAATTAGAATGACTAAAACAAAAAATATGGATAGCTCCAAGTGCTGACGATGTACATCACCTGGAGCTTTCATACACCACTAGTGGGAATGCCAAATAGGACATACAACGACTCCGGAAAATAGTTTATCAGTTGCTTATAAAAAACAGATGATTGCCATATGACTGTGTAATCCCACTCCTATGTATTTGCTAGAGAATCAAAACCTTGTGTTCACAGAAAAACCCAGACACAAATATTTATAGCAGTTCAGTTCATAATATTCCCTCAACTGGAAACAACCCAAAGTCCTTCAACAGGTAAGTGGATAAACAAACTGATATAGTCATAAAATGGAGTACTATTTGGAAATAAAATGGAACTACTGATACCACAAATTGGATGAATCTCAAGTGATTATGCTGAGTGAAAGGAGTCGGATTTAAAATGTCATATACTGTGTGATTCCATTTATATGGTACTCAAAAAGACAAAACTATACAGACAACCAGAGCGCTGCTCATCAGAACTAGGAACAGGGGACAGGTGTGACTGTATGAGGCTGTTTCTTGAGGGTGATGAACTGTTCTGTGTACCTGACTGTGATGCTAGTTACATGAATCTATACATATGTAAAAATTCATAGAGCAGAAAACAGCAAAAAGTCTATTTTACTGTGATTCAATTTTTAAAAGTAAAACACGCTTTTAAAGCTTCCCTCTTAATGCTAAGGTGCTCTCTGGGTTGTACGCCACTTCTCCGGAGCAACAACTCAACGATGGGCCTCCTAAACGGAGCTTTGGAACTCCCCTCAAAAATGTTAGCATTTATTTTGGAGAATCACAGTAAATAGGGAATAACCTGCAGCAGGAGGCAGGCAGTCACTTCAAAGCAAGAACAGTATAGAGTCTGAAATTCACCTTGCTGCCAAGTCAAACAGAAAACACAAATATTTGTATAGCTTTGTAACAAAAGAGTCATATGGGTTTTGGCAGAAAGACCTCTTAATGGCACTTGTGGCTTTAAAATAACTGAACTTTTCTCCTATTATGTGGAAATTACATGCAGATGTAGCACATGTCAGGGACCATAGTGCTGCCCTGGGGAGAGGACATTAGAGATAAAACTGAGACTGACAAGGAGAGAGTCTGTCTACTTGTTTAGATGTGGTAAGCCCAATAACTTCTTGGCACTGGATCTTGAGACTGCACACCCTACTTATAAGATTCATTTGTTTCACTCTGCAGTTGTGGGTTCATGGCTCTATTTTCAGCTGCACAGACAGAATAAGTCTTTTAGTTTGGAAATCGGGGGTGTTTGGGGATCAAAGGCGGAGACTGAACTCTTTAGATTGAGTGGAGTGGTGGATATTGATGCAGACTGGGTTTTCCATTCTGCACCCCCACTCATCCAACTGCAAAATCTCACCACCTCTCTCCAAAAAGAAGATACTTAACCTCAACTTTTGTTCCCATAGGATTGAAAATCAAATGCTTGCACATTTATTGTTTTGGGTTAAGGAAGCAGGGGCGAGGTAGGGTTCTTGGCATACTAATAACAAGACTAATTTTAGGGTACTTAAAAGGAATACAGTGGAAGGTTAAGAGGTAACTCTCTCAGAATCAAGGGAAAAGCTGATCTCAAAAATAATAGGAACCTGGGTGGCAGCAATTATGTATGGACAATCTTTTCTGAGAATTGCCTTCTAGATCAATAAAGAAACTTCATACAGTTACCCTATTTTAACTTAAGACATAGCATGTGCTCAGTGTAGGTTGAGTAACATGCTTGTTCTTCAGTCTCAGAAAAGTGGGTCACTTTGAGTGACATGCAGTGGGGAAGGGAGTAGTTCTACAAAAGTAAACCAAAGTTTTGATGTCTTAAGAAGGGGTTGGATATTGGACAGGAAGAAACAACAGTTTCCAGATCATCATGTGGGTTATTCTACATTTTAAACAAAATGTGTGTGAATGAGTATAGGTGCAGTGCAGGAAGAGGTGGGGAAGGCATTGGGTGTTTTGACAGAACAAGCAATAGTCTAGGAAGTGAACCTGGCCCAGAACTCCCAAAGGACTTTGCCATAAGCTAGCAAGTTACTTATTCTGTTTGGAGCTCTGCTTGCCTTGATTAAAGGATGAGGGACTGGATTAGCTCTTCCTTCAGATCCTTTTTGCTAGTATCTTAAAAGAAGTATGCTTTGGACCATGATAGTGTTCCTTAGCTAGGTATAAGATTGTGTTAAATTCAATAGCATTTTTTTAATGCTTCTAGTAATGGTCCTTAAGTGTTAGAATGCATAAGACTTTTATGGGTGGTGGGGGGGATTGAGATGTCTGTTAAATGCAAGTCCCAAGGCTTCACTTCCAGAGGTTTGGATTCAGTTATGCTGAGTGGAGCACAGAATCTGTATTTTAAACAAAATGGCTAGGTAATTCTGATTCAGGTGGTATAGCCTACAGACTTGCATAGAAGGAAATCTCTAGTTGGAGCTGCCGATATTTAAAAATGATGCCTGACCAGGTGGTGGCAAAGTGGTTAGAGCATCAACCTGGGACTCTGTGGAACCAAGTTCAAAACCCTGAGGTTTCCAGCTTGAACACAGACTAACCAGCTTGGGCACGGGTCCGCCAGCTTGAGCATGGGATCATAGACATGACCACCCCATGGTTATTGGCTTGAGCCCAAAGGTCACTGGATTGAAGCCCAAGGTTGCTGGCTTGAGCAAGGGGTCACTGGCTTAGCTGGAGCACCCTGGTCAAGACACGTATGAGAAAGCAATCAATGAACAACTAAAGTGCCGCAACTATGACTTGATGCTTCTCATCTGTCTTCCTTCCTGTCTGTCCTTGTCTGCTCCTCCCTCTCTCTCTCTCTCTCTTGCTAAAATAATAATAATAATAAATAAAATACAATAAAAATGATTAAAGTTTGGGAACTGCATGTCCCTGAAATCTCCCTCCTAGGCCCTGAGCTAGTGTGAATGTGCTGGGCAGACAGTGGACACCAGGGTAGCCAGGGGCACACAATAACGCAGGGGTCCTGCATTCTGCATTCTCTCCACATACCTGCTCACCTTTTTTTTTTTTTTTTTTTTTGTATTTTTCTGAAGCTGGAAACGGGGAGAGACAGTCAGACTCCTGCATGCGCCCGACCGGGATCCACCCGGCATGCCCACCAGGGGGCAACGCTCTGCCCACCAGGGGGTGATGCTCTGCCCCTCCAGGGCGTTGCTCTGTTGCGACCAGAGCCACTCTAGCGCCTGGGGCAGAGGCCAAGGAGCCATCCTCAGCGCCCGGGCCATCTTTGCTCCAATGGAACCTTGGCTGTGGTAGGGGAAGAGAGTGACAGAGAGGAAGGAGAGGGGGAGGGGTGGAGAAGCAGATGGGCGCTTCTCCTGTGTGCCCTGGCTGGGAATCGAACCCGGGACTTCTGCACGCCAGGCCGACTCTCTACCACCGAGCCAACCGGCCAGGGCTACTCACCTTTTTTTTTTTAAGTGATTTGAGAGATGGGGTGGGGGAGAGAGAGAGAAGCATCAATTCGTTGTTTCACTTAGTAGTTGCATTTTTAGTTGTGCATTCATTGATTGCCTCTTGCATGTGCCCTGACCAGGGATCAAACCTGCAACCATGGTGCACCATGGTGATGCTTTATCTACTGAGCAACCCGACCAGGAACGCTGCTCACTCATTCTGCTTCAGATGTAGCCATGCAGCAAAGCTGTGGCATACAGATAGTTTGCATGAGCACCTTTTGAGACCTTTTTTTTTTTTTTTATTTTGAGAATTGTATGAGGATCTAAAATAACACCTTTTTCAGTATGGATGTCTATTTGGGATCACCAGGGTCTGATTTCTAAATTTCTGGTTTTAAGGAAGTTGAACCTCCGGGCTACACTTTCATATTCAATGCATCTAATTTTGGGAGTTATACTGAAGAAAGCATGGTCCATTGTTTTTCTTGTGTTGTTATTTGTACTGTACCCTTTATTTGGGGCTCTCTTAAGTGCTTTGTTAAAGTATTCAGTTTCACATCAAAGTGTACCTTGTATACATATCATTTGTGAGTGATAAAGGAATATGCTTTATGTGTATAAAATGCCTGACTCTGTTTACCAGCATGTACAATGTGCCATTAAAACCTAGAGTGGATGCCCAAGGGCTTTTTGGCTTTCTGAGGCTGGATAGAAGAATTTGATCATTCGAATCAGCATGTACTCCAAATAGACTCAGAGTCCTGACCAAGTGAAAGTGAATTACAAGGATGAAAATAGTTTAAATAGTGACAAGAAATCCACTTATATATTAAATAAAAATAAATGTTAATTTTAAAAATAGTAATTCCAGGAGGATATCACCATAATATTTAACTTTGAGTTATCATCTACCTTATGATGTACAATGCACTTTCCTATATATTCTCATTTTATACACCCTCTTGTCTTTATTGGTTCTAATTATAGGACAGAAATTAGATGAGAAAACTTGGTTTGTAACTTCTAACAGCATGACTAAGGGCCTTTATAGATAAGAACTCTTTGGGGTTTTTTTTTTTAATTTATTTTTCTGAAGCTGGAAACGGGGAGAGACAGTCAGACTCCCGCATGTGCCTGACCAGGATTCACCCGGCACGCCCACCAGGGGCCACGCTATGCCCACCAGGGGGCAATGCTCTGCCCCTCCGGGGCATCGCTCTGTTGCGACCAGAGCCACTCTAGCGCCTGGGGCAGAGGCCAAGGAGCCATCCCCAGCGCCCGGGCCATCTTTGCTCCAATGGAGCCTCGCTGCGGGAGGGGAAGAGAGAGACAGAGAGGAAGGAGAGGGGGAGGGGTGGAGAAGCAGATGAGCGCTTCTCCTGTGTGCCCTGGCCGGGAATCGAACCCGGGACTTCTGCACGCCAGGCCGATGCTCTACCACTGAGCCAACCGGCCAGGGCCAAGAACTCTTTGTAGTTGACTAGTCCCCTGTCCTTTTTCTGTTATGTTTCAAGTGAAATTGCTCTTTTTTTTCAGATGCTTGACTGGTTGTGCATGTGTCGTATGTGTGTATATATGTGTCGTATGTGTGTGTGTGTTTAATGGAGACACAAAGGCTAGGGTGAGAGGGGGTAAATGTATAAAGGATAAATACTACAAGTTTTTATTCTTGATTTTTTTTTCTCTGATACTTGTGGGGAACGCTGCATATTTTTTGGCTTTAAGAAATGTTGATATTTGAGGAGGAAGAAAAGTGTTTATTCTTCAAAATTAAAAAAAACCCCACCAAAGACCCTCAGCCAGTATGCATTCTGTTCCACTTGGTCTTGTAAGCCCTTTGCCAGAGAGACCATGAGCTTTGTATCTTTGCTCTGATGAAACATCCTAACATCTCCCGATTGACATCCCTCCACTCATGGGCTTCCTAAGTTGGGAGGGAGGGTGCCATTGTAATACTTGACCATACAAGGGGAAGAGAGGCCTGCTATTATTTGGTTCTGCCCTCATGTCAGAACTGTATATAAACTTGAGGCCTTTTAAGGGAATGTGGTGCATGCAGGGAAAACATCCCCAGGCAGCCCATCCATTTTCTTCGCTACTGCAGTGTTGGTGCCTGCAACTCTGTGTCATTTGGAAACATAAATCACAGGGGGGTTGCTGGTGCCAAGCTCCAGGGAGGAAAACCTCAGAGGGCCAGGCTCACTGCCTGGTGCTGTCAGCCGGCATCTTACTTTTCATGAAAGCCGATTTCACAGCTTGGCCATCTGACTTTGAGGGAGAACTTCACAACTTACACATCGTGACATTCACTCAGACACCCCTCCTTGTCCTGAGCGAGTATGGCTGCAGTGAGGTGACCACAGCCTCCCGGAGAGCTCAGATGAGTCTTGTCTGGACTATAGCATTCGTCTCTCTGTAGGCCTGTCGTTTAGAGAGAGCTGCCTTTCTCTCCCTAGCTCTGAGACCTTGGACATGTTATTTACCTTCTCTGAAGCCCCAATTTGTCATCTAAAAATGGGGAAGATAAATGTGATGAAATTTGCACATAGCGAATGCTGACTAAACGTTAGCTGTTCTATTACTGTTACTGCCAGAAGACAGATAGAGTTTTGCTTTTTGCAGCAAGTATTTCCTTCCTACAATTCCCACTACTCAATCCAGCCACTTCTTACAAATTTTCTTTATAGGCTAAACACATTCAGAGATCATCTTAGAGGCCCAGAAGAACGTCTTGACATAATTCGGTGTACAGAGCATGGGTTCCGGAAGCGGGCAGTCAGGGCCTGAGTCCCCACCCAGCCACTGATCAGTTTACAGCCTTGAACACGCTACTGAATCTCTTGGGGTCTCGGTTTTGTAGTCTGTGTCCGATGATAATGGCTGTTAAGTCCAGGCATTTCGTTTGTCAGGGGCAGAAACAAATCAAGTTAGAGCAAGGACAAAGAAGGCGTTTCTTGCAGTATATCCATGAAATCTTTATATTGCAGGGCCTGATCCCACACAGCCACCTCTCAGACACAAAATCTTTGTTTCCTTGAAGTCTGTCACCAATGGGCGGGACACGTTTTGTTGAAGGCCTCCAAAACCCACTTTCTCCAGTCAGAGCAAGAATTTCTACCTGTTAAGTTGTGGCTGCATTTCTGGTACATTTACGGTATGTCAGGACCACCAGACATCTCTACCCAGGAGGACACTGAGGCTCATAGAAACACACTGACCTACCCAAGCCCACAAAGTTAGTGAAAGGTGCAGTCAGGATTTGAACCCAGGTTTTCGACCCAAGAAGCCCAGGCTTGTTCCACTCTGCTGTGCAGCCTCCCTAAGGCATTGCATGAGGAATTAGCAAGGAGGAAACACCAACTTCTCTCCCTTAGCCTGCTATCGTCCATATTCTCACACTATAGACTCACATCTATGCTAACCCCAATGTTCAATGCCTATCTGAGTCTGGACCCCCAATCAGATTGTATCTTCTGAGGAATTCTTAAATATTGTGCAATATGTGCATTAAAATTCAGTTACTAATATTTTTAATACACACACACACCACACACATGACAAATGTGTGTGTATTTATATATATGTATGTGTGTATATATAAATATATATATATATCATATTATTGCATAGGTTAACTGACCACTGTCATTTGCATGCAGTTTGTCTTAACTCAGTGTTTTTTATAAACCCCCTAAAATAAGAATCTTCTAGAAATAAAAAACACTACTTGCTATAACTATAGATACTGGGGCTCTAATCAAACCCTACTAATTGAAGATATCCTACTGGAGGGGCCTAGGAATTTGCATTTTAAATAAATACTCCAGATAATGAATGTTATGAAGAAAGTGTGGGAAGCACTAATCACTTCTGAGAAGCTGAGCAGCCCAGGCTGGTTGGCCCAGCAGTAGAGCATCAGCCTGGTGTGTGGAAGTCCCAGGTTTGATTCCTGGCCTGGGCATACAGGAGAAGCATCCATCTGCTTTTCCACCCTTCCCCCTCTTCTTTTTTTCGGTCTCTCTCTTCCCCTCCCACAGCAAAGGCTCCATTGGAGCAAAGTTGGCCCGGGGTTTGAGGATGGCTCCATGGCCTCCGCCTCAGGCACTAGAATGGCTCTGGTTGCAACAGAGCAATGCCCCAAGATGGGAAGAGCATCACCCCCTAAGTGGGCTTGTCAGGTGGATCCTGGTCAGGCGCATGCGGTAGTCTTGACTCCCCGCTTCTCACTTCAGAAAAATAAAGAAGAAAGAAAGGAAAAAGAATGGCTACAGGAGAAACTGAGTAATTAAGCACCATAAGCTAGACAAAAGAAGAGTGAAATCTTGTTTAAGCTTTTGTACCAGGTTAGACTTTGAAGGACGCGTGGACTCCATAGATATCATCTTATTGTGAGTTTCTAAAAGTTACATCATATGAAGACCTTTTGCTACTTCTTTTTGCATTAAACCTGCCTTTAAACATGCATTAAACAAAACCTAACTGTGATACTTCATCCAACTAGAAGATCTGTTATAAGTGAGTGATCATTTCTTTTTTGTGAACATTGGGACATTGATTTGAGAGTTTCAGAGAGATGTAGTCGATAGCCTAGCTCCAGGTTAGTGCACTGGGATTGCATGCATCTGTGTCTGCTGTTCCAGATGGGCATAATTAACTGCATTGCTATTGGCAGAGAGCATGTGAGCTAGCGCAGAGAAATCTGGAATGGAATGTTCCGAAATAAAATTGTAGGACCTTCTAAAATTCAGTATGTATATGCAGAATGTTGTGGCGATAGCGTAGAGGAGAACATGACACAGTCTCCCTGAAGTCTTATTGTGCAAGGAACTACCTAAGGTTCTGACACCAGTCACACCACCCTCCCTTGTCCCCAACACCCCCTCCTACACACATCCACATGCACCAGGGTCATTTTCTCCCACTCTCACTCCCAGCTGCTTGCTTAGGGCCTTTGATATTTAAGGACTTAAAATTAGAGACCTGAAAACAATTATTAGCTTCAAAATGAAGGAAAATGCAAAACCAACATGATTAACTGCCTAGTTTAATGCGTATAAAATGCAACATATTGTTACTTTATTTAGGTTTAGTATCCAAGAAGCCATCGTAGCAGTTGAAAATAATGTGTCAATTATATTTCCTCATTTTGAAAGGATTCCCAAGTGTGCATGATTGATGAGAAATCATCGCCAATAATTAATTAAACGAGTGCATTATAGCCTCATCATTTCAAAAACAAAATTATAAAAATCCTTTCAGGATTCTTTTGGAACAAGAACAAGATTTCTATGTGAGATTTGGATGTATTTCAATATACTTGGTATGATATGGGGGTTCGGGCTCACACACACATGCAGACTCACCAAGCCACCACCGAAGGCTGTCGGACAGGGCATATGGTGGGAGAAAAATAAAATGTGCTGTTCAAAGCTGTGTCTTAAACAGTTCAAAGACCATGGAAAGCTTTTGGGCCCACCCTTAGTATGACCACTGGGGAGGGTGTGGTCGACCCCGAGACCAGGACTGTGCTGAAAGGGGTTGGGAATCCAGCTCTGCTCCGCCTGAAGCAGGCGAGGTAGCCCAGAGCCACGGCAGCCCGAGACCAGGATTGTGCTGAAAGGGGTTGGGAATCCAGCTCTGCTCCGCCTGAAGCAGGGAGGTAGCCCAGAGCCACGGCAGCCTGTGCACAGGATGTGCGCTGTGTACGGGGAATGCATTTCAGGGGGGCCGTTTTCATATGGAAGACGCTGCATTTGAATATTTGTTAAGACAGTGTTTCAACAGATGACATTAAAGTGTCCTTTTCTAAGAAAAGGAGTGTGATTCAACACTTTTCAATAGCCCTGAAGAGGGCATCCCTGTAGCACAAGGCACGGCTTTGGCTGTACCCGTGGGCTGACCCAGAGGGCGGTACACCTACTGCTCCATCAGCCCTTCACTGCAGGAGGTGGGAGTTTGACCTAAACAGAATCGTTCCTTTTGCATGACTGTGCTCCTGGGCTGGTTCTGGGACCTCCACTGGAGTGGATCCACAACGTTAATGTTCTCTGTTCTGCAGTCTCTGAGAAGGGGGCAGGGCATTGGAGTGGACTCATTTCCCTAGGGAGTCCCTGCTTCTCCAATTAATTTCAGGAACTGTGTGTTCTCACCAATCTATTTTGGTTCCCGTCCCCAGAGACGACTAGGCCCTCCGGGAGAGAGAGTCACCCTGAATGCAAACAGCTGCCTTTCGCTCTTCCTTCCTCTTCCCTTACTGCCTCCCTGGGGACGGAACCCCAGGACCAGACTCCGCAGGGGATGAGAGCCTGACTCAGATGCCAAAGAGCCCTGCTGTTCACCACAGTCACTGGTCAGAGCCCTGGGTGTCCCTGTTAGGCCAGGCCAGGAGCAGAACCTAGGGCTGGGATGCCCCTGTCTGCTGAGCTCAGAGCTTCTTGAGACCCAGGACTTGGAGGAGGGGTGTCTTTGCTGCCCTGGGATGCCCTTCCACCCTCTCAGCAAGATGGGACAGGCATCCCGCTGAGAATCCTGGTGTGACTTAGGAGTGTTTGGCCCATTCCTTCTCCCTTGCTCTTCCAAGGTGTCCAATGGCAGTGAACTCCTTTGAAGTACACCCCGCCATGATATACAGAGAATACATTTCTCAGCTCACCGGAACCAGTGTTTTCCGTGTGTGAAATGGAACGTCAGCCCTGGGGGGTGCTCCTTGTAAATGTGAGCAGCGTTTCTCTACCATCTCCTTTAAGTTTACAGTGATGTGAGCACTTAGTTCTGAAAAGACCCATAAAGGAAAAGAAAGCTCAGTTTTCACAGAATCTGCTACTTTTTCCACAATAAACTTATAGCCCTGTCCTTAATTAGAAGTGAAGTTATCAATCTTTTTAGTCAATCCTTTGTATAATTTCATTTGGAAACTTGTCAACCATAACTTGATTTTATCCTGAACTTTCAGTGGTCTCAGGGTACTTGCTCCCACTTGTATTTGAAGGACCAGCTTCTGGAATCTATACCCAAGTAGGAGGAGTCTGTGTCCCGATAGATCCTGTGATGCATACAGAGAATTAACGAATGTCTATAACACTTGCTCTTGGCCAGGCGGAGCCTTGCCTCCACAGGTACACAGATCAGAGGGGGTCAGGTGTCCCAACATCTGATGCAATGTCCTGCAGTAAGTGTGTGATGAGTGGGGTTAGTGGCAGCAGCACAAAGGAGGGACTGGGCAGAAGAACCAGGCCGGTCAGGAAGCAGCTGGAGTCTGGGACGGAGAGTGTGCTGGGTCTCTTCCATTTGCCCAGGGCCCCCTTTCCCATCTCAGCTGCTCTCTGTCCTGCAGCCTGACCTCTGTGGACTGCGTCCACTGGCTCATCTTCCTTCACATTTCAGATGGCTTTGGACAACTGGGAGCACAGCAGATATCAGAGGAAGGGGAACGCGTTCGGTATTTTATTTCTCCCCCTCTAGCGTTTCCATAGGCTAACAATGTGCCATCTCTGGAGGTACTCTGCAACCAGCTCTGTTTCTGGATTTCAGGAACGAACCTGGCGGTGGGGTAATGCTAGCCCTGATGTTACTTCCCCTGCTGTCCTGTGCTGACCCCTGTGCTCTCCCTCGCCACTGCCCACACCTGTGTAAATGCCCTGTATTAAACTCTGCTCAGATTGTTCAGTTGGAGTGTTTTCATCTATTGCTCTTGGGATGCTAACCAAGACAAAGAATTATCCCCACCTGGGTGAGCTGCATGTGGTAGGATCTGAAGCTGCTTGGTGCTTTAAGGAGACTATCAGAATAGTAGTTTGCTATGGCAGGGGGCTAGCCAGGGAGGCAGGCAGCAGCTGGAGAGGCAACAACACTAGCAGCTGTTGCTAATAATGTCTTTGCACTGCTCTGGGTGTTTGGGGCTTCCCAGGCCTCATCCCACGTAGTCCTTCCTGATTCAAGAGATCCACTGTTACTCTATTTTGCAGGTGAAAGAACTGAACTTCACCTTCTGCCTTAAAACTCATTTTCCACAAAAGGACATCAACGTTTTCAATAGTTCCTTTTCTCATAACTATGTCTCCTTAAGTTAAAGTTGTTCTTTTTTAAAGATAAGTTAATGTTAGAGCAGAATTAATATGGCATGACCTTCCCTCATACCTGTCAGTAAAGTCATGACCCATGCTGAGTAATGGATGGAAGTCCTGAAGGAGTAAGTGCAGTCTGGGCTGTGGGGCCTTTCCGGTAGGGTGGCTGCGCTGTGTCCCTTGATGAACGCTCGTTTCCTCAGAGCCCGTTTACAAAGCCTTCTTTGCTGCCTGATGTCCTGGTCTGGCTTCCCAGGAAACAGCACTGGGCCATCCATTAGGACCACAGTGCAAGTTCCCTGATGAGCTGATACGCCAGACAGAATGACTTCATGGTGTTTCCAGACCAGCATGGGCAGCTGCCACTTGCATTTGCAGAGGGAACCCCAGGCAACCTGAAGGCCTGGGTGTGCCTCTGCTCAGGCATCTCCACCTGGAGTCTCGAGTGCTCTGGCCCAATGGTTCTTCATCTTTCTATTGTGGAAGAGCCAGGAACTCCCTAAGGATGCTGTCAAGAACCATATACAGCCCTGGCTGGATGGCTTGGTTGGTTGTTAGAGTATGGTCCGGAAGAGCAGAAAAACCATTTGCAGAACTGGTGAATCCTTCTCTGTGATGTTGGTGGACAGGTTAGCAGAAGTGGAAGGGGACAATGCTTTGAGTGCACAGAATACAAGTACCATTTCCTAGTTAAAGAAAAAGAAAGGATTTGAGTTCTAGCCATGCAAGTAGAAAGCATGGACTAAGAATCTTGAAAATTGCCCAGGCTAATTCATCACAGCTGGCTACAGCTAGCGTGCATGGACCTGCCTTCTACCTTCGGGGGCATAGCTATGGGACAGGATAGGTCTTCCAAGTTCCACCGTGGCTCCGGTGGCACTGGCAGGGTCTGACTGGTTCTCTAAGCCAAATGATGTTGCATCTTATCATTTAGTCCTATTAACTCTTGAGAGTTGCAAATATCTGAAACCTGTTATTACAAAGCAGAAACCATGTCCCACTAGGTTTTCAAGTTGAACTAGTGAGGGAGGAACAGTAATTAGAATAGTATAACTGGAAAAATGACCTGCAGGTTCTGTGGCCTGCGGTGATGAATAATTAATGATTGTGGGACAGGAGCTAGTGCAGAGAAAAGAGGTTCATTTAAGTGCTGACCTTTTGAGAAGATGGGGTACTTTTGTTTTTAATAACTTATTAGGCCCTGGCCGGTTAGCTCATTTAGTTAAGAGCATTGTCCTGAAACAACAAGGTTATGTGTTTGTTCCCCAGTCAGGGCACAAACGGGAAGCAGTCAATAACTGCATGATTGAGTGGAACAACAAATGAATAGTTCCCTTCCCCTGGCCAGATAGCTCGGTTGGTTGGAGCGTCACCCTGGAGGTTGCCAGTTTGATTCCTCAGTCAGGCACATAAAAGAGCAGCTCGATGTTCCTGTCTTTCTCTCCTTGCCTCTCTCTCTCTCTCTCTCAAAAAAATTATAAATATATATTATTGTGTATGTGTGTGTGTGTGTGTAGGCAGGGGTTTTATAGGAGGGGGAATAAGCAAAAATAGAATAAAAGAATTAAAAGGAGGGGGTAGAGAGTTTTTTGCTGAGTGGACCAAATGTAAGTCAGTCCAGCTGGCAACTCTCCCCAGTTGGCATATATGAAGGTCAGGTTTGTGTCTTTGGTTGTTATAGGAACTGAAGCTAGCGAGTTACTTACAAATTAGGCTTTTGTTTTTTGTGGTTGTTGGTAATAGATTTTTACTTATTCCCATAGTTAGGTTGGCCTCTTGACCTTGGGTGAGAATCAGAACGGCAAGTATCAGTATGGTGGGAGGGAGGAGCCAGGCGGCAGGAAGCTGAGGGGCATCCCGCCGGGTCCCTGGATGCGCACCCGCCAGAGGGTAACAGGCTTTCATCCGTGAGGAGAACTTGGCCAGAGCTGAAAGCACAGGACTGATTATATACCTTCTAAATTCTTTTAGGATATATAACTTTGATCACTAAACTAGTAACACTGAATTATGGTTATAAGAGCAATAAACTGGATTTAACATTTTATAGAATTTCTTTCAAAAGCTTACCTTATTAGTACATTTTTATTTAGCTTTATTTTATGGACAGTCAAACTGAGTTCAGTAAATCAATAACATATTCGTTCCCAGTTGTAATAGCTGGGATTTAAGATACTCTTGCAAGACAGAAGTTCACACTTTCTTCCTTGTGGTTCTTTTTGCCTTCTGTAGTTTGGAGCCCTGGAACTGCTGTTATTTGCCACTGTATAAATGAACCACAGCTTGTCTATTCTCCTACTGAAAGACAGTTATGTTGCTTTTGGTTTTACTCTTTTTTCTCTCTCATAAATAGTGCTGTAATAGACATCCTTGAACCACATCTCCTTGTGCACATGTACCAGTTTCTATAGGACAGGTACCAAGAGGGGGCCTTGCTGGGTCATAGGCCATGGTCAACTCTGCAAGGAATTCTCAAATTACCTTATAAGGTGAGAGTACTGATTTACCCATCAATCTTTGGGTTTCTGATTTCCCACCAATATGTGGAATTGCTAGATTTTTTCTTTTTTATGTGATGGGTGTGACATTATCTATTCCATGTGCTGGGCAAATGAGTTTGTAAAATCTGTATTTTGGGGGTTTGCTCACTTTTATTGTTAAAAATGGCTACTGCCCACGTAAATTGCGCTGCCAGGCAAAATGGCTAATTACCTTCCTGCTTGGGAAGGGGCTTTGTTATGCTAATGTTTGCTGGAGGAGGGGTTATTGCACCAAGAAAAGTTTGTGAAGAAGAAGGAAGACATGTTTTTGCAGAGTTTGTGCAGAGAGAAGGCAGAGTGCTAAAGGAGAAGTAAGAAGCAGCCAAGATAGCAGGTTGGTAGAGGAGAAACCAGTTTGTGCAGAGATGAGGAGGGAGAAGAGGTGCAGATGGGAAACCAGAGGTGACTTAGACTAGTGGGGCCTTTGATTCTAGGAAAAACTGGAAAAGATTCTCCTGGTTGTGGAACTGAAGAATGTGTGAGTGGGTTTTGGTGTCCTGTGTGTTTTTACTTGCTGGCCAGTTGCAAGGCTAGAATAAAGGCATGGTCCACAAGTTTTTGGCTCTGCTGTTTCTTTACGGTCTGTGTGAATCTAATGTGAACCTGCACCTTCCTGGAAGCTGTGATGGCCACGACTCCTGGCCCTACACCATGATTTCATATATTTTTATACTGGCCAATTTATCTTCCTTTTCTGTGAATTGCTTGGGCATTTGAGTGTTTCATCCTGATTTACAAGACTTCTTTACTTAGGTTGGCTACTAATCCTTCAGTTTTTGCATTGCAAATATCTCAATCTATGATTTACCTCCATTTTTTGGAGTTTTTGACAAATATATATTTTTACAAATTCCAATATGATTAAGTGATTAAACCGATCAACCTTTTCCTTGTATTTAGACCTAACATACAGAATATTCTGCTCATTCTTTTTCTTCTATTTTTTTTTCCTGTAAGTCTTACTTTAGTTTACCCATGGGAATAGATTACCAATACTCTGCTGTCAAATTTTAGACTGAAAAGATTTAAATGAACCATTTTAGGATGATAATTAGCCTAAAAGAACTGGGTACAAACACTGAATCCAGCCCTTTTGGCCCTGTTGAAACTGAATCCAATATGAAACACCAAAGCAAGAAACAGATGTTTTCAAAACTGTCAATGCCATGGTATTTCAATGTTTATCTCTGCTTAACGTATTACCCATAGAATGGTGATGCAGCATGATACAAATAATGGTTTTCTCTGGGCTTTGTTCTTTCTTTAGAATGTGTATCCATTTATAGTTGGTTGCTATTTATTTAACATCCAATGCCCAGATGTCCCTTTCCCCCTGTTTTATGACATAGGATCAATAAAATTTCTGTACTACCCTACAGGAAACGATACTAATTGAGCCCAGAAGAGAAAACTAAGGAACGGTTTTAAGAAAGAGAAGAAGCTCCATTTAGTGAGATGAGCTCTCTCCTGGGTTAGAGCTCTCACATTGGTTCTTACTACTTTTTGTCTATAGGAGTCAATGAAGTGATTCTAAATTTTCCGAGAGTATTATATAGGCTTTTCTAAAGCTTCAATACAGTGTCTACAGAACCCAAAATTCAAAACGAAACAGAGGACAAGAAGATGATTTACATTTTGTTATTCTGGGAGCAGTCTCACGAAGGACAGCTGAGAGTCCCTTTGCCTTGCAGCTTAGCTGGAACGCATGGGGCTTAAATTTGCCAGCCCTAACTCTTTAGCAATGCTTCTTCTTGAAAATAATTAGGACCAGGAACAGTGTACATCAAAGTGTGCAAGGATCAAGATTGTAAACACCAATACTTGTTAATTCCCAGACATAGGGTTCCAAATTATTTACTAGTTTAGGAGAGCAAACCCATGATTGTTTCAATTTTATGTACTTCTCTCTTGGCTCTTCGGTCAATTTCCCAGAGCCAAAATTTTCTTTTATGTAAAATCAAGATCCTCAAAAATATGCCTGCCTTATGTTTCCTAAGCAAATTTAAAATATAACTGGGAAGGATTCTATTTCTTCCCACAGCATCTACCAAAAATAAAGTACAAAACCTTCTAGATAAAGCAGCTTTTATTTATTTTTTATTTTTTATTATTTTTTATTTTTATTTTTTCATTTTTTTTCCAAAGCTGGAAACGGGGAGGCAGTCAGACAGACTCCCGCATGCGCCCAACCGGGATTCACCTGGCATGCCCACCAGGGGGCGATGCTCTGCCCCTCTGGGGCATCACTCTGTTGCATCCAGAGCCATTCAAGCACCCTGGCCGGGAATCAAACCCAGGACTCCTGCACGCCAGGCCGACGCTCTACTGCTGAGCCAACCGGCCAGGGCTAAAGCAGCTTTTAGATAAAGCATCTAGATTAGGCCCCTGGATTTGGGGTCCCATCTTTGTTTCTTACAATTGGCCAAAATCTAGTTTAGAGGGAATATGAGACATGCAGTTACCTTTAGCTTTTTCTTGTAAATATTCTTTAAATGGTATGTTCTTGTTCCTTTGTGTTAAATGAAAGATCCAGTATCAAGAACTGTGATAATGTTGTAAACTCAGTTGTGGTTTTGCAGTTGTTAGAGCACTTAAAAAAAAATTATATATCATCTCATTTGATCCTTACGACCTCCCTGATAAAGCAAGCAATGAAGGTGTTATTAAATATGTGAGTTTTGAGGTTTAGACCAGGCTGAGATACCAAAGGCCCTAGGAACAAGCAGCTCTCTGCTTAAGTTTATATATAAGGTTGAAAAACTTTTGTGGTCATCTTATTATGACATAATAAGTCTTCTTATGAAAGTGTGAGTTGCTCTACATGAAAGATGAGTTTAAGAGTAAGCTTTAAGATTGCTATTAGAAAACAAGTCCTGGCTGAACTCGGCCTACTGCATATTTGTGAGTTGAGCAGGCTGCTTTAGAAATGCTTCTAAAATGCAAACTCACGTAAGCCTTTTACCTCAGAGTAGCTCCAGCCAGCAGTGCCAGACATCAAAGAAGAGGTCTGGGAGCGAACTCATCCATCTGAAAGTACTGGAGGATGGACTTGAGTATAGCATTGCTAAACGTCTGCTAGACATTAACCAGTGTATCCACAATGCTATTAAACTCCATTTCCAGTAGTGTATTTCTTAAAATTATATAAATATGACTGATTCAAATGTGTACTTAGTCTTAAATATAAAATTTATATTTATAAATATCACAGAGGGCTTTTTTCATAAATATTTAATTGAAGTATCATATATATAAAGAAAAGGCACAACTCATGTTTTGCTCAGAAACTTTTCACAAAGTGAGCACACCATATAACTACCATCTAGATCAAGAAGCAGAACAGCATTCCCAAAGCTCCCTTGTTCACCATTCCAATCACTGCTTCCTTCCTCCTTCCCAGAGACAGCCACTCTACTGACCTCTGTCACCAATGATTCATTTTTTTCTCATCTTTATTGAGGTATAATTGACAAATAAAATTGTAATATATTTAAAGTGTATAGAATGATGATCTGATATTTGTATATATTGTGAAATGATTACCACAATGAAGTTAACCAACACATTCAGCACCTCACATAATTACTCATTTTTTGGTGAGAATGCTACTCTCAACACATTTCAAGTACATAATACACATTGTTGACTATAGTCACCATGCCGTACATTAGATACTCTGAACTTTCTCGTTTTATAACTGGAAGTTTGTACCCTTTAACAAACGCCTCCCCGTTTGCCCCGTTCCCCAGCCCCTGGCAACACCGTTCTATTTTGTTTCTTTGAGTTTGACTTTATTATGATTTTTAGACTCCACATATAAGTGACGCCATATGGTATTTGTCTTTGTCTGTCTTATTTCACTTAGCAGAAAACCCTCCAGTTTCATCCACGTTGTCACAAATGGCAGGATTTTCTTCTTCATGCTAATAATAGTCTATTGACTAGACACAGTACCATATCTTTTTTATCCATCTATCTGTTGACAGAACGTAGGTTGTTTCCATATCTTGGCTATTGTGAATAATAATGCAGTGACCACAGAAGTGCAGATATCTTTTGAGATCCCATTTTCATTTCCTTTGGATATATACCCAGACGTGAGATTGCTGGGTCATATAGTAGTTCTTTTTTGGAGAAAACTCCATACTGTTTTCATAATGGCTATACCAATTTATGTTCCCACCAACAGTGAACAAAGTTCCCTATTTTCCACATCCTCACCAGCTCTTATCTTTTGTCTTTTTTTTTTTTATGATAACCATTCTAACAGGTGTAAGGTGATATCTCACTGTGGTTTTGATTTGATTTCCCTGATGATTAGTGATGTTGAACAACCTTTCATATATCGGTTGTTCATTTTTATGTTTTCTTTAGAAAAATGTCTAGTCAAATCCTTTGCCATTTTTCTGTTGGATTATTTTCTTGTTATTGAATTGTAAGAGTTCCGTATATGTTTTGGATATTTACCCCCCAGATTGGGTATAGCATTTGCAAATATATTATCCCATTCTGTAGGTTGCTTTTTCATTCTGTTGGTTGTTTCTTGCTGTGCAGTAACTTTTTAGTTTAGATAGTCCCAATTATTTAATTTGGCTTTTGTTGCCTATGCTCTTGATGTCAGGTCTGAAAAAATTCCTTGACCAATATCTATGGTTAGTTTTGTCTATTTTTGGACTATGTATAAATGAAAAGATATAGTATATATTCCTCTGTGTTTGACTTCTTTCACTCAATGTGACGTTTGTGAGATTCATTCATATTTTTCTATATAGTGGCAGTTTGTTCATTTTCTTTGTTCTATGGTATTTCTCTGTGTAAATACATCACATACTACACTCAGTATTAACTGGCATTTCTTTAACAATATGAGAGCATACCAGTCTTCACCAGAACTTAGCAGTACCACTCTTTTTGGAGTCTTGTGGGTGATACCTCATTGAGGTTTTTAATTTGCAGTTTTCCAATCTCTAGTGACAGTGAGCATATTTTCATATGCTAATTGCTCGCTTGAATATATTGAATATTCTTTTTTGTAAAGAACCTGTCCAAGATTTTTGCCCTTTTTAAAAGGTGATCTGCTTTTTATTGATGATTTATTGGAGTATTTTTAATGTAAGTTGCATGTGAAGTCTTTTGTTGAATACATGTGATACAAATATCTTGTCCTAGTCTATGTGTTTGGGGCTTTTCAAAAAGGGGCTGAGAGTGCAGTGTG
This sequence comes from Saccopteryx leptura, assembly GCF_036850995.1. Classification (NCBI taxonomy): domain Eukaryota; kingdom Metazoa; phylum Chordata; class Mammalia; order Chiroptera; family Emballonuridae; genus Saccopteryx; species Saccopteryx leptura. The sequence goes on along the minus strand of NC_089504.1, from coordinate 59,241,301 downwards.
TAGAAAATAGAACCATGAGCCCTGCTTGGTTCTCAAGAACATGGACATTTGAGGATAAATCAAAGGAAGAGGGACATGGATCTTGTCCTCTTTAAATCTATTGCAATTTCTTTGAAGTAGAATTCCAAGAGCAGCTGGGTATGCCTTCTGCACTTGATAGAATCAGTCATTGTTTATTTGGCTATTCCTTTGCAAGCTAAAACACTTTATCCCTCAAATCTTTGATTCTCATTTGATCACTAACTCCTTAAGCTCCTATTTCCTCTAAGAAATGCCTTTGTCTCCTCTTGGTAGCCCCACTACCTAGAGAAATTCTCTTTGCTTAAAATGACTGATTTAAGTAAAACATGCAGAAATGACTTTAATTATATATTTAAGAAACTATAAGGAAAAAAACCATAAAATAGAAATGCTTTTCCTTCTGCTATTTAACAACACACCTTAAATAATAGATATTAGTCAACTGAAATCATACAGAATTTATTGAGGGCAAGTTTGACAGGTGCTATATTATACTGGGCATCGAATAGCTATAGAGGTGTATAGTATGTAGTCCCCACCTCAAAGAATTTCTAACACATTGTTGGTGGTGGTAGTGTCTATGTGCTGAAGCAAAGCGTAAAGGAGGTCACCTTTACGCTTTTTTAAAAGGTGATCTGCTTTTTATTGATGATTTATTGGAGTATTTTTAATGTAAGTTGCGCCAATAACACATGTGTCATACAGTACGACATTGTAACACATTGTCATACAATAACAATGTGTCATACAGTATGACAAAGACCCATATCAAGTTAAAGAAAGCATAGTGGTTTTTTTCTTTTGCTAATTTATGCTTTTTGACATCAATGAAAGCATCTGTTGCTGCCCACTGGTAGTCCCTGACCCTCTGAGGGAGAGAATGTAGCCAAACCCAAGAAGAAGCTCTTCTGAAAACAATGGTGTCCCATGGAGACACCAGCTGTGTGGCAGGCACCATGCTGAGGGCTGTGCAGGTGTCCTCTCAAAGACAGTCCTTCACAGGCTTTCCCAGCATCCAGTGGGAAGGCCTCCTGCTGTCTAGCTTAGCTGCTACAGGCTGCGCTTGGCTGACCAGGAAGGGTTACTTGGGATTGATTACGGCAGTAAAACAAGGGTTTTATTATTTAAGATAATGGAACTTCTGCTACACATCTAATCCCAAAATATGTAATGGATCAAACACATCACAACTTAAAAACTCAGTCATCAAAGTTAAAAAAAAAAGTTTTTGATTAGTAATTCATTCTGCTTGAAATACAACTTTTGAGATTCGGATTCTCCCATCTTCTGGGTTCATCATCTTCAATGTGTAGCTACTAGGATTGTTGGGCTTGTCACATTAAGCTGGCAGAAGAAGAAAAAATATAGAGGATAGAAAGTTTTAATAGCCAGATCTGAAAAGTGTGTATATCATTTTACACTTGGGCTCCATTGGGTAGAACTCCACCATGTGGCCACAGCTAACTATGGGGGAGGCTGGGAAGTGGAGTCCAGCTGTGCGTCTAGGAAAAGAGGGTTTGTGGACTACCTAGCTGCTTTTGCCACAGACTTCATGATGGCTAGGTATTTAAAGTAGGTCTTGATGCGGTGTGAGATTGGAAAGGAGGATTAATCTAGATAAAATGAAAAGTGTGAAGGAGTAATCAGACCTAAACAGAAGAAAATGCAAGATCACATTTGAAAAATAAGAGATGATCCAGTTTTTCAGGAGCATGTAGGGAAGGAATATCATGGATGAAACTGTTAGAAAGATAGATTAAGACTATTTCGGCCTGACCTGTGGTGGCGCAGTGGGATAAAGCGTCGACCTGGAACACTGAGGTCGCCGGTTCGAAACCTTGGGCTTGCCTGGTCAAGGCACATATGGGAGTTGATGCTTCCTGCTCCTCCCCCTTCTCTCTCTCTCACTCCTCTCTCTCTAAAAAAAAAAAAAAAAAAAAAAAAAAAGACCATTTCCAGCCTGAAGCCACATTTTTAGAAGTTTTAAAATTTATACTGAAGAGTGTATATGTATATGTATATGTATACATATATGTATATGGAAGGGAAAGGATTTCCACAGCCCTACCCTTCCCAATTAATCCCTGCCAGGAGGTCATCAGGCTGAAAGATGAGGTTGGATTTTAAAGGACCAGATACTTTTATAACTATGAGCCACAGTTGGAGTTTTGCAAGCTAAGATAACAGTCTATATATAGGCTCCTAGGGCTCACTCCCACTTGCCAGAGAATTGTGGCCCAAAATTCATTTTCTTTCTTTTCCTTCATACTGTAATCTTTCCTAGAAAGTGAATTCTTATGTTTGTCTCCAAAACTCGGTGGCAGCAGTCAAGGAGAGGGGTGCAGACCCTCAGCAGGAGCAGCTTTATTTTGAGCTTTCGTACCAGAGTTGTTTCAGAGACTCCGTAGGGGCCGCCTGCCAAAAGCCAGTCTAGAGAATGGTATCTGTTGAATGCTGTTTGGGATGGATCCCAAATTCAGCAGAAGGAGGAGGGAGAGGAATTCCTTTCTGACTCTAGGACACAATCAACTTGTACTCAAGATCCTGAAATTTAATTACCCACATTGTTATCTTAGTTTGCAAACCTCCAACTGTGGCTTGTAGTTGTAAAAGTATCCGGTACTTTAAAAACCAACTTCATCCTTCAGCCTGATGACCTCCTGGCTGGGATTAATTGGGAAGGGCGGGGCTGTGGAAATCCTTTCCCCTCCCTTTAGCTCTGCCAACTTGGCTTGAATCAACACGAATGTTTTGGCCAGAAAATAGCCATCTCCATACCCTCTACACTCACCTCTGCCCCGAGTTCTATTTGGTAATCATATGGATTCCTAATTGTTAAATTAGTTTTGACCCCGGCTTCCCTACGTGCTGCCCCTGTAAAACTTCTGTGTGACTTATCCCTCCTTCCTTGAGCTTCTGACCATAAAAGTAATGGCTCTGAAATTTTACCTTTGCTCTCCAATTGGGGGAGAACTTATTTCATTGCTCCTACCAGGATATAAGTGTAATTGTCTGTTTTATTGGACCCTTGAAATAAAGAGAAAACAGATCCATTGATGTAATAACCGAACATCTAAAAGATGCTTCTTTTCAAAGCAAACTTGAAAAGAGACTTAGCTCATATTTTTCAAGATCCTGAGCACATTAATTATATTTGGATTTTTTGGAAAGGGAAGTGTTTACTTAACCTGTGTCAAGAGTTTCTAAAGGCCCTGACTGAGTGACTCAGTGGATAAGTGTCGACCCAGCACACCAGAGGTTGCGGGTTTGACGCCAGTCAGGACACGTATGAGAAGCAATCAGTAGTACACAACGAAATGGAACAACTAAGTGAAACAATGAGTTGATGCTGCGTCTCTCTCTCCCTCCCTTCTTTTCTTTCTCTCTCAAATCAATGGAGTTTCTAAATCTTCCCCCCCCCCCCCAGCTGGCCACAAACCACGCGTAGAAACAATCATTGTTACATTGTGTTCTTTGTCCAATGTGCATCTTTATTCCTCTTTTTCACCAAGATATCTTCACTGCTTTCTCTCCATGACCATCTTTTACACTTACAGCCTTCAAAAAACTAAACTTTGCTGGTGGCAGCCCTTGGTGTCTTTTTCTTTCAGGTGCTTGCGTGTAGGAAAGGTAACACTCTTTAGGCCAATATCTGTAGTACTACTATCTGTTCATTTGCCATCATGCTTTGAGATATATGTGCCTCTTTTTTTTTTCTTTTCTTTTTTTTGTATTTTTCTGAAGCTGGAAACGGGAAGAGACAGACAGACTCCCGCATGCGCCCGACCGGGATCCACCCGGCACGCCCACCAGGGGCGACGCTTTGCCCACCAGGGGGCGATGCTCTGCTCCTCGGGGGGGGGGGGGGCGTCGCTCTGCCGAGACCAGAGCCACTCTAGCGCCTGGGGCAGAGGCCAAGGAGCCATCCCCAGGGCCCAGGCCATCTTTGCTCCAATGGAGCCTTGGCTGCGGGAGGGGAAGAGAGAGACAGAGAAGAAGGAAGGGGGGGGGTGGAGAAGCAAATGGGCGCTTCTCCTATGTGCCTTGGCCGGGAATCGAACCTGGGTCCCCCGCACACCAGGCCGACGCTCTACCGCTGAGCCAACCGGCCAGGGCCTATATATGCCTCTTAAAGCACTAAAACATTTGGGAAGACAGCATAATGTAGGGAAATAGAACACAAGCAGAAACTAAGCAGATTTGGGTCCAAATTCTAGCTTTTTACCTCCGTGAGAGCTGAATAGAGCCCTTGACCTCTGATCTTCGGAGCCTGGATTTTGTTAGCATTAAATAGTTTTATCTGGTTTTGAGTTTTATCTTAATGAAACAACAGAGTATAAATTCATTTGTTATTAGTTTCTTTTACTCAATATTATATTTGTGAGATTCATTTAAGCTGTTGCATGTAGCAATAGTTTGTTCAGTGGAATTTATGGTATTATATTATATGTTGCAAATTATTTGTCCATTCTTCTTTGACGGACATTTGGGTTGTTTCAGTTTATTCTGAATTGCAATTCTATGATAATTTTTGTAAAATTTTGTGTACACAGTCTGTTGAGTAATGTCATACACTGCATTTTCCCAGAAGCAACTGTGAGAGAGATTTGCTTACAGGAAGTTTATTTCTGCTGTCAAGATCAAAGTTGCCTTCAAGGTCAGCACTTATGGGGAAGTGAGAAGGAGGACTGGACAGAGAGAGAAGCTAGACTGTGAAGCAGTTAACAACAAAGGCCTCAGCCAACCTGTGGGGAGCTCTGGAGCTGGAATGGCATTACAGAGTGTGCCATTAGAGGCACAGAGGCTGGACCTCTACATAGCCCTTACCCTTATCCACCAGTCATTGAATGTGACTGACCAAGGGATGTGAGCATGATCTTGAGTGAGGCATCTTTCTCTCACAGAGAGTGGGGGCCATATTTATGAGCTGTCATCCATTAACATTCCTAGCAACTGGTAAATGAGTGTTCTAGTACTAACAAATCCTAACGTGTGTGTGTGTGTGTGTGTGTGTGTGTGTGTGTGTGTGTGTGAGAGAGAGAGAGAGAGAGAGAGAGAGAGAGAGAGAGAATTTAGGGTTAAGCTGAGCAGTGTGCACCACAATGTCCATTACATGTCATTAGTGATTTCTAGCAGTTGAATTGCTGGTTCATAGTGTATATGTATATTCATCTTTAGTAGATACTGTCAAACAATACTTCCCAGTATCTGTACCCAAATACTGTCTTAATTTAGATTCTGACATCCCCAAATATCAATAGGATCTTACCACAAAGATAAAGGAACATTTCTAGAGGGGAAACACAAATGTAAGAGTATTCTATACATTAACTGAATATAGTCTATGTTGTGGGGAAAGCAAATTTGAGAACCATTGGAGTAGGCTATTTATCATTCCCTGCTCTATGGTTTGATGTCCTAAAAACTGTCAATATCGTTCAGGATGCTTTGTAATTTAATTAAGGGATTAATAGAGCCTAATGATTTCTTTATGTACTGACTTCTTTTTGTGCTTAGAAAAGAAAGGAAAGGAGATATATGAATTGACTGTTGCCTTGAATTTTATTTTTCAGAGTGGCCAAGTCAATGAAGGTCCCCGTATATGAGACCCCAGCTGGATGGAGATTCTTCTCAAATCTGATGGACTCAGGACGGTGCTCTCTATGTGGAGAAGAGAGCTTTGGAACTGGTAGGCTTTGTTGGGTTGATGTTACTAGAGGGGGTGGCTGAAGTATTCTGTGACCCCATATTGGAGACCTGTGAGCCCACTGTGAATGAGAGGCTGGAGGAAGAGTTAGAGGCAAATAAGTGAATAAGAAAGAAAGATACCTAGTGGGGTATGTGCTATGCTACACTCATCTCATCTGCCCACTTTTTCTTTTCTTTTTTTTTAAAAAAACTTCTATTTCTTTAAAAATTTTGCTATTATGGAAATTTTAAAAATTTATGAGTAAAGAGAATGTCAAATGGAATTTCTGTGTGCTCATCACTTAGTTTCAACCATCATCAACCTATCGTTAATCTTGCTTTATCCCTACTCTCGTCCACCTAGGGAGACCTCCTCCTTGATTATTGTGAACCAATCTCTAGTGACTCTTTAAGTATAATGGCTATTGACAATGAATAAATAAATAAATAAATAAATAAAACGAACAAGCCATGATACTATTATTACACCTAAAATATTTTTTAAAATAATTTCTTCTTTCAGTATTTTAAAGATGTTACTTTATTGTCTTCCGGCTTGCTTTGTTTCCAAGAAGTGGGTTCTAATTTTTATTTCTATTTCTTGCTATTGAAATTCTCCCAACTCCTGCCTCTGGCTGCCTTTAATATTCTCTTTTTAGCTTTTGTTTGCAACAGATTAATTATAATATGTCTAGGTATGTGTATTTTTTAAAAAACCCTGCTTGAGACTTTCTGGGATTCTTGTTTGCTATCTTGCACTAATTTTAGAAAATTCTCAGCCATTACCTTTTCAGATATTTTTTTCTTTCCCATTCTCTTTCTCTTCTCCTTCTGGGGCTCTAATTACACATATGTTAGATGAATTGTGACCATATGTTGTTTCAGAGCTTTTATATCCACTGTTTGGTTCTGTGTAATTTTTTTCCTTTTTCCTTAATTTGGTTAATTCCTTTTGGCATATCTTTAAATCACTGATTGTTCCCTTGGCTGTGGCCAATCTACTGATGAGCCTACTAAAGGACATCTTCATCTCTGACATGTTTTTACTAACAGTATTTCTCTTTGACTTTTTAAAAAGAATATTTTATCTCTCTGAAGAAATGCTTTTCATATATGTTGTTTTATATATGTTTTCTGTGTTGTTGTTCTTTTTCAGTAGGTCATTTAACATATTAAACAGGCTTATTTTAAACTCCCTATCTGATAGTTCTCATATCTGGTTCATCTTAGTTTCTAGTTCTCTTGATTGCTTTATCTCTTGATAAAGAAGTGGTCTACTCTTTCTTGCTTTTGTTCAGTTTTTCATTGAATGCTGGACAGTATGTATATAAGAACTATAGAGACCCAGGCAAATAATATTTATACACAGAAATGGGCATACCGCTTCTATCAGGCCGTTAGTGTGCAAAGTTAAGTTAATCTAGTCAGGAGTTGAGCTGGATTTGGATTTTATTGTTTTTGTCACAATTTTTAGTGCACCATAGGCTTCGTTTTCTTCCAGGAGTGGGATGGACATGTTTCACTGTGTGCTGAAAGTAGGGATGGGTGCTGGTGGAGATTTTTCAGTTTTTCTGTTTCCTCGTACCTTCTAACAGTTACTGCATATCTATGACACAAAATAGACTTCTGTCACCAGGTATTTGACCTTTCTCCCAAGGCAGCAGACGTCTGTTTAGTGTTGGTGTGAAATCTGAGCCCAGGAGGGTTTCCTACTCTTTCTTCAAGAGCAGAGGTTTTTACTTCAACCTTATTCTAGTAGCGGCAGATCCTTGCCTGGGCCCTTAGGATAAGAGGGTTTACAGCTCATACATTCAGGAGCTTATGGCTCTGTGTCCTGTGAAAGAAAGGTTGGGGAACTGCACCAGCAAGTCTGCCTCTTTGTTTACAGTCTTTTCTTGTGAGCAGCCAGAGACTTCTTATTCACTTATATGGAAGCGATTCTTTCTCCTCTGCTCTGCCAAAAGTGAGACTGTTTTGTGTCTTGTCTCTTCTTGGAGGAGCTAGTCACTTTGTAATTCACTTTATTTTATTGCCTTGTGATTTAGGATTGCTAATGAGTTCACGAAAAGTTATGATTTTATAGGTTTCTTGGCCTTTTGTTATTATTGGGAGTGAATTATCATGCATAGTTTCATATTCTAAGCAGAAGTGGAATTATAAAAGTAATTTCTTAATAATTTCTCCTATTTTTTCACTCCCCATAACTCAATAGTGTTTTCTCTAGTTAGGATCCAAACTATCTTACATTATAATCAGTTGATATTTCTTGTATCTTTTAATCTGCATTTTTCTCCTCTACATTTCTTTCTTTGTAATTTATTCATTGAAGAAACTAAATCATATGTCCTATAGAACTTTTACCACTTTGATTTTAATATTGATGTCCTCATTTTCTTTTCTAAATTGTTTAGTACTTATATAAAAAGAAACTATTGATTAATATGCTTTTTTCTCTGGTTTTCAACCACCTTAGCACATTTCATGATTAATTATAGTATTGACTTATCTAGAAAATATATTTTCTGGGATTTTTTTTTTTAGGAATATAGTTATATAATCAATCACTAATTTTTTTCTTTTCTTTTCTAATATTTATAACCTTTATTTTTATATTCTTATTGTATTGTATTGGTTATAATCTTCAAAATAATATTAAGTAATAATTGTTATATTCATGATTTTAATGGAAATGGATTTAATATTTTACTATCTAGTTTGATGATTGCTTTTTAATATTGGTTAAATCTTTATCATGTATATATAGATTTTTTTTCTATTATCATTTTACTTAGAATCTTATTAGAAATGGCTGTTGGAGTTATCAGGTGCCCTTAGTCTAGTGATATATTAATATATTTTTTTCCTTTATTTTGTGAATGTAATGAAATACTATGATTGATTTACTGATATCAAACCACTTTTTGAATTCCTATTTGGAATTAGTACTATTTGGTCATATTTAAACAGAGAGAAGTAAAACCTCTCAAACTGGTCCTAATGACAACATTTCAGGCTGTGTTAGGGTTTCTGAAGAAATCTCCTCCTGTGGAATTTTATCCTGTTACCAAAATCAGTTAGACCTTAGAAGCATTACCATCAATGGTATAGGAGGGATGGCATTCATCTGTGTTTCCCAGGAGAAGAGTGGCCATAATAAATTCTCTCAAGAACTACTGTTTGAACTCAGAATGTATGAGTGGCAGCTCTGTGTAGGATAGTCAAAACTGTTATACTTTTTCTCTGTAAGGCAGAGAACAATTTCCTTCTTCTTTGGTGTTCTTTGTGTTTAAACAAGTGACTGACTCAAAAAAAAAATCACAGGTTATATATTGTACATATAATTCAGCCTCCTAGTTATTAAAATAACACACATATAACAACTGCAATGAAAATTGGTAAGTCCAGGTTGCCCTTCCCTCTTTTTATTTGTCTTTATAAGCATTTATTGAGTACTTACAATCTACCATAAATTATAGTCTTTAAAATTAAAGGATAAAATAGTATATGTGTAAACCATATTATTCCTTTAGCAATAAATATTTATATACTTCAATTTAATAAACATTTACTAAGTACTTCCATTGTATAAGGCACTGTATTATACTGTATGTAGAGTACAAAGTGCTTAAGAACATACTCTTAAGAAATTCAAGATCTTTAGTGTATATAATCAGAATGATGCACAGATGACAATTATATAAAGCAGAAGCTTTAAAGTTCCACAATAGAGGAGTAGACAAAATACTGTGAGAGATAAGTAAAGGGGAAAATCCTTTGGGACTGGAAGTTCAAAGCCAACTTCATACAAAAGATGGAGGTTGGGCTAGACCAGGCGGTGACAGTGGATAGAGCATCGGGCTATGACCCATGTTCAAAACCCCAAGGTTGCCAGCTTGTGTGTGGTCTCATCTGGCTTGATGGCGTGCTCACCAGCTCGAGCGTGGAGTCACTGGCTTTAGCGTGGGATTGTATACATGACCCCATGGTCGGTGGCTTGACCCAAGGTTGCTGGCTTGAGCAAGGTGTCACTTGCTCTGCTGGAGCCCCCCAGTTAAGGCACAGTTGAGAAAGCAATCAGTGAACAACTAAGGTGCCACAACTATGAGTTGATGCTTCTCATTTCTCTCCCTTTCTGCCTGTCTGTCCCTCTCCCTCCTTCCCTTCCTCTCTCTCTCACTCTTTCTCTGCCCCTTCCCCCCTAAAAAAGAGATAGAGGTGGGATAGTTCTTAAAGAATGGAAAGGATTTGCCTGAACTGTGGTGGCGCAGTGGATAAAACATCAACCTGGAACACTGAGGTCACAGGTTCAATATCCTGGGCTTGCCTGGTCAAGGCACATATGGGAATTAATGCTTCCTGCTCCTCCCTCCTTCTCTCTCTAAAAGTGAATAAATAAAATCTTTAAAAAAATTTTTTTTAAAGAATGGAAAGGATTTGTGCACATAGAGATGAAAGGACAGGGACTTGTCAGATGGAGGGAGCAATGTCAAGAAAGAAATAGTTGTGGGAGAGCAGAGGACATGTGTTGTAAGTAGCCAATTGTTTGGGTTGTCTACAGCACTGTTTTCCAAATATAAATTAAGACACATTTGGGGTCATGAAATTAGTATCATGACATGTTTTAAAAAATTTAATTGGCTAGAATTCAGTAATTGCATTCAGTAAAGGTAATGTTATTTTGAGAATTGTGTACATACAGTTATGCACACAAGTATCTATGTGTGTAGTCGTTCTCATTGTAAAATGTATTTAATTTGAGTCATGACCAGAAATCTCTGAAAAAAACTGATCAGTAGGAGATGTTGGCAAAGTTTTTCTGTAAAGTGGCTGATAGTAAATATTTTAGGGTTTGTAGACCAAGAGACTACATACTGTCTCTTTTACAATTACTCAACTCTGCCGCCATGGCACAAAAGCAGCCATAGACAATACATAAACAAATGAGTACACTGTGTTCCAATAAAAATTTACTTAGACAAATAGGCTTAAGTCCAAATTTGGCCCAAGGGCTTAAGTTTGAGAGCCTCTGATGTACAGGGTAGAGAAGGGAGTATCAAGAAACAGGACTGAAAATGTGAGTGAGGAGAAGCCTGTGTTTGAAGCCCTTTGCTTGCCCAGCTAAGATGTTGGGACTTGGCTCAACTGGAAATAGGAGGCTACAGTCTGTGCAGGAGGGGGGTCTGCTTGCACTTTTCAGCAAGCTTTGCTTTCAGACACTTATGCTGATTACAACATGTAGGCCAGACTAAAAAGGGAATTTTTAAACTTTCTCATTGTTATATTTGCCTATAATTTTCCTTTCAAGATGCACAAGAGGTTTTTCAATGTATAGATAGAAGAGCCCTAAAGTACTGCTTCCAGCACCATACTTCAGGCTCAGGCGACATTAGCATGCTTTGACTGAAAAAGCTCCTGAGCCTGAGTTGGAGTTACGTGATTCATCCAGGGCCATAGAATCTGGAGAAAACCTTGAAATAAATTATAGTTGAACTAAAAGACAGCTCTCCTGCCACACCCTCTATGCTGCTTTCCTCTGTGCTGATCGGTCTCTTTAATGAAAGCGAAGACTAGTTCCATCTCTCAAGCACTCAACAGTAAATGACTGTTAGAAGGCTGAGGAACTAAAGCACTCTGGCTTGGAAGGAGCAAGGGGCTTCATTCTGCTCTCATACTGGGCGATCCTGAGCTGGTTGCATCAGCATTACCTGAAAGTACAGATTTTCATCCTAGCCTTACTTGGAATTCCTGGTGGGGCGGAGCCTGAGAACCTGCATTTTAAAGAAGTGTCCTCGTGTAATTCTGATGTGCAGTCAGGCGTAGAAAGTATTATCTGCCCCACATCTAGCACAGAAGGAAGAGGCCCAGTCTGTGGCATTCCATGTCACAGGAAATCTCCAGCATCTTTCTAGTCTTTTAAGATTTGCTGGATCCCTCTGCTTTGCCATGCAGATTTCAAGTGCCCTGGGGAGAGCGGCCATGTCTGTCTCGTTCAGCTGTGTCCTTGATATATGGCAGGTTTCGAGTGTTTGCAGGTTGGATAGAGGAAGGCTGAAATAATGGATGGAGGGTGGATGAATGAAAGGAAAGAAGGAAGACAGAAACAGAGGCTTTTATTCTGGTATTTCTTCTTTACTATATATATATATATATATATATATATATATATATATATATATATATATATATATATATATATTTCTGGAGATCCAAGCCTTAGGTATCCCAAAATTTGGGAGGATTCATAAAAATAAAATCACACAAACACATACCAGTTGGAATGGGGTGAGGAAGAATATTATAAATTACAAAAACATCAGAATTACATAAAATTTTAAAAGAAAGTTTTGTTATTTTCAATCATCATATAATTATCAGCACAAATTAATAGCTAGCAAAACTCTTCTAGGAAGACTTCAGCTAACCTACATTAACGGACAGATTTTAGATTTCAAATACTGTGAAGTATTTGTAAGTTTGTTTGTTTTTTTATTAATTTGATTATTTCCCGTGTGGGGCTTGCTGACTATTACCTGTAAATAACCGTGTTCAACACTTTAGTGATCTTTTGTATATACTACATTCTTATGGTCTTCAGAGTAGATGTTGTGTTACAGTTTATAATATTGACTTATTCTCTGGTTGTTTTGTGTATGGAGCCTTATTTCCCCTAATAGTAATACAGTTTATAACACTTTCAGGGCCAATCTTCCTTTATTTATATTTCACACATAAATGATGTACAGCCTAACACAAGATTAGGTTCACAGTGGTACTGTTGTACAAACATTGAATAGATATTTAAACAATTGTTTTATTAAATATTGTATATCTTCAAAAAGGGAAAACTTTAGTCCATTCTCTATCTCAATGATCATGATCATGAACTCTACATTTGGCTGTTTCAGTATCTGTCCATTTCTCTAGGAATGGAACTTATCTCACTCTGCAATTCTGCTGTAAGAGCAAATTTTGTCTATTTATTTCCTATCATGTCTAGCTCCAGGATATGGGTGTGCTAAGCTCTGTGCTGAATGTGCACATATCCTAAAAGCCATATCCTAAAAGGAACCTCTTTTAGTGAGTGAGTGAGTGACTAACCATTCTGGTTTGCCTGGAACTGAGAGGTTTCCTGGGATGTTGGACTTTTAGTGCTAAACCTAGGAAAGTCCTGGGCAGGCCAGTACTTGGTTACTCCCAGAACTGACAGCCTCCTCACAAGTTTCCCAGACACAAAGGGCAGGCCGAAACCATGATACTGAAGCCGACTCCAGCAACAGCCACCCACCTGAGCATGGCCACTGACATCTATTGAATCAGAGACTAGTGCCTACTTTTCTTTAACACCAAATTTAAACAGAAAGAAGAAGTCTAATTCACTACCCAGGAGTGATCTGCCTCCAGTAGGGGGCTATTTTGAGTGCTCTGTATGTAAAGCAGTGGCTCTCAACTAACGATGGGATTCAAATAATTTAACAACTGGTTTTCTGCCCTGATGACAATTTTAAGTATAAAAAAATATATACCGAAAGGTAGTTTATTATTTCATGCACTTAATACTTAAATAAAAACAATAAAAGAGGTACACAAAACTAGATTATGTTGTAAGAAAAAGTTTTAAAATATTAATGAAAAAATATTAAATAATACCTAACAAAAAGCAATAAAATTGTTAAGATATTTCCATATTGCTTCTTAAATGGCATCATTACTTACAATTCTTTTTCATCTATGTACAGAATGAACATTACTACGGGTGCTTAGAATATGCTCTTGCGCAGATGAATGTTAAAAAAGAGTAAGGAATGTAAACTTGTGATTTCCACATTGGCCCAGGTGCCCACCTTAGAGAGAACCTGATTACAAGTGTCATTTTAACAACCGGTTCACCAAACTCAACCAAAAATTAGGTAGCGGTTCTGCCAAACCGGTACCAACCGGCTGATCCCACCACTGCCCTCAACCCTGGTGGCCCATGAGAACCACCAAGGAACTGGAAAAAATGCTGATGCCTGGGACTCACTGCCAAAAATTCTGGACATTGGTATCTTTTAGTAAGTTCTTTAGGTGATTGTAATGTGCAGCCTAAATTGAGAATCACTAACCTGTGTTTCAGCTTGGAGTCAACAACAAGTGCAGAATGACTTATGTTTTCCTAATTGACAGATCTGAGTGCCTGCAGAGAGGACTTGTTCTTCCAGTAACATGTGTGATGTTGGATTGAGTTGATTTGCCCAGGCCAGGTTTCTCATTTGAAGACAATTCAAAGGGTGATTGAGACGATTGAGTATGTTTTTATTATTTCCTCCCTTTTTCTTTTGTGAGGTCTCTCTACTTATTGATATACTTGCCCAGCTCAAAGTAATATGGTTTTAAATCTTGAAAAAATTTGAAGTCTAATTTGGGTGGAGGGGGAATAGGGATGTTTCTGATTAGAAAAGAGTAGACCCTCTTTTTTTGTATCAATTTTCGCTAGAGTCATGCCAGGGAAGAGCTGAGCATACTCCTTCTTGTATCTGGGTAGGGACAGCTGCTTCTCTGGGCTGTTCAGACTGAATTTGAGTGGGCTTCAGGCTGGGCTGGCCCGGATGGAGGAAGGCAAGGTGAGTGGCACTTTATAGGCTTTGGGAATCTACGTAAAAACTCCTTGCAGGGTCCTCAACCAGGTGACAAGCTCTGGATGCACCGCCAGGCAGGAATCCAGAGGAAGCCAGCTTGTACTAAAAAATTGTACTGATGTTATTTTGTGCTAAAAAGAAATCAGCTATGAAGCCATAAAAATTCATGGAGGAGCCTGACCAGGCGGTGGTGCAGTGGATAGAGTGTCAGACTGGGATGCGGAAGACTCAGGTTCAAGACCTTGAGGTCACCGGCTTGAGCGCAGGCTCATCTGCTTTGAACAAAAGCTCACCAGCTTGGACCCAAGGTTGCTGGCTTGAGCAAGGGGTTACTCGGTCTGCTGAAGGCCCATGGTCAAGGCACATATGAGAAAGCAATCAATGAGCAACTAAGATGTCGCAACACGCAACAAAAAACTAATGATTGATGCTTCTCATCTCTCCGTTCCTGTCTGTCTATTCCTCTCTCTGACTCTCTCTGTCTCTGGAAAAAAAAAAATCATGGAGGAACTTTAAATACATATGACTAAGTGAAAGCAATGAAACTGAAAAGGCCCCATACTGTATGAGTCCAACTATATATGTGACAACCTGGAAAAGGCAAAATCTATGAAGAATGATAGAAAGATTAGTGGTTGCCAGGGGCTACAAAGGGAGGGAAAGATGAATAGACCAGACACAGAAGGTTTTTAGAGTAGTAAAACTATTCTCTATACTCCAGTGATGGGTAAATGTATTCCTTTGTCAAAACCCATACCATGTCCAACACCAAGAATGAACTATGATGTGAACTATGGACTTCGGGTGATACTGTCAGTGTAGTTTCCTCATTTATAACAGATGTCCCACTCTGCTGGGGGACACTGATGGGGGTGATAGTATTTGCATGGGGACAGAAAATATATGCTAACTCCCTGTATTTTTTGTTCAATTTTGCTGCGGAGCTAAAACTGCTGTAAAAAATAGTCTATTAAAAATTATACTGGTAATAATATGTTTAAATGCTATAGTAGAATAATTTTTTCTGGGATCTCATGTTTTAAAAACAGAAGATGTGAAAATATGAAGTGAGGAAGTAAAGGAATATCTTATTTGCATTTCCCTGCACACAACTTTTTAAAAATTTTTTATTAATTCTGATTTATTGCGTTAACACGAATTCAAGTATCCCACTCAATATAACATTCTCACTCCCACCCCATGTACCTTATTACACCCCCTTTGCCCCCTCCCCCAAACTCCCTCCCCTTCTTCCCTCTGGGATTTGCTGTCCTGTTATCTGTATCTATGTGTTATGTATTTATAATTTCACCAATTCCTTCACCTTCTCTGATCCCGTCCCCTCATCCCCTTTCCCTCTGACAGCTGTCCCTCTGCTCCCCCCAAACAAGTCTTTAACTGTTTACAGGCTGTTGGGATGTTGCCTGGGGAAAAAGGGGGGTGAAATGGAGGCTAGGGGACCCCCCTCTCCACATGTAGTCAGTAACAGCAGATATGGCTGTGGGGATTTTTTTTAATTTTTTTTAATTTTATTTATTCATTTTTAGAGAGGAGAGAGAGAGACCGAGAGCTGAGAGAGAGACAGAGAGAGAGAAGGGGGGGGGGGGAGAAGCCGGAAGCATCAACTCCCATATGTGCCTTGACCAAGCAAGCCCAGGGTTTCGAACCAGCGACCTCAGCATTTCCAGGTTGAAGCTTTATCCACTGCGCCACCACAGGTCAGGCCAGTCTGTGGGGATTTTGATGTGACTCTGGAGCTTTATCCTTGCTACTGGGTCTCTCTGTGAGACAAGCAGGCCCTGCCCCCAGCCTAGCTACCCCAAGGCCCATGTTCACAGCTCAGCCATGGACCTCCTTCCTCCCCCATCTTCACTTTCTGTCCCATACTGAGCCCTTCAGGACGTCCCTGATCCTAATCCTAAGACCTGTGAGCCCCACAAGGAGGGGGAAGGTCATATTTAAGTTTTGTGCTCTAAAAATCTATGTTATGCAATCTAAAAAATGGGATCAATAGGTTCACAGATTATCATCTGTTCATAAATGGTATTAATCCCTTTAATACCCCAACTAGCTCTTGGTAAACAGAATTTATGTTTTTAAATGTGAATTTCTATACACTATTGATGACTTAAAGTTTATTTCTTTTTTATTATGAAAATAATGCATGTCTTTTGATGAAATATGGCAAAAAAAGAAGAAAACCACCTGTGCGTCTACCACTTCACAGAGATAACCATCGTTAACAGTTTGGTGGATGTTGCCTCCAAAGCACACTGAGAATCTGTGGAAATATGTGTAATTGCAACATCATCAATGTCTCTATGCCTAACTCAAAGAGCTATAAAGAGCATTTACTTTTACTTGATCATTGGCCCCTTAAGAATCTTGGCAAATGTTTAACTTGTAGGCAAGTATAACCAAGCCAACAATCCATGCAGTTGGCTACAAATGGTTAAGGCTTTTTTCTTTCTTTTTTTTAATTCCTGTTACGAGAACTTCATGTCTCTTTATCACTAAATTATGACATCTTATCTCACAGTTAATAGCAAATAATGGCTGAATTTCCAGGTAATGTAATCCAGCTGGAGCTGTAAGGTATGCAAAGCCCATGTTTTAGAACAAAAGGATATTTTTCTCTCGCCAGTAAATAAAAGTGATTTTTCAGCTATAAAAGGACAAAAGGTTTAAAATAATTCCACTGGGCAGAGTTTCCTAGATTTTTTTTTTTTTTTTTTTTTTGGTACTTGGCTATGGAGCTAACCCAGCATCTTTCAAACTCCTTCCATTTTTTTGTAGCAGTTTAAAAAATTTGCTGAGCCTGACCAAGCGGTGGCGCAGTGGATAGAGCGTCGGACTGGGATGCAGAGGACCCAGGTTCGAGACCCCAAGGTCACCAGCTTGAGCGCCAGCTCATCTGGTTTGAGCAAAAAGCCCACCAGCTTGAACCCAAGGTCGCTGGCTCCAGCAAAGTGTTACTCGGTCTGCTGAAGGCCCGTGGTCAAGGCACATATGAGAAAGCAATCAATGAACAACTAAGGTGTTGCAATGCGCAAGAAAAACTAATAATTGATACTATCCCTCTCTCTGACTCTCTCTCTCTCTGTAAAAAAAAAAAAAAAAAAAAGAATTTGCTGAATGAGACTAGAGTCACTCCGTAGTGTGATGATGAAAACCCAAGGTCCTCTTATTCTAAAGGCAGCTGTAGCCAGACATGTAGAAGTGTCACCAGTGAGCCATTGATCAGCGTGTAGGAAGAACTAAAGACATAATTTTTCTTTTTAAATATATTTACTGCCCTCTCAGGGTTGTATGTTTTCCTTTTTTGAAGGAAAACCTTTGATATTTAACTCTGTAAATGTAACAGGAAGGGTAAAGCTTCATTGAGAAGTTAGCAAAGATGTTTACCTTAAGTATTGTTTCAGCATTTTCAAGGTTTGAACAGCTCTGTGACATCAGGTCTCCCTTGTTGATTTTCTGGATATGTTTCAGCCCTGAAACCAAAAGTACTGTTGTCTATTCTGACTGCTCTATTGCAAGAAGAAGTGGTTCACCCCCTGGTCCCACTCTCCTTCTTAAGACATTGCTATCGTTAGTGACAGCAGATAAAATTATATGAATAATTGAGGACAATCTGCCTCAAAGTGTGTAATGAGGAATCAGCACCATGTTGAAGCTTTGTGTGAATTACCAATAACCAGATCAACAGCAACAGCAGCCTGTTGTGACATCCCAGTCACTGTTCTAAATACTTAGCCATGTTTACTTGCTTTATCCTGACTTGCCTCTACCCCATGTGGTAGAGGCCATTATTATCCCTACGTTGCAGGTGAGGACAGCAAGTCACACAAAGGTAAGTAGCTGAGCCAGAATTTGTGAACATGAACAATTTGAATTGAGAGCCTGCCCTCTGACTGTGATTAAATTGATGTGACAACTGCACAAGATTGGTGATGGTGTCCCCATTTTGCAGAAGAGAAGTTGGGGCTCAGAAAGATGAACACCTTTGCAGTTTTCACATGGGAAGTAGTAGAGTTTGGTTTAAAACCCTAATTCCAAAGCCTTCTCCATGCCTTCTCATTATACCACGTTTCTCACACTGTAACATTGTTCCTTTGTAGTCAAGGCTTTATTCACATCAGATAGAGGTTATACATAGTCAATGCACAGATGCTTAAATGGGTGTACAGTACATTGTTCTGGGTTGTTTTTGTATGGGAAGCTACCTGTTTAGATTGCACTTTTCTTTCATGTGAATGCCACAACGTGAACTGTGTCTCTATAGAAATAGCTGTAGGATTAAGCTTCCCAGTTTATTCCTGTCTCAAGGACTTTGTGGTTGCTATACCTCTACTTGGAATGCTTTGTCCTGAGATCTTAAGATGGCTGACTCATTCTTCTCAGGTGTAAGCTCAGATATCATCACCTCAAGGGGGCTGACCCTGATTAACTGTAGTAGTTTCCTAAGGCTCTCATAACAATGACCACAAACTGGATGGCTTAAAACAACAGAAATGTATTATTTGCTCATAGTTCTGAAGGCCAGAAGTCCAAAATTGAGGTGTTGGTAGGGCATGCTACCTCTGGAAGCTCTAGGGGAGCATTCTTCCCTGCCTCTTACAATTTCTGGTGGCTTTATGCATTCTTTAGCTCGCGGTGGCGTAACTGCTGTCTTTGCCTCTGTGTGTGTCTCCTTGTTGTGTCTCCTCTTTGAAAGACAGTTGTCATTGGATTTAAGGCCCACCTGAATAATTCAGGATGATCTCATGTCAAGATCCTTAATTATATTTGTAAGATTGTTTCTCCAGATAAGGTCACTTTGCAGGTTCTGGGTGGACTTATCTTTTTTGGGGGGAGGGCACCATTAAACCCCACTGTAGGTAAACTACATTATAGATAAAGCAGTCTTTGCTGTTGTCACACTTTGTGACATCCTCATCCAGTTAAATCTTCTCTTAGCCCTTGTCCTTATTTGATGTATCTCATTCTTTAATTTGTCTACCCTTCCGTTGCCTATATCCACCTCCTTGAAGTCAACCTTTACGAGTATCACTGCTGTGTCCTTAGTACCTAGACCAGGGGTCCCCAAACTTTTCACACAGGGGGCCAGTTCACTGTCCCTCAGACCGTTGGAGGGCCAGACTATAAAAAAAACTATGAACAAATAAATCCCTATGCACACTGCACATATCTTATTTTAAAGTAAAAAAAAACAACAACAAAAAAACCCGGAACAAATACAATATTTCAAATAAAGAACAAGTAAATTTAAATCAACAAACTGACCAGTATTTCAATGGGAACTATGCTCCTCTCACTGACCACCAATGAAAGAGGTGCCCCTTCCGGAAGTGCGGCGGGGGCCGCATGCGGCCCTTGGGCCGTAGTTTGGGGACCCCTGACCTAGACCAATGCTTAGTATAGTGTAAAGTCACTACATAGTTACTGAATGAATGATACTATTTGGCAAATGTGCTGTCAACTTGGCTTCTTTCAACAATTCACAGGATTTTAATTTAATTTTTTTTTATTATTTTATGTTATTTGAATTTCAGTGAGGTTTTTGGAAATATAAGTATGTTATGGGACATATATTTAGCACAATGGGTAAATATATCAAGCCTTTTCAAGGTAACAGTTCCTAACTGTTTTTCACAGTTCATTTAGCTTTTACTTTTCCCTCAGGAACAAATCCTTAGCGGAGTATTTCTCTGTCCCCTAGGCTCCGACCACCTCCGAGAGAAAGATGGCCTCTGGGCTGTCTTGGTCTGGCTCTCCATTATGGCTGTCCGGAAGCAGGGTGTGGAGGAGATTGTTCGAGATCACTGGGCCAAATTT
This sequence comes from Saccopteryx leptura, assembly GCF_036850995.1. Classification (NCBI taxonomy): domain Eukaryota; kingdom Metazoa; phylum Chordata; class Mammalia; order Chiroptera; family Emballonuridae; genus Saccopteryx; species Saccopteryx leptura. The sequence continues at coordinate 59,221,142 of NC_089504.1, read as the reverse complement.
GGCCGCCACTACTATTGCAGGTGAGAAGGGTAAAGTACCCTCCCTTTGTGGACCCTGGGGAGCTACTCTTAGAGCCGGTTTCTGACCCTGGTGGACTAGAACCCTAGGAGAGAGACATCTTTCAGGAAATTCTGAGGACCCTAGAGGGATGAAGCTGGATCTCCCCGACACAACCCCTGGTTGAGGACTGAGGAGGTGGGGACAAATTTCCCCTCTCCCAGTGAATCCTCCTTCTGTAGTCTTTCCATCAGTGCCTATAAGGTAGGCAGCCATCTCAAGAGGAATCTGAACTGCAGAGCCTTGAAAGGTGCCTTTGTACTCAGAGGGTATGCAGTCAAACCAGGGACTTTCCTTGTTGGCTCTCCACCCATATTTATCAAGAAAGGGGGCCAGAGAGAGGCCAGAGTGCTTTTGTAATCCTCTCCCTGTCTTTGTCTTACCTCCCCACTAATGGTCCAAACCATGTCCGAGATGCCTGGGCGGGTGCCCTCTGAAGGGGCCGCCTGATTCCGAAGTCCTAGATTTTGCTACAGTTTTGTACTCAAAAAAGGAAGTACAGAAAAATGAAATATTACTGTGAGAAGGAGGAAGGGAAAGGGTCAATGGCTAAAAGCTTAGGGTTTGGGGTCTCGACCACTTTCCTGTTGCAGTAAGTGAGCAGAGTCTCCTGGCTGCATGATTGCCTGCTCGGTGTGTCCCTAGTACCAAGCCTGGTTTAGGGGGAACACTGACAGGAAAGGATATTAGGAAAAAACATGGGAATGGGACAAGGGAATCCTTGGGTAGTCTTGGAGGCTCTCTGTATTAAAAACAAACTGTGGCTCATTTGCTTTGCTTATGAATAACTACGTTGGATGTTTGGTTGTGTTTCAAGAGCTTGAGGGACAGAAAGAAAGCTTTAGACTTCCCTTATAAGGTGATTATTTCTTCTCTTAAGAGGTCATTTACTTAGATAAACATCAGAGAATAAGGAAGCCTGTGATTGCACTTATTAAAACGAAAGACGGCAATGCTCTGGCAAATGCAGACAATGCTGTATTTCGTTTCTGTTTAGTCAAAAAGGCTGAGGCTGTGAGAGTCTGCAAACCACCTCCAGTTATTCATTGTTCATAAAATAAGGACTTTCAAGGCAGGTGGGAACTTGTTTTAACCCCTAGTATTTCTAAAAAGTGCCAAAAAATTCTGCTTCTTATGGGCTTTTTCTTTCTTTCTTCTTCTTCTTTTTTTTGGCATACCAAGGGGCTAATTGGCACAGCAAATCATTCTTTGATTGAATAAAGCTGTTTTAAAAGTCCAACCTGATAAAATATATTATGATTACTAACCCCTGGCTTAGTGAGACTGCTTTGAGTCAGGATGTGTTTCTCATAATTTGTGGAATGATTAACTAGCTTTCTTCCAGTGTTTTGAAGACATGGTGTTATGGTAAGTGTATTTATAATATAGTTCACTTTTTGTGGCTAAGAGTTTACATGATAATTACTTTTTTCATAACAAATACCATATTAGAGAATATAATTACAGTGGAGTTTGGAATTCTTGTTGGACATTGTTTTGTTTCAGGTTTCTGTCCAAAAGATCACAGAGATAAAGAAAAAGGAAGGAGGTAAAGGTAGAATGGAAAGGAAGCATTTCCTTCAGTCTCCAGCAAATGAGGATTGGAAGGTGCTTGCAAAATACAATGATTTGTGGTCTATTTTCTTAGTGGAGAGGAGACTGTAGAACATTTTTGGTTTAACTACTACTGACCTGAACTGTATCTGAGAATCCAGATGATTTTTCTTATGTGAGTGGACCCCAGGAGTTCTCCATTTAAAGGCTTCTTCCCTTGAACATGTGTTGTTGTTGGTGGTAGTCAGGGGTGGTTGCAGTGAGGAGATGGCAATGCTAGGACCTGTTGTATCTGAAGATGAGCATTTGGGCAATTTGGGCAGGCTGGTCTGATGACTTCTACCATAGACTGAATGTGATCTGCTATGTTAGTGGATGTTCTCAATTTCTGAGTCACTTTCAATGCCTCTTTCTCTCCTTCTAGACCCCCTCTTATCTTATCGTCTTACCCCTTTCTGCTTGATTAGATCTTTACCTTCCCCAAAAGAAAATCTTTAAAGAGAATGCTCAGAATGCATACACTGATGAGAAAGAATGTTTTGAGTTCTCTGTGGTTTTATTTCTAAGGCTGGGGCAGACACACTTTGTGTAGGAGGGAGAGAATAAAAAAATGGGTATAAGGCCCTGGCTGGTTGGCTCAGTGGTAGAGCATTGGCCTAGCATGTGGATGTTCTGGGTTCGATTCCCAGCCAGGGCACACAGGAGAAGCACCCATCTGCTTCACCCCTCCCCCTCTCCTTCCTCTCTGTCTCTCTCTTTCCCTCCCACAGCCAAGGCTCCATGGCAGCAAAGTTGGCCTGGGCACTGAGGATGGCTCCATGGCCTCCACCTCAGGCACTAGAATGGCTCTGGTTGCAACAAAACAATGCCCCAGATGAGCAGAGCGTCGCTCCCTAGTGGACTTGCAAGTGGATCCTGGTTAGGCACATGTGGGAGTCTGTCTCTCTGCCTCCCTGCTTCTTACTTCAGAAAAATATCAAAAAAAAAAAAAAAAAAAAAAAAAAAAAAAAAAAAAAAAAAAAAAAAAAAAAAAAAAAAGGTATAGGAGCAGGAAACTCATTGCTAGACATGGAACCATCTTATACCATGGTTCTCTATTTTGGCTAATACTCTGATGTTTACTTAAAAGATGTTGGGTGGGTAAAAGGTGGAAACAACTCTTCAGATATTCCTTCTTTCATTTCACTGAGAACTCACACTCCTCCCCTGTGTGACAGGGAGCCCAAACGTAAGGTCCCAACACTGACCCTGGAGCACGGCTGCCCCTCCGAGGGACCGCTTCTTAAACAGGACACTCTGGCTGTGCCACTAGATCTGGGTCAAAAACTGTCGACACTGGGAAAGACCCCACAATTTCTTTATGGTAGGACTAAAAATAAAAGTAATTGACAATTTTAAGTGCTGGTATCTGGCACTGTGCCAACTACTTGGTATCCATTATCATTTAACCCCCATAACAAGAAATGAGATAACTGTCATTTTAAGATATTTTTTCTGATCACCTCTCAGCCCCACTGTTACATTTAAGGATCTTGGCTAGAGGACTTTTTTCCCAGTGGAAAAATAGTCATATTTCTTCCAAGTTTCCAAGAGAGTTTTATGGTTTGTTGAACTCCCTCTTTCTCTTTACCTCCCTTAATTCCTCTCTCTCCTTCCTCCCATTTTTTATTCCACCACTTACAAAACACTTGCTACTTCCTAGAAGCAGCTGAGAACAAAACAGGTAAGCACTCTGCTCTCTGGAAACTTACAGTTTTTGTAGGCAAAGACAGACAAGAAATAATAAATAAATATACAAACAAGACAAATACAAATTGGGATAACTACCAAAGAAAAGATAGGCCTGACCTGTGGTGGTGCAGTGGATAAAGCATCGACCTGGAATGCTGAGGTCGCCGGTTCAAAACCTGCACTTGTCTGGTCAAGGCACATATGGGAGTTGATGCTTCCTGCTCCTTCCCCCTTCCTCTCTCTCTCTCTCTCTCTCTCTCTCTCCTCTCTAAAATGAATAAATAAAAAAAAAGATAAAGGGTGATAAGAGACAGGGAAGGATAGACAGAAGCTATCTCAGGTGGATCTTCAGAGAAGGTCACTTTCCAGAGGTGACACTGATTTTAAAAAAACTGTAGGAAGAGAATTCACCAGCTGTTTGAGTAGCCGGGGGAAGAATATACTAGATGAAAGGAATGGACGGCAAAAGCAAAGGCCCAAGAGCAGGAAAGGGTGAAGTGTTTCTGAGGACTGGAGAGAGGGCCAGTGTGACTGGAGCATAGTGAACAAAGGAGAAAGTGGGATCAAGTCAAGTCAGGCAGTGGGCAGGGGCAGGCTCCACAGTGCCTTGGTTAGGGGGTTGGGTCTTGTTCTCGGTGTGATGGGTGCTTTTGGAGGAATTAAAAGGAAGGGAGTGACATGAGTTGATTTTTTCAAGATTGCTTTAGCTGCTGTGTGGAGAATGGGTGGTGAGAGCCAGGTGGGAGTGGGAGACTAGTTGGGGGTGCTTTTCTGTGTGGTTCTTCATGCAAATAAAACCAATGATTAGATGACCTTAAAAAGTACACTTAATTACTCGTTTGCTAATTAAGTTTGTGTTCATCCTGTGTCCTGTCCTCCTTCACCAGGTTTGACTATGAGGGGCTAGAGCCCAAGGCGACTTATTACATCATGAGGGACCTGGAGGCCCTGGTCACAGACAAGTCCTTTATTGGCCAACAGTTTGCCGTGGGGAGCCATGTCTACAGTGTGGCAAAGACAGACAGCTTTGAATATGTGGACCCTGTGGATGGCACTGTGACTAAGAAACAGGTATTTGCTAAGAAATCACCAAAACAGGTTATCAGGCCAAGCCAGGTGCCAAAGTGTCCTTTAGGAATGATACACTCTGAGCTCTTCATTTTATAGATGAGAACCCTGTAGCCAGGAGAGAGGAAAGCCCCTGGTAACGGTTATCAAACTAGCAAGTGGCAGAGGGTAGATCAGAACACAGGACCCTGAATTTCTGTCTGGTGTCTTTCTATTTGATAGCTAATGGGCCAATATCTCAAAGAGATAATAGATCCAACACTTCCTTCTGAAATGTTTGCAGCTGGCATCCCTCTATGTTGTCGTCATTGCTGGTGATGAATTCAGTTAAATTTTCAAGAGCAAAAGATCCTTCTCTATGGGACCAGCAAGTGTAGGAATGTGTCAGCTTTTATTATCTTACGTCACTGAGGAATGATAGGAGGTTAGCTGGATGGGTTTGTTACTCTTGGTAGGGGAAGAAACAGTTAGAAAATGTGCCCCACAAAATCCCAAAGGAAGATTTATGGTTTAAAATTATTTATGGTTGAGAATTATTATCACCTTAGATAAGTGGCAAAATTAACCAACCACAACTTCTATTATGGTCTCATCTTTGTGAATTGTGTAAAAGAAGTTGAAAGTTATTACAATTATTTTTCTTCTCAGTTTTTGTTTGTTTATTGTCTATGGCAAATACTGACCACTCTGAGAGCAAATTTTAACATTTACAGTCTAAATAAGATACTCTGAGTAACATTAAGAGAAGTTCCACTCTAAAATCCCCAAATTCTTACCTTTTTATATTTTCTTCATTAAGTACAGACAACAAAATAAATCAGAAGCTTTAAGTTTGCGGAACCTAAATGTAATATTGAAGTATTTAAGTAGTACTGCTATTTTTATTTTGACAGTATTTTAGTCATACTTTTTGTCTTAGGGTACCCTGACTTGCAAATGTTCCAAAGCTCAGTGTCACCCTGTTAATCTCTTGGTATTCTTTCTCTGGTCTGTTTTATGGTGATTTTTCATCTCTATCAAAGTGTCAGTCTTTCATTCTAGAAGTCTTCCTATGGCCAGACAAATTGATTACAGCCCTACTTTGGAAAGATCTAAGGTAGTGAAGACAATAGTGGTCATGAAGCGTAGAGACCGGAATTGAATTTTACCCCTGCCACACACTAGTGTCTGACTCTGCTTGATTCTTTGAGCCGCAGTTTCTTCCTCATCTGGAAACTGTCTGTCTCAGAGTTGTTTTAGAAATGGAATAAAAGAAAACACATAAAAGCTCCTAGGACATGTTTTGTAGTTAGGTTTCGTTTCACTCCAGAATTCTTTCTTGAGTGGATTGAGTTTTCTTCATAATAACACAGTGACTCCCTGGAAATGTGAAGTCAGCAGCTCAACACATGCACCTTTGAGTCTCTCTTCCTTGGATAAGTCTTTTCCAGTTTTGTACCACATTCCCATTTCCATTTTACATGGGAACCTCAGAATAAATTTTCCTAAAGCCATGGCTCATTTTATTATTATTACTGTAGAATTTTAAGAGTCATAAAATATGTGCTTTCTAAGGTATCCTGGGGAGGTTTCTGTTTCCCCACGAGGAAGGCTTGGAAACCATTCCTTGAAGGGATTGTCTAGTCAATGCTAGGTTCTGGACTTTCTCTACTCATATAAAACTTGTCTGTTGAGCTCATTTGATTTGCTCTTAAATCCACCAATACACTACCATTTTCTTCTTCAGTGCACTCAGCATTTGGATACTTTTTGCCTGGCTTTTCTTTGATTGTTCACATCAGGCTAATTCCTCAGCTAGGTCTCCTGTTTGGATAATTATTTATTCCATGTCTCCTCCCCTCCAACCTTAAACACTGATTTTCATTTTTACTCTGGGATTTATTGATTATTTCTTCTTTCCACACTCTTTCATCTCAGCTCAAAGGTGGCCATAAATAGGTAAGTGCTACCAGGACCTGCTCTTGGGAGTTGCTTCAGTACAGAAGGAAGGTTGTTGTCTCCCCAGATTCCAGGACGCAATGACATTTTCATTAGCTAGTGGCCCTGAGTCATGCTGGAGCTTTGCTGTAGGCCTGGGTTTCACATATCATACAAGTCATCCATTTAGAGTGTACAATTCAATGGTGTGTAGTATATTTATAAATTATATTCACTGCAGTCAATTTTAGAACATTTTCATCACCCCCCAAAGAACCTTTGTCTTTTTTAGCTGTCCTCTCCCTTCCAGCCCCTGACAACCACTGATCTACTTTCTGTCTCTATGGATTTTCTTATTCTGGACATTTCCCATAAATGAATCATTCCGTTCTTTGTGACTGGCTGTTTTTGCTGAGCACAGTGTTTTCAGGATATATATATAGTCACATTGCACTAAATATCAGTACTTCATTCCTTTTCATGACCAAAAAAAAATTTCATTGTGTCGATATACCACATTTTGTTTATCCACTCATTGGTAGATGAATGTTTGGGTTATTTCTTCTTTGGAGCTATTATGAATAATGCTATGTGAATATTCATATAAAATTTCAGTGCAGACATAGTTTTTCAGTTCTCTTGGGTATATATCTATGAGTAGAATTGCTGGGTAAAATGGTAACTCTATGTTTAACCTTGAAAGAAATTGCATATGGTCCATTTTACATTTACTATTTTACATTGTCACCAACAGTATACAAGGTTCCAGGTTCTGCACTCTTGCACCAAGGCTTGTTATTATCTCTCATTTTAATTATAAAATACTTAATTTTTAAATAACCTACTATATTATGAATTATTTTAAAATTAAAATAGAATGAGATTTAATCTTCATAAGAAGAAATGGAAGAATGCCTCACCGAGCAAAACCCAAAGTAAACATAATGCAACATCTCCATTTGCTGTGGGAGGCAGATGGCTCTGGTCTCTCCAGGGTTCTGTTGTGTCAGAGTCAGACACAGGTTTAAAGGCTGGCTTTGCTACTGCTTAATTTGTGGCTTTGGACATGTTTCTTAACTTCTCTGAAACCCAACTTGTTGGTGAGAGTGGGTGACACTAGTAATAATTACCATATAGGGTTATGGAGAACATTTGAGGAGAAAACCCCCAGGCACAGTGGTAGTACCCATCTGATGCTCAAAATATATCAGTTCCTTCCTACTTAGCAGAATCCTCAACTTGCCTGAATATTAGTTTGCAGAAAAATTGTGAGTTGCATTCAAACGTACAGGCTTGAAGTCAAGAAGTCTTGGGTTTGAATCTTGGCTCCACCACTTTCTTGTTGGATGCTTAGGCAAGTTATTCAACCTCCACGTGCCTTTTTCTCCCTGTCTGTGAAAGTGAGAATAGTGATTGTGCTTACCTCATGTAGCCATTGGGAGAATTGTGATAAAGTCCTGGTACATAGTAAACACAAATAAATTAACTAAAATTGATTATGTTAAAAGAGGATCCATGGAAAAGGAAGATTTTAGCATTTAATGGAACATATGCTAAGAAAAGCAGGAAAAAAACATACAGCGTTGCAGTGGGTCATGTGAAGATACGGGAGGCCTCTTTAGTTTCTGAGTTATCTGTGAGTTGACTCAAAGTCACATTTCTCTGCCTTCCCTCAGTCCCCTCCCACTCCCACCCCCCCACCCCATTTTACTTCAGAAAGGAAAAGGTTTTCTAAAAGCAGCTCAGTCTCCTTTCTGTCCTTGGAGTCAGGAAATAGACCATGGAATTAAACAAGCTGTTTCACATGTATCTCTAGAGATAAAGAAGAAAAGCTTTTCTATCTAAAGTGAAATTACTATAAAATCCCATGCTGGCGATAAGCCATACCCCACAAACCCCTATCCTCCCCAATGCTGGGGAAATATTTAGCAAAATCTCTCTTGCCTATGAGACCCTGTGGGGGTCATTGAAGGAACAAGAAGGACACCCTTAAAGTGCTCAACTCGACATGAATTCCCAGGAACCTCACTGGCCTCCCTGTGGCCCATTGGGGCTCATGGAATGTTCTGTGGCTGCCTCCAAATGTCTGAACGTTTGTGACCTTGGGCGCCAAGAGAAAAGTTGATGTGTACCTTTCCTTAAACAGGACCCGAGAGAGATTCTGATTTCGAAATACCAATTTAATGAGGCATGGTTCACCAACCCCATGAGGGCATGTCACTGTTTATTTTCAGGTAAAATCTAGGCATATAAATGAATGATGATGGTTTCTTCAAACCTGAGTTAGGAAAATAGAGCAATGGCTACTACAAGAGTAGGGAAGCCACTTGACCAAATTGCTGATTAATTTAAGAGTTTCCCAATTTTTGCCTTATAAAGAGACAGGAAAGATCAGGGAAGATAGGTGGTTCCATCACTCTTTCCTCAAGGATGAATTTTTGTGCAAAAACATTCAGATTATTCATGGTGCTAAGCACTCTCTCTTTCTCCCCACCATCAACAGCCCAAGGAATATTGTCAGTACCCAGATTATCTCTTACCATCATCCTCCATAAATCCTCTTTGTAGCCTAAATCTCCTGGAATCACCACTCTGTGTCCCACAATTATGAGACTGCTAGTTCTGATAGAAGGTATACTCTAACCCTGGTGTCATGAAGGACAATATAATGATGGTGGTATCACTGACTGATGTCATAGAGCCACCATTGTGAGCATCAGTCAATCCAGAACTATGACTTGTATTTCAAAAATTAGCTTTCAAATGAGAAGATTAGGAACAAAATTGAAGCAATCAAGCCTCTCTTTCTGACTCGTCCAACTCCTAAATTTCTATTTTGACTTGTCCAACCCCTAAATTTCTATTCAGCAAGGTCAAAAATCATTAAATTCTACCAGTGCTGAAGTCATTTGCAAATAACAGTTCAGCTGATATTAAAACACCTGATGTAAATAAATGCATACCACTTAGCAGATGTGGAAACCCAAATTCAATTTTATTAGGTCAGGCTAACTCTGCACTTATTAATACCTCTTCGAGTTTTGTAGGCTGTGTGGAAAGATTCTGAGGTTGTCCTCAACCTAGAAAAGAAAACCATTTGAAACTACTTCAGAGAAGAAACACACTTTGGAGACTGATCCTGAAGTCAGTTTGCTTATAGAGGTGTTATTTTCATGTGCAAGAAAGTGTCTGCACTTTTAAATTTCAGTATTTATAAATAATAAAGTGAAATGATGATCTTAAAATTACATTATAGTCTGGCAAGTGATGCTTTCATATATACTATGGTGTTGCCAATCCCTGATCAACATATACAGAAAATTTTCTGAGGCCTCTTCTATGGAGGCATCATGAAGGCAACTGAGTAGTGTTAGCAAGGAATCTGGGGCTCTAGGAGGGTTGCTCTATGTAGAGCTAACTGGTCAACCTTCAACTTTTATCACTAATCAATGAACCAACTGAGAGACTGTCATTAACAATTTATCATTGTCCTGTAGGTAATATGCCACTGGTGGAGTGTAGTTTGAGCTACTAGAAGTAGAATTTAAGAAATCATTTGAGTCATAGTGATTATGCCACTTGCAGAATTTATTTAAATATGAAAGTTAGTGCCTACAAATAGTCCTCCTATGTTGAGTAACAAATGTTTAGGAAGTGAGGTGTTACTGTTACATGTATATTGTGATTAAATCTAGGTTAAAAAAACTTTTTTCTGTTGCAAGTTGTGATGTTGAAAAAAAATCTGTATAATAAATATACATTTCTTTCCTACCTTAGTACAATATGGTGAAGATAGTTAAGTTTGATTAATTCATATCTTCATCTAGTCAATAAATATAATATTTATCAAACATTGCTATATGCTAGTCAGCTTGTTGGGTATTAAAGATACAACAGCACACAGTCTAGCAGGGAGGACAAACTGATGTTAAACTTATAATTGCTATACAGTTTGTTGAATGGTGTTGTAGAGAAAGAACTTATTTGGGAGTGCATACCAGGGAAACTCACCTGGATGCGGGCTCTGAAAAGCTCTCTGTGGGGAGTGATATTTAATCTCTACCCTGAATAATGCGTGGGAACTGGCTCAGGTGAAACCTCCTTATTAGACTACATGCTTTTCTTCAATCAAATGTAGTTATACCATTGTTCAGCTTTCCATATAAAGAGCTGGGGTTTCTTATACGTAAGAATATTCTGAACGAAATGTTACAATACGTAAGATTCTGATTCACAACTTCACTGCTCATTCTACAACACTGTAGTTGTAAATAAAGATAAATGGGCTTCTTCTTGGACATCATGAAAACCATAGAATGTTTTTTAGTTGAATCACGTGTTTTTATCATTTTTTATTCTAATAGCTACTTTTCCTCTGATATTCTCTATTTTACATTACAAGGACCAAACACACATTCAGTTCTTTATAATGACCCATTGGCTGATTTGAAGATAGGGAGAGTGAGATACTGTTTTTAATTAGTTGGGAAGTACTCACTCTTCTACTTCTGATTCATTGGCATTATAACAAATTACCTTTCCTGCCATAAGCTGATTGCTCTAGGACTATCTTCTAAAATACTGGTGTAGAATCTTGCTAAGATTTGTCAATCTAAACATTCTGGAATGATATCACATTTACTTTCTACTTAAATACTAACGTCTGTGTATAGTCAGGTGGGTGACTATCACCAGGAAACATAAAGTTGAAAGGAAAAGGCTGCAAAGGATTGCAGGAACTAAGGGAGGAAGCTACCCCTGTTGTCTGGGTAAAGTGTCTGAATCCAGACTATCCCCAAACTGGGGCTAGTGTTGAGTGAACAGGGATTAGCAGTCATTTTTGGACAAAGGCATGGGGAAACAGAACATGTATGACCTAGTTCCATTGTTCCAAAACTGATAGTTTTAATCTGAGTGAGAAATAACTACTGTCTTCACTCTCCAAGTAGCCCTCTCATCACCTAATATGGTGTTTGCTGGATGGATATTTTAAAAGTTCACTGAAGAAACCATTGGACCTTGATCTTTCTCAGATAATTTGCAGTTGTTGGCTTCCAAGAGTGCTGGTTGGTTGGAAAAAAAGGCTCGATGGGAAATGGTCCCAAGAGCAGGGCAGCCGGGTATGGCTGTGGAGCTGGTAAACTGCACAGACACTGGCCCGGTGGGGGAGGGGAAGCTGAAGTTAGGTCAGCCAAGAGGAAGGAGGCTTTTCTGTAGTTTGTCCACCTGTTTGTAATTTATATAAGGGCACGGTATGGACTAGCTGCTGCCCTTCTCAACCATTTCTGAATTCATGCTCACAGCTAACTATGACTTAAACAAAGAAAAATGGGTAATTCTAAGTAATTTTTTCATGGAGAGATATGGCTGTCCAATCTAAATCTTCTGCTATATAAACTGCATGTTTTCGTCTACAAAATATGGTTCAGATGTTGCACAGCAATATTTTCACCTTGAAGCTTTCCAGATGAATCGTTGGAGTTTCCTGTGGGAGATAACATCTGAGTTCAGCTCACGGAGTCTTTCTCTTCCAAGCCTGTCCTGTCTCCAGGTTTATATGCCTGGGGTGGCCAACTGACTGTATATGCGACATTGTACCAGATTTCAGGGCCATATGCTGTTTTCCTCTGGAAGTAATCCTAAGTCAGTATTGGATGCGGTCAGATGCTGCCAAATAACTGTTGGTAATGTACAGTTCCTCCTTCCCTGCCTGGCTTCAACATGTCCTATAGTCTCCAAACTAACATCTGGCAGCTCTGTATACACTTAGCAACTTGCAGATTTGCCTGCATTGATTTACACAAGGGATTTAAAAAAGAACCACCATTTATTTATCAAACATTTATCACATATCTACTCTACATAAGGCTCTGTGCCAACTTTGGGGACCATACAAAGACTCTATACAGTGGTCGGCAAATTCATTAGTCAACAGAGCCAAATATCAACACTACAATGATTGAAATTTCTTTTGAGAGCCAAATTTTTTAAACTTAAACTATATAGGTAGGTACATTGTTATTAATTTAATTAGGGTGAAGGACCCTTTGTGGAAGAGCCACACTCAAGGGGCCAAAGAGGACCATGTGGCTTGCAAGCCGCATTTTGCTGACCAAGGCTATAAGATATTATTAAAATGTTTCACATAGGAAGCCATGTAGTTCATCAGCAGTTTCATATGGTTCACCCTAAAATTATGAGCCCTCTGTCAGAGGACTTAGACTAAAGTCCTGGCTCCTCCATTTACTAGATGTGTTTCTGTGGGCAAGTTTTTTCATTTGTTCTTTCTTTTTGGTAAAATGAGGAAGTGGCCAGAATGACTCTCAAATCCTTCCTTCAGGACTTTAAGTGTCTAAACTGACCAACCTGGAAGAAGTAGTCTATTGCTGAAGAAGCAATCTAATGGGAGGTATGGAGAAAATAAATGGTAACAGACCCGTGAGTTCAGCAGTAGCTCCAGAGGGCATGACAAAGTTCTTAAAATATATAAAATTCATCTTATTTCTGCCTAATTTAAAAATAAATAAGTGTGTACACAACCATCACCCTTTAGGCTTTATTTAACACTCTTTTGAAAAATCTGGAAGGTTGGACAACTTAGAACCTAGCACCATTTTCATTAAAAGGTTTAACACAGTGATTATAATATTTTTATAGTGACAATTTTCAAAACACACGTTTTCCGATTTGATGCACATAACAACCCAGTAAGCCAGGCTCTTTTATTTTTTATCTATTTTTTAGGAAACTAAGGCTTAAAGAGCTTAAGTGACTTACTCAAAGCCACTGGCTTATAAGGGGCCAAGCCAGAATTCAGTGTGGGTTTTATAATTGTTATTTCTGTATCATTTCCAAACTGACTCCACGAACAGAAAAACAAAGAGGGGGAAATCTGGGGAGAAAAAAAAATGCTACAGAGATAACTAGAAGCAGATTGGAAGATTTCTGTGTGGAGATACCTGCAGAGCACACATAGCCTTTAACAATCCTTCTTTATTGGGACAAAGCTAAGAAGGGCAAAACCCTCATCACTGAGGCATAGGCCTACCGGTACCCGAAGGGAAGAAAAATGCAAGGTTGGGAACTGATGTGCTATTGAATACCACACCCCATAATTAACATTGTTTTCTAACAGACAAGGGCATCTTTTCTCCTTCTTTAAGTTGTGGCTGTTGTGTTATTCTGGACATTCCAGCTTCTATAGTTGCTGTGGCTACGGAGGCCTCATGGATTCCTTCACTTAGATCTTAAAGGGATTTTCTTTAAGAATGACTTGTAGTATAGTCCAGTCACTTGATACAGGTGACCCAGAGGAAAGACGCCACCACCGTGGTGTTCACATTTGGCTACACATTAGAATTGCTGGAGCGCTTCTACAATCCCAATGCCCAAAGTCACACTCCATAGGGATAACTCACAACATCTGGGGTAAAAGCCAGTTATCAATATTTTTTAAAGACCCCCCCCCCCAAGAGATTACAAAGTTTGCAATTAATGGGCTTATGATTTGTCTCAGATCACACAACTGGGGACAGAAACCCACCATGGTTTAACATAATTGTTTTTAGCTAAAACTGACTCATACCCTAAAAGTATAGGATGAGTAGATACAGAACAGCTGCTATAATGATGGTGTGCCAAGTAATTTCTATATATTACTTATCTTTCACAAGTGCTCTTCAAGGTGAATACACGAGCTCCAGTTCACCGATGGAGAATATGAGTGTGTTTTTGTTTGTCCTGTGAGTCCTCCTTCACTGTGGAAGGAGGTCTTCCAGTGCTGCTCCTTCATTGAACATGCAGTGGTATTTATGCAAGTGTTTAAGGAGAACCTACTGCATGCCGAGCATTATCCTCGCCTATGTGGGCAAATGGTCAACGAGGAACATAAATAAGGCTTTGACCTCCCAAAGCTTATCAGCTAATGAGACGCAAAGACATAATTCAGCAATTCCAACACTCCGGGGTAAGGCTATCATGGGGACTTACTGTATTCATTTGCACTGGGCCTTGTTTTTGGAGAGGTTTTATGGCAGTAAAAGCAAGCATGATGAAGTTGTTAGACTGTAAATAAGAAACAGAGACCCAGACTAGGGAAACTATACATAAGTGTAGAGACTTAAGAACAGAAGAAGAAAAATACATAGTTATGCAAGTCATAAGGATCTGCTTGGGCTGAACCTCAATTCTGGCATTAAATGTCCTGGCTGCCATATTGAAAAGGGAGCTATGGTTTGTTATAAAGTTCTTATTGTCAGAAAGATGAAAAATACTAGTGCCGCAGGGAAGAAAAGGCTTTCCCCACACTTGACTCTTGAGGAAATGTCTCATGTGGTTTTTCATATAGTCTCCATCAATATTCCTACAGTGACTGCAAAACTGGATTTTACAACATAGTGCTGTAAAGACCCCCCCAGTAAAAGCAAGGATATAAAATAGTAAATTTGTGTCATAAGTAGGAGGTCAGAAGTAAGTTGATTTGTGCCAAATGTATATCCAGATAAATCTATGTCTAGAAGTTGGAATATCTGGGGGAATGGATGGATTGGACACCCTTAAAAACAGTCTTCATAAGTTTTCTCTACTGCAATTTTGATAAGGTAGATGGTCGTTTTTTTGATCTTCTGGAGTAGGACTGAAGGGTAAGTATTCCACATTGTGGATAATGTAGTGAATTATACCCAGGGTTAGCAAACATTTTCTTAAAGAGCCAGATGGTAAATATTTTAGCCCGTGTGATCCAGACAGTCTCTGTCATAACTCTTCAGCTCTGCAGTTGTAACACAGAAGAAGCCATAGACAATACATAAGTGCCCAGGAATGGCTGTGTTCCAATAAAATCTGATTTATAAAAGCAGGTGCCAGGTCAAATTTGGCTGACAAACTATATTGCTGCCCCCTGGTTTAGCACTGAAAAGAGCAAAGCAAAGTATAGTATTGCTTTATATATATATATATATATATATTATATAACGTTTAGAAACTTAGCAAGTCTTGGTTAATAGTGCCTTTGGTCTCAGAATTTAATTGAGAGTAGGTAAACACACATGCTGAAGAGAACATGGCTCATGTTCAGGTTGCAAATTTGTTACATTCATTGGAGGAACATGTAGACCCCAAAGCAATCCAATATAATTATTTATACATTAAAATGACACTCAGCAGACATGGAACTAGGGTCGCTATAGCATAGAACTGGACTGGGTCTAAAACTTTTTAATTTCATGTGAAGAAGAAACATAGTATTTCTCACTTGGAGGTCTCACAAAGCAACATGGATTCTCTATTAAGATCTCCTGGTTGGTCCCTTAGGAAAGAGAGAAGATGTTGAATTACTTCCAATAGGTGTGTGCTCTTTTCTCCTTCATCATCTTTTCAAGTGTAAAATCTATTCCAGGCTACCAGATGTAGATTCTAACAAATCTTTGGGAACAGCCAAAAATACAGCTGCTTTTCAGAAAAAAATAATATGATTTCACTGTAAAAAAGCTTAGTTAAGAACAGACAATACATGCTGATGATTCATTATGATCTGGATTTTAAAATACCTCCCACTGGCTATAAACTAATCTGGAGAGGGCCGGGGTTAATGGTATGATGGGAACTACCTTAAAGGGATAAGTCTGGAAGGTCATCAGAAGAGGTGCCTCAAGTGATTTGTAATCTGCAGCAATGTGTAATTTAGGGCCCAACCTTAAATACAATTTACGGATAACCCATGGTCCTGAGCAATTAGTTATGAACCATAGGTAGTGACAATACAAAAGTAGGCGTAATCAGAAATAACAGATTCAGAAGAGTTTACAAAAACATGGGATACAATTGTGGAACCTTTGGGGCTTCATTGCCAGTTGGAACATAATTTGATCTGTCATTCTTTCTGGATAGTAGGGAATTGTTCCTTTTGCTCCATTTGAAATTCCTGATTATTCCTTTGTCTTGTAGCATATGGTGGTTAAGAAAATGGTTTCTGTTCATTGTAATCAACTACCTTAGGCCTATGGATAACAAGTACTGTGTCCTTATCTGTATACACTCAGGGCTTTGTCCAGTACCTGACCCCTAAGGGTGACTCAAACCTGGTTGTGCATGAATGAATCCTGGATAATTTAGTCCTGTTGGTAATACTAGTATAATAGAATGGTGGATTGCCAGGAAGGGAAATGGCTACTTTCTTTTGCACAAACTGTGGCAGACCTTGAACCATTCCATCAGAGACTAATAAGGCTTTTTGTTTAGGGACTGGAACAAAGCATATCTAGAAGACTTAAAAAGCAGCAAAACACTCATATGGAGTCATAGTGCCCCCTCCCTCCCCCCAGTAGATATCACCAAGATAAGGGTGGGGTAAGGGATGTATATAGCAAGGAATGGAATATTTTTAATAATGGCTTATTCTTAAGCAGGATTTGAGACCAGAGAAATCTCAAAGGTAAATGTCTTAGGGAAAATATTTGATATCAAAGTCCCCTGAGATTTCCACTTTTTCAGAAGTAACAAGTGATCAGACATACTATGTTGTTCCCTCTTCTTTCCTCTGGCTCTTGCCAACATGCTTATTTATAACAGTGACTTTATTAGTTGTCTTAGGAAAACAAATTTCCTTCAACAGAAGTCACAATATGATTTTATAATCATATTTTTAAAACATCCCTGCCACTAATAAGAGATGCATAAAAAAATGGGGACATTCTGAGCCAAAAACAAATTAATGCTGGTCAGCACTGAGGTGCAGCCATAGCTCTGTCCCTAGCCCACTCTGGTGGCCAGGTCTTGCAAGTAAGAAAGATGGAGAGAGCCAAGAATATGGGATGTCCATAATGGCCCTCAGAACGCAGCCAAGGCTCTAGATCTGAGCATTTCATTGTAGAGTTCCCTTGCTGCCAGAGGAATGTGGGAACAAAGAAAGAAACAAAGGGAAGATGAACTTCAAGCAAAGCCTAACATCACATGGGGATAATTTGTCTTACTGTAATAGATAAATCACCTACCTCCACTGCATCTAGGTTTATAAGGGATGAAATTTGGCCCCAGGGACATTTAGTATCTCTTTATCCTTATTACCTCTACCCACATCACAAGACCAAAGAAACTTGAGCATCTGTTCAGTTTTGTTTCTGACCCTCCCCTAGCATTAACCACAAGGCAACAGAAATAGAATAAAGAGATTAATGGATAACCTTAAATAGCCTCTAGTTTCACCTCTTGGTCCTGCTCGGGTGAGTGTTGAGAGCCAATTATAAGTTGTCACAACCTGACTATCTTTAGATCATAGAAATATGCTGACCTCCAAAGTCAATATTAATTATTTTTTTACCTGCGTATTCTTCTGTTCATTGACCCATTCTGTCTGTCCTTGGTCCCAGGGCTTGAGGATCATTTTCTCAGATGCTTCACGGCTCATCTTCCGGCTCAGTTCCTCCAGTGGCATGCGGGCCACCATCAGACTGTATGCAGAGAGCTATGAGAGGGATCCCAGTGGTCATGACCAGGAGCCGCAGGTACCAAAACAGAGCTGGGCTCCCAGCCCAGTGTGTTGAATTGCTTCTGGCAAATTCTAGGAGCTCCTGTATGTCTTTAGTAAGAATCATTTTATTTTCTGGAAAGTGAGTTCTATGTTGATGCTTGTAGCTGGAGGACAACCTTAATGACTCCATGCAAATTTAATTCATTCATTGCAGTATTTGAAATAGAAAAATTGTTCTCTAGCATCTATGATGAGTTTAGACTAGCATTTCCCAAATGACTTGCCTGTCTTGAATACTCTGCATTTTGTTCACTGGGGCGGTATCAAGAAGAGGCACCTTGCATACATAAGTTAAGGAAATTCTGAGTTAGAATCAAACTGGTCAAACTACTCAGAGCCTTGACTATGCTTAAATTATGAGTCTTCAGGTGCTTGGAAAACTCTGGGTTGGACCCTGACCTTGAGGTGCCAATATAGATACTACTTTGGGTTTTCCCCTCTCAGATTGCTGCAGAGCCTGGCGTCAGAGGAGTGACGATGGCTGGCCTGAGTTTAAAATTAAGGGAGGACACCAACTAAACTAGGCCTGCTAGAGTTTGGCAAAACCCCCTTATGTTGTCAACAATAGAACTAATTAAGAACTCATTTAGAAAAATAGTGAATAGCACAAGCATAAGCCTTCCCACTCCCAAATTCATTAAAGCTTCAGGCAATATTAATTGATACCAGAAAGCACTCACCATAACATTGGGTACTTCCAGCGATGCTGCTGCCTGTCCCCACCCTCCGGGTCTTTCTTTCAGTCTGGGTTTTGAAGCTAGACCTCTGATGATTTCTTGAGATGAAAACATTGGCTCCATCTGCAATGCCTTTTTTTGTGTGTGTGAAGTACAGAAGAAAAAGTCTCTGCTTCTCATGTTCCACTTGCTCAGGATTTCCAGTTATAATTTGCCTTAGTTGTTCACTGGATGAAAAAGATGCCAGGGAAAGGTTTCTTCCTTTGTCAGTACTTTAGTGTTTTTGCCTGTTTGATTTTGTTGTTGTTGTTGTTTTTCATGGTATTTTTCTTTGTAGAGTCTTAAAGTACTTAGGAAAGAATGGTACCATAGATCCTTACACCTGACCTTGTCGCCAGAAGGTCTGTCTGAAGTAAAATGATCCCAGGTGGGGAAGGAGAGGTCTAGGAGGCTGAGAACTGTTAGCAGGGTCACCTGGAGCATGAAGGGCAGAGCACGAGGCCAAAATCAAGCCCGTGGCCCTTGCCTCTCAGGAGTCCAGGTTGTCCATGCTGGATGGGTGTAAAGCCAGCAGGCAGGGCCGGGGCCACTATCACAGCAGCCCGGCCCATGCAGGTTCACATTGGATTCGGACAGTCGGTAAAGAAACAGCGGAGCCAAAAACTGATGGGCCATAGCCTTTAATCCTACCTTGCACCCGGCGGGCAAGTAAAAACATACACTGGGCTCCAAAACCCAGTCACACTCAGTGCTCACAAAGCCACTGACTTATCCGAGTTTCCTAGAATCAAAGGTTTCTAGCTCACCAGCCTTCTTCTCCTCAGTTCCCCATCTCCTTCCTTATCCCAGATACAAACTCTACACAAACTGGCATCTCACTCAGCACTCTGCCATCTTGGCTGCTTCTCCTGGCCTCCTCCACATGGCCTCCTTTAGCTGCTGGCTCTACTCTCTCCGCTCTCTCATGCTAACCTCAGGAACCAAGAGCGCAAACTCTCGTTCCGTCCCCATTTTATAGTGTAGAAATCCAAACCCTTAATCCAATATACATAACAGGGAAGTCTCTAATACAAAGTCACTTCTCTGAGGCATGATAGGATTGTACCACCTCACACCAAAAAGGGTGGGACAGGTTTAATCCCAAAACCAAGGCTACAAGGATTCTGCTTGCCCCTAGCCCACCCCAACACACATTAATATCACCTGGGCGACTGCCTCCTCGTGTTATCTTTAACAAAGTGAGCATAATACATTTTATCCGCCCAACAATGGGCCTCGCTCTACTAATATTATTTGTTAGTGAGCACAGTTTACCCAAGATAGTACAAAACCATGCAAAAACTAAAAGCATACCCTAGTTTTCTGTATAAAACTCTTGTCTCTATCTCACATTTGGGAAGTAAGATTAAAGCAAGGCCCTGTATGTCCAGAGCTACACACAGGGTGAGGAATGATATTCCTGGCCTCACCAACTCTGACTCACTCTGACTTAAAGGCTATTTTATTCTCAACATTCTCTTCCCTATTTACAGCAATAAGTGGTAATGATATTTGCTTATTTTTATTTACCTTACACACTGACTGCAGGGTATTTATATAATGTCTAGGCCATTAGACATGTGTGAAAACACATATTTTCCTCAACTCTTCTAGGTTCTTCTAGCTGGTCTAACAATCAAATTGCCACGAGACAGATTAGCAGGAGAAAAACAAGTGAAAGCTAGTTAACATGAATACCTCCTATATACAGGTTAGACCCAGGAAAACAGTACTCTGAAATGGCAGAAGCCAACCACCTTAAATAATGTGGCCCACTTATAAGACAAAAGATTTTGAGGGTGGGAGTGAGTTATGGGAGGTGACCAGAAAAAGCCCAGTAAACAAGGGTAAGGTTATTGTGCAGTTTAAGTCCTTGCCTTTTCATCGATAAGAGCTTCTAGAGTTAAGGTCATCCTCCCTCTTCCTGGTAAAGTGAGGGAGACACCCTTACAAATGGGAAGTTCCCTTATACATGTTTCTTACCAAAGGGCAACTGTGACTCAGTTTTTAGCTTTTCCTATGTCTGCCGTGTCTTGAAAATAATCAGCCTAAAATAATTCTTATGCCAAAGAAACACATTTTGGGAGGGCATTTTGCTGCCCTACAAGTCTCTCTCTGAGATGACCCACAAAAGCTAAGTGGTACCACTTTTTTAAAAGGTTTCCTTTGAAGCTGAAAACCTCCTGTAATGTGGTGGCTGAGGCCAGGCAGGGTCACATCGGATTCGAGCAGATGGTAGAGGAACTGCGGAGCCAGAAAGTGGAGGACCATTCCCATTTCCTGGGGGCTCACAGAGAGGGGCGAGTGAGTGAACAAAGGAAAATCGCTTTCTGCAGTGGAGGGCAAGGGGTCAGGAAAATCGCCCCTCAGGTGGCAGCTGAGGGACTCGGAGACCACACCTCTCAGTGGCAGGAGAGGATCTGGGAGAGCCGCCCCTAGGGAAAGCACCCATAGCATTTCATAGAGACACACACATGTGGCTTTCTGCCACGTGCTCACACACTAATTGTGCAAAGTGCTTGCAGCCAGGAAACCAGCGAGCACGCCTAACAGCTGTTTTCCCCACACCTCCCTAGGCCTGCTGCTAGAGGGCTGTGTGATAAGTGTTATCAGGGCTCAAGGTGGGCTGCCCCCAAATATTCCACAATGGCGTATTGATTACTTTGAATTAGTTACTTGACCAGAAGCCAGTTCGAGAAGGGCACATTGACCCTCCCTGGTCTCCTTGAAAGCAGGCGGTAAATCTCTCCTGTGAAAGCTGCCGTCCTTGATCCAGGGGGTGGGAGAGGCTCCCTCTAGCTGGAGTTGAGGAGTCAAGAGCCTACATACCTGTGTAAACAAACCTTATTTTTCACTAAGTTACTATCAAGACCTTATTCTAGTTAGATTCCTAACAAATGAGCATCCAAAACTAAATATCTGTACTGTCAAATCTTCACAAATTTATTGTTTTTGTCTAAAAAAATATATATAAAGGTGAGCTGATTCATCATTCCTCTGAGGATTATTTATGACCTCTCGTGAGCAAATACTATATTGTTTTATTTCCTGTTTGTCTGGTCTTTTTCAATTTTAGTATTAGTCCAGCCATAAAAACTCAAGAGTACAAGGGAGAATTTTCCCCTTTCCTACAGTATGTTTACTTCAGTCCGTGGTGAAGCCACCATTGCTGTGTATTTTTGATGGTCGGGGAATTGTAAGGCTGGTGGCCATGGCTGTGCACATTCGCATTGGATTCCGGCAGACAGTAAAGGAACTGTGGAGCCAGAGAATGGTGGATCCTTCCAATTTATTGGAGGCTCACAAAGACAGGCAAGCCAAAAGAAGAAAGAAAAGAAAAAAAGAGGAGGGAAAGGAAAACCTACTTTTTGCAGTGGAGGGTAAGGGATTAGGAAATCAACTCTCATCGCCCCTGAGGGGAAGCATTTCTATCTTTACAATAGTGCCGTCAGGTGCTCCTGCACTAATTGCACAAAGGGCTTGTAGCCAGTACACCTGCCAGCAAGCCGAACACGCTGTTTCCCCCACAGGAGTCCATTCGTTAATACTGTTTTTCTGATTGCTGATATTCTGTCTCTCCCTTTCTAATCATAAGCAAGGGTTTTCTCAGATCTGCCTAGTGGGCCTTATAGTATTAGCTAGCATATGACCTAGCTAAACATTTTATATGCAAATAGAACTCCTCACTAAAATACTATATATCATTGATCCACCAACATATGCCTTAGTGTGTAGTACATTTATAATTTAAAATAAGATTTTAAAGCCTTACATCTAATCCCCTAAGAAAAGAGAGGAGTCTCCCAGCAGGTCCACCTGTTTTGATTACTGCTG
This sequence comes from Saccopteryx leptura, assembly GCF_036850995.1. Taxonomy (NCBI): domain Eukaryota; kingdom Metazoa; phylum Chordata; class Mammalia; order Chiroptera; family Emballonuridae; genus Saccopteryx; species Saccopteryx leptura. Next base: position 59,198,738 of record NC_089504.1, on the reverse strand, counting down.
AACTATACCTGGGCATTCAAGTTTGACCATTTGGGGCCTCCTTGCAGCACTGCCTTCCAGGATCACCTGCTTCCGCCTTAGAAGAGCTCTGGAAGAAAGACCTTTGGTTAACTGTTAACAGTGATCAAAGATAAGGCATTCTCCTCAAGCTGCTAGTGTTATTACCAGTTCAGGGCCTGAAAGGAAACACCAGCCTGTGTTGCTTTCTCAGCCACAGAGAAAAGCTCTTCCACCTTTTTGGCTTGTTCTGATTGGCAGCCCAGAAAGCAGAGCACAAATAGCCCCCCCCCCTGCCACTCCAGCACTGGCATTTGCACTCAGACACCCAGTGAAGTGCCTCTGTAATCTGCAGAGATTCCATTGATAATCTCATTCCAGTTCCACAGGTAGTATTTTTGAGTGCTTTACCCACCGTAACACAGAGCCCATCTACATGGCAAGTTATTTAGCAAGCGAACTGGAAAGTTCCCTTCAACTGGCTCTGTTAGCATCTGGCTATTTTACTTTGCGCAGGGATGGCTTCTTTTCCAGATATTTTAAACACATGTGAACAAAACTTGTTTTAAATATTTATACTGTGGTTGCCTCATGAACATATTCCTAACTATCCTACTGATGCAACTAGGAAAACTTGTGATGCGATCTGTGTGCGCATAAGTTTCTATTCCTGCTTATAGATTTTCTATTTGTATAATAGTGATTACACTTTTGTTTTAAGTGAATGTAAAATAATTTATTGCCTACATACAAAAATATTTTTTTTTAGAAAATTCTATCCATATGCACTTCAGAATTGGTGGTCCAGGGAGGAAGGCGACTGGGAGGGCCCTAACATGAGAAGGGGCTTGCTTTGCCCTCACTATGCCCTTGGTAAATCAGGAAGGAAAGCTTCCAAGGTCTATTTCTGAAAGATTATGTAGTTTTAAAAATACAAGATTACTTTAATTTTACTGGCAATCAATAGACCTTCAATGAGCCCTCAAACCAGCTGGTAATAATTTGGAAAAAGAGATGAGCCAAAATGATTTAAATTCACAGGTAACAAAAAACAGTCCAGTTGTTTCCATTATCTTACCCACCAGGTGTATTCTCTTATTCACCTTCTTTCCTTGACCCTTTCAGCCTGTGGGTGGAGTAGCCCATGAACAATAAAAAATCCTAGAGGAAAAGGAAGGAGAAGTTTTGTTAAGGGCTGGGATAATCACAGACTGATAAACTCCTGGCTGATCAACATTTGGCTTAGATACTTTAATTGTAGAAAACTCCTGGCTAATCCACATTTGGCTTAGATACTTTAACTGTAGAGTGTCACTGCACCCCACCCCAACCCCTGGAAGGAACCTGCTCTTTCCCAGCCTTCTTTCCAGTGGAGGGCATTTGTTTATGTTATTTCTGATAAGCCATACCTAGAAGTCTTTAAGGCCTGATATCTAAGCACTCCCTCTGTCAAAATACAGGCCATTTGTCCTTTTGCTCTACCTAATCCTCATTATGACTTTATAATCCAGAAATATAAAGTATAGAGCCATTTTGTGTTATGTTGGGAGAACATATCATTTATCATTTAGATCAGGATAATTTTGAGAGTGAAAGGGGGCACTGATAATTATTACATTCAGACTTGGGAAAACAGCTGTGTTAGGCTTGCTCGCTTGCACTTTGCATGATTAGTGTGTGAACACGTGGCGAGGCACGTGTGTGTAAGCCTGTGTAAAGCTATGGGTGCTTGCCCTCGGGGCAGAGTGCAGATTGCCTGCTCACCACTGAGAGGGGCCGTTTTGCTGTTCATTTGCCTGCTGCCGTGAGAAGAGGTTTCCCTGCCTGTTTTGCTCATCCTCTATTGTGAGACTCTATTAAACGGGAATGACCCAATGCTTTCTGACCCCGCAGTTCCTCTGCCTTCTGCTCAAATCCAGTGTGGACCTGCTTGACCTCGGCCACTGGTATTACAGAGACCATCCCCAATAAACCAGGACATATGGTTACTCTAGTCACACACCTTTGTGCTATCTTAGATCTGTCCATCTCTTTAAAGAGGGATTTCCAGGGGCACCAGCAATATCATCCTAGTAGTACAGAGGGAACATGCCAGGAGTGAAGAGTTAGATCAGTGGTTTTAACCCAGACTGCACATCAGGATGATGTGCATGGCTTGGTAAAAATACACAGGCCTGAGCCCCACTCCCAGACATTGTACTTTCATTGTTCTGGGATGGAGCATATGTTTTTAAAGAGCTTCCCAGGTGATTCTAATTAGAGAAGTGCCTCTAAACTTTAATATATATATATATTAATCACCTTGGGATCTTGTTAAAATGAAGATTCTGACTCAAGTCTGAGGAAGCCAGAGAGTCTGCATTTCTAACAAGTGCTCCGGTGGTATTGTGTTGCTGGTCTAGGAGCCATACTTTGACTAGCAGGATCTTGAATTCTTTCAAATTGTAGAGAGGGTAACACCTGCTTTTGTACCCTTACAAACACAAGATGCTGTCCTCTAGACTCACATCTCCAGTTGCCCATTGGACTCCACTTGAATGTCTTTGAGGCATCTTTAACTGGACATATGCAAAACTGAACTCCTGCCAGCCTCCCAGTATCCTCGCCCCACCCTTCCCCTACCCCAAACACTCTGCTTATTTCAATTCTCCTGAATCTCAGTAAATGGAAGCTCCATCCTTTTAGTTGGTTTGACCAAAAACCTAGGATCCAACTATGACTCCTTTTTTTCCTTCTCTCATATCCCATATTCAGTAGCAAATCCTACCGTGACCTTCAAAACACAAGCAGGGTCTGACCCTCCTCTCACCACCTCCACTATTTCTATGCAGGGCCAACCCTTTGTTTTCTTCTTTAGATTATTGCCATGGTCTCATAACCAGTCTCCTTTTCCTCCATGCTTGAGCATTGCTTGCCCACATCTAGTTTCAGCACAGCAACCAGAGCGACATTTTTAAAGACATATTAGATCACTTCATTGCACCGCTCACATCATCCAGTGGCTCCTCATTACACTCAGAGAAGAGCCCAAACCTTGACCATGGCCTCAAAAGCCCTACTGGAAATCTACCCCTGACCTCATCTCCTACCTCTTGTTCTATCTCCCCCTTCACTCCAGCCACTGTTCTGTGAACATGCCAAGCCCACTCTACCTCAGGACACCTACAATGGCTGCTTCCTCTGCCTAGAGTGCTGTAGCCTCTATCTGCCTGGCTTTCTCCCTCCCTTCCCCATATAGAACAGTCCTCACACCCAAGGACTGCTTATCTCCCTGACCCAGCTTAACTTGTCTCCACAGCATGTATCCCCATCTCATATGTTTATCGACTTGTTTGTTTATTGATTTGATTGTCCTCTCCGCCCAGCGGACTGAAAGCACCAGGGGGCAGGGACTTAGCCTGGTTTTCCTCACTGTATCACCCAGGCACAGAATGCCACCTGGTATACGGGTTGGGCAAAAGTAGATTTACAGTTGTGACTAGACAAAACACAAGAGTTTATTCTTGTGTTATTATTTATTAATTATTGTATTATTGTCCATACAAACATGTAAATGGCCAATACAGTTTTGCCAAATGAGTGAAATATTCAGTGCTACTTACTCTGGAATATCTCAGACTGATTGTGTCACCCAAGAAACTGAAATATTCTGGCTCAGTATGAACCTTGGTGCTACCGTCAGATCTTCCTTTATGATTGAGGGTTTGAAGAAAATCAGTTGCCATTTTACAGGTTCCCCTCCAGGCAGTTTAGATACATCCATTATCTTATGAATCATTCCAGTGGCCCCAGAGTAGAATTAACATCCTGCTATTGCAGGTGAGGAAACTGAGTCAGGGAGCCATTCAGATCCAGGGAGCAGGTAATTTTTGGATTTTAGATTTAAACTCAGTCTAATAACAAAGCCCAGGTTGTCCATGCTAATGCTTGAGGTCCACAGGGGAGAGAATTTCTTATCTGTGCTTGAGTTCAAGGCTGCAGCTGGAACCTCAGCTCAGTGTTCTTACTGAGAGACGTTTTTACTCACTGCAACCAATTCTCTGATTCTTAGACACCAACTGGGTGCCCCAAAATTCAGTTCAGTTCTGATACTAACTACCCCCAGTTAGCTCACACCCCCACAAATTAAAAGGGCTCAGTTCTATAAGACTGCTCTCACTTCAGACCCCGCTGTAGATGGTATGCCAAGGTTACCCACATTTCTTCCCAGCCAACTAAAAATTCAGGGGTTTTCATGATTCCCCCTTCCCAGACCTAATCATTGGCCAGGACAACTCACAGAGCCCAGGAATAGTCTTTGCTTATTTTTATTTTTTTTTGACAGAGATAGAGAGAGAGGGACAAATAAAGACAGACAAGAATGGAAGGGAGAGAAATGAGAAGCATCAGTTCTTCATTGAAGTACCTTAGTTGTTCATTGATTGCTTTCTCATATGTGCCTTGACCAGGGAATTGCAGCAGACCAAGTGACCCCTTGCTCAAGCCCGCAACCTTGGGCTCAAGCTGGTGAGCCGTGCTCTGATCAAATGAGCCCGCGCTTAAGCTGGCGACCTCAGGGTTTCGAACCTGGGTCCTCTATCCACTGCGCTACCACCTGGTCAGACCATTCTTTGCTTATTATTGCTGGTTTATTTTTAAAGATACAGCTCAGGAAGAGCCCAGTGGAAGAGATGCCAGAGAAAGATATGGGGAAAGGTGTTTAGAATTTCCATGTCCTCTGCTGACCCAGCCCTGTCCCAGCACCTTCATCTACTCATCAACTCAGAAGCTCTCTGAACCCTGTTGTTAAGGAATTTTTATGGAGATTTCAGGGATTAATTAAATCATTGGCTATTGGTGATTGAATCCTCTCTCCAGCCCTCTTCATTCCTGGGAGATTGGATGGGACAGAAAGTTCCAACCCCCTACACCCAGTTGGTTCCTCTGGCTTCAACCCTCATCTCAAAGCTGTCACTGTAGGGTGTATGTAGTCTTCCAGCCTGCTGGGAACTACCAGTGTAGAAAAACTCGCTCAAGCCACAAACTATTGTCAAGAGAAGAGGGAGAGGCAGTCAAGAGAGACAAACCTCCTGAGTCCCCTGCTCCCAGAGCTTTTATTGATCAGAAGCAGAAAGGTAACAGGGTTATAGTATAGGGGAGGCAGATCAGGTGGTAAGGGGATTAACAAACACAAAGGGAGGGGCAATCTTTAAACCTCTAAACTAATTTTCCTAAAGCCCATTCACATGCATTCCTTTGTGTCTGCCCAAAGGTCACTCATTGACACAGCTTCTTGGTGTTTGCATCCAAGAAACCTATTTATCGCCATTCACACTCAGGGCTTTTTAACTAAAGTTTCTTAATCCAGGTTATAGAGGGTCCAATATTAGATGGGTGATTCTCTACAGTAGGGGCCCACCAAGAGTCACCTCCTGAGCATAAACTCAGGTATGGTGGAAAGGGTCTTACTATGAATAACAAAAGACACTCCTATCAGTCAGGAAATTGAAAGGATTTGGGGAGCTCTGTGCCAGGAACCAGCAACAAAGATTAAAAATATATTTTTATTATACCATGTGTGGGAAACAGCTGTATTATTAGGCTTGTTTACCTGCACTTTGCATAATTAGTGTGTGAGCATGTGGCAGAACCAGGTGTGCATAGCCTGTGTAAGGCTACATAAGGCTGCTTGCCCTCAGGGCAGATTGCGGATTGCCCACCTGCACTGTGAGGGGCAGTTTTTCCATTCACCTGCTGCTGTGAGAAAGTTTTCCCTGCCTGTTTGCTTGTCTGCTGCAGTGAGACTAACAAATGGGAATGGCCCACAGCTTTCTGGCTCCACAGTTGTGAACCTGCTGTAAAGCCAGCAGGCACAGCCGGGGCCACCATCAGAGCAGCCCGGCCCATGCAGGTTCGCATTGGATTCGGACAGTCGGTAAAGAAACCATGGAGCCAAAAACTGGTGGGCCATAGCCTTTAATCCTACCTTGCACCCGGCGGGCAAGTAAAAATACACACTGGGCTCCAAAACCCAGTCACATTCAGTGCTCACAAAGCCACTGACTTATCCGAGTTTCCTAGAATCAAAGGTTTCTAGCTCACCAGACTTATTCTCCTCAGTTCCCCATCTCCTTCCTTATCCCAGATACAAACTCTACACAAACTGGCATCTCACTCAGCACTCCGCCATCTTGGCTGCTTTTCCTGGCCTCCTCCACGTGGCCTTTCTCTCCTCTGCTCTCTCTTCTAATGATAATCTCAGGAACCAAGAGCCAAGTCCCGTTCTGCCCCCATTTTATAGTGTAGCTTCACAACCTTTAATCCAATATACAAAATAGGGTAGTCTCTAATACAAAGTCACTTCTCTGAGGCATGATTGGATTGTACCGCCCTACAGCAAAAAGGGTGGGAAAGGCTTAATCCCAAAACCAAGCCCCAGGTTACAACGATCTCCAACACACATTAATATCACCTGGGTGATGGCCTCTTTAACAAAGTGAGCATAATACATTTTATCTGCCCAACACCTGCCTGGCCTGGGCCACCAGCATTACGTACCACATTTAACAAATGTGGAGGATTGTGTCTTGAAAACAAGTTTCTCTCCCTTAATTTGAATTAGTAATGAATAGCCTTTTAAAAATGATTATAAGAGTAATGTTCTAAACACACATTGGTTATGTTTTATGGTTAATAGGAGATATGAAGTGATTTGGAGAATAAAATTAGAAATAGAAACAATATATGCGATGTGGAAGAGTTAGAAACAGAATGGAACTCAGAGTGGCATACAAATGAACACTCAGACATTCAATTTTCATGACAAGATGAAAAATTATATATGTATATATATGTGTATATGCAAATATGTATACACACACATATCCTGGTTTTGGAATCATACTAGATAAATATATATCAAAAACATGTTATTTTTTTAAAAAAAAAACCTGCACAGGGATATATATGCAAGGAGAAACAGGAGGAAATACTCATTTTATTTTACTTCTCAGAGTTTGATTTATTTTGCTGTAATTTGGAAATATCAGGGAAAATGGAGAGATATAGAGAGAATTGAAAAAAGAAACACGTTGGTTGTTAGAGTTGGATGAAACGCTACGGCCAAGTTAATAGCTGTCTTGTTTTTGCCTGGAAGGGAGGCATTGCCTGGAGGTCTTCAGGAATCTAAAGACTAATATGAGGCAGAGAAAGATGACCAGCTGTTCTCCATATCTAATGAATATGTCATTTCAGTAAATAAACTCAAGCTGAACTGAAAGGGACTCAGATTGACCATTAGAACTATTTCAACTGTGAGGGTGTCTGCCCAGTTAAGATGGCTGGTTTGTGCTTTTCTAGGCGTCTCTGTGATTACATAGATTCAGATGATTTTTAAATATGAGCAAGGGTGGAAAGGATGGAGCAAGATGACATTACAAGGCATTCTTCGGCTTTAAAATTTTGATTCTGTGTCTTTTTTTTTTTTTTTTTTTTTTTAAATAAATAAGTCCTTATGAAGTGGGTTAGAGTTCCCTCTAGTGGCATAAGAAGGATTTAGTATAGCTGTGTTTTCACAAAGCAATCACTTGGTAAACTAAAGTCAGGAAAGAAGCAGATGTATATAGGTTTTCTATATGCCTATTCATTTAAGTAAATTACCTCCTGGAAAAATAAACCAGGGCAAAAAGTCCTTCTTTCCCTCACTTAGATATTGAAACTTGGACTCAGGCTCTCTTACTACGGATGGAGTGTTTTTCCTAGCACTGAGAACTGTTCCTGGGGTAATCATCTAATGGAGCGTGGAAAACTCCCTTGGGCTGGGAATTTGGCAGGTGTATCACAGGCTGTGACTCTCACAGTCTAGGGCTGCTTTGCGTTTTGATGACAATGGAACTTTCCTTTGGCCTCTACTGGGCCTCTACTATGATCAGAACTCTTTTCAAAAGTACTAAGTGTGTGCTGGCTTGGGCAGCGACTCACCCAGTTCACGCACACTGTGGACATTCTAGGGCTTGTGAGGAAGCATGTGCCTTGATGACAGCAACGGGCACTATACACTATTCATATCAGTCCCCCAGAAAGAGCCTATCTCAAATTGCCCTTTTTAGAAATATAAAAAAGAGGCCCTTGGAAGACCCTGCCAAATCTTGGAAGACTATCTTGGCAGTGCCAATTTTCCCCAGGAACCTAGGGACCTTAAGAAGCAGAAGAGCTAAGAGTTGTGCCTTGATCCTGGCATTGGGACAACTTTGGGTGAAGGTTTAGAAACCTGAAGCTTTGAAGAAATTGTATTTTACCTCCCCATTTCCCAACATGAAATTCGGAATAAAAACAAATGTATTTTACATTTTAAGAATAAATGTAAGAAAATCTTATAAAATGTCATTTTTTCCCCTTTACAATGCTATTTACAATATTTTGGTGCGTCTGCTTTGCTTTGCCAAAGCACGTGCCTAACCAGCTACTGGTTAACCTGACACTGTTCCAGTCCACACGTCAGAGTCTTGCTGGATCCTGTTTACTCAGCCTAAAAAGGGAGCATGAATGAGTTTGCGTGGTCAACACAAGTACAGAGGGTCACTGGCTATAACTGCTCTAGCGGAATGAATGGGCTTGACAGGCTATGGCCAGCATAACCTGGCTTTCCCAGCATGCTCTTTGTCCAGCCCAGAAGCAGAACACAACCAAGTTGCCATGCTTTTCAGTAGAAAGGTATATTAACTTATGAGCTGGTGGAGAGTCAGGTTTCTTTAAGGGAGTGTCCTTAGGCAGATAGTAAATCATTTGCATTGCTTGTCAATTAGTGTATCTTGGCAAGTGAATACTTTTGATGGTAAATCTGAAGATGGCCTGTGACCTCCAGAAAAATGCTTTTGGATGACGCCATGCCCTGAAGCAGCAGCAGGAAGTAAAGGAATGGTGTGGGCTCCCTACCTTGGTCACATTGTTTTCCCATGGGGAACACAGGATCCAGGCAGTTCGGGGGGGAATGTGGCTGTTTTAGCTCTACCGTCTGCTCTTTGCTGATTTTAAGTTTGATTCCCTAATCCTGGAGTAAGAAACCCTGTTCAAGATAATAGGTGAGGAAGTAGCACCTCAGAAACCGCTTGTATACCTCTTTCAGCCAACTCCCATCATGCCCATTAAAGATGATCATGATTTAGACTTTCATGACTTACTTTTGAATCCTTGGCTAAGCATTTATAAACAAAAATTATGGCTTTAAAAAAAAAAACAGACTAATTTCACAAAGTGTAAGTGTTGGTCAAATAAGTTTTTAAATATGATATATGTTTGCTCACTTATAGTTTGCATTGGGTGTGGGGGACAGGCCGTTATAGCCTGAGGCTTAGTTTTAAGACTGAGCTTTGCCCCACACCCTTGACTGATTGCATGATGTGGGGTAGTGTACTCTCATGAGGAATCCCATTATGCCTCAGATAAGTGACTTTGTATTAGAGACTTCCTTGTTTGTATATTGCAGGGGTAGTCAACCTTTTTATACCTACCGCCCACTTTTGTATCTCTGTTAGTAGTAAAATTTTCTAACCGTCCCCTGGTTCCACAGTAATGGTGATATATAAAGTAGGGAAGTAACTTTACTTTATAAAATTTATGAAGCAGTTACAGCAAGTTAAAGCATATAATAGTAGTTACTTACCAAGTACTTTATGTTGGATTTTCGCTAAGTTTGGCAGAATAAATCTTTATGAAACAACTTACTATAGTTAAATCTATCTTTTTATTTATACTTTGGTTGCCCCGCTACCGCCCACCATGAAAACTGGAACACCCACTAGTGGGCGGTAGGGACCAGGTTGACTACCATAGTATATTGGATTAAATGTTTTGATTTCTACACTATAAAACAGAGGCAGACCGGGAGCTTGCTCTCTCTTTGTTCCTGAGATTAGTATTAGAAGAGAGAGCAGAGAAAGGCCACGTGGAAGAGAGGAGATCAGAGAAAGGTCACGTGGAGGAGGCCAGGAGAATCAGCCAAGATGGTGGAGTGCTGAGGGAGAAGCCAATTTGGGCAGAGTTTGTGAAGAGAGAAGGATATGGGGAACAGAGGTGAATAAGTCTGGTGAGAAACCTTTGATTCTAGGAAACTCGGATAAGTCAGTAGCTTTGTGAGCACTGAATGAGTGGGTTTTGGAGCCCCATGTGGGTTTTTATTTGCCCACCAGGTGCAAGCTAGGATTAAAGATGATGGCCCACCAGTTCTGGCTTCGTTGTTTCTTTACCGACTGTCTGAATCCAATGGGAACCTGCATGTGAATGGCCACGATGGCGGCTCCTGGCCTCACAGTCCCACAAATGAGATTTTCTGTGCTGACCCTTTAAGAGGGCACTTGGTTTTCCACGTGACCCCTTCCCCCCCCAACACACACTCATACACACTCACCCCTGTCTCTTCCTGACAGTTGGACTGCCCAGTGATTTTTACAACCAGATGTTAGATAGGCACTTCTTCCCAGCTCTGGTGCTCCAGTCTAGGGAGCCTGGGATGGAATTGAAACCTCTTACTCCTCAGCGGAAATCTTTTTGACCACCACACATGGGTGTGGGGCCATCTCTTTTCATGTCTCCATTCTTCCTACCACTCTGGATGTGACTTATTCTATAATCCTTGGTCATAAGACTTCTGTTCAGCTAGTCTTCATTTGGATATTCATGTCAATTGGTCTATAATTTAGTTGTCATTGCATTTGGTCCTGGGAGGAGGTAAGTGTACTTTCAACTGACTCTGCCGCCATCTTGCATCCCCCACTGTAAAGCCAGTAGCCACAGCCACCATCACAGCCGCCTGGCCTGTGCAGGTTCGCATTTGATTCAGACAGACGGTAATGAAACAACGGAGCCAAGAACTGGTGGGCCATTACTTTTAATCCAACTCACACCCAGTGGGAGTAAATACACACAGTGGGAAAACACTTCCATTTCCATTCAGGGCTCCCAAAGCCACTGACTCATCTGAGTTTCCTAGAATGAAAGGTTTCTACCTCACCAGCCTTATTCACCTCTGTTCCCCATCTCCTCCTCTCTGCACAAACTGGCCTCTTCTCTGCAATGCTGATGGCAGGATCTGAGAGAGAGAGAGAGAGAGAAAGAGAGAGAGAGAGAGAGAGCCCTTATTTTATAGTGTAGAAATTAAAGCCTTTAAGCCAATATACAAATAAGGAAGTCTCTGATACAAAGCCCTTATCTGAGGCATAAATGAGATTCCTCATAAGAGTGCACCATCCCACATCATGCAACAGTCAAGGGTGTGGGGAAAAGCTTAGTGTTGAAAAGCTCTTAGTATTAAAAGGGTGGGAAAGGCTTAGTCTTAAAAGTAAGCCTTAGGCCAGGGGTTCCCAAACTACGGCCCGCGGGCTGCATGTGGCCCCCTGAGACCATTTATCCGGCCCCCGCCGTACTTCTGGAAGGGGCACCTCTTTCATTGGTGGTCAGTGAGAGGAGCATAGTTCCCATTGAAATACTGGTCAGTTTGTTGATTTAAATTTACTTGTTCTTTATTTTAAATATTGTATTTGTTCTCGTTTTGTTTTTTACTTTAAAATAAGGTATGTGCAGTGTGCATAGGGATTTGTTCATAGTTTTTTTATAGTCCAGCCCTCCAACGGTCTGAGGGACAGTGAGCTGGCCCCCTGTGTAAAAAGTTTGGAGACCCCTGTTATAGCCTGTCCCCCACACCCAGTGCAAACTATAAGCAAGCAAACATACATCATATTTACAAACTTATTTGACCAACACCTGCCATCGGTGTATCTCCTGTGGTGAGGCGTCTGTCCAGAGCTTATGTCCATTGTTTAATTGGGTTGTTTGTTTTCTATTTGTTGAGGATTAAGAGTTTTTAAAAAAATATTTGGATACCAGTTTTTTTTTTAATCAGATCTGTGTTTTGAAAACATTTTCTCCAAGTCTGTGGCTTCTGTTAGAAGGCTGACATTCACAGTAATGTCCTCTCTCCTGCTCCCCTGACATCAGCAGCTTCTCTCTCTTCCTCCAGGGAGAGCCTGGTGAGTCCCACATAGAGAACCCATGTTCTCTGCTTGGGAGTTGGGGGGAGGGTCCCATTCCTGGACCCTAATTCACAGAGCTCTGTTCATGAAGTGCTCCAATGCTCCGGAAGTTGGGCTGTGCAATCTCCTATCTTAGATCAATGTTTCTGGGAGTTGCTGAAAACTTTGGAGATTATCTTCTCCCTCTATTTTCCTCACCCAGTGCACTCCAATCTCCTTTCATGAAACAAGGAACCAAACCCAGAGAGCAGGTGTCCCGTCCAGGATAGCTCTGCCCGTAAGTTGCAAGTTAGAATTGAATCCAGATGTTTGAGATCAAAACCTATCACAGTGACCCTCCTGTGACTGACTTGAGTTGTTCACAGACTTTCTTCCTCCTTTTCCAGGCAGTGCTGAGCCCTCTCATAGCCATCGCTCTGAAAATATCCCAGATTCATGAGAGAACCGGCCGGAGGGGCCCCACTGTCATCACCTGAGGAACGAAAGACCACTCTCCGGGGCTAGAAGAGAACGCTTGGCAGGAGACACTTCACCCATGCCTTCCTGCTACCACTTTGTGCCTCTTATGACTTTGGCGGGGGGGGGGGGATTTTCTGGTGGGGGGTGGAAGGGAGTAGGTGGGAAAAGAAACAAATGTCTGTTTTGTTTGCGTTTTGGTCAGTTCCTTCAAATGCTCTAGGGTTTTCAGTGATCTTTTCAAGCTGCAGTATCATCTGTTACCTGTATTTTATCACACAAAGGAACCACCCCTTTTGGGAAAGAATGAGTGGGCTAGGAGACTGTTAGCCATGAGATCGGGGCCTCCTTGATGCCAGGTGAGAAAAGGTTCTGAAATCTGCTGGGGGAAAGTCCAGTCCAGGACTTGAGCTGAACCTACACCACACGTGCCCCAGGGCAGACCTGAGAAGCCTCTTCAGCAGGGAGGAGGATTTCACTCTTCATCCAGTGTCAGGGTTTCCAGTGGGGAATTTGTAGAACTTCTAGGAGCCCTCCGGGTGCCCACCAACTACCTGATGGCCTGCTTTCCCACCTTCCTGTCTCCAAAGTCTCCGTGTCACCCTCTCTCACATCTTCTAAAGCCTTCTCCATATCACAGTGGCACACTAGCACAAAACATATCAAAGGGTGTTTTTCTTTCTTATCTTGTAAATATTATTTTAGACATGAAGCTGTCTGCATTCCCTCAAACCCAGCCCTTCCTTATGCAGGTGGGAAACAGTTTCTTGGCAGGACTTTGCAAATGAATGCTTAACATTCTGGGGGCCCTTCCTTGATTACATCACCTAGGGTGATATCTGGGTGTATACTGGTTCCCTCTGGGAAGAGGAAATGTCACCAAGTCTGCTATCTCTCTCACTTTCTCTCTGCTAGCGTGTCTCCCAATAAGGGCCTGTTTTAGTGCACTTGTTTGGACACAGTTCAGCTCTCACTTATGATGGCTATTAAAGAGACGATGAAATGCTCTCAGAGTAGGAAATGAAGTGAACGCTGCACTAGAAGCTTACTGGTGGCACCGCGAGGGGCCTGATGAGGGAGGGAAGAGCTGGGGCCCCGGCCGGAAGCCGAGAGCCACACTGACTTTCCCTGCAGCTCTAGCAGCCTCCTCTGACTCAGCCAGGACCCTCGGGGCAGGGGACCCGCTTGCACACGTTTTGCTTCCTTGGGAACGGCACTCTCACTTGCATCATTTGCACAGATGGCGTGGTGTGCTTTGACTGTTAAGCAATTTGGGATTGCTGTAGTCAAGATTAGTGCAAGCAGGGAAACATTCCCAACAAGGTGTTTTCTCATTTTCTATCTATGCTTCTGTCAGAAATTTGCTAGGACATTTAGTATTCAATAAAAAGAATTCCTTACTTCAACCTTATGCAGAGATTGTGGAATTTCGCTTATTTGTGTGTCGTGCCATTTGGGAAACTCCAGTAGTGGTCACTACTCTGGTGAGTCTGCCTTTCAGAACACTAGCAGGGGCTGGTTTTCATCATCATGACCTTGGGAATTTCTTAAATAAATGGAACAGAAAAGGCAAATTGTTCAAAACTGCCTTTGGGAGTCAGCAGAAACTGAAATGGTGTTTAGTTTTTCATTGTAAGTATTTTCACTTTGGATAATAGGAGGGTGGCTTTGAGCTAAGAGTCTCAAGAACTAGTTATGAAATTTATCAGCAATGGACTACAACTTGCCATCCAGCCTTGGTTCTAATCTGTGAAGTGGAGGTCCACGGTGGCCTTTCATTCACTATTTGCTTCTGTATTGGTCAGCGCAATTCAATGCATTCTTAGGCTTGGCTCTAGGTAGGTAAATATTTATTTTTCCTCAAGTTGCTAAACTTTTAATCATCTTTATTTTCAATGCACAGTGTAAATGAATCCTCATTTTTAAATTCTGCTTCTTTATTTCTGTATGGAGTCATGTATGGCCAGCAGCCCATATATATATATATATATATATATATATATATATATATATATTCATCCATTCAGCAAACACTGGTTGAACAACTCTATGCAGAATCCTGATTTTGGTGCAGCATGGAGATATACAAAACATTATTTCTGCTCTTATGAGTTTTTAATTAGGGAACAGGAGGCTTTGACAAAAATACACAAAGAATCGGGTAGATACAAATGTTACAGTAGAAACACAAGCAATTGTGGAAATACATAGAGAGATTGACTCAGAGATGGCAGGACCCCCAGGCGCTTGAGGAGTTTCCCAAGGAGCAGAGTTTCCCAAAGAGCAGAGTTTCCTGGGACTTGTAACTATTTATATAGTTTCACCAGGGGTAACTGTAGCAGGAACAAAGACTAGGAGTTGAAAGGCAGGAGGGCTGGAGAAGAGGCTTGCCTTGGGTCTAGTGAGAGGTTGGCTTGGATGAGTGGGGTTGAAGCAGACACAGCGTTATAAATATCAGGTAGAGCGAATGCCTGGGCCCAGCTCTGGAAACCAGCAGCTGCACAGCCACCTATTTTTACAGAGCTTTTCCCCAGCTGGGTTGCTAAAGGGAAGGCCCCGCAGTGGCTCTAGGACACAGCCTCTCTCTGGAGCCTGCTCCCATTCACATTGTCAAGGTATTATGTCCGCTTTATGTAAAACCCAGGCTTCTCTTGCTGAGCTTGCCTACATGCCCTCTTGCCTCATCCTCAAGGAGGTAACAGACCGGAAGTCGCTCTTCTGCACATAATGTTCATTATGTTCTTAAAGATGGAGCTCCAGCCACCAGTTCTTAAGAGTAAATGACTGGAGAAGCCCAATAAATTTGTGGGGACCACAGGAGACAATCATAGAAGAGACTATGTCTGGGCCACTCTTGTAACCAGCTAACATTGAGGGGTTCACTCACAATACCATGTGTCTCCAGAACCATGACAGCAACAATATATATAACACTGTGGTTCCCAACCAGGCCAGTGTCACTACCCACACAGCAGGTGTTTGGAAATGTGTATACATGTGCCAGGGAGGCCTTTAACAGGAGGGGACCAAGGATGCTAACTATCCTGCCATGTGTCAGTCAGTCTCCTAGAACAAAAGTTGTTTTGCCTTATCCATGATTCTTGAGTTTATCAGCTATGAAAATGGGTAAGCAATCATTGAGGTCATTTATCAAACCTTACTGATCCAAAGTGCACAAACAGTGTTGCATGACAGTGCAGGCTGGCGGGCTTGGGTATGACACGACCACTTTCTGCACAGAAAGCCTCAGATGGACAACTAGCCCCATGGTTGCACAGAGGGCCGACAGCTTTCTGCACTGAGCCAGTGTTCTCTGCAGGCAGTACAGGCAATGACGGGGCTAATGGGGTGGTGACTGATCATTGGCCAACTGTGGGTCAGTGTGAGGCATGGGGCTGAATCTGGCAGCGATATCCATCCACCGTGGCCGGTCTGGGGAAGTGGCAAACCACCTGGGGGAACTGGTAGTAAACTAACAGATGACTCCATTTTGTTGCTTGGTCACGTACTGGGTATTCTCGAACTATGTGGCCACTGATACCCCAGACACCTGCCTTGAGGACACTTCTATTTCTAGGTGGAGAAGGGTCTGAGAAATCGCGCGCCTTTGGAAATGATGTAACTGCCAGTAAATCAGTCTTTGGCCCTTCAACAGTTACAAACAGCAAGAGATTATCCGAGGCGTCAGAGCTTAGCAGAATGCCTACTCGACTCATACCAGCTGGAGGCCTTATCAGTGAAAATGGCTCATGCAGTTGACAGCCCACTTGGTATGTGAATGAGCCTAAGCTGTTGTGGAACATTATAGAATACAGTGAAGATATACATTATAAACCCATGTCTGTATTATATTTACATGTCTTTTAGCACCTAGCATGGGCCCTGCCATATAGGTGAAGTGAGCTGGGGAGATACCTCATCAAACACTATGTGTTTAAGCAGATTCCCAAAGGATGAATAGGACTGTCTGTAAAAGTACCGCTGAGTTTTTGAGTGGAGGGGTTAAAAATACCCACACTACATCTCAGATATGCAAAAGATGCAGCGTAAACTATTCTATAACTGACCTTAACATGCTCATCTTCTGGGGGGATCAAGGGAGGGTGCTTAAACTTGTTATTCAGGTGGAGTTATAAGATTGAAATATTGGCGAGCCATCGTCTCTGAATAGTTCCCTTCCTCATTGACACATGAGCCTATCATTCACATCTGAGAGGAGGGGACAAGCAAAGACACTCAGCTTGGAGGTTTGCCTCTTGTCCACTGTCTCACAGTCTAAATGTCCTCCCTGTCATTCACAGAACCATGGTTCCCAATCCATCCCCATTCATTTTATCGTAAACTTAAGTGGAAGTGGGGATACAATGTCTATTTCCCCTGGGTAAATTCCCCCAGGGGTGGCCAGTGAATTCTTGTTAACCACACAGAACACTCTTCTCTGACCTGCCCAGTGCATTTTAATTGCCAGGCCTTTCAAAGGTAGGATTTGTTTTGGGGTAATACCCATGTTCTTGATGCTTGCTTCAGAGCATGTATTTTTTTTAATGCAATAAATACCTCTTAGTAATATTTATTTTTTCTTTATTTTTTAGATTTTATTTCTTGATTTTTAGAGAGAGGAGTTGGGGGGGGGGGGAGAAGCAAGAAGCATCAACTCTTAGTAGTTGCTTCCTGTACGTGCCTTGACCCGGCAAACCCAGGGTTTTGAACTGGTGACCTCAGTGTTCCAGGTCGACGCTTTATGCACTGCACCACCACAGGTCAGGCAGTAGTATCTCTTTTTAAAAAGCTCCTAATTTTCTAAATCAAGAGTTTTCATTAAGTAGTGTTTGGTTTTGCAAAAAGATTTACTCATTTGGATGCTATATTAGTTCCACATAGAGAATGAAACTTTGACTTGTGTTACTCTATTGATTTTTCTTCTGATACAAAACAATGGCAAAAAGGAAAAGTTTAAGTACAAAATTTATTGCAGTAGAAAGACTAAAACAATTTTCTTATATAAACCAAAATTCACGTTTGTTTCATATGACTACCAGTAGTTGGGAAAGCCATCTGTGACCAATGCAAACTCTGGAGGAAAGCCCTGCAGTAAAGCTTGTTCAGGTCAGTCAATGTACTGAGACCCCAGGGAAAGTCTCAGGATAACTGTCTCCGTAGTGGGTGGAAAGAGGCGATAGGAGAGTAGTAATAAGTTGCATTGCTAATAAACGATCACAATCCGGTTGGACAACGATGAGTGACTTGCATATCCAGTGACGCTCTGAGGTCAAGAATTCAGATCACAGCTGGCCAAATTCATGCTCTGTGTAAAGGAACCAGGAATTTCTTTTATGTGGCTTCCTGTGTACTCGTCAGGATGCACTGTCTAAATCTGTGCACTCAGCGAGAACAGGGAAGAGGAGGCCAAGGGGACTGCATCCCATCTCAGAAACCTTCTTCCTCCTGAGCAATCTTCATCCTTCCCATCACTGCTCAAAGCCCCACCTGTGCCCGTTCACCAGTGGCTGCTTGCTACCATTAGGAACCATCTTTCATCAGCACTATACTGATCAGATGAAAGGAAACTATAGCAAGAGGTAAGGGCCAAACTCCTGGGCGGAAAACCTGGAGGCCTATTTACATTTTCAAAGAGAACCCAGCAGAGGAACTCTAAAGCAATCTCTGCTGCCTCTCCAAGGGCTTTGAGTTATTGCAACAACCTTGGGGCTCCCCTTTTTGTTAAGGGCCCACTTTCAGAAAGGGGAGAGAAGTCCAAACTGCTCCCTATAAGGAGGGAAGTAAGGCTGGGTTAACCTAGCACAAAAGTTGGAAGTAAATACGTCCTCCCCTGCCTTCCTATGTACCCTCCTTCATCCTCCTAGAAATAATTGTGTTATTAGAAACGCTTCTTAACTTCGCCAAGCCTCGGTTTTTGCATCTGTAAAATGCGAATAACCGTTGCACCCATCTCTGAAGGTTATGATGAGGCCTACATCCAAAGCATAGAAAGTTCATAGCACAGAGCTTGCTATATAAAAAGCACTCCATAACTGTTATTGACTCCAGCATAAATTCTTCACTCAGTAGAGGAGGAAACTGAGCCCAGAGAGATGAAGATTCTCGTCCAAGCTCTAAAGCATCCGCTGCATGTGTTCCCAGCAGCCTGCCATTTGACCTGTCCTCTTGTCGTAGAACAAAATATACTAGAGCTGACAAGATTTCTTAGAGACTCCGGATCCCCTCAGGGAGCTCTTGTGCAGGGTCACTGGCATGGCTTTTCCTCCCACGATCCCTTGCCCGCTTTTATTTTTAGCAGCTGTATCCCATGAGGGGGCGTCGTGCGCGCTGGAGAGCTTCCCCCACTCCAGCGCTCTTGGTTCAGCCCCTGGGCCTCCTGTGATGGCGTTGCTGCCACCGCCCTGTCCGCCACAGACTCGTCATAGGAGGGCGGTACTTCTCGGTGAGCATCGTTTTCATCCTCAAATTCAAGGTCCATCTCGGTGTACAGAGGTGGAGGGATATCCGAGGCCTCTCCCTCTGCAGGGCAGGTTTGCTTCTCAGCATCAAGACTTTCTTCATAAGCAGGAGGGTAAAAATCTGGCCTGGGGGACAAAATGCCACACACATACATGTGTTATTCAAGTGGTTGGTGCCAAAGACGCATATGTCTGTCTTTCTCTAATCATGCTGGGCAAAGTTAAACTGTTAAGAAACATTGATTTTGAAACAGATGTATTTCTTCCCTGGCAACACCAGTTTTTTAAAACTGTGTCACTCTTCTAGCAGAGCCTGTTTTATCAGACATAGGTGTGGGTCTCTTTAGTCACACGTTCCCGAGTGGGTTATTCTGAGCAGTTCTCTCTCTCTTACTCTTAGAAGCAGGGACTTTCAGTATGAGGTCCTTAGCAGTGTGGGGGACACGGGGGCCTTGACTGTGGTACATCTCTACCCAATTATTTAGTCCATTCACATCCTTGTCCCCATTCACATATATCATCTTCTACTCAGTTGCACTCACTGTCTCTGATCCTCTCAGCCAGCAAAATAATGAATGGAAGCCATCTCCCTGCAGTTCCCTGAACTACCGCAGCCGCTTCTCTCTTTCCCACCAAGCTTTCAAATCTCGACAGCTAGTTAAGACAAAACAAACAACAAACAAAAACCCCATAACTGTTTGCCATGCTATTTCAATTGAAAACTTTATGTGGATTTCAGATGCAGCTTTTTCCACGCCATCAGGCCAATGGCTAATAGAGCCATTCACGCCAGAGCTGATGTACTCATTAGTAATCTTGCCCAGTGTGGCTAATTGCTAAATCTTTCCAACTTCTCCGTTATGAATGGGGTTGGGGGTGGCATGGAGGTGAGGAAGAGAGAGGGTGAGCTTGGTTGAGATGTGTATTTATAGAGCAAGTTCTTCCAGTGTCTACAGGGAGTGTTTGTGGTGTGTAACCACAACAGAACAGGAACTGCCATTTGTAGCCACAGCTCCTTTCCAAATGTGACCAGGCCCAAAGCCAAATGGCTGAGGCTGCTGTCTACTGTACAGCACAAACCTCAGCCTTCACTCAGAGCAGCCAAGGCTCCGTCCTGGGGCACACGTGTGAACACACTGAAGACAGAAAGGTGAGCTGTCCCCAGAGTAATTCGAGAGGCTCCAGGATGACTGCCGCCTGCCCCTCAAATGTGACTCACCTCTCCTAATCCCTCCCAGAACAGTCCACATTCCCAGGGCCCTGAATTCTACCGATGCAGACCCACTTGCTGTCATACCTCAACCTGGGCACCCATTTTGCATGCAAATGCTTCTGAGAAATCTAGCTTTCCATTGACTGACTTCCTAGCCATTTTAGTAACAAACTATAGAAATGATCCCTGAAAGTATAGTCTTTTCCTAGCCATTTTAAATGGGTTGGGCGTCTATTAGCTGCAGGAGGAATAGTCAGTAAGTGGAGGCACCCTGATGTCCATAATATACTTTAAAACATTTCTGCACAGATATTGTAGTGTTATGTATGTGTCAGCAGATTTAAGCTACACCCCAAAGGTAATCAGTTACTCTTATCAGGAATTCAAAGTCTGGAGGCAACTCTCTAACATTTATACAAAATAAAATCAGCACTCTAGAAGCATCTTCTACAATCATTTCAGTTATCTTAACTTTTACCAAATCCAGAGACCTTGCTAGTAAGTATAATAAACATTGGGAGTGGATTTTGGTTATTATAATTAGCATCATTAATAAGAACAATAATGTAAAAAACCAAGTCATGGGTAAAATTGCTTATATTCAAACAACATGGAGTAGCTAAAATATTTTAGATGACGAGGGTAGAAGGATTGATGAGGTCTTGCAGCCTGTACCTTAAAGATGATGCCTGATGTTTTATCCCGGAATGGTCCTGTGTCCAACCAAGAAATAGGAGGGTTTTGGTTGTCTGATACTAACCATAAGGTTAGCTGAAAAATTTTAATGTGGTGAAATATATATGTCATAATATTTTCCATATTAGCCAAGCGTGCAGTTCGGTGACACTAAGTACCATATTTTTTGCTCCATAAGACGCACATTTTCCTCCCAAAAGTGGAGGGGAAAATGCCCATGTGTCTTATGAAGCAAAAATACGGTATTTTATTAAATATTTTAACACACCATTAGGTTCAGAATATTTTTTTTTCTTGTTTTCCTCCTTAAAACCATAGGTATGTTGCCTGACCTGTGGTGGCGCAGTGGATAAAGCGTCGACCTGGAAATGCTGAGGTTGCCGGTTCGAAACCCTGGGCTTGCCTGGTCAAGGCACATATGGGAGTTGATGCTTCCAGCTCCTCCTCCCCTTCTCTCTCTCTGTCTCTCCTCTCTCTCTCTGTCTCTCCCTCTCCTCTCTAAAATAAATAAATAAATAAATAAAACTTAAAAACTATAGATATGTCTTATGGTCAGGAGCATCTTATGGAGCGAAAAATATGGTATGTACATTCACATTGTTATATAACCATTGCCACTATTCATCTCCCAAACTGAAACCCTGTGCCTCTTAAACAATTACTCCCCATCTTCCTGTCTCCTGCCCCTAAGAACCACTGTACCACGTTCTGTCTGTGAATTTGACTACACTAGGTACCTCATATAAGTGGAATCGTATGTATTTGTCTTTTGTGTCTGGTTTACTTCCCTTAGCATAGTGTCATTAAGGTTCATCCGTGTTGTAGCATGCATCAAAATTTCTTTAATTCTGAAGGGTGAAAAATATTCTGTTCTACGTATATACTACATTTTGTTTATCCTTTCATTCACTGGTGGACTAACGGTTGTTTCTGCCTTTTGGCTATTGTGGAAAATGCTGCTATAAATATTGTTGTACAAATATCTGTTCAAGTCCCTGCTTTCAGTTGTTTTGTGTGTATGCCCAGAAGTGGAATTTCTGGATCAGACAGAAATTCTATGTTTAATGTTTCTTAAATTTCTTTTATTGATTGATTTTAGAGAGACAGAGAGGAAGGGGAAAGAGAGAGAGAGAGAGAGAGAGAGAGAGAGAGAGAGAGAAAAGCATTCATTTGTTATTCCACTTAGCTGTGTACTCATTCATCCTTTCTGTATGTTCCCTGACGAGGGATCTAATCCACAACCTGGTGTTTTGGGATGATGCTCTAATCGAATGAGCTAACTGGTCAGAACCGTTAATGTTTTGAGGAACCTCCATATTATTTTCCACAGTGGCTGCACCATTTTGCATTCCCATCAGCAGTACACTAGGTTTTCCATTTGTCCACATCCTTGCTAATGCTTGTTTTCTGTTTGTATGTTTTTTATAATAGCCATGCTAATGGGCACAATGTGGCAGGGTTAACTGAATCTTACCTCTGAAATATTATTGCTTTGCCTCAAATTAATCTTTCATGCAAAGTATGTTCAGAACACCTGAAAGGCTGCTAAACTGGGACTTCACCAAGTTCACAGAGAGAAGGTAGGACTGACTCTTTGCCTGCTTGTCACTTGTTATGCGGCAGACTTCGGTTCTGGACTTGTTCTCCTTATCACTTGGCAGCCAGGTTATGCGGTATAACTAACCACCTCCAGCCCCTAAGGATGGCTCCCATGATACAAGAAAAAAGCCTTCAAGTTGAGCCCCTCAAATTGGCTTAGGAGGGTTTTCAATGTGTTCGGGGGGACAGGGTGGAGTCTCTGAGATAAATTTCCTTTACTGCATGGTTTCTTCCAGAGGCAGCACCATTATCCCCAATAACTAAGCCCAGAGAGATGCCCTAATGATAAAGCTTCAGTTCTAGACATGCAGCCCCAGGAGACATGGAAATCGCTCCACTGCGGGATTAGAAGTCATTCTGCTTTTCCAGAACTCAGCCCCGTCTCAGCCCTCATTAGCCCTCCGGCTTCTCAGCACATACCTGTCCACCATGGCCGGGGTCACGGCCCCACGAGCAGGGTGTTGTCTGAGCATAGGGCTGAACATCCCTTTGTTTACACTCGCCTGGCAGTAGGTGCTCCAGAAAATTCCACTCAGAAGGATCACAAACCCCAGAGGGAGAAGCCAATAGGCCAGGATCAGGCTCCCCGGACAGTTGAATACAGAGCCTGAGGAGATGAAGAAGGCCCCCAGGCAGATCACCAGGAAGCCTGTCAGGAGGGCCAGGGCGCAGAGCACAACACCAGTTCTTGTCTGCATCCCTGCTCTCTGGAACCCAGCTCC
Organism: Saccopteryx leptura; assembly: GCF_036850995.1. Classification (NCBI taxonomy): domain Eukaryota; kingdom Metazoa; phylum Chordata; class Mammalia; order Chiroptera; family Emballonuridae; genus Saccopteryx; species Saccopteryx leptura. The sequence continues at coordinate 59,175,592 of NC_089504.1, read as the reverse complement.
CTGGCCCAGCCACTCCCCTGCTTCCCTTACTCAGAGAGAATGCTCTCATTAGCCAGCTCATAGCTTTATACACGCTGGGACCAACTGGCCTTTGGACAATTAAATGAAGCGGGCACTTAAAAGGTATTCATTAACCATAGAAAGTAACTATAATTTTGTTGAAGGATTAACCTAAAAAGACAGCATTGTATACTACAGAAAGGAGTGGCCTGTCACAGCTGTCTTGTTCTACTCAGCTAGATAGGACCCTCAGCTGACCGAGTTATTTGAGGGGTGGTCTCCCAGCCTTTGATTTAAAGGGCACTGGTGTCTTAATCCCATCAGTGGGTAATTTACCACTCATTCTAAAGAAATTAGCATCCTTTGATGAACTATCTTCTTTGTGGTTTGTCAGGAAGTCCTTCCCTGATTTCTTCTTTCTTTCTCTGTACTAAAAAGACTTTCAGCCTGACCTGTGGTGGCGTAGTGGATAAAGCATCGACCTGGAAATGCTGAGGTCGCCGGTTCGAAACCCTGGGCTTGCCTGGTCAAGGCACATATGGGAGTTGATGCTTCCAGCTCCTCCCCCCTGTCTCTCTCTCTGTCTCTGTCTCTCTCTCCCTCTCTCCTCTCTAAAATGAATAAATAAAATAAAAATTTAAAAAAAATCTAAAAAAAGACTTTCTAAGAAAAGGCTCTTAAGGCCCTGACTGAATAGTGCAGTTGGTTAGAGCATTGTCCTCATATACCAAGGTTGTAGGTCCTATATCCCTGTTCAGGGCACATACAAAAATCTACAATGAATGCATAAATAAATGGAACAACAAGTCAGTGTTTCTCTCTCTCTCTCCTCCGCATTTTTTTTCTCTCTCTCAAATCATTTCATCTCTCTCAATCTCATCTCTCAATAGATTAAAAAAAAAAATTGAAGACCCGTACATGTTTGTCTTGCCTCTCTTAATGAATCTCACTTTATTGCCCTTACACTATGATAATGAAAATATTCCAAGAGAAAAGTCCATGGGGTAAGCTCTCTGATTCCTTTCTTATTGACAAGAAAGATGAGCATCAGCAGGCAGGGGAAAGAGTGTGTTGGAGAGAATTGTAATAGACAAGGCTTCGGGAATTTGCAGGGATTTCAAGGGATAGACCTAAAAGGTGATGATCTGGTGACTTCTGCTCTAATTCTGGTTTTGTATTTTTCCCATTAATAGTGCCCAATGTTCAGATCCTATGGTCATTTCTGCTTAACGCATAGGTGATGGATAAAAATATTTTGCTTATTGCTCACCCATTGGCCACCATTCTTGGCTCACTAGAAATAGTTGAACCAGACCTCACCCTTCCTGCTCTCAAAAAAAAAAAAAAAAAAAAAAGAAAGAAAGAAAAAAAGAAAAAAAAAAGATGCAGGCATCTGATAAAGAGCATTCCCTAAGGTGTGTAGCATGTTTCCACCTCCGTATCAAACAAATGCTTGTAAGAAACACTGCCTATTCAACCCCCACCCTCCTCCCACACAGCTCATGGTTTCACAGAGCATACTAACGTATTAAAGGCTTTGAAAAGTCCTGCAACCTTCTTCCTCTCATAAAATGTTTATTAAATAAAATTTGTTTTGGTAGATGCTGCTAAAAAATGTTCCCTGTCCTCTCTCCAACTCCATTGCTCTATGTGGTGTTGTCTTAAAGAATCTGTCTTAGGACGAGCCTTCTCCTTTTACAGAATTTGGTTCTTCTATCCTGGCTGTCTTCAGTTGCAGACACCTATTTTAGATCTTGTCTGTACTCTAAGTATTTTTTTATTTGATGCTTGTTGCTGCCCAGAGAGTCTCTGGGTCACTTCTTTCCAGAGAGATATGTTCAGTCCTCTTTGCTATTCCTCTACCCTACTACTCCATTACCATTATTTTCTATTTACTTTCCCATTTAAAAAAGCAGTTCTTCATGCAATAAATATAATATGTACATTATATTGTCTTATGTATATTATATTGTCTATTGTATATTATACCCACTGTCTCCTCAGCTTTACCTTTATGTCATCAACTAGGAGAGAGAAAGATACCGGGGCAAAAATGCTGTAAGTCACATCCCCATTCTACCTTCTAACTTCTACCTTTATTAGGGTCAATGCTTACCCTGAACTACTTTCATCTTCTAGTCTTGCTTTTATCCTTGAAATCTTAAAACAACTCTTTTTCCCTCCTTTCCCAATTAGTCTTGAGGTTGGCAGATTTCTAAGATGACCCCCAGTGGTTCAAGTCCTTTTGAGTGTGGGCTGGACATAGTGTCTTGATTCTAATAGAATATGGCAAAGGTGATGAATAGGTAACAAAAAACCGTGACTCCTGTCTTACTAGCATGATTTCTATTGCCCTCATAGCTTGCACTCTTTTTTTTTAATTTATTCATTTTTAGAGAGGAGAGAGAGAGGGCGAGAGAGAGACAGAGAGAGAGAGAGAGACAGAGACAAAGAGGAGAGACAGAGAGAGAGAAGGGGGGAGGAGCTGGAAGCATCAACTCCCTTGTGCCTTGACCAGGCAAGCCCAGGGTTTCGAACCGGCGACCTCAGCATTTCCAGGTGGGTGCTTTATCCACTGCGCCACCACAGGTCAAGCCAGCTTGTACTCTTTGAGGAAGGAAGCTGGCATATTAGAGAAGCCCATAGGACAAGGAACTGAGGGCAGCTTCTGGCCAACAGTCAGTGAGGATCTGAGGCCCTTAGTCCATGATCCAGTTAGGAACTGCATCCTGCCAATAACCATGTGAATTTGGGATCAAATCCTTGCCCAGTTAAGCCTTGCAGTGACTATAACCTAAGCAACACCTTGATTGAGAAACCTTGAAGGCAAGGACTTAGTTAAGCAATGCCCAGATTCTTAACACACAGAAACTGTGAAGCATGTGTGTTCTTTTTAAATGGCTAAGTTTTGTGGCAATTTGTTAGGCAGTAAAGTAATAAATAAAAATAGAAATAATTAAAAGAAAATATTTGAGCAGAAAAAGAAAGGAAAAAAGGAGGGAAGGAAGGAAGGAAGGAAGGAAGGAAGGAAGGAAGGAAGGAAGGAAGGAGAAGGAAAGAAGGAAGGAGGAAGGAAGGAAGGAAGAAGGAAGGAAGGAAGGAAGGAAGGAAGGAAGGAAGGAAGGAAGGAAGGAAGGAAGAAAGAAGGAAGGAAGGAGAAAAGAAGGAAGGAAAAAAGTAAGAAAGAAAGAAAGAAGAAAGGAAAGAAAGAAAGAAAGAAAGAAAGAAAGAAAGAAAGAAAGAAAGATAGATAGATAGATAGATAGATAGATAGATAGATAGATAGATAAATAGATAGATAGATAGATAGATATAGGGCCCTGGCCGGTTGGCTCAGCGGTAGAGCGTCGGCCTGGCGTTCAGGGGACCCGGGTTCGATTCCCGGCCAGGGCACATAAGAGAAACGCCCATTTGCTTCTCCACCCCCACCCCCTTCCTTCCTCTCTGTCTCTCTCTTCCCCTCCTGCAGCAAAGGCTCCATTGGAGCAAGGATGGCCCGGGCGCTGGGGATGGCTCCTTGGCCTCTGCCCCAGGCGCTGGAGTGGCTCTGGTCTCGGCAGAGCGACCCCTCAGAGGGGCAGAGCATCACCCCCTGGTGGGAAGAGCATCGCCCCTGGTGGGCGTGCCGGGTGGATCCCGGTCGGGCACATGCGGGAGTCTGTCTGACTGTCTCTCCCCATTTCCAGCTTCAGAAAAAAAAGAAAAAAAAAAGATAGATATAGGAAAGGAGATCAGATCTGTGTTAGCAGAGGTGGGCTGGGAGGAGGAGGAACTGGATTAAGGACGTAATGTACAACACAATGACTTTAACACTGCTATGTGGTATATTTGAAAGTTAAGAGGGTAGATCCTAAGAGTCCTCATCACAAGGAATAACTCTTCTTAATTGATATGAGATGATGGATGTTACCTATACTTATTGTGGTAATTATTTCACAATATATGTAAGTCAAATTATTATGCCATGTACCTTAAACTGATATAGTGCTGTATGCCAATTGTATCTCAATTAAACTAGGGGGGAAAGTATTTTCTGGTTCACTTACTCTTAACTACCTCACTTTACAGATGAGGACAATGTGCTTTCTAGCAGGGGCCCAAGGTCATGAACCAAACCCAAACTCAAATTCAGGTTTCTGGATCCCAAGCTCAGAGCCCTTGTGATTATACTATCACAAAAGTTATATTGTTAAAATTTTCATTGATCACATAGCAGAAATGTAGTATGTGGGGCAGTCCTTAATATGTGTGATCTTGGGCTTGAAGTTAGGAGAAAGGAGTTGCCAGATTGCACAGTGGATCATGAGGGAGCGAGTCAAATAGGGCAGGGGTGCTGTGGTGAGAAAGGTTGGAAGGCTCAAATATAAATTATTACAGAGTCATAGTATCGAAATTAAAAGGACATTATTGAGAATGGTCAGTTTCCAAAAGATTGACTTGCCTGTAGGGGAAAATAAAAAGCCCAAAATATATTAGGTTGTTTCCTTTGTTCCTTTATTCTCCTATCTTTGCTGTCCGAGCTGCTATGAGATGGAGCTTTCCAAAGTTTTAGAATAAATATACATACATACTATCAAAATTCCAAGTTTGTAATTCCAAGGAAATGACCATTAAACCTTCTTTTCCCTCCCTCCACAGTAATTTTAAATATGGGTCAGATTTTATTTTAAAACACTCTAAAAAACAGTCCTAAATTCCTTTTCCTTTTCCTCCTCCACCACCTTCTCTCTCTTCTTCCTTTACCCTCCTCCTCTTATTAACTGACTTTTGTCTGAAATGAATGTATTATCATATAGATTTTGAAATTTAAGCTATTTATTATAATTTAACTTGTCATATTAACTAAGAAGAAACCTCCTTGAAAGGACTACTTCACAGAAATGTACCCAGGCTTTAATAACCCAAACAAATGTGTTCCAGTGTTCCTTCTTTGGAAGTTTATCCCTAGCTCTGTATACACAATCATGATCAGTCTGTTTTATGATGGCTGGTAGCTGACACGAGCTACAGAAATAAACAATTGGTAACCATGTCAACCTACTAATATAAGACTCAGGCTCTACTTGCATACACACACACACACACGTGCGCGCGTTAAAGTTGGAAATTTCTTTGCAGGTTGTAAAATCCTGAGTCATTTATTTAAATAGAGAAATATGATTTTGTAATTGCAAAGACTAATGAAGTTTTCATGTGGATGATGATTTCATGTTACCTCAATGCTTGACAACTTTATTAAACTACTTGCTAGAAAGGGTCAATTCAATTCAAGCTCATCCTCTGAAAATTATAATAAGCCTCTTTGGTGAATATAGCAATTTATACAACAATTAAGCTTCTCTGTAATGATTACATTTGTAGTTCTGTAAGGTTTTTGTGTCTGCGTGTGAGCAGCAGAGGGGAACAGTTTCAGGGGATTAAGTACACAGAAATGAATCCAGTCCATTGGATTTGGGAGTGTTCTATTTGAAACTTAATAGAACTTTGGGAAGTTCTATTTGAAACTTAATGAAATCACCAATCCTAGAACTTTTCCTTAGCCCGTAGAGTCCTGTAAGGCCAGTGGCTGCTACCCTGGCCATACAGGTTCTCACTGGATTCGGGCAGAGAGTAAAGGAACGGTAGAGCCAGAAAATGGTGGGCCGTTCTGTTTATTAAAGTCTCATAATGTAGGAAGAGCAAACAGGCATGGAAGACCTCTTCACTTCCCTTTCTCCCTGGACTCTCGTGGACTCACAGGCCCCCATCAACTTCAGCAGGCCTCCCAAGCCCCTCAGCTCTCTCTCTCTCTCTCTCTCTCTCTCTCAACTCTCCAGCAAAACAGGTCAAGTGGAAATACCCCTTCTCCCGAAATCAATAGCAAACAATTGCCCCTCCCCGCGACAGAAAATTTGCAACTTGCAATCTGCCATCCTGAGGGCAAGCACCTGTAGCTTTTCACAGACTACATACACATGGTGCTGCCCAGGCCAATGCAAAATATAAGCAAGCAAACCTAAGCACACTCTACAAACTTGAAACATCAATTTGCCCAACAAGCCCCTTTATGCTACTCAGTTCAGTGGGTTGAAAAAAAATTAAACAATAATTCTTTTATGTCAAGTTCAATCCTAAAAAACACTCTCTAACTTTTCCTGACTTCTCTCCTTCTTGAGAAAAACAGCAAGTGCTTAGAACAATTTTTCCTCAAATATTCTTGCATAAGACAGTCATTCTCAAACTTGGGTCAACCTCAGAGTCCCATGGAGGGATGTTAAGGCATAGACTGCTCGGTGCTACCCCAAGAATTTCTAATATATTCAGGGGGAGAGAGAGAGAGAGAATATAAATAAATAATAAAGCAAGGCCCTGGCCGGTTGGCTCAGCAATAGAGCGTCGGCCTGGTGTGCGGGGGACCCAGGTTCGATTCCTGGCCAGGGCACGTAGGAGAAGCGCCTATTTGCTTCTCCACCCCCCCCTCCTTCCTCTCTGTCTCTCTCTTCCCCTCCCGCAGTCAAGGCTCCATTGGAGCAAAGATGGCCCGGGCGCTGGGGATGGCTCCTTGGCCTCTGCCCCAGGCGCTAGAGTGGCTCTGGTCGCGGCAGAGCGACGCCCTGGAGGGTCAGAGCATCGCCCCCTGGTGGGCAGAGCATCGCCCCTGGTGGGCGTGCCGGGTGGATCCCGGTGGGGCACATGCGGGAGTCTGTCTGACTGTCTCTCCCCGTCTCCAGCTTCAGAAAAATACAAATAATAATAATAATAATAATAATAATAATAATAAAGCAAGTGTAGCGAATTATTAATAATCAGTGAATCTGGGTAACAAGTACAGGTATTTGGGATTTCTTTATTCTTACTACAACTTTCTATAAGTATAAATTTTTTCCAAAATTAAAATATTAGACCATGACACTAAAACTGTTTAATATCTGAAAAAGACAAGAAAGAAAGCCAGTATGAATACTCTCTCCTTGGGCGCTTGTCTTGGTTTGAGTCATGATCAGTACTGAACAACCAACTTCCTTCTTGACTCATCATTATCAACATATTACCAATAATAATTATTATTTTCAATACAAGACTCACAGAGTTTGAGCACACATGGATTTCTGAATTAGTGGCTTACGTAAGTGATTAGAACCTAAGCAGTCGTGGTATGATTCCTGAATCTGCTGCCATTTACCAGTCCTGTGAAGCTGGGAGTCTAACCCAGGGCTAGTGCATTGTGCTCTAGGAGGTACCATTTACATAGAAAACAAAGGGAATGGTGTCCCCTGGAGTTATGCAAGACTGTGACATTCAACTTTTCTGAACCTCAGTTTCCATATCTGTAGAATGGGAAGAATAATAAAGCCCACAGAGGTTAAATTGAAGGTGATAATAGTGATCACTATGGGAAACCACAGATCCTCCTGCAGGAGAAATGATCTCCATGGTCCCTTCCAGTACCAATGCTATGATCTGGAGACTGTTTCATTTAACAGAGACCATGTAGACAGACTTTCCTCTTATTTATTTATTTATTATTTTTCTCCCAGGAGACCTTCATGAAAAGTCATATTTTTGTTATTTAACTTATGTCAACAAAAGAAGTTAATGATTTTCCAACTCCATGAATAAAGATAGTGTCTCCTTTGAAGGAAATCACATGCAGTATCTTTTCTTGGAGATACCAAGTCCCAGCACCTTGCTGATGTGTCCCTGCAGGCTTTATTGCTCCCAGGACATTGTGCACTGGAAATGTTTAGGAAGTAAGCATTCTACTTATTTCCTTCCCCGAAGAGCAAATAGGTGTTGTTGCGAAAAGCCATGCTAGGCAGCAAACTCAAATGACCAGATGAAAATAAAGTCAGATAAGAAGTACCTGACCTGTGGTGGCGTAGTGGATAAAGTGTCAACCTGGAATGCTGAGGTTGCCAGTTCAAAACCCTGGGCTTGCCTGGTCAAGGCACATATGGGAGTTGATGCTTCCTGCTCCTCCCCCCCTTCTCACTCTCTCTCTCTTTCTAAAAATGAATAAATAAAATCTCTATCTATCTCCACTCATTTAAAAAAGTTTTGAAGAAGTTAGTGGACAAGAGATGGAGTTCAAGATGGAGGTTGGGAAATGGTTCAGATCTCTTTCTTTTCATTTATACTGCTCACAAAAATTAGGGGATATTTTATTGCTTCATATTCACTTTGAAATATCCCCTAATTTTTATGAGCAGTATGTTTTATTGATGTTCTTTTTTTTTGGAGGGGAAGGAGAGAGAGAGAAACGTTAATTTGTTCCACTTATTTATGAGTTCACTGGTTAATTTTGTATGTGCCCTGACTGGGGATCGAATCTGCAACCTTGGCATATTGAGATGATACTCTAACCAATTGAGCTGCCTAGCCAGGGCCAAGAACTCTATTTTTGAGTGGCAGGTATGCACTAGCATTATATTTCCAGCCCAAAAGACCACTGAAAGGAGAGTGGATTAAGGAATCAGAGACCCTCTGGTCCCAGCTACAACTCAGAGTATCTCTGAGGCCTTAGCAAATCACCTTTTTTTTTCTATAAAAAGAGGAATCTGGATTATATCAGGGGTTTCATAAAACATTTTTTGAGCCATGGAGTCTTTTGTTAAAATCAATTTTACAAGAATCCTTACATGAAAATCAAGTAAATAGAGAGGTGCTCTGCAGAAATTGAGTAGGTGAGTCTGGAGGTGACTACACTCACCTCGTAGCTCTGGCAGCTCCAGAGGGAAGACGAGGGGCAGCCAAGGGGTCCTTGGAACACAGATTGAACATCACTAACCCACTGAACTGAGTGAAGTGACTTCCAACTCAAACACTTCACCCTCTGGTTTTGATCTGTTCAGAAGACTGACCCTATTTGACACATCATTACATCAAGTTTTGTTCTTCGAAATCCTTCACAGGCTCCTTCATCTTCTAACAGCGGCACATGGAAGTCGTTACTTAGTTAGCTTTGTTCATGGGCAAATTTTTTTTTTTTTTACAGAGAGAGAGAGTAAGAGAGCGGGATAGACAGACAGGAACGGAAAGAGATGAGAAGCATCAATCATCAGTTTTTTGTTGTGACACCTTAGTTGTTCATTGATTGCTTTCTCATATGTGCCTTGACCGTGGGCCTTCAGCAGACTGAGTAACCCCTTGCTCAAGCCAGCAACCTTGGGTCCAAGCTGGTGAGCTTTTGCTCAAACCAGATGAGCCCGCGCTCAAGCTGGTGACCTCGGGGTCTCAAACCTGGGTCCTCCACATCCCAGTCCAATGCTCTATACACTGCACCACCGCCTGGTCAGGCTGTTCATGGGCAAAATTTAAATCTTATTTGCTCGAGGCTTTTGAGGGAGGCAATTTCAGGGCCAAGACTTGTCCTCCAGTGAGGAAATAAGAGACTAGTTTAAACACTCTGTTCCAGTTGTTAGTGTTGTAACTCATGCAGATTTTATCTGGTTCACAATTTTTGTTTAATCCTATCCATCCAAATAACTGGGTTTCTAGAGCCAGCAGTCATTATGGTGAACAGCCATGAAAATTTTCATAGTTTTATTAGCTGTAGAGAAGTTGCTGAAAAGCCTAAAGGGAAAACAGATGGTTTTTAAAGATATTCTTCCCTCGAGAATCTGGGGTACTTTCCTATGAGAAATTAGAGACAAGATTTTTTTTGTCATACCTTTAGTTGGACAGATGGCGCAGATGGAGAGTAAGAGTTCTAGAGTTTCCATGGCAATTGCTGAAAGTCTTGGCCAGTCTGCAATAATGTGTATGTAGTGCAGTATCTAGGACAAAGGTGAAACTGCCAAGATTCCTTCTGCCACTCCCATTGACTTGCTATTCAAATGGCCCTGGTTGGGCTCCTTTTGTCTAAAAAGCTATCTCCTTCCTTAGGGAGGGGAGAGAGAGGTCAAACAAAACAATTTATTGGCTTTTCCTTCTAGATGTGTACAATATTGAGTGAAGTACGTATGGATAACATAATGAAACCAGTCAATATGGCATTAATACAGGGCTTTCTTTAAACAAGTGCTGTCCACTTAAGCAGTGTCAAGAATACAATTCTTGTAAGCTGGGCTAATCATCAGCTTCTTTATTTATACACTATGTAAGAGGCATTAAAGCCCTGTAAGTGTATGGGTTCTGAGCCAGACTGCCTATGTTCAAATCCAAGCACTGCCAGTTTTTAGTTAGTTGACCCTGCCTACATAAGTTATTTAAGTTTGCTGTTATTCAGTTTCCTCATCTATAACAATGGGAATAACAATGGTAGTTAGCTCATTGAGTCTTTAATAGGATACCATGAGTTAACACATGGAAAGGGCTTATAATAAGGTAGATGTTCCTATGGGTTAAATATTATCAAGAAGTATGAGCCCTCGATGCAACTTTATTCACTAATTTTTAAAAGGTAAACCTCATGTGACCTGAAGTAGACAAAGAGCAGACTGCTTAAGGTGATATTATTACCTGTCTCTGACCTTTTGCAAGCAACTTAATCACTTCAAGCCTCAGTTTCCTCATCTGTAAAATAGAAAATGCTGTACCCACTTGTTGTGATCACCTCACAGCGATAGGATGAACCCCCATCCCCAAAATTTGGTTTGGATGTTGAGACTGATGATGCCACACAGACAACGAGACGGTCTGAAAAAGTTTCTAACCCACATAACGAAGCTTTCTGAGGAGAAGAAGGTGCAAGGAGGTTCAGGAATGGTTTAGGGGAGCAGGGAAAGGACACAGCATTGGGGGTTTACCATAGTGAGGAGGCGGGTTTGGGTGGGGACTACTCCTTGCAGCTGGAGTTCATATAATTTGAACTTCTCATCAGCACGGAAGGAGGGCGCACCTGGGCTTTTGTATCAGCTCGCCTAGAGGAGGGCAGGACGGGTCTGGTGGGATGGGAAAGCTGTGAGCAGCTCAGCATTGCAGTGGGGGCAGATTCGGGGTCATACCATCTTAGAGGGGGTTGGGAGGGTTTACTGGAATTGTACACATACAGCCTTTAACTCAGGGCCCCACAGGCAGAAAGTACTCAGTAAATGTAACCGTTTGAAATAGACATTGTTTCTTTAAAAATTCCTCAATTTCAAAAACTCACCAAAAAATTCAAGAAGCAACATCTGCTTTTTCCTTGTTCTATTTGTTTATATTAAACACATTTAATTTTTTTTCCCAACGTAATCTCTACATGTGAAGAAACAATTACCAACAATCTCCCACTAATGAAAAGGCTGTGTTTTAAGAATTCTGTATTAAATCGATTGTCACTTGGAATACTTTCTCCCACAGAAACAATGTTATAAATAGAGTTTAAGTTCCCCAAGGGATGCTTGAATTTCTCCTAAACTGTAATACAGTTAAAATAGTCCAAACAGAACAGGGAACTCTGACTCTTCCAACAGCACCTGGGTGTCTTGGAACCTTCAAACTCTTCTGTTTACATGTGACCCTAAGGTGAGACTGGACCCTAAGCTTTGCAGAAACCTGGGTGGGAGAAGCCTGGTGTGGCTGGTGAGGGCCCACGTGCAGTTATGAAGGCCCTGTCCAACACTGTCTAAATCAGAACCTAATGGGATTGTCTTGTTGGGTCTTAGGGCTCTCCCACACCTCTAGGGGTAGAGTGGGGCTTGCCCTGAAGGGATAGTATGCTTTGACTTTCAGCCATCCTAGGAAGGGGACAATCTAGGGATATGACAAGAGCACTGCAGTGGCCTAAGGTGAGGGGAAAACATACAGTAGTTACTTTTGGAGCTAGATTCTGAGGTGTGGGGAGGCATGCAGTGGGTGTTTGTGCAGAACTCTCTCTGGTTACGTGGAAAAGGCCAGGCAAGATAAGCAGTGCACCAACTCAGAAACCCACCCTAAACGTGCCTGTGCTAGAGAGGGGAGCTCCCTCTGTGTTTTCTCTCGTCTGTACATCCAAAGGTAATAGTATGGCCCGGTTTTTCTGGGCTGAGGGGAATTCTGTAGTGAGATTGGGTGGAAGAAAATCAGCAGCAATGTGAAGGAAGAGGACCCTGGCATTGAAGGTGGTGGCTTTCAGAAGGCAGGAGCCCTCTAGCACCCATTGAGAGGGCAAAGGCAGATTTGCAGGAGACTAGCTGTCCCTTACAGAGCACTTACTATGTGTCAGAGACAATGCCAAGCACTTTATCTTTACTAACACACTCAAACTTTCTAATCATCGATGTACAATTACTGACCCATAATACAGACTGGGAAAGTGAGGCATGGAGAAGTTAAATCACTTGTTCTGTTTCAGATAGCCAGTAAGTGGCAGTGCCAGGGATTGAACCTAAGCAACTTGGCTACTGAAGCTGGGCCCGTAACCACATTTCACTCTCTCTCACATAGAAGCGTTCACCAGGCACAGCCCCAGAAATACATGAAAAGGTGCTCATGGCAAAAGGCCAGATCTGCTGGGAAGCAGGATGGGGGCTGGGACTACAGTGAGTCAAAGTGGCTTTGTGTTCTGGTGTGATTAGGACATACAGGCTAGATGCCTTGCTTACATTCTGAGTTCATTTATTTATTCTTTCGGTACAGATGTATAAGATGTTATAATGAAGGCCAGAGATAAACAGACAATTAAGATTTGGTCTCTGTGCTCAAGCTGTTCTTACAGTCTGGGGAGGAAAACAAAGAAACAAACAAAAGAGCCTTAAGGAGGGTCCTGCACAGCCAGAAACTGGGGACCCATTGTTTACTCGTCCCCCCCTGCCTCCATTGTCTCCCAGCCACTCTCTTCCCTCTGCCTCGTGGGCACTGAACATCTGCCGACCCAGGCAAAGTCCCCCTTCCTCTGAAAGCCTGTCCCTGTCTCTCCCGACCTGGTGAAATTCCCAGAGAGTATCCGGGGTTTCCCTTTTATAATAACTTAAACCACTGGAGATTTACTTGTCCGAGATCTGTCCTGCTGATGGATGGTGACTGCCTGTCCCTCTGTTAGCTGCTCTGTGCCTGCCGCCTAGGACAGTCTAAATGCTTCATAATCATCTCTCAGTTTAACATAGAAAGCTCTATATACTGCTCACAAAAATTAGGAGATATTTCAAAATTAATATGAAGCGATAAAAAAAAGAAGCATTTGATTTTTTTATTAAACAAGAACATCAGAAAAGCAAATGACAAGTCAAAGAAAGTTGTTCAATTATGCAAATGAGATGCAAAATCAACTTTTATTTCATTGGTGAAAATGCACTGTACAACAGGCTAAAAGTACTGGAGTATCTGCACATTCCTTGATTACCTGATTTTTGAGAGCAGTGTATATAGGTATGAGATAAACAAAGAGAATCCCTTGATAAAGTTGAAAATTTCTGAAGAACTAATTTGATATTTAGGAATAGTATCTTCCTGCAGGCAATTTTGTTGGAATGGGTGAGTGTGTATTTAATTTTTATAGTGGAAACTTTTACACAAAAGCATGTATGTATGTTTAACAGACAGGATTTGTGTGTGTGTGTGTGTGTGTGTGTGTGTGTGTGTGTGTGTGTGTGTGTGTGACAGAGACAGAGAGAGACAGAGAGATAGACAGATCGGGACAGACAGGCAGGAAGGGAGAGAGATCAGAAGCATCAGTTCTTTGTTGTGGCACCTTAGTTGTTCATTGATTCCTTTCTCATATGTGCCTTGACCGAAGGGCTACAGCAGACCGAGTGACCCCTTGCTCAAGCCAGCGACCTTGGGCTCAAGCTGGTGAGCTTTGCTCAAACCAGATGAGACCTCACTCAAGCTGGCAACCTCGGGATTTCGAACCTGGGTTCTCCACGACCCAGGCCTATGCCCTATCCACTGCGCCATCACCTGGTCAGGCTTAACAGACAGGATTTAAAAAATTTTTTTTTTTACTTAGAAATTAAATTTAATGGGGTGACATTGATCAATGAGAGTACATAGGTTTGATTATGGCCCTACCACTCTGAACACACCTGATCTTGTCTGATCTCAGAACTTAAGCAGGGTCCAGCCTGGTTAGTACTTGGGTGAAAGAACACATAGGTCTCAGGTAAATAACTTTACAGCATTTGAAAGGTTGATTGTGTTGTGTGCCCTTCACCCAAAGTCAAATCATTTTCTTTTTATTGATTTTAATTTATTGTGTTTACATAGATTCTAGTGTCGCCCTGAATGCATTCCCCCTCCCTTGTATTCCCCTCAACATCCACCTTGCCCCCCTCCGTCCCCCCTTCCCTTCAGGTTTATCCCATCCTATCATCCCCTTTCCCTCTGTCCTCTTTTCCTCTGGTCCCCTTGATCTCTCCTCTGTCTCAGTTCAGTCCCTCAGTTCACTTTGTTATTTGGATTCCTCAAATGAGTAAGGTCATATGATATTTTTCTTTCTCTGCCTGGCTTATTTCATCTAACATAATAGTTTCCAGGTCCATCCATGTTGTCGCAAAAGGTAAGATTTCCTTCTTTTTTCATGGCCCCATAGTATTCCATTGTATATATGTACCACTGTTTTTTAATCCACTCATCTACTGATAAACACTTGGGCTGTTTCCAGATCTTTGCTATTGTGAGCAATGCTGCCATAAACATGGGGGTGCATTTCTCCTTTGGAATCAGTGATATGATGTTCTTGGAATCTATTCCTAAAAGTGAAATGGCTAGATCAAAAGGCAGTTCTGTTTTTAATTTTTTGAGGAATCTCCGTCTGTTCTCCACAGTGGCTGCACCAGTCTGCATTCCCACCAGCAGTGCAGGAGGGTTCCCCTTTCTCCACATCCTCACTAGCACTTGTTATGTGTTGTTTTGTTAATGAGCGCCATTCTGACTGGTGTGAGGTGGTATCTCATTGTGGTTTTAATTAGCATTCTCGAGTGATTAGTGATGTTGAACATTTTTTATCTGTCTATTGGCCATCTATCCGTATGTCCTCTTTGGAGAAGTGTCTATTCATTTCTTTTGCCCATTTTTTGATTAGATTGTTTATCTTCCTGGTGTTGAGTTTTACAAGTTCTTTATAAATTTTGGTTATTAACCCCTTATCAGACGTTTTGTCGAATATGTTCTCCCATTGTGTAGTTGGTCTTTTTATTCTGTTCATATTGTCTTTAGCTGTGTAAAAGCTTTTTAGTTTGATATAGTCCCATTTGTTTATCCTGTCTTTTATTTCACTTGCTCGTGGAGATAAATCAGCAAATATATTGCTGTGTGAGATGTCAGAGAGCTTAGTGCCTAGGTTTTCTTCTAAGAGGCTTATGTTTTCACGACTTACATTTAAGTCTTTTATTCATTTTGTGTTTATTTTTGTGAATGGTGTAAGTTGATGGTCTAGTTTTATTTTTTTGCAGGTAGCTGTTCAATTTTCCCAACACCATTTGTTAAAGGGGCTGTCTTTACTCCATTGTATGCTCTTACCTCCTTTGTCAAATATCAATTGTCCATATAGATGTGGGTTTATTTCTGGGTTCTCTGTTCTGTTTCATTAATCTATACGCCTGTTCTTATGCCAGTACCAAGCTGTTTTTTATTTATTTATTTATTTATTTATTAAATTTAATGCAGTGACATTGATAAATCAGGGTACATATGTTGAGAGAAAATATCTCTAGATTATTTTGACATTTGATTGTGCTGTATACCCCTCCCCCAAAGTTAAATTGTCTTCTGTCACCTTCTATCTGGTTTTCTTTGTGCCCCTCCCCTCCCCTAACCCCTCTCTCCTTCTTCACCCCCTCCCTCCTCCCCCAACCTCCCGCCCCTGTTGCCATCACATTCTTGTTCATGTCTCTGAGTCTCATTTTTATGTCCCTTCTATGTATGGATTCATCTTAGTTTTTTTTTTTTTTCTGATTTACTTATTTCACTCCGTATAATGTTGTCAAGGTCCATCCATGTTATTGTAAATGATCCGATGTCATCATTTCTTATGGCTGAGTACTATTCCATAGTATATATGTACCAAAGCTTTTTAATCCACTCGTCCTCTGACGGACACTTGGGCTGTTTCCAGATCTTCGCTATTGTGAACAACGCTGCTATAAACATGGGGGTGCATTTCTCCTTTTCGAGCCGTTCTATGGTGTCCTTGGGGTATATTCCTAAAAGTGGGATAGCTGGGTCAAAAGGCAGTTCGATTTTCAGATTTTTGAGGAATCTCCATACTGTTTTCCACAGTGGATGCACCAGTCTGCATTCCCACCAGCAGTGCAGGAGGGTTCCCTTTTCTCCACATCCTCACCAGCATTTATTCTGTGTTGTTTTGTAGATAAGCGCCATTCTGACTGGTGTGAGGTGACATCTCATTGTGGTTTTAATTTGCATTTCTCTAATGATTAGTGATGTTGAGCATTTTTTCATATGCCTATTGGCCATCTGTATGTCCTCTTTGGAGAAGTGTCTATTCATCTCTTTTGCCCATTTTTGGATTGGGTTGTTTGTCTTCCTGGTGTTGAGTTTTACAAGTTCTTTATAAATTTTGGTTATTAACCCCTTATCAGACGTATTGTCAAATATGTTCTCCCATTGTGTAGTTTGTCTTTTTATTCTGTTCTTGTTGTCTTTAGCTGTGCAAAAGCTTTTTAGTTTGATATAGTCCCATTTGTTTATCCTGTCTTTTATTTCACTTCCCCGTGGAGATAAATCAGCAAATATATTGCTCCGAGAGATGTCGGAGAGCTTACTGCCTATGTTTTCTTCTAAGATGCTTATGGTTTCACGGCCTACATTTAAGTCTTTTATCCATTTTGAGTTTATTTTTGTGAGTGGTGTAAGCTGGTGATCTAGTTTCATTTTTTTTGCAGGTAGCTGTCCAATTTTCCCAACACCATTTGTTAAAGAGGCTGTCTTTACTCCATTGTATTTCTTTACCTCCTTTGTCAAATATCAGTTGTCCATAGAACTGTGGGTTTCTTTCTGGGTTCTCTGTTCTGTTCCATTGATCTATATGCCTGTTCTTATGCCAGTACCAGGCTGTTTTGAGTACAACGGCCTTGTAGTATAACTTGATATCAGGAAGTATGATACCTCCCACTTTATTCTTCTTTTTTAAGATTGTTGAGGCTATTCGTGTCCTCTTTTGGTTCCATATGGAACCAAGCTGTTTTGAGTACAATGGCCTTGTAGTATAATTTGATATCAGGAAGTGTGATGCCTCCTACTTTATTCTTCTTTTTCAAGATTGCTGAGGCTATTTGTGTTCTTTTTTGGTTCCATATAAGTTTGGATTATGTGTTGTATTTCTTTGAAGTATGTCATTGGTATTTTCATTGGTATTGCATTGAATTTATAAATTGCTTTGGGTAATATAGACATTTTAATGATGTTTATTCTTCCTATCCATGAACATGGTATATGCTTCCACTAGTTTGTATCTTCCTTAATTTCTTTTATCGATGTTCTATAATTTTCTGAGTACAAGTCTTTAATCTTCTTGGTTAAATTTACCCGTAAGCACTTTATTTTTTTTGGTTGCAATAGTGAAGGGGATTATTTCCTTAATTTCTCTTTCTCACCATTCATTGTTGGTGTACAAAAATGCCTCTGATTTCTGAGTATTAATTTTATATCCTGCTACCTTGCTGAATTCACTTATCAGATCCAGTAGTTTTTTTGAGTGAGAATTTAGGGTTTTTTTATGTACAGTATCATATCATATCATCAACAAATAATGATAGTTTTATTCTTCTTTTCCAATTTAGATGCCTTTTATTTCTCCTTCTTGTCTGATTGCTCTGGATAGGACTTCCAGAACTATGTTGAATAAGAGTGGTGAAAAAGGGCACCCCTGCCTTGTTCCTGATCTTAAGAGGATTGCTTTTAATTTTTGCCCATTGAGTATGATGTTGGCTGTGGGTTTGTTATAGATGGCCTTTATCATGTTGAGGTATGTTCCCTGTTTTCCCACTTTGATGAGAGTTTGATCATGAATGGGTGCTGGATTTTATCAAATGCTTTTTCTGCATCTATTGAAATTATCATGTGGTTTTTCTCCTTCCTTTTGTTTTTGTGATGTATCACATTGATTGACTTGCAAATATTGTACCAGCCTTGCCTCCCCAGAATAAATCCCAATTGATCATGGTGTATGATTTTTTTCATATATTGTTGGATCCTGCTTGCTAATATTTTGTTGAGGATTTTAGCATCTATAATCATCAGGGATATTGGCCTATAATTTTCTTTCTTTGTGTTGTCTTTGCCTGGTTTTGGAATCAGAATTATGCTTGCCTCATAAAAGGAGTTTGGGAGTCTTCCTCCCTCTTGAATTTTTTGAAATAGCTTGAGAAGGATAGGAGTTAGTTCTTCTTTGAATATTTGGTACAATTCACCTGTGAAGCCATCTGGCCCAGGGCTTTTTTTGTTGGGAGTTTTTTTGATAACTTTTTCAATCTCATTTGTTCTAATCAGTTTGTTTAGGTTTTCTGATTCTTCCGGATTGATATTTGAAAGATTATATGCTTCAAGGAATTTGTCCATTTCACCTAGGTTGTCTAATTTTTTGGCATACAGTTCTTCATAGGATTTTCTTACAATCCTTTGTATTTCTGTTGTGTCAGTTGTTATTTCTCCACTGTCATTTCTAATTTTACTTATTTGAGTCCTCTCTCTTTTCTTCTTGGTGAGTCTGGTTAAAGGTTCATTGATCTTGTTTACCTTTTCAAAGAAACTGGTCTTGGTTTCATTGATCCTCTGTATTGTTTTTTAGTCTCTATGTCATTTATTTTTGTTCTGATCTTTATTATTTCCTTCCTTCTACTACTTCTGGGCTTTACTTGCTGTTCTTTTTTTAGTTCTTTTAGATGCAGGGTTAAGTTGTGTATTTGAATTTTTTTAAGCTTCTTAAGGTATGCCTGTAGTGCTATGAACTTCCCTCTCAGTATTGCTTTTGCTCTGTCCCATAAATTATGAGTTGTTGTATGCTCATTATCATTAGTTTCTAGGAATTTTTAAATTTCTTCTTTGATCTCATTGTTAACCCATTCGTAATTTAATAACATGCCATTTAGTTTCCAAGTGTTTGAGTATTTTTCAGATTTTCTGTTGTGTTTGATTTCTAGTTTCATGCTATTGTGGTCAGAGAAGATGCTTGATATGATTTCAATCTTCTTAAACTTGTTAAGATCGCTTTTGTGCCCTAACATGTGGTCTATCCTAGAGAATGTACAATGAGCACTTGAAAAGAATGTATATTCTTCAGCTTTAGGGTGAAAGGTTCTAAAGATATCTATTAAATCTAGTTGATCTAGTGTGTCCTTTAAGTCTGCTGTTTCTTTGTTAATTTTCTTTCTTGAGGAGCTATCTAGTAATGTTAGTGGGGTTTTGAAATCCCCTACTATTATAGTATTGCTGTTGATCTTACCCTTTATATCCATCAAAGTCTGCTTTATATATTTAGGTGCTCCTATATTAGGTGCATAGATATTTACAATGGTTATATCTTCCTGTTTGATTGCTCCCTTTATCATTATGTAGTGACTTTCTTTATCTCTTACTATAGCCTTTGTTTTAAAGTCTATTTTGTCAGATATAAATATTGCTACCCTAGCTTTTTTTTCATTTTCATTTGCATAAAATATTTTTTTCCAACCTTTTACTTTTAGTCTATGTGCATCTTTTGTTTTGAGGTGGGTCTCTTGTAGACAGCATATGTAGGGGTCCTGCTTTCTTATCCACGCAGCTACCCTATGTCTTTTGATTGGAGAATTTAATCCGTTTACATTTAAATTTATTATTGATATGTAGTTTTTTATTGACATTTTATTCTTTAAAGCTATACTCCTCTTTTACTATATTCTTTTCCCCCTTTGTTCTGTTTACAACAGGCTCCTTAACATTTCTTGCAGCATTGGTTTGGTTGTAATAAATTCCTTCAGTTTTTTTTTTTTGCCTGGGAAGCTTTTTATTTCTCCTTCAATTTTAAATCATAGCCTTGCTAGATAAAGTAGTCTTGGTTGTAGATTCTTGTTCTGCACTACTTTGAATATTTCTTGCCATTCCCTTCTGGCCTCAAGTGTTTCTGTTGAGAAGTTGGTCATCCTTATGGGGGCTCCTTTGTAGGTGACAGCCTTTTTTTCTCTAGCAGCTTTTAATATTTTCTCTTTATCACTTAGCTTTGGTATTTTAATTATGATGTGTCTTGGTATAGATTTCTTTGGGTTTCTCCTTAATGGAGTTCTCTGTGCTTCTTGAATGTGTGAGACATTTTCCTGCCTCAATTTAGGGAAGTTTTCAGCTATGATTTGATTGAACAAAGTTTTTATCCCTTGTTCATTCTCTTCTTCTTTCATGGACCCCTATGATGCAGATGTTATTTCTCTTCATGTTGTCACAGAGTTCTCTTAGAGTTTCCTCAGACTTTTTGAGTCTCTTTTCTTTTGGTTGCTCTGCTTCTGTGCCTTTGTTTACCTTGTCCTCTATCTCACTGATTCAATCCTCAGCTTCATCCATCCTGCTTTTAATTGCTTCCATTGTGGTCTTTATTTCTGATATTGTATTTGTCATTTCTGACTGATTCTTTTTTATTATTTCAATGTACTTTTTTATTCTTGCTATCTCTTTATTTATTTGCTCGTTATGTCCATCTATTATTGTTCTAAGATCTTTGAGCATCCTAACAATCGTTATTTTAAACTCTGCATCAGGTAATTTGGTTATATCTGTCTCATTCAAGTCCTTTTCTGGGTATTTCTCTTGATTCATTTGGGTTGCATATCCCTGTCTTCCCATTTTGCCTGCATATAAGAAGGGTTTGGCCACAGGAGTCCAATGGATGTGGCCTCTATGTTCCCTAGGTGTGGTCTGTCTGCAGACTCGCCAACCCCCTGCCACTGCCTTCAGTGTTCCAGTATGGGCGTTGCTGGCACTGGCCTGCTGGGGCAGTCACTGCAGTTTCCACCTCTCCTCCAAAAGCAGGGCTGTGTTCATGTGCCTGGGCTACAAGCCTTGGCTAGCCTCGACCTTTGCCTCAACCCCATGGGTGGGTCTGTGTCTGTGTGCCCCACTGGGGCTGCAAACCTTGGCACCACAGGGCTGTGCTGTGCACCTATGTTCAGCCGCGGGTCTCTGCTGTTTCTCTGCTTTCGCCCTGCCGCCGTGAGTGGGTCTGCACTCTCGCTCTGGGCCATAATCCCCTGCTCCGCTGGCAGAGCTGTGCATCCATGCTCAACCACAGGTATCTGCCAGCTTCCCAGCTTTCGCCCTTCCCCCGTGGGTGGGGCTGTGCTTTTGTGCCATGCCACAAGCCCAGGCTTCGTAGGTGGAGCTGCGTGCCCTCTCTCTGCTGTGGGTATCTGCAGGTTCCCTGGCTTTTGCCCCACCCCCATTGGTGGAACTGCAGTCAGATCGCTCTTGCTCCCCCTGTCTACAGCTATGGGTCAGACCACTTTTGTGCAACCCTTTTGCCCCCACGGCCACCGGGAAGGACTGAGTTCCCACTGGGCCTCTTTTGTGGACAGCCCAGCTTCTGCCCCTACTGACGGGACCATGGTTCTGCATCCCACTTCCGCCCACCCTCCAGCTAGCACTCAGCAGTGTGGGTGGGGGCAGTGGAGCTCAGACCTTAGCACTCAATACTGTATTCCTGAATGCTCCCTCCTTCTAAGCGACTCTGCTCTGAGTGCTGCAGGAGAGGTTCTGTTTGGTTGGTGTCCTGCTTCCCTTTGCTGGTATTGCTGGTTCCAGGGGAAATATTCACTTCAGATTTGGGGAGTGACTCAGCCCAGGGGTTAGGATGACTGTCCCTCAAAGTTTTTCTCCCTGTGCCTCCTAGATTACACTCTCTTCCTGCTACTTCAGTCCTCTGATCTCTCTCCATACCCCAGAGTTCTGGTTAGTGGTTGTGAAAGAGGTGTTCTGCGTGGTCCCTTTAAGAAGAATCCTGGGTCTGAGAAGTCTGTCTCTTTCTCACAAACGTATCCTGGCTTGTTTCACAGCTAAATACTGTCTGTATACCTCTTCTAGGCTCTGGGGCTGCAGGCTGAGGCTTTGTTCCTGGGGCCTAGGACCCTCCCCTGTTCACTAAACTCACTTCCCACCATGCTAGTCCCTCTGAGTTGCCGTTTGCTCTGGGGAGCTGGGCAGCCCTCTCCATGGTTCTGCTTTTCCTACCAGTCTCAGTGTGGCTTCTTCAGTGTTCCTTGGTTAAAGAGTCCTCTTAGTTTAGTCCATAGTTGGTTTTTCCAGGTGATGGATTTTAAAATTCAGTTGTAATCCACTTTGGTTGTGGGAGGTGGAAGTTGGTATACCTGCCTACTTCATCACCATCTTGCCCCCCCCAATTATTTTCTATCACTGTATATTTGTTCCTCTTTACTCCCCTTCCCCTTCCCTCTCTCCCTGGTAACCATATGTGTGAAATCATATAGTTCTTAGCCTTTTATGATTTACTTATTTTACTTAGCACAATGTTCTCAAGGTCTATTCATGTTGTCATGAATGCCAATATATCATCATTTCTTACGGCTAAATAGTAGTCTATTGTATATATGTAGCACATCTTCTTTATACAGTCCTCTATCAAAGAACACTTTGGTTGTTTCTGTGTCTTGGCAACCATGAATAATGCTGCAATGAACATTGGGGTGCATGTGTCTTTGTGTACCAATGTTTTGAGTTTGTTTGTTTGCTTTAAAGTAATCACCATCTGGCTGGAAATTTTAATCAAACTCATTCACCTGGATACAGGGGGTCCTCGTGTTATGACAGCTTGACATACAACATTTTGAGTTTACCATGCTCAGTCCTATAAAAACTTTAAAAAATGAAACATGCAGGTTTTGGCTTATGCCGTTAGTGTTGTACTTACAGACTACATGGGTGAACTAGTTTGGTTGTGTATAGAGGAAAAATATGCAGTACAGGGTATAGTACAGTATATTTATGTCCTTGTTCTTTTTCTGTGGCTTAGTTGTGTTTTTATACTCTAGATCCGTGATGGCGAACCTTTTTATAAAAACCGCCCACTTTTGCAATGCTGGCAACCTGGTCCCTCCCACCCACTAGTGGGCGTTCCAGCTTTCATGGTGGGCCAATTGCAGTGCCATTTGGTTGCTCTGCTACTGCCCACCATGAAAGCTGGAATGCCCACTAGTGGGTGGGAGGGACCAGGTTGACCAGCACTGCAAAAGTGGGTGGTTTTTATAAAAAGGTTTGCCATCACGGTTCTAGATTATGATTTTATAACTGTGTTAGGATAGTTAAGTGACTTAAGCTAGGGTGTGTTTTGACTTACTCCAAAATTTAGGTTATATCACTATTGTAGGAATAGAATTGTGTCATAACTCGAGGACCCCCTGTATTTGTTATAAAGCCATTATTGAGAGAATTTGTAAAATCATTCATTATTTATGTTCTTCTGACAGCATGCCATGAGATAAATTATTTGATGCTCATCCTTTTAAAATCATCTCCTTTACTTATTCATATAAACACTCCAGCAAGCCTCATATTATTCCATTAGACACAATCATGTCATTCAGTTTTCTGATAACCAGTGATAACTGGTAAGGCAACCCGCTTATGTGTTAGTAACTAAGTTCAAATGTAACAGCTGTAAGTTCTGTCCTAACCTGCTCCTAACATTTGTGCTCCCCAAGGTGATGGTCTAAGGAAGGATAATCCTTAAAAAAAGTGAGAGTCAAGCCTAGAAACTTTCTTCATGGCTGGGAGATCTAAGTAAATTAATGGTGTCAATGCCTGGTACATGGTAAGCAGTCATTGCTATTATTAAATCATTAAGTAGCTATTACTAATATTTCTTATAGAGCCCGTTGTTATCTGCTCTATGATTGCAGGGGTTTTAGTTTGTTTCATTTCCTGAAAAAATCACATGGGCCTCTTAGAACAGTACCTGGCTCACAATAGGAACTTCATACTTGTTAAATATTAGTTAACTTTAAGGCAAGCTAATCTACTCCTCTACCAGGCAATTTATGGACACCAAGACTAACTTTACCTCACTCTCTCCCCTGGATCCCATTTAAGTTCAGTTCTGCCCAACTCCTGACCCATGACTGTCTCCAGTTTTAATTCTCGTTTCTTCCTTTTGGGTCTTCACCCTTATTCTGATTTTCCTGGATTGACCAAGCTGCCCTATAAGGAGTGTCAGCCTCTGTCTCTCTCTTGCCTGGTTTCTAAGGAGGGAATCTTGCCCCACCTTTATAACAAACTCTACCACCAGCCTCATTGTTTTCCCCAAATATTTGTTATACAGTATTCCAGGCCCTGGAGACATATGGTGAAGAAGAAAACTTTCTTGTCTTTGTGGGATTAGGCTAAAATCACCACAATATCTGTCCTCTTCTTTTATTGAGACCCAGAGGTGGGAGGAGACAAACAGAGTTTCAGCTGGTGAATGGGTTGCAGAGCCATGAGGGGTGATTAAACTGATTAGCTACCCAGCCCTGGCTTCTTTGCAATACCCCCATCAAAGCAAGGGACCTCCTTTCCCTGCTTATCTTCCCTTTCACACTCAGCTGTGAGTTGTCTAGAATTATGTCAGGGACCATGGTAACATTATCAACCTTTTTAGAGGATATCTTCTTCTGTGGCAGATCCTACCTCTTGAATTGCTGTGTATTGAGTTACTAAAAGAAGAAATAGAATGTTTTTACTCTGTTTTCTGTGACTTGAGCTCTGGCCACCAGAGCACAGTGGTGTCCCTAAAGAATTGAGTCATGGTGGCAAAACTGTCCCCCTTTGGCATAGAAGAAGAAAGAAGGAGTGAATGCTCATTCTATTTGCTTGTGTCTATGGTCAGCATATGGCAGAACCAGTTTTAGACAGATGCAATGTGTAAAATGGGAACTGCCTCTCCTCTAACCTGGCAATTCTACCACATTATAGTGCACTTCAGTGTCACTTAGAAGGCTTATTAAAACACAGGGTGCTAGTAACCGCCCCCCAGGGTCTCTAATTAAGCAGTTCTGAGGCAGGGCCAAGAGCATGCTTTCATAGGCCATGCCAATGCAGCTGGTCAGGAGACCTCACTGTCCTAAATAAGTGTTTCTAATTGCTTCCTGTATCCTTTTTGAATCTTTGTACTTCAAAGATCATGGGATGTGCATTTTTATTTTCATATTTTTAGATTTTTTTTTTTATTTAGAAAATTAGATTTAACAGGGTGGCATTAATCAACAAGGATATATGGATTTCAGGTAAATATCTCCACATCATTTGAACAGTTGATTATGTTGTATACCTATCACCCAAGGTCAGATAATTTTCCGTCACCTTATATTTGTCCTTTTTACACCCTTTCTCTCATCCCTTCCCTTTACCTATATCCTCCTCCCCCTAGTAACCACTGCACTTTTATCTATATCCCTAAGTCTCAGTTTTATATTCCACCTATGTATGAAATCATAGAGTTTTTAGCTTTTTCTGATTTACTTGTTTCACTCATTATAATATTCTCAAGGTCCATCCATGTTGTCATAAATGATACTATGTCATCATTTTTCATGGCTGAGTAGTATTCCATTGTATATAGGTACCAAATCTTCTTTATCCAATCTTTACTTTCTATCTTGAGGACTTGTTGCTTTGACTACTTAGTACAATATCTCACTCCTGAGAGAGCAGGTAAGCCTCATTTCAGTCTTCCAATGACCAAATTCTGTAACAGCCTTTTAACCTTCAAAATTACATGGCAGGTTGTTAAAAATCCCATTGAAACTTCATGAGAACACTCTTCAAGTTTCACCTCTATACATAGGTCCCCTTTCCTATTTCCTGACATTTGGGTGTTTTAGAACAGTGTTTTCAAACAGTTGGTTGGCAGACCATTGCCAGTCTGCCAGAAATTTATGCCAGTCTGTGAAAGACCCTGGTGTTGTATGAAGATTATAGACCCAGTGACCTTAGTTGAATTCACTTATATTCAGGATGATTGCTAGTTATCAGACTGTATCATTGATGAAAATACTATTGAGGTCATCTTAGATATCTTTGGAACCTGTAGGCTATTCAAACAATCTTTTACACCGTGTAGAGCATTTACAAATCATGTACAATAGACAAAAGGCATTTGAAAACTTACGTAGTGTTCATTGTATGTGTCGAGTTCAGAAAACAAGCACCAGCTTGTACCGTGTTGCACTGTTATGTGCGGTAAGATAAAACTTTATTCGTTGTGTGCTTCTGTTTCCAGCCAGCTAGGTTATGCACAGGCTCTAACTCCCACCCCCTCTCTGTACTTTATTCTTTCTACACTAGCACAAGTAGCATTCAGACAAACTTATGTAGTGTTCAATGTATCATTCATGTGGCATTCGGAAACCAAGTACCAGCTTGCACCAAAACGCACTCTTGTGTTTATCTGTTCCGTGTTTCCATTTCTGACCTCCTCCCTGTCTCAGTAATACAAATAGTCATGCATGTATTCACCTGTTTAGAACACATCCAGTGGTGAGATTCAAAAAATTTAACAACCGGTTCTATGCCCTAATGACAGTTTTAAGTATTTAAAAAAGATATACCAGACCCTGGCCAGTTGGCTCAGTGGTAGAGCATCAGCCTGGCTTGTGGAAGTCCCAGGTTTGATTCCTGGCCAGGGCACACAGGAGAGGCGCCCATCTGCTTCTCCACCCTTCCCCCTCTCCTTTCTCTCTGTCTCTCTCTTCCCCTCCTGCAGCCAAGGCTCCATGGGAGCAAAGTTGGCCCAGGCGCTGAGGATGGCTCCATGGTCTCCGCCTCAGGTGCTGGAATGGCTCTGGTTGCAGTGAAGCAATGCATGTGGGAGTCTGTTTGCCCGCCCCCCACACTCCCACATCTCACTTTGGAAGAATACAAAGAAAAAATTTTTGCCAAAGGGTAGTTTATTATTTCATGCATTTAAGATTTAATAACAATAAAAAAGGTACACAAAACTAGAATATGTTATGAGAGAGTTTTAAAATATTAATAAAAATATTAAATAATATTCAAAAAAATAAAATTGTTATTTAAGATATTTCCATATTGCTTCTTGATTGGCATCCTCACTTGCAATTATTTTCACCTGTGAATAAAATGAACATTATTACAGGCACTTAGAATATACTGTTGCACAGATGAATGTTGAAAAAAGAGTAAGGAATGTAAATTTGTGATTTCCACATTGGGCGACTGCCCAGGCACCCACCTTGGAGAGAACTTTGATTACAAGTGCCATTTTAACAACCAGTTTGCCTCACTCAACAAAAAAATTAGGTATCAGTTTTGCCAAATCAGTGTGAACCAGTCAAATCCCACCGTTGAACACATAAATATTGTTTACAAATGAATTATTGTGTGGTTAAGTGTCATTGTGCTATAAATTTTAAACCCAACAACATGGAGAGAAAAAAGCAACAAAACATGGTAACCTTCAACAGTCAAAAGAAAAGTAGTGATGACACGGGAAGTAAACCAAGTGCTAGTGCTTCAAGTTTGAAAAAAAAAACAGTGCAAAAGAAATGTGTTGATGATTTGGAGGGTGCAGCAGAAAACAAAAAGAGAAAGAGAAATTTTGTTGGGCAATATGATAAGGAGTATTTAAAACTTGCTTTCACTCTAGCACCTGGTAGTGAATTATTACCACAACCTTTGTGTGTAGTATGCTCTAAAATTCCAACAAATGATGCAATGAAACCTTACAAACTTACTCATCATTTGCATTTGAAGCATAGCAATGCTACTGAGAAGCCACAGGATGTTTTTTTTTTTTGAAACATTACACAACCAAATGAAAAGTCAGAAAATTCAAATGAAGAAACTGATGACTGGTGACAAATAGCTGTTTTGAGTGTCTTATTTAGCTGCCCTTCAAATATTAAAAAGGAAGAAAACCAGTTACTATTGGTGAAGAATTAGTAAAGCCCTGCATCTTAGATGTCACTCAGAAAATTTTGAGTCATCAAGCCACACAAAAATTAAGACTATACCACTTTCAGGCAACACCATTCAGAGAAGAATTCTTGATATGGCCAATGATATTGAAAGAGAAATTGTAGAGGGGATAAAGAAAGCTAAATATTTTGCCATTCAACTTGATGAATCAACTGACATGAGTAATCATGCTATTCTATTTTGCATCATGAGGTATATTGATGATAAAGATTTTAGGGAAGAACTATTCTGTTGTTTTATTTTGATCTACATGGTCAGACCACTAGATCAGAGCTATTTAATGCTCTTAAATGAGTACTTTCAAGTGGAGGGCTTAGACTGGGCAAAGTTTTTCAGAATGTGTACGGATGGTGTTGCGAGAACAATTGGACATCAATCAGGGGTAGCTGTAAAAATAAAGAACGTTGTACATACAGGAATATTGTTCACACACTGTATGATTCACCAGCAGCATTTAGTTGTAAAGAAAATTTCCCCTGAACTGAACAGTTATGAATGATGCAGGGCAGATTGTGAATGATATTCGTAGTTAAGGTTTGAACTCCAGACTGTTCACAACACTGTGTGAAAGCACGCCTCTACAACACCAACATCTCCTTCTCCAAACGGAACTGAGATGGCTCTCAAGACAAAGGTTTCTTTCATGGCTTTTTGAACTGAGAGAAAAAGTGAAACAGTTTCTGTAAGAGCAAAACTGCCACTAGTAGAGCTTTTGCTGGATAAAGAATGATGACTAAGCTTACATGTGTGGTGGATATATTTAGCCTCTTCAGTGAACTAAATATTTCTCTTCAGGAGTTTAACACAAACATTTTTACATTAAGAAATAAGACGAATGCATTCAAGAACTTGCTTTTTGAGAAAGTCACATACAAGAAGAAGATGCAGAAATGTTGCCACTTTTCCAAGGCTTTTTGATTGCTGCAAACATCAACTAGAAATTCATATTTAATATAATAAGTCAACATTAAAGAATGTTAGTTCAAAATTTGACCATTATTACTCTGAAAATGAGGATCCCTGTAAAGGTAACCTCTAGACCAATAACCCATTCATGGAAGATATCAACTCTGCTCCCTTAATCATTGTGAAAAAGAAAAACTGATACATTTATTTTCTGATGTCACTCTAGTGTCCAAACATAAAAGGAAATCACTGTCACAATTTCGGATATCACTGGAAGAAGAATATTTATCTCTTAGTTACAGAGCTATTAAATTTTTAACCATATTTCCTACTACCTACTTGTGTGAGGAAACTTTTTGGCCCTATCACTAATAAAAACCAGACAGAAACTGAATGGATGCCATTGCATTGCAATTCTTCATCTCAGAAACGAAACTGTGGCCTCGGTTATCAAGTATTCATGCAAAGAAGCAACAGCCGATTTTGCACTAGCTTTATTTGAATGAAATATTGCTCTCTAAAAATTTCAGTTGTATTCTAGTTTAAAAAATACTTTTTTACTGTTTGTATGGCTAGTTTAGAGAATTTCCATTGTATAGTACTGTCATTGGAAGATAAGGCACAAAATACTAATAATAGTTTTTATTTCTGCCTTAGTAGTCCCCAAAATAATTCTCTCACTTTCACTGGTCCTCAAGTGTAAAAAGGTTGAGAACCATGGTTTTAGAAGATGTCATCAAAGTCTTTTTTCTCTTTTTTTAAATTAATTTTTATTAAAAATTTTAATTTATTGTGTTAACATGGATTCAAGTGTCCCATTCAATATAACATCCTCACCCCCTAACATTGTTCCCTACTTACATACCCTTTGCCCCTCCCCCAACTCTCTCACCCCTTCTCTCTGGGATTTGTTTTCCTGTTATCCATATCTATGTGTTATGTATATATAGTTTCACTAATCCCTCCATCTTCTCTGATTCTGTCCCCTCATCCCCCTTCCCTCTGACAGCTGTCCTCTGTTCCACATGACCCCACCTCTGCCTCTATTCCATTCCTCAGTTCACCGTGTTCATTAGATTCCACATATAACTGAGATTATATGATATTTGTCTTTCTCTGTCTGGCTTATTTCACTGAGCATAATAATCTCCAGATCCATCCATGCCATTGCAAAAGATACGATTTTCTTCTTTTTCACAGCCATGTAGTATTCCATTGTGTATATGTACCACAGCATTTTAATCCACTGGTCTACTGACGGACATTTGGGCTGTTTTCAGATCTTAACTATTGTGAACAATGGTGCAATGAACATGGGGGTGCATATCTTCTTTTGAATCAGTGTTTTGGGATTCTTAGGATATATTCCTAAAAGTAGGACAGCTGTGTCAAAAGGTAGTTCCATTTTTAATTTTTTGAGGAAACTCCATATTGTTCTACACAGGGGCTGCACCAGTCTGCATTTCCATTAGCAGTGCAGGAGGGTTCCCTTTTCTCCACACCCTCACCAGCACTTGTGTGTTGATATGTTGAGAGCCATTCTGACAGTTGTGAGGTACTATCCCATTGTGGTTTTATTTTGCATTTCTCTGATGATTAGTGACATTTAACACTTTTTCATATGCCTATTGGTCATCTGTATGTACTCTTTGGAGAAGTGTCTATTCAGTTCCTTTGCCCACTTTTAAATTGAATTATTTACCTTCCTGATGTTGAGTTTTATAGAAATTCTTTATAAATTTTGGTTATTAACCCCTTATCAGGCGTATCAGAGAATATGTTCTCCCATTGTGTGGGTTGTCTTTTTGTTAATGGTGTCTTTTGCTGTGCAAAAGCTTTTTAGTTTGATATATTCTCATTTGTTTATTCTGCCCTTTATTTCACTTGCCTGTGGAGATATATTGGCAAAAATATTGCTACGAGAGATATCAGAGCATTTTCTGCCTATGTTTTCTTCCAAGATTTTTATGCTTTTGTGACTTACATTTAAGTCTTTCATCCATTTTGAGTTTGTTGTGAATGGTATAAGTTGGTGGTCTAGTTTTCTTTTTTTTGCATGTTCCTGTCCAGTTTTCCCAATACCATTTATTAAAGAGATTGTCTTTATTCCATTTATATTCTTGTCTCCTTTGTCAAATATCAATTGACCATAAAGGAGTGGGTTTATTTCTGTGTTCTCTGTTCTGTTCCATTGATTTGTACACCGGTTCTTATGCCAGTACCAAGCTGTTTTGAACCCAATGGCCTTATAGTATAACTTGATATCAGGAAGTGTGATACTTCCCACTTTGTTCTTGTTCTTCATTTTTAAGATTGCTGAGGCTATTCAGGTTTTTTATGATTCCATATAAATTTTTGGAACGTTTGTTCTAGATCTGTGATATATGCCATTGGTATTTTAATAGAAATTGCATTGAATCTAGCAATTGCTTTGGGTAATATAGACATTCTAGTGGTTTATTCTTCCTACCCATGAACATGGTATATGCTTCCAGTTTTTGGTATCTTCCTTGATTGCTTTTTTCAATGTCTTATAATTTTCTGAGTCCAAGTCTTTTACCTCTTTGGTTAAATTTATTCCTAGGTACTTTTTTGTTATTGCAATAGTGAAGGGGATTGTTTTCTTAATTTCTTTCCCTGATAGTTTATTGTTGGTGTATAAAAATGACACTAATTTCTGAATGTTAATTTTATATCCTGCCACCTTGCTGAATTCATTTATCAGGTCTAGTAGTTTTGGTTTTTCTTTGACTGAGACTTTAAGGTTTTCTATGCACAGTATGATGTCATCTGCAAATAATGAAAGTTTTACTTTTTCTTTTCCAATTTGGATGCCTTTTATTTCTTCTTCTTGTCTGATTGCTGTGGCTAGAACTTCCAGAACTGTGTTGAATAAGAGTGATGAAAGGGGAAACCCCTGTCTCTTCTTGATGTTAAGGGGATCGCTTTTAATTTTTGCACATTGAGTATGAC
This sequence comes from Saccopteryx leptura, assembly GCF_036850995.1. Taxonomy (NCBI): domain Eukaryota; kingdom Metazoa; phylum Chordata; class Mammalia; order Chiroptera; family Emballonuridae; genus Saccopteryx; species Saccopteryx leptura. The sequence continues at coordinate 59,143,924 of NC_089504.1, read as the reverse complement.
GTTGGCTATTGGTTTTCATACATGGCCTTTATTACCTTGAGGTATGTTTCCTGTATTCCCACTTTACTCAGAGTTTTGATCATAAATGGGTGCCAGATTTTATCAAATGCTTATTCTGCATCTATTGATATGATCATGTGATATTTATTCTTCATTTTGTTTATGTAATGAATCACATATATTGATTTACAAATATTGTACCAGCCTTGCCTCCCTAAAATAAATCCCACTTGATCATGATGTATGATCTTTTTAGTGTATTGCTGGATCCAGTTTGCTAATATTTTGTTGAGAATTATAGCATCTATGTTCATCAGAGATATTGGCCTATAGTTTTCTTTCTTGATAGTCTCTTTACCTGGTTTTGGAATGAGGATAATGCTTGCCTCATAAAAGGAGCTTAGAAGTCTTCCCTTCTCTTAAATTTTTTAGAATAGCTTCAGAAGGATAGGTGTCAGTTCTTCTTTGAATGTTTGGTAAAATTCACCTGTAGAGCCATCTAGTCTAGAACTTTTGTTTGCTGGGAGATTTTTGATAACTGTTTTCATTTCATTTGTTGTAATTGGTCTGTTTAGGTTTTCTGATTCTTCCAGATTGAATTTTGGAAGATTATATGTTTCTAGGAAGTTATCCATTTCACTTAGGTTGTCCAATTGTTTTGCCATATAGATCTTCATAGTATTTTCTTACATTCTTTTGTATTCCTGTGGTGTCAGTTGAGCCCTCCCTTAGAACACACCACCAGCAAGGGTTGTTAGGTCCTGAACTGGTGCTCTCTGCAGCTGGCCTCTGGATGTGCTGACCTGGGGCCTCCCTGAAGGGAACCCGGCAACCTTCTTGGAGCTACAAGCAATCCAGAGTTGTGACTGCCTCTGTTAGGCCCAGGTGCACATGGAAATACCAAACTGTACACCTAAGCTGGCTTTTACCCACACTGGATAAAGGGAGGTCAGCAAAAGGTCAAGGTTCCCCAAAACCACCTCTTGTAGCCTCTGTCTGTTGGCTGCTTGTTGGGCTCAGCCACTGAAAAAACCACAGGTACAGTCTACAGCCTGGGGAAGTTCAAGGATTAGGAAGGGTGGTGAGTGTGGCTCTTCCCCTCCCTTGGCCAGCCCTAGGTGTCAGTCTGTCCAGACTTTTTTCACAGACCTCAGTAAGGTGTGGCCACCAAAATTTTGGTGGATGTGGCCTCTGAGATCCAGACATATGGTCTTATCATGGTCCAGACAGTGTCTACTGAGTCTCCCATGAAGTAGAAGCACTAGTTATAGACTCAGGAGAGTGTGTGTGTGTGTGGGGGGGGGCGGTTCTGGCCCCAATGCCTGAGAACTGTGTCACTGATGTGCCCCCTGCTTCCTGGCTTCTCAGAATGGCCCAGTCACCATAGGGTGGGGAGGACAGACTCCTAAGGGTAGAGCTGTTGCTTTTTCCTAAGTTGATGCCACATGGAGGTGATGCTCCACCCAAGAAAGATGGCAACTTCAGTATTGGAGAATGACTCAGCATAGGGGTTCTGGTGGCTGTCCCCCATAATGTCTCTCCTTAAACCACCAACTTCACACTTTCCTCACAGGACTCTAGTCCTCTCAGCTCTCACTCCACTCAGCCCTGGGTAAGTGGCTATGAATGAAATTTTCCATGTGGGTCCTTTAAGACAGAATCTACATCTCTGAGAGCTCCTGGTTCTTTTTAACCCCAGATGCTGTATGGGTATCTCTTCTAGGTTCTGGGACTCTAGGCTTGGGTGCCTGGCCTGGGGCTTAAGACCCTGCCTTCTCAGGGTGACCCTCCCCACAGTGAGAGACCTCCAGACCTTCCACCACCACTTGCTCTTGGAATTGGGGCAGATCTTTCCACATCTCCCCCTTTTCTACCAGTCTTGATGTGGCTTCTGTGATCCTTGGTTATAGATTCCTCTTCATTTACTTCATTATTCCTCCAGTTGCTTTTTCAAGATGATTGTTCTTAAATTAAGTTGTAACCCAAATTGGTCCTAGGAGGTGGCAGTTGGAACATCCACCTACTCCATCGCCATCTTGGCATCTGCTTCAAAGTTTTACTTGATCAGAACTATGCCCCATGTGAGTAAAATACGTGCTGTAGATGTGCCTGGACTTTTCTGCCAGGTTTTGTACTTGGTAAATGATTACTGAAGCAGTCTGTACAATTTGACTACCGTTCTGTTTCCTGCGGTATGTGGAGGAGGGGTAGGGGCAGGGAAGTGTGTTAAAAATAAAATACTTCAAAGGCTGTCAGTTACTTATAATAACAAACACAGTTGGAATATTAAAAAAGAAAAATTGCATACTAATAACCATAAATTACAGTAAAAATTTTCCCAAATTCTGCAATTTTACAGAACAGTCCAAAAGTAGGTATAGCTTTTACCAACAAATTTTTACTTGTAAAAGTTAGATGCTGCTGGTTGTCACTGCTTTAGTTGCCTGCCTGTCCTCAGGAGGCACACAAGGACTGAATGAAAATCTCTCAACGTCTCATATTTGCATCGTAACACTAGCTAGCCCTTACATGGTGCTTATTCAGAGTCAGGTGCTGCTTTCTGCTATTGAAATAGGCTAAAGTGTTTAATACTCACAACCACCGTGGGAGGAAGGTACTACTCTTCTCCCAGGGAAACTGAACACAGAGACAGTTGGAAACATTAGGCAAGGTCACACCCTCATGATATTTGCTACACCAAAGTGCCACGTTGGTGTTGAATTTTTTTTTAACTTGATGCAATTTTTTAAAACTTAAGTTTACTTCAAAGGGAAACTTTAGGTCTCTATCTGTAAATGGAAAATCAGTGTCACTTGCCATAAATAGAAGTGAACTATGAAAATGGATATAGTGAACAAAGAAACAATGGTATTAACATCTACCTTATTTCTCTTGCCTGCCAAAGCCAGAGATTTGCTCTTTGTTTAGAGAGAGGAAAAAAGTGGGGAGAGACAGGTGTTGTGAAACTAATCCAAATATATTAAAACCAAAATATAAATACAAATAACAAAAAATAAAACTTAAAATATGTATCAATGCCAGAGTCTCCTTAACATAATCATAACAAATGGAAGACTTTATAAACTAATTCTATTATTATGTGCTCTTGATTCCAAACCTGATTTTGTCCCTACCTTGCCCCATGTCATCTGATAGCCCTGAGCCTCAGGTTTCTCTTTGACAATGAGAACAACCACAGAGGCTCAGCTATAATATACGCATGGAGCCTGGAACATAGTAGGCACTCACTAAATCATTATGAACAAGGGTCACTTCTTAGGGGTGGTGAAATGATGTGCCACCTACCTTAGATCTGTGATTGATCTAAAGCACAGACAGGGACTTTTACATGTTCTTGCTTCAGCAGAGCAAGGCCAGGCCAGGAGAGGTGGCTGTGATCATTTACATTCAGCAATGACAAAGGCAGGGTGCTTGGAGGGCTGTCAGTATAAGGAGTCCACTCATCTGCTAGATCCTGTGTAGGTGGTAAAGAGAAGCAGGAAAATTCAAATTTGAGTATCTTTAAATTGTAGGAAAACAAGGGAGATCATAGAATCCAGTCCGCCTTCGGTCATGGTCAGGACACTGAGACATTGGGCTGCAGGACCTGCCCATGGCCCCTAAGCAGTGAGAGGCAGCTGTGTCTTCAGTTCAAGCCCAGACCCCTCCAACCACACTGTGTTCTTCCCGTGTAGTGCCCCATGAGCCCTTCTCTCCTGAACCAGCCTGCTCCAGGCTCTGAAAGTTGGAAGGCACTGAAGACCTATAACCCATATTTCCACGGTCTGGGCCCCAGGATCGTAATTTCCAAAGTGATTTTTGGCTTCAATGCTATCTACCAATTTGCTAAGACAAATTTGTAGCCTGTCTTAGAAAACCAGAAAAAAAAAAGTGACTTCTTGCCAAGTCCAGATTACATCAGTTCTCCAAAAACAAATCCATACCAAAGGGGAATAGTTCAAGTTTGGGGTTGGTCTATCTCAAGGGAGCTTTGATTCAGGCTGAGGAGAATGGCCTGGCCTTTGCAGCTCCTCTCAAATGGAAAAGACAATGAGGGCAAAACAAAACAGCAGGAGCGACAAGCTAAAAACCCAGTGCTGAGGTGCATGCAGCTAAGTTCCAGATAAATCAGGAAGGAGCAGCCCCAAACTTCCTCAGCGAAAGGGGCTGAGTGTGGGAGTGTGTGTGGGGCGGGGAAGAAGAGAGGAGACTAGTTGCAGGAGGGAGAAGATCACGAGGTGGTGTTGGCTGTGACTCAGGTGTGGAGCATTCTATCCCCTGCTCATACGCCCCCCCTGCAACCCTTCCCAAAAAGGGATTTGGAGCCTTTTGGGGGAAAACAATTTTTATCTTACAGTTTTTTTTGTTTGTTTGTTTTTTGTCTTGTTTGTTTGCTTGGTTTTTTTTTTACAGCAAACAAATGCCCACAAGACCTGGTTGGGAAGATACATGCATGAGATAGTAGACATGCAGAATCAAGTGAAATAGAGGGCACCTGTCTCTTTTATTTTATTTATTTATTTAATTAAATTTTTTTATTAATTTCAGTGACAGAGGAAGGGAGAGAAAGGGAAAGAGAGAAAGGAAGACAGGAACATCAATCTGCTCTTGTATGTGCCCTGGGGATGGAAACGGGCCATCTCTGCACTTCAGCCCAATGCTCTAACCAACCGAGCTATCCGGCCAGGGTGTCACCTTTCTCTTTTAAAAAGGCAGCTGAGGGGCAGCTTCTGGGTTATCACCTTGCAAGACCATGGATGCAGAACGCCAGATGTGCTGGTCATTCGGCTCCTACCTCCTCCCCTACATTCCGCTGAGTGATGCTGGGTTCCCATCTCCTTTGTCAACCACCCCCCGTTGGGTCCTGCCAGTAGGGGTGCTTGGAGGCACTTATGATGGCAGAAGGAGATGGCCATAAGGCAGGAGGAGATGGCCATAAGGGACTTGCTCCCTCCTATTCACTTACTGTTACCACCAGCCTCGCCCAGCAATTACCTGGTTCCAGGTTCCAGCTTTCCTTCCCACTCCCATTCCCACAGCCTGTGCCCCGCAGAAGTACCCATATCTGACTGCTGCCCCTGCCTCAGAGGCCCCAGCTCTACAGCCCCATCTTCGAGCCTCTGGGTTTTGACAACTCCCTTTATCCCCGTCATCCCTCCAACCCCAGAAGGGGCTCCTCCCAGCAGTTACTCCATATGGGTTGCCTCCGTGTTCCTCTTTTTTACTTACAGCCTCCCCAACACTTGTTTCACAAACCCCTTCTATTAAACCTCTCTGTAGAAATACCCCGGGTGGGTTTTCTGTACCTGACTGGACTCTGATTAATCCACTAGCTCTTCTGATTTTAAGAGAAGTCAAATATTCAGATTATTCTGTGGACAAGAAAAACATGTCTGAAGACCAGATTCAGCTGTGTAGCACCATGGTTAATCACCCTGATGTTGTATGAAGGCTATAGACTCACACATCACAGTGATTAACTCTTTTGTGGTTCAGCATTGGGCAGTGGACGGGCAATGGAAATGACTGGTGTTGTTGACACAGTGGCATTCCCTGAGACGAGGGCTGCGTCTCCTTCCAGTGGCTGGAGCGTCACCCCTGGGGATCTCCCTGCTATACCTACCCCCAGCAGTACCCTCCACTGAAGGTCTAAAAATAAGCCCCCTCCCAAGGTACAGCCCGTGGCCATGACTAGATGAGGCAGGGAGACAAAGGCCAGACCTTAGCTTCCATCTGGGACACAGCTGGAGGGCCCGTGAGCTCCAGAGCTCCCTGCAGGATCTGCTGAGGTCTCTGGGCTGCAGCCCCATGCTGGGTCAGCTTCTCCATTGCCCAGCCTGCCTTCTAACCGTTCTTTCTGGGGTAGTTCCCTAGAGAACTCCCCTGTAACCTGGGGACATGCGGCTCTCCATCTCAGAGTCTGTTTCTAGGGAACCCGATCTAAGCAAGGGCTGCTCTAGTTTGGTGTATAGAGCAGCGCACTCATACAGGAAGCATGTGAAGAAATAAAAACACTTAATTTCAGCAAAATATATTCAAGTGTTAAAAGAAGGGGAAGAAGTGAGGGTCAAAGAAGAAGGACACAGTAAAGAGGTGGGGAGGACACTTGGGAGAGGCTGCGTGAAAGAGTAAGCCGAGGGGGTGACCAGTGCCCAGAAGCAAATGGTCCTTAGGAGCATAATGACTTCCCCTAGCGAGTGTCATTCACTCCCCAAAGCCAGGAAGATGCAGCAGCCACCTCAGCCTTTTCTGGACAGAGCAAGGAACACTGCCAGGGACTTTATTTGAATGCAGCTTGAACTTGCTCCACCAGCAGAGGCCTCCCACAACCTAATGGGGAAACGAGTGCTTGGTTTGCATCCGCCTTTGGCTGGCAGCGGGGGATAGTAGTAAAGGGCCTGTGCTTCCTCCCTGTTGGGCGGTGCTGGGGCTACGAGTGATGGAGATGTTGACAGGGTCCCAGCTTATGGCCGGGAGAAAGGGGAGATGCCATACTGCACCCCCTTCAGCCTCCTAGCCAGCCCAGCGAGGAAAGAGAACCAGCTGCGCAGACTCTTCACCTGCAGCCGGAAGGCGTCTGCCGCCACTGCCTGCTGCACCGGTTGGTTCAGAAGAGAAGATGGACCCTGGGCCGGGTTTGGCCTTGTAGAATGACAGGAGGCAGTATGCGCGCCTCCGTGGCCTGCCCCACTCTGGGAAACATGAAATTGCTTTTTCATTAAAGTGTAACATGTTGCTTTCCCTGCTACCCCTCTGCAGCTCACCCCGTTTGTCTGATCAGCATTGGTCAGCACAAGTCAGACCACGTCAAAGCGGAGATGTGAGGAGGCAGGGGTCAACCACGCTGTAATATTTAACTAGATTTCTTACAAGCAACTGGAGAGAACTCGTTTTAATTTTCAACTTCAAAGAGAGGTCAAGGCCAGGGAGATTATTGGATTATTGTATAATCCCCTGGGGACATATTGAGGAATAACATTTTGAAGGGCACAAAAAATAAAATTAAGTGAGGCCTTTCTCTTATCGGAGGTCTGTGGCCTTGCTGGCTCCTGTCTGTCTGTAGGTCTAGCCTTGTCAGGGGAGCGGTGCAAACAGAAAAATAACCATTGTCGGTGCAAGTGGGAGAGACAGTCACACTCCCCAGATGTGTCACTAAGTCACATCTTTGAATGTGTGCTCTGCTGCATCAAGACACAGAAATGTTCGATTGGTAATGCACCATAGTAACCTGATTAGCCAGCATCTTGCCATCAGATGAGGGGCAAAATCCAACTGCTGGTGAGCACGTAGGCTTCTGGAAGACCAGTGAAGTCAGCTCGCGTTGACATCCCTTATTCAGAATATTAAACTGGTCCAAACCTCTCCGAATATTTCAAATGGCTACATGTCACTTTCAGGCAATCATGTGTTCCTTTAAATATGTGACATCAGAATTAGCCACCATAACTTAAAGAAATGTTTTAAACACAGCCTCCTTCTTTTATCTTCTCAAAAAAGAATGATTGAGCCACTCCTGGGTCCCAGACCCGGCTGGGCACTGTGGCTGGAGGCAAAGAGGCAGAGCAGCAGCAGTCCCTACCTTGATGGAGCTCGTTGTCTAACGGAGAATACAGACCCTAGAACAAATAAACAAGCGTGTTATGCTGGAAGGGCCTAATTGTATTTGGGAGCAAGGACATCCTCCCTAAGGAGGTGACAGCCGTTGAGACTCGATAAGAAAGAGCTGAATGCATCGAGAGATGAGGAGAGAGGAGAGTTCCTGGAAGGAAAACCATCGCCATGCTGCCGGCCTTCTCTCACTTTGTCACAAACCCCAGGGTGCCGCCCAGGCTTTGCAATGTGTTCATTCACTCTAACAGCTTCTCTTCTCATTTTCTGCGTTGGAAGGCAGAGCGGAGTTTTTGTATAAACACGGTGAGCTTCCAGCTGTGACCAGCCCACAGACACTGATGTTCTTTCAGATCACCCTGTTCCTGTGAAGGGTGAAATCCTAGCCCAGGGTTGATAACGTCACTGAGTGCTGAAAAGTTCTGTGTACTTTAACAGCTCTAGGCAGGACTTGGGGGTTTGTGTGCTTTAAATATTTTTATGTTATTTAAAAGTTTTGGGGTTTTTTTGTAGAGTCCAAATAATTTTTATTGCGTCTACAAGATTACAAACTGCATGAGACCTTTACACACAGGCCGTATGAAGGACTCCCATCCCCAGGGCCCAACAAATATTAAAAGTAGTGAGACGAGCTTTCATTTAGTGAGTTCTGTCCAGTGTCCACAGCTTGAGACTGTAAGAGAAGCTAGGGGTCCTGAAAAAAGAAGAAATTTAGTTGAAGAATTGGAGAATCAAATTTAACAGGAAGTGTTAAAAAATTAACATTCCTCAGGCTGAAGAAAGGAAGGACAGAGTAGCATTAACCATGTAGAAGCCCCCGTATGTTTAATGGCGTCTCACTGAGGCTCCCCACAGCACTTCTATTTAGCAATGTTTGTTTTTTCTTTCTTACCAAAAAAAAAAAAAAAATCTGGTGTGGCCACTCAGAATCTGACAAATTATCAAAGGGTCAACATATAATATCTTCCTCAACTTTCTTCCTACTCATTCATTCATTCATTTGTCCACTCATTCACATTTACTGATCACCTGTTATATATAAGGCACTCAACTCTGACATTTTATTTTACTCAAATTGGCATGAAAACATGTTCTTCTAAGAATTGAGACAAAATTAATTCATTTGAGATGTCTGATAGAGTTCTGATAAAATGTAGCAACCTCCATATAAAGGCACTGCTTCCTTATGTGGCATTTAGACTTCTGTGGTCTGTGACCGGATGATATTCCAGACTCCGATTTCATTGCTTATCTCCTCCTAAACCCCCATTCCATCAGTCTACCCATCTTTGCCTAAACATGCCAAACCCTTTCATGTAGTTTCTTAGTTGGAATACCTTTCTCCCTAAAATATCCTTCAGTGCTTTGAAGCTCATCTGAAAGCATTGAAAGCTTCCCTGCTAAGGCTTCTGTACTTGTGCCATTTAACATCAATCATTCTCTCCTGTGTGTTCCTCCAACATGATGCTTACATCGGTCCAGCATTTCTTTTCTTTGCATCACAGTTGCATGTTTGCGTGCCCCACAGGAAGCCTTCTAAGGACGAAGACTGTGTCTATTCTTTGTGTTCCCCCAGCACCTGGTTACATGCCTGGTAAGATAAAGTTAATGGCACTCACCAAATATTTCTGGCTATTAGTCTTCTGAGTCTACAGTAAGTCTATACTTGGCTCCTCATGATTGATTGGGGACATGTGGCCAATTATCACCAATGTGTTGTAACCAAAATGTTGTGTGACACCCCTCAGCCAATATTTTAATCACCAAGGCATGACCCCCTCAGTGTCATGTTTTCTCTTGGCTCTAGTGACTGTTAGTGTTCTGGAGAATGGCTCATTGCTCAGCTGAGATAATGTCAACTTATAGCAGAGACCCAGCTGACCTATGATGGATATAGTGAGTGAACAAGAAATAAGCTTTTGTTATTTAAAGCCACTGAGATCTGGGGTTGTTTGCTACAAAGCTAAGCCTAGCTCATCCTGACAATGCACTTGTAAATGGTAGGTGCCCGGTAAATACTGTAAGTCTTTAATTTTTTAAAAACCCATCAGAAGCAGCAATTAATAATTTTATCAATTTTATCAATTGTAAATTAATCAAATAAGATGACTAATCCTAAACCCAACTGTCAGGAGAGAGGCTTATGTCAGAGACAGAGTGCAGTGTGGGGCCAGTGGGTATGATTTTGCAGCCTGGCTCCACCTGACCTTGGTCACTGATCCTCTCGGAACTCAACGTCCTTCTGTCTCAGTTGGAGCTTATATTTACCTTGCAGTTTTGTTGTGAGAATTAAAAACAGTAAATGAAGGGTACCTGGCACATGGTGGTACTTAAGACATTATTCTTACAATTGTTTTAGGTTGTTTTTCATGCTGAACCATGTGAAATGTGAGAAACTACACATACTGAATTTAAACCAGGGTAGTCACTGCTCCTCTTTCTGATACTCCAATGGCAAGCTGTTCCCTCTGCCCCTCTTTATTCTTCTTTCAAAAAGAAAATAAACTGGGGTCCCTATTGATTTTTTTTTAAATATGAGATTATTATATGTGAAGAGATAACAATTTATGACTAGATCTCGCCTTCTCATCAGAGAGGGGAATACTTAATGAATTATTCAGTTTCCCTCTGTGCAAAATTCTGGTTACCCATTTTAAATAAACAGATGGGTTGGAAAGGTAAAGAGAAAAAAACATAATTCTGATTTTGTTTTTCAGTTTTTGTGGATAAAGAATGAAAATCATCTGTTTTTGAGACTTCAGTTATATTTATAAAATTTTAAAAAATAATTCTGGGTTTGATGATAACTCTTCTCTGTGAGTATAATCTTGCCCTGTCCTTTTTGTTCAAGTGCAGTGGACTATTCCTCTCAATATGCTTAAATAAAGGTTTCTAATCATCTAAATGTCATAGTCCCATAATAGTTTACAGTTGCTATCATGGCACATTCACAACTTGATTACACGCCTGGCTGTAAGGAGACAAAACATCAGTTCCTCAAAATAAACAGAGAGTGACTCATCCTTCTGAGTCAGTAAATAGCAACATGGGTGACCAATACCATCTTGATACTTCTTAATGCACCTGTAACTTGGGAACACAGCCCTTCTGAAAAATTTTGCACATATTGTGATATGTGCTAGGAGAAACATTGTGTTCTAAAGATAGGTTCTTGTTTCCAAGGCTTTAATAAGAGGAAGGGAAATCTCAACATCTGCATTTTTCATTCAACTAAGGATCCACTTCTGTAATAGCAGCAGAAAATGTAGGAGAGGGAAGTCAAATCAAAAGATAGGAATGCATGCATTTAGTGATGTTCACTCCCAAATTAACCTTCCTTCCTCTGTCTTTCCTCTACCCCCAACCCAAAATCTGTGCCTTGGTCCTCACTTATTTAACTCTCTTCTCAAGGACCTCAATATTTGGTGCTAAAGGAATAAAGGAAAATCGGTGATTATATTCCAGTGTGATGAACTATGAAAGCTCATTCAAAATATGCAATCATTAAAAATAATGTTTTCAGAAATATGTTGTTCTAGTGAAAAAAGCAAAATACAAACCGATATATACAGTGTGATCCTAATTTTGTAAATAATACCCACTCATGTCCTCATACACTCAGAAAAGAATTGGAGATCAAATTGGCAGGTGAGCATCTGTCTGCTCCCCCCCCCCCGAAATTCCATTGAAATGTCAAACAAGAGAAGTAGTTATAATTGGAAATCAAAAGATTTGAAGACTTCTTGTAAAACAGAATAAAGATAAAATTGGATAGACAGAGCAATAAAAGTAGAAAAAAAGATAGAAGATGAATACTGCAAAGGTAAGAGCTGTTTTATACACTAATGTTTTAGGGGAACTTCAATGCCAAGGTTGACTAGTACAATGGGAGGGGCCAGTCAATCAATTAAAAGATTACATTATGAACTGCTGGGCCTGTCATGACCCACCTGTGTCCTTCAGTGACTGAAGTTTTGGCAACAGTGGTGTTTGCTCCTGTGTTAAAACATCAATAACAGCTTTAAACAGCAAACCTGGGTGGTCTTCTATCAGAAGAGTTCACTTTGGACAGAGAAATAGAGCACAACTTCATAATTCTACATTTATAACAAGAATTGGGGTGGGAAGAAGTGACAAGAAAAGAAAACCACAAGATGCTTCTGATGTGAGAAATTCCCAGACCTCATGTCTAGGGAGAGAAAACTCCGACACCAAGATAATCTGCCTGCACATCTACAGGATTCTACTCTATCTACCCTAGATGGCTTCTAGAACCAGAAGTGTCAATCAGTGGGATGATTAGTGTAGCCATAAAACAGAAAAGCAGCTACATGAAATAAATAACCACGCTTTTGGATTACTGACAACATAATCACCAGCTACTTAAAAATTGGGCTGAATATCCAAATGGGCACAGATGAATATTAAAGTAGTGACCTGGAATGTCGGGCCAAGGTACTCTTCCAGAACAAGGTGCAGAGAGATGAAAAGATTTCCAGCAGCTTCTACATTGCTCTGAAGAGTTTGTAATGGAAAGAGTGAAAGGAATAGATGGAAGGGTATTCACAAGTCAGAGAAGAGTGGTTTTCAGGGCTGAAGAAATATTATGAATTCAGACAGTCTTATGTATTTATTTGTTTCAGTCATTTCAGTTTTTGAAATTTGATGCTCAAATTGTACCATCTTGGGCTTGGGCAGAGGTTCTCAACCAAGGGCAATTTTGATTCTCCAGACATTAGCAATGTTTGGCAATATTTTTTATTTTCATGCTGGGGAATCTGCGGGTAAAGGTCAGGATTGCTACTAAACAGCATATAGTGCATAGGAAAGCTCCTACTATAAATGATTATTTGGCTTAAAATAGCAATAGGGTTGAGGGTAAGAAACCGGGCTAGTGGCAGTCTCTTCATTTAGCTCATACACCTTGGAGCATAACTCCTGGAGTTTTTGTTAAGTTTTCCTGCTTTCTGGTTCAAAATTACATCTCCTGGGTCTCTGCCTGAGACCTAAAATTAGCCATTTCTACTTTGATGCTTGGTTTCATGGGGTAGGAAATGGTGATACAGGCCACAGGTCATGGGCTGTGAAGGCTCATTGCTCCTGGGCTGTCATTGATTGCTTCTAACAGGTTTTCCATTGCTAGATTATACACAATTTTCAGAAAGAGCAAAATAAATTATAAATCCATAATGCCTTTTTAAGCTAAAATTTCAAATGTTGCAGATAATTTTTACTTTTTATTTGCATCTTATGTTGAAATTTTTGGTCTGTGTTGATATTAACCTATTTGGTTTAGCCTACAATATACATATAAACATTTTTCAATGATACTCTATACAAGAATGAGACTACTGAATGCATATTAGGGTTTATTTATAGGTGGAAAATAGAAGGTCAATATTAAAGACAATTGCATGAGGCAGGACATAGAACCCATTTTATATTTGCAAGTAACTGACTATCATGATATAACTCAGGCAGTCAAATTCTACCCTGGCTTTAGGCTTCTACTCTGGTCCAAAGTGGCCACAGAATTACGGTCTCCTTTCAGTTTTCTAAGGGTCCACAAAGAAATTAAATCTCTTCTGGCTTATCTGTGGATTAAATTGGAGGCTGAGCTCTTCTAGAACAGAAGATATCTTCTCATTTGATACTCACTAGGTTTATTCCAGGGTGAGTATGAGTTTTGTGTGATGATCTAATATCAGCTTACCTCACAATGCTACATGTTTTCTGAAAAGCTATTTGTGCTCTCTCAATCTAAAAATGCCTTCATTTTAATCTTCTTGAGTGAATGAGGGGACTTATAAAGGAAAGGTGGGGGGTGTAGGTACAAGAGCAGGAAAACAAGGAGAGGAGGAGGAAACAGCCAGTGTTCAATGAACCCACACGTGTGAAAGGCTAATCCAGAAGTCACTCAGTAATCACCACCATGAAATCAGACCTTGTTGACATCTCTCGCAACGCACACGCTCACCTTCCCCATCTCCCACAAAGCCTCACTTCCTGAACCAAAGTGACCTTCTGAAATCTGGCCACTCTGCCTCACTGCTTGGCCCCATGCCCCTCCTATGCAACAGCTTCTACACACCATTAGCTTCCTTCCAAAGTCCCCATCTGATTCTTTCCCAAAGCAATACACTTTTCCTGTTTTCAGGAGAAGGGTACAGGCCAAGTATCCAGTAAACAAAGACCAGGCAGAGGGCTGTTAAAAGTCCAGGGCATTTATGTGCTGCACAGAGAGTTTGAAAGGAGGGTGAGGGTTCAGGGGGCTCCATCGTGGAAGGCAGAATGGTGCTTGGAAAACGGCTGCACTCAATGTTCAGAACAGTGCTCATGGGGCTGTCATGCTCAGAGGAACAGAGTGTTGAAAGAGTGATTACGTGTTAAGAAAATTTGGCTATTAACCAAGTAAGGTTACTGCCAAGACAGGGGCACTTTTGCCACTTGGTGAATTTTTAAGAATGATAAAGGACTTTAACTTGGCTTCTGATGGGTTCCAGAATACTTCTCTGTAAAAGGTGGGCTTCTGTCCATACTCCTCCCAGAGTACCCAGTTACCATCACTCCCGTGCTATCTATGTGGACTTCAGTGAATCATCAATCTCTGTCTCTTGCAGTTTCTCCACCTTTAAGTGGAGTCAATACAGCGCTGGGATTCAGCCGGTTCACACCAGTTCAGCAGAACCGACACCTAATTTTTTGTTGAGTTCGGCAAACAGTTAAGATGGCACTTGTAATCAGGGTTCTCTCTCTAAGGTGGGTGCCTGCGAAGCTGCCCAATGTGGAAATCGCAAATTTACATTCCTTACTCATTTTTAATGTTCACCTGTGCAACAATTCATTCCGTCCACAGGTGGAAAAAAATTGCAAGTCAGGTATTATTTAATATTTTTTCATTAATATTTTAAAACTCTTATAATCTAGTTTTATGTGCCTCTTTTATTGTGTACCTCTTTTTTAAGTATTAAATGCATGAAATAATAAACCACCTTTCAGTATCTTGTTTTTTTTATATTTAAAATGGTCATTAGGGCAGAGAAACAGTTGTTTGATTATTTGAATCCCACCGCTGGGTCAACGTTACTGCCCCCTTACTCTCCCACTCAGTGCTGGGTAAGTGAGAAGGGGATGAGAATAGGAAAGTTGGCTGAGGATTTAAGGCAACCCAGAAGTCGGGCAGAACATAAGGAAGCCCAGACAAAGGCCCAAAGGTCTCCTGAAACTGACTCTTTAGGGTGAGATTTTGGTATTTGACTGGCTCTTTTTTGGATTCTTTTTATTGTCTACAGCCCTGAGGACTTGGCCTGTTCTTCCACCTGGGTCTCTGCGCCTTCAAGACTGATGAAGACCAGGCACTGTCCCTTAATGCTTGCGTTCTCTCATGACCACTGATGCAAAGGCACATCTACTTTCATTTTCTACTTTTCAAAAAACCTTTTTATTGCTCGTGATCGTGGGAAATGTGGGTAATACCGCACCACGACTAACAGGAAAACCACAAGTAATAAAAAAAAATGTTTTTAACTACAAGTCCAGTGGTTTTAGTTATCCCTGCTTATTTCTGAGGCATCAAAGGGAAATAATGCTCACATCACAGTGATGCATGTGGTTCAGAACTGAAGCTGAGTCGCAATAAAAACACAAATTCTTCACTGATATGTCTCAGTCATCATGAAGGAGACACATGGTTTCCAGCAAAGCTTCCTATTTCTATGATTCTTTTCTCTTTCTTGTCTACTCTCTTCATAAACTATGGATTTTTCTGTAATTTCTCCTTGATGCACTATCTCATTCAAGATAAACTCCTCGAGTAATCTGAACCCAGTATATAAAGTCACTACTCCTTCTCATCCTCCTGCCATCTCCCGGATCTTGCTCTTTCCTACCAAATTTCTCACCAAAACAAACAAACAAAAATACCCAACAACAACAAAAACACTGTCAGAATGACAGGATCCTCCTTAAAGAATATGGAGGTGAATAACCTATATGAAAAACCACAGGACACTACTTATCCTTTATTGAAACTGGAGGAGGAAAAGTAGAGAGAGACTTACTTGCTCAAATATTTTCTTTTAACTTTTGAGGGACCTTCACACTGTTTCCCATAGTGGTTTAACCAATCTGCATTCCTACCAACAGTGCATGAGGGTTCCCTTTTCTTCACACCCTTGCCAACACTCATTTGTTGATTTATTGATCATATCCATTCTGACAGGTGTGAGGTGGTATCTCATTGTGGTTTTGACTTGCACTTCTTTGATAATTAGTGATGTTGAGCAAGTTTTCATGTTTGTTGGCTACCTATATGTCCTCTTTGAAGAAGTGTCTATTCAGGTCCTCTGCACACTATTTAATTGGGTTGTTTGTTTTGCTGGTGTTGATTTTTCTGAATTCTTTATTAATCTATGACAAAGGAAGCAAAAACATATAATGAAGTAAAGACAGTCTATTCAATAAGTGGTGTTGGGAAAATTGGGCAGATACATGCAAAAAATGAAATGACTACATTCTTACACCATACACAGAGTAAACTCAAAATGGATGAAAGACTTAAATGTAAGACATGAAACCATGAAACTCCTAGATGAAAACCTAGGTCATAAAATCTCTAACATTTCTCTTGGCAATATTTCTTTCTGACATTCTCCTCAGGCAAGGAAAACAAAAAAATTAACAAATGGGACTACATCAAACTAAAAAGTTATTGCACAGCAAGGGAAACCATTAACAAAATTCAAAAACAACCAGCTGAATGGAAGAAGATATTCACCAATGATGCATCTGGTAAGAGGGTAATGTCCAAAATTTACTGAGAATCTTTACATCTGTTTTTCAGGACCATTGGTCTGTAGTTTTCTTTTCTTGTAGTGTCCTTTCTGGCTTTGGTAATGCTGGCTTCATAAATATTAGTTTGGGAATTTTAAATTTTTTTGTAAGAGTTTGAAAAGAATTACATTAACTCTTCTTTAAATGTTTGGAAAAATTTACCAGTAAAGGCATCTAGTCTTGGGCTTTTCTTCATTGGGAGATTTTTGGTTACTGATTCAATCTCCTTATTAGTAATTGATCTGTTCAGATTTTCTTTCTTTCTTTTTTTTGTGGCAGAGACAGAGAGTGTCAGAGAGAGGGACAGATAGGAACAGACAGACAAGAAGGGAGAGAGATGAGAAACATCAATTCTTTGTTGTGGTTCCTTAGTTGTCCATTGATTAATTTCTCATATGTGCCTTGAAGGGGGGCTGGCTACAGCAGAACAAGTGACCCCTTGCTTGAGCCAGCGACCTTGGGCTCAAGCTGGTGAGCCTTGCTCAAACCAGATGAGTCCATGCTCAAGTTGGCGACCTCAGGGTCTCAAACCCAGGTCCTCTGCGTCCCAGTCGGATGCTCTATCCACTGTGCCACCACCTGGTCAGGCTCTGTTCAGATTTTCTATTTTTCCCTATTTACTTTTAGTAGTTTATATGTTTCAATGAGACTTTTTTCACATTGTCCCAAGAGCTGCAAATATCAATTAAAAAAAAAAAAACTTAAGTAAGTAGGAATTGAAAAGGAAACCAACATTTTCAAAGCACAATATACCAGAAGCTGTGCCAAGTATATTCTATGGATCATCTAATGTAACCTCAGAAACAGCTGTGCAAGATGTCCGGTTTTAATCCTTATTTTATATATACAAAATTGAATTTCAGAAGAGGTAAATAATTTTCCAAGATTACATGGTTAAAAAATGCCAAATCTGTCATTTGAACTTCTAGAGTTTTTTATCAAAAAGTTTTGATTCTATATTTATAATTTATTATCATAATGGGACTTCCACAAGTTCCCATGTGGGGGTTTTCTGTGCATATAACTTCCTATGTGCAGATATTAATGAAGGACAGTTTACAAAGTAGGACCAGGCATCTCAATCATTTTAGAGAGTGGGAAACTTAGCACAGGGAAATAAGTAACTTGCCTAAGAATTAATTTTCTGGGTCATGGAATTGGAAAGGAAGAGATTTTTTTGTAAGATTCTTTTGGTGTTTCACAAAAAGTCAAAGATTCTATTGTGGGCATTGTAAAAACTACATAGCCACAGCAGTCTTCAAGGTGAATGACAAAATGTACACCTGAATTAAGCTTTTAAAAATTCAAGTAGTTATTTAATAATTTGCAAATGTTTGTTTGCTGTCATATAAGAGATACCCCTCAAGGGATGTGTGGATGTCATTCCTTGCCTGAGAGCCTACCAGCCATGCGTGAGCACTGGGCTGTGTAGTTTGGGGCATTTACTCCCTCAGTGGTACATAGGAAGGCTGATTATTACTTCAGATAACAGATCATTTAAAGGTGAAAATCTTCTTTTTTCCTAAGACCAGCAAAGAAAGTTGTGCAAATCCCATCTACCAACAGAAGTTGTCATTAAAAAATGACAGTGTCAAAGGAGATACTTTTAATGGAAGAATACCCTCCAGTAAACCTTACCTGCTCATTTCCCCCATTTATTTAATTAAGTAAACAGCCCCAGGCTACTGAGTCAACCAAGTTAGTGCCCTGTGTGTATAGGCTAGTATCATCCTGGGTAAAATGCCCACATGTAATGACTCATAGACATTCTGATTATTGAACTATTACTGTTTTCAAAAATTTAAAGAATAAAAGCTGCTGATGTTCACAGCTTTAGGGTTCTGAAACAAATTAGTGCAGGAGCTATTTGGGACATTTTGGACTTTATTTTACAACTCATTAGGGTTGATTCCATGTTAATTCTACCCCCATCATTCTAGAGGCAATCTGCATTCAATCACCAAGAAGCATCAAATACACATATTTTCAAAATCAATGTTAACTTTAGTTTCTCTGGATCCTTATTTTGGGCAGAAGCAAAAGGATAAAAGTTAGCTCTTTGGGGAAGTTTTGTAAAATCGTGTTTTGAAATGTTTCCTTTCTCATTGTGTTTTCATATATATTTTATGAAGATGCTTCTAATGGAAGAATACCAAAATGTCTGTTTCCCTTAGAGAAAGACCATCAGCCTTAAAGAAGGACCCAAAGATAGCAAAACCACTTCTTTGATTTTTGTCTCTATTTCTTTGCTTTACTGATTCACTGACCACATAACAAAATGGATGCTGTAAAATTCAAAATGACAGCCCTGACCAGATAGCTAGGCTGGTTAGGTCATTGTCCCGATATAGCAAGGTTACAGGTTCCATCCCTGGCCAGGGTACATACAGGAGTAGATCGATGTTTCTGTCTCTGTCTCTGTCTCTCTGTCTCTGTCTCTGTCTCTCTCTCTGTCTATCCCCTCCCCTCTCTCTAAAAAAATAAATTAAAAAAAATGACAAACATACTATTTGTTTTCAGAAAGTACAAATATGGCTGGGAAAGAGATGGATAAATAATTACTAAAACATATGAATGGAATACTTATTTGAGGAAAAATGATTCTGAGAAGATGAGGCATTGACTCAAGGGAAGGGGTCAGAGAGAAGAGGGCGTAATCATGGCAGTGGGATTGCTGAGATCAGCTGAGCAGAGGTGGGGAAGAGAAGGAGGGAGCAGGGAATGTTCTCCTGGGGACAGGAATCATAGTCAGAGCTCCTGCACCTTCTGCTTCACAGAGGCCAGAAAGAATCTACAGTGGTACCTTGACACATGAGCACTTTAAATCACGAGCAATTTGAGGGATGAGCAGTCACTTGTGGGATTTTTTGCATTAAGTCACAAGAGGATATTTGAATCACGAGCCTCCGCCACCCTCCACTAGATGGCCTGCTGTGTGTTCTGAAAGGGAGGAAGAAACAAACTTCTATGGAAAAGATTTTGTTGAAATGGCCTCTAAGTGAAAGTTGAGGAAAGTGTGGCGAAAAAGCCAAAAGTCAGTGAAGAAAATGATGATTGAGCAAAGTAAAAAAATAGCAATTAAGTTTAGTGATAAAGTTACATATCATACGTAGTGTGTAAGTTAAAATTTGCAATTAAATGTAGCATTAAGTGTGTAGAGAGTAGTAAGTTATGTTAAGTGATAGCGCATGAAATGAAAACCTCCTCCACCAGTCTCCTCCCCCTCCACCAGCATCTTCGCCTGACCTTGAAGGTAAATACACTTCATAAACCAGTTTATTTCTTTACATTCTCTCTTATTATGTGTATATATTTATTATTTATAAAGCACATTTTCTTATTTAAAAGCATATAAAACAAGAAATTTGTGTGGTTTGGGGGGGGGGCTGGAACGAATTAATTGCATTCCCATTAATTTAAATGAGGAAATTTGATTTGTCACATGAGCAAATTGAGTCAGAAGTTCAGCCATGAAATGAATTAAACCACTGTACGTATATGAAAGAAGAGGAGTACCCCAGCTACACCTGAGGGTCAGTGTGGTGTCCAGGCTGGACAGAGGGAGAGAGACAGGAAGCCTGCAGTAGGCAGCCAAAATCTCCTGTTAAGTCTCAAGTTGTTAGGGATTGAGAATGAGCTTCCAGAAATATTAAGAAGAAACTAAAATGCCTTCAAGTCTTCTTTTTAATCCTGAGTTTTAAAGATGACCCAGGATGGGAATAGCAGGTACTGTCCTTGAATAATAGTGGTTGGTGCACAGAGTATCATCTGTGGATCTTAATAGCACTTCTAGCTTTGCCACAAGCTGGTTATATGAACTTAGGTAAGTTATTTCACCTTCCCAGATCCCAGTTTTTTTACATCTAAAAAATAAATGTTGGGACCCTGGCTGGTTGGCTCAGCGATAGAGTGTTGACCCAGCGTGTGAAAGTGCCAGGTTCGATTCCCGGTGAGGGCACATAGGAGAGGCGATTATCTACTTCTCCCCACCTCCCCTTGCCCCTTCTCTCTCTGTCTCTCTCTCTTTCCTTCTTGCAGCCATGGCTCAATTGATTCAAGCAGGCACGGAGGCACTGAGGATGGCTCAGTAGAGCCTCTGCTTCAGGTGCTAAAAATAACTCGGTTGTGAGCATGGCACCAGATAGGCAGAATATCAACCCCAGATGGGGGTTGCTAGGTGGATCCTGGTTGGGTTGCATGCAGAATTCTGTCACTCTATCTCCCCTACTCTCAATTAAAAAATATATAATAAATAAATAAATGTTGGATTATCATTTCTTTCAGCCTTAAAATTAAATTCAAGACACCAAAAGAATGACCCTTTCCATTACCGATTTACTTCTAAGTTACTTCTTGTGTCATCCACCAGAAAAAACCCAAAAACCTGGATCAACTATTTAGAGACAAAGTATAAAATAATTTACTTTAAGCCTTAAGCTGATAGCAAGGCTTATTTTGTTAAAGTGGCATTAATAATTTGAAACTAATACACAATTCATTGTGACCATGTTTGGTCATAAACATGTAGGATTTTTATGACTGAGTTGATGTTGTGGTTGGACGAGGCCCTTAGCTGCTGCTGAGCCAAGTGTTCCATCCTTTTCTCTCTCTTCCTTGTCATCCCTCTGGCTGTGCTGTCCCACCACACCCCCTGGAGTCATGAGGGGCTGGCTTCCTGCCTTGCTGGAGGTCAAGGTCTGATTCTCAGCATGTGGGTTTGGGGTAGATAGAACTGTTGGAATTCAGGTAGTTAGACAAAGGGAAAAGGTTGTAGGGAAAGAAATGTCCAGATAGACTTCTCAAGGCTGAATCTAAAATTGGCAGCAGTGAGGTCTGGGGAAATGACCCAGGTTTGTAGGATTGTGAAAGGTCCTCCAGTGACACCCCTGAAATGTCTCCTCCACATTGGGCCTCAGCCGAAGGGGATTAGTGGCACTTCCTATTGGCTTGTTCCTCAGTGCTACTTCTACCTCTGAGGATTTGGGACAGTGATCGCAAAGCAGCCCAAAGAGGGTGGTCCTCAACTCCACTGCACACTAGACACTTCAGGGAAGCTTTGAAAACATTGATGCCTAGACACCCCCGCCTCCAGAGATTCTGAACTAATTGGGCGGGGGGGGGGGGAATTAAGAACTTATTTATGAGCATAATTTTAAAACTCCCTAGGTCTTTCAAATGCACAACTACAGTTGAGAATCACTCCTCTATAGCAGGCTAACACTACAAATTCACTTTAAAGGCCATTCTTGAAGGAAAAGAGGTTACACACTGGTGGCCCATAGTTAGAATTTGGGCTGCAGATATATTTTGTTTGACCAAAACAATGGTTTGTTTGTTTTTTAAAGCAAACAAATGCACACAAAACCCTGAATTTTAATGTCTTTTCAGGAGGCCTACCACTCCTCAGACTTTTATAATTTCTGTTACTTTCATGACTTTTGTAGGTATTAGGTTATGTAGCTCCTGGTCTTCTGATACCAATAAATAGTCAGCTGTTTTCCTTTCATAATGAAGAATACTGTGGTGGTGGTGGTGGTGGTGGTGGTGGTGGTGGTGGTGATGGTGGTGGTTGTGGAGGTGGTGGTGGAGGTGGCGATGGTGGTGGTGGTGATGGTGATGGTGGTGGTGGTGATGGTGGTGATGGTGGTGGTGATGGTGGTGATGGTGGTGGTGATGGTGGTGGTGGTGATGGTGGTGATGGTGGTGGTGATGGTGGTGGTGATGGTGGTGGTGGTGGAGGTGGTGGTGGTGGTGGTGATGGTGGTGATGGTGGTGGTGATGGTGGTGGTGGTGGAGGTGGCAATGGTGGTGGTGGTGATGGTGGTGATAGTGGTGGTGATGGTGGTGGTGATGGTGGAGGTGGTGGAAGTGGTGGAGGTGGTGGTGATGCTGATGGTGGTGGTGGAGGTGGTGGTAGAGGTGGTGGAGGTGGTGGAGGTGGTGGAGGTGGTGCTGATGGTGGTGGTGGAAGTGCTGGAGGTGGAGGTAGAGGTGGTAGTCGAGGTGGTGGAGGTGGTGGTGGTGGTGGTGGTGGAGGTGGTGGAGGTGGTGCTGATGGTGGTGGTGGTGGTGGTGGAGGTGGTGGAGGTGGTGCTGATGGTGATGGTGGTGGTGGTGGAGGTGGTGGTGGTGGTGGTGATGGTGGTGATGGTGGTGGTGATGGTGGTGGTGGTGGAGGTGGCAATGGTGGTGGTGGTGATGGTGGTGATAGTGGTGGTGATGGTGGTGGTGATGGTGGAGGTGGTGGAAGTGGTGGAGGTGGTGGTGATGCTGATGGTGGTGGTGGAGGTGGTGGTAGAGGTGGTGGAGGTGGTGGAGGTGGTGGAGGTGGTGCTGATGGTGGTGGTGGAAGTGCTGGAGGTGGAGGTAGCGGTGGTAGTCGAGGTGGTGGAGGTGGTGGTGGTGGTGGTGGTGGAGGTGGTGGAGGTGGTGCTGATGGTGGTGGTGGTGGTGGTGGAGGTGGTGGAGGTGGTGCTGATGGTGATGGTGGTGGTGGTGGTGGTGGTGGTGGAGGTGGCGGAGGTGGTGGAGGTGGTGGTGATGGTGGAGGAGGAGGAGGGGTAAAGGAAGGAGAAGGTGGAGGATGGTAAGAGGGTAATCAGAAATATGCAGATAATCTACCTGAAATCATGACCCCTCCCTCCTTGCCAAGTTCCCACCCACTAGTCACATTATTTTTGTGGCTAGAGTAGGACTCTAATTATGTGACAAACTACCACCAAGGAAGATTTCTCATAGGGTGGGTTAATTTTAAGGACACTAATTGGGCCATGATGTTAGGGATTCATGCAAAGAAGAAACAAAGCTGAGTCGACTCTGAGGAAGTCTCTCTTTGAACCCTTGGTTGGTACAGTGAGATGGGTCTGGGAAGGGCCTCCGAAACAGGTTGTAGCTGCAGCTCACCAGCAGCATTTGTGGGCAATAAAAGGTCATTCCCAGGGTTGCGGCAGGAACTTTGCCTTCATGCAGAAAATCAGAAGATGTGGAATGGGATCAAATGCTATGGCTTTCCTACCCTCTGCACTATCTCTAAATATGTAGAAAATCTCTTTCTAGAAAACTAACCCCTCTTATCACAAACTTTCAACACAAATAAATAATCATGCTAATTCATTACTAACCCATCATTGCTACCACAGATGTTCACTTTTATTATTTTGGGACCAGAGATACCTCACACATTTTTCTATCTGCTGCCCCTCTTCCTACACCACTCTCCCTAGGAGCAGAGCAAGACAGATCATAGGCCTCAATGAACGGTTAATGGGCTGAGTCCGTATCAGTTCCATTTTGTATACTTACAGGTTGGGCTATAAAGTTTCAAAATTCCCCTGGTGATAGCGCATTACTACTGGTGGTTAAGGGCTCAGAAGTAATAATAGTGTGGATTAGCTGTGCTTTTCAAACTGCAGAAGTCAGCCCAAGTTTGTGGGCAGGGCTTCTATTTCTGCTTCCTTTAAAGGGTGCTGCAAAGGTCAGATCAGTTCTTGCCTTAATCCTTTAAAAAAATGTGCACCTGTCCGCAGTGACCAGGGCCCATGAAGCAGACAGACCTTCCGGTTCGAACATGGTGGAGAAGACATGGCCCCAGCTCCCTCTGGGGCTTCGGGCCTGTGGCACGTCACTCTTCCCGAGATCACATACCTGTATCCTCAACTGCTGGGAACATAGTCAAGAACGAGAACGTACTGTTTTTTGTTTCCTTGTTTGTGTCTGTCAAAGATTCTAAAACACAGAGACTTTTGAAATAGAGTCTGTCTGCCAGGATCTCATTGGAAGTATAATTTCTATTGCTATTTCTGCCCAATATTCTAGACTGGGTGACACCAGCGCTCTATGCAATCATCCCTCAGATTCACATATTTCCACTACAGTGCCACCCCCTTTGGGGGGCCTTGAACAGGACCATAAGAAAGAAAAGTATCTTTACTTGTACATTAGTACCTCCCTACAGTGGTATTTCTACCGAGGAACCACATCTCAACTAAAACGAACACTGTGAATGGAGGTTCTTCTGGTTTTAATCTTTTCTCCTTCCCTCAGGATAGTGGATAGTGATGGAGTTCTCTGTTCATGCACAGTGAGGACAGACCTATCATTTTATTTTGAATTTTGGGGTTCTCATTTGTCCGATGTTCTCTTAGTCATCAAGCAAGAGATTCACTGCCTTAGAAAGAATCTCAGAATCCTTCTCACTGTGGCTGAGCTGCCCGCGCCTCGTAGGATGCTTACACTGACCTCTTCTTTCTCCCTCCTCACGTTGACTCCATAGCACCATTTCATGCTGTCCCACATATGGACTTCCAGGGTCTATTTTCTTTTTTTTTTTTTTTTATTTTTTTAAAAATTTTTTTTTTCATTTTTCTGAAGCAGGAAACGGGGAGAGACAGTCAGACAGACTCCCGCATGCGCCCGACCGGGATCCACCCGGCACGCCCACCATGGGGCGACGCTCCGCCCACCAGGGGGCGACGCTCTGCCCATCCTGGGCGTCGCCATATTGCGACCAGAGCCACTCTAGCGCCTGGGGCAGAGGCCACAGAGCCATCCCCAGCGCCCGGGCCATCTTTGCTCCAATGGAGCCTTGGCTGCGGGAGGGGATGAGAGAGACAGGGAGGAAAGTGCGGCGGAGGGGTGGAGAAGCAAATGGGCGCTTCTCCTGTGTGCCCTGGCCGGGAATCGAACCCGGGTCCTCCGCACGCTAGGCCGACGCTCTACCGCTGAGCCAACCGGCCAGGGCCAGGGTCTATTTTCTTTTGGGACATGTACTTAGTGAAAGGCCCAGGTCACGTTAGACCCTGTACTATCCATTTCACTGCTAGGACCATGGCTCCGTTGGTCATTTTTCTCTAGGTCACTCTTGCCATGTGCTAGTTATTCCAGTTATTTAGACTCTCAGCTCTGCTGTCTCAGCCGTGAGAAGACCCAGAGTCCCAACCCCCTCGTCCTGGATGAGCAAAAGTCAGCTCTCTCACTGAGCAATGTTCCCTACCGCAATCTAATCCTCAGAACACTAGGCAATGGCATGTACAGGTAAATACAAATTAATGTTGTAAATTTACATAAATTGTACATGAATTTATATTACTTTCTTGTAATATAAAACAAACAAAATAAATGATGTCCTATGTGTCTATACAGTGGGACTTTTAGGGCCTTTACCCATTCATTGATTCAATTGTTTCCCATCCAAGTACTAACCAGGCCCGACCCTGCTTAGCTTCCGAGATCAGACGAGATCGGGCGCGTTCAGGGTGGTATGGCCGTAGACTCAATTGTTTAGCACATATTTAATGAGGACTCGAGGGGACACCACTGTCACCCTGTCAGGTCCCAACAGATCCCATGGTCTGTTTGCCCAAACCCCAGTTTTCGAGTGCCTTGCTGCTACCTCCTGACAGCTCTGCCCGTCCTCAGGACTTTGACCATGAATACTGAAGTTATCTCACCCACGTTGAGAACTGAAGTGCCTGAGAGTTTATGATCCACCATCCCCTCGGTGGCCTCTGCCATCCAGTGACTTATGTGCAGTGGGAGAGAACATGCAAAATGCCAGCTTCCTTTCCTTAAGAAGAATCACCCTCGAGTGAGAGTTATGGTCTGGTGTTCCCCATGGGATCCGGTGGGGACCGGGACTTGCTCCTCATATTGAGCCATTGTTTGACCTTTTCTTCTTTTTCTGGCCTCCCCTCTCCCTTAAAAATTTCTTCTGAAAACACATCTGTTATTTTGGGGTTTTTTTCAATTTTTTTTTTTTTTTTTTAGAGAGAGACAGGAAGGGAGAGAGAAAGAGAGAGAAAGGGGGGAAGGGGTGGGAAGGATCAACTCATAGATACTTCTCGTATGTGTCTTGACCAGGCAGGCCCAGGGTTTTGGATCGACAACCTCAGCGTTCCAGATCAACGCCTTATCTACTGCTTGGGGGCACATCCTTAATAGATCACATGCACTTACATGTTTAGTTCAGGGTCTGCCTCTAAGAAAACCCTTTCTAAGACAAGCCCCTTGTATGTGTCAGATACCGTGATTATGTGCTAGTGAAAGAGACTACAATAAAGAAATTCATAAAACACTTAAGCTTTATATTGTCATTAGGCATCATGGTCCTCTAATGAAATATATGGTGTGTCAGGGTCCTTAAAGGATAGAAATGGCATACTAAATGTGGGTAATTTAAGTATCACTTTATAAAAGCATTGTTTATTATAATGTGGGCAGGATGTAGGGATATCACAGGGAAGAGGTACCACAATATCCCAGAGCTAGTAACAACAGGGGGCCATCACTCCCTCCAGAGAAAAGTCTATCTGACCAAAGTTGTGGCCTTTGGTCAAGGGACAGAACCAGTTCAAGGGAATCACACCGAGTCCAGGGAAAAGGGCGGAGTATAGATCTGGGTGGGCTAACAAACGTTCCAGTACTTACAATGTTTTGACATTTTTGACAGCATATAATTGTCAAAAATTACTTGACCTCAGAAAACCATTTTTATGGGCTACCTAATGACAACTCATGGGACACTATAGTGGAGCACTGTTTAACGATAATCCACTTAAGAAACACAACATCTCTTTATCTATGGAATTTTCCTGTTTCAAATACCTATCCCCCACACTGCCTGTACCCAAGTTATTGAAGTCATAATGTCTGTCCTATGCAAGAGCATCACCTGAAATATGCCCACTGCATTTATCTAGCATCCACTGCTCTCCTCCTAAATCACCTGCCTCGAACCTCTCTCTAGTACCATCCCCCACTTCTCACCTTGTTATTTGTACTCTCGAGTATAGTCCCACCTCCCTTTCTTCACTGTGGTCTTTGCTCCCACCTTGACTCTGGTTCCAATTTTTCTTCATTTGTGTTGACCTTCCTGTTATCACCCTGCAGAACATTTCTTTTTTGTGAAACAGCAACCCCATGCAGCACCCTGCCCTTCTCACCACTAGGGGCCAGAGTTTCCAACCCAAGTAGCAGAATCCAGGCACCCCCCACGGAGGCAAAAATCAAAACAAAAAGGGCTGCTTCCAAGCTCCCAGCTCACATGATCACCTGTTTATCCTAAAAAGAGTCTTTTAACACGTGTATTCTTTTAAATATTTACTACTCACTGGGTCTAGCTTACATAGGACTAAAAGTCACAGGGGTATTCAGAGAGGAGACTATGTATTTTGCAAATAGGAATCGTTCAGGTGTTTGGAGTCTAAATTTATTGCACAAGGTGAAGTTCTAATGAGCTAGTAACCTTGTTTCTGTTCGCAGTAGGTTGGAAGAAGGGTAGGTTTTCAGTTGGGTTACGGATGGGTAGCAAGATAGTGAGGAGACAGGTTAAAATGGAGACAAGAACTCAGAAAACACGCAGGCTGCAGGCAAGTTCATCAGCTTTGTGAAACAAGTTAGAGAATCATACTCAGATCTCAGCTGGTTCTCAGTACTTTATTGCTCCTATTAGCCCAGAGCTGATTTTTACAAGGAAAAACTCGAGTGCTCAAGAAAATGGTTAATGCTGGTCATTGTACTCTGTTTGAGAAGGCGCCGAAGAATGTATGCACCTGTTGAAAATGTTCACCCTCCTTGTTAAGTAGTCATAGTTACGATTTGCTAAGCACAGTGAGCTAGGCACTGTGCGAAACACCGCGCATATTCTCATTTAATCGTCACAAGACTCTGCAAGGTAGAAACTATGATCTATTCTCATTTTACAGGAAAGGAAAGTGAGGTTTTGAGGAGTCAGGTGCCTGTCCGCCCCGCGGTTAGCATGTGGCAGAACCAGCCTCAGAGCGAGGTATGTCTTATTCAAGCCCACGTCGTTAGTCACTATCTTCTATCTACAAAACCTGATAAATGTCTAGTGGGTCAGGGCTTACACCATCAGTTCTCCAGAGCATTCGCTTCATCCATAGACCGTGTATGATAAATGTGACAATACTGTCTTTCTTAAACTGGCTAATTCCAAGAGGATGCTCCAACATAACAGGATAAACAGAAACAATAAGAGAAGGTACTTAATCAAAAGACATATAATTCAATCATCCTAAAGAAAGGGGAATTGATTCATTCTTCTTTTAAAAATAAACCCACAAGCTCTGGTGAAGGTGACTCAGTGTTTATCAATCCTTCCGTTCTAGTTTATCTTTGCCAGACTACTGGCTTTTCCCCTGCAGCGTCTTGTCTCTGCCATCTCTGAAAATAGAGACCCCCTCCTGCCCTCCACAAGAGGGCGCAGGGTTCCCCACGGCAAGACCCTACTCG
Organism: Saccopteryx leptura; assembly: GCF_036850995.1. Taxonomy (NCBI): domain Eukaryota; kingdom Metazoa; phylum Chordata; class Mammalia; order Chiroptera; family Emballonuridae; genus Saccopteryx; species Saccopteryx leptura. The sequence continues at coordinate 59,115,235 of NC_089504.1, read as the reverse complement.
TTCAGAGAGACCCGACGAAACGACATAACCACTAGAGGGAAGCAGTGAACTCGTCATGCTTCATTCTTTCGTGAGATTAAAATGTTTGTTTACATGTCATCGTTTCAAAGATGCTTTTATCTGAGATATATACTTTGTAGTGCGCAGGTGGTTACAGTGGAAAATGTGCTCTGCAAACCATGAGGGACGTACTTCTGCCCAGCATCGTCATCTCATCCAGGCTGGTCTGATGTCAGCAGGTAACTTTGTGGGAAGCTCCAGGGCAGTTTACCTAGTAAGCAAAGGCATTTTCTGTCGCTCAGTCTACTCAAAACGTTTGCCAGGATTTATTAAATCCATTAAAGTTTACTCTGTTTCAAGAATACATGGTGATCACAAACAACAGCAAAAATATTTGATTCTTGTCATTTCTTTTCTGAGGGAGGTGGAGGGATCAAGTCTGGACAGAAGTAACCCACACATTCCCCGAATGAGTCACCTGTGTTCTGAAGGAACTGTACCACCAAACAGCACCACCTAGGGACTCTTGAAAGAGTGAGACTGCAGAATGTTCCACCCGGGAGTGCAGGGAAAAGAACTCGGTGGTTATTAGCATTATGGCAATAATGGTTACTCTGGGGTTTATTTTTCAAGTTCCCTCTTTTATACATGTGGCTAAGAACACATCGCTTGAATGAATACACTTAAGTTTTTATACAAATAGTGAGGTATTGGAGAAGGTTCAAGATGTTCTGCAACACAGAAAAATAAACAGCCATTTAAAATGATGCCAAGGAGTATATTTAATATGGAAAGATAGTCACAATATATTACATTTTCTAAATAGGTTTTAAAACAGTATGAGCTAATTTGTATAATATATATTTTAGTACGTATACTGAAAAAAGTCTGAATGCCATATTGGTGATCTCTGGATGGTGGAATTATAAGTGGTATTTTTTTATTTTTCTCCTTTTGTTTATCTATATTTTAAAACTTTTTTACCCAACCACATAGTATATGTATGTGTGTGTGTGTGTGTGTGTGTGTGTGTGTGTATATATATATATATAGTTTACCAGAGTTTGCATTTTATATTGTTTGCATAAGGGCTTGTTTAGATAGAGCCTCCTGATCATTTTACACAGGATGTTCTCATAATCACACACTTTCATCCACCTGCTACCTAGGTCCACAGACCTAGGTTTAGATAGAGCCTCCTGATCATTTTACACAGGATGTTCTCACCATCATACACTTTTCAGCCACCGGCTACCTCGGTCCACAGGCCTAGGTTTAGGTAGAGCCTCCTGATCATTTTACACAGGATGTTCTCACAATCATACACTTTCACCCACCGGCTACCTCGGTCCACAGGCTGAATTAAGAATGAGACAGGCAGAATGGCTGCTTTCATGTCGTGTTCCCTCTTGCCTTCTGAATGTCATGTCATGTCTCCAAACTGTCCCTGCTCCAGAAGTGCTGGCCCCCCGACCCCACCCCAGTCATCTTCCCTTCCCCGTCTTACTCTGCTGCCCAAGCTCTGTCCTTAGACTAGGCCTTTTCCTCTTCCTTCACCCTCCCCTGCTTGTGCAGGGTCCCAGGTCTTTGTTCAGTTGACCCCACCGCCTGGTATACCTTCCTCTTCTGGCCTCACCTGTCAAACTCTTGTCCATCCTTCAAGGCACTTTTCGAATGCCTCTTCACTCGGAGCCTTCCCGAAGTCCCCAGGCCATGAGCTGTCCAGCGTTTCTGGGAGGGCGTGATGAGTGTGCCCTGTGCTTGTGTCCCTTGCTTTTCCCAGGGTGCGTAATCACATCTGCGAACAATCAGCCAACCCCACCCTCTCCCCAGTGATACGGTGGGTATTTATAAGGTCAAGTGACATATTTTGGCCAAAAGTATATAGGACAAACAAGAAGTGGTTTTTTACCAACATGTTCCATTATAATTCTGAGATTGTTTAGGAGGAAGAATTTCCAGAGCCTCTCAGCACACCTTGCCCTCTAAAACTTCAACAAGATTTTTCTAGGAAAGGCTCTCAGCTGTGGCCGCCACTGCTAGTGCAGGACAGCGGGAGAAGGTGGTCTGATACCACTGCACGCAGGCCCGTGAGGAGCAGCCACACTACAGTCCCCCAAGGAAACAGGGCCGGCCTCAGGCACACCTGCCCTGCCCAGCCTCTGTGCTGTCCTGCTTGATGGACATGGGGCATTGGGAAGAAAGCTATGGCACACTCCCCCTCCCAGCTGATGTGGCCCTGGGGCCTTCCCACCCCTCTTTTCTGGCTCTGTCCCACAGCCCACCAGTGATACTCCCATTTTCTCCCATTTCCCAAGCTCCTCCCAGCCCACCTCCCCTCAGCCAGGCAGTGGGGGGTCTCACTGGGAGGCAAGGGACCAGGAAGGGCAGTCAGCAGCACTCCTGGGTTGGAGGGAGGCAGGTCCTGACCCACCTGCGCTCAGCTGCTCATGGTCCCTCAAACATTCCACGTGCTTCCCCTCTCTTTCTCATAGGGTACAGGCTGCATATCTGCTCGGAGCCTGCCTGGAACCCCCCTATCTTAATCCCATTCCAACTCCTGTCCATTTTCCAAGGGCGGCTGAGGTTTCTCCTCCCCTGGGGCTCTTCTGGACTACTCCTCATACTCTAGCACAGCTCTCACCACCAGTCATTTTGTCCAGGGCTCACTGTATGAGTAAGCACACAGGCTTCACAGTCAGGCTGCTGGGTTCCAGGCCTGACTCCACTGCTTGCTGGCTGTGTGACTCTGGGAAATGTATTCAACTACAGCTTCCTCAGTTCTCTTATCTGTAAAATGGGACTAATCATTGTACGTGCCTCATAGAGTCGTGAGAATGAAAGAAATAAACCATAGTACTGGAGACAAAGTAAGAACTTCATAAATATTTATTTTTCTCTGGATAGTATGTTTTTTGTTTTTGTTTTTGTTTTAGCGTGCACATGTGTGAGAAAGAGAGGGACAGAGAGAAAGGAAAGGAGAGAGATGAGAAGCATCAACTCATAGTTGCAGTGCATTAGTGGTTCATTGATTGCTTTCTCATATGTGCCTTGACCAGTGGGGGAAGGGCTCCAGCAGAGCCAGTGACCCTTGCTCAAGCCGGCAACCATGGGTCATGTCTATGATCCCATGCTCCAACCAGCGATCCTGTGCTCAAGCTGGTGAGCCTGTGCTCAAGCCAGCAACCTTAGGGTTTCCAACCTGGGTCCTCAGCGTCCCAGGCTGATGCTCTATCTACTGCATCACCACCTGGTCAGGCACATGTATTTTTTAAATTTAGTGTATTCTTATTTAATTTTATGTAGTTTATATCATATCTTCTTAATGAGATAAGTGCTATGACTGGGCTCTCTATCTCCACGAACTTTTTGTAGTCTTCATAGCACCTAGTCAGTTACTTACATACAGTAGATGCTTAATAATTATTTACTGCTTGACATAGAATACAACATGCCTTGTGGTCTGTGAAACAGATCATACCAAGCTGCAAGTCCTGAGTCAGTGTATCTAACTCTCAAAGGCCTCATGTTTCAAGTAGACTTTGTTGCAAAACAAATCACCCTAAAACATGGTGGCCTGAAAACAGTGATGGCTCATTATCTCTCATGATTCTGTGGGCTGTCTGTTGGTCTACACAGCATTCGACTGGAGTTGTCAGTCGGGCTGGAAAGTCAAGATGACCTCACTCATGTCTAGCAGTTGGTACTGGCTGTTGGCTGGGTGGGCTTCTTGATTTCTTCTTAATTTGACTTCACACCTTCTAATAGGCTAGACTGGGTTTCTTCACAGTACGGTGGGTGGTCTCAGGAATCTTAAGACTGTGATAGTAAAAGCTGTATTACCCGCAAAATCTAGGCTCTGGAACTTGTGGTGTCACTTTCATCATATTCTATTGCTTAAAGCAAGTCACAAGGCCAGCCCAGATGCAAGGAGTAGAGATAATAGGCTTCGCCATTTGATAAGAGGAAGGTCAGGGTCCCATTGCAAAATGGGGCAGACACAGGGAGGCCAGGCCCATTGGGGACCATTACTGTAAGCATCTGCCATACAGCCTTAGCCAGAGGAATGGTAAACTTATAAGACGACAATCTCCATAACCTTTCTCTATTGTGCTTTACAGTTTAACAGAGGTGTTCACACACATTTGCTACTTTGACCTTCACAGCAGCCCACAGTTTCTCTGAAGTGGGAAGAAGAGGGAGTACCATCTCTACAACATAAAATAAAAGCTGAAGTTCCACAGGTCCCCCAACTCTCACAGCTAGTTATTAACAGAATTGTACTAGTATGGTAGTTTTCTTTTTATGAGTTATGAAATACTTGTCATACAAAAAGTGTGCAGAATAATAAAAACACCCATGCAGGTAACCACCGCATTCCTTAAAGACTGGGCCATAGGCAACTCATGGCAGCGCCCTGCGCCTCCACTTCCAACCACACACCCTCCAACTCCGCGTAGCCGCTCCGGGATACCAGCTGTCTGCACTTGGTGTTCTTTTCCACGCAGAGTTGTTACATTTCATGAATATATTTCTATTCATAAATAATATTTACCATATTTCACCATTTCTAGGGCACCCCTTTTTTCAGATTTTAATATCTCTGAAACCAGGATGCTTTTATCATTGACGACAACTTACAACAGCTATCAGCCAGGTGGCACTTGTGGCATAGCTGTACTGCCTGTATATCCTGTGACATCAAAAGTGGTGGGGACAAACTGGCAGGAAGTTGCAGAGACAATAGTGGGACACTTTATTTTTTTTTTTTAGCCTCGGGAACCAAATGGTCTTGAGGAGAGAGTCGAGGAAGTGGTAAATCAGAAATGTTGGGCGGTGGCCCAGGAGCAGGACTCTAAAGGAGGAGACTAGACCTAATTGCAAAAATAGCTTCAGTGCCCAGTGCCAGAGACCGATTTCCCTTACGAATTCTTGCCGGAAATGCTTTCTCACCAGTCCCCTCGTTGAGTGGAGAATTTGTCATGTGGGAAAACACAGACATCAGTGACCAAGTCAGAACAAGCCAGACTTTAAATGTAGAAGAGTTTGGGGCACACCTTCATTGATGTATTTCACTTGTATTTTCCCTTTTTATGCATATGCAGGAGTACTATATGGTTAAAAATTGTCTAATCAAATATAAAGTACCAAATCATAAATAGCAAGAATGCATTTTGTCAAACTTTAATTCTCAGGACTTTTTCTGTTTTAGTGGTATACAAAATAATGGTGTCTGATTAACTGTAGGTATTGGGTATCAAGTTGTACCCATATTTCTATAAACCATGCCTTTTTGCTCAACATTATGCCTTTAATATTTTTCGGTCTGATCAATGTAGCCCCAGTTCATTCATCTTAACTATGACATAAAATTCCCTTGTATAAGTATAGGATGTTTTAAGTATCCATTCTCCTATTGATGGATTTAGATTGCTCCCAATTTTTTTCTTCTAATTTCAAAGAATGCAGTTATGAGCATCTTCGACATACCTTTATGCAAACAGAATTTCTGGATCACAGGGCACACGTATCTTCAACTTTACCAGACATTCCCTACTTAGTCTCCAAAGTGTTTGTCTAATTCACACTCCCGCTAGCAGGGTATGAGAGGCCCCAGGCAATAGCCCCTTAACTGGATTCCCAGTTCCTCTAATTCTCTCCAGCTCACTCTCCCTGCATAGTCTGAGTGACCACTAAAACGCACAGCAGTTCAAATCACAAATTGGTTTTCCTGTCGTGCTTCCTGACAAGGTGGCATGGCTTCCCTGGCCCTTACATAGCTCCACAGCCTCCTCTCTACCAACCCTGCGTTATACCAGACCCACCCCAACATAACAATCCAGCCGCTTCACAGTCCTGGTGATTCCTAGCAGGAGGCACGCTCCTTCCTTCCTCCCAGCCTCTGCATATGCCATTTCCTCTCTCGGGAATGCTGTTTTCATTACAACCACCTCACTACATCCATCACCCAAATTTCCTAACTAATTTTACTCATCCTTCATGTCTAAACTTAATCACCTCCTTCTCCTTAGAGCCTTCTCCCCCCCCCCCCCCAATAAGCGCCTTTCCTGGGTACTCCAGCATATCTCACAGGCAACACCCCCATCGTAGCAGCCTCACCCAGCGCTGAAATTACCTCGCTTGCCTCAGTCTCCCACTAGGCTTTAAGCTCCCCAGAATGGCGGTAGAGGAGGGGCGGAGTCTATCTTGTTCACTGCTATCTTCTCAGCCAATAGGTAGTTTCCGTGGTGCTCAATAAATACCGTTACTGGTTGAATGAACAAAGCATGGATCAAGTCAGCAATGGAGGTTCTAGCTGGGTAGTTCAGTTGGTTAGAGAGTTGTTCCAACATGCTGAGGTTGCAGGTTCAATCCCTCGTCAGGGCACATACAAGAACCAACCAATGATGGCATAAATAAGCAGACAACAAATCGATGCTTGTCTCTTTATCCCTTCCTCTCTGTCAAAAAAAAAAAGTCAGCATTTGAACCCAGGTCATTTGACTCCTAGATCCTTGCATTTTATACCACAGTTTTCCATGCCATTCAAGACAACTTTTTTATTTTTTTTTATTTTTTTATTTTTTTTTATTTTTAGAGAGAGGGGAAGAGAGAGAGAGAGGGAAAGAGAGACAGGAACATCGATCTGTTCCTCTATGTGCCCTGACTGGGGATCATATCTGCAACCTCTGCACTTCAGGATGATTCTCTAACCAACTGAACTATCCAGCCAAGGTCCATCCAAGACAATTCTTCTCCCTAAAGTTACGCATTACTAGCAGAGGGCCAGGTGGGCTGCACACCTGACCATATGGAGGAATACCAGGGAAAAATTTAGAATTTGGGTGTAAATTGTAGGGATTCCTTTAGGTTCACTGCATCTGAAAGCCATGTAAGTGAACTCTTAGGTCTAGACAGGAGGGTTTAGAAAACAAATCTGTGTCATGTCACAAGGGAGGGAAGGGAGGGGTAGGCTGGGCAGTCTGTTCGCAGGTACCCGCCACGTGTCACTTGGGCAATGGAAGGCACCTCCGGAGATGCTAGGGAAGCAATTTGTCACCCTAAAAATAAGATGGAAACAAAATGGAAAAGGTTGCAGTTCATGTTGAGAGACTAAAAATAGTCTAGGATTATTTTAAAATGTACTCCATTTTTTCAATATGTTATTTAAGAGAAAAAGTGAATTTGGTGGATCCTGACAGTCCTCTCCTATGACTCAAGAAAAAGGCAAAGAACATTTTGCTTTTAAAACATCTATATCAACTCTGAGTTTGGGGAAGAATAACAAAATTCTGAATTTAGGGACGCAACCATTTCCTTCCGAGTTTAATAGCATACATGGATAGCTCCTAAATCAGTAGTTCTTAAACCCTAAAATAAAGCTGAGTAATAAAAAGAACTTGTGAGGCCTGACCAGGTGGTGGCGCAGTGGATAGAGCATCGGACTGGGATGCGGAGGACCCAGGTTCGAGACCCCGAGGTCACCAGCTTGAGCGTGGGCTCATCTGGTTTGAGCAAAAGCTCACCAGCTTCAACCCAAGGTTGCTGTCTTGAGCAAGGGGTTACTGAGTCTGCTGAAGTCCCGCGGTCAAGGCACATATGAGAAAGCAATCAGTGAACAACTAAGGTGTTGCAATGAGCAACAAAAAACTAATGATTGATGCTTCTCATCTCTCTGTTCCTGTCTGTCTGTCCCTGTCTATCCCTCTCTCTGACTCTCTGTCTCTGTAAAAAAAAAAAAAAAAGAACTTGTGAGAAAACGAATTGCTGGACCCTTTCTTGGAACTGCTGACTCATTAGTCTGGGTGAAGCACATGGTTGACTTTCTAAACAGTTCCTAGAACCATAGACAGGAATGAGGTGCCAAAACCTGCTACAACCCGGATGATGCTAAGTGAGAGAAGCCAGGCGTTACAAGGTCACATGCTGTATGATTCCATTCTTATGAAATGACCAGAATAGGCAAATCCATACAAGTAGAAAGCAGATTAGTGGTTGGCAGGGGCATGAGGTGGGTAAATGAGGAATGACTACTTAATAAATATAGGCTTTCCCGGGCAGTGGGATTCAAATAATTTAACAACCGGTTCTCTGCCCAAATGACCGTTTTAAGTACAAAAAAATGAAATACCAAAAGGTAGTTTATTATTTCATACATTTAATACTTAAATAAGAACAATAAAAGAGGCACACAAAACTAGATTGAGTTATAAGAGAGAGTTTTAAAATATTAATGAAAAAACATTAAATAATACCTGACAAAAAACAATAAAACTGTTATTTAAGATATTCCCATATTACTTCTTCATTGGCATCCTCACTTGCAATCTTTTTCACCTGTGGATGGAATGAACATTACTATGGGCACTTAGAATACGCTGTTGCACAGATGAGGTTGAAAAAGAGTAAGAAACGTAAATTTGTGATTTCCACATTGGGTGGATGTCCAGGCACCCACCTTGGAGAGAACCCTGATTACAAGGAGCCATTTTAACAACCAGTTCACAGAACTCAACAAAAAATTAGGTTGGTCACCTAAGGAACATACTAGGCAGGTTATGTAGAGTGTGTAAATGCTCAACACAGAAAGGGAAAAAATGAAAGGACCAGGCACATAATATCCATGCTAGTGTCAATATTCATGAATTGATCCCATTGATAATGGCATCCTGGTTCTAGCATGTTTTCTGCCCAAGAAACACAGATGAAGAACATAGGTTAAGGGATAAACTATAGCTTTGACCAAATGCACTTGCTTTTGTGTCTCTTCAAAAGAGCAAATGTGTGTTGTTGACTCTAAAGCATTCATCTGCCAATCTCCATTGCTCAGGCATCCACCTTGGCCCAGGTACCCTTACTGTGGAAAGGGGTAGGATCAATGGTTGCTAGGAGCTAGGGTTTAAAAAGTGGGTGGGGACTGACTACAGAGGAGAATTTGAAAGAAAGGGTGGAACTGTTCTATATCATAATTATCGTAATAGGTTCATGACTGGCCAAAACACAAAACCCTACACTAAGAGGGAGAAATTTTATCACACATAAATTATACATTAATAGAAACATGAAAAGAAATGTGCTGTCCAAGCCTTTCCCCCAACTATTATAACTCATTTGCTGTAGAGTGATGCCCAGAGATTGTTTTGTAGAAGCTCCCCAGGTGGGGAGTACCTGCTCCTGTCCGAGATGGAGTAACGGGGAGCAGGTTTCCCTCCTACCAGAGACAAGCAAAACAACAGACAAAATATGTGAAACAATGGTTTTCAAGTCAGTGGACACCAGGCAACCAAGGATATTAAACCCTGCAATTTTGGGATGATACATTTATTATCTTGATCTTGGTGATGGTTTTATGGTTACATATGCATATGTATAAGTATATATACATATATGTATAAACATATATACATATATTAAAACTTATCAAATTGTTCACTTTTTATATATGCAGTTTATTGTACATCATTTTATATAAGGTCTACTGGAAAGTTCTGTCCGTTTCTATCACAAGTTTCGACACGTAAGCACATGTTTATTTGGCGCATGTGTGCCTCTCTATTTTTATCACTTAATGTATACATACTGATGTAGCAAGTTAACTAAAACAAAGTTGATTCACCTTAGTCTTATGTGTAAAGCCATAGTGTACCCATGGCTACTGATAAAGTTTATTTATACCACTGTAATTTTTATGAATTTCAACAAGGAAGAAATGCTACAGAAGCATGTCTGTCACATCCACCATATTCCCCGGACTTAGCACCCTCCGACTATCACTTGTTTTTGTCCTTACAAAATTTTTTGAAGGGCAAAAAAATTCAAAAATGAAGAAGATATCAAACAAGCACTTGTTCAATTTTTCGCATCAAAAGATAAAACATTTTTCAAAAATGAGATATACAAATTGCCCTCACGCTGGCAAGAAATCAATAATAATGGCAATTATATTATTTAATAAAGTTTATTGGCAGTAAGAGAAATTTGTATTTTGTTTTATTCCAAAAATGGACAGAACTTTCCGGTAGACCTTATACTTCAGTGAAGGGTTTTCTAAAGTTTTTCAGATGATTTCATGTGTTGAGAACAATCAGCCCAAACATATGACCTTATGTGACCCCAGCACCTGACATAATAAGATTTGAATAATTTGAATTGCACATAACGTGGTCAAAGAACATACAGTGTTTATTAGAAGACATATTTCACTTAACTGAAATTCATTTTGGAAAATCAGTTTTCACTTTCAGGACAATGATTTTTTTTTGACAAGGATTCTTCCACTAGTGATTAACTGCTAACTGTGAACAAAGAAGCTACACCTTACATGAAGAATTTTTAAAGTTAGCACAAAACACAGCAGTAATGACTCCTAGCCAATTTGGAATGTGAATTCTAAGCCTTAAAATTGTTTGTAACATTTAACCCAGCATTTAAACTTAGGAGATGTACAATGAGTGCAAAGTTTGCCACGGTAGCAATGCTATACCAGCAAACACATGAGAGTAACTCAGTGTCCAGAAAAAGCGAAACCGTTGCCATGTCAGTAAAAGGAATAGCAGAGGCCCATTTTTAAAAATATTGTAGGAAAATAACTAATGACAAGGAAAATGAAATTTGTCAAATAGGATGCTTTTGATAAGAAGTAATGGGCAGAAGGTTTTAAGAGAATAAACAACAAAGCTATTTCTTTTATCTAACAAGATGCTCAGTTCAGGGATGGTTGCAAGGTTGGTTAATTCAGAAGCTTAATAATGGAGCAACAGCCTTGCTTCTAATGATCTTCCTTTTATTGGCTGACCCCCCAGGTTGGCTCCCTCCTACTTCAGTTTTGCAAAATGGCTGCTATTGTTTGAGATACATCCAGGCATGAAAAGGGGAATTTCCTCTTTGCAGGTCAGGTGTTTTGTTTTGTTTTGTTTTTAGAGCACAGATTCTTTTATCCAGAAGCTCCCTACAGCCTTTTCGCATGTCTTTTTGGCCAAAATAATGTCACATGCTTATTCCCAAGTCAATTACTGGCAAGATGACTGAAATGATCAAAAATGACCAATACCAGTGAAGTATCATTCCTTCAGGCACAAAGCTGTCCTATAGCCGAAAAAAGTCAGGGGTGGGTGGCAAAGCAGGAATGAGAGACATGTCTGTTAGCTGGGCTAAAGTTAGGTTACACAAATAGTGAATATAATATAATTCAAGTTTTAGGTGAATACAGGCAGGCCCAGAAAAAAAAAAAAAAGGCCATATACCTTAAAATGTAATCTCTAGTTGGTGGGATTACAGAGTATTTATCTTTTTTACTTCTGCTTTTTCTTTTTTGTTCTAAGTTTTCTGTAATGAATATGTAATACATTTGAACCAGAAAGAATACTCAAGAAATGTTATTTTAAAAGAACATACTTATAGGTCTCGCCAGGACTTTCTGAAAAGTGCATAGTCAGAGGAATTACGTAAGCTCAGACCCAGGGCTCTCCGGGGAGGTAGGACTCTATCTGCCGCAACCTCCCAGGCTGGAGCCTCCGGCACCCGCATGAATCACCAGGGCCCAGAGGCCTCAGCGAGGTTTCAGCCACTCTTCCTGAGGAGCTACTTCCACTGCTTGGGAGACTGTGCCCTGCCAGCTCCCTTCCCCAACCAGAGGGGTGGCAGCGCAAGCCATACTCTAAGCCAGTCCTCAGAGCCCAAGGACTGAGTTAGGTACCATAGAGCAGGCTGAGGGGCAGGGTTACCAAGAGACCCTCGGCCTCACCACAAGTGGAAGACAGGGATGGAATACATGGAAAAGAAGACCATTAAAGAACAGCAAGTGACTCTATGCTCCCAGACCACATGCCCGATAACTTGGCACATAAGCACATACATGTGCGGTCAAGTCAGCCTGGTATTCTATGCTGGTATACCCTAAGTGTCACCCAGAGTCTCTTCTCAGTCCATACCTAGGGCTCAAAGGGAGGAGGGGGACCAAGAATGGCCAAAGTTGACCAAAACTGAGGGAAGACATTCAACATTCAAGACATTTCATGACAATCAACATTCAGTCACCAAACCTCTGCGCTCCCTCCAATCCAGCCAAACCTGGCCTTCGGCATCCAGCCTCATGGCCTGAGGGAATGAAAGAAATATGGTGGAAAATACACTATACTTAGAGTAACACAGACTTCAGTTCCTATCTGACTCTACCTACTCTTAGTTGTGCAAATTTGGGCAAGCTACTTAACCTCCCGGTGCCTCAGTTTCTTCACTTGTACCGTAAGGATAGGCTGCTTAAGACATTAAGTGCACTTCCTCCTGCAAAGTGACTAGCCTCAGCTCTGCAGAATCAAGTGAAGAAGCTCTAAGAATAGTAGCCACCTGCGAATCTCCAGCAGCTGCCCAGAAAATCCCTCTGTTGATCTTAAAAACAGCCCATGATTTTACCAGCAAAAAGGGTTTATTCCACAGTGGCAGAGAATTACAATTCAGGAAAGGCATTCTATAGCAAAACATTACTTAATAGAGAAAAAGGAGAATGTTGGAAGGGGTTGTTTTGAACAAAAGGTCTCTTGGAGAAAAGCGGGAGTTCAGGGTAGTGGTGGTTATTCATTGGCTGAGTTTCTGGGCAAGAAAAGAAATAATTTTCTTTGCTCCTGCTGGAGTAGTAAAGCACTATTGACATCACAGGCGTGTTTCTTCCTGTTGAAGTCCTTAACTGACAGGGAATGTGTGTGTGTGTGTGTGTGTGTGTGTGTGTGTGTGTGTGTGTGTGTGTGTGAGGGCTCTCCCTGCTGGCCTCCTCACTCGGTTTTAAATGAGGTTTTCCTTTATTAATTTTCACACCTCCTGCCTCACCACCTTGGACTCTGACCAGGAAATTAAGGGCTCTGAGGACAGGAGTCTGTCAGATTTACTTTTCTGAATCGAAGTTTTAATGGAGGCAGATCACAGGGGCTTGCTCTTGCTGGAATAATAAATATATAGTTCTTTGGAAATTATACCTAGCTAACTTCACCTGCTCACTGCTGGATCACCTGGTGCTGGGGGAGTGAGCTCTGTCTGACTCGGGCGAAGAAGAAATTGTGCCTGAAGGGCTGAAGGGGGAAAGTAAGTTTAAATCCCCCAACATCCAGATTGTGTGGGGGCAGGAAGGAATGGAGCAGGGAAGGAAGAAAGAAAAAGCAGCAAGAGCAGATATAAGTGAATCCTGCCTGGGAGGAGCTGCGACTTGGACTTAACTTTCCTTTGGAAATGTGGAAATGTTGATCTCCTTGCTGCTCTTTGTTTGAGGGGTTAGGACAGCTAGGAGAACAGCTGGCGGGAGCTTGAGGTAAGGTGAAAATAAGTTCTCTCCAGTGAACATTTCTGAACCATCGAAGAGCTTCCACACAAGACCTTTAGTTCTACACAAGACCCCTTATGCCTTCAGTGGAACTTCAGGGGCTTCTCCAGTGGGAAGATTTTCTTGGTTGATTATTCGGACACTGAATTATAATTCAATTACTATTGAATGGGACATATGAAAATGGGCACACTCAAGATCATATTTATCCACATTGCATGGGCTGAAATTGGATCTCTTACAAAGCTTTCCAAGGTGATTAAAAATGTCCCATGATGAAACGTGGCCAATATGTCAGAGCCTCTGTACTCTCCACCCCCCTTTTTATAACCTAAAATATTTTGGCATGTTTATGCTAGAAAATGAATGCATTTGTAAAAATAAGAAGTGGTCTTTTTTCAAGATAGTTCACAAATTTGTATTTTGATAATATTGCATTTGAAACTGCAGAAATCATATAGCTAGTAAGTTCAACCCTCTGCCTACAGATGGAACGCGGAGACTCAGAGAGGTGAAAGGTCTTACCCAGGGCCACACAACTTGACCTAGGACTTGGACCTTGAGCTTCATGTAAGTATTTATGGATTTAGGTATGCCTTTATTAGTTTCAAACAGTAACTAATCTTTATTTCAGAGTAATCTATATTTTAAAGAGTCAGTACTATCCCAGTTATAACTTGAGAGTGTGGTTTCCTGAATGTGGCTACTCAGGAGTGACCACATCCAAATAGGCCATGGGCTTCCTCAAGTGCCTCCATGTTTTTAAATAATCTTGATTTACCAACGTCAGGCACAATCCATTGATTTTCTACTTTGCAGGATGAAGATTTAGCACGTCCCTGATTTCCCCTCGCCCTCCCACCTATTTGGGGGCACTTATTTTTAAATATTTGTTTAAATTAATAAAGCAGCAAATATATGATTATAATCAACTAAATATTCTTTCCTGCCAAGTTAAGTAACAGATTATGATTTCCTTTTGCAAAATTTTCTTGTCCTTGGAGTTAATAATTGCCTTAGATATTTTTATTTCCTTAGTTATCCAGGTACTGTTATTAATTCTTAAACTCTTCCGACAAAATGCACTCTCCCTCCAGCCCTGCTTTCTGCATACAACTAATTTCCCATCAGTTGACCATAGTTCCTGGCTAGATCTGCCCTGGAGCCCTGGTCTCCAGCTCTAGACTGGCCAGTGACTCACTAGGCTCTGTCCAGACAGCAAGCTGGGGATGCTTTTCCCAGGGTCCCTTCTGTCTTGAGTTGGAGTCTCCCATTTCTGAACATTGTGTATTTTTCTTGGATGGATTACTCACTCATTTTGCTGGAGTACTTTCTGAGAAAGAGTGCATAGGATGCAAAAATATTGTGCACATGGCAGTATTCTAAACTTAGACTTAGTTTGGCTGGGTATAGATTTTCCCTTCAGAATTTGAAGGCATTGCTTCTTTGATAGCTAGCTTCCAGGCTGGCATTTGGGAAATCTAATGCCACTTTGACTTCTAGTATTTTTTATGTGTTCTACTTATAGAATTCTTTCTTTATCCCTCTGCAGAGGAAGAATATATTGAGTACCTATTATATATTAGATATTATATTCCAAACTTCATATGCCCTTATCATTTTTAGTCCCTCCTATAAAAACAAACTAACTAACTAAAGTAGAAATTACTTTTTTTCTTTTCAAATAAGGGAATTGATACTTAGGGTATATAATTTACCCAACACTTATATATCAAAGGACTCACTCATATTAAGTTGAAAGCAAGACCAAGAAATGCTGACATCAAAGTTAAGGTTGACTTTTCCAGGAACGGGGATAGGAACACCCCAGAAGCCAAAACTGTCTAACCAATCAGTCTTGCTAGCTAGCAGCTGTTTTTTCCTTAAGTCCATGGCTCTGTCTGCTGGGTGAGCCATTCTTGCAAATAAAATAAATATCAATAAGTTTATATGCATATTATCCTATGAGTGATGCTCTAAGAAAGAAATTTTGGAAACAAATAAAATCCTTAAATTGACACTTTCAACATATGCTTCTATTTAGTGCTGTTAATTTTGCTAGGAAATGAAATGTTACATTATTTGTACATAACCCAGGCACATTCACCCCTTTTTATAGTGTTTTAATATTTCCTCTAGACCCCAGTTTTTGTAAATATTTTAGCAGATGCAAAGAGCAGATGGTGTGGATACTGTTGTAGAATACTCTGATGGGAAATCAGAAACTAACAAAAATCAGAATTAGTAAAGCTGGTGCTTCTATTGCCACAGCAAAGTCAAAACCAGGGCAAGCAGACAAGAAAGAGAAATATTTTAAATTTCCATTATTGTAAAAGGAAATAATAGGCTTATACAAAGCAATATGTACTCTAAACCTCAACTCAGAAGTGCTTTTGAATGACCTCTTAACAACTGAACAAATGTTAAGACAAAAAGAAAATCTATTAAGTGATTAATTCTGTGTGTGTTCTAAGTTTTTATTTTAAAAATACATATTTTATCAAAATATTTGTTGTGTAATATTCCTTTCTATAATAATTTTTATTTGATATTTATATTATTCGAGGAGAGGAGACGAGATAGTGAGACAGATTCCTGCATGAACCCTGACCAGGATCCACCCAGCAACTCTCATCTGGGGCCAATGCTCAAATCAATCAAGCTATTTTTAGCACCTGAGGCTGACATGCTCAGACCAACTGAGCCACTGACTGTGGGAGGGGGGAGGGGAGAGAAGAAAGAGATGAAGGGGGAGAGAAGTAGATGGTTGCTTCTCATGTGTGCACTGACTGGGAATCAAACCCAGGATGTCCATACACCGGGCCAACACTCTATCTACTGAGCCAACTGGCCAGATCTCTTTTAGTATTTTCTATTATCAGATGTCTCAATAAAGAAGAGATTCTTTCTACATGTAATTAAAATACACAATCTTGTTACAAGATATTGATCCATAATAATCCATGCATTTATTTTGATATACTTTTTTACAGAAAACCTTGGTAGTATAACCCTATCATAGAAAAATGATTCAATGTTCATTATTATGGTTGCCTGCTATTATTTACTATACATAAATAAAGTGTCATGAAAAATTCAGAATTATTTAGGATTTCAGAATTCTGAGAATTCTGATGTGTTATTCCTAAATTTCAAAGACTGATGCCTCATGGGAGTTTGGAAACATTAAGCACTAGGAGACAGAATTACTAAGTCCCTGAAATGACCCTAGCCAGAAATATTTGATGAATAGTACTAAATATCACCCAAATGATAGAGCCAGAATCCAGGTGCTTCTTATTCCAGAGTTCGTGTTTGTTATCTACTTGAAAGTTCCCCTATTGTCATTAACTGTATAGTCATATTCGTTCATTTGTTCATTCATTCATGTATCCAACAAGCATTTACGGAGCACCACATGTGTGGAAATCATATTGGTCTAGCATAGAGATGTTCAGTAAATATTTGTTGAACTACCAG
Organism: Saccopteryx leptura; assembly: GCF_036850995.1. Taxonomy (NCBI): domain Eukaryota; kingdom Metazoa; phylum Chordata; class Mammalia; order Chiroptera; family Emballonuridae; genus Saccopteryx; species Saccopteryx leptura. Next base: position 59,098,446 of record NC_089504.1, on the reverse strand, counting down.
GCACTAAAAGGTACACTAGCATGACACAGTGGTCCTGAAGGACTGAGACACAGGATATTTCACTTTTGATTGTGAGTACAAGATAAAGTCTAGAAAACTGGGGGGCAGTTTGCCTCTAGAGTACGGTAGATGACTGCTGGAGTCACGTCAGTGAGCTCATGGGAGGAAAGGAGGAAAGGGGGGAAAGCCCTGAAGTGGAGACGGTGGGCTTCAAAGAGAAAGATGAGAGGTTGCCAAGATACATAGCACCTGCATAGGAACACAGACTTTGAGATCTGATAGTCTTACATTCAAATCCTAATTTTGTGATGTTACTCAAGGTGCTGAAAGGCTCTGAATCTCGGTTTCATCATTTGCAAAATGGGAACAGTAATACTTAATGTCTAAGCTTATTATGTGGATTAAATATGTTTATATTTACTTATAATACATATAGAGCTCTTCATATAGTATCTGGAACATAGTAAATGTTCAATAAGAGGTAGCTGTTAATCATTGTATTTTATTATAATTTTGCCTGATCCTCCATATTGCTGAGAATTTTCTAATATTTATGAGTAATGTGCCATATAGAGTTTCAGAAATTTCTTAAATAAGTAAAAAAGAGTTCTGGCCTGAGGAGAGACTATTAAAATGTAGTTTGATTTTCTGGAGGAAAAAAATAGCCCAAGCTTTCATATTTCCTTTTCCATTCAGTATGGGAATGGTTTTTCTTAGCATGTTTGTTCTGAAACCATGGATACGACATCAAAAAAGTATGTGGCCACCCTGAGATTTGGGGTGCATGTGGTGGTCAGAATGCATCAATAAATATATTCAATATATTTTCAATATCTTTTCTTTCAAGATAATACTAGAGTGGAGCCCATCGCCCCTCAAGGAGGGTCATGGTGCGCCCTCTGGTGGCTCATCATTTTCATTGGCTTCACCTGCCCTGATGAACAAAGTGCCCTGATGAGTCTGGTGAGTACTTCTCTTTTCAACTAAAGAGGAGGTCCACAGTTTGGGGGCAGCTTTCTAAAGTCAGAGTCCTGGAAATGGCCAGACCAAAGCTGCTTCCATTATTTCTTAAGGGAAGATTGCTTTGTGTGTGCATATTGAGGAGTTTTTTTGAGCTATGTTTTTTCAAGAACACATTCTATATGTCACCTTGTGCCTGTCGTAATCTTTCTGGCCAGAAGTAAGGCCACAAGTAAGTAAGAGGTAGATGAAAATTATGACTGGTGAAGTGGGCCAGCTCTATGGGAACCTTGTATAGCATGTTAGGGAGTTGAGACTTACCACTTTAACCAAATGACCCTTAGCCATGTGGAGCCACCAGAAGGTTTAATGGGCAGGGAGATTTATACTGAAGAAAGATCACTCTGGCTCAAGTGAGAAGAGTAGATTGCAGTACACAAAGTCTTGGAAGGAGGTGGACAGTCAGGAGGCTATTGCTGAAGAACAGGTGAGACATGATAGTAGTCTGGACCAGGGGACGCAGCAGAGCTGGAGAGAAGAGGCTGAACAGTTGGAGATGTTTGGAAGGTATCATCACACAGGAGTTGGTTGTTAATTAGATGTGCAGAATAAGGAGCTGTCAGAAGTAGAGAATGCTCCAAGATTTTTGGCTTGGGCAGCTAGGTAGATGATGGTGGCATTCATTGGGACTGGGATTTTGAAGGAGGTCCAGGTTTGAGGGACTGAACCCCTCAAAGAAGTTCAGTGTAGGACATGTCCCTTTAGAGGAATCTGTGGAATCTCCAAATGGAGATGCCAGTTTGTCTGAGTGTCTGACTCTCAATCCGAAGGCTCTTTTCGCTTAACCATAGTTGTTTCATCTTCCAGGCATAGCTCAAACTTTGGGAGGGTGGCGAGAACATGCTTATTAGGGACCTTTAGTCATATTGGTCCAAATGGTTGGCCTGGAGTATCCCTTTTGGTGTTAGAGAAGGAATAATGAAGAGATAGTGCAGGTAGGAAACCTCAATATTACAATATTCCCCTTTCTAAAAGCACCTATCTACCACAGTAGTATTGTAATTGATTCAGGCAAGGCTCATCAATGGATGTTAAAACCAGTTTGTAAATAAGCTGTCTGTGCAATCTAAAAGTATCTCTCCATGGATAATTTTATAACTAAGGAACAAAGTGAAGAAATGTGGGTGACACCACCAATGTCTACCAATAGATTATTAATTATTAAGAGAAAGAATCCCCTAAAGTGGAGAAATCACCTGGATACCCCTTTAACCAGATAAAGTTAACATCACCAATAAGGTGACAAACCGACAGCAGGTGCCTCCTAATGTGATGTCCTGAGAAGAATGCAGCCTGTGCTTAATTTGAATCTCATCCGAAGGAAATGCCAGACAAACCCAAATCAAAGAACATGCTAGAAAACCAATGGCCTGTACTTGTCAAGAATATCAGTTTCATAAAAGACAAAGGTGGGGGAATTATTCTGAGATAAAAGATATTAAAGAAACATGACAGCTATGTGTAAATTTGCAATTCCAGATTGGGAAACATGTTATTAAAAAAGACAATATTGAAAAGATTGACAAAATTTGAATATAATTATATTCAGTAATAGTATTATATTGATGTTAAATGTTCTAAATTTTACCATTACACTGTGCCCCTTTTCTTAGGAGACACTTGCCCATCTGTTTAGGTGGGAAGGATAATGATCACAACTTACTGCAAATATTTTCTGTCTTAGTCCACAAGGGCTACTATAACAAAATACCATAGGCTGGGTGATTTATAAACCAGAATTTTATTTCTCACAGTTCTGGAGGCTAGAAGTCCAAGATCATTGTGCCCAGTCATAGACTTCTCCTTGTATCCTTAAATGAAAACAGGTCAAAGGAGCTCTGTGGGGTCTCAATTATGGGAGTACTACTACTAATCACAAGAGTTCTGCCTTTTAACCTGACCACCTCCCAAAGGCCTTTTACCATCACATTGAAAGACAGAATTTTAACATAAAAATTTGGGATGAGGGGAACACAGGCATTCAGCCTATAGCAGTTCCTGCCAATAATACTAATAAATATTAGTGCGCGCGCGCACACACACACACACACACACACACACACACACACACACACACACGAGAGTGTTAGAGAAGGAGGAGAGAAAGCAATTATGTTAATTGGTGAATGTAGTTAAGCTATATAGATGTACAATGTACTCTTTTTTGCAATGTTTCTGGGAGTTATTCATTTTTTCAAGATAAGAAAACACATCTATCTAACATATGCACAAGTACAGGGGATCCTGAACACTAAAAAATCCAACCAGTGTCTCTTAAGGTCAAATCTAACAATATTACCTTTCATAGCCACTAAATTCCATCTTGATGAAATGTCAAAATAGGAAACAAGTGAAGGAGTAATTTCCTGCCCTGCCATGCTCTTAAGAATGTACAGAATTTGTTGTCAATTTAGAACCTGCGGTGTTTAGAGAAGAATTTGTTTTGTTTAAATCGAGGAACCTAAATTGGAAGCTCCCAAGGCCGAAAGAGCAGTTGGAGCCAGCATCGCTGCCCGCAGGCATTCCTGCCCACCAGCCGCGTGTCCGGGAGCGGCTTCCAGAACCCGCCGGGCTGCATGTGCACCAGCTGTTCCTGCTGGGGCCGGGGGTGGAGAGCGGGGGCCATTGGGATGCTCTTGTTCACAGGGCTCCTCCTGGATCTTCCTCACTGCCCCGGTGAGCGTGCACAGGAAGTCAGGGGACCAGAGCGCTGAAATGGATCTTGGAAGGCACTGAGTCCAACTCTCCCCACCTTCCCATCTGTTGCTTTACTCTCCTCTAAATTGTTCCACCCGTGGTCCACCAGCCTCTGCTTGAATGTGGCTGGTAGCTAGCTAAAACTCCTAGACAGCCCCTCTACTTGTGACCAGCTTAAATCATTTGAACATCCTTTCTCTTAAGAACAAGTATCATAACAAAATGTCTACTTCCATTTTTCCAGGCACCTAGTAAAAAATTTTTAATGAGAGAAACTGTCAATGCCAGATAACTAAAATTTTGCAACACCTCAAATACTTAGTCAATAATTAAAGTCATTTTTGATTGTCTACTTCAGGTCCTTCAGTAAGGCATCTCAGAGTTACATTTGAGGCACTTCCTCATCACCTGAGATATTCCGCTTTACGGCTATGTTTTAGAATAAAACAAAAATGGAGCTAAATGACATATATACATACAGTATACATATGTCTGTGTCCAGCTACTGTGTTTGCATGTGCAGAGAGAGGGATGTGGGAGGGTAGCTACCTAGGACATTCCTGGGAAGTACGTTCGGATAGGGGAAGTAGGTACAGGAGGAAACAGGCTTTTACATGCCACCTATATGTTTTGTTATTGTTTGTACATGTTTTCTTTTTACAACAAGCATGTGCTAGTTTTATTATTAAACCATTTCTCTTAAAAAATATTAGAAACAGAGAAATCACTTAAATTGAACCAAAATATTGTTGCCTGAAATTTCCATTTTGTACTGCCCTTGGGGCAACCCAGAATAAACCCATTCGTTCCTGCATGTGGCAGCAAGGCAGCTATCTGGTGCCACCCTTGGGGGCCCCCATGTTCCTCTTCTCCAAGCTCTATGTTCCCATTTTCTTCAGCTGTCACTCAGTTGTCAGGGTTTCCAGTCTCCTTGACATTCTCTCACCCTCCACTGAACTAGGGACTATTAAAGTGACTCAGAGAAAAATCCATTCAGAAGTTCAGATGGCAATTGGGCATTTGCTGAAAATTAGCACATCCATGGTTCCCAGTTTTTGTGCACTAGTGTGGCCTAACTTTGAGGGGTCTCAGGTGCTCTATTAAGTGACTGCGTCAGTGATGGACAAAAACAGGTCTGCAGGACCCCCATACAGTCCTTACCAGAATACTGCCATGAGCCCTCACAGCACTTATAAAACCTGGATGACTCATCAATGCCAACCCAGGACAAGAACAGCAAGGGTGTTGCATAATAGCCTAGTCAGGCTTACCCAGAATAAACTATATCATAGCTTGAAGATGCTAGTGCCTGGGTCCATTTACCATTAAAGTGACCATATCTTCTGTTTACCTAATTGAGTTTTCATTTAATGCCAATTTGTCCTTGAATAATTAGTAACAACTCCCCCTTTTACTCTTAAAAGTGTTGCAATTTACATGATAAGCTATATATAATATATGGTTACTCCACTTATCATATACCCAATGATACATTTATTTTAATGTTGGAGTTGATGCATGCAATGTGTGTGGGTTTTTAAATTACCTTTGGATTCAAATTAACCCTATTTTTTTTAAAAAAAAATCTCTTACTACCAAACATACTTGGACACTGACTGTCTATACTCTGGTTAGAGCATGCTTAATAGTTGCTTAAATTTTTCTTTAAAATATTAGCAGAGTAAATAGTAGTCAGTAAAAAAAATTTTTTTTTAAAGAAAGAAGAAAGAGATTGAGTTTGGTATCCAAACTTCTGAACTGAATTATTTGTTTATGTATTTAGTCCGTCACCATTTTTTAAATTCCTATCCTCCCCACCACTCGCCTCTTTGACAGTCTCCAGCTTTTTCCCTATATCTTGTATCTGTTTCTATTTTGTTTTGTTTATTCATTTGTTTTATTTTCTTCGATTCCACATATAAGTATTAGTGAAATCGTATGGTATTTGTCATTTTTGTCTGATTTATTTCAATTAGCAAAGTACTCTCTAAGTTCATTCACGTTGTTGCAAGTGGCAAGATTTTATTCTTTTTTATTGCTGAATAATATTACATTATATATCTCACATCCTCTTTATCAATTTATCTATTGATGGCCATCTAGGTTGGTTCCATATCTTGGCTATTACTAGTAATACTGCAATGAACACACGGATGCATATATCTTTTTGAATGTGGTGTTTGTTTGTTTTTTCAGATAAATTCCCAGAAGTGGAATTGCTGGCTCATAATGGCAGCTCTATTTTTAATTTTGCTGAGTTATTTCCATACTGTCTTACCCAGTGGCTGCACTAATTCATACAGTGCGTGAGGGTCCCTTTGCTCCACATCCTGGACAGCACTTTTTTGTTGTTGATTTACTGATGATAGTCATTCTGACAGAAGTGAGGTGATACCTTATTGTGGTTTTAATTTGCATCTCCCTGATGATTAGTGATGTTGAGCATCTTTTCGTGTGTCTATTGGCCATCTGTATGTCCTTTTTGGAGAAATGTCTATTCAGGTCCTTTGCCTGTTTATTTAATTGAACTGTTTGGGGTTTGTTTTTTGGAGAAATGTCTATTCAGGTCCTTTGCCTGTTTATTTAATTGAACTGTTTGGGGTTTGTTTTTGGTATAAAACTGTATGTATTCCTTACATAATTTGGATATTAACCCTATTGGATATAATGTTGGCAAATATTGTCTCAATTTAGTAGGTTATTTTTTTGTTTGTTTCATTGATAGTTTCCTTCATTGTGCAAACATTTTTAAATTTGATATAGTCCACCTTATTTTTTTCTTTTCTTTCTTTTGCCTAAGGAGACATATCCAAAAATATACTGCTGAGTGATATTAAAGATTTTACTGCTTCCTGACCAGGTGGTGGCACAGTGGATAGAGTGTCGACCTGGATGCTAGGGACTCAGGTTCATAAACCCCAAGGTCTCTGGCTTGAGTACAGGCTCATCTGGCTTGAGTGCAGGCTCATCCGACTTGAAAGCGGTCTCACCAGCTTGAGCACGGGGTTGCCAGTTTGAGTGTGGGGTCATAGACATGACCTCATGGTCACTGGCTTGAGCCCAAAGGTTGCTGGCCTGAGCCCAAGGTCTCTGGCTTGAGCCCAAGGTCACTGGCTTGAGAAAAGGGTCATTGGTTCTGCTGGAGCTCACGGTCAAGACACATATGGCTTCTCATCTCTCTCCCTTCTGATCTGTCTGTCTCTCTTTCTCTCTCTAACAAAAAAAAAAAAAAAAAAAAAAAAGAGTTCACTTTCTGTGTTTCCTTCAAAGAGTTTTATTATTTCAGGTCTTGCATTTAATTTTTTAATTAATTTTGAGTTTACAATATTTTTGTATATGATGTAAGAAAGTAGTCCAGCCTGACCAGGCAGTGGTGCAGCAGATGGAGCATCAGCCTGGGATGATGAGGACCCAGGTTTAAAACCCAGAGGTCACTGGCTTGTGCGCAGGCTCACCAGCTTGAGCGTGGGGTCACCTGCTTGAGCGTGGAATTATAGACACGACCCCATGGTCGCTGGCTTAAACCCAGCGTCGCTGGCTTGAGCAAGGGGTCACTGGCTCGGCTAGAGCACCACCCTCCCTCATCAAGGCACATATGAGAAAGCAATCGATGAACAACTAAGGTGATGCAATGGAGTGTTGATGCTTCTCATCTCTCTCTCTTCCTGCCTATCTGTTCTTCTCTCTTGCTTAAAAAAAAGAAAGAAGTTCAATTTTATTTATATTTTGCATGTATCTGTCCAGTTTCCCTAGCACTGCTTACTAAAGAGACTGTCTTTATCCCATTATATATCCTTGCCCATTTGTTATAGATTAACTGACTATGTATGGAAGCAAGGATTTACTTCTAGGTGCTATATTGTATTTCACTGAGCTATATATCTGTTTTTATGCCAGTGCCATACTGCTTTGATTATTGTAGCTTTATAGTATACCTTGATATTAAGAAGCATGATACCTCATACTTTGTTCTTTCTTATTTTATTTATTTATTTATTTATTTGCTATTAGGGATCTTTTGTGGTCCCATACAAATTTAGAGTTAGTTTTTCTAATCCTAAGAAGAATGCTATTGGTATTCTAATTGGGATTGCATTAAATGTGTATATTACTTTACATAGTAAGTACATTTTAACAATACATAAGCAAGGTATAGCTTTCCATTTTTTTGTTTTTGTTTTTGTTTTTTTTTTTGTTTTCTTTTACAGAAACAGAGAGAGAGTCAGAGAGAGGGATAGACAGGGGCAGGCAGACAGGAACGGAGAGAGATGAGAAGCATCAATCATTAGTTTTTCATTGCGCATTGCAACACCTTAGTTGTTCATTGATTGCTTTCTCGTATGTGCCTTGACCGCGGGCCTTCAGCAGACCGAGTAGCCCCTTGTTGGAGCCAGCGACCTTGGGTCTTAGCTGGTGGGCTTTTGCTCAAACCAGATGAGCCTGTGCTCAAGCTGGCGACCTCGGGGTCTCGAACCTGGGTCCTCCGCATCCCAGTCTGACGCTCTCCCCACTGCGCCACCGCCTGGTCAGGCTCCATTTTTTTGTATCTTATTCAATTTCTTTCTTCAATATCTTATAATTTTCAGACTACAGGTCTTTCACCTATATAGTTAAATTTACCCCTAGATATTTTCTTAACATTAGAAAGAAAATTTATGCCTACCTTTGGATAAATACAAAGCATTTCTGAACATTTCAGATCCCTAATATCCAAATTTCAGGGGATGAGAGCTGCTAAGATGGTTTTTCCTCTCTGAAGTTAGATAGCCATCTTTGAAATGGCAATTGTCAAAATTCACACTGGGAAGCCAAAACTGGATTTCTTGAGACAACAGATTTCAACTGTGTCCTAAGGTTAACAGAGTAGCCATGGTAATCTTTACCTTTTCCATCCCTCTTAGCAATAGACATTCCCTTGATAATCCATCCCTACCTGTTCCAGCCAGGAAAATATATTCCCACAGGAATCAGGAGAATTAGCAGTGCTCTAGCCAAGAGGTGCGCATCGTATCAGCACATACCAAAGATGAGAACACATAACAAAGGGGTCACTTTGCCGGGTAGATTTCTTAACCACCCCGTGCCTCGGTTTCCCCATCTTTAAGATGAAAACAAGAGTGATTCTTACCTCATATGACAAATAGGAGGTTTAAATGTTATTTTTAAATAGTGCCTGGCACATAACATGTGCTACCTAAGTATTTGGTAAACAAAAAGTAAATGAGGTAACTTGACCTTGATTCCACAGTTTCAGACTGGAATGGTCCGGGGAACACTATAAACAAGAAGTGAGTGAGTGGATTGGCTTGGCAAGTTTGAGAATTACACTGGGCTCTGTTTAGAAAACACAACCGAAGAATAGAGTTTTATTAGCTGAAGCATCCCACCCATTGCAAACGCGAAGGAAATTGTCCTTTTATTGATTAGGACTCTGGACACCTGCCTGCCTGTCGTTTCCTCCTTGTCAATAAGGGCTGAAACAGTCCGACCTCATTAGCTCCAGGAGGACATGAACAAATTAAATGGTTGCTACACTAAATCCTGTTTAAAGGTACAATGACTAAGGGGAAGACTACTGCCATTCCTAGTTATTGCCATTCCTTCACTTACATGTAGCCCTGATGAATTTATTTGGGGCACACAATTGGAGTCCATTTTTCTATCATTTTCTCCTATAATGTATCATCAGTGTTTGTGCACAAGGCAGAGCCCATGTGTCGAGCAGAGTTCTCCCCATGCTGCACGTATTGACAAAACACAGATTGTGCTTGAACCGGGTCTTCCCGAATCCAGAGTCTGCCCATTCTCTCCAGCGTCCCTCACTTCAGCTGCTGTCGCTCCCCACCACCAGCCGTCTAAGCCAGGCATTGCCAAAACCTTCCTTTTCCTATCTGCCTTTCCCGAGATGGGTACTTAATTTACTCTCCTTTCTTATACCTTCCTTTCATGTATTTGCTAATACTGATGATTTTCCTATAGTCTTGCGGCTGTTCTGGAAGGCTTCAAGGATACTGAGTCAGTTTCATTAATTCACCTCTCAGAGTGAAGAGTCAGTCTTGTTTCCCTTTCTTAAGTACTGAGGGGATATCTCACTGGGCCTCCCATGTACTGCTTGGGGCTAATTATAGATTTGCTTGTTTTTTAAAAAAAAACACACCTATACACACATGTACACACACATATGAAGAAAAATAAATCAAGAAGCAAAAACTAATTGTTTCCTGAATTTAGAACCAGATTCTTAATTCCTGGTTTAGACTGACACAACCACAAGGAAATGAAGCTCTCCTTGCATGTGCCCCCTTATGATTTCTTTCAGATACTTCAAAACAGAAGTTTTAGGTCTTTCTTTGGCCAAGGTCTGGTTCAGGCAGTATATTTCCTCTGTGCCAGAGGTGGGCTGGTCTAGGGGCGACACATAACATTAGAAATCTAGTCCAACTAGGGTTGACAGATTTAGCAAATGATACTTGAATTTCAGATAAAAACAAAATACATTTTTAGTATGTGTCCCATTCAGATTGAGGGGAAAAAGCATATGGGGGTACACTTACATCATTAAGTTATTTCTTATTTATCTAAAACTTGAATTAATTGAATATCCTGTACTATTTTTGGCTACCCTACTTCCAACCCACAAGGGTCAAAGCCATGTGTCAGTGGCTTCCATAAGCATATATATAGAGAGAACTCCTCTCTCTCTCTCTCTCTCTCTCTCTCTCTCTCCCCCCCCCCACTAGTGTATGAGTATTATAATAGGTGAGGAGAGATGTTTTCTGCAGGGACTGATTTCTGATATGGAAAGCCTGAGTCTTGAGCGTTCCACAGGGATGGAGTAGCATCTGCTAGATTCCCATGGTCTTCTAGCTGACTATCATATCAGAATCTGGTGGTGAGGACTGAAGAGAGGAAGGTGAAGGAAACTTTTCTCTTTCACGTGCTTGTAGAACAGGTTTGAGTTTTTAGAGCTAAAACAGACTATACTGATACAAAGTGAAAATGTCAAATGGGGTATAAAGAAATTTATCTGGTAAATTAGAATTATGTATGCATTCATTATTCATAAATGGAAATGACTTTGGAGACAATCTCCTCTCCTCCTGTCAGTTTACATATGAGAAGGCAGAGACTCAAAGCAATTTCCTTCTTGGAAGCAGACAGAAGGGGTGTGTGTGTATCTGTCTGTGCACACGTGTAGTGTGGTAGAAGTTGCCACAAATTTGCTTGTTTCTATAACTTTATTTCCATAACTTAAAAATTACATAATAAACACATAATGTTCCTTGGGGACAATTCAGAAGTATATTCAAACAAAAAGAAAACTCTCTTCCACAAACCCTACACGCAGATATTACTATAGTTATCATTTTGGTGTATGGAGAGAGAGCACATTGGTATGGATGGCCCAGCATTCACTCTGCCCTCTTTAGGGGGCTCTGGGGAAAACCCCTCAATCAGCGGACTATCGTTTCTAGTGGGACTACCAAGCTAGACGTTACGTTCTCCACTGGCAAAGCAGTGGGCAGGCAACCAAGGTGAGGTCTCAGTCTCCAGCTAAGTGAGCCTCTGAGATGGAGAGCTCCTGAGTTCTTTCCTCCTGAGAGGAGGTCACCTGTGCATTCCATTACCCAATCCCTGGAGCAGCCGTAGGTTCTGGCCCTTTTGAGAACTAATTCTTCAACTATTCCTTCAATTCTGTTATGGTAAATTTCTTGCCATGGTCCCAGTTGGTGGCCCTTTACATATCAATGCCCTGTACAACAACTGGAGCCCTATGAAGAACTGGATTCTAGTTGCACATCCTTGTATCAGGATTGCTTGTGACTTCCTCTGGACAACAGACTATAGGGAACACGAGGGCCTGCCAGCTCAGAGCCTAGGCTTCAAGAGGCCCTGTGTGCTTCCACCCTCTCTCCTGGAACTTGACTGCACTATCAGTACAACACAGGACAAGCCTGCCGGAGGATGAGAAACCATTTGGGGGAGAAACATCCTAGTGGACACACAGCTATCCCCCAATACATGCAGAAGATCATCCTACATTACTGAGCTACATAAATTGATTTTTTAAGCCACTAAGTTTGGGGTGGTTTGTTATACAACATTAGCTAAGTGAGACTTCTGTGAAATTCCACATCCTTCCAATAAATTCCATTTCTTGTGAGCCAGAGTGAATTTCTGTGGCAAAAAAAAAAAAAAGAACCTAGTGGACATTTTCCATTCTTTTACCAGAATATGATTGTCCTCATACCACACATCCTCTTTCGTAATCTACCTTATTTCACTCAACCACTGATCTTGAGCATTTTTTCCTAACAATAAATTGGGCACAGTAAAGAAGGAAAATTGACCAAATGCCACATCTTAACTCCTGCCCAAATCAGTTTCCATCACGACATCATGGCCATTGGCCAAATTGTCATTCTTTCCCTGGTAGGTCTAGCATGATCTGTTCTTTTCAGCAGAAGGTGCCTTTACCCTGGTTCTCAGGAAGATTATTGGGCAGCACAGTGATTTTTCACAGCTTGATAAGCAAGAGAAAGGCACAGTCATGCCTCGGGGTGCATGTGAACATTAACATTTCCAGTCACCATTTACCTCTTTGGAAAAAGAAGGCAGTAATTTCATTCAAAATATTTCACTCTTTTCTAATGTACAAGACACGTAGATGGAGAAGACAGAAAAAGAGATAGATATTCCTTATAATTACTTTATTTCCTGAACAAAACTGAGTGATAGAAGCTCTCCAGTCTTTTCTTCCTGGTCATCCTATTTTCCTCTTCTTCCTCCTCTTCCTCTTCTTCTTATTTTCAATAAATGGTAGCTTTCTGGTGTTATTTGTTTGAAAGAGTAGGGCAAGGGGAGGGTTCTGCTTGCTTAATAATCTGATTCTGTATGCTAATGGAAATATGTGCACATTTTCCCAGAAAATTGAGTGTTTTTTCAGAATTGATCCCCTGCAACTCTGCAAATGTTCATTGGAGGGAATTTTCTATCTGCCTGGGTTCTTTGCAACAAGAGGCACAACTGGAAGTCTATTCTAATAATGATTGCTTTTCCTTCGACTTTGATTTTTTGGCAGTAATAATAATAGCTGCCATTTATAACACCTCTGTGACATTGATCTCATTTAATTCTCACAAAACTGCATGAGGTAAATATGGTTATTCCCCTTTGGCTTAAGAAAGGCAAATGCATGGTGCAACGTAACAAGTAGCAGAGCTGGGATTTCAACCCCAGTTTGTCAAACTCCCAAGTCAGAGTGCTTTAACTTAGCATTTATACTGCCTCAGTCACTATGGAATTTTAAATAAAGACATTTTAAAAGCACATTAAATCATCAAAAAGTGGTCTTAAAGAATTTTCTTTCAGGCCTTGGCTTGCTAGCTCAGCGGTAGAGCATCGGCCTGGCATGTGGAAGTCCCAGGTTCGATTCCCAGCCAGGGCACACAGGAGAAACACCCATTTGTTTCTCCACCCTTCCCCCTCTCTTTCCTCTCTGTCTCTCTCTTCCCCTCCCACAGCCAGGGCTCCACTGGAGCAAGGGTGGCCCAGGCGCTGAGGATGGCTCCATGGCCTCTGCCTTAGGCACTAGAATGGCTCCAGCTGCAATGCAGCAATGCTCCAGGAGGACAGAGCATCACCCCCCTGGTGGGCATGCTGGTTGCATCCGGGTCAGTGCATGTGGGAGTCTGTCTCTCTGTCTCCCCCACTTCTCACTTCAGAAAAATAAAAAAAAAGAAAAAAGAATTTCCTAAGAGGATATTACATTGAAATAACACCTGTTCTTCCTCATCTCTCTCCACCCTAAGCAACTTCCCCAGACTTCCACACAAGCCTGAAGGTGCAGGAGAACACATGATGTCTGCCCAGTTGGGGACACAGGGCACCCCAGTACAGAGCCTCCTTTGGGAACTTGAGAATCATTCACAGCCCTGCTGCAGGCAGTTACCTAGGTACTCATGTAGAGAAAGAATACACCACATGTAGAATAAGCTTAATTTTGAAGTGGGTTTCACCTTAAAGGGTAAATACTTAAGGAAAACACAAGAGCACCTAGATGAGAAACCAAAACTAAGATTGTCTCATACTCTATAGATGAGTACTATCTAAAGGAACTTTTTGTAATTATGGAATGTATTTTGATAGCAATAGCTATCACAGTGGACAGCGTATAGGACACTGACCTCATGTGACTTGAAATGTGGCTAGTCCAATGGAGAGACTAATTTTTTTGTTTGTTTGTTTTTATTAATTTTACTAGGGTGACATCAACAAATCAGGGTACATATGTTCAAAGAAAACATGTCCAGATTATCTTGTCAATCAATTATGTTGCATACCCATCACCCAAAGTCAGATTGTCCTCCATCACCTTCTATCTAGTTTTCTTTGTGCCCCTCCCCCTCCCCTTTTTCCTCTCCCCCCCCCCTCGTAACCACCACACTCTTATCAATGTCTCTTAGTCTCGTTTTAATGTCCACCTATGTATGGAATAATGCAGTTCTTGGTTTTTTCTGATTTACTTATTTCACTTCGTATAATGTTATCAAGATCCCACTATTTTGTTGTAAATGATCCGATGTCATAATTTCTTATGGCTGAGTAGTATTCCATAGTGTATATGTGCCACATCTTCTTTATCCAGTCTTCTATTGAAGGGCTTTTTGGTTGTTTCCATGTCTTGGCCACTGTGAACAATGCTGCAATGAACATAGGGCTGCTTGTGTCTTTACGTATCAATGTTTCTGAGTTTTGGGGGTATATACCCAGTAGAGGGATTGCTGAGTCATAAGGTAGTACTATTTTCAGTTTTTTGAGGAACTACCATACTTTCTTCCATAATGGTTGTACTACTTTTACATTCCCACCAACAGTGAATGAGGGTTCCTTTTTCTCCACAGCCTCTCCAACATTTGCTATTATCTGTCTTGTTAATAATAGCTAACCTAACAGGTGTGAGGTGGTATCTCATTGCAGTTTTGATTTGCATTTCTCTAATAACTAATGAAGATGAGCATCTTTTCATATATCTGTTGGCCATTTGTATTTCTTCCTGAGAGAAGTGTCTGTTCATGTCCTCTTCCCATTTTTTTATTGGATTGTTTGTTTGTTGTTGAGTTTTATGAGTTCTTTGTATATTTTGGATATTAGACCCTTATCTGACTGTTTTTTGAAAATATCATTTCCAATTTAGTTGGCTGTCTGTTTATTTTGTTGTCAGTTTCTCTTGCTGAGCAAAAACTTCTTAGTCTGATGTAGTCCCATTCATTTATTTTTGCTTTCACTTCCCTTGCCTTTGGAGTCAAATTCATAAAATGCTCTTTAAAACCAAGGTCCATGAGTTTAGAACCTATGTCTTCTTCTATGTTCTTTATTGTTTCATGTCTTATATTTAGGTCTTTGATCCATTTTGAGTTAATTTTAGTACAAGGGGACAAACTGTAGTCGAGTTTCATTCTTTTGCATGTGGCTTTCCAGTTTTCCCAGCACCATTTGTTGAAGAGGCTTTCTTTGAGAGACTAATTTTGTTCATTTTAATTGGTTAATTATAATTGACTGAAATTTAAGTTTAAATAGCCACGTGTGGCCCGTGGCTCCCATATGGGACAGTGCAGCTTCAGAGGAGCATAGAAGTGCGGTGTGAAGACAGATGAGGGTAGTTAGAAACGCTCTCATCAAGATGTATCTTGAGAACTTTTTGAAGTAGGGCATAAAGGGAAGGAAATGCCCTTGGATTGAAAAAGAAAGGAGGAAAGTGAGAAAACAGAAGCTTTCTTTGTCCTAGTAGAACACCAGGAGTCACAGATTCAAATGCCCACCGAAAGGTAACGTGAAAGTAATGTAAACAAAGGGAGCAGGTTGGGGTAAGAGATGGAAAGGTGAGGCAGGGGCTGTGGGGAGTTAGAGACCTCACCCCCACCTGACACCAGGCACTAGTCAGCTCCAACCAGTGATTGCCACACAGAAATGCAAACCCCATGTTGACTATTCTTTGAGAGAAGTCAGAAATTTAGATTTTTATATAAAGTCATATAATTTTAAAGGTTAGCCTCCATATCAGTCTGTGTAGGCTGAATTTTTTAGTGGCTGCTGCTGGTGCCTGGCTTGTGTCCGCTCAGCTCTCACCTCTGCACGTCAGGCTGCCTCCTCTGAATACCTCCAACTTGCTGCCTGAGGTCACTATGTACACAGCTGGCCTTCATGCCAGGCAGGCCAGGAACGCTGACAAATTAGTGCTCTCAGAAGCCACTCTCCACCAATGACAGACAAGGAGAGAGTGCATAAATACCCGACCTCCTCACCTCTCAGCTGGGATGGCTCAGAGGCCTCTTCTCTGCCGTTTCCCAGAGTTCCCCTGTGATACTGAGCCCCACCTGCCCTCAGCAGGAGCTGGCTGAGAATGTACAGCTCATTGGTTTCCACTCCTTCTCCCCCTCACTGACCAATATTTCTGGGGATCCCGTTTGAATAAGCTACTTGCACATCCATCTGTATCTAACAACCTGATTCTGGAGGGTCCTAAACAAAGACACATTTGTAACAAACTCAATCTCAGTGATGAACTCTATAAATTTCAATTTTCATTCCCATCACAGACAATGCGGGTTGATTTCAGGGATTCTGTCCATGGACCCATTGCTCCCTCCCCCATGTGGCTCTGCATTGTGTAGGATATGTCCCTTCTCTGCATTCAGCTGCAGATGGAGAAAGAAAGACAGCCAGGAGGACTGGAAGAAGGATTTTTATTGGCAGGACCTAGAAGCAGCAATAGCACTTTTCCATTGGCAGAACTCAGCCGCCTGGTCCCTCCTACACGCGGGGGAAGCTGGAGAAGGTAGTGTCACTGTGCACCCACTACAAAAGGAGATGGCGTTTTCTGCCGCTGCAACTTATTTAGATTTAGTCAAACACTATCCAGGCCAAAGAAACCATGCCTTTGGACCACAGTCAGCTTGTGGGAACACCAGTTTGGAATTTCTTACCCACACTTTCCCTAAAATTGAGGAAAATTTCCAGCAAGTCACCCAACAAGTCCTTCACTTACGCAAAAACAAATGTGGCCCGTTTTATCCAGTTGTGGAATAAGAGTATGGAAATCAAATCACTTCTTCATTGACTAATTTTATAATTTCAGGAGAAAATTTTAACTTCATTTCTGACAGTGCTTACGTTCACAGTAGCTCCCAAGAGGATAGCTTTCTTTACTTCCTGCATTTTCTGTGATGATCTATCAGTAAATGACAGATCATTTTAACAGAGTCCCACCACCACGTCATCTTCAACCACCCTTGCTCTCTACATTCTAGCCATGCTGTTTGTTTCTCAGACTTGCCAAACTTGCTTCCACCTCCAGGTCTTCACAGATGCTGTTCCTTAGTCTAGTTATGTGTTCCCTCTCTCACCTCTTTGCCTTTCCTTATTCTTTGCCTAGTTGACCCCTGTGTACCAATCAAGTCTTGCTGTCAATGTTTTCTCCTCAGAGAAGCTTTCATTGACCACTGCAAGTCAAGTTCTCTTTCCTCTGCCCACTGTTATTCTCGCTTGTTCTGTCTCTGAACATTTGGAATACTATTTGTGTATTTCATGTTTGTCTCCTCTGGGACTGCTCACCTCAGCACCATATGCAGCACCGGGCACTGTCTTGGGCACATTGCTGGTGCTCAGAATAGGGTTGTTGAATAAATACATGAATATTGAGACATTCCACTGCTTTAAAGAATTTCTTGGGGATACCTTTTATAACTAAGATAACATATCTCAATGTGCTTTGAAAGTTTAGTTAAACTTTATTGGGATTTAAGAAAGAAGAGAATTGGTACAATGATGCCAACTGAAACAACAAAACAAACTAAAAATTCTCTCTTTATCTTAGAAACCCATGAATTTTAAGCTTTTCTAAAACTAGCCTGGATAAATCTCAATGTGATCAATCATGTCAGCAGGAGTGGAGGGATGGAAACTCTTTGAGAAAGTGAGAGGGGCATGATTATAGGGTTATTTCACAAAAGTATGATTGGCCTAAATGATCTACCAAGAGCTCAGGAAAAGTAGGAGTCAACCTCGGTTCTTCCCTTTTCTTCCCGCCCCCCACATGCCAGTCTGTCTGCCATCACTCTAGTTGTACTCCCAAATGTTGCCTCTTCTCTCCCCAGAGATAGTGGCCTGTGTGGAAATAAAGAAAGGGTGTGATGTTATAAGGTTGGGGACTGTTTTGTTCTTCATGCCTGTGGTGCATTTTTTCTTCATCTGTTCTACTATGGTCCCAGGGGTATAACACAGAGGTGAGGCATGAGCTAGGCTGACCACGTAATTCCAAGTCTCGCCACAGTACAAGACTCACCAGCTGTGACACCGGGCATGTCACCTGGCTGAGTCTCAGCCCTGATTCCTCATGTGTCAAAGTGGAGTATTGGTGCCTCCCTTCTGGCCATGAATAGATATGACAAGATGAGAACACACTAGAAAAAAAAAAGAAGAAGAAAGAAAGAAGAAGGAAAGAAAACCTTACCTTGAAACTATGATGAACGAGTTATATATTTAGGTTACTTAAACTCCCTGGGACTCATCTATTTTTTTTCCAACAAATCAAATGAATGGGTGGTGGGTACAGGACTTCTACTGTGCTTTAGAGCACATGATACAAGATCTGGAGGTTCCACTTTTGCCCAAGACTGTCACTCCAAGCTGCCAAATGCATTACGAAGCTGTCTATGTGAGAAGTACACTTATTTGTTTAGTTAGAAATGTGAGTTTTGGTTTTTTTAGTTTTCATTTGGGAGGGATTTGTTGCCAACTGGTGGGATTGGAAAGCATTTTCCCTATAGGAGGCATATTTGGAAGTCTGGAACTCTTTTGGAAGCTAAAACTAATTAAAATATTTATTTTAGTACCCATGGCTAAGACACTGCAGGGGAGAAAGTTCAGCATTCATTTTTATGAAGGTGTAATTATATCCACTAACCTCTCATGTGTCCCGTTCAGCATGTGTCCCAGCGCCTCCCCATCTGCTCAGACACCTGCCCAGTGTGTGAGTGTTTGGCGGAACAGTATTTAATGCCTGACCTCAGAGTTCCTAGGGTTCACCACCCAAGAACAATACAGCCTTTTCCTTCCACCTTTTATTACCTCCAAGACTCATCTCTGAGTGAAATACTTTCTTAGTTTTATGTTCAATGAGATCTATAAAACTGCAAAAGAGAAAAAGAGAAACAGAGAAGCTAAAAGATGAAGTAATTGAGAGTCAGTTTGGGGATGTCACAGAGGTTCAGAAAGATACAAAAATATGCAAGAGTTCTCCGTACTTCCTGAGTGCTTACAATATCCCTGAAGAATGTGAACTCACAGTACAAGACAAAGCTAACATGAACATTAACCATTTTTGAGTGGTGAAAACTAATAACGATTGAACTCTACCTGGAAACAAGTGTGTCAGGGAAGACGAGGCTGTAGGAGATGCAGAGGAACTATGAACACTATGTTCAAGCATGGCTCTGTGCTCCACTTACCACATTACTCCTCCCTAATCTCCACAGGTGTGTGGTTTTTTTTTAATAATTTACAAATAAGGAAACTGGGACCCATAAAGTTCAGTGACATGGGAAGCAGTTATTAGTGGGCTAAGAGCATAGACTTGGAGTTCACATGAACTCCACCAGTTCATGACCAGAAGTGTGACTTTGGGCAAGTTACATAAGCTTGCTAAACCTCCATTATTTCATCTATTAAAGAGAGGGTAGTAATAGTTAATGAACTACCTTTGTGAAGATGCAATGATTTAATGCATGAAAAATGCCTGGCACATCATACATCATGGGAAGCATCATAAATCAAGGTTTGATTGACACCATCAGTCTCAAAAATCATATTCAGCTGGTGTGTGGCAGAGGCAACATACCAACCTGGGTTTTTTGTTCTACTCATAAAGCTGTGTGTTCAGTTTTCAAAAACTAAATGCAGAGAAAATAATTAGAAGTAGAAGAGGATGGACAGGGAGAAGAGAACAGGAGAGAAACAGATCAGTCCTGCTTCTAGAACATACCCTGCATGGGTCCTTTGACTCCCCTACCAGGCTTTAGCAAAAAAATCTGTATGATGAGCTAAGAAGTATCTGTTTTTATCAAGAGAAGTGACTCTGTAAGGCTTCTGGAATTCCGAGCCTTGATATCGAAAAGAAATAACAACATACTTATTATATTGTTATAGGCCAAGTCTCATTTTCTTATCCTCAAGACTCTACACTCTTCCCCGTTCTCTTCTCCTCCACCTCTTGACATCAGCCTCATTCTTCAAGGACAGGTTCAAATCCTACCACCTCTCCATGATTCTGGTCTCCCCCTTCTCTGGAGGCTGAGACATTTATTTTTAGTGTAACATTTAATTGATTTCTTTGTTTCATATGGACTAATCTCCCTCAAACAGCTTATGTGCTGCCTTTGTCTACCCCTTAGGGTTTGATACTAAATGGAAAACCTAGGAGACTCTAGACAAATGCTTTGTATAAATTCTTGTTGAGAACTTGACTCATTAAGGTAGTTGTGAAACACCCACCTGGTAGCCAGGGCAGGAACTGTGAACTTGGCACTGAATTTTAAGACTTGATCCCCACCCTCAAGGTCATCCCTAAAAAGAACAAAGCTCACAGCATTTTATTACTAGGAGACACGGTGGCAGAGAGGTTAGTAACGTGGAATCTAGAGTTACTTAATTTTCCTTGCCTTTCTTAACAATAAAATAGACATAGTAAAATAGCAGTACCTACTTGATAGGATCTTTGCTGGGTGTAAGGGAGATAATGCAAGCCAGCCCCAGTACAGAGCCCAAGTTGTATGAAGAACCCAAGTTAGCTATGGGTACATTCAGGAGTGAGAAAAGTATTTGTTCAAATGCCAGGGTGGAACAGCAAACATATTCAAGAGGTTCACCTGGACATAGTCCAGGTACAGCTCAAGCTGCTGTTAAATTATTTTTAAGGCAGTTTATGCTAAGTGCATAGCTCACAGTAGGAATTACACTTCTTTCCCACGCCAGTTTCTGTGCAGTGGCACATTGGGGAGAGGAAAAAGAGCTGAAAAAATGCCAAGGAACTCGCTTCTGGGCCTATGAAGTCCCAGAAAGAAGTGACTCTGGATGTCAAAGCCATTTATCATCTTCTCCTACCTGAATCACAGGGATGGGTAAATCGGAGACACAAAGTGCTAGTTTCAGGAGTGAACCGGGAGGAGTTTTGTCGCTATGCGTTCCATTCTGAGGGGAGCGGAGGGCTGAGTACACTGAGCGGCAGCAGAGCTGTGTGATATTATTTTCCAGCAGAGGCCCCGTTTCAACACAGGCAACATTTCCTTTATCTGAGACGGCTTTGGGGAGGACAAGCCGGAAGATTTGATACGACGGAGCCGGAATCGGGCAGCCCGAGGGGCCCCTTGCAGAACAGCAGCTCGGCTCTGGGAACAGTGTGTCCAACGTTGGCACAAAGGAGGGCGGAAGCCGGCTCTTTGGGAAATGACTTTGGTCCACGTGAATGTGCTCTCCCGAGTGGGCTCCAGGAGTCCTTTGAGCGGTTATCAACTTGGTTTCCGGTAGTTGCTGGTCCTGTTGGAAGCACCTACAACACTAATAGGAAACTCCCCCAGCAATTGCACTCAGCACAAGCGGGTGCCGCAAACAGCCAAACGGGGGTTCTGGTTCAAAGGCTCCTGTTCCAAATTTAACCTGTGTTTTATGGTGAACTTGGTGAGGGGTGGGGGACACCTGCCAAGAAGGTCTCAGCTTCATTCTCTTAACATGCAACCCTGCAGCTGGGGAAGTTACAGTGCTAAGCTGCACTTGGTTGAACTACGGTTTAAAATGTGATCATCTTCCTCGCCTGAATGAAGATAAAAGAGAACCACCTGCCGTCATGGATTCAGCAGCAGCACGTGTTGAAATACGTGGAGGAAGTTTGGCAGGCTCAACAATGACAAGCTGGACCTCTTTTAGGAAAGGTGGTAAGGTAGGCATCCTAATTACAGTAACAACCCTACGGGGAGCATTTCTGCTGGCTTTCTCTGTGCACTGTGCTCAAGACAAGACCTGCTTTATCTCAGAGTTTTCACAGTTGCTCTTCCTTTTAGGTTGAGGTGCCCAGAGCACTAGCAGGTCAGCCACTTACCTAGAATCAAACACCCAGAAAGGGCAGAGGCTGGAGTTGAGTACAAATTGTCCTCATTCCAGAATCTCGTCTTTTCCCTCTAGCTGCCACTGCTAGTCACTCAGACAGGACCCTGCTGGGTGTAGGGCAGCACATGAAATCCCCAGAGGGGACACAAAGAAGTGTAACACCAGCTGTACCTGCCAGAGTGTTCTGAAAAAACAACAACAGTGAACTCTTTGTGTGGTTATCGACTGGACAAGAACAAGAGCCATCTCCCAAAGAAAATTTGATTCCTTCCTAAGAAAATAAGGCAGAGCTCATATCTGCTTCCTAACCAGAGTGCAAACATCTTCTGATGCTGAAGAAAGGGCCAGGTGTCAGAGAACAACTCAGGTATTGGGACTAAAGGTCCTGAGTTATGGTCCAGCCCTACCCCATCCTAGCTCAGTAAGTTACCTAGAAAAGTAATAATAAAAATGCAAATATAATGTATGCCCTGACCTATTATACAAGGTTCGGTGGAGATCACATGAAGTAATTATATAAAGATGCTGTAAAGCACTTTAAGAAATGTCTTCACTGAGTTTTATTCCTTGGCAGGGCAGCAGGGAGTCAAGGAGGGGACATCACCGAGAGCTCAGGGCCTGAGGATGACCTTGTCGATAAAGAGGATGAAGGGCACTGTCTAGTTTTCTGGGTTCTATAAGCCTTAAACTAGTCAGTCCTCACTTTATGGTGAATCATAATCATGCTTAAAGCCAGGGGCAGGGGAAGGTTGGGTTCCAAAATCCTATCCA
Organism: Saccopteryx leptura; assembly: GCF_036850995.1. NCBI lineage: Eukaryota > Metazoa > Chordata > Mammalia > Chiroptera > Emballonuridae > Saccopteryx > Saccopteryx leptura. Next base: position 59,075,799 of record NC_089504.1, on the reverse strand, counting down.
GCTCTGGGTTCAGTGAACAGAGCCTTGTTCATTAAAGGTGGATACACCGCCTTTTCTTCCTGTGAGCTTTGCTGGCTTCCTCTTCTTCACACCTGAGATCGTTACTTCCTGGGGGCAGGTTACAGAACTGTCAAGGCCCGGGGTCTGAACTAGAGTGTGTGTGTGTGTGTGTGTGTGTGAGAGAGAGAGAGAGAGAGAGAGAAAGAGAGAGAGAGAGAGAGAGAGAGAGAGAGAGAGGAATGTGGAGCTTTCCTGTCTGTGCCCTGACAGGGGTCAAACCAGAAACCTCTGCACTTCAGGACGAAGTTCCAACCAAAAGAGCTCTCCTGCCAGGGTGATTAGAATTCTTATTATGACAGATTTTTTCACCACTCTAACCCTATTTCCTCAGCATAGAAAGGGGTGGGGAGGGAGATGATAAGAGTATCAACCTTGTGAAGTTATTATAAATATTTAAATACAGTAATTCCTCTAAGGTGCTTGTCCCAGTAGCTGGGAAATAAATGTAGGCTATGAATACTATTATTACATTTCTAATTATAACTACTATATGTTCCTGGTCCTCTACCAACCTCATCTTCTGATACACTTGTTTTCAGTGAAAGTTCAATATCCTGGAAAGAGATTTTAAAGCCGTGGGAAAAATTAGTGAAATCAATGAACCGAAAGTAGCTAAAAAGTTATAGGGCAAGAAGTCAGAAGCATAATTCCTTAGATCTGGGTTTTAACCCAGTAATCTAAATTGAGAAACATACATCAAGGCAGAGATAATCTGCCTCATAAGATTATGAAAAAAATACATATATTCTATAGTCCCTCTGTTGAGAATATTAGTTCAAAAGAAAAACAATTTCTGTGAGGCAATCACTATCATTTGCCATTAATTGCCTTAAATTTCTAGGCTTGCATAATCCAGAAGCTAACCCCTTTCCATCCCCCAACAAAATCACCCTGAATAATTACAAGCCGTCTGAAGTTTTCTCATTCAACTTCCAAAGCCCATGAATTTCTTCCAACAATGAAGCTGAAGGAAAAAGAAGCAGCTTCAAGAAACACACCTATTTTTGTTGTTGATGAAACAATGTCCTGCCTAAAAAAATGTCTTATGAGGGTTTATCTGAGCTGAACTGACAAATGCAAAAATCACAACAAATTGAGAAAACACTCTGGAGGAGGGCGTTTTACTGCTTATTTTATACATTACAATCAAAACAGAAGATGGAGGGGGTTACATGAAATCCACAGGTGGTAGGTCAGTAAAAAGGAAGAAAGCAAAGTGGGGAAAATCTCTGAGAAACACACGCTTCTTTTCCATTGCTGGGTATAGGATAGTGAACAATGAACATTTAGAGCACATAGAGATGTGTTCAGGGAACAGGATAATGAGAGATTCCCATGGAATTGTGCTCTGAGGAGTCTGCAAAAAGGGGAATTGCTCTGGCATTACAAAGGCGTGTTATCATAGCTGCAAAAAGGTAATAGACTTGATTAAAGTGAAGATTGATTTTAGTCAAGTGGGATACCAGCCTAGGACAAGATTACCCACCAGGACCCACTGAAGTAGGAGGTTTTAGTTTTAGACCATCCAGTGTGATTACTCTAGGTCTCAGAGTTTATAAGGCCCCAAGCTGGCCTCCCCTGAGCTTGTCAGGTTTAGTGCGTGGCCCCTTTTTCATCCACAGTGTTATCTCATTGACTATCTTCAGTATTTATTGGTTTGGGGAAGTTTTCTTTTTGGGTGAAGTGGAAGGGAGAAAGAAGAGAGACCAAAAAGCATTTCTTAGACTTCCAGAAGCTGTGATGGAGAATCCCCACCCCAGAGGCTTCCTTTCTCTTTAGAAAAAATGGTGTAGTTGGGGTTCCCAGGAGAACCCCTGGGCTCACTCTGAGCAGGGCGATGTCAGGTCACTGAAGCTCAAAGAAGAGGAAGTGAATTTAAGCGTACATCCTGTAACCTCTAGTCATGGGTCAAATTTCACTATGGCCTATTAAAAACGACCACACACCTGCCCCTTTGAAAAAGCTCTGGGCAGCCATGTTGCTTCAGAGAAGGTGCCCAGATCCAAGGTGAGGTCTTTCCCGGTATGCCTTGGTTGCGTATGGCTTTTTCTTGAAGTAAGTAAACCTGTCTGGAAAAGACGACAAGACAGAGGAGAGAGAAGTGCTCTGGAGAAGCACAGACAGACATTGCCCTTCTGTCCTGGCAGACACTTGCCCCTAGGCTCATGGTTCAGACCTGGAGATCCCAGAGCAGCCACTGGGATGTCCCACCTGGTTTGTATTTGAGCATTTTTGTGGTCCAATCTACACTTGTCCTTCTGTTTCTGTAGATAAACCTTGAATAAACTTGTTCCCTTTTGGGGTGGCATTTCTCGTTTCATTTCTCTTGATTTCTCTTCCATGTTGTAATCATTTCCATTCCGTCTGACACTACAAGAAGAGGAAATCTTAGCTAAGGGAGGATGCTGTGGTCACCTTCAAGCCACAAACACAGGTGTTAAGCTGAAGTGCGAGGACGCTGCCTCCCTGCTCAGACTGGTTGTGTCTGAATTGATTTGTCAATCAGCATCTTTTCTGGCGAGGCTGTGGACCAGCATGGCAGTAGGAACCCTGCAGCAGGCAGATAACACTTTGAATCCTGTTACCACTGAATACTGCATGATCTCAGCCCTGTTCCTTAACCCCCTCTAAACCCTGCATTCCTGACCTCTAACTCTGATACTGTAATAGCATCCACTTTCCATGTTAGAAGCCGGATCACATGCTTTTATGAAGATTCATTAAACCCTTACTGCAAGCATAGTATTTTACTGAGGTCTTGTTGAACTAGATGCCTCAGAGAGAAAAGATAAAATCGAAGAGCTTAACATCTTATGACAACTTTAATGTGATCTGCATTTTTTCTAAAGATGATAATGCTTGTATGAGTACAGTTCCCCCAAGGTGATCTACCTTGGAGAGGATAAGGACAAGATGTTGAACTGCATTATTCTACCTCTGTCCCCAAATCCTGGTCTATCCTTCCGTTTTAACTATGCCTTCTGTTCAACCTTATTAGCGTCACCCCAGGACCTATGCTTTAGATCCCATACACTCCCACCTTCCTTAAAAAGAAACCTTGGATGTGTCAATCATCCCTTGTCTCCTCTCAACTAGGTCCTTCCCATGTGTGTTTAATGTCCTCTAGACCCTCCATATTAGAAAATAACCACGTTGGGCCATATCCCTTCTCCTGCTGGTGCTCCATATTTCTCTCTTTTTCTTCAGTCAGCCTTTTAACAAGTCATGTCTTCACTGATACCATTTTCACACCTGATTCACTTCTTAGCCGATTTTAACCTGGTTTCTAGCCCAAACATTCCTCTAAGAGTCCACACTTAGATCTGTAGTGATGTCCATGCTGTTAAATCTGAAAGACGTTTTAGTCTTCATCTCATTGACCCTCATCAGCATCAGATGTGGTCCTTCTGGCTGGGACTTCCTTGGCTCTGCAACATTATATCTGGGGGGTTTTCCACCTCTCTGGGTGCTCCTATTTTGTCTTCACTTCTAGCTCATTCTCCTCCTCCTTTTATTAACTGTTGAATACTTTCAAGTCTCAGTCTTAGACCCTCTTCTACTATCTCCAGGAAATTATTATCAATTATAATTTTAGTTATCATCTTTGCATCAGTAGACACCAATTTATATATCCTGAGCAGACTGCTTCTCAGTGGTTCAGACATACATGCCCACCCACCTATTACATATCCATGTGGGAAGCATTTCTCGTCAACATATTCAAGGCCAAGTTTGAAATCTTCCCCAGCAAACATGCTCCTCTTTCCTTTTTCCATATCTCAATGAATAACACCATTATCCATCTAGCATGTATCATCCTTGAATCCTCCCTCTCCCCTCACTCACCATACCTAATTTATCACCAGGACCTACTATCTCTTTAACTTCCAAAATATCTCTCAAAACAATCTCAATTCAAATATTTCTATAGTCATTACCCTCATCTGTGCTGCTGTCATGTTTTCTGTGTTTTATTGGACTTCTTCCCTATTCACTTGGCTTTCCAAACCCCATTCCTTTCTTTACTGCAGCCAATCCTGTCATGTCCTATAAAACTTGTCAATGACTAGGAAATTCAACCACAGAAAAATAATACTGGGGAACAATTTTTTTTCATTTTATGTTGCATGAGGTTTTAGAACTGTTTCTATATATTTATGCACCACTGATTCCAAATCTGAAATCCTTTTTTTGGTTCATGCTCTAGTTTTTATGCAATTTTCATTTCTTTTTGTTACAGTTAATGGCATGCACTGGTTTTTAAATTGGAGTTAAAGGGCAACGACTCTTGGATTGAACATAACCACCAGGCAATTAATATTTTACAAACATCACTTTACATAATTGTAGTTGGTTTTAAATGTAAAAAATTATTATCTGATAAAAATACTCTCTTATTTTGTTTTAAGATTAAATCATGGCTTCTTTGAGTAGGCGTAAATGTAAGAATAGTCCTGACATCTTCTGTTATATATGTGGCTGTTACACACTTCAATGTCAAAGACACAATATTTCATCATTTGTGACATGTGCATATATTGCCTATTTTCAGCGGTTCCAATTGGTATTCAATTCATCTGCAAGAAGATTATAATGACATAAAAATTGTCCTCAACTTTCTGAAAAATGAGGAGCATAAATGGATCCTTTGTGTGGATCTTAAAATGGTAAATTTTCTGCTAGGACAACAGAGAGGTTTCACAAAGTATCCTTGCTTTCTGTGTTTGTGGGACAGCTGAGCTCGGGAGAAACACTGGACACAGAAGGAGTGGCCAAAACATGAAGCTCTGGAAGTAGGGATGCAAAATATTATGAATGAACCTATTGTTAATCAAGACAGGATCATTTTTCTCCCACTTCACATCAAACTTGGCTTAATGAAGCAGTTTGTTCAGGCTTTGAATAGAGAAAGTGAATACTTTCAACATATTATTTCTGCTTTTCCTGCCTTGTCCTTCAAGAATATATTGATAAAAGCAGGTATATTCAATGGACCTCAAATTTGAACCCTCATACGTGATGAAGAATTGCCAGGAAGATGAATAAGGAGGAGAAAGCAGCATGGCAGTCTTTTGTGGCAGTTACAAAGAACTTCCTTGGCAACATAAAAGCAGAGAACTATGAACTTCTGGTTCAAAGGATGCTGTTGGCTTTCCAGGACATTGGATGCAACATGAGTGTTAAGATTCACTTCCTGAACAGTCACCTTGATAAGTTTCCCAAAAATCTTGAAGCTGTTACTGATGAGCAGACTACTGCTGGAGCATCAAACAAGATTGTCCTCAACAAGTACACAAATGCAAGAGCTACAAACGAAATTTTTGCCTGAATAGAATTAAAATAAGTTTTTTGCAAATTTTATGATTAAAATAAGTGTTTTGATATATTCTATTTTGAAATTGTAGACAAATTCTGATGCAATTATATCTTTTAGTGTATTAGTATATTTACTACATTATATAAATTATTATTTTCACAAAGATGATGCCCAAGAAGACATTCTACTTCATTATGTTAAACTAAATGTTGAAAATTTTACAATAAGATGAAAACTTAAAATCTTGAATTGCAAAAAATCTGTAGCTTACAGAGAAAAACTAATGTCAGATTTCAGATCAGCACACTCGAATTAGGTAAGAACAAGTGTTTTTGTGGATGCAACAAAAATTTTGTTCCCCACTGTAATCACAATTCAAATGTGATGTGGCAAAAACTGCCTTTCTACAATATCCATTTTCCCCTTCTTCCTTACAAAAGTCATATAGTATTAGGATTGCAATCTCTCTCTCTCTTTCTCTCTCTCTCTCTCTCTCACACACACATACACACACACAAACAACAACAACGCACAAACACACAACATTTTCTAACCTCCATTACAAACATGAATAACCTATGACACATAAGCAGAAGTTGTTATATGTGATAGAAAAGTCCTTTTAACCTTGTCCTTTTAATTATTCATGCCTAAAATGTGGATGCGATGAGTGGAACGCCAGCAATCATTTTGAGGCTTGATAATGGAAGCAGGAACTGGAGATGGTAGAGCAGAAAAGGAGCCTGAGTCCTGATAACATCATGGAACCACCATATAAGACTTGACTGCCTACTTCTGGCCTTGTTCTATGTGAGAGAACAAATTTCGTATAGTTGGCTCCTCACTATCATTAAATTTCTGGCTCTAGGAGTTAGACTCAATCTCTAATTCATACACACAGGATTTATAAAGCCCTTAGTGATCTGGTCTCTGCTCTGCCTTGCCAGTCTCTTTTTGGCCCCTCTTGCTGTTACATTCTTCAATACACACTGGTTGGAATTCAGTTGTTATGTACACCACGTGAGCCTTCCTGCACAGGGCCTTTATATATTCTCCTCTCTGTCTGTAGGACTTGCCTCTCTCACCCTTTATTTTTCAGCCTGAACTGATTTACCTCTACTGATCCGTCAGCTCTCAGTTGGAGTAGAACTTTCTTAGGAAAGTCCTCCCTAAATATCTCTTTCCCTTCTTACTTCCTCCCTCCATAAATCTAGAATAGGTTCCAGGTTCTTTAGTTATGTGCTATCATACAACCATATTCTTTTATTCAGAAAACTTTTGTTAGGTTTAGTAATTAGATATTGTGTGTAATTATTTGGTAAGTATCTGTTTCTCCTATTAGATTTAAACTTCACGAATGCAAAGGCCATGTATGTTTTTGTTCAACATTTTCTTTATTCCCAGCATCTGGCACAGTCCTTGGTGTGTGTGTGTGTGTGTGTGTGTGGCCTAATAAATAATAGTCAGGGGATGACTTAATGGGGGGCCTCCAGGCCCCCTTTCCTAATCTGTATCAGGCCCCTCACTCTCTCTTGCCTCAACCACTCTCTTGCCAAAACTCTTAATCACCTTACACTGACATTTTCACAGAGTTTTATGGTTTCAGAACACCTTGATATAAATTATCTCATTTTCAGTCTTTCCAACACTCTATTAGATAAAAAGCGGCCAATCTTTTTTTTTTATATATATATATTTTTTATTTATTCATTATAGAGAGGAGAGAGAGAGAGAGAAGGGGGAGGAGCAGGAAGCATCAACTCCCATATGCGCCTTGACCAGGCAAGCCCAGGGTTTCGAACTGGCAACCTCAGTGTTTCCAGGTTGACACTTTATCCACTGCGCCACCACAGGTCAGGTCAATCTTTTTTTCAAACAGACTTTCAACATAAAATCAGGAGGAACTTGTTTAAATGGTCATCAGAGTTTGTGACCTCATCCCTCTCATTTAAATCTTAACCCTCAGCATAAATTGCAATTTTGAGAATTTTTCAACTGCTCTGTAGCCATCCAAAATATACTGCTTACAGAAAAATAAGGGATCAGGGAATGTGCAGATACTCCAGTACTTTCAGCCTTTTGTATAGCACATTTTCACCAATGAAATAAAAGTTGGTTTTGCATCATTTGCATAATCAAACAACTTTTTTTGACTTGTCGTTTGCTTTTCTGATGTTCTTGTTTAATAAAAAAAAATCAAATGCTTTTTTTATCGCTTCATAGTCATTTTGAAATATCCCCTAATTTTTGTGAGCAGTGTATATATTCAAACTAAAAAAGCCAACTAGCCTTAACATCTCACTTCACCACCCCCACCCCACCCCCGCCTCCAAATAATGCTTTCTGTACCTAATTCAATTCTCCTGACCTAAGACCCAGGTGATGGTGATGCTGCTGGTTCAGGGATGCTTTGAGAATCACTGTTCTAGTGGCTTCTCAAGGGAAGAGGATGTGTTTCTTTAAAGGAACCCAGCAGTAAATAAATTTGCTGCTCTAAATTTTTAATAGCAGCCTGCAGGGCACGTCAACTTGGGTATAATTTCTAGCTCACCCAGAAGAAAACTTTAGAGTGTGACAATCCACGGAATCACTGCATCACACCCTATGGATAATGAGGAAGAGAAACCATCAGTCCTCAGTCAGAAAGCCCTAGGTTGGTAGATGGCTTGGCCAGACTCCTGAACCGACCCACAGTCTTAGGAGACCACAGCAGCAGCTGGGGGTGCTCAAATAGCCTGCACTTCTGTCTCCGTTTCAGCAACTCCACTAGCCCAGGCCAAAAAGTACTGGTTCTGAAGACACAAATAGCATGAGGAAAGCAGGAGGAATCTCTGACTCCATTTAACTCTGCTGATGGCTTATAAAGTGAACCTATTTCTTCTATGATCCTGGCCATCCACTCTAGTCCGATAACCTTGGCTATATTAACATCTGTGCATTAAAAAATTTTCTCCCACCAAGGTGCTTGCGTTGTTTTACGTTTTCATCTTTTATTTGCCTCCTAAAATGGCTGGGGTAATTGGTTTGTTCCTGAAGTATGATTGTGTCTATTTTCATGATTGATTTTGAAAACCTGATTTGGGTGTAAAAACAAAATGAAGATAAGCTATTCCCTTAATCCATTAACAAATCTTCATTCCAGGAAATGAGAAGTTCCGGGATGGACAACGGACACACAGAAAAAGAAAAATATCTTTATTGCTCTTAAGGAGACTTTCTGAAGCTTCGGTTTCCTCGCCTAAAAAGTTAAAATATCAACAATAACTCCTATCTTGCACAGTTGCTGTAGTTGTTAAGTTTTCAGTAGAGTGCTCAGTGCACCATAAACACTCAATACAAATTTGTTGTTATTAAATTAGGTGGAAAGGTAACAATACAAATGTCTCAACTGATAAATAAAAGTATATGGTGGCTTTATCATGGTTTGAATAAAGATGTACTAAAAGAGAAAAGTGTATAATTTTATTACATCTCCCATTACCAGCATTACCATTCTAATATCTACTTACATTAATACCTCAGACATTTGCTTAAGGTAAGTTGCATATTGCCTATAAACCAGTCTAAGTTGTGTCTGTACAGCATTACTTTGTCATGTGTATAATTGCTACTACTATCAAGTAATAATTACTACTAATGCTTTGTGAGCACCTACCATGGACCATGCGTTATTTCTTTTTTCTTTTCTTTTTTTTTTTTTTGTATTTTTCTGAAGTTGGAAACAGGGAGGCAGTCAGACAGACTCCCGCATGTGCTTGACCAGGATCCACCCAGCATGCCCACCAGGGGGCGATGCTCTGCCCATCTGGGGCATTGCTCTGCTGCAACCAGAGCCATTCTAGCGCCTGAGGCAGAGGCCATAAAGCCATCCTCAGTGCCCGGGCCAACTTTGCTCCAATGGAGCCTCGGCTGCGGGAGGGGAAGAGAGAGACAGAGAGGAAGGAGAGGGGGAGGGGTGGAGAAGCAGATGGGCACTTCTCTTGTGTGCCCTGGCCGGGAATCGAACCCGGGACTCCTGCACGCCAAGCCAACGCTTTACCACTTGAGCCAACCGGCCAGGGCCCCATGCATTATTTCTAAATGCTTTGAAAGTGTGATCTCATTTAACACTGAAGACCACACTGGAAATGACATACTATTTTCCATCGCCCTTTTACAAGCGAGGAAACTGATACCCAGAGAGTCTATGTAACACAGAGAACTTCATATGGCTCTTAAAACAAACATGATAATACTTGTCAGATATGCACATGCCTATGTGACAGGAGGAAAATGATCAAGCATGAAGTGTTCCAGGTCTCACAATGAAGAGGATCCTGGTTCTACCCGCTCCTCTTCTTCTCCTTCTCTCACCTCTGAGGAAGGTCTCAGCTTGCCAGATAGTCTGTCATGTTGGAGTTTTGTGCTGAAAAATGGGTAAAACAAATGGAGAAAGGGAAGATTAAGAGAAACTTGAGTTGAGGTTTGGAGCGGAGTTTGAGGAGTGTGGAGAGAAGAAATGTGGGAGTTGCCACAGTACATGTCAATAGTGGGCAGGAGATTAAAGAGGAATTCTGAGAGGTATGCACTCTTCTGTGTTCTCCAAAGACAAGTAAACATCTTGAGTTATTTTTGAATGGTATTTTTTTTTTTTTTTTTTGCCAGACTGGATTTCTTTGATTGAGAAAGCTGTTTTGAAACTCAACAAGGTAGAAGAACAACTTTTAAACATAATGGGCATATATTTAAAACATAAGTGTATCAAAATTCTCCTGATTTTATATGTGTGTTTGCAATATAATATCACTGGTGACAACAAATGTAGTAAAACTTCATATTAGGGTACTGTTTCTTAACATTTCTCCTAAGTCAACATACCTGGAAATTATAGTGCCCTTTGTAGAATGCCATAAAGCATTGATATGTCTACTTCCCTCATAGAATAACTTAATGTTACCAGTTGGCTAAAAATAGATTAATGAAATCTGAGAGCTAGAAGGTACCTTACAGAGATGGAAACACTCAGGTTCATAGAAAAGTTTACTTAGAGAAGTGAAGACTTGTCTACTTAAACTCAGTGCAGTTCCCTAGATCTTCACAGATAAGAGTGCAGTTAAATGATGCTTTAACAATGGGGATACGTTTTGAGAAATACGTCATTAGGCAATATCGTCATCCTCTAAGGATTACAGAGTGTACTTACACAGATCTAGATGACATAGCCCACTACCTACCTGGCCTCTATGGTACAGCCTATTGCTCCTAGGCTACAAGCCTATACTGCATGCTACTGTATAGAATACTATAGTTAATTCTAGCACAGTGGTAAGTGTTTGTGTATCTAAACTTATCTAAACACAGAAGGGACTGTAAAAAATATGGTGTAAAAGATGAAAAATGCTATGCCTGTATAGGGCACATACCATGAATGGAGCTTGCGGGACTGAATGCTTCTCTAGGTGAGTCTGTGAGTGAATGGTGAGTGAATGGGAAGGCCTAAGGCATTATTGTGCACTAGTGTAGATTTTATAAACACTATGCACTTACGTAGTTTACACTAAATGTATAAAACAATGCAAGATTTAAACACGAGAGAAAGTGATGCAATTAAGAGATGTGGTAAACATGAGGTGGATGAGGCCACTGCCAGTGTTAACACCACATACTGTTTTACAGCAAAACTTTTTTTACATAAATAGAAATAGTACACTCTAAAAATAAAAAGTATAATATAGTAAATACATACACCAGTAGCAAGGTCAGTTATTACCATTATCAAGCATTAGCCCCGGTACATCACTGTGTGTGCCGTACTTCCATGTGTGTTTCCAGCAGCATCACCACAGACACGTGAGTGACGCATTATGCTGGGATGTTAAGGCAACTACGTTGGCCCTAGACAACAGGAATTTTTCAACTTTATTAAAATGTTATGAGATTACCATTGTACATGCAGTTCATCATGGACCAAAATATCATTATGTGGTGCATAACTATATAGACAGCATCCTTGACATATCAAGTTTATGAGTTTATTTGCTACTGTAAGTTTCCTACTAATTCATCTATTTTTAATAGTGGCTGACAAGTAATTCAGAGTTCACAAATATTTTTTTTTAAATCACTGTGGGGAAATTTTTAATTGAGAAAATTGATATTCACTAGCTAGGAGTTGTCTACAAATTGGGAATTCATTATTTTCTATTCGTGGTAAAACATTTTGGTTCAGATCACTGAAAAGTCGTGTTCTATGAGAACAATATGAGAACAACTGTACTAGAAACAAAAGTAGTTACAAAGAATCCACTGGGGAGCTTTCCCTATCGAAGTGGGGTACTGAGGCACTGTTTATGATGTAAATGTTTTGAGTGTGAACATCTGACTATAAAATGTAGTTAAGAATCAACATTTCCACTCACAAGAATCCATTAATTATTTTCCCCATAGGAATTGTAATGTATAATAATAGTATCAACCATTAATAAAATATCTGATCTAGAGGGTAAACAATATTCTTCCAGTCAAAAACCTTGACATTTTGACTAGCTTGTGTATTTAGATATTTAGACTAATATGGATATAGATAAGATTCTTGTAAGAAGTAAAATTAGACAGTAGTTTTCTGTATCTGGCATTATGTCAAAATACATAGTCAGAAAACCTTTGAATATAGAACACATAGAAATTTTGGATAAACTACAAAAACATTCTCTTAAATGGAGTGCTTACAAAAAAAATAAAAATAAAAATAAACAAAGAAATTATCAGTGGCCAAAAATGAAGATGGAATTGACCACTGGAGAGATAAGCAAACAGACTCAGCACTGTGGGAGACTGGGGAAGGGTCTCAGTTACTTAAGATCTTGTGTTTTAATGGCTTTAGACCCCTGCAAAATGGGAAGCTGCAAAAGAACTCATGCACAGAGCAATCACTAGAAAACAAATTGGTTACTATGTAGGTATTGGTGGGATATATGTACAAAATAATCCTATATATGTGTATGTGTGTGTGTGTACTCCCTAAGAATTTATAATCACAGGAATGTCCTCACATGAGTTAGGTGTGGGTTAGAACTTCAAATTTACACAAGTCATATGATTCCGGAAACCTCAAGCTGAGAAATAAAAATAAAAGTGACTTCTGGAGGGCTATAAGCCTGTAGTGACTGGGAAATGCACCTGCAAATGCTGCTCTCTGGGGGACACAGAGCAGGATGTGACTCCCAGTCTCAGAGAATGGAATTATCTGTTAGTGACTTAAAAAATAAGTTTTTAAGATAATTAAGACTTAAATGAAATAAAAACATATAAAAAGAACAGCTATGAAAACTGAACAAGCCGAGTTAAGAATTGACAAAAAGCCCTGGCCGGTTGGCTCAGTGGTAGAGCGTCGGCCTGGCGTGCAGAAGTCCCGGGTTCGATTCCTGGCCAGGGCACACAGGAGAAGCGCCCATCTGCTTCTCCACCCCTCCCCCTCTCCTTCCTCTCTGTCTCTCTCTTCCCCTTCCGCAGCCAAGGCTCCATTGGAGCAAAGATGGCCCGGGCGCTGGGGATGGCTCTGTGGCCTCTGCCTCAGGCACTAGAGTGGCTCTGGTCGCAACAGAGCAACGCCCCGGAGGGGCAGAGCATCGCCCCCTGGTGGGCAGAGCGTCGCCCCCTGGTGGGTGTGCCAGGTGGATCCCGGTCGGGCGCATGCGGGAGTCCGTCTGTCTCTCCCCGTTTCCAGCTTCAGAAAAAAAAGAAAAAAAAAAGAATTGACAAAAATAATTTCTAAAACTATAAATGTAGTCAATTAAATTAAAAACATAAGGAAACAACAATACTAGTAAAATGCAGATAAAAAGAACATGAACAAACTAGAACAGAGACCAGAAGATACTACTAGAATGTAGCACAAGGAAAGAGATTAGAATATTAAAATTAGAATTAAAAATAGTGTTTATAAAATGAGAAGTTCTAACATACAGCTAATCGTCGTTTCAGAAGAACAGAACAGAATGTAGGGAGCAGAAAGCACAAACAGCATGACTGTAAACTAACAAATGCGAAACTAAATACTCTTGACTAAGATTGCCAAGAAATAATGATAAGATCCAATCACAATAAATGCCCCTAACATTTCTTTTTTTTAATGCAGAAATACCAATTTGCACTAAACTAAACCAGGCTTCCTTGGAGACATAACTAATTCCAGGTCTGTCCAGGGAATATCCAGAATGAATCCAAAATGTCTTATCATACAGACTACAAGGAATTATTGCATTAAAATGACTCGGCCAAACTGAATAAATAGCTCCCACTGGCCAAGATGGCACTATGTGAGTAATAATAAGCATGATAACTAAGATGAGTTAAACTAAATCAAATGTGTTAAAAATCTATGAATTCATACTAACTGTGCAAAAAACCTCAGTGATAACCTTGGAGGATACCAGGATATGATGGTAGATCAACATGTTATTTTGAAAACTGGTAAACAAAGAGAAAGAATCATCATTTATTGAAACTTCTGTGTATGACCTGAAACTCAGGGTAACCAAAAGTATTTACAAAAGAATTTATAGAAAAGTTTAGCTAATACTGTAACTGAAAAAAAGGAATAACAGAATATCATCATTTTACACACCTTAAGGAAATAATGGATCTCCATTTGGCTTACAACCAGTATATGGACTCTATAATCTTCATACAACATCTTTTCTTCATACAACTCTTTCACCGATTGGCACGAAATTTCTGGCAGACTGGCACTGGTCCATGAACGGTGGTTGAAAACCACTGATTTGAGACAATATTCACCTAAAACTGCTAATATCACAAAAAGAAAGACAACCAGACATTATGTACCTCTTCATTGAAATACACAATACCAATTATGGAGGAGTCTTTCAAAACACAAAATAAAAACACTAATCTGGTCAAAGCCTCTAAATTAATTACTAAGTTACAAGAAAAAAAAAAGAGAGAGGAGAGTGTTAATATCTTGGGCATGCAATCAGCAAAATCCAGATTGTGAGAATTTCTACAGAACAAACAAATAGGATTCTTCAACAAAAAATTTCAAGAAGAAAAAACAGAGGAGAAATTAATAAATTAAAAGAAATTTAGGAGACCTATGAACCAGTTGTAATGAATGGGTTATATTTGGTTCCTGACTCAAAGTGTGAAAAACATAATACAATTGGAAAAACATGAACATGGACAAGATATTTAAAGATGTCAAAGTATTATTATTAACTTTAGGTGTATTAATTTATATTGGTTATGTTAAAATGTACATGCACACACATACATAGTTTTAAAATAAAGTATCCTGACTGAGCAAAATTTGTCCCTAGTTTGTTTTTGTTTTAAAGTTGGGTTTTTTATGATAGAGAGAGACAAATAGGAACAGACAGACAGAAGGGAGAGAGATGAGAAGCATCAGTTCTTCGTTGTGGTATCTTAGTCTCCTTAGTTGTTCACTGACTGCTTTCTCATATGTGCCTTGACCAGGGGGCTACAGCAGAGCATTGACCTCTCGCTCATGCCAGTGACCTTACGCTTAAACCAGCAACCTTTGGGCTCCAGCCAGTGACCATGGGGTCATGTCTATGATCCCATGCTCAAGCCAGCAACCTCATGCTCAAGCTGGTGAGCTCTCACTCAAGCCAGAGGAGCCGGTGCTCAAGCCGGCAACCTGGATCCTCCACATCCCAGTCCGATGCTGTATCCACTGTGCCGCTGCCTGATCAGGCTGTTTCCTAGTTTGTTAAGAAAGCAAATTTACCTAAGAAATTTAAAACAAGGCAGTGAGAATTGATATGTGTTAGGTAGAACAACATATGGTAACCTGTAAAAGTAGTTAGTTATTGTTTATATCATTAACTGCATTAAGAAGATGAAAGTGGGTTTTTTGTGTGTGGGTCATGTACTTTGAGTGGAAAATGACCTGGTGCATTTGTGATGGTGTCTATGCTACTTGGGAACATGATTACTGAGGGAAAAATCTCTATTTAGAACAGATCTCTTCAATTTATAAAAATGCACTTCAACTAGGTTTTAATAAAATTATGCTTTTTACAAATGCTAGTGCATTTTAAGGAAGTAAACCATTTGCCATTCAGCTCAGTATCCTTTTAAATCATGGTCAGGAAACCTATGAAGGCATGGTAATAAACCTTCAAGCTTAATGAATCATTTGCTAGGGAAAAAAAGAAAATACAAATTATGCTTTCATACATTGAATGAGGCATCCACTTTAGGTCTATTTTATTTCCAACATTGTATAAAATGTTAACTTGAAGAAACTAGAATTAGCCTGACCAGGCAGTGGCACAGTGGATAGAGCATCGGACTGGGATGTGGAGGACCCAGGTTCGAGACCCCAAGATTGCCAGCTTGAGCACAAGCTAATCTGGTTTGAGCAAGGCTCACCAGCTTGAGCCCAAGGTCACTGGCTTGAGAAAGGGATTACTTGGTCTGCTGTAGCCCCACGGTCAAAACACATATGAGAAATCAATCAATGAACAACTAAGGAACTGCAATGAAGAATTGATGTTTCTCATCTCTCTCCTTTTCTGTCTGTCTGTCTGTCCCTTTCTCTGACTCTCTCGGTCTCTGCCACACACACACACATACACACACACACACACACACACACACACACACAAAGAAACTAGAATGATTAAAAATATTATATGAGGAATATCATGATGGGAAAATGCCATTTAAAAAGTATTCAAGTAAGCAAATGCAAATTGCAGAAAGTATGGGACTTAAAAGGAGGATTCAAATAGAAAAATATTGAAATGCTTCTAAGTATTTGGGTTTGATATGTTAGCAGTCAGATGTTTAGGTTGTTTTCTTGATTTTTCTTTAAGTTCTCCTTTCTTACAAAGAGTTTTTTCTTTTGGAATTGAAGTTTTTTAGTCATCATCAAGTGCATCTTCACAGTGTGCTATTATTCAGATATAAAATTTTAAAAATAATCTTTAAAAACCAGATTTAAAATTGTTCATGAGTCAACAGAAAATTATAATGGAAATTAGAATTATTTAGAATTGAATGATAGTTGAAATTATATACTCAAGGGAATGGTGCTACAAGTAAATGCATCTGAAAGGAACATGAAGTCATCCAAAGAAAGGAGGGAGCACATAATACAAAAAGAGCACAAATCACAAATTAATGAAATTGAAAACAGAAATGTAGGGTTTTGAAAGAGCCAAGGAAATGACTTTGCTGTTCTCTCTCAAACTCTGAATCCGTTGAGGGGTCAACAGAGTTATAGACATGAAAATCAAATGGTCATCTTTTTTTTTTAATTTATTCATTTTAGAGAGGAGGGGAGAGAGAGAGAGAGAGAGAGAGAGAGAGAGAGAGAAGGGGGAGGAGCAGGAAGCATCAACTCCCATATGTGCCTTGACCAGGCAAGCCAGGGTTTTGAACCGGCAACCTCAGTGTTTGGTCATCTTTATTATGATTAACTACTTGTAAGTTGTGACTTAGAGTAAGAGCCAAGTGGATGTATTAGTACTCCCCTGCCCAGCAGCCATTTGTAGACCTTGAACTACAATAGAGTGAAAGAGACCCATTTACCTGGGATGATTATCTTGCACTGGTCTGGAGGGTTGAAAGAGATCCAATTACTGGGGCTTAGGATGTTTGATGGTTTACATTCACCCAATCAATAAATGAGGACTAATAGCTGTCATCTGACAACAGATGATGAAGTTCTCCTTCATGCAGAGGAGTAAGGTGTGGGGAAAGAAGTCAGGATTATTTCTAGAAATCAATTCACATATAGATCATAGGAGTAGGGAATTAATATTTTCTACTGTGAAATATAATAGAGATGATCAACCAAATCAAGTATGTTAAATTTAATAAAAATAGGTACATTTTTTGGCAAAATTAGAAAATAAAAGGAGAGAATTCACAAATAAATATGTTAAGATAAAACAGGAAATATAAACCAAGATAAAGCAGATGTTAAAATGATAAAAGAATAATGTGAATTTTATACAGAGAAGTTTAAAAATTTAGAAAAAATGAATAATTCCCCAGGAAAATATAATTTTGCATAAATGAATCAGGAACAAATATAAAACTAAATGGACTTACAACCATTAAAGAATTTGAATCTGTTATATAAAAAGAAATCTACTCAACCCCATCCTTACCCTAACCCCTCAAAAAAAAAAAAAGGTGGAGGAAGAGAAACAGGAGCAGGTGAAGAATCCTCACCAAGTCAAAAAGATTTTGGTGGGAAGTTCTACCAACAGGCAAATCCAATCTTATACAAATCATTCCAGATGATTTGGACCACCCAAATTGTTCTCAAGGATAACTTAAATTTCTTTTCTAAGGAAGAACAATTTTGTTTTTCTTTAATTTCTTAAATTTTTTTGTAACTTTTACTTTCCTTTTATTATATGTACTAAAGAAAGAGAACAGGCTCTAAAAATATTGTTTTTTCATTATTGAAAGAATGGCCCATGTGAAATGGGAGCTGTCACTGCTGATGGAAATATAAGAGAGGGTACAGCCACTTAGAAGACAGTTTATTGGTTTCTTACAAAACTAAACATACTCTTAATGTACAATCTAGCAACTGTGCTTTTTGGTCTTTTACCCAAAGAAGTTGAAACTTATTTTCATACAAAATCTACACTGTGATGTTTATAACAGCTTTATTTGGTTCCTGTCAAAGCTTGGAAGGAGCCAAGATGTTCTTCAGCAGGTGAATGGATAAACTGTGGTATGTTCAAACAATGGAATATTATTCAGCACTGAAAAGAAATGAGCTATCAGCCATAAAATGACATGCAAGAAACAAGTAAAAGGAGTCAGTCTGAAAAGATTATGTACTGTATGACTCCAACTATAAGACATTCTGGAAAAGAGAAAACTATGGAGACAGAAAAAGATTAGTAGCAGCTAGAGGTTGAGGGCAGGGAATAATAAGTAGGTGAGCACAGAGGATTTTTAAGGCAATGAAATTATGCTGTATGATACTATAATGTTAGCTGTATGTCATACATTTGTCCAAACTCATAGAATGTGCAATAACAAGAATAAACCCTGATGTAAATTATGGCCTGTAAGTGATAATGATGTGTCAATGTAGGTCTATCAGCTGTAGCAAATGCACCATTCTGGTGTGGGATGTGGATAATGGAGAGACTGTGCACAGGTTGGGGCGAGGGTAATGGGAGGCCTCTGTAACTTCTGCTCAATTTTTCTGTAAACCTAAAACTTTTCCAAAAAGTAAAGTCTATTAAATTTTTAAGAGTAGAGGTACTGTACCCATAATTAAGGTCAATTCATTTAAGTACATGTTTGAGGCAAAGTTTATGAGAGAAATGGAAAAAGTTTTTGTTAATTCTTCATTGAAAGAAAGCCAAGGAATCTCATTCTAAGCCTGCTGCCATAAATGATCACATTTTTTAAAAGAAGATCCTTTAAAGATGCTAATTATGAATTACCAGCCTGCCTTCAGATTTCTTTTCCAGCCCCTACTGTTACCCAGAATTTTGCTGCTTGAAGAGCCCTAAATATTTCTACAACAAGGTCCATGGGCAACCCTACCTGATCCATTCTATTTACTATTGGCCTGACCTGGTGTTTTTCTCATCAGTGTACTTTTCCTTTTGATTCCCCAAAGTCATGAACTAGAGGCTAATGGGTGGGTAGCAAGAAGGCATTGATTAAGGACAATGATGAGGCCCTGGCTGGTTGGCTCAGCGGTAGAGCATCAGCCTAGCGTGTGGAAGTCCCGTGTTCAATTCCCGGCCAGGGAACACAGGAGAAATGCCCATCTGCTTCTCCACCCTTCCCCCTCTCCTTTCTCTCTAACTCTTTCTTCCCCTCCCACAGCCAAGACTCCACTGGAGCAAAGTTAGCCACCTCAGGCGCTAGAATGGCTTGGCCACAACAGAGCAACAACCCAGATGGGAAGAGCATCGCCCCCTGGTGGGCATGCCAGGTGGATCCTGGTCGGGTGCATGCGGGAGTCTGTCTCTCTCTGCCTCCCTTCTTCTAACTTCAGGAAAAAAAAAAAAATAAAGACAATAATGATGAACTGACTCTAAGCTACCTGCTTACTTACTTCCAGATGACGTGTGTGAGGGTAACCAGTTGCCTAGGTTGCCCACCATCAGAGATGGGCTTTCTATGTGACCCTGAAGACCTCATGTCTATTTAATGGGATTCCAGTTCCCCCTACTTCTTGTCTAAAACTCATCTTTGCAAAGAGTTTTATTATTTGGCTAAAGGATTCCTCTCCATTCTGTCATCCTTCCTGGAGGAGTAACACCATAAGCCATACAACTGAAGGAGATGACAGGCCACGATGAGCTTACACGGCATTGTGCAATTGGCAGAGGTGTGGGTGGAGGCTGAATCTTTTTTTTTTTTTTCCTTGTTTTTTTTTTTTGTTTTTTTTTTCATTTCTGAAGCTGGAAACGGGGAGAGACAGTCAGACAGACTCCCGCATGCGCCCGACCGGGATCCACCCGGCACGCCCACCAGGGGTGATGCTCTGCCCATCAGGGGGCGATGCTCTGCCCATCCTGGGCGTCGCCATATTGCGACCAGAGCCACTCTAGCGCCTGAGGCAGAGGCCAAGGAGCCATCCCCAGCGCCCGGGCCATCTTTGCTCCAATGGAGCCTTGGCTGCGGGAGGGGAAGAGAGAGACAGAGACGAAAGCGCGGTGGAGGGGTGGAGAAGCAAATGGGCGCTTCTCCTGCGTGCCCTGGCCGGGAATCGAACCTGGGTCCTCCGCACGCTAGGCCGACGCTCTACCGCTGAGCCAACCGGCCAGGGCCTGGAGGCTGAATCTTACCTCAGAGCAGTCCCCCCTTCCTTCCCTAGAAAGCCCTCAAAAGAGATCAATACAAAGATGGGGCAGAGCAAGAGAAAGTGATCGTTTTGGTGAACTTCCTCATTGAGGATGTGCTAGTCTGGGCACCAGGGAGGGTTGATTCATCTGATACCCACCCGATGTTTCTAAGTACGAACCTCAGAACCTGTCAGTCCGATTAAAAGCCATACACCTAGGAATGCTTCCAGCTGTCTCCCTACTCACCACTTCATGCTTCCCCTAACCCTCTCAGAACTTCCTCTTGCAAATAGAGAACTACTTGAAAAGAAATTTCTGTGTCTGGGTCTGACTTAATCCTTGCAGGATGTCCACTGAGAACCACCAGAAGAGATTAAATAATTAAAATAATTAAAATAATTAAATTAAATAATTTAATTATTAATATATTAATTATTAAAATAATTTAAAATAAACATGTCAGAAAAATTGTTGAGAAATCTATTTTCTAATCCTTCACACATCTTTCCTCTCAAAACATGAGATCAAAAGGGATGGAATGTGTTATTATACATTATACTTCAACACTACATACTTCACATGCCTGCTAATGATACAAGTTGTTGGGTTGCTAGCTGATGCTTCAGAGAGATATCAAATGGCTACACTGAGTTCTGAAAAAGTTGGGGACTGTACTAGATTTTTTTTAGACTCTCAGTAAGGCAAGCCACCCTATATTATAAAAAAATGCTTCACTATTTATTATGTCATGTGACATCAGCAGTGTGGGATACAATAATATACACACCATGTCATTTACTTTCAAAAGAAAGAATGTGATGAATTTATTATGGGAAGGAGCCACTGTGCCATCCTATTGTCAACTGAGAACTGTTTCTCAGAATCCCCTACCTTGTAATGATTCTGAGTTAGACTTGGAAAAAGTGATATTGTCCAAGATTATTGGCCAATACTTTTTGAGGGTACTTAGCTGGTGATTAAAGGCAATGAACAACAGCTTAAAGAGGTCATTGTTAGAGGCCTAACCCCTTTTGAGATAAATTAGTACCATCTTATTCTGACAGGCACTTGGATTCCATAATGCCATTTTAAAGATGGTATAGATGGTTAGAAATCACACTAGTATAAGAATCAGAAGATTGTCCTAGAATAATTAATAATACCTTACACATTTATTTCTTTGTACATGCCATCCTTCTGTGATTTCCAAATATCTCATTTAATCTTCACAACAGCCCTATGATCTTCTCAGAAGGAATCAATTCTGCTGACACCTTAATCTTGGCTTTCTAATCTTCAGACCTGTGAGATGATAAATTTCTATTGTTTAAGCCACTCAGTTTTTGGTACTTTGTTATGGCAGGTTGGAAAACTGATAAGTAAGGAAACAAACTGAGGTCCCAGCTTGGGGAAAGAGATGGAGCAGTGAGAGAAGATGAAAAGACCATGACATGGTTAAAGAACCGAGTAAAAGTGATATTGTGAGTCTAAACTATCATATCATGTATCTCTCAGTCACCAGAATCAGGCAAAAGATTCTTAAGCAACTTTTTTCTTCTTCAAGAAACTTAATTCTAGGTACAGGCAATTGGAGGTCACACTATCCATGAATGGGCCTTTTTCTTTTTTTCCTGGAAAAGAGAAAACCTTCTACCTCTTTCCACCGCTGTGAAGAGCTGACCCCTCAAAGAAGTCTATTTTCTCTTTTCTCCTTGCTCTGACTGCGCTGAAGGGACTCCTATATTACCCACAATGCCTGGGCCTTATCCCATCAGAATACTTGTCCCTTTGCATTATATTTGCCTCCATGATGGTCTTCACTCTAGGTTATGAGCTCTCTGAGTGCAAAGATGATTCCATTATTTTTTCATTCTTTTCCATTATTGCATCCTCAGCATCAGAAACCATACCTGATACATTATAGGAAGGCTCAAAAAATGTTTATTGATGAAATGAATGATGGATGGGTGGATCGACAGATAGATGAGTAGATTGATAAAAGCATAAGAGGCATGTGAACTTGCTATCAATACAAAAATGAGTCTGCATCTTGGAGCTATGCAGGCATTTCCTGGGATCAGGGTGATTGTAGGATATGGCATCTAGATGAAGAACTTAGTCATCAGGACCAGCAGTAGGTAAGGGCTTGTGACTGGTTGAGCATCAGCCACTATGACGAGAGCCATATAACATTTATTTGTTTACCTATTCATGCTCAGACATACTTAGAGTGCTGTGGTGTTCCAGGCATGTAGGGATACAAAGATGGGGACAGTAAAATTCCCTGAGGGGCTTTCCAGACTGGTGAAGGAGAGACTTGTAAATAGGAAGGGCAAAGGTGTATTCTCAAAGATCAAGGAGTAAGCAGGGCTGTTTCCTTCTGAGGGCTGCCAGGGAAAATCTGTTCTAAGGCATTCTTTGGCTTGTAGACAACTGTCTTCTCCCTGTGTCTTCACAGTGTCTTTCTTCTGTGTGTGTCTCTCTGTGTCTAAATTCCCTCTCTTTATAAGGACATTTTCATATGGGATTCCGGCTCATCCTAATGACCTCAACTTATCTTGATCATCTGCAAAGAGTCTATTTCCAAATAAGGTCACATTCGAGGTACTGGGGGTCAGGACTTCAACATCTTTTGGGGGGACACAATTCAACCCTTAACAGGACCCAAGTTCTCTGCTCTCCTCTAGTCCTGCTCTGCTGCCACTTCCTCCAACATGATAATGGAGAAAGCCGCCATCCAAAAGTCCTGATGTTTATGCTTGAGATTTTTTAAAAACTGCATTTATCAGTAAGGTCCCCATGTTGTTTCTGGTTTATTGCTTAATGAAATTGACTGCCACCTCTGTGGCTTTAACTGTAAGGTGGAGGAAATGAATAACAGAGAATCCAGTCTAAGATGGCAGTGAGGCCATTTCCATTTAACCTTTCTGCAGACCCCCACTGTGTGCTTCATTCCCATAACACATGGAATTAAGCACATGAGCCCACTGGGTCAGGCCTTGCTGCTCACTGCTGTCACAATGAATGTCTGGAGTGAATAATGATGGCTGGATCCTGGGCACAGGTGGGGCTGTGCTAAGCTGAGCAGGATGGGTACAATCGCAGCATGGATGTTTATTACAGGCTACTAGGGAGAGTGTTCATTTAAATATCTGCTCAAAAAACTAGGCCTGAAAGTGCAAGCAAGTTGGTCACTGCTGAAACAGAGCAACAGGCTATTGTGGCTAGAAGAGATGTTAGTAAACTTGTTCCAAAGACTGTCCGTGGGTGACCTTCCTGAGATCTATAGCAGTGTTAATGTCCCACCCACATCTCCTAGGATGGCCCAGCCAGAGGTTACCTGCAGCTTTGGTAAATAATTCCCATACACCTGGAAGCCTTTTTCTCAACCACCTGCCTCTTCTGCTGGAGGGTTTTCCGTGGCTGCTGGAGTACACTTGCACAAGGGCAGGGCAGGCTGGGATAGCTGGACAGTTATCCTGCAGCTCTTAACCAAGAAAGGGCAAGATTTGATAGGTAAACATCCAGCTTTTTCACCCCTGGTGGGACACTGCTAAGGTGTGTTCTGCACATTGTCTCAGAAAACCTCCAGCAAAATGGTGCCCCTGTTACACACAGTGGAACCCACCAACTAACACCCTCTGTTGTCTCTCCTGTCTTCTCTGTTTTCCTTTCCCATCATGTTCCCTGGGATTGCCTCAGGGCATTTGTACCCAAATCCATACTTTTGGACTACTTTTAGGGGAACCCAAATTAAATCAGTGTTTATAACCCCCTGAAACTACATGCAAAAGTACTACTCTGCATTTTTCTGGGAATAAGTACATAGCTTTCGTCAGATGCTCAAAAGTTCTTACCCAAAACTCATAAAAAAGAGTAAGAAGAACAGTTCATCATTTCGTCGATGGAAAGAGTTATTTTTCGGGTCTAATCTAATCACGTTCAGCCTGGTAAACCAAAAAGAATAGAGGCAACATTTTAACTTGTCAGAATAGCATGATGGGAACTGGGGTGGCAAAGAGAACAGCAGCCATGTGTGGGAGTCAGAACAGGAAAGATCTTTACACACAGCCCTCAAGTGCTGATTCCAAGGCCAGTGATCGTCAAGGACTAATGTGATGTAATGTGATGTGTGTGTGTGCGTGTGCATGTGTGTGTGTGTGTGTGTTTTATTTTATGTCCAAAGTTGAGGGCCAATCACAAAAAAGACAAAAACTGTATGATTCTACTTAAATAAAGTACCTGGAGTGTTCAAAGTCATGGAGACAGAAAGTAGAATCGTGGTGGCTGGGGGCAGGATAGTGAGAAGTTATTGTTTAATGTGTATGGAGTCTAAATGTTTGCAAGCAGGAATGATTTCTGGAGATTGGTTTCACAACAATGTGAATGTACTTAACACTTTAACCCTTGGAGTAGTGAGTTTTCTTCCTGCTCGCTGACCCCGGGAGTGTTATTTTTCAAAAAATGAAATTAGTTCCAGTTACAGTTTTATTAACTTAAAATCATGTTTGTTTGATAACCAATTTATAGAAACAAGAAGAACATACATTTGCCTTTTTTTAAATGTTGCCTTACACATGTACGATTGTACTCTGGATGGACAGGATGCATGAGGACGTACATGAATGTTCGTACTACACAAACAGTTAAGTATACACTTAAAATAGTTAAAATGGTAAATTTTATGTTATGTGTATTTTACCACAACTATCAGGAAAACATGTGTAAAACCATTGATTTCAGAAAACAACACCAACAGAAAGTAGAAAGAAGTGCAACCTCCACATTGGTGCTATCACTTTACAGGGAGAGTATATACTCACCACTTCAGGGACAGATTCTTGGTGTCCTCAATAAGAATATTTTAATGTTATTGTTTATTAACTATAATAATCAAGAATATTTCAGTATATTCTGCATAATATGGCATTTGAGTATGTGTAATAGCTAAGCAATCCCCTTGAGTGAGAGAATTCAACTTTAATTGATTTTTAGTGTCTGGCTACTGTTAAATGGGTATGTCTTCATGTAAAATTACCATTAATCTGCCACTGTCCTTGTGTCAAAGTCCTGTATAATGTCAATTTGCCATTGGAAGACACTTTTTCTAGAGTCAGATTTTAGACTCACTGGTTTTCTTTAAATTGGGACTTAAATTTGCCATCATGCATATGATAGGCACTTACAGTAATGTATGTAGTCCTGTGATTGCTACAGTGGTTATAAAGTGTGAGCCAAATAACCCCTAAGAACGTGTGATTTCTCTCTGTGAGCAAAGTTTTCACAGTAGTTTAAGTATCCTAGGTTGAAGTCAAAGACACTATGATATAAAGAAAATGTAAGATCAAGTTGTTGCTAAAATACTTTATTTCAATATTCTGATACTGAACTTTAATAAGACCACAAATTTGTTTTTGACATCTGTTCAGAAAAAATTACTTCCTATATTATGATATGATTTTCTTATATGAATATCAATAATTAGATTAGAGAAACGCATTTAGTCCAGATTTTTGGTAATTTAGTAGAACTCACAAATTTTAAGTGAAGACAATAAATTTTTAGAGTTTACAAAGCACTGCAACGTTAAAATTGCCTTTCAATTTTGGTTAAATATAAGATGTGATTTCCCTAAATTAGCAAACAAAACCTTGTTGTTATTAATGTAATTTTGTACAAAATACTTTACAAATAGGCATTATTCACACTGATATTTATAGAAATGTAAAAGAAGAGCAGAAGAAACGTAGATTTGGACTTTGTTATTGGTCCTTTATTTATTTATTTGTTTGTTTGTTTTCTGTATTTACCAGTTTATTATAAAGAACACGGGAGAACAGTCGAATGAAGAGGTTATAGTGCAAAAGCTTCTGTCCCTGGAGAACTGATGTGCACCCACCCACCAGGCATGCGGATGCACTGTCCACCTCAGAAGTTCTCTGAATCTTATCGTTTTGTTTTTTATGAAGCTCTTATTTCATAAGCAGTTTTGATTAAATTATGGGCCATTGGCAATTGATTCAACTTCTAGCCCCTTCCCCTCCCTAAAGGTCCAGGGGTAGGACTGAAAGTTGTCATTTGTCTTTTTAAATACCAAATCCTCATCAACAATTTAGTTTTAGCCAAACAGATTTTTTTTTTTTTTTTAGTGAGAGAGAGAGAAAGGGAGAGAGGAACAGACAGGAAGGGAGAGAGATGAGAAGCATCCATTCATAACACTGGGGAACAATTTTTTTGTTGTTATTTTCTGTTGCATGAAGTTTTAGAACTGTTTCTATATATTTCTGCATCACTGATTACAAGATCTAAAATTTGTTTTTTGGTGCATGCTCTAGTGTTTATGCCATTTTCATTTCTTCTTGTTAACAGTTAATGGCATGAATTGGTTTTTAAATTGGAGTTAAAGGGCAATGACTCTTGGATTGAACATAACCACAAGGCAATTAATGTTTACAAACATCACTTTTACATAATTGTAGTTGTTTTTAAATGTAAAAAATTATTATCTGATAAAAAAAGACCCTCTTATTTTGTTTTAAGATTGAATCGTGGCTTCTTCGAGTAGGCGTAAATGTAAGAATAGTCCTGGCACCTTCTGTTATATATGTGGCTGTTACACACTTCAACATCAAAGGCGCAATATTTCATCATTTGTGATATGAGCATATATTGCCTGTTTTCAAGTTCCCCTTGGCAATCAAGACAAGAATTGAGCTCCTCATATTGTGTATCATAATTGTGAGGAAGTACTTCGTGACTAGACAGAAGAAAAACGCAAAGAAATACCTTTTGGTATTCCCATGGTTTGGAGTGAACCTAAGGACCACAGCAGTGACTGTTATTTCTGTCTGATCCATACAAAGGCATCAGCAAGAAAAAATGGCATATGATCGCATATCCTAATATTCCTTCAGCAATACGACTTATCCCACACTCTGAGACACTCCTGGTTCCAGTTTTAAATGCTTTTATTTTTTCTAAGGACAAAGAAAGTGAACATGGTGATCAAGTGTATTTTGATACGATGCATGAGGAAATGGTTGTAGAATCTGAAGGGTCTTCTTCTGATGCCAAGCAGTCATTAACCCCTCAGCAGTTTAGCCAACCCAAATTGAATGACGTAGTAAGAGATTTGGGCCTATCAAAGAAAGCAGCTGAGTTATTAGCCTCCAGGCTTCAAGAAAAGAATGTACTTCACTGATCAGCTAAAGTATCCCATTTCAGGAAGCATGAACAAATTTTTGTGGACTTTTTTTCTAAAGACAAACACTTTGTTTACTGTCATATCAGTAGTCTTTTCAGCCAGCTAGGTGTTACCACTTATAGTCCAACAGAATGGCGGCTATTTCTTGACAGCTCTAAATGGAGTCTGAAATGTGTTCTCATACACAATGGTAATGTTTATGCAGTGGTTCCAACTGGTTATTCAACTCATCTGCAAGGAGATTATAATGACATAAAAATTATCC
Organism: Saccopteryx leptura; assembly: GCF_036850995.1. Lineage (NCBI taxonomy): Eukaryota > Metazoa > Chordata > Mammalia > Chiroptera > Emballonuridae > Saccopteryx > Saccopteryx leptura. The sequence goes on along the minus strand of NC_089504.1, from coordinate 59,048,149 downwards.
TTGACTTTCTGAAGTATGAGGAGCATAACTGGATCATTTGTGTGGATCTTAAAATGGTAAATTTCCTGCTAGGACAACAGAGAGGTTTCACAAACTATTCTTGCTTTCTGTGTCTGTGGGACAGCTGAGCTCAGGAGAAACACTGGACACAGAAGGAGTGGCTGAAACATAAAGCTCTGGAAGTAGGGATGCAAAATATTGTGAATGAACCCGTAGTTAATCAAGACAGGATCATTTTTCCCCCACTTCACATCAAACTTGGCTCAATGAAGCAGTTTGTTCAGGCTTTGAATAGAGAAAGTGAATGCTTTCAACATATTATTTCTGCTTTTCCTGCCTTGTCTTTCAAGAAGATAAAAGCAGGTGTATTCATTGGACCTCAAATTCAAACCTTCATACATGACGAAGAATTTGCCAGGAATATGAATAAGGAGGAGAAAGCAGCATGGCAGTCTTTTGTGGCAGTTACAAAGAACTTCCTTAGCAACAAAAAAGCAGAAAACTATGAACTTCTGGTTCAAAGGATGCTGTTGGCTTTCCGCGACATTGGATGTAACATAAGTGTTAAGATTCACTTCCTGAACTTATTCACCTTGATAAGTTTCCCAAAAATCTTGGAGCTGTTAGTGATGAGCAGGGAGAATGCTTTCATCAAGATCTAAAGACAATGGAAGAGCATTATCAGGGGCGATGGGACAGAAATATGATGGCAGACTACTGCTGGAGCATCAAACGAGATTGTCCTCAACAAGTACACAAATGCAAGAGCTACAAACACAAATTTTTGCCTGAATAGAATTTAAATAAGTTTTTTGCAAATTTTATGATTAAAATAAGTGTTTTAATATGTTCTATTTTGAAATTGTAGACAAATTATGATGCAATCATATCTTTTAGTGTATTAGTGTATTTACTATATTATATAAATTATTATATTTTCACAAAGATGATGCCCAAGAAGACATTCTACTTCATTATGTTAAACTAAACGTTGAAAATTTTACAATAAAATGAAAACCTAAAATCTTGAATTGCAAAAAATCTGTAGCTTACAGAGTAAAACTAATGTCAGATTTGAGATCAGCACACTCGAATTAGATAAGAATAAGTGTTTTTGTGGATGCAACAAAAATTTTGTTCCCAAGTGTATAATTGGTTTCTTATATGTGCCTTAATGAGGGCACATGGCTTCAGCTGAGCCAGTGACCCCTTGCTCAAGCCAGTGACTTTAGGCTCAAGCCAGCAACCTTTCTTGGGCTTTAAGCCAGCTATCTTTGGTCTCAAGCCAGCGACCATGGGGTCAAATCTATGATCCTATGCTCAAGCCGGAGACCCCATGCTCAAGCTGAATGAGCCTGCACTCAAGCCAGAGACATCAGGGTTTTGAACCTGGGTCCTCAGCATCCCAATCTGACACTCTATCCACTGCACCACTGCCTAGTCAGGCAAAACAATAATTTTTATAACATTAATTTAATATTACAGATATGCAATTGATTGATTTTCTTGTTTGGGTTTCTATTTAATTTATGGGTTTTCTCCCCCTTTGGGTAGCGTGCAAGAGCTTTGAGCACGATGAGAATATACCTACGTTGACTTGTGCTTAAATAATGTTATAAGCACTTAAATGAACCCTAGAAAGTATATGAGAATTTGCTTTTGTTTTTAAAGGGTTTCATACTCACTCAAGCTAGAGAAAAACTACCTTGAAGTCTCAGAGGAAAGTAATATCAATGTTGGCTGGGTTATCAGTTTTGGCAGACCCTTCTCCATGAGACTCACACTTCTGCCCATTTTATGAGCAGAAGCACTGACTGCCTTTGTTCTGGACTGTCTTTATAAGGATATCTGCATAGTGAACAATATTTAAAAATAGAGTTAATATCTCTGTGAAGCACAGTACAGATTTGCTTCCAATGTTGAAAGGTAGAGTAAAAGGGAGGCATGCTTTCTGTCCATTATAAAGGATTCGAGTTCCCTGAGCTCTGTGGTCCTCTCCTGTAATGCAGTATACTGTGTATGCAGGTGTCACCTGGTCCTCTTGCATTGCCCTATGGGTACGAGGACTTGGGGAACTGGCATTAAATACAGGTACTCTGACTATTAATATTGCTGTGAACAAAAACTATCCTTTGTCTCTGATCCAGAAGTTTCTAGTCTTTTGCCACATCCATGAAATTATAGCTAAAATTGTTACAAGTGAGGTGAAATCTCAGGCCCTTTGTAATTCTATCATGTTGGCCTCACGAAAGAAGTGAGGTTTGAGATATAACCTGAAGGGTAGGTATGATTTTTTTAGATGAATGTGAAGCTGGCATTCCAACTGGGTGATTGTCATAAATGTTTATAATAGAAATTGGCTGTGGTCTATGTGGGATGGTGGTTTGTGTGGCCCAACTAGAATAGAGTGTTGGGGCTAAGAAGTACCAAATATTAGACTGAAAAATTAATTTGGGGCTAAATTGTCATGTGTTTCAATGTCAAGATAAAACAAATTCTGTATGTAATAGAAATCCTTTGAAGGTTTCTAGTTCTTTTTCCCCTAAGTCATTTATATATTTATTTCCCTAAATTTCTAAATAGGGAGATAACATATCAAATGTCAATGCAGGATGTCATGAAAGAGTAAAGTGTGAGATAAAAATATAAGATCACCAAATTTCTTATTCTGTCTCTGTCACTTACCAGCTGAGTGACCTTGGGCAAATTACTTCTCTGAGGTCAGTGTTTCCACACATAAAAGGAGTAATAATAGCCATCTTAGCTTAGGGAGGTATTGCAGAGATTATAGATAATGTCTCTAAAATAATTAGTGCAGTACCCATTACCTGGGGAGAGGGGTCAATAAATGGTGAAGGCTCTCAGCTAGCTATGTGCAAAATGTAGAAGAAGTGAGGGCAAAGTTTGTCTTTGTTCTAAAGCTATTACAGTTATATAAAGATAAGATCATTGGGGCCCAGGCTAAGATAGTGGTGGCGGTAACAGAAAAGACTCCGAATAAATTGAAAACTACTAGAACTTAGAGATCGATTGGACATAATGGAAAAGGTAACATTTATTGAGTACCTAGTATGCAGCAGGTGCCATTCTTAGCACTTGAATGAAGTAATTCAATTCTCCCTAAAACACTATAAAGAGATACAACTATTACTGCCATTTCACAATTGAGAAAGCTGAAGCTCACTAAGATAAAATAACTTATTTGAAATCAAATAACCAAGAAAGAGCCAACAGGGACTTAAAACAAGGCAGCACAGCACCAAAGCCCACATGCTAAACTACCAGGTTCCTCCATCCCTGAGCTTCAGAAGAAGTAAGGGAATAGTCAGTGAGCACTCACTGGTTGGGTGTTCCCAGCATCCTGCCATGTCTGGTTCTGAGGCTTGCTCTGTCTCTCCATATCATGCTTTTTGTCTTTTAGTATGCCTTTTAATGTTTTGTCTTGATAGCTAGACATGGTGTACCAGGTCAAAGGAACTAGTCACTGTAAATAGTCCTTTAGTAATGTGGTGATAGCTGTGGAGGAATGCGAAACATTCTATTGTCCAATGATTAGGTCTCAGTCTTTTAATGGGCCTGTGCCTCTGGACTATGAACTTCACAAGTGTTTCTCTGTGCCTCCCTCCCCCCCATCTAAGGACAGACAGGATGGCCAGAGTGGACTGGATTTAGGTATTTCTCTTCTCTTGGGTTAGGTAGGCTCTGATAATACCCTAGCAGGTTAGGCCGTTGTCAATAGTTTCTTCTGAGTGTGGGCCTTGTTAAGAACAGAGTACTCTGTAGTGTTTCAAGATGGATGCTTTTCTCTCCCTCCACCAGAAGCCCAAGGGGATTTTTTTCAATATTTACTATGGGAACCTGACTGAACTCCTGGGGGTAAATCTCACAATATTGTGGAGATCCCAAGTGAGTCCCCCTGAAGTTTTTAACTCTCAGAGTTGCCTGCAATAAGCCTCCAGCAATTCATCAATTAGTTCCTGTGTTCCTCATGGCTGTTCCTGTGAGGGTCAGGAATCTCTGGGAAACCCCCTGTCCCTTTGTTTGCCTGTCTCTCTAGTCTTTGGGGCAGTGGTTTGCAGTCTGTCCTCCCTCTGATACATATAAAAGAAGAGTGTTGGTTTTTAAGTCTGTTCAGCTTTTTGCATGGTGTTGGATAGAGTAGTGAGTTCCTAGCAGAACTGGAAGCTGAAAGTCTTCCTCGCTGGTATGGGAACAGAGGAGGGGACAGAAGCCTGCACTGAGAAAATGATACTCTGTGTCTTAACATGTTGAGTGTATGGTGGGGAATATTGAAGTGGAGGTGACCTACAGGTGCCTATGTGAGAGGCTGGCAGGCATCTTCCAAGTGTTATTGAAACATCTTCTTTTCAGAAAAATCACTTCTTAATGTAGATGTGTTCTGAATACGGTGTCAAATCTCTTCCTCTCCCTCCAACAAGGCTGGCGTTCACTGGAGGGAACTAGAACAGCATGTAATGTTCTAACAGCTCTTCCAGCAGTGAGACTAAATACACATAAACTATTCTAAATTTGTATCTGCCGAGAACATGAACAGTGACACTGTGTCATTCTGCTGAAGTTTGTCTGGACAAATTATATGTAAAGAAGGAATATGAACAATCCATTGCTTCCCTAACTTTTTGAACTTCAACATCATACTTTTGTGACCAAAAAAAAAAAAAAAAATTGCTCTGGCTTCACTTTTAGTCTCCTTTATTTGGTAGCTCTACCATGAAGATAATGAATGCAGATTGAGAAAGAAATATAAAATTAAGAGGGACAACACAGGTTTTACAGGTGATCTCAGTTTTGTATTCTTAAATCAGTTTAGTCTCTGTTAAAGGGGTTTATTGGATGGCTACACAGAGAACTAAAGAGAGCAAGATATTTTCTCAGAGTGGCAAATCCAGGCAACCTTAGGAAGAACTCACACAGTATGGGTTAGAGCAGTAGCTCTAATCCTCCGTCCAAAGATCTGGGAACTAAGAGGACGTGAACCATGCTCCTGACTCAGCTCTTCCAGCCACCTACTCCTTCCCTGACTCTTCTCTCTGTTGCTTTTTCCTGCTGGCTTTGTCTCGTTGTTTTCTGTCTTTTTCCTTAGCATCTTTTGGCTTATTCCTCTACTGTCAACTGCTGACTTTTTCTTTCTAGATCTCTCATTAAATCTCCTCATGAGAAAGGGTGTGATTTAGGGTAGTCAGCCCCATTAAGAGTAGAACACACCTGTGAGAAGAACAATATAGGACAACCAAACAGCCTGTAAGTGATAGTTTAGGGTAAGTTACTCATCCTTGGTTTCATTAGCTGGGGGTTGGAGGTCAAGCAATACAAAGCCTGATGTCTTAGTTTTCTTAAGTCCTCTCCTAAACCAGTTCAATACACCTCAGCCCCAGTGTCAAGCCACAACAGCAAAAGATAATGCTCTGGGGGTGACCTATCTTGTATCTTGCTCCAACTCTTGTCCAGTGTCCACCAGCTTCCTGACTCTGGATCCTCTGTTAATCACGACTCCTCACCTGGCCCTTTATATTGGTATCTGTCTCTCTGGCTTCTGACATTTCAATATCTTCAAAGGCTTTGACTCAGACTTACTTTGTCAACTCTCCCCATTTCACAATCCCTCGGAAATAAACCCTGACCCAATGGGCCCACTGGCAGTAAGGGGTACAAGTTAAGCTGAACTATAGAGGCTTAAATAGATATGATTTTATATTTTTCAAGTAACAGTGCAGAGGTATGTGGTCTATGATTACCACATAGCTTCCCTCTCTGGATTGAAGGTGGCTGCTCCCATTAATGCCTTTTGCCAACCAGGCAAAAGCAAGTAAGAGCAAAAAAGAGTACACACCCTTGCAAAGTGCACATTACTTGTGCTTACATCCTACTGACAAAATCCTAGTCACATGACCCCATCTAACTTCTAACGAGACTGGGAAATAGTATCAATATTCCAGTCAAGTTCTCCCAACTCCTACAAAGGAGAGTTTGGACCATTTCTATAGGATTGATTTTGTTGACTTTAAATGCCAGAGCCAAAGGTGCTGGCAGTATTTTGCTAAATATGAAAACAAAACAAAACAATGGTCTTAAATTTCCTCTTCTTAATGGATTTCACTGTAGTCTCCACCCATGCAATGCCATTTGCTGGTTGGCTTCCCCCAGTGAGGGTTGAAATATGCTCTGCCATTAATGGTATAACTGGGTTGTCCTCATAAAAACTGCTGCTGTGATTTCTCCTCAGGAGCAGCCTACTTCCCAGCCCCCGATTGGTGGAGAGTCCTTCTTATTTATGGGCAATTATTCTGTGCAGACAAGATACCATAAGAAGCCTGTTTGGCAGCTGCTTATGGAAACTCTTACTGTGTCTTCGTTTTCATATCAGTAAGCACGCTGTAGGAGATTAAGAACAGACTGAGGGCTATGGCATTTTCCTGCAGTCAATCAAGACCAGGCTAATTAGATTTTCCAGGTGCTTGGATACTGTGGGACTGCATATTACTTAAATATATAGATAAACATTCCCAGCGATGAGGACCAAAAAGTTGCTATAGAGGCTTCAGAAAAAAGCCTTGAGAAAATAAGTCTTTACAAAGGCTTTAATTCTATTGTTTGCATGCTCTCTCTTCCTCTCTCTTACTCTCTCTCTCTCTCTCTCTCTCTCTCCCTCCCTCCCTCTCTCAGGAAATATAATAAAGCTTCAATACAATTGAAATGCTTGGGCTTGTGTGTTATTAATGAGTTTCATGGGAAACAGGAATATTCCCTTCCCAAAATGAAAATCTGAAAATATACGTGCCAAAGGTTAGAAGAATTCAAGTACATAAATACTAGCACAGTAAGGACAATAATTCAAGAATGATTTTCTGCAAGGGATAATGACTGCTGTTTATATCTGCTCTTATCATCCTTCAACTATATTTAATGTCTCTAATTTTATATCAGTTCTTCATTTATTAAATGTTCTTCAGTCATCAAAGCTATAGGCTGCTTCTGGCTATTGGAAGCCATGGGTCACTGACTGGCTCATGTACAGGCTACTTTGATCTTAAGTGGTTTTAGCATACCTTTACTCCCCTAATTCAGGCACTAGTATCAGTGTCTCTAAGAGCATTTTTACTTCCTGACTTCTTTCCTGTGAATATTGACATCTAACTGTTTGCCTGGTCACTCCCCTAGCATTTCCTCTTAGGTCTTAAATGGATATTCTTCTGGAAGTCCATCCTTAATCATTTCCCCTTCTTCTTTAACTTAACATGTATATGTTGATGATTTTTCATGCTTTATCTCCAATTAAAAACTCCCTTTTGTCCCTAAACTTAAATAAACTCTGTGGGAGATCTCTACTTGAACATAATAAATACCAGCACCACAATCTCAAACACTTCCAAATATGAACTCATTCCCTGACCCCCAGCGCCACCCCCTACTAATCTGTTCCTCTTCTCATACTCCATGCTCCCATAAAGGGCTCTGTAATACCACCGGACTAGAAGCTATACTTGACTTCTCCCTATCCTTTATCTCACTCTCCATGTTCAGTCACCAGGTTGTGTTGATTCTGTATCACTAATTTATTTCACATCTACCTACTGCTCATTCTCTACTGCAAGGACCTTCAGCCAGAATCTCATTCTCTCTTACCTAGTTTACTGAGCAACTTCCTGTCTCCCTGCTTCCCACTGCCAGTGTGATTTTTCTAAGAACACATCAGTTTTGTTGCTGCCTGGCCTAAGACTATTCACAACTCCCGACAACTTTTAAGATAAAGCCAAAGATCCTTAGCATGGCATACAAAGCCCTTCATCTTCTCTTGATATTTTATGGGAAAATCAAGTTATATTGGAGCTCAGAAAAGTCAATGCCTACTTTGCTCCCTGAACTTTTTTCACTTGGAGGTCTAAGAAGCTTTTTGTCACATGCCACACTGGGTTTGGTGCCTCCTTTCTGCTCTCATAATCCACTGGGTCTCACTGTCCCATGGCTCTTAGCACACCTCCTGGGTACTGCCTGCTCTTATTTGAGCCCCCCATACTTAAACTAAGGCCTTGAAGGACTCATTTATATCAGAAATAAACACTGTACTTTGTCTTTGTTATCAAATCTCGTCAGGGTACTAACTCATAATAGGCACTCAAAAAATGTCTATTAAATGAGTGAATTTGGTAGAAGAAAATCAAATATTAGATGGATGATTGGACTTAAAGACTAGAAATTATGCTTATAAAACTATGCTTGGCCCTGGCCGGTTGGCTCAGCGGTAGAGCGTCGGACTGGCGTGCGGGGGACCCGGGTTCGATTCCCGGCCAGGGCACATAGGAGAAGCGCTCATTTGCTTCTCCACCCCCCATCCCCCTCCTTCCTCTCTGTCTCTCTCTTCCCCTCCCGCAGCCAAGGCTCCATTGGAGCAAAGATGGCCCGGGCTCTGGGGATGGCTCCTTGGCCTCTGCCCCAGGCGCTAGAGTGGCTCTGGTCCCGGCAGAGCGACGCCCCGGAGGGGCAGAGCATCGCCCCTGGTGGGCGTGCCGGGTGGATCCCGGTCGGGTGCATGCGAGAGTCTGTCTGACTGTCTCTCCCCGTTTCCAGATTCAGAAAAATACAAAAAAAAAAAAAAAGTAAAACTATGCTTATAAAATAGCTTTTGTAAAGCTATTACTTTCTATACTCTCAGGTCCAATTTCTTATCCCTTAAATGATAACTAAGTGCTTGATGAGCACCTACTATGTGTCAGAAACTGTACAGTATAGCAAGAATGTGTAGGATGTAAACTGTCTGTGGCATTATCTCCTCCTCAAGAATCTCACAGTTCAAGTTGGAGACGTGGCTAATAGCAAGTATATTGCAATGGGACAATTGCTATTAACATAATGCAAGTGATATGGGAAGTCAAAGAAAGGAACACTTTATTTTTCAGATAAGCCAATAAGAGGAGGAGATATCTGAATCTTGAAGACTGGGTTGGTGTTTATCAGGATGATAAGAGGTTGGACCTGGGGCCAGGGAGTACATGACTGAGCAAAAAAATTAGCTTCTAAACCAGGTGAGACTGAATTCTGGGGACAAGGATTGGAGAGCTCAGCTGGACAAAATCCTGAAGAGAAAATTCAGCCGTGCCAAGAAGATTTGACTTTGCCTTACAGGAAATGAGGAACAATTGAATGGTTTTAAACAAGTTTAATCCAATTTGCATTATTGAGAGATCATTTGGGTGCCTGTATGTAGGGATGTAAAGGATAAGGACGAAGAGGCAGGAAGCACACCTCGGAGACTGTTGCAGTGCCCCTGGCTAGGGACTATGGAGGCAACACATCCTAGGGTTATGCATGCGGACTCCCACGTTCAAACCAGCTCTGTTGGTTACTAGCTGGGGAAATTAGTCAGCTTCTCTGTGCCTCAATGTCCTCAGCCAAAAATAGGGTTTGTAATAATAACAACTGATAAGATAACTGCAGATTCAGAGGGAAATTTATGCAAAGTGCTTAGAACAGTGTTCATCCACTAGTAAAAATTAATTACTCTTTTATTATTTTTATTTGTTTGGTTGTTTGTTTTTGAGAGAGGCAATGAGAGAGAGAGAGAGAGAGAGAGAGAGAGAGAAACATTGAGCTGCTCCTGTATGATCCCTGACTGGGGAATTAAACTGGCAACCTCCTCACTCTAGGACAACACTCCAACCAAATGAGCTATCCAGCCAGGGCTTAATTTTTTTTTTTTTTTTAGAGTCAGAGGAAGGGAGAAAGAGGAGAGGAGGAAAGGAAGCATTCATTTGTTGTTCCATTCAGTTGTGAATTCACTGATTGCTTCCTGTGTGTGCCCTGACTGGGTATCAAACCCACAACCTTGTTGTTTCAGGACAACACCATTAATCAGCTGAACTAACTGGCCAGAGCCAGTAATTACTCTTTTATTTTATGAGGGCCTGAACCAAAGTAGAGAACATAGAATAGAGGAGACAAGTCCAATAAATATTTAGCAAGTAGAATTGAAGCATTTGGAGTATGACGAGATGTAGAGTGAAAGAAGATGGATACGTTGAGAATGGTCCCCAGGTTTCCAGCTTGAGAAACTGGGTTGAGTAATGGTTTCCTTCATAGGAAGAAGAACAGAACATCTTCTTTGCTCTGAGTTACACTTTGTCCTGAGTAACTCACCTACCCATGAATTTAACTGTCATTCATACCTGTAGATGTTGTCCTTCTATCACTCAGAATTTATTGCATACTCTGAATAGCTATCACATTGAAATAATATTTTCCTAAACTTTATTTTAAAGATTATTTCTTATTTTAATTCTTTTTTAGAGTAAGAGACAGAACCAGTGTCAGAGAGAAGGGACTGAGTTCAGCAGAACAGGACACAGAAACCTAGAGTGTGTGAGTCACTTAATAGGAGGAATCAGGGTCAATTCTAATATCTTAATTATTTTCCTATTTATGGCCCTCAATTTTAAGTACCTATAATTAGAAATATGTCTGTCTCCAAGTCAGATGACTCATAAGAGTCTGCTTGGAGAGGTGAGTTTTTGAAAGTCAGAGGGTTTTGGTGAGTTTGCTTTTGGACATGTTGAATCTAAGTTTCTTGCAGCACATTCTGGAAGACTTACATAATAGGCTGTTGGGCATAGAGATCTGGACTTCTGGAGATAGATCCCGAGGTTGAAAATGGAAATGGAAATTTGGGTTCTACCAGCATCCAGGTGAGGGTTGAAATCATGAGATTGTGTGGCCGGACGGCTTAAGGAGACAAGACAGACCGAAAAGGGGGTTGAGGGCAGAGCTCTAGGGGACACTGACACCAGGCAGTGGCTGGAGGAAAAGATCCCGGAAAAGAAGGCTGAGCAAGACAAAAGAGAGTGACAAGAAGAGAATCACAGCATGATAAATTGAAGAATGGATAAGGCTACCTGTTGCTTAGCAATGGCATTAACAGCAGGTGCCTGGTAACACACAGAACCAGAGCAGCACTCCAAGTTCCAAATTTCATGAAAAATTTTCTTTGTCTGTAATCTGTTTTTGTTGAGTCTTGGCCTCAAATCTTCGAAGCTGCAGATTTGCACTATAGTAATTTGCATGGATAGTCCATACCCTAGAAGCAAAACAAAACTGTGATTTTGTAGCTGCACCACTTTAACTTTTCATTTCAAGAAGCACACTGTAGGTTATTCAGTTTTCAAACAAACACTTGTTATTTGTTAAATCAAGAGTTAAAACACCTACAAGAATTAAAGCTTTGGCAGGGCAATTATGCGAGTGATGAGGAAAGAGCCACGTGATTCTTTGGCCCTTTTGGTAGTTCAGGAATTCAGAACAAATTCCCTGGTGTGACTCATTTGGACCAACGCCTAGTCTGTTCTACATGAAAACATTATCAGTAGGTGATAGCTGTTCACAAGAAAATCAGTGAGCATTATCCCTTAGAACTCTCATAATTAGAAACTGTTTTACTGAGTATCTAACAGAAGGTAGAATTAAGAAATTTTCCACATACAAACGTATCTACCCAGAATTTTAAGATTTTAAGAAATCCCAATTCAGTGTAAGCACATGCACTGTGAACGTGTGTGTGTAATTTTGACTGGCATTTGCTCATGATATGTGTATAATACCACTACTTTTGCCAGGCACTATGCAGAGAGTAGGGTATATACGACATTCAAGGCAGATACCCCTATGCCTTTCCAGTGCTCACACGAATGCAAGGACACAACCCTAAAAGCAATCAGAGAAATTAAAAAAAATTGTTTGTATTTGTAATAAGTGCTGTGATGGAAAGAAGGGGCTGAGCAGGAAGACTGCAGAGAGAACGACTGTAGTTAGGGCTGAACTAGGGCCTCTCAGAAATTGACATTCAAACTGAGCATGACGATAAGAAGGAGCTGACCCTGGAAAGAGTAGGGGAAGCAGTCCAGGAAGTGGTAGCAGCACATACACAAGTTCGCTGGGCAGTGCAAAAGCGGGGCGGGGCAGCTTGTGTTTAGCAGATGGTATTGGTGTGTGAGAGCTTCAGGAAGGAAGATGGTAAAGATTTACATGTTAAATGCACTGGGGAGGGTTTACATGGGAAAGGACCTGGGTGCAATACTGCAGCTGTCCATATCCCATAACTATCATAGGCTATCAATAGCCTGAATGCCATTATAAGGGTCAAGTCTTTGTGGACATTTCCTACATTAGCAACAGGTGATTATGAATCTGAGTAGCAGCCAAGGACATTAAGCACCCTTTGGTATCCCTGCAACACTTCATACCTTGCATTGAGGAGATGTTTACTCCTGCTCTTGACAGGTTGGGTTGGCAGATTTGATTGGTATGAAGAACTTCCCTGATCTTACTTCTGACCTGATGGTTAAGTCAAGAGGGCTGGACCTCCACGACCCCATATAAGAGAGACTCCCATTCAAAAGTAGCATCAAAGAGCTGGAGTGGTGCAAGCAGATCTAGAAACAATATTTTGTAAAAGTAACTAGATTTTAAAACAATGTAGGTTTCTCTGCCACTCAATGACAAATATTTTTGTTGTTTTCAGCATATAGCTTAGTGGTTAGTAGGTACTAGCTGGCTGGCTGGCTAAATGAGCATTCGAATAAACTAGGCATGAATTGGGAGGCAGCTTGGTGCAATAGAAGACAGCTTGACTCCAGAGGCAGCCAGATTTTTCCATGCTGAGTTTCTGGGAACCTCTGCTTTTACATCTATACTGCAAGAACAGTGATGCCCCTCTGGGAGGATGGATAAAGCCTGACCAGGCGGTGGTGCTGTGGATAGAGTATCAGACACAAAGGACCCAGGTTTAAAACCGGACGTGACCAGCTTGAGCACAGAGTCACTGGTTTGAAACCCAAGGTTGCTGGCTTGAGCAAGGTGTCACTCACTCTGCTGCAGCCCCCTGGTCAAGGCACATATGAGAAAGCAATCAATGAACAACTAAGGCGCTGCAACAAAGAATTGATGCTTCCCATCTTTCTCCCTTCCTGTCGGTCTGTCCCTATCTCTCTCTCTCTCTGACTCTCTGTCTCTGTCAAAAATAAATAAATAAATAAATAATTGCAGATAATGTATTGAAGCATCTGGCATACTAATTAGTATTGATCATTAGGTTGCTATTTTTATTATCATCATTCAGTTTCCTTCCTTGGTGCCTTTGCTCTCATTCATCTTCTAAATCACCCAGTTGGGGTTGCATCCTGTCCCTTCGTGTTGTCATCTCCTGGGCTGGGTTGCTTCACTCATCTCTGCCAAGCCCTGCTCTTCTTTCACCCAACCCACAAACTTACTCTTATCCTTCAGACCCTCTAATTTCCCTTCCATTCCTCGAAATAAGTCAGATTATCTGCCAGTTCCTTCCTGTATAGAACTCTCTTTCCTTCTTTCCACCTCTTATTTTTTCAAGACTGGGTGACATTTGTTAGACACTAAGTTGAAGCCAAACAATTGAGCCTTGAATGAGAACAAGGAAGCAATTGCACTAAAGCCTCATTCCTTATCCTGTTTACCAAAGGCCCTGGTGAAGGTCTCTGGTTACTTAAGATATCTTCATGGTCAGTGGCTCCTCACATAGAATCATATCAGGTTTGGTTATTTTTCAGATCTCTCCTCATCAAGCCATGTTTCAGAGCCTAGAGTTATAGGAGAAAAAAATATTTTTTTTTCTGGAAAATAGGAGGGATCCCTTGTTTGTGTTGGGGAATTATGGTTCTATGAGTCATATCTTTGGTTAATCTGAGACATATCAATAGTAAATTGATTTGGTACACCTCATTTGCTCACAATAAACAAGTGGGTGTGAAGTTTTAAGAGCCCAAGAAATGTACTTATAATTTGTAAAAATTAAAGAGCATATAATTTGTAAAAACTAAAGATAATAAACCATTTATACTAGATAATTGAGCTTATGAAGGAAGCCAAAGAGGTGGTCCCAAAAAGGGGTTTACTAGTGGCAGGGTGAGCAGGAAGCCCTCGCTCCTCTCTATCTCAGGATCCCTGGACCTCTGCAAAGCTGGTTCTCTGTGTTATCTCTTGATGGTGAAAGATTTGTAACTCATCCAGTAAACAAATTCCTTTTCTTCTTTAAGATAGGAATGGGACTCATGCCAACAACAGAGAAATGAAGTGACAGTAAGTGTACTGAGTACTTAACAGAGACCTTAAACCCTTTTCTCCCACTGCTCTTCCAGAATAATGGTAGCCAGACATTTACCCTGCAGACCGGAGATTTTAACTCTTCTCAATGGGTGATCTGGCCAGCTCCGGAGAAATGACTCTAAGATACTAATATCAAAAAAGCCTACCCAAAGGGTTAATAGAACTACCCCTCACCCAAAAGATTCCAATCAGCATTTTAGCTCCCCCATTCTTCATCATGAGCAGACAGCCAACATTACCAGATAAGCTAGGAAAGCCTCCAGTGATCAAAATGAACAAATAAAAACAAAACAAGTAGAAAACAGACTGTCGAGGGAAAAGAAAAGTTCATCTTCATAAACTGTAATACCTATCTACAGAGAAATAGAAGATATGGCATCCATGAAATCAGCACAGAAATGCTATTATAAAGGAAATTTAAAAAACAAAAAGAGCTTTTGGGAAAAGAGCTTTTCAGAGCAGAAATAAAAATAATTCAAAGGAGGGCTTAGAAGAGAAAGCTGAAATAATCTCCCAGACAGTAGAGCAAAATGACAAAGAGAGAAAAAGAAAATAGAGAGGAGCAATCAGAAAGTTTAACATTTAAATGATAGAACTTTGTGAATGTAGGGGGGAAAATATTGATGAAATAAATCAATTTAAAATTTCAAAAAGAGCCTGACCAGATGGTGGCACAGTGGATAGAGCGTTAGACTGGGACACAGAGGACCCAGGTTCAAAACCCCGAGGTCACCAGTTTGAGCGCGAGATCATAGACATGACCCTATGGTCACTGGCTTGAAACCCAAGGTTGCTGGTTTGAGCCCAAGGCTCACCAGCTTGAGCAAGGGGTCACTGTTCTGCTGTAGCCCACCCCACTCCGGGTCAAGGCACATATGAGAAAGCAATCAATGAACAACAAAGGTGCTGCAACAAAGAATTGATGCTTCTCATCTCTCTCGCTTCCTGTCTGTCTCTCCCTGTCTGTCCCCCTCTGTCTCTCTCTCTGTCTCTGTAACAAAAAAAAAAATGTTATCAAAAAGATAAGAAAATTTTCAGAACTGAAAGTGATGGTTTGCCTGATTCACAGGACTCATAACAAATGAGAATAGACCCACAGCAATGCACATCATTATAAATTTCCCCAAACACTGGAGACAAATACTATAAGATCTTAAAAGCGTACAAAGGGAAAAAAAAATAGGTCCCCCACAGAGGAGTAGCAGTCAGAATAGGTTTTATTTCTCAGCCGCAACAACAGGAATCATGAAAGTGTGTAACTGCACCTCCAAAATTCTGAAGATAAATGATTCCATCCTAGAATTCCATCCTCAGTCGAGCTATCTTTGTGTATGAGTGTAGAATAAAGACATTTTTGGGAATACATACACAATCTCAAAAACTTTACCTCCCCTGCATGCCTAAACCAAAGATGGAATATATATACACCAAGAAAAAAAGATACAGAAAAAGTGAG
Organism: Saccopteryx leptura; assembly: GCF_036850995.1. Classification (NCBI taxonomy): domain Eukaryota; kingdom Metazoa; phylum Chordata; class Mammalia; order Chiroptera; family Emballonuridae; genus Saccopteryx; species Saccopteryx leptura. The sequence continues at coordinate 59,032,551 of NC_089504.1, read as the reverse complement.
ATACAGAAAACAGGAGGTCCAATATAGCAGATAGGGGGAAGCTCTCCCCAGAAGAGAGGCAGACAAAAAGCTCAGGGTGACAGTTTTGCAGCAGACATGGAAAGCTACCAGTCCAGATGTGGCAATGTAGCATGAAAAAAGAGCTGTCATCAGCATAATGCTTGCTGCCACTGTCTTCTCTAAATGCAGCATGTCTGGGTTAAACTGGCCAAGACATTTATCTGCATTTGGCCTGTCTCCCCTCCTTGGGTCATACCCCCACAAATGTGATCTTCTTGGTCCTATTCTTTTGTTTAATTGTAGTGAAATACATATAACATTAAGTTTACTTATTTAATTATGAAAATTTTTACTATTTTTATGTGTACAATTTAGTAGTGTTAAGTCCATTCACAGTGTTGTGCAGCCAATCAGCAGTACTCTTTTCATCTTGCAAAGCTGAAACCTTATACCCATTAAACAACTCTGTATTTTTTTTTCTGAGTTCCTACCTCATTTATTTACCCTCTGGGTCAGCCCCACTGGTTCTAACAAGTGAGAAAGAGCTGAGGGAGCTGCCCTCCCGGCTCAGGGTGACAATGGCAAAGAGTCCGCCCTCTCTGGCACTTACACTTTTTATCTCTATGGATTTGACCACTCTACATACCTCATATAAATAGAATTGACAACATCTGTCTATTATGACAGGCTTGTTTCACTTAGTACAATGTTCTCAGGGTTTAATTGTGTTGTAGCATGTGTCAGAATTTCCTTCCTTTTTACGGCTGAATAATATTCCATTGTTTGTTTATATCACGTTTGTTTCTTCTTTATTTTATTTTATTATTATTAATTTTCATGGGATGACATTGATAAATCAGGGTACATATGTTCAGAGAAAACATCTCCAGGTTATTTTGACATTTGATTATGTTGCATACCCATCACCCAAAGTCAAATTGTCTTCTGTCACCTTCTATCTGGTTTTCTTTGTGCCCCTCCCTTCCTCCCCCCCCCCATAACCACCACCTTCTTGTCCATGTCTCTGAGTCTCATTTTTATGACCCATCTATGTATGGAATCATATAGTTTGTAGTTTTTTCTGATTTACTTAGTTTACTCAGTATAATGTTATCAAGGTCCATCCATGTTGTTGTAAATGATCCGATGTCATCATTTTATTATTATTATTATTATTAATTTTAATGGGGTGACATTGATAAATCAGGGTACATATGTTCAGAGAAAACATCTCTAGGTTATTTTGACATTTGATTATGCTGCATTCCATCACCCAAAGTCCAATTGTCTTCTGTCACCTTCTAACTGGTTTTCATTGTGCCCCTCCCGGGACACCCTCCCTCTGCTCCCCCCCCCCCCCATGATCACCACACTTTGTCTATGTCTCTGAGTCTCCTTTTTATGTCCCACCTATGTATGGAATTATATAGTTCTTAGTTTTTTCTGATTTACTTAATCCGCTCAGTATAATGTTATCAAGGTCCATCCATGTTGTTGTAAATGATCCTTTGTCATCATTTCTTATGGCTGAGTAGTATTCCATAGTATATATATACCAAAACTTTTTAATCCACTCGTCCTCTGACGGACACTTGCACTGTTTCCAGATCTTCACTATTGTGAACAATGCTGCCATAAACATGGAGGTGCATTTCTCCTTTTGAAACACTGCTATGGTGTTCTTGGGATATATTCTTAAAAGTGGGATAGTTGGGTCAAAAGGCAGTTTGATTTTTAATTTTTTGAGGAATCTCCATACTGTTTTCCATAGTGATTGCACCAGTCTGCATTCCCACCAGCAGTGCAGGAGGGTTCCCTTTTCTCCACATCCTTGCCAGCACTTATTCTGTGTTGTTTTGTTGATGAGTGCCATTCTGACTGGTGTGAGGTGGTATCTCATTGTGGTTTTAATTTGCATTTCTCTAATGATTAGTTATGTTGAGAATTTTTTCATATGTCTATTGGCCATCTGTATGTTCTCTTTGGAGAAATGTCTCTTCATTTCTTTCACCGATTTTTTGATTAGATTGTTTGTCTTCCTGGTGTTGAGTTTTACATGTTCTTTATAAATTTTGGTTATTAACCCATTTATCAGACATATTGTTGAATGTTCTCCCATTTGTAGTTTGTCTTTTTATTCTGTTCTTATTGTCTTTAGCTGCGCAAAAGCCTTTTAGTTTGATGTAGTCTCATTTGTTTATCCTCTCTTTTATTTCACTTGCCCTTGGAGATAAATCGGCAAATATATTGCTGCGAGAGATGTTGGAGAGCTTACTGCCTATGTTTTCTTCTAAGATGCTTATGGTTTTACAGCTTACATTTAAGTCTTTTGTCCATTTTGAGTTTATTTTTGTGGATGGTGTAAGCTGGTGGTCTAGTTTCATTTTTTTTGCAGGTAGATGTCCAATTTTCCCAACACCATTTGTTAAAGAGACTGTCATTACTCCATTGTATGTTCTTACCTCTTTTGTCAAATATCAGTTGTCCATAAAAGTGTGGGTTTATTTCTGGGTTCTCTGTTCTGTTTCATTGATCTATATGCCTGTTCTTATGCCAGTACCAGGCTGTTTTGAGTACAATGGCCTTGTAGTATAACTTAATATCAGAAAGTGTGATACCTCCCACTTTACTCTTTCTTTTCAAGATTGCTGAAGCTATTCGTGTTCTTTTTTAGTTCCATATAAATCTTTGAAGTATGTCATTGGTATTTTAATTGGTATTGCATTGAATTTATAATTTGCTTTGGGTAATATAGACATTTTAATGATGTTTATTCTTCCTAACCATGAGCACGGTATATGCTTCCACTTGTTTGTATCTTCCTTGATGTCTTTTATCAATGTTTTATAATTTTCCAAGGACAAGTCTTTAATCTCCTTGTTTAAATTTACTCCTAGGTACTTTATTTTTTTGGTTGCAATAGTGAAGGGGATTGTTTCCTTAATTTCTCTTTCTGACAGTTCATTGTTGGTGTATAAAAATGCCTCTGATTTCTGAGTATTAATTTTATATCCTGCCACCTTGCTGAATTCATTTATAAGGTCCAGTAGTTTTTTGACTGAGACTATAGGGTTTTCTATATACAGTATCATATCATCTGCAAATAATGATAGTTTTACTTCTTCTTTTCCAATTTGGATGCCTTTTACTTCTTCTTCTTGTCTGATTGCTGTGACTAGGACTTCCAGAACTATGCTGAATAAGAGTTGTGAAAGGGGGCATCCCTGCCTTGTTCCTGATCTTAGGGGGATTGCTTTTAATTTTTGCCCATTGAGTATGATGTTGACTATGGGTTTGTCATATGGCCTTTATCATGTTGAAGTATATTCCCTGTATTCCCACTTTGCTGAGAGGTTTGATCATGAATGGGTGCTGGATTTATCAAATGCTTTTTCTGCATCTATTGATATTATCATATGGTTTTTCTCCTCCGTTTTGTTTATGTGATGTATCATATTGATTGATTTGCAAATATTCTACCAGCCTTGCCTCCCAAGAATAAATCCCACTTGATCATGATGTATGATTTTCTTCATATATTGCTGGATCTGGTTTGCTAATATTTTGTTGAGGATTTTAGCATCTAAATTCATCAGGGATATTGGCCTATAATTTTCTTTTTTTGTGATGTCTTTGCCTGGTTTTGGAATCAGAATTATGCTCACCTCATAAAAAGAGCTTGAAAGTCTTCCTTCCTCTTGAATTTTTTGAAATAGCTTAAGAAGGATAGGAATTAGTTCTTTGAATATTTGGTAGAATTCACTTGTGAAGCCATCAGGCCCAGGACTTTACTTTGTTGGGAATTTTTTGACAACTATTTCGATCTCATTTGTTGTAATTGGTCTGTTTAGGTTTTCTGATTCTTCCAGATTAATTTTTTGAAGATTATATGTTTTAAGGAATTTGTCCATTTCATCTAGGTTGTTTAATTTTTTGGCATACAGTTCTTCATAGTATTTTCTTACAATATTTTGTATTTCTGTTGTCAGTTGTTATTTCTCCACTCTCTTTTCTAATTTTATATGAGTCTTCTCCCTTTTTTTCTTGGTGAGTCTGCTTAAAGGTTCATTGATCTTGTTTAACTTTTCAAAGAACCAGCTCCTGTTTTCATTGATCATCTGTATTGTTTCTTTAGCCTCTATGTCATTTATTCCCACTCTGATCTTTACTATTTCCTTCCTTTTACCTCTGGGCTTTACTTGCTGTTCTTTTTCTAGGTCTTTTAGATGCAGGGTCAAGTTGTTTATTTGAGTTTTTTCTAGCTTCTTAAGGTATGCCTGTAATGCTATGAACTTCCCTCTCAGGACTGCTTTTGAGTTGGTGTATGCTCATTATCATTCTTTTCTACAAATTTTTTTATTTTTTCTTTGACCTCATTTTTAACTCGTTCATTATTTAATAACATGCTATTTAGTTTCAAAGTGTTTGAGTATTTTTCAGTTTTTTGTTGTAGTTGATTTCTAGTTTCATGACATTGAGATCAGAGAAATTGCTTGATATGATTTCAATCTTCTTAAATTTGTTAGGACCGCTTTTGTGCCCTAACATGTGGTCTATCCTAAAGAATGTACCATGAGCACTTGAAAAGAATGTATATTCTGCTGCTTTAGGGTAAAAGGTTCTGAAGATATCTATTAAATCCAGTTGATCTAGTGTGTCCTTTAAGTCTGCTGTTTCTTTGCTAATTTTCTTTCTTGAGGATCTATCTAGTGATGTTAGTGGGGTATTGAAATCCCCTACTATTATAGTATTGCTGTTGATCTCACCCTTTAAATCCAGCGAAGTCTGCTTTATATATTTAAGTGCTCTTATATTAGGTGCATAGATATATATAATGGTTATACCTTCCTGTTGGATTGCTCCCTTTATCATTATGTAGTGACCTTCTTTATCTCTTACTATAACCTTTGTTTTAAAGTCCATTTTGTCTGATATAAGTATTGCTACCCCAGCTTTTTTTTTCATTTCCATTTGCATGAAATATTTTTTCCATCCTTTTCCCTTCAGTTTATGTTCATCTTTTGTTTTAAAGTGTGTCTCTTATAGACAGCATATGTATGAGTCCTGTTGTCTTATTTACATAGCTACCCTATGTCTTTTGATTAGATCATTTAGTCCATTTACATTTAAGGTTATTTGTATGTAGTTGTTTATTGCCAGTTTACTCTTTAAAGCTGTACTCCTTTGTTGCTATATTCTTTCCCCCCTTTGATCTGTTTAAAACAGGCTCCTTCACATTTCTTGCAGCATTGGTTTGGTTGTAGTGAATTCCTTGAGGTATTTTTTTTTTTTTTTTGGTCTGGGGAGCTTTTTATTTCTCCTTCAGTTTTAAACAATAGCTTTGCTGGATAAAGTAGTCTTGGTTGTAGATTCTTGTTCTGCATTACTTTGAATATTTCTTGCCATTCCCTTCTGGCCTCAAGTGTTTCTGTTTAGAAGTTGGATGTCATCCTTATGGGGGCTCCTATGTAGGTGATAGCCTTTTTTTCTCTTGCAGCTTTTAATATTTTCTCTTTATCACTTAGCTTTGGTATTTTAATTATGATGTGTCTTGGTGTAGATTTCTTTGGGTTTCTCTTTAATGAAGTTCTTCGTGCTTCTTGAACTTGTGAGAGTTTTTCCTGCATTAATTTAGGAAAGTTTTCAGCTATGATATGATTGAACAAAGTCTCTATTTCTTGTTCTTTCTATTCTTCTTCAGGAACCCCTATGATGCATATGTTATTTCTCTTCATGTTGTCACAGAGCTCTTTTAGAGTTTTCTCGGACTTTTTTGAGTTTCTTTCCTTTTTTTTTGCTCTGCTTCTGTGCCTTCATTTATCTTGTCCTCTAACTCGCTGATTTGATCCTCAGCTTCATTCATCCTGCTTTTAATTCCTTTCATTGTGGTATTCATTTCTGATATTGTATTTGTCATTTATGACTGATTCTTTTTTATTATTTCAATGTCCTTTTCTATATTTGCTATATCTTTAGTTAGGTGTTCATAATGACCATCTATTGTTGTTCTAAGATCTTTGAGCATCCTAACAATTGTTATTTTAAACTCTGCATCCGGTAATTTGGTTATATCTGACTCATTCAGATCCTTTTCTAGGGATTTCTCTTGATTCGTTTGTGTTGCATTTCTCTGCCTTCTCATTTGTCTGTGTATAAGAAGGTTTTGGCTACTGGAGTCCAGTAGGTGCGGCCTCTGTGTTTCCTAGGTGTGGTCTGGTGCAGGCCTGCCACCCCCTCTTCCACTGTTGCCTAGGGCATGGGCTTTGCCAGTGCCAGGCCACTGGGGCTGTCACTGAAGTTTCCACCTCTCCTGCACGGGAGGGGCTGTGATCACATGCCTGGGTCTACAATCCTCGGTGGCCTCCCTGCTGGTGGGATTATGTGCTGCACCCAGGCCGCAAGCCTCGGAACCGCAGGCAGGGGTGAGCACCTTTGCTCAGCTGTGGGTCTCCACCTGTTTCCCTGCTTTCGGCTTTCGCCCTGCCCTGCAGGAGGAGCCCGCTTGCTGGTGGGCTGCAAGCCTCTGCTCTGTGGGCTAGGCGGGACTGCGCACCCGTGCTCAGTTGCAGAACTCTGCTGGTTCTGGACTTTCGCCCCACCCCTGCAGTAGGAGCCGTCATGGGTCAGCTGCAAGCCTCGGCTCCAAGGGTGGGCCAGGTGGGGCTGCTTGCCTGTGCTCAGTTGTGGGTCTTCATCTGTTCTGGGATTCCTCCCCACCCCCATGGGAAGATCTGGCTTGTGCCTCAGTGGGCAAGCCTTGGTTCTGCAGGCCGGGTGAGGCTGCCCATCCTGTGCCCTTGCTCAGCAGCGGGTCTCCGCCCCTTCTGGAACCCCCACCCTTCCCCCGCAGGCAGGATTGCAGGCGGGCCCACAGCTGGGCCTGACTACTTTTGCTCATGCCTTCCGCCCCCTCTGGACAAAACTGAGCTCATACCCAGGCCTCAGTCATGGCCAGCCAACTTCTGCCCTTGTCTATGGAATGGGAACAGAGCGTCCCGCCCCTGCCCGCCCTCTGGCGAGCCCTCGGCTGTGTGGGTGGGGGTGCTGCAGCTCAGACCCTAACAATACTGTAGTCCTGGAAGCTCCCTCCTTCTAAGCGACTCTGCTCTAAGTACCATGGGAGAGCTTGTTTGGCTGGTGTCCTGCTTCCCTTTGCTGGTATTGCTGTTTCTAGGGGAAATATTCGCTTCATATTTGGGGAGTGACTCAGCCCAGGGGTTAGGATGGCTGTCCCTCAAAGTGTTTCTCCCTGTGCCTCCTAGATTACACTCTCTTCCTGCTACTCCGGTCCTCTCCTCTCTCCCGTCCCCCGGAGCCCCAGGTAGGTGCTTGTGAGAGAGGTTTTCTGCACGGTCCCTTTAAGAGGAATCCTGTGTCTGAGAAATCTGTCTCTTTCTCACAAACAGTATCCTGACTTGTTTCACAACTAAATACTGTCTGTACGCCTCTTCCAGGCTCTGGGGATGCAGGCTGGGGCTTTGTTCCTGGGGCTCAGGACCCCCCCTCTCTGCTAAACTCACTTCCCACCACACGAGTCTCTCCAGGCTGCCGTTTGCTCCGGGGAGCTGGGCAGCCCTCTCTGCATTTCTGCTTTTCCTACCAGTCTCAGTGTGGCTTCTTCAGTGTTCCTTGGTTAAAGAGTCCTCTTAGTTTAGTCCAAAGTTGGTTTTTCCACATGATGGTTCTTAAAATTAAGTTGTAATCCACTTTGGTTCTGGGAGGTGGAAGTTGGTATGTCTGCCTACTCCAGTGCCATCTTGCCGCACCTCCCATTTTGTTTCTCTTGCTACTCTTCCACATTTTGTTTCTTCACTCATACATTGATGGACACTCAGGTTGCTTCCACCCTTGGCTGTTATGAACAATGCTGCTATAAACATGGAAGTAAAAATATCCCTCTGAGACCCTGGTTTCAATTCTTTTCAGTCAATACCCAGGATTGGAATTGCTAGATCATGTGGTTATTCTATGTTTTCCCCAGCTTTACTAAGATATAATTGGCATATACCATTGTATATGTTTGAGGTGCACAGTGTGCGCATTTGATACATTTATTTATTGTTAATTTTTAAATTTATTATGTTAACATGGATTCAAGTGTCCCACTCAGTATAACACCCTCAACCCTCAACAATGTGCCCCCATTATACTCCCTTTGCCTCCCTCCCCCTGAGGCATTCCCCCCATTTCCTCTGGGATTTGCTGTCTTCTTATCTGTATCTATGTGTTATGTATATATAATTTCACAAATCCCTTCACCTTCTCTTATCTCTTTCACTCATCCCCCTTCCCTCTGCTCTCCATGACCACACCACTGCCTATATTTTGTTCCTCAGTTCACCATGTTCATTAGATTCCACATATAAGTGATATCATATAATATTTGTCTTACTCTGCCTGGCTTATTTCACTTAGTATAATAATCTCCAGATCCATCCATGCCATTGCAAAAGGTAAGATTTCCTTCTTTTTCATGGCTGCGTAGTATTCCATTGTGCATATGTACCACGGTTTTTTTATCCACTTGTCCACTGATGGACACTTGGGCTGTTTCCAAATCTTGGCTATTGTAAACAATGCTACAATAATCATGGAAGTGTGTATTTCTTTTGAACTATTGTTTTAGGATTCTTAGGATATATTCCTAAAAGTGGGACAGCTGGGTCAAAAGGCAGTTTTATTTTTAAGTTTTTGAAGAAATGCCATACTGTTTTCCACAGTGGCTACTGTACCAGTCTGCGTTCATACCAGCAGTGTAGGAGGTTTCCCTTTTCTCCACACTGTCTCCAGCACTTGTTGTAGGTTGATGTGTGAATGAGATCCATTCTGACAGGTGTGAGGTGGTATCTCACTGTGGTTTTCATTTGCATTTCTCTGATTAGTGATGTTGAACGTTTTTCATATGCCTATTGGCCAAAGGTATGTTCTTTTTGGAAAAGTGTTTATTCTGTTCCTTTGCACATTTTTTAATTGGATTGTTTACCTTTTTGTTGTTGAGTTTCAGAAGTTCTTTATAAATTTTGGTTATTAACTTCCTTTCATACGTATCAGCAAATATGTTCTCCCATCATGTGAGCTGTCTTTTTATTTTGTTAATATTGTCTTTTGCTGTGCAAAATATTTTTAGTTTGACGTATTTCCAACAGTTTATTCTGTCCTTTATTTCACTTGCCCATGGAGATACATCAGCAAAAATGTTGCTATAAGAAGTATCAGAGAGTTTATTGCCTATGTTTTCTTCCAAGATTTTTATGGTTTCATGACTTACATTTATGTCTTTTATCCATTTTGAGTTTGTTTTTGTGAATAGTGTAAGTTGGTAGTCTAGTTTCCTTTTTTTGCATGTCCCTGTCCAATTTTCCCAACACCATTTATTAGAGACTGTCTTTACTCCATTTATACTTTTGCCTCCTTTGTCAAATATCAATTGACCATAAAGGTGTGGGTTTATTTCTGGATTCACTGTTCTGTTCCATTGATCTGTATTCCTGTTCTCACGCCAATACCTATCTTATTTGAATTCAATGGCCTTGTAGTATAACTTGATATCAAGAAGTGACATCGCCTACTTTGTTCTTCATTTTCAAGATTGCTGAGGCTATTTGGGTTCTTTTTTGATTCTATATAAATTTTTGGAATATTTTTTCTAGTTCTTTGAAGTATGCCATTGGTATTTTAGTAGGAATTGCATTGAATTTATAGATTGCTTTGGTTAGTTAAGACATTTTAATGATGTTAGTTCTTTCTATTCATGAACATGGTATATGCTTTCACTTGTTTCTATCTTCCTTCTTTTTTCAATGTCTTATACTTTTCTGAGTACAAGTCTTTTACCCCCTTGGTTAAATTTATTTCTAGGTACTTTATTTTTTTGTTGTTTTTGCAATAGTAAAGGGGGTTGTTTCCTTAATTTCTTTTTCTGACAGTTTATTGTCGTTATATAAAAATGCCACTGATTTTTGGATGTTAATTTTATATACTGCCACCTTATCAAATTTATTTATTAGTTCTAATAGTTTCCTGATTGAAACTTTAGAGTTTTCTATGTACAGTGTTATGTCATCAGCAAATAATGACAGTTTTACTTCTTCTTTTCCAATTTGGATGCCTTTTATTTCTTCTTGTTGTCTGATTGCTGTGGCTAGGACTTCCAGAACTATGTTGAATAAGAATGGTGAAAGTAGGAACAACCCCTGTCTTATTCCTTATCTTAAGGAGATTGCTTTTATTTTTTTCCCATTGAGTATGATATTGGCTGTCGGTTTATCATATATGGCCTTTATTATGTTGAGGTATGTTCTCTGTATTTCCACTTTGCTCAGAGTTTTGATCATAAATGGGAGCTGGATTTTATAAAATGCTTCTCTGCATCTATTGATGCAATCATGTAATTTTTATCCTTCATTTTGTTTATGTGATGAACCACATTTACTGATTTGCAAATATTGTACCAGGCTTGCCTCCCTGAAATAAATTCCACTTGATCATGATGTATGATCTTTTTAGTGTATTGCTGGATCTGGTTTGCTACTATCTTGTTGAGAATTTTAGCCTCTATGTTCATCAGGGATACTGGCCTATAGTTTTCTTTCTCCGTAGTGCCTTTATCTGATTTTGGAATGAGGATAATGCTTGCCTTATAAAATGAGTTTGGAAGTCTTCCCTCCTTTTGTATTTTTTGGAATAGCTTGAGAAAGATAGGTGTTAGTTCTTCTTTGTATTTTTGGTAAAATTCACTGATTTCTGCTCTGATTTTTATTATTTACTTCCTTCTACTTCCTCTGGGCTTTACTCATTGTTCTTTCTCTAGTTCTTTTAGGTGCAGAGTTAGGTTGTTTATTTGAGCTTTTTCTTGCTTCTTAAGGTATGCCTGTAATGCTATGAACTTCCCTCTCAGGACTACTTTTGCTGTGTCCCATAGATTTTGAGTTGTTATATGTTCTTTTTCATTTGTTTCAAGAAAATTTTTTATTTCTTCCTTGATCTCATTGTTAAACCATTCATTTAATAACATGCTATTTAACCTCCAAGTGTTTGAATGTTTTTCAGTTTTTCTATTGTAGTTGATTTCTAGTTTCATGCCATTGTGATCAAAGAAGATGCTTGATATGATTTCAGTCTTCTTAAATTTATTGAGACTTGTTTTGTGTCCTAACATGTGGTCTATACTAGAAAATGTACCATGAGCACTTGTAAAGAATGTATATACTGCTGCTTTGGAATGAAATGTTTTGAAGCTATTAATTAAATCCAGTTTATCTAGAGCAGTGATTCTCAACCTTTCTAATGCCGTGACCCCACAATACAGTTCCTCATGTTGCGGTGACCCCAAACCAAAAAATAATTTTGGTGGCTACTTCATAACTGTAATTTTGCCACAGTTATGATTCGAAATGTAAATACCTGATATGCATTATGTATTTTCCGATGGCTTTAGGCGACCCCGCCGGGGTCGCGACCCACAGGTTGAGAACTGCTGATCTAGAGTGTCATTTAAGGCTGCTGTTTCTTAGTTAATTTTCTGTCTGAAGGACTTATCCAATGATGTTAATAGGGTGTCCAAATCTTCTAGTATTATAGTATTGCTGTCAATCTCACCCTTTCCTGCCATCAAAATTTGCTTTATATATTCAAGTGCTCCTATATTAGGTGCATAAATATTTACAATGGTTATATCCTCCTATTGGATTGCTCCCTTTGTCATTATGTAATGACCTTCTTTTTTCCTTACTATATCCTTTATTTTAAAAGCTATTTTTTCAGATATAAGTTTTGCTACCCCAGCTTTTTTTTCAGTTCCATTTGTATGAAATACTTTTTTCCATCCCTTCAATTTCAGTCTATGTGTCTCTTTTGTTCTGAGGTGGGTCTGTTGTAGACAGCAGATGTACAGGTCCTTTTTTTTTTTTATCCATGCAGCTACCCTATGTCTTTTGATTGGAACATTTAATTCATTTACATTTAAGGTTATTATTAATATGTACTTATTGCCATTTTATTCTTTAAACTTACAATTCTCTTTCTCTCTATTTATTTATTGTTTGCTCTTTTTTACAGCAGGCCCCTTAACATTTCTTGAAGTACTGGTTTGGTTGTAATGAACTCCTTGAATCTTTTCTTTTTCTTGGAAGCTCTTTATTTCTTCTTCAATTTTAAATGATAGCCTTGCTGGATAAAGTAGTCTTGGTTGTAGCTTCTTGTTTTGCATCACTTTGACTATGTTTTACCAATCCCTTCTGGCCTCAAGTGTTTTTGTTGAGAATTCAGATGTCATTTTTATGGGGGCTCCTCTGTAGGTAATTAACTGCTTTCCTCTTGCAGCTTTTAGTATTCTTTCTTTGTCTCTACTTTGGCATTTTAGTTATGATGTGTCTTGGTGTAGGCCTATTGGATTCATCTTTAATGGGACTCTCTGTGCTTCTTGCATTTGTGTGACTTTTTCCTTCATCAGTTTAGGAAAATTTTCAGTTATGATTTATTCAAATAAATTCTCTATCCCTTGTTCATTCTCTTCTCCTTCAGGAATCCTTATGATACATATGTTGATCTCTTCATGTTGTCACAGAGATCTCTTAAAAGTTTCCTCAGTCTTTTTGAGCCTCTTTTCTTTCTGCTTCTCTGTTTCTGTGCTTATATTTATCTTGTCCTCTAAATTGCTGACTTAATCTTCCATTTCATGCAGCCTGCTGTTAATCCTTCTAGTGCAGTCTTTATTTCTGATATTATATTTGTCATTTCTGACTGGTTCTTTTTTATAATTTCAATGTCCTTTTTGATGCCTGCTATTTATTTGTTTAAGTTCTCATTGTGAGCATCCATTGTTGCTCTAAGATCCTTGAGCATCCTAATAATCATTGTTTTAAACTCTGCATCTGGGACTTTGGTTACTTTCATTTCATTTAATTCTTTTTCTGGGGATTTCTCTTGTTGATTCATTTGAGTCATATTTCTTTGCCCATTTTGTCTGTATATTAGGTAGCTCGGCTCTGACTTTGACATTTGTTGTGGTGTCTTTATGAGGTAGATTGGCTCAGTGGTACTGACCTCCAGGCTACCTGACTTCTTTGCTCTAGGGATGCTCCTTGAGGGTGATATTTACCCTCCTGTTGTTTATGAACATTAAATACAGTTGTTCCTTTCATGAGTGTGGTTATCCCCTCAGGCTGGCTGGCTCTAAGTGTCAACATCGAGCATATGTATGTATTAGACACTGAGCAGTGTCTGTCCCATTTGGCATATTTATTCTCCACAGTGTCTGGTGCCTGCTGAACTCTTTTTTTGGATGTCCATCTTGTGTCACTAGCTGAGTCTAGTGTTGGTGCTCTCTGCCAACCACTAGTGGTTTTGTTGGTTCTGGATCATCTTGGGTTGGCATCAGCCATTGTTTGTAACCTGCCAGGGGCTATCTGTCTGGCTCTACCTCTCTGTAACTATTTGTCCTAGGTAGAATAGGAGGGGCCAACCTGTGTATAAGGATCAGGTTCCTCCTACTTAGAGATGACAACTGCTCTAAAAGCCCCAAGCTTGGTAATATTTGCCTCTACTTTTTAGCTGCTCCACCTCCTCTTGCAGTTGTGTGGTCTTTCTACTTGAGGGGTCTCTTGATCAGGAGCTCAGTATGGAGAAAGTTGCCCCTACTGCAGAGCCTAATCTCTCAGACACTGCTGGATACTCCAATTCTGTTTCTCCCCAGCAAGGTGAGCAGCAAGTTCGGATTGGGTGGGATTGACAATCCCCTCTGCAGAAGTTCTTTCAGCTGGTGAGACCCGGTTTCAGTGAGGAAGACTGAGAGAGTCCTCCTCGGGGGCTGACTGTGCTCTCCCAGAAAGTGACTAAGCCCTTCAACCAAACCTGACAATAGGCTCACAGAGATCCACACTGTGAATGTCTGTGCTCCAAGCTTTTCTCCCTTCCCGCTGTTGAACCTAACCCAGTGGGGCAGAATATCCAGAACCCAGGCCAGCTGTCTGTGAAGCATCACCCTGTCCAATGTGCATGAGCCACTGTGCCAGTGCTGATCACAGAAAATGGAACTCACCTCAGCTGGGCCCAGTGTCTGATGAGCTCTCCGTTAGGACACACTGCTAGCAAGGGTTGTTAGGTCCTGAACTGGTGCTCTCTGCAGCTGGCCCCTGGATGTGCTGGCCTTGGGCCTCCCTAAAGGGAACCGGTACAAACCAGGTGGGGACACTGCCTGTGACTGGCCCTCAGAATCCTTCTTGGAGCTACAAGCAATCCAGAGTTTGTGGCTGCTTCTTTTGGGCCCAGGTGCATATGGAAATACCAAGCCACACCCCTAGGCTGGCTTTTACCCACACTAGTTGGGAGAAGGTCAGCAAAAGGTCAAGGTTCCCTGAATCCACGTCCTGCAGCCTCTGTCTGCTGGCTGTTTGTTGGGTTCAGCCACTGAAATAAAACCACAGGTAGAGTCTAGAGCCTGGGGCAATTCACAGATGAGCAAGGGTGGTGGATGTGGCTCCCACATCTCTGCTGGTCTCAGGTGTCAGTCTGTTCAGAATTTTTTCACAGACCTCAGTAGGCTGTGGCCACCAAATGTCTGGTGGGTGTGATATTTGAGACCCAGAGATGTGGTCTCCCTGCAGTCTGGACAGTATCTATTGAGTCTCTCATGAGGTAGAAGCACCAGTCATAGTCTTGGGAGCATGCAGGGGAAAGCTCCAGCCTCAATACCATAGAACTATGTCACTGGATGATCCTCTGCTTCCTGACTTCTCAGAATGGCCTAGTCTCTATAGGGTGGGGCAGAAGAGATTCCCAAGGGTGGGATAGTTGCTACCTCCCCACCGGCTGATGCTGCACAGAGGGGACTGCTGTACCCAAGAAAGATGGCAACTGCAGTATTGGAGAATGACTCAGCACAGCACAGGAGTTCCAATGGCTGTCCCCCATAGTGTCTCTCCCTGGGCCACCAACTTCACACTCTCTTCACATGACTCACATGACTCTAGTCTTCTCAGTCCTTCCTCCACTGGAGCCCCAGGTAAGTGGCTATGAATGAGATTTTCAGAGTGGGCCCTTTAAGACATAGTCTGCATCTCCAAGAGCTTCATCTCTTTCTCACAGACAGAAACTTTGGCTCTTTTCATCGCCAGATGCTATGTGGGGGCCTCTTCTAGGCTTTGGGGCTCTAGGATGGGGCACCTGGCCTGGGAATAAGGACCCTCCTCTGTCAGGGAGACCCTCCCTGCAGTGAGAGTCCCTTTGGACCCTTTGCCATTGCTCACTCCTGGGAGTGGGGAAGCCCTTTTCGTGTCTCTGTCCTTCTTACCAGTCTTGATGTGGCTTCCTCTGTGATCCTTGGTTATAGACTCCTCTTCATTTAGTCCAAAGTTGGTTTTTCAAGATGCTTGTTCTTAAATTAAGTTGTAATCTAATTTGGTTATGAGAGGTGGCAGTTGGAACATCTGCCTACTCCGTTGCCATATTGGAATTCTCTGGTACACTTATGTGTTGCAAAATGATTACCACAAAAGTGTTAACTAATACTTCCATCATGTCACATAATTACCATTTCTTTTTTTTTATGGTGAGAAAATTTAAGATGTACTCTCATAGTAAATTTCAAAAATAAAATGTTATTTTTAACCATAATCACTATACTGTATATTAGATCTTAGAACTTATAACTGAAAATTTGTATCCCTTGACAAATATCTCCTCTTTTCTTCCACCATTCTAGTCTCAATTTCTGTGAGTTTCTCTTTTTCAGATTCCACATACAGTATTTATCTTTCTTTTCTGACTTAGTTTATCAGTTAGTATATTGCACTGAAGATTCATCTATGTTGTTACAAAAGGCAGGATGTCATTTCTTATGGCTAAATAATGGAATATTATGATTATATATAGCACATCTTTCTCCATTCATCTCTTGACTGGCACATAGGTTGTTTCCATATTTTAGCTATTGTGAATAATGATACAATAAACACGGGAGTACAGATATCTCTTTGAGATCCTGTTTTTATTTCCTTGTTTAGTCAGAATTTGGATTACTAGGTCATATGGTAGTTCTATTATTAATATATTGAGTAACCTCTACACAGTGGTCCCTTGTCTATTGCGGGGTTAAGTTCCAGAACCCCCCACGATAGGCGAAAATCCATGAAGTGGTGACCTTATATTTATTTTATTATTTACATATATTTTAAGGCTTATAAACCCTCCCCACACTCTTATAAACCTTTCCCACACTGTTATTAACCTTTCCCACACTTATTTTGCTTATTTTACTACAAAAATAATAGATATATAAAAATACCAATATACTGCAAAATCCTGCGTTATAGTAAAAAATCCATGAAACAAAATTTGATTATACAATTTTAAAATCTGTGATACAGTGAGATCACAAAAAGTGAACCACAATATGGCAAGGGACGACCATACTCTTTTCCATAGTGGCTGTACCAATTTATATTCTCACCAACAGTGCACAAGTTCCAACTTTTCCATATCCCGTTAACACTTGTTATTTTCTGGGTTTTTGATAGTAGCCATCCTAATGGGTGTGATGTGATATCTCATTGTTGTTTAAGAGAGCTATTTTGAGAGCTGGGGGAATCCATGGTAAACTCAGAAGGCAGAGATTGGAGAACACACTCCCTTGATTAAATTTCTGTCAGCTATCTGGTGTCTGGGCTGTTCTACAACACTGCCAGATGCCCCATCTATGGTAATGTGAGTTCACACAAAATTGACAAATGGGACTATGAAAATCCTAGCTCTTATTCAACACCAAACTTTACTAATGATCCAAAGGATACAGGCAAGCAACAGGCACAAACAGAACAATTTTTCCTTGAGGATCCTAAAACTGACAGATTGTAAAAGGAAGCTTTGTCTTGCATTAGGGCACATTTGGTTCAAAGAGAACATACAGATGGCCAATAGACATATGAAAAAATACACACCATCATTAATCATCAGGGAACTACAAATTAAAACCACTGTAAGATATTACCTTACACCTATCAGAATATCTATCATCAATAAATCAACAAACAACAAGCGTTGGGGAGGATGTAGAGAAAAGGGAAAACTTGTGCACTGTTGGTGGGAATGCAGATTGGTGCAGCCAATGGAGTTACCTCAAAAAATTAAAAATAGCCTGACTAGGAGGTAACGCAGTGGATAAAGCATCAGACTGGGATGTGGAGTGCCCAGGTTCGAAACTCTGAGGTCACCGGCTTGAGTGCAGGCTCACCAGTTTTAGTGCGGGGTCACTGGCTTGAGTATAGGATTATAGACATGACCCAATGGTCATTGGCTTAAGCCCAAAGGTTGCTGGCTTGAAGCCCAAGTTTGCTGGCTTGAACAAGGGGTCATTCACTCTGCTGTAGCCCCTCGGTCAAGGCACATATGAGAAAGCAATCAATGGACAACTAAGGTGCCGCAATGAAGAACTGATGCTTCTCATCTCTCTCCCTTCCTGTTTGTCTGTCCTTATCTGTCCCTCTCTCTGACCCTGACTCTGTCATACAAAAAAAATTAAAAATAGAACTACCTATGACCCAGCAATTCCACTTCTGGGAATATATATGAAGAATCCCAAAACACTAATTCGAAAGAAGATGTGCATTTCTATGTTCATTGTAGCATTGTTTACAATAGCTGAAATTTGGAAACAGCTGAAGTGTCCATCAGTAGATGAGTGGATAAAAAAAGCTGTGGTACATCTACACAATAGAATACTACTCAAATGTAAAAAAAAAAAAAAAAAGAAGGAAATCTTACCTTTTAGGATAGCATGGATGGATTTGGAGAGCACTAGGCTAAGTAAAATAAGCCAGTAAGAGAAAAACAAATACCATATGACTTTACTTATAATGTGAAATCTAATGAACAAAATAAACTAACAAACAAAACAGAAACAGACTCATAGATCCAGAGAACAGACTGACAGCTGTCAGAGTGGAGGAGTTTGAAGGACTGGGTGAAAAAGGTAAAGGAATGAAGCAAAAAAAAAAAAAAAAGGAACCCCCAAGCTCATAGATAGACAATAGTAGGGTGATTACCAGAGGGATGGGCCTGGATCCTGACATTCTGCCTTCCCACCATGGCTGTGCTTCATTAGCAAGTCACTCTCTCTGATGATCAGTTTGCTGATCTGTAAAATAGGATACTAACACTTCGTCTGCCTATTTCCCAGCATTAAGTGCTCAGTAATGTGGTCTACAGATTCAACACAATCCTAATCAAAATCACAGTAGGTTTTTTGGGTGTATGTCAAGGAGCTGATTCTAAAACTGATATGGAATGGCAAAAGAATTAGAACAGTCAGTACAGTTTTGAAGAAGAGGGACAAATTAAATTGTCATACCACCTGATTTCAAAAATTGTTATAAAGATCCAGGAAACAAGACAGTATGATATTGGCAAAGGATAGACACGTAGATCAATGGAACAGAACACAGCGCCCAGAAATAGACCCACACATGCATATCAATTGATTTTTGACAAAGATGCAAAGGCAATAGAGAAAGAGTCTTTCCAAAAATTGTGCCAGAACAACTGGCATCCACATGCAAAAAAAGACCCTTGACCCATATCCTGTATTATATGCAAAAATTAACTAAAAAGGTATAAAAGATCTGATCTAAAAATATATATAAAACTTTTAGAAGATAACATTTTAAAAAATATCATTGTGACCTTGTTTTAAGCAGAGATTTCTTAGATGTTCTGCCAGAAACATAATCCATAAAAGAACAAACTAATGAATCTGGCTTCATCAACAGTAATAATGTCTTCATTGTAAAAGACAAGACATCTCTGAAAATAAAAGACAGACTAAGAGAAAATATTTGCAAATTGCATATCCAACAATATACTTATATCTGTGATATGTACAAAGAGATCACTAAACTCAGTAATATGGAACAAAACCCAAATTTTATTTATTGATTGAATTTATTGGAGTGCCACTGGTTAACAAAATTATATAGGTTTTAGAGGTACAATTCTACAATGCATCATCTGTACACTGTATTGTGTATTCATCACCCCAAGCCATATTTCTGTTCATCATCATTTATCCCCCCATACCCAGTAGTGAGATTCAAATAGTTTAACAACTGGTTCTCTGCCCTAACAACCATTTTAAGTATAAAAAAAGCAATATACTGAAAGGTAGTTTATTATTTCATGCACTTAATACTTAAATAAGGACAATAAAAGAGGTACACAAATCTAGACTATAGTATAAGAAAGAGTTTTAAAATATTAATGAAAAAATATTAAATAATACCTGACAAAAACTAATAAAACTATTATTTAAGATATCTCCACATTGCTTTTTGATTGGTGTCCTCACTTGCAATTTTCTTTGCTTTTATACAAGCATCATCAGCTGTGTGATTTATCCTTAACCATCTTTTCACTGAAGAAATAGGATCCCATTCCTTTACCTATGGATGGAATGAACATAACTATGGTTGCTTAGAATACACTGTTGCACAGATGACCTGTTAACAAAGAGTAAGAAATGTAAATTTGTGATTTCCACATTGGATGGCTGCCTAGGCACCCACCTTAAAGAGAACCCTGATTACAAGTGCTATTTTAACAACTGGTTCACCTCACTCAACAAAAAATTAGGTATCAGTTCTGCCAAACCAGTGCAAACTGGCTGAATCCCACCACTGCCCATACCCTCCTCCATCTCTCCCCACCTAGCCTTCCTGTAGCAATCAGCACACTGTTGTCTGTGCCCATGAGTTTTTCTCTCTCGTTATTTTTTCTTTTTCATTCAATCCCTCCACGCTCCTCACCCAACCACCCAATCACTCAACAGCTATCAGCCTGCTCTCTATCTATGAGTCTATCTCTATTTTGTTTGTTAGTTCATTTTGTTTATTAGATTCCACATATGAGTTAAATCATGTGGTACTTGTCTTTCTCTGGCTGGCTTATTTCACTCAGCATAATGCTCTCAGGTATAACCATGTTGTTGCAAATGTTAAGATTTCCTTCTTTTATAGAGCTGATTAGTATTCCATTGTGTAATGTATCATAGCTTTTTTATCCACGCATCTAGTGATGGACACTTGAGCTACTTCCAAATGTTAGCTATTGTAAATAATGCTGCAATTAGTATAGGGGCCCATATATTCTTCTGAATCAGTGTTTCAGGTTTCTACAGATATATTTCCAGAAGTGGAATCACTGTTCAAAGGCCATTTCATTTTTAACTTTGTGAGGTACCTTCATACTGTTTTCCACAGTGGTTGCACCAGTCTGCACTTCCACCAACACTGCACAAGCATTCTCTTTTTTCTACATCCTTGCCAACATTTGTTATTTGTTGATTTATTGATGATGGTCATTCTGACAGGTGTGAGGTGATAGCTTATTGTGGTTTTAATTAATTTGCATTTCTCTGATGATTAGTGACATTGAACATCTTTTCATGTTTGTTGGCCATCTGTATGACCTCTCTGGAGAAATGTCTATTCAGGTTCTTGTTTGGGTTAAATTGGCTCCTTTAAAACTCAAATTCTCCTCACCCAACTCCCAGCAACTTTTTCAGTAAACATTTCCTTCACCCAACCTCCCCCTCCTCTTAAGCTACTCCCCCCACCCTGGGAAGTTTCTGAAAAATGTCCTTGAGACAAGGCCATCATGAGGAGCCTGAGGGTTGGGAAAAGGAGATAGTCTGTAACCAAGGCAACCAACCCCAATATGTTCATCTAAGAATGTCCAAGTGCCTGCAGTAACCCCTATATCCACCCATTCCCTCCCACAGCTATTTGGGCTGACACCTGGCTGGTCTCACCCCACTTGTATCTAGTGTCCAGGCGCTTTTAAAATAAACTTTCCTTTTGGAACACACTAGTCTCGTGTTCTCGGTTCATCTCCCACGGTTTCTGCCTTTTCAGTTCTTTGCCCATTTTTTAGTTGGATTATTTGGGTATTTTTGGTATGGAGTTTTATAAGCTCTTTATAAATTTTGTATGTTAACCCTTATCAGATGTATTGGTGAATATGTCCTCCCATTCAGTGGGTTGTCTTTTCATTTTGTTAATGGTTTCCTCTTCTGTGCAAATCTTTTTTAGTTTGTTGTAGTTCCATTGGATTATTTTTTATTTTGTTTTCTTTGTCTTAGGAGAAAAACTACTGCTATGAGAAATGTTCGAGAATTTATTGCCTATGTTTTCTTCTAGGATTTTTATGATTTCAAGTCTAAAAGTTAAATGTTTAATCCATTTCAAGTTTATTCTTGTGTATGATGTAAGAAGGTGGTCTAGTTTCATTTTTTTGCATGTATGTCCTATGTAGGAGCCATAGTAAAGAGTTGCAATTACTCATGGATAGATTTTAGGGATACATTTATTATGATTAATAACAATATGTTGGGCAACAAGTGTGTAACAAGTGTGTTAGACTTGCTAGTTTGTATTTTGCCTGATTGCTGCATGAGTACGGAGCAGCATCATGTATGTATAGTCTATGTAAGGCTGTAGGTGCTTGCCCTCAGGGTGGTAGATTGCCTGCCACCATTGGGAGGAGCCATTGCTTGCTATTGTTTTCCACAGAAGGAGTTTTCACCCCTAGCCTGTTTTTCCTGGGAATCCAGGAGAGGGAAGCAGTTTCCCCTGCCTGTTTGCTCATCCGCTGTTGTGAGACTCTAATAAAGGAAATGACCCAGCATCCTCTGGCTCCACAGTTCCTTTACCACCTGTCCAAATCCAATGTGAACCAGCACAGCCATGACATCTAGCCATACATATGACACAGGTGGAAGGATTCAGATCAGATTGGTTTGGAGCTGCCAACACCCTTGAAGGGTGAAACAGAGGAGTGGTCATTATTCTCCAGTGTACGGTTCCCCTTGGATGTTCTTTTGGGGGTTGTGGGTTGGTTGTTTTTTACAGCCTTGTGAGAAGAAACTGAGAACTATGTACAAGAGTCTGCCCAAGGTCAAAAGCTCCAGGAAAAGCTGCAGGTCTGAGAACTGCAGGTCAGGCTGCAGGCTGAGAATCAGCGATGGCTTGAACTGAAGCAAGCACTGGAGAAGGAGGCCGACTGCTGGCAAAAGCTGCAGTGTGAGATGCAGGGTGAACACCAACAGCACCTGGAACTTGGAGTGATCACTGTAGAAGGATTTATAGGCTCATGAGCTCCAGTTTTCCCTGGAAGCGGAACGCTGGCACTGACAGTTGGTGGAGACAAAACTGTGGGTTCAAGAGCTTGAGTCTCAGCTTCAGACCAAGAGCCGGCAGCCACAGGAGCCAAAATGGTTGCCCAGAAGATAAAAACCCACCAGCCAAGAGTGCCTCAAGGGCAGCCCATCAACATGGTTACATAGATGGTGGCAGATTTGGGGGAGCTGGAGACAGCATGGGACCAAAATGCTGTGAAGGCTGCTGCCTGTGCTGCCTCCCCCCTTCAACTAACAAGAGAAATGGACCTGTAAAGGTTACCTGAACACAGATGTGGGTAGATTTGATTGTGGCTCAGGCAGATAAGGAGAAATTGGATGGCAAGTTTAATAAAGTCCTTTTGGAGCTTTGGAGGCAGCTTGAGATGGAGCAGAGGTTCCAGCCACTGAAAAAGTGAGGGAAGCTGGCGGTCCCAGGAAGCTGCCAAGAAAATGGCTGGTGTTCGGGTTGCACAGTTGCAAGATTACTTGTCAGAGACAGCTGTGGGAGAGGAGGATCCCCAAGACCCATTGTTCCTGTTTGAATAGGGGGAAAGCTGAGAGACCCACCTAACAGGGATGGGTGGGGAGACCTGGGGCCCCATGCGAAATTGATAATCCATTGATCACTTTCTAATGTGCAGCAGGTGTTGGCCTTAAAACATAATAGGTGCCTTTTTACAGCAGCAGCAGCAACAACAGATAAAAGAACTATCAAGACAGCACAGGCCTTGAATGTATTTGAGTAATGGACTCTTGGACTGCAACCAGAAGGGGGCACTGACTCCCTTGTTGGATGGATATGCCGCTTTTGGACAGTATGAGAAACTCTGATGGAGGGCCCAGCTCCAGTGGACATCCTCCTGCACTGGGAAACTGCTCTTATCCAGTTGCAGAGAGGCACCAAGGTCAGTTTATGGTTTCCATGGACACAGCTGTGGACTATACAGGCCCTCCCACCTACTGTGTGGTAGAGGACTGGAGATGGGCCTCCAGTTAGCACCTTGGGCAGAGTGCTCAGGGAGACATTGTAAAGGGTACCTTTGTAATTATTGTAATTGTATAACTTGTGCTGTTGCTGTAGTCTGTTTGTTTATGTAATGTACCTCACTCCTTGCACAGGGATCATTGCAAAGACACCTGTTGTGTAGATTGTGAAGTGAGCAACCCTAAAGGGGTGGAATGTTGAGCAAACAAGTGTATGACAAGTGTGTTAGTCTTGCTCGCTTGCACTTTGCCTGACTGGTGCATGAGCACAGGACAGCACATAGTGTATATAGTCTATGTAAGGCTGCAGGTGCTTGCCCTCAGGGTGGCAGATTGTAGAATGCAGATTACCTGCTGACATTGGGAGGGGTCATTGCTTGCTATTGTTTGCCAGAGAAGGACACCCCCCCTCCCCCAGCTGGCCTATTTCACCTGGGAGTTTGGAGAGAAAGAGGAAGCAGTTTTCTCTGCCTGCTTGTTCATCCGCTGTTGTGAGACACTAACAGAATGGCCCACCATCCTCCGGCTCCACAGTTCCTGTACTGTCTGTCTGAATCCAGTACGAACCTGCATGAGCACAGCACCTGGCCTTACACAATAAAAAATAATCAAGGCAAAATCAAAAGGGGTTTGAACTTATATAACCTCAACAGAGGCAGATTAAGGTCAGTTGAGGCCCCAGGTGCAGAAGAAAATATTGAGCCCTTAAAAAAAAGAGAGAGACAGGGAAAATAAAAATACATGTTAATCATATTTTTAAATAAATAAAAAATATCATGTACTATTAATGTTAAAATTGCAGATATGAAACCAAACTTGATGTCATTAGAAAAAAGCATAAAGTTGGGGTTTTGCGGGGCCCTTCAGAAGTCGGGGCCCAGGGTGTGCCAGTGCACCCACCCTTAAATCCACCTCTGAACCTCAAGCAGAATAAAGAAAAAGATTCAACACAATGATAAGCTACACAGCATCACCAGACGGAGAAATATCAGCCTGGGATCTAGAGTAATAATAGCTCTACACAACATCACCAGAAAGAGAAACATCAGCCTGGGCTCTACAGTAATAGCTAGTCAAAGCAATAGACTAAGAAAAAGAGAATTATGAGTATGTACAAACCTCACCAAACCATGGAGGAACACATCACCAGGCCAGGAAGCCTCAGCCTGGGCTCCAAAGTCAGCCATCCACTGTGCACATACATCCACGAGGAAGAGTGCTCTAGTTTCAGGGACAGTCTGAGACCCTGCCTATTTTATGGGAAAATTTTGAATGGAGGTTATTACACCAGGGCCCCTGTGCAGAGCCTCTAGGACCAAAGAAAGGTCCTCACATTCTGAAATAATTAACTAGGCCAGCAGTCAAATGGTAAGAACATCTTCCCTGGCTTCAGAAGAAACTGCAGCAGGATGTCTTATCCACCCTGAGTAAATGACTCAGTCATTCCTGTAACCATTTTTTGTGACCCTTATTGTTCATGTTCAATTGAGTTCAAATTCATACTTTCTTATGTACTGTTCCTCCACAATGTATCTGTCCATGTTTTCCAACACCATTTATTTATTTATTTATTTATTTATTTATTTGTTTGTTTTTTTACAGAGACAGAGAGAGGGATGGACAGGGAGAGACAGACAGGAACAGAGAGACGAGAAGCATCAATCATTAGTTTTTTGTTGCAACACCTTAATTGTTCATTGATTCCCTTCTCATACATGCCTTGACCGCAGACCTTCAGCAGACCGAGTAACCCCTTGCTTGAGCCAGCGACCTTGGGCTCAAGCTGGTGAGCTTTTGCTCAAACCAGATGAGCCCTCGCTCAAGCTGGCGACCTTGGGGTCTCGAACCTGGGTCCTCAGCATCCCAGTCTGATGCTCTATCCACTGCGCCACCACCTGGTCAGGCTTCCAACACCATTTATTAAATAAATTATCTTTACCTCATTGTATGTTTTTGCTTCCTTTATCAAATATTGACTATAAAAATGTGGGTTAATTTCTGGGCTCTTATTCTGTTTATTGATTGTTATAACTGTTTTTATGCCAGTATCTTGCTAGTTTTGCTTACTATGGTCTTGCAGTATAGTTTGATATCAGGTAGCATATCTACAGCTTTGTTCTTACTCAGGATTGCTGTGGCTATTCAGAGTTTTTTGTGGTTCCATATAAGTTTTTGGATTATTAGCTTTAGTTCTGTGAACTGCACCATTAGTATCTTGACAGGAATTTCCTTGAATCTATAGATTTCTTTGGGTAGCATGGACATTTTAATGATGTTAATTCTTCCTATACAGGAACACGGTATATGCTTCCACTTACTTGTATCTTCTTAATGTCTTTCTTCAATGTCTTATAATTTTCTGAGTACAGGACTATTACATTCTTGGTTAAATGTATTTCTAAATATTTTATGCTTTTTGAAGCAATTATGAATGAGATTGTTTCCTTAGTTTCCCTTTATGATACTTTATTATTAGTGTATAAAAATGCAACTGATTTCTGGATATTTACTTTGTATCCTGCTACTTTACTGAATTCATTTATCAGTTCTAGTAGTGTTTTGGTGTAATATTTAGTGTTCTCTGTTTACAGTATTATGTCATTTACAAATAACAACAGTTAAAATCCAATTTTAAAAATGGCCTAAAGATTTGAACAGACACTTCTTCAAAGAGGACATTTGATTGGAAAATAATCATATGGAAAAATGCTTCTCACATTTTAGGGACATGCAAATAAAAACTATAATGAAATATAATTTTATATTCACCAGATTGTAAATATAAGTTTGACAACTCCAAGTGGTATGAAAGATGGGGAGAATATAGAACTCTTCTGGCCTCTTGATACGAGTGAAAATTGGAATGATTTCTTTAGCATATAATTTGGCACAATCTAGGTAGGTTGAAGATTCATATACCACATGACCCAGAAAATCCACTTCTAGACAGACAGAGAAAAACTCTAAACATATGCGCACACACACACACACACACACACACACACACACACGCACACACACAGAGAAATGCATACAAGAATACAGCAATGTGCAGAAAGGGGGAAATATGCAAAATGTTCATCAACAGAAGAATAGATAAATTGTGGTTGTTCATACAATGGCATACAGTATAAAAGGGGTTAGCTAACTGTAGACCATGGGTGAAATCCAGTCCAATCCACTTTTGTTTAAATACATCTTCAATGAAACCCAGCCACCATCTTTCACTGATGTACTGTCTATGGCAGCTCTCATGCTATAATAAACCATTATGTATTTTCAAAAGAGACTAAAGTATTGACTGGATTTTACAAGAAAACTTTTCTGATACATACTATACGTAGTAACACAAAAAAATGAATCAGAGGTACATATATCAGTCGGCATTGAACCAGATAAATAAAACCAGTGGGAGATATATGGTAAGAGGTTTATCGCAAAGACTTGGCTTAAACATCTGTGGTCCTGGCTAGGTAAGTACAAACTCCATAGGGCAGGCCATCAGGAAGGGCAGGCTGGAACTGTCAAGAAAAAGAAGAAGTGGTGTACACAATCAGAATTTCTTTCTTCAGAAAAGACTCGACTCTGTCCTTAATGTCTTTCAATGGAATCAGCTCTATTCAAATTATCTAGTATAATCTCCTTTACTTAGAGTCAACTGATTGTAGACTTTGTTTATTTATTTATTTTTTATTTAGAAGTGAAATTTAATGAGGTGATTTTGGTTCATAGGAACACATAGGTTTCAGGTATATAACCTCACAGCAGGTAAACTATTTATGGCATTGTTTGTTGTGTGATTGTAGACTTTAATCACATCTACAAAATACCTTCACAGCAACACCTAAATTAGTGTTTCACTGAATAACTGGGGACTGTAGCCAAGCCAAGGTGACACATAAAACTGACCACCAAATGTATCAACAAACACAAACCTTGTAAACAGAATGCTGAATGACAATAAGAAAAAGTTGCAAAATGATCTGTGAGGTATGGCCACCTTGATATAAAGGCTGAAAATAAGCAAAACAATTTAGTGAAGCTGATGGCTACACGGATCTATAAAACTATGTGGCTGAAGGGACAAATGGCTACTTTATGATACTGATTGCCACTGGGAAAGAGGAAAATGAATGGAATTGGAGATAGGTATATTGTATTTGTAATTTCTCTTTAAGACAAAGGACTCCAAAGCAAGTGAGACACATAAACATTTTATTAAGCTTAACCCTGGTGTTACAATTGTTTATTATATTATTATTGGTATTTGTAAACATGTTTGGATCTTTCACAACAATTTTTTTTAATCATAATGAGTGCCCTCCTTTGACCAATCCTAAAAGGCATGTTCACACTGAGCAATCAACTCTGAATCAGAACCACATGGATAGGACCAGAGAGTAGAAGCTTCTTCTTCTTTTTTTTTTAATCTAAATGCCAAACATCCTTTGTTGGCTGCTTCAGGGTTTTTTTTTTTCATGGATCAGTGTTTCAGGGAATGAGCCCCACCTCCTGGGAGCAGCGCCTGGAAAATCACAGTGATCACTGTGCTCAGCTGAGACCATGGAGCAGGGTATGAGTCATTCCTACTGGCGCTCTGACCTTGGCTGACCTCCACAATGTCAAAGTCTGTAGCTAAATAGAACTCCTGACTTAAGGAGCTAGAGATAAAGAGGCATGTGGCCAATCATATGACACGTGGCTGCTGATGGAATGAGACTTGTTACACCTCCCAAGGGGCCTTCACCAGGGCCTACATATGTGTTCATACACTAAGTGACAGAACACTAAGAGTAATTCCTGCAGAATGTCAGATGACTTTGATTTATTAGTCATTATATAGTAGTTATACTCAGATCCAGAGATTGCAACCTGTTGCATGCCTGCAGAAATTGACCAACTGACATTCTACATGGCATATTAACTTAAGTATTGGCAAAAATTAACTCTTTTTTAACAATTTAAAAAATACATGATCTTTGTAAAAAATTGGAATATCTGAAAAATGAAAGAGAAGAAAATGAAAGTCTCCTAAGAATTCCACTACACATAGTTATTGGTGGTAGTTTTATTCCAGTATTTTTTTTTGGTCATATATGTATATATTTTCCCTATAGTTAGTTCATCTTTTCAACAATGGTTATTAAGCACCTGCCATGTGCCAGTCTTTATTCTAGGTGCTAGAAATACACAAACAAACAAAATAATTATGGGCCCTGCCTTTACAGAGCTAACAGTGAGTCAGGGTACCAACATAGAAAAGTAAATGCATAAATGCACAAAAGAAAATGTAGGTAATATGTGATTAATAATGGAAAAAGTAATACCTAACAATACTGAAGACTTGTACTGTGCTTTTCTAAGCTCTTTACTTCATAGATATAAATACATTGAGTAAAACCATTGTGTGTATATTACAAGGAAAGTGGTTTTCATAAATCTTTCAGCACAATGGTCAGGAAGACCTCTTGCAAGCAATGACATTTGGTGTCAAGGTTCACATGAAGGGAGAGGACAGCTGGGGGAAGATCCAGGTTGAGAGCCCTCCCAACCAGGGGAACAACAAGTTTAAGTTACCTCAGCATAAAATAGTTTAGCATGTTCATGATACAGAAATGAATAAATAACTATGACTGAAATTTTCAGGATCAGGGGGCAAAGTGGCCTGCAATGATACGGAAGATACGTGTCTTGTGGTCAGACCATGTACAGCCTTGAAAGCCATAGTCACGAGTCTGGCTTTGGACGATGTTAAGCAGCAGAGTGACAAGATCTGAGAGCCATTGTTTTAAAGATCACACTGCACAGTATTTGGCAAAAGGATTTAAGGAGACAAGAGTCAAAGCAAGGAGACTAGTTAGAAGGGGCCTATGATCATCTGAACAAGACATGATGGCCCCTTGGCCAGGGTAGTGGTAGAATAATTAGGATTTTGTTGAAGTGACACTGTCTTTATAGTTTTATGTATGCCTTGTTCGTTTTGCTTAATTTTATATATATATATAAAAAGAATTTGAAAAATTCTTTTTTCTTTTTAATTGAGAGGAGGGGAGATAGGGAGACAGATGTCTGCATGCACCTTAACCGGGATCCACCCAGCAGCCCCTGTCCGGGCTGGTGCTAGAATTAATCGAGCTATCCTCAGTGCCGGGGCCAATGGTCAGACCAATTGAGCCACTGGCTGTGAAAGGGGTAGAGGGAGAAAAGGGGGAGAGAAACAGATGGTCACTTCACATGTGTGCCCTGACCCAGAATCGAACCTGGGATGTCCATATGCCAGGCCGATGCTTGATCCACTGAGCCAACCAGCCAGGGCCTTGAAAAATTCTTGTAGATTTTAATTTAAAATATATTTCAGGATTCCCAAACTGGAAAACAAGCAGGAAAATCTAAGAATGATACATTTTGAGAAAATGGGTGAACCCAGGACTGTCATTCTTATGGGCACCAAGGGCCTCTTTAAAGCAGCAGAACCAGGCACGATTTTTCCAACTATTTCATTCTCTCCTCATCCCAACCACTATTTCCATACTTTCATTTCAGTATGAGCAAAGGACTGAGCTTTTGTTACAGCTGCTACTTTTGGGACAATTGAGACCATTAACTGACACCATCTCCTGTGCCTGTCTTGCCAACATCCTACAGATAGAGTTTGAAATTTGGGGCCCCTCTTTGCTAAAACTCTGCCCACCTTTAAGTCCATGAAAAGGTGAAGGCAGCTGCAATTGGGTTTTACCAAAGGCTAAAGAGCCTGCACTATTGATTGACCCACAGAAGCCACATTCCAATACTTCTTCCTCACTGAGAACCTGGCCCTTATTATAAAAAGTAATGATGCCAGCTAGTTTTCCCAGTCTCGCTTGCAGCCACATCATTAATCTCAAAGTGTTGTCTTGGTCTTTAGTTTTACTCCCTAATGGCCATGGCATGGTTGCCTCTGTTTTCTGACTAGAGCTTCCCTAATGTCTGGATTTTGTTGATTAAATCCTCATGATGTAATTCAACATGGTCTTCTGTTTTCTATATTCCTATAAAGTTATCAACCTCGATGCATATCATCCTTGCAACTCAACAAAGCAGGGCTATTAATGTCCCTACTTTATAGGGGAATAAACTGAGGCACAGAGAGGTTTCATACTAGAGGTCGTGTAGCCAGGGTTTGAATCCAAGCAGATGATTCTAACTTCTATGCTGCACACAAAAAAATATGTCAGAAGAATATTATGCAACTCCCTTTGGTTGAACATTCTCTAGGAGCAGATAATTGGTTGGCTCGTAAGCCTAAAAATCAATTCAATCAACTAGCAACAGTTACTGAGCACCTACAGCATGTGCTGAGCTAAACTGTGGGATACCAAGATGGACAAGATGATGTTGAAGATGATGATAGCTGCCATAATGAGCACTTGCTGTGCATCACATCCTGTGCTAGATGCTATGAATACAGCAGTGATCAGTCACAGTGAATTTTGTTGTGGAGCTCAGTCTTCTGAGAGATAAACAACAGTTTGTTAAGTGCTCTAATGGGGATTGCTCAGAGCTGTGCTGACCAATCCAGTAGCCACTAGCCATGTGTGGCTATTTATATTTAAATCAGTTACAATTAAATAAAATTTGACTTAGGGTGGGGATGTGCAAGGCCAATGCCAAGATGTCAAGGAATGCCTTAGCTGGTCTGGGAAGTTATTAGCATGAGATGACTCAGTCCTTCCTGCAGGCATGGATTTTGAATGCCAATTCTTTCTAAACAACGTTTATGGGTGTGTCATAAAACGGATCTGTTCAGGGACAGGGCAAAGGCACGGCTCATATCACTCTGATCTCAGAGAGTTCTTTCAACATCAAAGCGGAGTTTGTCTCTCCCCAGCAGGAAAGTCTTCAGGAAAAGGCGAGAGAGGTGCTTGGGGCCATACTGTGTTTTCAGAATGCATCACCATGTTTCCCTGTCTCCTGTACCTCACTTCAAACGAATCCCAGCTCCAGAGTGAGCACCACATTTAGTCAGAGAGTGCAGAATTCATTTTTGGAATTTTATATATTTTTAAATTTTTATTAATTTTAACAAGAGAGGAAGAGAGAGAGAGAGAGAGAGAGAGAGAGAGAGAGGGAGAGGAACATCAGTCTTTTCCAGTATGTACCCTGACTAGGGATCGAGGTGGCCACATCTCTGCTTCCAGATGATGCTCTAATCAACTGAGCTACACACTAGGGTGGTTTTTGAAATTTTATATTAATATATTATTATGTACTTAACTTTATGGGAAAAATAATTCAATTCATATTAATGTCTAAATTGACTTGTGAACATGTAAATATGACATTCATGCTGTACATGTGTTTTATATAGTGTGTTCACTGTTCATATACTATTCGTTACACTTTTTTTTTGTCCTGAGTTATCTCACATACATTTTTTTGCACATCAGTACAGAAAAAATAAGACTTCTTTTTAATAATGGTTTATAACAATCAGTCTTCAACTATTGGCTATTGGGTTTATTTCCTGTCACTACCAAAAATATCAATGTAATAAATAGTTTTGTACAATCATATTGTTAAGTTAATTTTTTTCTAGAAAATATTCCCCAAAGTGGGATGACTAGAACAGAGGTATTAATAATTGTATGCTTCTTGTGAGTTGCTCTCTAAAAAGATTATGCTGATATTCATTTGGTATACCTGTTCCCCCAAACCCCAATCAAGAATGAGTTTTGAATTTTTATGTTGCTTTTGGTAATTTAAGGCATCTGGGGTCAGGGAGAATCTTAGCCCTATTAGTTTAGGGACCTTATTGAGCCTTTCTGCCTCAACTGTGAATATGGATAATAAGAATACTTTTCCAGGTTGGGGACTGAATGAGATAGTTCAGGCAAACCACCTGGCACAGGGCTTGATACACAATATGTAAGTGAGCAATGCCTACTTCTGCCCCTTCACAAGGGTGCAGAGTTAATTTGGAGCTTTCACATTGCATTTTTCTTTCATTGCTGCTGAGGTTAAGCATTTGTTTTATGAGATTATTTGTTACTGGAATTCCTGTAGAATATTGTAAAGCCTCTGTCCCTTCTCACTCTTCTCCATCTCCTCTGTCCCACAGGATGCCCAGTCTTGAACTAGACTCCACCATCCCTTATTTTACAACTGGTCCAAGACCATCATTATGACATCCAGACTTCAGGAAGAGTGCCAAGGTACAGAGCATTGCCCTTCCGCCTAGCATCTCCCCCACCACACACACACAAACTCAGTGTTGCAGAATCACAGACTCTCCAACTTGAAATCAAATAATTATTTGTCAAACTTTCCAAAGGGTGCTTGACAGTTTTTATCCACACTAATGGTCTCTTCTTAAAATTTATTAAGGCCCTGGCTGGTTGGCTCAGTGTATAGAGAGTTGGCCTGGTATGGACATCCTGGGTTTGATCCCGGGTCAGGGCACACATGAGAAGTGACCATCTGCTTCTCTTCATCTCTCTCCTCCCCTTTTCTTTCTCTTCCTCTCCTGCAGCCAGTGGCTTCACTGGTCTGAGCATCAGCCTTAGGCACTGAGGATAGCTCAGTCGATTCGTGCATCAGCCCCACATGGGGTTGCCAGGTGGACCCTGATTGAGGCACATGCAGGAGTCTCTCTATCTCTCCTTCTCTCACTTAAAAAAATACATTTATTAAATAATACCTATTGGATAAATACTATGATGAATTTAAGGTGAAGCTAGAATTTGGCCTCTTTGTTCTCAGTCACCAGGCAACCCAGTCAGCACTTTTATCAGCTACAGTCATTTTTCAAGTAACGGTATTTTGGAACACCTTTGAGAAACTCTTTAGGTTCTTAATGTGTTAGTCTTCTGCTGATAGTACTCAGTATTTTATTTAATTGAACATCTCCCATGTAGCTTATACTTGAAACCTCTAAGATCTACCTCCTTCTAGTTAACAGATGGTGCTAAAGTTGAAAAGTTATAAAGAGACATGAATATATTATTTAAAGTTATAAAAGTAATAACTATCACAAAAATAAGAAACCATAGAAATTGGGTGGCAGACAGGTAAGGATGTAGGAGATAATAACCTGTTTTAATTTCCTTCTCTTTCAGAGTAGAACGTTAAAGATGCTTTTAAGAAAAGTAAAACTATATTGTTTAATCTTAAAACGAAAGCCACCAGAAGAATAAAAAACCAGAAACTTTTAAAAAGTGGTCTGCTGGCTGATCAGGCGGTGGCGCAGTGGATAGAGCATCAATCCAACTGGGACGTGGAGGACCCAGGTTCAAAACCCTGAGTTTGCCAGCTTGCAAGCGGGCTCATCTGGTTTGAGCAAGGCTCACCAGCTTAAGCCCAAGGTCGCTGGCTTGAGAAAGGGGTTACTTGGTCTGCTGTAGCCCCCCGGTCAAGGCACATATGAGAAAGCAATCAATGAACAACTAAGGTGCTGCAACAAAGAATTGATGCTTCTCATCTCTCTGCCTGTCTGTCCCTATCTGTTCCTCTCTCTGTCTCTGTCATCAAAAAAAAAAAAGAAAAAAAAAAAAAAAAAAGAAAAAGTGGTCTGCTATGAGACTAGAACTAGAGGTTGGATGGTGAGTGGGAAGGAAAATCTTACTTTTAATTTTAAACTTTTATATGGTTTGAAATTTTCTGATATGTGCATGTTATTTGCCTTTTAAAAGCAATTGCTTTATTGAGATTGATTTACAAACCATTCAATTCACCCATTTAAATGTACAAATCAACGTTCTTCAGCACATTTAGAGTTGTGCCTCCTTACTGCTATCAACTTTAGAACATTTTTATCACCTCCTCTCCAAATCCAGTACCCATTAGTAGTCACTCCCCATTTCCCCGTCAGGTGCCCTCTTTCATCCTACGCAACCACTAATCTATTTTTTGTCTTTATATATTTGCCCATTCTGAAAATTTCATATAAATGAAATCATACAACATGTAGCCTTTAGTATCTGGTGTTTTTCAGTTAGCATAATGTTTTCAAGATTCATCCATGTAGTAGCATGTATGAGTACTACATTCCTTTTTATTGCCAAATAATACTTTATTATATGGAACTACATTTTAATTTTTTTTATTTATTCATTTTAGAGAGGAGAGGGAGAGAGAGAGAGAAAGAGAGAGAGAGAGGAGAGACAGAGAGAGAGAAGGGGGGGAGGAGCTGGAAGCATCAACTCCCATATGTGCCTTGACCAGGCAAGCCCAGGGTTTCGAACCAGCGACCTCAGCATTTCCAGGTCGACGCTTTATCCACTGTGCCACCACAGGTCAGGCAATGGAACTACATTTTATTTATCCATTCCTAAGTTATTGGAAATTTGGTTGTCCCCCCCCCCCCTTTCTCTTTTGGCTATTGTGAATAATGCTGCTATGAACATTTGTGTACAAGTTGTCATGTGAATATATGTTTTCATTCCTCTTGAGCAAATACCTAGCAATGAAATTGCCAGGTCATAAAGTAACTCTATGTTTAACCTTTTACTAGAACTTCAGACTATTCTGCAAAAGACTGTACCTTTTTACATTCCCATCAGCACTGCATGAGGGCCCCAGTGTCTTCACATCCTCACCAACACTTGGTTTCATGTCTTTCTGATTCTAGCCACCCCAGTGAGTATGAAGTGGTAGTATCTTACTTTGGTTTTGATTTGATTTGCATTTCTCTACTGGCTAATAATGTTGAGTTTCATTTCATGTGCTTCCTGGCCATTTGTATATCTTCTATAAAGGAATGTCCGTTCAGATTCTTTGCCTTGTGCACATGTTATTTTAACCTAAAAAGTCGTATGACTGTCTTAAAGCATAGTCAGCAAATACCAAATGATGGAGACAGTAATTTCTGATGAAGGAAATTGCTGGAGACAGTAATTTCTGATGAAGGAAATTGAGTAATTTTTTTTGCCTTTATAAGTTTTTCAAAATTCTTAAAACACACAAATTTTTGTCATCATCAAATGTTAGTATTTTTTTCTCAATTGTTTACCATTCTCTGATTCGAAAAACTGGCACAGATTTTTTTTTAAGAGCAGACACAACATTAACCCGAAGGCAACAATAGCTAACATTGTAGCAGATTACTCTCCAAGACATTTTTCTAGACTTTCTGTACTTTTCTGAGATTGTACTATATGGTCAAGTTCAAATTATGCCTTTTATTCTTATAATATCATAAACAAACCCCTGCGTATTAAACAAATCTCTTCAATCATTTCCTCTTAAAGTCTCCAGAAGAAACACCACCATACTTCTCAGTATGGAGAATGGTCACAATAGAGGGCTTCTTTCTTACACTCACTACTTAAAAAATTAAGGAGAAATATTAAGTCACACACAGAGACCTATACACAATTTTCCCAGCCCATGGAAAATACAAACCAAGGGGAAAGCACTTGGAGAGGATGTAACCTGCTTCATTGCTGCAGCCTGATACTCTCTCCCTACTTCGTGCAGAAAAAGACAGAGAAAAGCTTTATGCAGTATGAAGAAACTGGTAAGCTCTCCAACATTTCTAACTTACATCTTCATGCTGTGGCTTTGTCTTTTAGAGTAAAGTATCAATAAATCCTCACAGTATCCCCCAACTTTTCCATTTTTAAATAATTTATTAATTGATTTAGAGAGAGAGGAAAGGAGAGAGATAGACAGAACATTGATCTCTTTCTTTGTGTGCCCTGACAGGGGACAGAACTGGCGACTTTTGCATGTCGGGACGAGGCTCTAACCAACTGAGCATCCAGCCAGGGCTACATTTTTACTTAAAGGATATTTGTGCTAGAAAAAACTACATCCCTCTTGCTCGCCCCCCAGTCTTTTTCTTTCCCTCATTATGATCCTTACTCCCGAAACCACCTGTGCCATCAGGCCAGGATGACTGCAGGCAGAGCTAAGACTTATTTATGTTTCTGCATTTTCCTCCCAAAGCTCCAGAGTTTCCAGTTACAGCAAAAGCTGCCCGCACAGATTCTACCTTCTCCCATGATAATGGAAGCAATCGCGCTTTCCTGATGGCCAGAGCTCTGGTAAACACTTCTTTTTACAGTTGCTTCATGTGTTCAATTTTCTGTAATAATGTAGGCTGTTGAGTCTTTATGTTTTCGTGTATGTCCATAAACACTTTCAAAACAGCAATGTCATCCAAAACTACACACATACAAAGGCCAAAAATATGGAGAAAACACCCAGATACAAGCACAGGAGTTAACCTGACTACTGAAGACTTCCCCTACTTAGTCTCTAATCGTAGCTGTTCAAGAATAAACTTAAAATGAATGATTTATTTTTAATGGAGTGCATTAGGCAGAGGACATAGTGCTCACCAATATCTGTATTCTCCTCTTCCCCAACACGGCTGTTATACATATGTTTCCAGCCATTAGATTAGGTGGGGCCATGGATTGAGTTCTACACAATGGGATGTGGGCGGATATGATATTTGCCACTTCCATACCTGGCACCCTAATTTTTTGCTTTCTTCCTGTTCAGCAGTGATTTTGGAGGCTGAATGTTAAAAATCCTGGTGCCACAAATGGAAGGAGCCAGGGTCTCTGAATGACTGCATGAAGTCAACTCTCTCACCATACCATGGAGAACAGAGACATGAATAAGAAACGGACCTTTATTATATTAGACCACTGAGGATTGAGGGTTGTATATTACATCAGCTTGTGTAACATATTTTCTTTTCTATCTCCTACCCCCAACAAAGTATTCTAGGCTGTATGACAGCTCGTGGACAATGCCTTAAAAGAGGTGTCAAAACAAAAGCTCCAGTTTGCTAGCAAAGCATCAAAATTCAAATATCGCCAAGAGGAGAAGCTTGCTAGTAAGGTTCTACCTAAATGGTTGTAAGTCCAGGAAAGTCCCTAAATGTTTTGAGAAGTAAAAGCACAAATCAAAGCCGTCTTTCAGGTGCAGTCACATGGTGAGGTGTCACAGAGGACTTGAGAAATCTTAAAGAGGGCTTCACTGGTTGACTAAAGTTAGCATTCAGTTCTCTTCAACAACTATTGTGTCATTAACATCATGGGTACCACCTCCTTTCCGGAAGCAAAACTGGAAAACTCCACAAGTCCTGACTGAACGATGTTCCTCCATACAGAGCAGAGCCAGTCTCGCTCACGGTAAGCACCTGAGCCCTTCCTGAAATGGTGACAGGAAGGCATCAGCTACACAGATGTTCTGGGTGGACAGCTATTGTCTCTATTTAGGAAGCTTGAGTGTCTTTGTTGAATTCATTACCTTTTCTTCTTTTTCAGCTTTCCCTATAAATTCATTTCTTGGTATTCTTTCTATACCTGCTGCCCTTTTATCGTGACCATGATGTCAAATGTATTCAGTATTGATAAGAAATTCTCTTAACGTTTCAAGGAGGCAGAAAACAACTGAGTATTTCATATATTAGAGCAAAGAAGATTATGGCATGAAACACCTATGCTAAGTCATGATGAATCCCGGACACGTTCTGCTGACCATCTCCTGCTCTAGGGGTAAGATGGCAGCCCTGGGTTTTATTCCTAGTTCTACAGCTGGGTTTGTGACTTTAGGTAAGTTATTTCTACATACTATTTCCCCAGGGTACAATAATTGCAATAGATTTTGCAGGTTTTGATTTGAGGAACATTGCTGACTCATTTCTGCCTCCTTCACTTACTTCAAACTTATAAACCAGCCTCTCCAACCAAAAGGGGGTTTCTTTTTCTCATATGAAGACTTTGACTTTCAGTTTCCTTGATACCTAAGTTCAGACTTGATATTAATATATACATATAAATGTTAATGTCTTTAGGATGCTTTCAGAAATAAAACTGTTAGTACAGTTCTCTGTGCTGTACTAACAGTTCTCTACTTTTTCCCCCTCTCCCTCCCCTGCATTCTGATATTCTCTCACTCCTTATTCATTCTTCAAATCAAACACTATTAAATATAAATATATATATATTATTTTATATTTTATTATTATTATAATATATATATAATATATAGCATATATTATATATATATATTACTACTTCTGGGCAATATGAACATTCACCTAGAAAAGATACGTATGTGAATCTGTTTCTAACAAGAAAAAAAATATTGGCCCTGGCCGGTTGGCTCAGCGGTAGAGAGTCGGCCTGGCGTGCGGGGGACCCGGGTTCGATTCCCGGCCAGGGCACATAGGAGAGGCACCCATTTGCTTCTCCACTCCCCCCTGCTTCCTCTCTGTCTCTCTCTTCCCCTCCCGCAGCCAAGGCTCCATTGGAGCAAAGATGGCCCAGGCGCTGGGGATGGCTCCTTGGCCTCTGCCCCAGGCGCTAGAGTGGCTCTGGTCACAAAAGAGTGACGCCCCGGAGGGGCAGAGCATCGCCCCCTGGTGGGCAGAGCGTTGCCCCTGGTGGGCGTGCCGGGTGGATCCCGGTCGGGAGCATGCGGGAGTCTGTCTGACTGTCTCTCCCCGTTTCCAGCTTCAGAAAAATACAAAAAAAAAAAAAAAAAAAGAAAAAAATATTGAAGAGAAAAAGAGTAACTGAACTCAACAGAAAACAGATTTTACAGGCTAGTGGAAATTAGATAAGGAGTTTTAAAGGCATATATGTTTGTAAATGTAAAAACAACATAATGCTGAAATTTTTTCAATTTTAGAATTTCCCTACCCTAGCATAAGAACTGTATTTTTAATTGCTTTTCTTCAGGAGATGTTCATATGCATATTGTCACCTAATTATAATCTCAATGCATATAATTTTCTATTCTGGTAGATTCATTAGAGAAACCTTTTTAAGCTCTTTTTCATATTTCTTGGATGAATTACCAGGAATTTTAGAGAACCTTTTAAGGGTCAGACCTGAATACCTGCTAACATTGGGCATCCAGTTTTCATATTGTTTCTGGCTGAAGGCTATAAATATCAGCTAGTCTTGAGGGGAGCTAGAATGATATCAACTTTTGGGCAAAGAAAAATGATTTAAGCAGGGCTGGTAACTGGTAGAGTTGCATATTATATAATTAAAAAAAAAAAAAAACTTAGCAGAAACGTACTGAGGTATTAGGAACTGAGAAAAGCTGAGATACATGTACACCTCTTCCAAAGGGTTCTGAGTCCTTCATATTCAATCTCTTCCAAACTTTGCTACTGTGAGTGTTGAAAAGGGGATTTAAGAATCATAGACTGTTAGATGCCGTTTCAGGGCATCTCATCTAACACCCTCATGACCCAGCAAGAACCTGAAACTGAGGCAGCTGAAGCTGAGGGAGAATGCAGACTTCACTGTTGCAGGGACAGAGGTGGGATGGGAAAGCAGGCCTTAACAGTTCCAGTTCAGGCCTGACCTGCGGTGGCGCAGTGGATAAAGCATCAACCTGGAATGCTGAGGCTGCCGGTTTGAAACCCTGAGCTTGCCTGGTCAAGGCACATATGGGAGTCGATGCTTCCTACTCCTCCCATCCTTCTCTTTTTCTCTTTCCTCCCTAAAATGAATAAATAAAATCTTTAAAAAATACAGTACAGTATATAAATTAAAAAAGAAAAGAGTTCTAGTTCAGGGGGTGAGGGAGTTATATTGAGCAGGACACTTGAATCCATGTTAACACAATAAATTAAAATTAATAAAAATGAAAAAAAAAAGAGTTCTAGTTCAATGCTCCTTCCAAGCCTCAGAGGGAGGAGGAAGAAAGAAGTGAACAGCATTAAGAAAGAAAAGATGCAGCAGAAAAAGAAAGTAAAGCTAGAGGAAAGGACGATGGTACAGAGAGAAAGAGAATGAAGGAAATTAGGATGCTTTCAAGCCTTTGCTACTAATCTTAAAGCAAATCTGATGTGAGAACATAGAGTCCTCTGAAAAGAGCTTGTCGAGTTACACAGGGGAGTCAGCTAAGCAGTAGCTTTTCTCATCTGCTTAGAAATCAAATTTCTAGAAAGTGAAGACAATGTAATGAAAGATTATCAATGTGAGAAAGATGTAACCCCTCCTTTACTATTTGATATCCATGGAGGCAATACATATCTTTAAAAAAAAAATCTTATAATTGAGATTTAGGTGGTTGTTTTGAGAATAAGTACACACACATTTCAATTGTGCACAATTCTTAACATTGATGCCAAAAAACTTAAAGTCATGTAATTGTAATTCTTTTCTAAAGTTATTCCAGTGATTTTCCAGCTTAAATTTTCGAGGTTAATTTTCCTTAATAGAGTATCAAGTGCCAATATCTTCAAATCTGGATATGCTATTACATCAAAGTTCCACTAATTCACAATTCAATATCACATATACTACATAATCAAATTTTCAACCTTTCATAGGACATGAATGAAGTTCCTAGGAAAACTGTATTACCACAACACAGATGTTACAGAAGACACCAAATTCTGACAGGGAGAGCCAAGATCGAGGAGTGGTTTTCTTTAGAAAACAATTCTACCAAAAACATGGGAATAGAAGTAATTTAAAATGTTCAAAACATGGCCCTGACCATTTGGCTCAGTAGATAGAGCATCCGTCTGGTGTATGGATGTCCTGGGTTTGACTTCCAGTCAGGGCACACAAGAGAAGCCACTATCTGCCTCTCGCCTGTTCGGTCTTCTCCTTCTCTCCCTCTTCCCCTCGGGCAGCCAGTGGCTCGATTGGTTTGAGTGTCGGCCTGGGATGCTGAGGATGGCTCAGTTGTTCCAAGCACGTCATTTGCAGGCATTAAAAGCAGCTTGGTTGATTCCAGTGTCAGCTCTAGACAGGAGTTGACAGGTGGATCCTGGCTGGGGCACATATGGGAGTCTGTCTCACTATCTCCCCTCCTCTCTTAAAAAAATAAATTTAATTTAATTTAAAAACAAAATGTTCAAGACATAGTAAATGCACAACTGATTCCAAATTGCCATTCAATATGCTTTTTGCTTTATAGTATTGGATATAAAACCTACCTCCATCTATGGAATGTTAAGCTGACACCCAAGACAACCAAAGCTTCCCATATTCAATATCCCACTATTTTCCATTTGTACCAAAACAAAAACAAAAACAAAAAAAAAACAACCAACAAATTATTTCACCTCTTTAAAAAAAGCGTTTACATTTTTAAATAATGGAGTGAGGTTGAATTCCCTTCCCCTTAAAAAATGTTTCTAGAGCTACTAAAAAAGTTGCATTTACAAAACAGCTGATAAAAGTATTCCTCTGGATTGTACAAGAAGACGGGTAAGACCTAGCATATGATAGTAATCGGTCTTGGCTTCTCTCCTGCTTCATCTGAGGCTGGGCTCTCCACGTTTTTTGTTTCTCCATTTTCCACAGGTAGGCCTTCTTTAGGTTCCTGGTACTGGGACCTATTTCCACTTTGTTCCGCTTTTCCCTTTCATTAGCACTTTTTATGCTCCCCTTTTCCCTTTCGTTAGCACTTTTTATCTGAAGATTTATCCTTTCCTGCTGCCTTTTTTTGGCTTCATCTCCACTTCTGCAGGCGCTGGTTTAGCTGACAACCCCACCAATCTCCTCTTGGGGTTCCCCTTCACTGCCCCCTCAGCAGAGCTGGCCTTCCTCTTCTTGAGCATTGTTGGTGGCAGGGGGGCTGAGCGGGCACCTGCCAGGTGTCTGAGGGCCACTGCCCTAGAAGAAGAGCCTTTTTGAATCTGGGCTGCCACTTCTCCAACCACCCACTGCTATGTGTACCTTTCATGTAGATTCTTGAGAGTTTTTTTTCTAGTTGAACGACAGATAAAGATGCCTTGCTAGAAGTATCCATAATTGACCAATACACCACCAATTCCCTTCTGGATATTTATGTGGCTTCAGTTTGCCCTTGAGACATCACTAAGCAAAAGTTGAATATGCATTAGCAATGTAAAGAAACTCAGCCTTCCTCTTTTCAGAGGAAGGTCCAGAAAGGATCTGTAACTAACCCGAAGTCCCATAGCTTAGAAGAATTTAGCTACTGGGGTATAACTACCCCCAAACTTAGCAAGGGAGATAGTCTCCCTAGAATGGGTATAATAAGGCCCTTTCATTCTTATACAAAATTCTTCCCTTTAAACCAAAAGTTTGAGTCTATTTCCTCTCCTCTTAAATCTGGTTGGTCTTGTGACTGCTTTGTCCAATAGAATGAAGTGGATGTTCTAGAACTTCCAAGCTTGATCCTTAAGAAGACCAACGGTGTCCAGTTCCTCCCTCGAAGCCAGCTGCCATCCTTCTGACAGTACCACATGCTGTAAAGAAGCCCACACTAGTGACCTGGAAAGACAGACGTCATGTGGCGGCAGACTGAGGTGCCTGATGTGTGAGTGAGGACTTCTCAGACCTTCCAGCTCAGATGCCAAGTGAGTGACTCTAGCCAATGCTCAGCTGAGTCCAGCTGACTCAGAATCATGAAAAAGAGTAAAGGGGGGTGGTTTGTTATGCAGCAGTAGATAATTGAAGCAGTGATTTAAAACAGAAACAATGTATTATTTCTAATGAAGCTATCAGTTGGATGGGCGGTTCTGCTGATTTGGACCAAGCCTGGCTGATCTCATTTGGACTGCCTTGTACCTCTGCAGTCAACTGAGGGCTGTCTGATCAAGGATGTCCTTGATTGTGATGACTCAGCTCCGTTCCACAGAGACTTTCATTCTCCAGTGGGCTTGTTCTCATGGTGATGGCAGAATGCTAAGAACAGAAACAGAAATGTACAAAGTTTTTTAAAAAATGGACTTACTTTTTTACAGCAGTTCTATGTTCATAGCAGAGCACAGAGAGGGAAGGGACCTGAATAAAGGGAGGTCATTACTTGGGGCCATTAAAGCTATCAAATCTACGACAAGGAATCTATGCATATATTCCTTATAGGGGAGTATTAAATAGCATTATTAAAAATTTGGACTAAGATCTAGAAAATTGGAGAAATATACTTGAAATTCAGTAAAACAATTAGATGAGCATTTTCTGATATTTGAATGTTCCCAAGATTTTCTAGCCAAGTCATTATTGCTAGTAATATTGATCTTGGTTTATTTCCAATAGAGGGTGACTTTCCCAAATTCTTGTTGGTTGATTTAGGCAAAATCAGGAGAAATATCAGGTTTCCCACTATGTGGTCCCTTGTTTCATTAATTAATACACAGTAATGATTATCTTAAGACTCTCACAGAATTGTTTAGAATCTTGTTTAATAGAAGTAGCTCTCTAAAAAGCCAGTGGTCTGCTTTGTAACAAACATCTCACTGGAAACTGAAGGCTGTTGGCATCTGTGCTTTACAAAAACGAGTCACTCAGGCTCTTAACGGGAAAGGCGGGCTGTGTGTACACAGGTATGTGTGCATTTGTATGTAATGTGTGTGACCACCTCTGATCCACTGTGATTTCAATTTAATTTTACCTGTGTTGACCTCTCCTGCATTCCCAGGAATTATTGAAAACTGACTTTGCTTTTTCACTTATTATTACCTCTCTGGGAAGTAGATCCTTTTTCCTCTCCTGGGACTTCAGGGCAGACAGCTAAGGAGCAGAGAAGGGGCGACTGGGATTACCATTCCCTGAGGCCAGTCAACCTACTATTTACAGTGGTGTGCTGCTGCCCCCTACACAGTGATTCACAGCAAGCTGATAAAGGGTTCTTTGATCTGGTCCTCTTCCCTCTACTGCCCCCTCTATCGACCCCAAATTGAACTTTGTTAAACCAGTGTTTGTTATTTCTTGTTCAACAGCTTGGAGTCAAGGAAACTGTGTTCTAACCCTTGAGTCACTTAGTATCTTTGGGTGTTCGAGTCCTCTTCTATAAAATGAGAACCTGGACTAGATGTATGTTCCTGTTCTGAGCTTTGAAGATTTAGGATGTCAGGATAAAACCAGACACATATTACAAGTGATGTTCTAACACTCCAGATACATCTAGAAGAAGTAGGCTGGGAAAAGTCTAATATAGGTATCTGTGTTCCCAAAGAACTATTGCAGTCCATTTGGAGCTGATATTAAACCATAACAAATTTCTCCGAGGGCGGTGGTGGTGGTGTATAAAAAGCTTTTAGAACTGAAAAGAGGGGTTTCGTTTGCTGAAAACTTAGGGGATATCCTCTCAAACAGAAAGTTATG
Organism: Saccopteryx leptura; assembly: GCF_036850995.1. Taxonomy (NCBI): domain Eukaryota; kingdom Metazoa; phylum Chordata; class Mammalia; order Chiroptera; family Emballonuridae; genus Saccopteryx; species Saccopteryx leptura. The sequence continues at coordinate 58,988,361 of NC_089504.1, read as the reverse complement.
TTAGCTCACCAAGCCAGCGATATTTGAGAATAAAGACCATGAATTGTTTGTCTTCCGTAGACAGAATGTATCCCACGTTTTCCATCAGTGTTTTATTGTTGTTGTTTTGTTTATGTTTTTAAACAAGAGTTAAGTGGAAGGAAGTAATGAGGGTAAGAAATACCGCTTGCTTCTGTTCATTTGGGAGAGATCTGCTATCTTTTCCGTTCCCATTGAGTAAATTTAGCTATAGCTTCCATGGCAGCATTTCCCCCTGGGAGAGTCCTTTAGATCTGCCCCTGCTCTTTCTGTAGCTAGACTGACAGCAGGTAAGATTACAAGTGCCCCATGCCCACTCAGCGTTGTCAGTCGGACTCGACCCCCACCACCATCACGGCCTATTCGCGCTTTACGTTCCTCCCGCCATCTCTCTGCTAGGACCCCCTCACCAACCCATCCCTACCTGTTGTGTAGGTCTTATTTTCTGGTAAGACCTGCTATCCTTAGAAGGGGAGATACCGTCGCCTTGAAATCCTAGCCTGTCTCTTTCTGGTGAAGGGGGCACCAGTGCTTCAGTGCAGACTTCCTCACAAACGGAATCCGGCGGACAGGCGGACAGGAGACCAGGAGTTGCAGAGTTCAATGGCCTGAAAAAGCGGGGAGCCCTATCCGATGCACAGCCCTGTTTAGCCGGGACGCAGGATTCTGAGAATCGCCAGGAAGCTCCTCGCTAGTTCCGGAACCTTGGAGAAATCGCCCAAATCCAGGGGCCCATCCCACCGCTGCTCTCGGTGCTGGGCAGCCGACCGCGGGACAAGAGCCGCGTACACATACAGCGACTCGGGCGTCCGGTCCGACTGCGGCGGGGCCTCCCGCCGCCGCTACTGCTGCAAACCGGTCTGGCTTCCCTGCAGGGCGTGCGGGATGGAAGAAGGGGGTGGAGAGAAAAGGGGAAGAGCTAGGGCGGCCGGCGGGCGGGGCCTGCAGCCTCCCCAGCCGCGGCAGTCACCGTGCCGCCTGGTCTTTCTGCGCCTCGCTGGGACTCCAGCGCGTACTGCGCCGGGACCCGCGCCCCAATCCGGGGCGCCGCTGCTCCTCGCCCCCTGTCTTCCAGTGCGCGGTGGCGAGGCTGCGCGGACAGAGGAGCGGTTCCGAGAGACTGGGGCTTTGGCGGCCGCTCGCTGCTCAGTCTGACCGAAGGACTGGCGGGGAAGGAAGGGGAAAGCGGGGACACACACACTCGCCGCGGCGCGCGCGCATTGCACATTTGCAGCCGCGCGCCCCCGGTAAGGCGCGTCCGGGGCAAGTTTGGCCCCGCGGCTCCGGCCCCGGCACCTGCCGGCTCTCGGAGCTGCGAATCGGCCCCGGCCCCGGCCCCGGCCCCGCCCCCGGCCGGCCGATCGACCCTCGGTCCCCTCGCCCGCACTGCTCTCCTTTCGCCAGGGGAGAAGCAACAACATCCCAATAACTTGCGGACTGTGGCGCAACTGGTCTCAACAGCGGAGGTGCCCGAATGCTGCCCGAGAGAGGTAAATTTCCTGCGTGTGCCCAGCCCCTCCTCTCTGGACCCTTCTTCTGGGCTCGGACTTGGGAACTCTGTGTCTCTGAGGAATCCTGGCCGTCTCTCTAAGCTCCCACTTTGTCCGCGTTGTGCTGGGGGTAGGGTGAATGGGGTGCGCGTGGCTACCTAAGCGGGACCTTCATTCTGCCGGGGCCATGGCCGCGCGCTCCCCGCGGACACCCACCCGCTCACCACTCCGATCCCCGGGGCACTCGGTGATCATTCTGGGTTCACTTAAGCAGGATCCTTGTCATTTTATTTGGGGGAACGAGCTGAGTTTGGCAGTAGCAGGAGACATCTCTCCCCACCCTCCCAGGGTGTTCAACAGCGGCGAACTTGTTAGGCACCCCTGGGATCTAAAGAGGGTCCTTCAAGTCAGTGTTCTGGCCGTCTCTGGCACTGGAGCCGGCTTGAACAGGTGCTGTATGGTTCCAGCCTCAATGCTGCAACAGACTTCTCTGCGTTTCCTCAGCTTCTCTCCCCGGCCCAGTCAACATGACGCTTCAGTAGCTGGGGTGGAGTTGGGGGTGGGGTTGGGGGGCTGTGGGAATGGAGTGTGGGGGCAATGGAGAGAGAGAATGACAGGGTTTGATTTGCCTGGCCGGTGCCAGCACAGAAGACAACAATGTCTGCTTATCGCTCATCTATGCAAATGAGCCTGTTGTCATTTTTACCCCCTCACCCCACCCGACCCCGGTTTACTTGTCTCACATGCCCAGCGTTGCTGGGTAGAAACCTGTTCCAGAGAAGTTGTTGGGGTAGGCTGATCTTATGTCCTGAAATTATACTTACTCTGATGCTTTTTAAAGGCTTAGTATTGCAGACCAAAAATACCCCCCCCCCAACACACACTTTTCTATGATGTTCTCAGCCGGAAGTCCTGGCTATAAGGTGACTAGCACCTGAGAGACCGGTTGGGCCTCAGAATGTGTTAGTCTCCTGCAAAGGAGAAGCGTCCCCTCATCAGACTCCTAAGCGGAGGTGTGGGGACCCGCTGTTACCCCTTTGGTGAAGATCATTCATCCAGGCTGCTCTCTTGTTCTGTGCAAAGGATGTGAGCCGCAGTCCAGTGAAGGAAAGTGAAGGGGTTGGTTCCATTACCATTTTAACATGAAGTAGAATAGTGTTCATAGAAGCTTTACTCAGAGTATTTCCAGCTGAAAGGAGGCCCTGGAAAAAGAACCTTTCTCAGGCAACTTCATGCCAGTGGGAAGTTAAGTAAGCATCACGCAGGATCTGGAGCTGAGGGAAATGGTGCCAGTATACAGTAATGTGAGTGGAGACTTAGGAGGACTGGGGAGAAAACTGATAAGTCTGAGACTGATGTATAATGTCTTAGGAAGGAAATGATTAAGAACTGAATGATTAAACCACGTTACATTTTTGTCCAAATTAAAACCAGAAGTATTGAATAATAACACCTTAAATTTGCATCATTACTATTTGTAAATGCTTTTCAGGGTTCTTATTTGATTCTGACCACTTCTGAGAGAGGTAGAGCAAAGATGATTAACCACCTATTCACAAGAGGAACATGAGGCTCCCAAGTCCAGGGTCTTAGCAAAGTAACAAGTGACTGGAATTAGAGTCACAACAAGGTTCTCTAAAATACCCACACCCACCACCACTAATCCCACCCAGTGCTGGTTTTGTATTTGTGAAACATTTTTACAATGGCCAGAGCTTCTGCATTTCTTTTGGTGTGCATAGTCTCACTGTGAATTATTGTCCACACTTGACAGATGAGGACACTGAGGTTTAGACAGGGGAGGGGATGGGAGTTGTTCCTGGTTTCATGTCTAATCCAGTGCAGTTTACAAGACTAGAATTTAGAGCTCCTGATGCCTAATCCATTGCTTTGTGGATTATGCCATTGTTCCACTTCCGATAGCAATTAGGACACATTAAAGATGCTGCAATACACTACGGACTGTTAACATGCCTGCTGGTGACCTGGGTTCTACTTCGGGCACTATATTTATCTGTATGACAGGGCCCAGATCCTTTCCCCTCTGAGCCTAAAGTCTAAAACAAGAGGTTTGTATTGAATTATCCTTTTCTTTCTAGTTTTAGCATTCTATAATGCTTATCAGTTATTTGTAACCCAATGTTATAATTTTCTTGAGAGAAAATAAAAGGATTTTAACCCTTTATTAACTAATTATAGAGAATAGATTCATGTCATCTGTGTCATGTTCTTTTGCTTGCTTCCCCCCACTTAGTTGTTAGTACAGTAATATGTAGCCCACTGAAAGATACATTACTAGAAATTGACTTCTGCCATTTTATGAAAGAGTCTGTCTAGAGAGGGAAAAACCAACCACTTTATTTTTGTATTTGGATAAATTTCAGCAGATGCTAATACAAACTCGTGGTTTCAGAGGGGAGGAACCTAATTAACAAAACTAACCTAGTTTCTATTCCCTTTAAGAATCCTCTTCTTTTTCCACCTTTCCTTTCTGTATACTGAAAAGTAGTGTTTCTATGTTTAGAGGAATTAGAATTAGAATGGGTCTTATTTTTTTATTATTATTTTTTTTTACAGAGACAGAGGGAGAGTCAGGAGAGGGATAGATAGGGACAGACAGGAATGGAGAGAGATGAGAAGCATCAATCATTAGTTTTTCGTTGCAACACCTTAGTTGTTCATTGATTGCTTTCTCATATGTGCCTTGACCGTGGGGCTACAGCAGACCAAGTAACCCCTTGCTCAAGCCAGTGACCTTGGGTCCAATCTGGTGAGCTTTGCTCAAACCAGATGAGTCCGTGCTCAAGCTGGCAACCTTGGGGTCTTGAACCTGGGTCCTCCGCATCCCAGTCCGACGCTCTATCCACTGCGCCACCGCCTGGTCAGGCAAGGATCTTAAATATTTTTAACAGATCCAGCCATTGGGGATTGAGGTGTATTTCTTTCTGAGAGAAAATTCAAATATTAGTTAACTAGTTCAGACACTCACACCTTTTATGGGTAAGACAGCTGAAGCTTAGAAAGGTGAAGTAGCTTGCTCATAGTCACACACATGTTTAGCAGGAGGAACGGGGCTAAGATCTTAAGAATGTTTATATTCAGCATAGTGCCTGGGTTTTATGGTAAAGGTGCATTTTTTACTTTTAAGAAAAAAAATCTGTCTTTTTAATCTACTGGCGGCGTTTCTCTTGGGTGTATAGATCAACAGTCTCAGAACTAGTACTTTGTTTCAAGCACTACTTGAAGACAGGGAACTATTGGCTGGTTTTCTAACCTTCTCTTCCTGGTAAATAAAGCCAGAAGTCAAAGGTGGTCCTGTCATACAGCCAATAAAGTTATAAATATATATATAATACATTTAATTTCCATTTTTATTTTTCTTGTACTTCTGTTAAATGGTGAGTCAGAACATTTAATATCCTGGAATAACATTTTTTTCCTATGTCTAGAGCCCTCATTAGTTACTCTATGAAACACCAAGTTATTTTTTTCTTCTTTATTTTCATTTTACATCTGTTTTATTTTTTTTTCTGGAGCTTTTCTTTTTAAAAAATTTTTATTTTAATTTATTGTGTTAACATGGATTCAAGTGTCCCACTCAATATAACACCCTCACCCCTCACCTCTGTGTCCCCCATTACCCCCTCTTTGCCTCCCTCCTAACTCCTTCCCCCCACTTCCCTCTGTGATTTCCTGTCTTGTTATATCTGTATCTATGTGTTATGTATATGTAGTTTCACTAATCCCTTCACCTTCTCTGATCCCACCCCCTCATCCCCCTTCCCTCTGACAGCTGTCCCTCCGCTTCCTGTGACCCTGCCTCTGCCCCTATTTGTTCCTCAGGTCACTTTGTTCATTAGATTCCACATATAAGTGAGATCATATGATATTTTTATTTCTCTGCCTGGTTTATTTCACTTAGCATAATAATCTCCATGTCCATCCATGCCCTCACAAAAGGTAAGATTTCCTTCTTTTTCACGGCCACTTAATATTTCATTATGTATATGTACCACAGCTTTTTAATCCTCTCATCCACTGATGGACACTTGGGCTGTTTCCAGATCTTGGCTACTGTAAACAATGCTGCAATAAACATAGGGGTGCATTTCTTCTTTTGAATCAGTGATTTGGTACTCTGAAACACCAAGTTCTAAATGTATTGGTTGCATAAACATGTTTTTTTTGTATCAAGTACATTAACTGGAGTTGGAAGGAGATCTTTTATTTTTGTAGATGCTGCCCAGTTATAACTGTACTCATATAACTTATGTAGCTCAGCCGTTCATTTGTGGACTTATCTGGCAATTCTTCAAAAAGGAAGGGAAATCAGGGAAGAGAGAAACCTTCTGTTCAGTATTTTTCTTTTTAAAAATAAACTTTAAACTTAATTTATTGACGAAATTTTTGAAGTGTACCGTATAATAAACAATTACTAGCTGCTATTGAGGAAGTGTTTATTCGGTTAGGTTCCTTCCAATATAAAAGATTAGGCCAGGGAAAACCAGCTTGATTTTGTGTTTCCCATTCTCAATTGTATTTACTTCTGTTTACCTTCATCAGAGGTGTGTAAAGAAGATGATGACATAAAAAAAACAAAAACAAAAAACAAAACAAAAAAAACAGGAATCCTACCCAAAGTAGAGTACTCTTGGGAAGACTTGAAATATACGGCACGGTTGAGATGTGGGTACATGTTTAGTTAGCTGGCCGGGTCTCGGGATTTGCATTTTAGGTTAAGACAAACCCGTATTTGAATGGAAAACTGCATAAAGTGTCTTCTTGTAGAAAGTCTTCTGTGGTGTTTTTGAGGCTGAATAAACAATGGGTATGCAATTTATTTGAGGGAATTTACAGACTAGATGAGCAGTGAGATTTTGAGACTTGTTTTCTCTAGGAGTTTCAGAAAGTCTGTTGTGAAACTGTAATGAAACATAAAGCCCGGAGTGAGCAGTACTGCTCCCACTAAAACTGGGTGTGTGTGTGTGTCTTTCAGTTGAGGTTCAGGCAGGGGTTGGAATCCAAGCACTGGGGGCCCAGGGAAGGGAATTAACTTGACTTGAAACTAAATTTCCAGGTCTAAAGAAAGGATTGTAGAAAGTTCATCCACTTTATAAGAAAAAGATGACGTTTAAATCTTTGCCATCCAGTAACACTGAGCAAAGGGTTTGCAAAGAGGGTACACTTACAGCTAACTATAAAAAATGTGTTTCTTTGCTCCACAGACAGGCACAAGAAATGCATTAGATTCAATGCAATGGGTAGTAGATTTTCAACATTTAATACACGCTTTGCTTTTTCTTTAAAGAAAGCAAAAAACATGCCCACTGTCATGATCATTGGATCATTTGGTCATAACATTTGTTGCTAAAGTAAGGAAAATAAAACAGAAATCAAAAGAAATACCATGACCTGCATGAGGCAATGGTAAGTACACCCTACGTGTTTAGCTAATATCTGTCAATGGGAAAGGTTGAGCATCATGTTTTATTTATCTTTGTATTCTTGGAACTTAGCACTATCCCTGGCAAGTGATGGGAATTTACTACATATGTATGAACAATTTATGCATTCAAAAGAGAGTCACTTATCCACTTGGGAAGTTCATAATTATTCTAATGAGTCTCTTATTTTCTAGACCATTTAAAACTGTCAGGCAAGCTGATAGACACTACTTTCAATAGTTTATAGTATCTTTCATTTTTCATCATAAATGGTATCAGACCTCCAACCTTTTTTTAACCAACATGCCTGGGGATGACTTTTTTATTTCTCTTCCAAAACAGCAGTAACAGTATAAGTATAAAACGTGTTGCTCTTTTTATTATTTATAAACACCACTTAAACATGCGTTTAAAGTACCCAGAGTGGCTTAATAGTGAGTTTGGCTCAGGGTATACAGATAAGATTCAGCTTCTCTAAGTTAATCAGTTTAAGTGTCACCTGCTCTTGAGGCCTTCTCTGATCATCTCACCTAAAAGGGACCTTCTTCATATGTTTTCTTCACTCATCACAATGGATACTTACACATTTCTGTATCTTACTTGTTTTTCTACCACCTCTGCCCAAACTCACAGTCAGCCCAAGATTATAAACATTTTGACAGCAGACGTCATGGTTCTTAAACACTCTTTTTCTAATGGATGGCACATAGTAGGTGCCCCGTTAATACTTAAATGAGTAAATAAGTCCCATCTATCCTGTCAAGATGAACTTGGCCACCATTAAATGAACTCGAGCCAAACAAGTTTAGCTCTGGACAGTCCTTACAGGCTGATGATGATAGCTGCGTGAGAATGACAAGCCCATAGTGGATAAAAGCGTTGGACTGAGATGCGGAGAATGACAAGCCCTCCAGGAGGAGGCAACAGTGCCCATTTAGGTGGATAAATTCTGGCATGAGTATGAAGCAGTATCTCTAAAGAGTTTCCTTTATATTTGTTCCTTTTTATTAAAAAATTAATAGTAGAGAACAGAGAAGTAGAAAGCATAAAACAAAACATTCTAAAACTGTTAAAGTGGGGTCTAAAAATCCCTAACTCCTAAACATATGTAATTTTTAATTAAGACACCTTTGGTGAAAATATACAAGGCAAATCATATGACACCTGCAGGTAAAATCTTCCCGACCTCAGCTGGCTTTTCTTTGACTACAGATGCATCAATAGCCCAATAGCAGGGAACAGGTTCTCAGGTGGGGCTCCTGGACCAGCAGAAGCAGAACTTTTTAAAAACACAAATTTTCATGCTATAAACCAGGCCAGCTAAATTATAAATTCTGAGGATGGGGCTCAGCCTGAGTTTTGACAGGCTTCCAGGTGATTCTGATAGACTTTCAGTATTGGCGACAAATGTTAAATCTATTGCTCAAAGTACAATGTAAGCCCCTTGAAGTGCTTGGTATTCCTGGGGGAATCCCAGGGTGTGTGGAGAGGATTCCATCTACCTGGCCTGCTAGAAATACCATGGGACAAATAAAACCGGTCTTGGCTTTTCACAGAGCCATGTGGGTCACAAGAGAATCAGTGCATATGACTGGACTGGATGTCTGAGACTTTTGATAGTACAAAAAAAGCTCTTGATAGTCGCTGACCCTGCCAGGTTATAGATACTCTCAAGATTGGGAGATAGACCAGGTTATGTGGTTATGAAGGTCAGGCATGTTCTGTGCATAATCTATGTTTGGGTATCACTTCAATAGAATGCCAAGTGGAAAAATGATTTCGAGAGCTAGTGGTTTACTTGCAAGAGGAAACGGTGGTTTACTGACAGTTCAGGTCCGTTTAATATACTAGATATGGATGGGGCCCTTGGCCGGGACGGTACCAGGTGCTGTACAGAAGTTATGAACGTGGTTCTGGCTTCACTTTTCTGAGAACTAACACTATTCTGGCATTTCTCAAGTGCCATTTATTTCTGTTTCTCCATGTTCCTGGATGATAGAGGAGGAAATGGAAACCAAGTCAGGTGAGCTACATGATCATGAGCACAGAGCCATTAAGGGATGGTTTCAACCACGGAACTTACGATTTTAAAGTCCACATTTTTTTGTCTGCTTCATGCAGCCGCACCTCAAAATGTAGTTTTGGAAGAAGAATTTTAAAAAAAGAGAACATAAGCAAACCTAAAATTTCTACATATGAGCTCTAGATTATGTAATTGACCTTACACTTGATGTCTCAAAGGCACCTCAAATTCTACATGCCCAAGACCAGAAGCATGGTCTTTTCTCTCCATACTTGCTCCTCTTGCAGTGTGGCCTAGCTCTGTGATGGCTCCACAGCCACCACCTGGCACAAGGCAGAGACCTAGGGGCTGTCCTTGACCCCATCCTTTTCATCTACTACATGGAATCCATCACCCATTTCTATTGATTTTACTTCCTGCATATCTTCTCCATCCATCTGCTTCTCGTTTCTGCTAATTCTTTGTCCAGCTTTTCACCTTTCTGCTGGATTCTAGCCATAGCCTCCCTGGTTCCTGAGTCCATTCTGGCCCTCCTGTAATTCGTCATCCATACTGCAGCCAGAGCAATTGAGATGGCTGGAGAGACCCCTAGACTCTGTTGGTCAGATCCTTACCTCCCACACCCAGCCAAAGCTTCTCGGAAGCAGACAGATTCTGGCCTCTGGGCCTATCTGGGTTGGTGGCCTTTTGAACTCTTACATAACCTCTGAGGACTTCCTCTTCCAAACGTCACCCTATCCCGATGCTCTTGCTCTCCTAGAGTACAGTTAGATCCATAGTGGTAGCCATAGTCAGCTGCTCTCACAGGCACAGAATGAAAACTTCAGTGAGATCCTAGGACCTGCCCAACCCAGATTTTCAGAGTGCCCTGGGAATCTTTGAGGTACACTCACTCATTCAACAGGAACCCAAGACTGCTCAGTAGATAAGAGAAAAGCAGTTGTTGAGGAAGGAGTTAGTTGGATGCTAAAGCATTAGCTTTGATGTTCTAGGTATCTTTAGGATGAAATAAAAAACAGTGTTTTTCAATTTGTGGACTGGTCCACCAGAAATTTTGTGTCTGTTTGCAAAAGCCAATGATCTTAGTCGAATTTGCTTATGCTCGGGGTGATTTCTGCCTTAGTGGTCCCTGAAATAATTATCCTATTTTTACTGGTCCCCAAGTGTAAAATGGTTGAAAACCACTGCAGAAACCAGTTAATATAAGTTGGCCTAAGCTAAGCTTGCATTTAATCTTTGCACATGGCTCTTTCAGTCACTTATTGTCACTTGAACTGTAAACAAAAGAGAAGTAGCAAACTGCTTAGTCAGTTCAGGCTGCTGTAACAAAGTATTGTAGACTGGGTTGCTTATAAACAACCAAAATGTATTTTTCACACTTTCGGAGGCTGGAGATCAGGGTGCTAACCTGGTCAGGTAGTGATGAGAGCCCTCTTCTTGGTGCAGACTGCCAACTTTTCATTTTATCCTCATGTGGTGGGAAAGAGGGCAGGACAGCTCTCTGGGGACCCTTTTATAAGGGCATGATTCCATTCATAAGAATTCCACCCCCATGATCTAAATAATTACCTCTCAAAGACCCCACCTCCTAATACCATCACTTTGGGAGTTAGGCTTTCCACTTTGGAGGCACACAAACATTCACTAAATAGAACAACTCTTTATCACTAAGCCATTGTTCTTTAAGGAGTACATTATACACTGTAACCCAGTACAGACATAGACATATAATTATATTTAAAATAAAGGTTTCCTAGAATAGTACTTAACTACTACAGGAAGTATGCTCTGGTATGTTCTGATATATTCCCTCCTGCCTCTAACTGCTACCGAACACCAGTCATGATCCACCAGGTGGATTATACTCCCCACTGATGGGCAGAGGCCTATACTCTGGAGAGCACGACTCTGATCTGCGATCCCCTCCAGTGCTGCTTGTGCAGAAGCTCGGGCCAGAGGTGTGCCCTTGCGGCAGTGCTGACCGTGACTCCTCATCCGGGGTTCTTTCCACCCCGGTGGGTTCATGGAGGGTTGTGATACAACTCCACAAAGCTCTCCTTGTGAAGTTTGAATTTCTGTCAAAAAAGCATTGTGAAATTTGTAGAGTTGGGAGAAAGCAACTCCTAAGGCCACCTTGTCTGTTACCCAGGATAAATAAGCTAAGGTGTTGAAATATGGCCCCTAAACTGGGGTATGTCTATATTTTTTTTTCCTATAACTCTCACCCTAAAGTTCATACTAATTTAGTTTAACAAGAACCTAAATACTCTAGGAAAAACATCCTTACTTTCAAAATATATCAAGAACAACTGGGCAACAGTTTTTCTTTCCTGCCTGAAATACATCGAGACATCAAGCCTGCCCGTTTTAATTGGCCCGTCAAGCACTAAATGAAAGGAGTTTAAAACATGGAACTCTTGGCTACTCAGAACTTGGGGGCAAGCTTTAACTTCTAGAATAAATTACCTAATTATGAAGGGTTTGCTTGCCCCTTTAGGTGTCAAAATTTATTATATATTATATATATAATTTTTGTATAGAAAATTTCCCTAAAGTTGTCACAACCTTCCCTTTGAAAAAAAAAAAAAGGATTATTCAGAACGGAGTGTCTTTTTTTGCTCTGATAAAGTGATAGGTTTGTTATCCATTCACGGGTATTTCCAGGGGCTGGGGTGCTGTTTCTGTGGCTCAGCAGTGATAGCCCCTTACTCACTGTTTGCTTTTGAGAATCTGTTGTGACTTTGGGAGCCACATAACACCCATGTTGGAACATATTGGAAATGTGTTTCCCAAATGGACTTATATTATGCATTGAGATTGGAATTTTTTTAAAAAAAAGGCAAAAAAGCAGTCTTTGAGAGAGGGCCTTATGAGTTCTATCTGTAAAACAAGCAAACTTTAGGTCTTCTTTGTTCGCTTACTTCACTGATCAATAAACAGCATATTTTCCTGTGTCCAGATTTTGGGTTATTTGGGTAAATAAAGTGCAACCTTTTTATTTTTATTTTTTTATTTTTTATTTATTTATTTTTTTTAGAGAGGGGAGAGAGAGAGAGAGAGAGAGAGAAAGGGGAGGAGCAGGAAGCATCAACTCCCATATGTGCCTTGACCAGACAAGCCAGGGTTTTGAACCGGCAACCTCAGTGTTTCCAGGTTGACGCTTTATCCACTGCGCCACCGCAGGTCAGGCAGTTCTACCTTTTTAGACTGAGTTATTTATTCATAGTTTCTTTTTTTTTCTGAAATATTTATGTATTTACTACATTATGGTCTCAAGCACACTTTCATAGACTTTTTCATTTAATTTAAACAGAATGGTAATTTATGGGTGATTGGTAATAATGACAGTTCCATTATTAATGTTTTATTTATTAAGATGTTATAAGGTTATAGATTATCAAAGGTATTTCTCTTTCCACTGGAAAAATTGCAAAGAAAATTGTCCCAAGTTTCCTGATGTCCATCTTCCATTGGAAAACACACTTTATACCCACAGTAAAACAAGAAGAGTGAATAGGAAAATTTTTACTTATTGTTAAGGAGTGATGTGAACCAGACTGTTCATAGGCTTATGAATTCATTTTATGGAAACAAAAAAAACCCCTGCAATAGCAGTTTTGTTTTGGCAAACTGTATTTAAACGATGCCCTTTTATTGTTTTCCCCAAGACGTGTAGTTTAAACAGAATGGTGAAAATTTATAGAAAATGGAGTAAATGGGAAATCAGTTTCTCCTACTTAAGATTAAGAGAGAAACATAACTTTTGTTTATGGTTTGTAGAAAACAGAATGGAAATTCAGCTCTTAAGCTTTGTGTACAGTTGGGCTTCGTTATTTAGCTCTGTAGTCTCTCAGAAACTCCCTCTCCTATGTGGCAATTTATAATGTAAACATGATGCAGCATTTCGTTTTGTGCAAACGTTATGTAGGAAATAGTCACTTTCTGCGTATGGCAGAGGACTTCTGGAAACATTTCATTTTACCTCTTACTTATGTATATATTTATTTATTTATTGCTTTTTTCTTTATTGGATGCTTTGTAGATGTCACGCAGGTCTAAAAGTTATACTGTTAAATAATTATTTAAAAACTGATCAGGACTAAGGCCCTGATCCAGAGATCCAAACCAGGAGCAGAAATAAATGGGCGCAGTGGACTGGGGGATATTCCTCCAATATCATCAAAACCCAGAAAACCAGGATCCTAAACTCCTTCATGGGCCAGTTAGGTGTGGGCCCCTGGGCTAACCCTTAGGTTCCTCTGTCTGCATTACTGGCTGTCTGGAACCAGCAAGGGTTGGCAGGAACAGCCAACTGAATCCAGACATGGACAAAAATAATTGGAAGGGGAGGAAATGGGCAGGTGCTGTCCAGCTGTAGATAGGGCTACAGGGTGCAGCTAAGGCAGGCAGGGGAGGGGGAGGGGCTGGAGAGAGGTAGTACAGCAATGCGGAGTGTGGCCCCAGGGGCCTTCACCTTGTGGTTCCTTCTGGTGAGCTGGGGCTTCTCACCCATCAGCCTGGACTTGAGATACTCCTCATAGGCCATGATGTCTCCAGGCCACTTAGGGATTGTCCGCTTCTCACAGACCCAGATTTCTTGTGCTGCCTGTTGAATGAGTCTGAAATCATGGCTGACCAGCATCATATCACCTTCAGACTCATTGATGGCATCTGCTAGGGTGTTGATGGTCTCAATATCCAGGTGATTGGTAGGCTTGTCCGGGAAGAGCATGTGTCACTTCTGCCCTTCAGACAGGCTCCAGATCTGACTCACTGGCTGTTTCCCATTGAGACCATATTGCCTAATGGTCTTCCTCATTTCTTTTTCTCCTTGATCTCTGGGCAGCACTTTATCTACTACTACAAAGACAAGAGGTTTAAGTCCAGCTGCTCTTGTAAATGCTGATGATAATGCCCCATGAGAGTGTTTTCGGATCATCCCCTCTGTGGGTGGTAGTAGCTCTCCAGTTAGGAGCTTCAGAAGAGCCAATTCCAAATTCTAGATTGCTATAGATGCAAGGCCCCTCATTTGTATAATTGAAGCTCACATTCTATACTGCAATGACGAGTGAAGAGATCTTGCCATGTGGTGGGAAATAAAATGATAATGTCTTGTCACTCACAGCCTTTCTATTCATCCCAATGCCATCATTTTCTGCATTCTCCTTGCTCAGGGCCTGCTGGGCCAGCTTAGCTCTGCCGTGACCAAACCTAGCAATGTAGTTCTTCATGTGCGCAATCTGATCTTGCTCCCAGTGAAACCTCTGCATCTGGTTCTCCTCCAGCTCCAACTGTGTCCCTATATACTGATCATAATTACCCATCGTACTGCAGTTTCCTTTGTGCATGTGAATGATGTTGATACAGACACCATTCAGAATGTCCCGGGAATGGGAGATGAAGACCAGAATGTGTTTAAAAGCCTTTAGTTCCTCTTCCAACCACACACAAGCGTTGAGGTACAGGTGGTTGCTGGGCTCGTCCAGGAGCACCATGAAGGGCCGAATGAAAAGGGCTCTAGTGGGAGTAAACCTCATACCCCAGGGCCCGCCAAAGTCTTTTGTTTCTTGCACTCCATGGCAGGTGTGAAGCCCAGTCATGCAGGATCCAGGAGGCCCTTGCCTTCGCCTTGTCAGCATCAACTCCTCCAGAGGCTCATTGAGCTCTGAGAGCTTCTCACACCACATCATCATGAGCCAGCCGCTCAGCCTCCCTCCCCGGCAGGGCCCACACTGTGTTGGCTTCCATCACCCGACAAGAGTGTCTTATCACGAGGGGGAATCTCCTGAGTCACGTGGTAGATGTTGATGTGCTCAGGGACAAGCACTTCACATTTTCCAATAGCAGAGGGCAGTTTGGATTTCCAGTACCATTTAAGACCATGAGACCATAACGACGACCTGAGCTTCATTCCAGTTTGGTGCCCGTGAGCAGCTTTTGACCATGGAAGGGAGGGAGAGGTTGATACCGTGGACATCAGGACTGATGGGGTGAGAGGCAAGGACACCAGTGACAGTTCATGCAGCAGCTGTCCTCATCTCAGTCCTCTATCTCCCGAGTAAGCAAGGCCACTTCTGTGGTCTCTTGGCCATTGACCTCCTCATTGTTCTCCGCTGCCACCTGTAGTTCTGTGACAGCATCTCTGTTTTTCTTCACATCCCTTTCTGGGCAGCTGTGGAGTTCTGGCAGCTTTCTTCTTTTTGGCCGCCTTCCTCTGGGCCAGGTGAGAGCATGGTGACGAACCACAGGGGGGTTACCATTCTTTCAGCGAGCTGGGCCTCGCCACTGGCCTCCCCGGAAGCAGTTCAGATCTGAGTATCAAGTATCCTACAGGTGCACCTAGCAGCTTTAGAGATGATCTCCAACACTCCCCAATATTACATTTGTATAGGTTTCTTCACTGTCTGCCCCCTCCTCTGGAAAGTCAAGTTCCACAGCAGAGAGACCATGTTCTGTTCACTCGCTTACTCGCAGCACTGAGACGAGTGTCCAGCACAGAGATGCCTGTCAGTGGACCTTTGTTGTACGAATGAATTAGTAATTTTCTTAAGCTACAACTGTCCAACTGTCCTGTCTTTAACTTCCTAGCTTCCTTTTCTTTAAAAAAATGTCAACAGCTTCTAGCTTCTAGCTTTACCAATGCCTCAGGTTCCTTTCCCAGTGGGCAGCCTTGTTTTTGGTCAAATTTTAGTCTTTTTTTCCATCTCTTGGTTTTTGGACCATAACATTTAGAACAATGTAATAACTCATGCCTCACTCTCTCTTAGTCACTCATCTGCCCTTGTGAACCCAACTTACCTCTATTATGAAATCTATTATTAACAATTGTCACCTTTTCAAAACCTAAATCCATCTCCTGCCCCAAATTTTACATTTTTATCAGGTACCCATTTTTACTCACTTTGAAATTTTAGCAGTCTTTATATTTTACTTGTTTCTGTGCAGCTACCAAGTCACGAGGAATTTTTAAAAAATATTCTTCCCTAGTCTCACTTATATTCCCGACATTAACACTTCTTACTTGAACTTTTATAGCAGTTTCATTCTTCAAACAGCTTTCATTCTTCCCTCTCTACCCATCTTTAATCAGTTATATTACCTGCTACCAGAGGTTATACTTTTGCCCCTACCATGCCCCCAAATCCTTAGATACTTTACCATGCCTGAAATCTAAAGCCCTGGTTTGGTTCATGAGACTATGCACATGAACCAAAATTGGCCCTAATTGACATTTATCATCATTGTTGTGATTATCAACCTTATAGTTGTATAGTAGTGACAGCAACTATCATTTCCATTTTTTTTTTTTTTTTGTGACAGAGACAGTGAGAGAGAGACAGAGAGTAGAGCAGATAGGGACAGACAGGAAGGGAGAGAGATGAGAAGCATCAATTCTTTGTTATAGCTCCTTAGTTGTTCATTGATTGCTTTCTCATATGTGCCTTGACCAGGGGTCTACAGCAGAGTGAGTGAGCCCTTGCTCAAGCCAGTGACCTTTGGGCTTAAGCCAGCGACCCCATGCTCAAGCTGGTGAGCCCATGCTTAAGCCGGATAAGCCTGTGCTCAAGCCAGCAACCTCAGGGTTTCAAACCTGGGTCCACTGCATCCCAATCCAATGTTCTATCCACTGCTCCCCCCCCCCAATCTGGTCAGGTTTATTTCTAAATTTTTACCCTGTACTGGGCACAACACATAAGAATACGTGAAATTGGAAAGGTTCTTAGTGTATTTTAGGGCTCTGTAATCTGATATTGAGTAAGATAGATGTGGAGGGAAAGAGATTGATCTGGAGGGGTATGTTGGAGCCAAACCATGGACATCTTGTCAGCTATGCTAAGGAGTTTGAAAATTTTTTTATCGGCAATGAGGCAACAACTGAATAATTTTCATGGATAATCGGTGAGCTCCAGTTGTATGTTAGATAAGCAATGTCGGAGATGACCATAATTTGGGAGGGGAATGAGAGGGAAAGGGACTGGAGACAGGGAGACCAGTTACAAGAGAGATGGTGAAGACCTAAATTAAGGTAGTGAGGGTTTGGGAAAGTGAGCAGATCTGAGATTTAGGAGGAAGATTTTATAGGACTTGATGACCACTTCATATGAATTTTGAGGGAGGGGGAGGAGTAGAAGAGGAAGATTCTCTGGCCTTTTGCCCGAGTGGTTGGAGATTGGTGAATGGTGAGAGAGAGAGTACTGCGGCACTACAGCGGGGGCTGTGATGATGCATCCCGTTTAGAACGTGCATTTGCTGTACCTATGGGAGAACCAGGTGGAGTGCAGCTGTATGGAGAGGGGTCCAGGATGGAGACGCTGCCTGTGTGACGGTCATTGGTCTCTGGGCAGTGATTCAAGCTGTGAGAATGGACGAGGGTCAGATACTTTCAAGACATCCAGGTGGAGGGTCCAGAAGGAAGGTGTATGAGTGTGGATGGAAGGAGACAAGCCCATGACAGAGACAGAATGTTATGTTCTCTCACTGATGATTCTTACAGCCATGGGGTTAAATGAGACTTCCGTGAAAAAGTTTGTCAACTAAGAAGAGAAAATGTCCAAGAACAGCATCACTTCCCAACTGTCATTTGCAATACCATTTCTCCATAGTTCCTTGTGGAACCTTCTTCCGTTTTCTTCTCTGTTTAAGGACATGACATCAGACTTTCCTGACACTGTACATATGTCACTGTTCTGGAAGGCTTCTCTGACCCCCACACTTGCCTACACGGATTCCTCAGGTACCTGTTCCCTTGAGAGTTCTTGCTCTTAGGACTGTTTGGGAGCTTTTCTTCGAAGCTGACTTTTCGGTTGCTCTGCACTTATCTCTCCCAGCAGACTGCAGTCCTGAGAGCTGAGGCCGCCTCTTCTCCCATCGCGTGTTTCCCACCCAGCCTCCAACACCAGTGCCTTCCACACTCTAGCAGCTTCTACTGCTTTGTGATGACTTTTATTCTCCTTTAGCAGAAAGCAGTGAAAACTTGGAAGTTCTATAAGGATGTATATCAGTTCATATACCTGAGCCAAATTAAAAATGCTTGCTTAGAATGTGTTTGTAAGATGTTCTTATTTCTCATTTAAAAAAATAAAATGAGCAAAATGGTCCACGAAACCCATTCTTGTCAATTACCATTCTTATCAGAATGCTTGTTGTATATTGTTCTCACTATTTGAACCTTTCAGAGGACAGGAATATATCTTTTGGCAGCTCCACTACTATTGCTTATTGTGAGCAGAGTTTACCTCCCGCTTTCACTGGGTTGAACTTCCTGTTGTTTTTAAACAGCACTTTGCATACATTTGCACAGGCTGACTCTGGATGTGGTGAGAGCTACAGTCCAAGGAGCAGGTATTCTGGCTTATCCTGCTCCTCTTCTGACACATGTCCACTGACATGTTCTTTGGCGGGTTGTTAACCTCACGTATTTTAGCAACTTCTGTAGCATCATAGAATGTTTTTACATAATCATGTTGCCTGTCAGTGGAGACAGCTTTACCCAGAGGCGGATTTAATGGCGGGCACACTGGGTGCATGCCCTGCTCCCTGACTTCTGAAGGGCCCCGCAAAACCCCAACTTTACACTTTTTTTCTAATGACACTGTTTGGTTTTATATGTGCAGTTTTAACATTAATAATACATAATATTTTTTATTTATTTAAAAATATGGTTAACATGTATTTTTATTTTCCCCGTCTCTCTCTCTCTCTTTTTTTAAGGGATCTAATATTTTTTTTCTGTGCCTGTGGCTTCACCTGACCTTAATCTGCCTCTGGTTTTGCCTATAAAAATTATTGGAAACACAAATGAAGATTTAAGTACTTAAAATTACAAAGGTAATGAAAAGAGAACTTAAAATAATAACATAGCGGCCCTGGCTGGTTGGCTCAGAGGTAGAGTGTCGGCCTGGTGTGTCGAAGTCCAGGTTCTATTACTGGTCATGGCACAAAGGAGAAGCAACCATCTGCTTCTCTATTCCTCCCCCTCTCCCTTCTCTCTCTTTCTCCTCCCCTCCTGCAGCCATGGCTCGAATGGTTCGAGCAATTTGGCCCCGGGCGCTGAGGATGGCTCCATGGCCTCCTCTCAGGTGCTGAGATAGCTCAGTTGCCGAGCAATGGAGCCACTGCCCCAGATGGGCAGAGCATCACCCTGTAGGGGGCTTTCTGGGTGGATCCTGGTTGGGGCACATGCAGGAGTCTGTCTCCGCCTCCTTGCCTTCCACCTCTCACTTAATAAAAGAACAAAAACCAATAACAACAACAACAAAAAAAAAACAATAGTATACCAAACTTTGAGTGGAGGCCAGGGAGCAGTAGGAGGAAAGTCCCTGATAAGAATCAAGAACAAGAGACTTAAGCATGTTATGAAGATTTAAGGAAATAACCACCAAGACAACAGAACAGAAAATTTTGTAATTGGTTGTCTTGGGAGAATGGAACTAGTGGCTGGAACAGGAAAATCAAGAAATGGCTGTTCTAGACTCAAAGACACAGAGAGCTGCTGGTGGTTGCTGGGGAAAGGGGAATTGAGGGTCTGGGTGAAAGAGGTGAAGTGACTAAGAAGCACAACCTGCTAGTCACAAAATAGTCACGGGATGTAAAGTATAGCATAGGGAGTATAGTCAGTAATACAGGGATAACTGTGTATATGATGCCAAGTGGGTTCTAGAAATATCGGGGGGAACACTTTATGAAGTATATAACTGTCTAACCTTTATGCTGTATACATGAAAACAAAACAAAATAATATTGAAACTAAACTTTAATTGAAAAGAAAAGAAATGCCAGAGTTATACCTGCAATTAATGTAATGTACATGAACTATAATTGGAAAATAAAAAGATTATTTTAAAAAATAATAAAATAAAAGAAGAAATGGCTGTTTTCACAAAGTCCATTATATCATTTGTTATATTAACTTTTTTTAATTAGATTTTTTAATTTATTGTGTTAACATGGATTGAAGTGCCATATTAACTTTTTTTAAAAAAATGTTTATTTGTATTGATTTTAGAGAGAGGAAGGGAGACAGAGGAACATCAATCTGTTTTTGTATGTGCCCTGACTAGGAATCAAACCAGCAACCTTTGCCCTTCTGGACAATGCTCTAACCAACCAACCTATCGAGCCAGGGCGCCACATTATGTTTTACATGTATTTCTTTGATAAAAATAAATCACTGTTATATTGTTAATTACAACATAAAAACAAAAAAAACAACATGAATGAAGTAACTGAAATGGGTAGAGAGTGAGAGATGAGTATTATAAAATAAGAAATACTGGGGAAATATAGTCTATGTTTAGAAAGCTGTGTGAAGGAAGGAGAGGGATTACATTCATTGCTGATGATTAATATTTATTTGAGTGCTTACTTTACTCCAGATACTGTCTCAACAATAAACAGGCATTAACTTGTTTAATATTCATAGTAACTCATGGAACAGATACTATTGACATCATTTTATAAGTGAGGAAACTATGGAGCATACATAGTAAGTACGTTATTTTAGGCTACATGGCCAGGTTCCTAAGCCGAGCTGTCTTTCTTAGCTATGGTACTGTTATGATTCAAGGTAGACCAATGGGTGTGACACCCCACCATACATACAATGTATTCTCCTTGATCCTAAGATGACTTGACTTGTCCTCTGAGGCTGTCTCCTAAAGAGATACAGTAGTCCCACTTCCACATGGGAGATCTATTCTGAGGCCTCCACTGGATGCCTGAAACCATGGATAGTGCCAAACCCAACAGATGTGTTTTTTCCTACACATACATAACTTTGACAAAGTTTAATTTATAAATGAGGCACAGTAAGTGATCAACAACAATAAATAATAATGAAGTAGAACAATTATAACAATATAGTACTATATAATAAAAAATTACATAGTATAGCATTATTAAAGTAAAATAGGGGTTCCTTGATTACAAGTACTGCAGCACTGCAACAGTTGATCTGATAACTGAGATAGATGTCTACTAAGTAACTAATGGGAGAGGTTGCGTATACAGCATGATTCACTGGACAAAGAGATCTTCACATCCCACATGGGATAGAGCAGTACAGAATAAGATATCGTTACACTACTCAGAAGGGGATACAATTTAAAATTTATGGATTGTTTATTTCTGGAATTTTCCATTTAATAGTTTAGGACCGTGGTTGACCCTGGGTAACAGAAACCATGGAAAGCGAAACCACAGATAAGGGGAGATTACTGAAATTAACCTTAGGGGAGATTACTGTAATAAACCTTAGTTCATTCATAATTCACAGATGTTTGAGTGCCTATTAACCTGGTTCTAAGTACTGTTATTAGGATTATTCCTTTCTACTGGGGGAGGCCAATGATAAAGGAAAATACGTGTATAATTTAATATGAGGTACTCTAGAGAAAAAATAAAGTGGAATAAGGAGTAGAACTCTGGCAGTGGTGGTGGAAGAGTTATTTTAGAAAGCAAAGTCAGGGAAGTCCTCTCTGAGGGGAATACTCATGAACAGTAGCCTTAGCCCAGGCTGCTCTAATAAATATACCACAGGCTGGTTTGCCTAAACAGCAAACATTTGTGAAGGTGCTGATAGATGTGGTGTCTGGTGAGGGTCTACTTCCTGGCTTGCAGATGGCCCTCTTCCCATTGTATCCTCACATGGTGGACAGCAGGAGAGTAAGCAAGCTCTGTCATGTCTTTTCTGATAAGGGCACTAATCTCAATTCTTAAGGGGTCTACCCTCATACCTAATTACCTCCCAAAGGCCCTGCCTCCTAAATACCCTCCCTTTAGGAGTTAGGATTTCCCTATACAGATTTTGGGAGGAACACACACATTTAGTCCATAAAAAACAGATCTAAGTGAAGTGGAGGCATGAACTATTCAATATCTGTTGAATTATGCTGGGAAAGGCATTCGAGGCAGAAGAAATAGTAAGTGCGGAGCCCTGAGACAGAACTCCTTTAGCTTGTTCGAGGTACTGTGCAAATGGCTGAAGCTGAGGCAGTGGAGGGTAATGTTTAGGGCCAAGGCAAATAAAACCTATAGTGACTTCTGGTTTTATTTTTAGTGTGATGAGAAACCAGTAGAGGACTGAGAGAGGGAAAGGACACCAACAAAAACTTCTTGCATTGTATCTCATGAAGCATCGATATTTCAAGAGTTTTCAAGATAAAAAAGCATTTTGCTAGTGGGTGGTTTGAATGAATGAACTGCTAAGTAAGTCAGGTCCTCCATGAATAAGGAAAAGTATTTGCATGCACCGTACTTTATCTTCCCTAAAGTGATTTATTGCCTGGGATAGTAGTTGAGTTGTGGCTACTTAGAGATGCTAATTTGTGGCATTGTTGTTGATTGCTTCCTATGTTGAATGAAGTTAATATGTTTAACCACCATTAAAAAATTGTCATTCTTAGCTATAAAGTAGTAATTGCAAAGACACATTTGGGGACTAATGTGAAGGAGGTAAGGAATTTTGAAGGAAAAGTTTAACTTGAATTTTAAATATTTAGAAGTAGAGATACTAAATATCTAAAAATATATATCATTTTTCTGATATTTTTCTTATAAGAACTTTTTTGATTTGCTCGCTATATATATATATATATATATATATATATATATATATATATATATATAATAAATGATCATTGAAGAGTAAGAGTAAATCCTTAATTTGTGTTATCTAGGGCAAAGTATATCTTGGTTTATTTCTGGGAGATATTAAAAATCTCTAGTCTAATTTACTTAACCAAATTATAAAAAGAAGTTTTTGAAATGGTTAATTGTTTTAAGAAATTATATTAGAAGCAGTGAAACTATACTTTTTCCCATTTAGGAATTACATTTAATGAGGTAACATTGATCAATAAGTGTACATAGGTTTCTGGTGAACATCTCCATAGCATTTAAACTGTTGAATATACACATACGCACACATACATACACACACATATATATATATGCAAAAATACACATGTTGTGTCCAGAATGTATAAAGCACATATATAATGTCACAACTAGTCTTTATTTGGATAAATGGCCAAAGGCTAAATCCTATCATTGTTACAACATAAGACCAATGTGTGCAAAAATAATGAGCCATAATAATGATGAAAGGAATACAATGAGTTAAGCTGAGATTTAAAACATTAATTAAAATAAGTTACAATGTTGGTATGACTATGTAGAATTGAAAATATTTGCACATGATTGGTAGCATTCAAATTATTACATATTTCCTGAAGGGTGCTGCCAATATTTAACAAAAGCCATTACACTGCAAATGCCCCCTGATCCAGTAATTTTTTTTGTAAAGGGGGGAAAGAGAAGAAAAAAATCTTGTTAGAACAATGTAAATTTTAATAATAAACAACTAAGAATAACTCTGTTAGCTAATACTTGGGATAATGACTAAGCTAGTTGTAATATCTTATAAAAATATAGTATTAGTTGCCGATAAAATACTACAGAAATGCCTATGTACACAGTAAAATCTCTGACATTTCTGTTAGTAATATTTTTTTTGACCTATCTCCTTGGGCAACGGAAACAAAAGGAAAAATAAACAAATGGGTCCACATCAAACTAAAAAGGTTTTGCACAGCAAAGAAAACCAACAAAATGAAAAGACACCCACTGAATAGAAGATATTCTCCAATGATACATCACATAAAGGATTAATATCCAAAATTTATAAAGACCTCATACAACTCAACACCAAAAAAACCAACAATCCAATTAAAAACTGGGCGATAAAATAAAAGACATAGGGTAGCTGCATGAATAAGAAAACAGGACCCATACATATGCTGTCTACAAGAGACACACCCTAAATCAAAAGATGCACATAGACTGAAGGTAAAAAAGTGGAAAAAAAAAAACTGGGCGGAGGACCTGAGTAGACACTTCTCCAAAGAGGACATACAGATGGCCAATAGACATGTGAAAAGATGCTCAACATCACTAATCATCAGAGAAATGCAAATTAAAACCACAGTGAGATTTCACTTTGCCCATGTCAGAATTGTTATCATCCATAAATGAACAAACAAGTATTGATGAGGGTGTGGAGAAAAGGGAATCCGCATGCATTACTGTTGGGAATGACTGGTGCAGCCACTGTGGAAAACAGTATGGAGTTTCCTCAAAAAATTAAAAGTGGAACTGCCTTATGACCCAGTGATTCCACTTCTGGGACTATATCTAAAAAAATGCAAAACACTTATTTGAAAGAATATGCGCAGCCCTATGTTCATTGCTAAATTATTTACAGTAGCCACGATAGGGAAGCAACTCAGTTGCCCACCAATACACAAGTGAATAAAGAAGTGGCACATTTATACAATGGAATACTATTTGGTCATAAAAAGGAATGAAATCAAGCAATATCACCCCAATAAATTCAATAAAAAGAAAAAATTAAGAATGAAATCGAACTGTTTGTAACAGCATAGATGGACCTAGAGGGTATTATGCTAAGTGAAATAAGACAGAGAAAGACAAATACCGTATGATTTCACTTATATGTGGAATCTAAAGAACAAAATAAATGAACAAACAAAATAGAAACAGACTCATTGGTACAGATAAAAGCTGATGGTAGCCAGACTGTGTGGGGGGAGGAGGTTTAGGAGAGTGGATGAAAAAGGTGAAGGGATTCAGAAATACAGATTGGTAGTTACAAAATAGTCATGGGATGTAAAGTACAGCATAGGGAATATAGTCAGTAATATTGTAATAACTGTGTTGCCAGGGGGGACTGGAAATATCAGGGGAGATACTTTAGAAATTATGCTGTTGTCTAAGTACTGTGCTGTACACCTGAACACAAAATGATATTGAATGAAAATTTAAGAATTTATTTATTTATTTATTTATTTATTTTAAATTTAAGAATTTAAAAAGCCTATATAAAATAACTGGGAAAAATAGATACGATATTATGAAAGACTATTAATAATCAATTACACTGTGAAGGATGAGAAAGCAGAGAGTACTTTTGTAAAATTTGCTTTAATGATTTTGTTTACCTTTTTGTGTATTTGGTTGCATACGAATATAATATGAAGAATATAAGAATATAGTTCATATTTGGAACTATGATATATAGGAAGATGTAGAAAATAATACGCAAAGTCAACAAGATTTGGAGCATCAACTACCAATAGCCAGGAATGGGGACATTAGTGACAGTCCACCCTATGCTTTCCATATAGGAGAGGCTAGTGTAATTGAAGAAATGCTCCTCAAGCCTAATTGGAGCTATCATCAAGTCCCAAAAAGGGGGCTGTATTAGCAGATGAGATTTAGTTTTGTATGGAAAAATTACTCCAAAGATTTTAGATTTTTTCACAGCACATATTAAACTAGAACATTTAAACATTTTCATAAAAACAAATTTCTTAAATTTTTACTGTTATCACACCTTAAGTACTGTCATATATAACTAAATTCTCAAAAAGCAGGGAATTCCAGTAAGTCCAAAGAAATCATTAGAATGGAATTTGACCTGGACTGTGTTGAAAAATAAAACTTGAGCTTATCATATCAGATTATATTGAAACTCAACAGTAAATTCCAAGAATGTCATTAGGCCCTTAAACTGGGTTCCACCCATTTTATGTATACACTAAGTAAAAATACAGATCAGCTATAATGGAAACAGGAAAAGGAATAATGGATTTCCTGATTGCTTTGAATTTAGAATGTGCTTCCAGTACATTTCTTTTTATGAGAAGGTATTATCCCTGAGATGGGGTCAGACTGGGACACTTCCCTTTCAGTCTCAGTTGAAAGCTGCTCGGGACACTTCCCTTTCAGTCTCAGTTGAAAGCTGCTCCTCCCTACTCACCCTTCAATAATTAACAAGTTGACAGATACAACCTCATACTCATCACTGTAAAGGAAAGTTACCTTTAGCACAAGCCAATGGATTCTTCTTAATATGTGTGATAATTTACTAGTTTCAAGGGTCATATGTCATGTTTGAGTGATGCATTAGAATTTTAGAGGCTGTTTAGAACTCGTGTCTAAAAGTTGTAGTATTTCCATTTAACCTGTTTATCAACATCTGTTCCGCCAATATGATTTCTGATACTCCTGATGCCTGGACAAGAGGTGTATGTTTTGCAAGGGAAGATGAAGAGAGGAGAACTTGACATTGCATTGTATACAATGGACAAGATCTAAGATGATGTCTTTGCCCAGCAAAAAACAGCCTTTAAAATGATGCTGTCTTTGCCTACTTCAATAGATATTTTTAAAGGATTAACTGAGATAAAGAAATACTAAGTAAAAGCTTTTTTCTTTTACTTTTAATGAGCAATGCTTTCTATAAACTGCTGAGGGTCAAAGGGCTGGCATTTAGAGTCAGGGGGTGAGGTGAGGAGACAATTGCAAAAACAAATTAGTGGTCTTTATCCTCAAGGAATTTACAATAGATTAGAGGAGCCAGACAAACACGTTTAATTAGGAAAAGATAATGCAAAAAAGAACAGTGGCAAAAGTGCCAAGTGTGGCCAGGAGTAAGATAAAAGTCAGCCTCAGGGTTCCAGATAAGCCTCTGAATTTCTGGTGTGTGTGGCTGGTCTGTCCAGATTTGAAGATAGGCACAAGAGCTAACATGTGCTGTGAAATGACTCTAAGAGTCACACTTTAAAAAATGATAAGATGTTAGAATTTTGCTCTTTGCTTTTGAAAATTGCCTCTTTTCCACTGTACTTCAGGTAGTATTTTATAATAAGTAAATTGTGACTGTCTTTATAATGTGAATGAAAGATCCTCGGAGACTAGGATCTGAGGGAGAGGGCCTTCAGCTCTTTCCAGCTCACCATCCTCCTTCAGGGACTTCCATGCCACCACCACCGTGCAGTGAGCTGGGCTCCTGGAAACTAGTCCCAAGGCAGAACTGCTTTCTAGAAGCTCCTGAACTCTTTCCCGTGACACTGGAATAGATGGTGAGGTGGAGGAGATAAGCATCTTATTCATACCCTGTTATGGGACTTAGCACCTTTCGTGTGAGTTTTCAGTTACTTGCAGCCATGTTTTATCTCCTCTGCTGAATTCTAAGTTCCTTGAGGCTCTTTTGTTTATTTTTTAATAAATAAAACTTTATCTAAAGCAATTTCCTTTTCTCAAAAGCCTTGCTGATGGATTGAATGACATAATCACCTGTGTTTGTTTAATAATGCTATTCCAGAGTGTATGCAATTATGTATTCGTTTGGTTTGGATATATTTTGGGATTCAAAGGAAAATTGTTCTCTTACCTAACTTATACTTTGCTGGCATTTTCTCTTTAGTCCACCTGGGTATCAGCCATTTAGTCTTCATTCATATTCTTTGGAAACTCCAGAGTGATAACCATCAGGAGAGGAGAGAAGTTGTCTTCAAGTCTGATAGCTAAACCAGACATTTGGGTCTGGTAAACAGAAGAGTGGGGTCTGAAAGAAAAGAACCTAGCTAACAGATGTAGGAAGGCCAGTATTTTTCTTGGTCCAGGCTTTCTGGGAGCGCTCAGAGTTAAGGAGCAGCTAGCATAAACGTAGTGAGGAGGTCTGCCCGCTCCTTAGGAATAGCCTGGTAATTACTGGTTGAATGGAGTGGGAATCACAATTACTTTTGGCACAGTATGCAGGCATTCTTTAAAAGCTCATCATCTGGGGGTGCTCCTACTGGTGATGATGAGGAAGAAATCAGAACCTTTTGCCAGTTTTGATGCTTTGCACCTGCAGCAGAGTTCAGCACCTCCTTCCTTCCCTGTAATAGAAGGAAGGTTGTTTAATTTGGCTGTGGGCCGTAAGGTGAATGTAAACACTTGTGTATTGTGTAATAGAATTTGGTGGCAACTTATTTTTAGAAATCGTCTAAGAAGCTGAACATGATCATCCAAGCACAAATTCACCAGTGGGAAATGAGAAGCAGATGGCTGAAGAGCAACTGGCTGTATGTTGTCCATCGTCATGCAGTGTGGGGGTGGGTTCTGGTTATTTCTCGGGTATGGTGCCTTGTTTCTGCCCAGTTTCCTCAAAGAGTATGAGCCAGCCTGGCATTGCAGTCCAAACTGTACAGGCTCATATTTTGTTTTTCTCTATTTTTTCATTCTGTGTTCCTAAGTCCTTTTAACAGGTCAATGTGTGAATAATGAAGAGTAACTATGGTGCTTCCTAAATACATTTTTTAAAAAAACCATCTCCCTTGGGTCCTATTGTCTATTCTGTACACAAACTCTGTGTAACTTTGAGGTTTGACGGGTGGGCTGAATTAAAATTTTCTCAATCACTTCAGGGTCCACATAGACCCAAAGTGTTTTTCCTTTCTTTTGGGTTTTTTTTTTTTTATGGCTGAGAGAGAGAGACAGGAACATCAAGCTGCTCCAGTGTGTCCCCTGAACAGGAAATCGAACCGGCAATCTCTGTGCTCCAAGACGATGTTCTAACTAATTGTGCTATCAAGCCAGGGCTTAATTTTTTTTTTTTTTTAAGAAAAAGAGAGGAAGGGAGAGAGGGAGGAGGGTGAAGAGCAGCATTCATTCCTTGTTCCATTCAGGAGTGCATTCATTGGTTGCTTCCTGTGTGTGCCCTGACTGGGGATTGAATCTACAACCTTGTCATTTCAGGACAATGCTCTTAACTGGCTGAGCTAACTGGCCAGGGCCAGACCCAAGGTATTTAACTTTCCTTCTTCAGTCACCACTTAATTAAATACTTAGACTCTGTAAAGAATCATTTAATTAGGAAATATTTGGGTTCAAATTCTGGCCCTTTAACTTCCATGTGACCCTGGGAAAACCACTCAACGCTTTTTATTTCTCAGTGTTTTCAACTATGAAATGGGGTAATTGTGTGCCTACCTCATTGAGCTGTTGTGAAATAAACTCTCAGGAGCAAGCAGTCAAATACTTGCTAATGTTTACTGGACAATTTGCATCATCAGTACACAACGTATATATAGAAAAGTAGATGAAGTTCACCCCAGTGAGGAATTTACAGTGTATTGAAAAGATAGTCTCATGGACCACAACCAATAGTACTGGGAATGCAAAGTGAGTAAGATGTGGTTTATGAGGGTTCAGAGGGAATGATCACACCATTGTGGGAGTCCCACAGGATTAAGGAAGCTAGAAAAAACAAGAGAATGGGGAAATGTTCTAGGTGGGAGGCAAGGACAACATGAACAGAGGCTCCTATCTCCAGTTTATCTCTACTGCTTGGTTAAGAACTGGGCCAGTGAGGACTGGTGGTAGCAGGCAGGAGAGGCTAGAATGTGTCAAGTGGACTGGATATGGAAGGTGCTGCTCCTTTTCCCCTATACTTCTTTTCTTTTTTAAAAAAATCTTTTTATTTAATTAATTGTGTTTACATATATTCTAGGGTCACCCCGAATGTATCCCCCCTCTCCCCTATTCCCCTCAACATCTCCCTTGCTCCCCTCCCTACAGCGCCCTCCCCCCTTCCCTTCAGGTTTATCCCATCCTACCATCCCCTTTCCCTCTGTCCTTTTTTCCTCTGGCCTCTTGATCCCTCTCTGTCTCAATTCCATTCCTCAGTTCTCATTATTCCTTGGATTTCTCAAATGAGTGAGGTCATATGATTTTTCTTTCTCTGCCTGGCTTATTTCACTCAACATAATAGTTTCCAGGTCCCTCCATATTGCACCCCCATGTTTATGGCAGCATTGTTCACAATAGCGAAGATCTGGAAATAGCCCAAGTGTCCGTCAGTGGACGAGTGGATTAAAAAGCTGTGGTACATATATATCATACAATGGAATACTCTGGGGCTATGAAAAAGAAGGAAATAATTGCCTTTTGCAACAATATACTTCTTTTCTTGAATGTGGTGACTGATACTTACTCCCCATGGCTTCCTGCCCAAATGGTCCTGAGACTACACGGATGGCAATGTCTCCTGGGTCAATAGAATACAAGAGGAGAAACAGGATGATTAAGAAGAAAGAACATGCTTCTCTGTAAATCTACAATCTGATGGAGGAACCATTCTGCGGAGCATTTGGTGAGGCTAAAAAGAAATAAAAAAACCTATCAGTTTGATGGTTGTAAAGACCTGCTAACCAGATAGGTGGAGGCTAAGGCTGATAATACCTATTGACACAAACTGCAGAACTGAAGGTGATTGTCACAGCTTCTGCTCCCTGGGTAACTGGGCTAAGAAAAAGAACCTAATACCTTTTGGGCTTGGGCTTTTTTTTTTTCCCTTTGGTCACTTCTCAGAATACAACAAAGGAAGTTGCTATATTGGACTTGACACTGACCATTAAAGAAGGAATTACTTTATGATGAGGATGATGGAGGAGCCTTTGAAGACAGTGATCATGATGTCCTGGAATTATTTTTAACAAGCTTTTTATTTTAGAACATTTACTGATTTAAAGAAATCTCGAGAATATAGTACAGAGTAGTCTTGTATAATTCACACCCAGTTCCCTAACGTTATCTTACACTAGTGTGTTACATTTATCCCAACTCATGAACCAACATTGATACATTATTAACGAATTGTCCATGCTTTATTCAGATTTGCCGTTTTTCCCTATTGCCCTTTCTGTTTGTTTGTTTGAGGATTCCATCTGGAGTACCACATTACATGTAGTTGTCGTGTCTTTCTGGGCTCCTATTGGTTGTGGCAGTTTCTCAAGTTTTCCTTCTTTTTGATGACCTTGGCAGTTTTGAGAATTACTGTCAGGTGGTGTATAGAATGTCTCTAACTTGAGATTTTCTGACATTTTTCTCATCATAGACAGAGGTTAATGTGTGCTGGGGCGATTAGGTGTTGTTCTCATCACATCATCACACCAAGGGTCCATACTATTCACATGATATCCCTGTTGATGTTGATCTTCAGTGCCTGGCTGAAGTACCGTTATTTTTTGCTCCATAAGACACACCTGACCATAAGACACACTTAGGGTTTTAAGGAGGAGAATAAGGAAAAAAATATTCCGAACCAAATGCTGTGTTAAAATATTTAATAAAATATACCACAATAATATTTCAACAATGTAAACTCAACTGCAGTATTAACAACCATTAGCACCGTAATTAACAAATGAGAAGAAACTTTAATGTTCAAATACTCTTCTAGTTGTCCGGGAACCCCAGGAATTCATCATTGCTAGTGTCAGAATTTAGGAAGCTCAGTTGCTCACAATCACTGATATCACTTTCTTTGCTATTTTCACATATGATGCCCTCTTCATTACCATCTAAGGCATTGCTAATGCCACATTTTTTGAATGACTATACCACGGTTTCACTCTTCACTGACTGCCATGATGTTTCACTCATTCACAAACTTGAGTGATAGTGGGTCTCTTCATTCGTCCAGCTGGTGTCAGATCATGATTATCAGCAGCCATCCATTTGTTCCATTCTTCTCGCTTAAAGACTTTAAACAGTTTGTTGATGGAAACGTCGAGAGGTTGCAACTGGCTGGTAAGACCTCCAGGAATTACAGCTAGATGAGTCTTCACTTCTTTAAAGTTTTTTTTTGTGTGTGTGGTTTTGCTAATATGTGCTCTAAACTGGTCAAGTACCAATAGGGCAGGCAGCAAGTGATGTCAGCACTTCACACAGAGCTCCAACATCTGCAGCGCAGCCCTCCACCACTGCAGCGTGCCTCTCATGCCTGCCCTCCATGATGCCAAATGAATGCACCCACACAACATCGCTCGCCTTCCCTCCTGCGCTGCATGCAACTGTGGAAACTGGAACCAGGAGATCACTCAGCAGATGCCAGGCTTCTGCACGACACTGCGATGGGTATGATTATGTTCCTGCTGGTGCTCATTCTATATATGTTTACTGGCACAGCACCCTGCAGCAGCTAAAAAAAAAATGAACATTCGCTCCATAGGATGCATGGGAATTTTCCCCTTCACTTTTTTTGGGGGGGAGTGCATCTTTTGGAGCAAAATATATGGTAATGTTTGCCAGGTTTCTCGACTATAAAGTTACTCTTTTCTTGCCCCTCCCTTCCCATACTGTACTGTCTGGAAGGAAGTCACTATATGCAGCCCACACCAGAGTGGGAGTTATGTTCCTCTTCTTTGAAGGAGTATCTATAAAAATTATGTGAAATTCTTCTGCATGGAGATTTGCCTGTTCTCCCCCATTTGTTTCTTTAATTACTTATATCACCATGGATTCACATTTATGTTATCCTTTGAGTTATAATCCAATACTACTTTATTTTTTCTCAGATTGTTTCAGCTCTAACTCCTTTTTCACTCCCTTTTGCATCCTTTGGTATACGCCCATCATTGTGGAGTTTTGTTTGTTTTGGCACCTCCTTTCTGACACAAGATAGTCCTGGCTCATTTGGTCTATTTTCTGTCTTAGGTCTATTGGAATTTGTAACACAGAGAAATAATGGCCATAAAACATGTTACCAGGGCTTCAGGAAAGCAGATTTGAAAACAACCAGTGGGACTACATTGAGTCTCACAGCTTTTAAGGGATATGTGACTCAGAAGGGATGAGAGATTCTAAAAAATGAAATTCTAATGACAGATATGATAATATTTCATGAGATGGGGAGACAGTATCAACATGAACCAACATGGGTCAGAGGACATTTTATTATTAATTTGGATTTAAAAAAAAAAGATTTGTGATTGAAGTGAGAGTTTCTAAAAATAGCATCATCAAAAGTAACTTAGCTGCTGGTTTATTAAAACAATTTGTGACTACACTAAATGAAGTTATACAGTTCACCTTTTAAACCAGCTATGTTAAAATGGGAGTTCTTTTCATGTCTCTGAGGTGATCTGTAACCTTAAGTTATTTACTCAATAAATATTTATTGAACACTCCCATGTAATTCATTCAGGCTCTGGGGCTGCATCAGTGAACAAGACTGCCAAAGTCTGTGCTGTCAAGGAGTTTACATTCTAATTCAGGGAGATGGGTAACAAGTAGGTATTGTTTACTCTGACAGATGATAATACATGTTACAGAGAAACATAAAGCGGGGTAAGGGGGATGAGGAGTTCTGGGGTGGGATGATGGGCTTGTTACTTAATAAAAGGTGGCCAAGAAAAGTCTCTTCATAAGGTGGTGACATTTAAGGAAATTGGAAGGAAGCAAGATAATAAATCATCAAAATACAAATGACACACCATACACACTACATCCTGAGACATATACACACATGCACTTTTACACCAAAAAGTTTCAATTTAGCTAGTAAAGAAATTAAATTAACATAAGAAAATATCATTTTGTAACAAACTATGGAAACACACCCTCAAGTGATAAAAAGCAATACTGATGAGGTGATAGGGAGACACCTAACTCGTATGCTTACCCATAATGTAACGGTGTATTTGGAAAGCAGGTATGTAAGATGTCCCCAACCTTTGTTCCAGGGAATCTACACCTGGATAGTTAGTACTTTAGGCAAAGGGAACAGTGAGCACAAAACATACGCAGAAGTTTGCTTGGTGTGTTCCAGGAATAGCAAGTTGGCCAGTGAGGCCAGAGGGAGTCAACAAAACAGACAGTAGTTAAGTGGAAAGGCCAAAGAGAAGGGGGAGTGAGGGCAAGCACGTGTAGATCGGGGGAATTGTACATGTTGAGGGCAAGCACGTGTAGATCGGGGGTATTGTACATGTTGAGGGAAAGCACGTGTAGATCGGGGGTATTGTACATGTTGAGGGCAAGCACATGTAGATCGGGGTATTGTACATGTTGAGGGCAAGCACGTGTAGATCGGGGGTATTGTACATGTTGAGGGCAAGCACGTGTAGATCAGGGTGTATTGTACATGTTGAGGGCAAGCACGTGTAGATCGGAGTATTGTACATGTTGAGGGCAAGTACGTGTAGATCAGGGTATTGTACATGTTGAGGGCAAGCACGTGTAGATCAGGGGGTATTGTACATGTTGAGGGCAAGCACGTGTAGATCAGGGTGTATTATACATGTTGAGGACAAGCACGTGTAGATCAGGGTATTGTACATGTTGAGGGCAAGCACGTGTAGATCAGGGGGTATTGTACATGTTGAGGGCAAGCACGTGTAGATCAGGGGGTATTGTACATGTTGAGGGCAAGCACTTGTAGATCAGGGTATTGTACATGTTGAGGGCAAGCACGTGTAGATCAGGGTGTATTGTACATGTTGAGGGCAAGCACGTGTAGATCAGGGGGTATTGTACATGTTGAGGGCAAGCACGTGTAGATCGGGGGTATTGTACATGTTGAGGGCAAGCACGTGTAGATCAGGGGGTATTGTACATGTTGAGGGCAAGCACGTGTAGATCAGGGGGTATTGTACATGTTGAGGGCAAGCACGTGTAGATCGGGGGTATTGTACATGTTGAGGGCAAGCACGTGTAGATCAGGGGGTATTGTACATGTTGAGGGCAAGCACGTGTAGATCGGGGTATTGTACATGTTGAGGGCAAGCACGTGTAGATCAGGGGGTATTGTACATGTTGAGGGCAAGCACGTGTAGATCGGGGTATTGTACATGTTGAGGGCAAGCACGTGTAGATCGGGGTATTGTACATGTTGAGGGCAAGCACGTGTAGATCGGGGTATTGTACATGTTGAGGGCAAGCACGTGTAGATCGGGGTATTGTACATGTTGAGGGCAAGCACGTGTAGATCAGGGGGTATTGTACATGTTGAGGACAAGCACGTGTAGATCAGGGGGTATTGTACATGTTGAGGGCAAGCACGTGTAGATCAGGGTGTATTGTACATGTTGAGGGCAAGCACGTGTAGATCAGGGGGTATTGTACATGTTGAGGGCAAGCACGTGTAGATCGGGGTATTGTACATGTTGAGGGCAAGCACGTGTAGATCGGGGGTATTGTACATGTTGAGGGCAAGCACGTGTAGATCGGGGTATTGTACATGTTGAGGGCAAGCACGTGTAGATCAGGGGGTATTGTACATGTTGAGGGCAAGCACGTGTAGATCGGGGTATTGTACATGTTGAGGGCAAGCACGTGTAGATCGGGGGTATTGTACATGTTGAGGGCAAGCACGTGTAGATCGGGGTATTGTACATGTTGAGGGCAAGCACGTGTAGATCAGGGGGTATTGTACATGTTGAGGACAAGCACGTGTAGATCAGGGGGTATTGTACATGTTGAGCGCAAGCACGTGTAGATCAGGGTGTATTGTACATGTTGAGGGCAAGCACGTGTAGATCAGGGGGTATTGTACATGTTGAGGGCAAGCACGTGTAGATCGGGGTATTGTACATGTTGAGGGCAAGCACGTGTAGATCGGGGGTATTGTACATGTTGAGGGCAAGCACGTGTAGATCGGGGTATTGTACATGTTGAGGGCAAGCACGTGTAGATCAGGGGGTATTGTACATGTTGAGGGCAAGCACGTGTAGATCGGGGTATTGTACATGTTGAGGGCAAGCACGTGTAGATCGGGGTATTGTACATGTTGAGGGCAAGCACGTGTAGATCGGGGTATTGTACATGTTGAGGGCAAGCACGTGTAGATCGGGGGTATTGTACATGTTGAGGGCAAGCACGTGTAGATCGGGGTATTGTACATGTTGAGGGCAAGCACGTGTAGATCGGAGTATTGTACATGTTGAGGGCAAGCACGTGTAGATCGGGGTATTGTACATGTTGAGGGCAAGCACGTGTAGATCAGGGGGTATTGTACATGTTGAGGGCAAGCACGTGTAGATCGGGGTATTGTACATGTTGAGGGCAAGTACGTGTAGATCGGAGTATTGTACATGTTGAGGGCAAGCACGTGTAGATCGGGGTATTGTACATGTTGAGGGCAAGCACGTGTAGATCAGGGGGTATTGTACATGTTGAGGGATGCAGTTATGTAAAACACATGTGAGTGGCTGTCCCCAGAGCCATGAGCTGCCATGGACCTGGGCTTTGCAGGTTCTTCTTGGTGCTTCGGCTTTTTCTTTCAGGAGACAAGAGCCTTCGGAGAGTTTTGAGTGGAGGAGTAAGGTTATCTGATTTCATTTTAAAAGGATCACTCTGGCCGTCCTGAGTGATAGGGGCTCAAGGGCAGAAGCAGGGAGACCAGGCAAGAGGTCTTTGAATATATTGGTATATTTTAACCTTAATCTCTTTATCTTGATCTATTTTATGTGTATTTTACATAGTAGTAATTGTGCATATACAACTTTCTATTTGCATATATTAATATTTTTCTTCTATTGCTATACAGTTCTCAAGTTATAATTTTTAGTAGTTGCATAGTAGTTTGTATATCAATTTCCTATTCTGTAAAAAAAAATTACTTCAAATTTAGTGGTTTAAAGATACAAGGTGATCTTGCAGTTGTGGAGGTCAGAATTCCTGAAATGAGGTGTGGACAGAGCTGTGTATCCTCTGGAGGCTGTAGCGGAGAATCTGTTTTCTTGCTTTCTCCAGCTTCCAGAGGCCAGCCATGTACTTTGACTCATGGCTCCTTCCTCTGTCTTTAAAGTAGTAGCATAGCATCTTCAAATCTCTCTCTCTTCCCTCCGCCCCTCCTTACCCCCTTCAATCTCTCCCTCACCTCTCGCCTTCACTTCTGTTGTCACATTTCCTTCGCTGACTCTGAACCTCCTGCACCCCTCTCGTGTGGACCTTCATATTACATTGGGCCAGGATAGTCCCGGATAATCTCCCATCTCAAAATCCTTTGTTTAATCACATCTGGAAAGTCTCCTTTAACTGTATAAGGTGGCATATTTATAGATTCTAGGGATTAAGCCGTGGACATCTTTTGGGGAGGGGCATTATTTAGCCTTCCACAACTGGTATTTTGTGGTTCATTTAACCATTCTTGTTGTTGGATATTTAAACTGTATCCAGTTTAGGGCTGTTAGGAGATTCCTAAAGACATGTTTGTACACCTGAACCTCCTTTTCTTTCATAACGTGTCCCTTAAGAGAAATACTCAGGTGTGGGGTTCCTAGAACCACCACGAGCATCTTATGTGTTTGGTCTCTACATACACAATTACATTATCAGTAAATATACATATGAGTATATTCATTTCCCTACAATGTCATGAGC
Source organism: Saccopteryx leptura (assembly GCF_036850995.1). Taxonomy (NCBI): domain Eukaryota; kingdom Metazoa; phylum Chordata; class Mammalia; order Chiroptera; family Emballonuridae; genus Saccopteryx; species Saccopteryx leptura. The sequence goes on along the minus strand of NC_089504.1, from coordinate 58,951,375 downwards.
ATTGCTTTTTATCATTTAAAGGTATGTTTCCATGGTTTGTGATAAAGTGACATTTTATTGTATTGATTTCTTTACTGACTAGTTTGAACTTTTTTGAGTGTGTGTGTGTGTGTGTCTACATGTATAGTGTGTGTGGTATGTACTTGTATTTTGAGAATAGTGTTTTCCTTTTTTGATGTATATGGAGCTAGCAGAATTAGAGGCAGAGGTGGGGTAAGGCTAGCATTAACAGATGACCTACTGAACTATTTTACTTTTATTTCTCTAGCAGAGAAAATGATCTTCAAAATGAAAAGGGATTAATTAAGGGGGATTTAGGAGATGGTGAAAGAGCATGTAGGTAATTTGAGTGAGTTCACATCTCTAGGGCACAGTAGATAGCATCTCAGAGTGTTGAAGTAATTAGCAGATATTATCTCTGAGCCACTGCCAGTGATTGCTGAGTAAATCTTGGAGTGGGAGAGGTTCCAGAAGACCAGAGACATGTAAATGTTCCAGATAGCTTTTGAAAAAGTTGAATTCCTAAAACTGTGCATGTAGAAATGCTCCCTTGCAAAAATTTTTAATTACCACCATATAAATGATTTATGAATCCACAGAAGAGATTGCATTGATCTTTGGAAATTTTGCTAATGTGTAGTGACCAGTTCATCACATTTTCTTTTTAAAGAGGGTTTTAGTCTGGTACCAGAAGAAAAGTCCATAGACATTGAAGCATTTGAGGAAAATCTTTCATAGGTCTCCTAGCACATAGAGAAAAATTGGAGGATGAGAGAATAATTAAACAAATTCACAGCTGTTTCTATTCATATGCATTAGCACAGTTAGTGAGTGTCGGTCAGCCTGGGCATGAGTTTCCAGTGGCAAGACTTCAGGTTTCTCTTTGCCTTAAGAGAGATCCCTAAGACTTGGGTAGAAATCTTCAAAAGCCATATATTTTATGTGGCTGATGACAGGGAATTCAATGGATAGGCTAAACCTATAGAATAAATATTCATATTATGAAATAAATACCTACCAGTTATGAATATGAGCCAAAACCAACTAGATAAATTAAGCAGAAATAATGAAAATTTTTAAAAAACTGAGGGTTTTGGGGCCTGGCTTGGTTTAGTGGATAGAACATTGGCCTGGCGAATGGACGTCCTGGGTTTGATTCCTAGTCAGGGTACACAGGAGAAGTGACCATCTGCTCCTCTCCTTTTCCCTCTCCCCATTCTCTCCCTCTTCCCTTCCTGTAGTCAGTGGCTTGATTGGTCAAAGTGTCGGCCCCAGGTGCTAAGTGTAGCTCAGTTGGTCTGAGTGTGTCCGCCTCAGGCACTAAAAATAGCTTGATTGATTCAAACACTGGCTCCAAACAAGGTTGCCTGGTGGATCCTGGTTGGGCACATGTGGAAGTCAGTCTCACTATGTCCCCTCCTTGTACTTTAAAAAAACCTGAGGGAATTCAAATTGAAACTGCAGTTGGTTTTCTTCCTTTTTTGGCTTACCTAAATTTCTTTCATTTAAAAATAACACAATAGTACTCATACAGTGAAGATGATTATTTCAAGTTTAATTCCAATGTGGCAGCAGGATGTTGGGTTCACTGATATGTGGTTGACTTGAGAGTGTGGCATAATGTAAAAAATGCTGGATTGAGAAAGATCTGGGTGCTTGCCCTGGCACTGCTGTGAAAACTAATTGTCGTCACGGGCAAGCAGTCATTATCGACTTTCTGGGTCTGAGTTTTCTTATCTGAAAGTTGGGATGGCAAGGAGTGTGGTGAAACTAATCACTTTGCCCCATTCCCGCTCTCATGTTCTATCAGGCAGTTACAAGTTTATCCTCTGTTCTTCAGGGAGTTTGGCCAAATTTCTAAATGGAACCTTCTAGATTTTTTGGGGTTAAACAGGCTTCATTTTCTTTTAATCTACAAGTTCCTTCAGCTCTCTCTCTTTCAGGGTTCTATGAGACCATCTTTATTCTCAACCCTTCAAGGTTAATTAAGCACTGTACTTGAGCCCTGTTTGATCTTAGAAAAACTACATCTTTTCCTGTTTAGGGCTCAGACCCATCCCCTTGAGATTCAGTCTTCCAGCCCCAAAACAGCTTCATGGCTTTACCCAAGGGGCCCTTGCCTTCAGCATCTACAGTCTCCATCAGCCTCCCCCCCACATCCTGGTGACCATCAGCTCCTGATCTCTGACACTTCTGCTAGCTTTCTCCCCAGCACCACTACTTTGATTTAGTTATAACCATAGTGAATGTTTAATTTTGAATTTCTAAACGTTATATTTTTCCCTATATGTATCTTCATGTTATCATTTCTAAAAGGGTTGAAAATACTTTGCATGTCTTAATCTTCTCTTGCCTAGTCTAATTTCCCCTATTGTTAGCCATCAAATATAATCTAGTGTTTTTATTTTTGCTTTTATAGAACAAATGTTTTATACATCTTCATACAAAATCTAGCCTTTTGCTTCTTTTGTCTTATTTACTTAGACTGAATTCTCCGAATTGAGAGTCTCTGATTGAGGGGTGTATTGGGATGGTCCTTGCTCCATTTTGGAGGCCTTTATTTTTAACTGATAAAGAAGAGAGATCACTTTAGCACATTGTATTATTTCCGTAAAACTTGAAAATATTTAAGAATTTAGCATTTTTATAGTTAAACATAAATTTCAGTCTCCTTCTGGGGCTTCCCTCAATACCCTATTTTTACTTTTAATGGGAAGGAAGTTGGCAACCCGAGATATCTCAGGTTGTAGCACCTTTCAGCCTGCTTTTCCCTAAATTTCAAATTGGGTTGTTTATACCGTGAATTCTGCCAATATCAGCACTTCCACAGCTCGTGTCAGGCACTCCCTGCTCTGCTGTGCCTATGCACGCTCTAGGCTTTGCCTTCTGTTCGTGTGACATACACAGCTCACTTCAGGTCCTAAAGTTAAGTTCATTACATTAACAGGTAACAAATGTATTACCTAGACTCCTGCTTGCTCTCCACCTGCCATGAATGTATCTTGGGCTCATGTAGTATGTTTTTGGTTGGCACATTGGGCATGAAATGAGCTACCTGCTGTGGCTATGACCAGGGGTAAAGTCTCTCTGCTTATCTGAAAAGCAGGTCTTTGATTTGTCACCTGTGGTTGTCCTCTTCTCTTGTGTCCTTGGAGGCCACCTCCCACCCCTTCCCTAACTAGAAAGCTTTCCCAGCCCAACCAGCTCAAGATAAGCAGGAGCCATTTCCAAGGCTCCTCTGTGCACTTTTTGCATTGAATGTCTGAATTTTCTCCCTTAAGAAAGACCTTAGAACTGATCTTTTGTCAGGTTTAAATGATGCTTGGTTGCTAATAAGGCTTCATATTTATAAATAGGAAGTACTTAAAGCCTTAGGATACAGGTGCTTTTATTGTTATTATTTTTATTTATTTATTTATATTCAGTGAGAGGAGGGGAGCCTGAGTCAGACTCCTGCATGTGCCCCAACCAGATCCACCCGGAAAGCCCTCTAGGGGGTGATGCTCTGCCCATCTGGGGCGTTGCTCTGTTGCTCAGCAACTGAGTTCTTAGCACCTGAGATGGAGGCCGTGGAGACATCCTCAGCACCCAGGGCCACCTTACTCCAATGGAGCCATGGCTGCAGGAGGGGGAGAGAAAGGGAGAGAGAGAGAGAAAGAAATAGAGAGAGGTGAGAGGGGGAGGGGCGGAGAAGCAGATGGATGCTTCTCCTGTGTGCCCTGACTGGGAATCGAACCTGGGACTTCCACACGCCGGGCTGATGTTCTACCACTGGGCCAAGTGGCCAGGGCTAGGATACAGGTGATTTTAAAGAAGGTTTCTAGTCTGTCTGCTTTCCCTACATGTATAATAACCAATTTCTTTTTATAGTCACAGAGATGCCTACCATTAGGACAGAGAGCTTTCTGATATATTTTCATCTTGAAAGTCTCCAAAAGTGGGCTTCTATAAAAATCAAAAATAAAAACTTTGTAACTAGGACTCTGATGCAAGAGCTCTGATGAAGTCACCAAAGCTCCTTTTGCAACCGAGTTGTTTGCATGTCATAAAACTATGATATGACTGTAGGCAAATATTTATTTAATGAGAAGTGTAGGTGTGTACAATAAGACTTACTCCTTCCTTATGGAGTATTTCCTTATGAAGTTCATTAGTCCCTGACTCTGGGACACTGTGATATCATGGGAGCAGCACAGAACATAGAGATCTAAGTTCAAGCCACTGTTTGACTCGTCTGCTAGTTATGACTTCAGGCTCATAAGTCACCTGAGGGGCCAGAGAAATTTTTCCTACAAAATTAAGAGGGATTGGGGGAAATGTTAAATTAAATAATTTCTAAGGATTCTTTAGCTTTGAAATATCTAGTTAGTGTTTCTAAATGCCATTTTACCTATTATTATATAATTAATCGTTTAACCAAACTTAGACAATACAGGAATTATAAAGTAAATAAATATCTTGTATTATCATAACACAGGCAAAATAATTGTTTATTTATGTTTTGGAGTATTTTCTTCCAGTCTTTTCTAAACAGATATATGTAAAAATGTGTAAAATATCATGTGTACATGCAGGGTGGGGCAAAAGTAGGTTTATAGTTGTGAGTACACGAAACAGAGTTTATTCTTGTATTGTTAATCATTGTATTATTTTCCATTCAAATAACTGTAAACTTACTTTAGCTCCACCCTGTATTTTCAAAATTAGAATCATACTGTATCTACGTTTTTATCAAATGATTTTTCTCACTTAACATTGTATGGTGAGTATTAGTCTTTGTCATATGAGTAGCGCTTAGAGCTTTTATGCAAAATCAGATTCCATTGGTCATTTCTGGAGCTTCTTCTAAATTTTCTATATAGGAGACAAAGTTATAGGCACTCTCTACCCTAAACACACTTGCCTTGTGAACATCCTGGAAGACCAAACAGCCAGCTCAGGCCATTTAAAGAATAGTCAGGAAGAGATGTTCCTGAGCACTTCATGGGCAGAGGCTGCCACAGGCTGGGGTCAGAGTGAGAATGGGGAGGACCACTAAAATATTGCATCTGCATGTGACCCTCAGTGTCTCAGATGATGTCCAGGAAGAGTTTTGTTTGTGCACAACCAGGTGAAATGTGCTGATGCTGGACAAAGTGATAAAGGAGGGAAACTTGGTGATGAAGGTTTTCTTTTCTGTGTCCTGCTCACCCCACATATTGCCTCCTTCCCCCACCCCAGTTACCTCATCCTCCTCCATGGGCCTACATTTTGTTCATGCTGCAGATAAAGTTCTTATCGCATGTTCACTGGAATGTTTGGCAGTTGTTAGGTATGGGGAGGGCTAGGGTAGGTTATAAGAAATAAAAAATTTCTGTCTCCCCTCGTTCTACATCAGGGAATTTTAGAGTTGGAAGATAATCTTAGCTGAGGTAAGAAGAACAGGTGAAAATGAACTATTACTGAATATTTAAAAATGATTTTCTACTATTTTTTTTGCATGCATGTAGTATATTTTTATTTTAATCTTTCAATTGTAGTTTATATCCAGTATTATTTTGCATTAATTTCCTGTATACAGCATAGTGATTAGACAATCATATACTTTATAAAGCATCCCCCCCTGTATTTCCAGTACCCACCTGGCACCATACACAGTATCACAATATTACTGCCTCTATTTCCTGTGTTTAACTTCACATCCTTGTAACTATTCTATAACTACCAATCTGTACTTGTTAATCCCTTCACCTTTTTCACCCAGCTCCCCGATACCCCTCCATGCTAACTACTATCAGTCTGTTTCTCTATCTATGAGTTGATTTCAGTTTTACTTGTTTATTTTATTCTTTAGATTCCACATACAGGTGAAATCATATTGTATTTTTCTTTCTCTGGCTGATTTATTTTACTTAGCGTAATACCGTCAAGGTCCATCCATGCTGTGGCAAATAGTCAGATTTTGTTCTTTTTTACGGCTAAGTAATATTCTGTTGTATATATGTACCGCCATTTTCTTATCCACTTGTCTATTTGATGGACTGCTGGGTTTCTTCCCTATATTGGTGAGTGTAAATAATGCTGCAATGAACATTGGGGTGCTTATATTCTTTCAAATTAGTGTTTTGGGTTTCTTTGGATATATGCTCAGAAGTAGAATCTATGGGTCATCAGGCAGTTCCATTTTTAATTTTTTGAGGTGACTCTATATTATTTTCCACAGTGGCTGCACTGTGCATTTCCAGCAACAGTGCAAGAGGGTTCCCTTTTCTCCACAACCTCATTAACACTTGTTATTTGTAGATTTATTTATAGCCAATCTGATATCTCATTGTGTTTTTAATTTGCATTTCTCTGATGATTAGCGACATTGAGCATCTTTTCATGTCTAGTGGCCATCTGTATTGTCCTCTTTGGAGAAGTGTCTACTCAGCTCCTCTTCCCATTTAATTGTATTGTTTGGTTTTATTTATTTACTTATTTTTTTTGGTGTTAAGTTGTATGAGTTCTATATCAGGGGTCCCCAAACTTTTTACACAGGGGGCCAGTTCACTGTCCCTCAGACTGTTGGAGGGCTGGACTATAAAAAAAAACTATGAACAAATTCGTATGCACACTGCACATATCTTATTTTAAAGTAAAAAACCAAAACGGGAACAAATACAATATTTAAAATAAAGAACAAGTAAATTTAAATCAACTAACTGACCAGTATTTCAACGGGAACTATGCTCCTCTCACTGACCACCAATGAAAGAAGTGCTCCTTCTGGAAGTGCGGCGGGGGCCGGATAAATGGCCTCAGGGGGCCGCATGCAGCCCGTGGGCCATAGTTTGGGGACCCCTGTTCTATATAAATATTGAGTATTAACCAATAATTGGATGTATCTTTGGTGAATATGTCCTGTCATTCAGTAGGTTGTCTTTTTGTTTTGTTGATGGTTTCCTTTGCTTTGCAAAATCTTTTTAGTTTTATGTAGTCCCATTTGTTTATTTTTTCTTGTTTCCCTTGCTCAAGGAGATACGTCAAAAAAAAATCTTGCTAAGAAAAATGTCACAGATTTTACTGCCTATATTTTCTTCTAGGAGTTTTATGGTTTCAAGTTTTACATTGAAATCTTTCATTCATTTTGAGTTTATTATTGTATATGTTTTAAGAAGGTGGTCTACTTTCACTTTTTTGCATGTATCTGTCTACTTTCTCAACACCACTAATTGAATACTGACTTTACCTTGTATGTTTCTGCCTCCTTTGTCAAATATTACTTGACCATATGAGAATGGGTTTATTTCTGGGCTCTCTATTGTGTCCCCTTGATCTATGTGTCTGTTTTTCTTTTTAAATTTATTTATTGATTTTTTAGAGAGAGAGAGACAGAAACATTGACCAATTCAGGTATGTGCCCTGACCAGGAATTGAACTCACAACCTTTGCATATCAGGACAATGCTCCAACCAACTGAGCCACCCAGCCAGGGCTATATTTCTGTCTTTATGACAGTAGTATAATGTTTTGATTATAGCCTTATAGTATAGTTTGATATCAGGTAGCATTATACCTCCAACTTTGTTCTTTTTCAGGATTTCTATGGCTGTTCAAGGTATTTTGTGCTTTCGTATACATTTTTGGATTATTTGTTCTAGTTCTGTGAAAAGCTCTATTGATATTTTGATAGGAATAGGTGAATCATAGATTGCTTTGGGGGTATGAACATTTTAATGATGGTAATTCTTCCTATCAATGAGCATGATGTATGCTTTCATTTATTTGTATCCTCTTCAATTTATTTCTTTAGTTTCTTATAATTTTCTGAGTACCAGTCTTCCATCTCCTTGGTTAAACTTTTTTCTAGCTACTTTATTTTTTTGGTGCAATTGTAAATGGGATTGTTTTCTTAGTTTACTTTTCCGATACTTCATTGTTTGTGTAAAAATGCAACCAGTTTCTAAATACTTATTTTGTGTTCTGCTACATTACAGAATTTATTTATTGATTAGTAGTTTTTGGTGGAATCTACAGGGTTCTCAATATATAGTATCATATTATCTGCAAATAATGACAGTTTTACTTCTTCCTTTCCAATCTGTATACTCTTTATTTCTTCTTCTTGTCAGATTGCAGTGGCTAGGATTTTCAGTACTAATTGAGTAGTAGTGGTGAAAGTGGACATCCCTATTTTGTTCCTGGTCTTAAGGGAAATGCTTTTATTTTTTTCCCCGGTGAGTATGATGTTGGCTGTGGGTTTGTTATATATGACCTTTATTATGTTGAGGTATGTTTCTTCTCTTTCCACTTTGCTGAGGGTTTTTATCAAAAGTGGGTGCTGAATTTTGTCAAATGCTTTTTCTTCATCTATTGATAAATTCATATGATTTTATTGTTTCTTTTGTTTATGTGCTCTGTCATGTTAATTGATTTATGGATATTGTACAAACACGCATTCCAGTAAATCCCACTTTATCATGGTGTGTGATCTTTTTAATGTATTGTTGAATTCTGTTTGCTAATGTTTTGTTGAATATTTTTGCAACTATATTTCTTATGGATATTGGCCTCTAATTTTCTTTATTTTTAGTGTCTTATCTGTTTTGGAATTAAGATGCCTGACTAGGTGGTGGCACAGTGGATAGAGTATTGGACTGGGACACAGAGGACCCAGGTTTGAAACCCCAAGGTCGCCGCTTGAGCACAGGCTCATCCGGTTTGTGTGTGGGCTTACCAGTTTGAGCACGGAATCACTGGCTTGAGCATGGTGGGATCATAGACATGACCCCATGATCTCTGGCTTGAGCCCAAAGGTCACTGACTTGAAGCCCAAGGTTGCTGGCTTGAGCCCAAAGTCCTGGCTTGAGCAAGGGGTCACTCACTCTGCTGTAGCCCCCCAGTCAAGACACATATGAGAAAGCAATCATTGAAAAACTAAGGTGCTGCAACGAAGAATTGATGCTTCTCATCTCTCTCCCTTCCTGTCTGTCCCTCTCTCTGTCTCTCTCTGTCTCTGTCAAAAAAAAAAAAGAAGATAATGCTGGCCTTGTAAAATGAACTTTGGAAGTCTTCCTTGCTCTTGAATTTTTTAGAATAGTCTTGAGGAGGATAGGAGTTAGTAGTTCTTTGAATATTTGGCAAAATTCACCTGTGAAGCCTCTGGACTAGGATTTTATTTGTTCCAAGTTTATTATTATTATTGTTATTATTACTGCTTTATATCATTGGTGATAATCAGTCTGTTCAGATTTTCTGTTTCTTCTTGATTCAGTCTTGGAAGAGTGTATGTTTCTAAGAATTTATCTATTTTGTCCAGATTGTCCAATTTGTTAGCATATATTTGTTTGTAATATTTTTTATAATCCTTTGTATTCCTGTGATGTCAGTTGTTACTTCTCTTTCATTTATGATTTTATTTATTTGGATCCTTTTTCTTTTTTTCTTGATGAGTCTGGTTAAAGGTTTTTCAATCTTGTTTATCTTTCCAAGAACCAGTTCTTGGTTTAATTTATTTTTGCAATTTTAGATTCTATTTTGTTGATTTCTACTCTAATCTTTATTATTTTCTTCATTCTACTTTTAATTTGTTACTCTTTTTTCTAGTTCCTTTAGATATAAGATTAGGTTGGTTATTTGATATTTTTCTTGATTCTTGAGGTAAGACTATATTGCTATGAATCTCCCTTTTAGGATTGCTTTTATTGTGTCCTATAGTTATTATGTTGTGTTTCCATTTTCATTTGTTTTAAATATCTTTTGATTTATTCCTTGGTCTCATTGTTAACCCATTAACTGATTAGTGACATGTTACTTAACCTCCATGTGTTTGTGTGGTTTTCAGACTTTTTCTTCTAGTTATTTTCTAATTTCATACCGTTATGATCATGGAAGATGCTTAATATGATTTCAATCTACTTAAATGTATTGAGACTAGTTTTGTGTTCTAACATGTGATCTATCTTGGAAATTGTTCCATGTGCACTTGAAAAGAATATATATCCTGCAGTGTGGGGCAAATTTTTTGAAAATATCAATTAAATCCAGCTAGTCTAATGTTTCCTTGTTGAAAAATATATTTTTGTCTGGAAGATCTTACCCACTGATGTCAGTGGAGTATTAAAATTTCCTACTGTGACTATATTACTGTTGATCTCTCCCTTTATGTCCATCAAGATTTGCTTTATTTATTCAGATACTCCCTTGTGGGTACATAATTGTTTACAAGGGTTATAACCTCTTGTTGGGTTGATTCATTTATTATTATGCAATGTCCTTTTTTGTTTTCTATTCGCATGAAGTATCTTTTTACATCTTACTACTTTCAGTCTGTGTGTGTCTTTCAGTATGAAATGGATCTCTTGTAGACAGCATATATATATATATATATATATGTCTTGTTTTCCTATCTATTCAGCTACTCTCTGTCTTGATTGAAACATTTACTCCATTTACATTTAAAGTAGTTATTGATAGGTACGTATTTGTTGCCATTATTATACATATTTATCTTTCTTAAAGAAGTGTCTTTAATGTTTCTTGTTAGGCTGATTGGTGGTAATGAATTCCTTTAGGCATTTTGGGGGGCATGGTCTGAGAAACTCTTTATTTCTTTTTCAATTTAAATAATAGCTTTGCTGGATAGAATAGTGTTGGTTGTAGGTCCTTGCTTTTCATCACTTTGAATATTTTGTGCCAATTCCTTTTGGCCTCAAATGTTTCTGTTGAGAAATCAGCTGACAGTCTTATTGGAGCTCCCCTGTAAGTAACTAACTGTCCTTGTCTTCTTCTAGCTTTTAAGATTCTCTCTTTATCTTTAACTTTTGGCATTTTAATTATGCTGTGTCTTCTTGTTGGCCTCTTTGGGTTTATCTTGTTTGGGACTCTCTGCCCTTCCTGCATTTGTGTGTGCTTTTTCTGCACCTGATTAGGGAAGTTTCCACGTATTATTTCAAATAGATTTTCAATCCCTTGCTGTCTCTCTTCTCCTTCCTGGTACTCCTATGATGTGGATGTTGTTATGCTTGATGTTGTTCTAGATTTTCCTTAAACTATCCTCATTTTTTTTTAATTCCTTTTTTTTTTTCTTCTTCTCTGATTGGGTATATTCTGCTACCTTTTACTGATTGGATCTTCTGCTTTATCTAACCTGCTGTTGATTCTTTCTACTGTATTCCTCATCTCAGACATCATAGTTTTAATTTCTGACTGGTTCTTTTTATGATTTCTACATTCTTTTTATGCTTCCTATCTCTTTGCTGAAGTTCTCACCAAGTTCATCAGTTCTTCCCTTAATTTCCTTGAGCATCCTTATAACCATTGTTTTGAACTATGTACCTGGTAGATTGTTTGTCTATGTTTATGTTTCATCATTCATTTTCTGGGAATTTCTTTTCTTTCAATTGAGACATGTTTTTGTCTCCCCATTTTGGCTGCCTTTCTGTATTTGTTTCTGTGTATTACATCGATCTGCTATGTCCCCCAGGTTTTGTATAATAGCCTTATGTATTAGGGGTTATATGGGGCTTAATAGTGCACCCTCTCTGATCACCTGAGCCAGGTGCTCCAGAAATGTTTCTTGTGTAGATTAAATGAGTCCTGTTGTAGTTAAGCCTTGATTATAGTTATTCCATCAATGGGTGGGTGGGGGGGCACTGACCCTCAGTATGGCTGACTGTGTACCCTGACCACAGTGTACAAGCTGCTTTGCGAGGGCTGACCCCATGAAGCAGAATTTGCCTTAGCATTTTAATTAAGTCTGGTGACTGCCAAGATTTCCCCCTGGGTGTGCCACTTGTGGAACTAATTGGGTTATGCTATGATTTGGTGTGAAACCAGCCTCTTGGTGTGATAGTTCTGCGGCCTATTGGGAAAGACTCTGGTACAAGTCAATATCATATACTGCCTATAACCAGCCCTGGGCTATCTGCTAAGAGCTACAAAGCAATCCAGAGATTGTGGCTCTTTCTACAGCGCTTGAGTGCATGTGGGAGGGGTCAGGCTGCATACTGAGGCTGGCTTCCACCACTATGAAGCCTGGTGGCAGGTCAGCAAGCCCTAAGGCACCTTGAGATTTGCCTCTGCCTGCCATTTACCTGTTGGGTTCACTCACTGAAAGAGCCCCTAGAGGTACGTGAGTTACATAAGGTAGGTTTTCAGTGAGTCACCAGGTAAGGACAAGTTATGTTCACCAGGTTGATAAAGATTCAAATCTGGCATTAGTGGTAGGTCTGAGGCCACTCAGCAAAAGTCTCATGGTATACCACAGCCAGCCACCACCCACCTGGGGCCTGTGAACTTTTGCAGTTGGGCAGTGTTACGGAGCTGTCAGAGTGAAGCCAGTAGAGTTCATCAGGTTAAAACAGATTAAGATTTGACTGTATGGAGGGAGGGTTCTGCATAGGAATGATAGCACCAGTCAGGGCATGCATGGAAGAAGAATGGCTCTCATTCTGGAACCACACACTCAATTTCTCCCTGTGCGTCTCTGACATTGCCTGATAGTGCTGGGACCTCCTCTAGAGCCTTCCAAGAAAGACCACAATGCAGACCCAGGCTGGCCACAGCCAGCAAACTCCTCTGCAATGCACTAGCTTGGGAGGGTGGGGCCAAGTGTATTGGTATGGTAGGGCTTGTGGATCTCTAGGGGGAATAGCTCCAGTAGGGTGCATGATAAAATCAGCCGTTCCCATAACACCACTCCACTCAGTCTATCCGTGCGTGTCTCTGACACCTGCTGAGTCTGCTTGGGCCTTTTTTTTTTTTTTTTTGTATTTCTCTGAAGTTGGAAACGGGGAGGCAGTCAGACAGACTCCCGCATGCGCCCGACCGGGATCCACCCGGCATGCCCACCAGGGGGCGATGCTCTGCCCATCTTGGGGCATTGCTCTGCCGCAATCAGAGCCATTCTAGTGCCTGAGGCAGAGGCCACAGAGCCATCCTCAGTGCCTGGGCCATCTTTGCTCCAATGGAGCCTCGGCTGCAGGAGGGGTTAGAGAGAGACAGAGAGGAAGGAGAGGGGGAGGAGTGGAGAAGCAGATGGGCGCTTCTCCTGTGTGCCCTGGCCGGGAATCGAACCCGGGACTCCTGCTTGGGCCTTTTTGAGAGCCCTCTAAGAATGTCTCAAAATGGGCCCAGGCAGCCCTGGCCGGTTGGCTCAGTGGTAGAGCATCAGCCTGGCCTGTAGGAGTCCCAGGTTCGATTCCCGGCCAGTGCACACAGGAGAAGCGCCCATCTGCTTCTCCACCCCTCCCTCTCTCCTTCCTCTCTGTCTCTCTCTAACCCCTCCTGCAGCCGAGGCTCCATTGGAGCAAAGATGGCCCGGGCGCTGAGGATGGCTCTGTGGCCTCTGCCCCAGGCGCTAGAGTGGCTCTGGATGCAACACAGCGATGCCCCAGAGGGGCAGAGCATCGCTCCCTGGTGGGCATGCCAGGTGGATCCTGGTCGGGCGCATGCGGGAGTCTGTCTGACTGCCTCCCCGTTTCCAGCTTCGGAAAAATGCAAAAAAAAAAAAAAAAAAAAAAAAAATGGGCCCAGCCTGGCCCCAGTTAGTCTACCTTTCCACAGGGTGAAAGTCTGGCAGGGTGCAGCCACAGAAACTCGGGAGAGTGGGTCTAGGGTATTCCTTTAGGCCAATGCTGATTGCTTGACCTTGACATGATTGCATCTATGGACAGTGTGGGAGATTGATTGAGAACAGGGTTTTTGGCAGATATCCTTCCTGTCCCCAAAGCCACACAACCCATTTCTTCCTTTATGACTCCAGTCTGCTCTGAACCATCTTTCTCTCTCCAGAATCCAGGGTGAGTGACACCAAATGGAATTTGTGCATTGGCCCTTTAAGAGGGCGCCTAGGTTTTTAACAGACTCCCTTCTCTAACTGGTGGTCAGAATCCCCACTGATTTTAACAGCCAGGTATTATGTGGGTTCATCTTCTTGACTTAGGTACTCCGTGCTGGGGAACCTAACATGGGATTGAGACGCCGTTGCTCCTCAGGGAGGATATTTACAGCTGAGATATCTCTCCCAGTTCTCAACCACAGCAGGTGAGTGCAGGGCCAGCCCTTTTTGCATCTCCTCTTAGTCTTGATGTGGCTTTATAAATCTTTGGTTATAAGATTTCTGTTCAGCTAGTCTTCAGTTGGTTATTCAGGTTACTTGTTCTGTAGGTTAGTTGTAATTCCAGTTTGGTTCTTGGAGAAGGTGAGTGTAACTTCCACCTATTCTACCATCATCTTGGATCCCTGCATGTAGTATATCAACTACATTAGAAGTTATATTGGTTTTGTTGGGTTTGCTGAAACTTCAACACCACAGAGTCTATGTTAGGAAATACTACAGTTAGTGGGAAATTTTTCTACATCATTAGATATACTTTGAATCCCCTTGTAATTCCAAAATTCACTGAGTTATATTTATTTTTCCTATAGGAAGATTCATTCAAATTCTAAATAACTGAATTTGGGTTAGAGTTACAGTCCACCTATATATAAAACCATCATTAAATGTGCAGGTAGTTTTTTTGTAATTGACTTTATGTGTAGATAATGGTAATAAAGCTACTCTTTGAGCCCTTATTTTGTGTTAGGTACTATAATCATCAGGTCTTCCATATATTTTATCCTCTTTCCTACAATGAATCTTTGAAGTAGGTAGTCTTATTTCCATTTTACAGACTAGGGAGCTGAAGCCCAGCAGAGCTCAGACACGACTGCAGACCTGTCCATCTCCAGATCTTGTGATCTTTCTTTTCTTGGTGCCTGATGCCTCCCATTCCCATACTAGCAAGCCTTCCTTCTTCCTGCTCTACCGTCAAAGGGCCTTCCACAGGAGAGGAAAGTTCATTCTTTTAAGTATATTTTAAACAGTATTATTCCTTGTGAGCAACCTGAACCATTGAATGCCTTAGATAGAGTCACATACCACAGTGAATCTTTACTGTTTCTCAGTGTAGATGAAAAGGCAGTTGATGTGGTCTCAGGCACCTGTAGAAAGAATAGCTTTAGGAAAACCTTTTCTGTAAAATAGCACTAATGTATCCAATTATATACAAGATTCATGTAAACATACAAAAAATCATCTGCAGAGAATAGAATGGAATAGTCAACATTGATAGATAGCAGGTCTCTCTCTTTATTTAAAAACATATTTAATTACTGAATTCACATAAGTCTAACTTAAATGTGAGCCAGGATATTCATGTGTTTGTTCTTTTACTTATCATGGGATTTTTATTGAACCCTCTTAAGTACCAGGTTTTATGGGAGGCCCCAGGAGTAGATGAGACATAGTTCCTGCCTTTAAGAAACTCAAAGCCTAGTGGTTGTCAGGCCCAGAAACATCTGTTTAAATTATCTCAATTTTAAATGAGCTCTCATAAGAGTAGGGCATATATGTGAGGATAAATCCATTTCATATAGTTTGGATTTGGTAAGCATTATTTCCAATAACATAAAAAGTCATCCAGTATGTGTTGATTTTGTGAAACCCACTGACCTATATTGATGCTGAAACTGTTCACTTTTGTACATTTGCTTGATCATAATGGTGGTGATTGTGGTTCCTGGTGACAGGGGTCCCTTCCTGAATCACACTTGTGTTTCTGGAATAGGAGGAAGGCATAGGAATGAGAACCTCTGCTGTGGCAGGAAGTAGTAGCCTCAGTTGCTATAGCTGCTGCAGGCCCCACATGGCCCTGCAAAGGTGGAGGTGTTAGAGGGTGAATCCAGAAACCATGGTGAGCTTAGTGTTCAAGCTGGAGCCATTTTTGAAAAGTACATTTTCCATAAGATATGCTGCCACAAAGACGTTCCATGTGCAGTCAGCCTCAAATAAATAGATTGTGGGATGTCATCCAAAACCCCCCAAATTTATCTAATCCTCCATTCTCCCATTAAAATTTATTCAACAGAAAGCATTTCCACTGTTTCTGGATGAAAATATATCACATGACTAGTCTGATTTCTCTTATATAATAAAAAGAGTCCCACTTTCATTTGCCAGATCCTTAAAATGTCTAGAACCATGTAACGCTTCCAACTTCCTTCCGATTTGTAACTGCTCCCCTTCCCTCAGCTAGGGTCTGTTGCAGAGAGAAGGGCTGTGGCTGGATGTCTTCTCTCTTTACTCAGTAGCTGTTACTGCTGGTTTAAGGTAGGGTAGGGAGGACAGAAAGGGGTAGAGGAAAAAATTTTATTGGCAAATGATATCACAGGAAAGCTGTGTGTGTGTATGTGTTGTGGGTGTTCAGAACCGATTATTTCTCTGATAGGACCTTTTTTTTTTGACAGAGACAGAGAGAGAGACAGAAGGGACAGATAGGAACAGACAGACAGGAAGGGAGAGATGAGAAACCTCAATTTTTTGTTGCAGCTCCATAGTTGTTTAGTGATTGCTTTCTCATATGTGCCTTGACTGGATGACTACAGCAGACTGAGTAACCGTTGGCTCAAGCCAGCGACCTTTGGGCTCAAGCAAGCAACCATGGGGTCATGTCTGTGATCCCATGCTCAAGCCAGCAACCCTGCACTCAAGCCGGTGACCTCGGGGTTTCGAACCCGGGTCCTCCATGTCGCAGTTCAATACTCTATCCACTGCGCCACCACCTGGTCAGGCTCTGATGGGATCCTTTTGTAGGTTTTTCAGCGATGTCTCCTCTCCTATCTCTGGAGACTTTTTACCTCCAGTTTCCTTGGTGTGACTGCTACACTCTCTCCTTCTCAGTCTCTAGAAAGCCCTTTGGCTCATTTGTACTCCTGTCATTGCTATGCAAGAGGTATAGCTATTATTGGACAAGCATGATATATCTATCCCATCCATGTGCTCATGGGGTGGTCTGTGTCTGGTCCATCGGATCCGACACTTAGGGAGTGCAGGCTGACCCCAGTGCTACAGGGGTTATTTCCTTTGGTTGTCCATCAGCATCCTGCCAGCCTTCCTCTGCTGCTTTAGATTTCTCAGACAGAAGTCACCATGTTGCGGGAGTTTCATGTTCTCCAGCTAGTTCTGTTGAGGCCCCTGACTGTGTACTCCCACCTCTTTCCTTAGTCCTTTATGCTGTGACAGAACTGCAGACCACTGGGTAGAGGGGAACCCTGTTAGCCACCAACAGCTTCACCTGTTTTTACCCTCACTGCATGAGGAGTTAAAGGTCGTGGGAAATGGTTGGAGGCATTGTCCTCTGAAAAATTGCTTCTAAGCCAGGCACTTCACTTTGGAATCTAGTATCTAGTATATCTTTGAAAAAGCTCCTGGGCCTCCTGGCCACTTTGCTCTGACCTTTCTCCCTGACCTTGTATCTCCCTTCTGGATACTCCGTGCCATGCTCCCCACATCTCTGCAGAGCTGGACTCTGAGCCTTCAGGATTTGCAAGTGTCGTTGCCCAGAAAAGACTGCTTTGTCTACCCCCAGTAGATCTCCCTCCAATTTTCTGCCACACTGTTTCCTTCATAGCATGTATTACACCATCAAACTGGAAGTCCCATGAAGGAAAATCCATATCTATCTTGTTCAGTAATATAAATTTAATGGGTGCTCACCAAATATGTGTTAAATAAATGAATGAAGGTGTGAATTAAAAGAGCAACTTTGTTTAAGCCATTGCTTCCCAAATCTATCTATTTCATGTTAACTCTTAATATCTGAGGTCTTGGTTACATGAGATGCTGGAGTGAAGTTTAGAAAATGCTGCTAGAAGACTTAACTTACAGTGTACTTTACTGTTTGTGATGATCCCTGTCCTTCACTTTTGAATTTTACTGTCCTCACTCTCTTCTAAGAAAAACTTTGAGGCAACAGGGCAGGGCTACTAACCCACTTTATAGGTAACCACACCAAGGAGAAGTTAGGTGTGAGATCACTGAAGGGCTTCATGGCAAACATAGCCCAGAGCTCAGCACCCCCAGCTCATTCCTGGGATGTCCTCCTGTATGTCCCTTGCAGTCCCTCTTGCTACAGCTGTCCTCTGGTCTTGCAGCAGCAGGACTGTGGCCTCACTCAACACTTTCAAAGTGCACAGAAGCCACAGTGGCCCAGACTCAATTATAGAAAGACCAGTTTCTAGTCCAGAATCTATATTGCATGGTGCAGAGCAAGAGAATTCCTCTTGAGGATTCAGTCCTATGAAAGCAACTCATTTACAGTGGCCACGTCCCCTTCCTGTCTTTGACTCACACAGTTGGAGGTTCGTGAGCGGTGGGAAAGTCTTCCTCCCAAGGGAGAAGGAGAAGCTGGGTTCTGAAGATGGTGTTGGGGTTGAACGAGGCTCGGCCTTACCTTGCGTTCTTTCCCTGGCTGCTCAGTGGAGTGCCCTAAGCCTGGCCACAAGTCAAAACTTCACTTTTTTCCTCTCAACAAGTTTTATCCCACAGAGGGCCCCTCGGGGCAGACCAGACTCCCTGAGGTGAAAACCTTCAATTCAAGACCAGGGAAGCTTATCTCACACATGCACATTCTTCTGGTCCATCCTGTCTGGTTATTATCGCATTGAAACTGCAGTTGTTGACATTTGTTGCTTAATTTCTGTCTGTTGATTGTGCAGTAACAGACCACTAATTTCGTGGGTTAGTTATTACTTCCCCGCCATTTGAAACTGTGTGCTACAGCATGGCCGCATTTTACTTTATGCTCTCTGTTTGATGATTATCATTATTTACGTCAATAATAAAGACTTACATTTGACACGTGCTTCAGAGTTCACAGAGCACTTTTATTTTATTATCTCTTCTAGCTCTTTTATAGGGAAATCCAAGCAGGCAATTTAATATATAGGAAAGTGGGAGTTAACATTTTTATCCTAGGTATTACTTTACAGTAAATTTTGGCATAATATAACTTTTTACAGCAAGTATTTCTTACTTTAGTAGCAAAAAATAAAAAAAGGAATTTATAATTTTCACAACTTCCCGTTCTTTTAAACCTTCTTGTCAAAGTCCAACAAGTAGACTAAGTAGAAGATGGATTCTGACCAGGGTCATATAAAATAAATCATAACTTCTTGGCTAGGAGCCACTACTCTAGGATTAAAACCAGAGCATGATTTAACACTACATTGTAAAGAAATGGCTTGTCTGCTCTAGTGTTTGCTTAGAATAGAGGTCTCCGTTCATTTATTCCTACGTATATTGAAGTGAAATCCACATGACATGAAATTAACCATTTTAAAGTGAAAAACAGAGGCAACCACCACTTCTATCTAATTCTAAAACATTTTTATCACTCCAGGTAAAAGTTCATACCGCTAAGCAGTCACTCTTCATTCCCCACTCCCTGTAACCCTAGGCAACCATTAATCTGCTCTCTGTTTCTGTGGATTTAACAATTCTGGATATTTTCTATAAATGGAATCATAGGCCATGTCGCCTTCTGTGTCTGGCTTCTTTCCCTTCGCATAACGTTTTCAAGGTTTAGCCATGTGGTAGCATGTATCAGTACTTCATTCCCTTTTATGGCTGCATATTTTCAAAATCAAAAAATCTTCTGGGGTTGCAAAAACTTTAGCACCAACTCACACATAGATCCACCACATCCTTCCCTCTACTGGCGACAACTTCCGCTCACTATATTAGTCCATAATAACTATAAACCTGAAAGAAGTATGTGCAGTTATAAAGCTGAGATTTCTCAAATATTATTTAATATGCAGAAGGAAGACTGTAGGTTGTTCTGTGTGAGGATTATAGGAATTCTTTGTATGAAAAGGTACCTCCTAGGGGACGAGAAATGTTCACTAAACTATGTAAAGAAAAAAATGAATTAATGCAGATATTCTCAAGACCTTGACATCGTGGAAGTTTGTGATTTCATGATTTTTACTGGCAGTGCTGGGAGCACATGTGGATTTTTAGTCCCCTTCCAAATAATAGCTTCTTTTATGAAGATCAGTGCTTGAAATTAAATATGCTTCTTTCATTGCCCTCCCCTCCCACCCACTGCTCCCCCACACCCCCACACTGTGTCTAAGACTTGAGGAATCATGGCTCGATTTGAATACTTGGATCACCTGTCAGTCATGCTAATTCTCCGAACTCTTCATATAATTCCCCGGACGAGCTGTAACAGCAAGAATACCTCCTTCTATCTGTCAGTGATATTTCTATTAGTCCATAATTACAGCCTTCTCCTCTGTGATGTTGCTCTGTTGAATTCACTTATGGATGTGTCAGTGTCTCCATTCAAACGCGTGAAATATTTAGCAGCATTTAGCACTTTTGGTGAAATGTTAGAAAGTGTTTTGAATAGATACCATCATCTACTTTTCTAAGAAGGAGGAATGAACTCCAACTGTGATTTAGGCCATTGTGTCTCCAAGCACAGCAGTGAAAAAAAACAGATTCCCTCTTCTCAATGAGCTTTCATTCTAGCACAGAATAATAATAGGCACAATGAATAAGTAAGCCTAGTGTATGAGATGGTGGTGTTAAGACATGGGAAAACAAGGAGTCTAGGATAAGGGGGGATTAGGAGTGCTGAGATGGCACTGCGGACAAGATGCTATGTGGAATAAGAGTGGGAACCTTTTGAACATTTCCCTAGTGATAAAGGAAAATGTCTTTGATGTGGATTGAAACCAGTGTTTGCAAATGCACTTCTGCTTATGATGAGCAGTTGGAATACCTGAGTCTTTCACAGGTGCGGAACCTCTGCTTCTTTTCCATGGTACTGTGTGAGAGTGTCTTTCAAAGTTGAGCCGTGTGGCTTTGGCTTATCTCAGCTGGAGTTCTTGATAGAAATGGTTCGGGGATAATCATTGGCAACTGCAGTCTCAGGGAAGGAGTATGCCTACCAAATCAGAGTACTGTTACCTCAGATAGATGGACATTTTAATTCTGGCTCTCCACATATAAAACAGATGACTTTGGGCATGCCATTTAACCTCTCCAAACCCCAGTCTCCATAACCTTTGTTAGGATTAAATGAAATAATGCATTGAAAGCACGTAGATCTGTGCCAAAAGCATAACAGACCCTCAGAAGATGCTGGTAGTTGTAATTTTACAATTAGCACAATAGGCTTTTTCTAAGGTAGTATGTAAATATTTGTAGTAATTGTAAAACATACTTGAAATTATCAGGTTCAAATATGTGCAAACATTTCTCTAACGAACCTTGCCTGCAAAAATAGGGTCTAAATAAGAGAGCCTATGAACTGGTTTCTTGTGAGCTTGGGTCCCAGACAGGGCACATACAGAAACAGATGGAAATTCCTCTTTCTAAAAAATAAATAAATAAAAATTTAATAAACCATCTAGCTGTTAAAAGTGTGATTAATTATCATGGATGGTTCCACCCATTGACTTATCTAGGTAATTGTATGGCTATTCACTTTGCTGATAGACACTTCGATAGACACTCCTTAAATGATTCTGGAATAGAATAAGTTGCCCAGTTTTGCTGAATGACTTCAAAAGTGCCTCAAGGAGTCAAGGGCTTGCTTCATTGGGAAGTGGTCAGGATCAGGAATGGAGCATACCTAATATACACCTGGGTCGCACTGCTATACTGCAGAGAAAGCTTTGGTGCTGGTGGAGACAGTGCTTGCCTAACACTGTGAATGTGCTAAGTGCCACTCAATTGATCCCTTTAAAATGGTTAGCTTTACATTATGTGAATATATAAATAAATAATAAGTTTAAAAAAAATGAAATTCTGACAGTGCCAGGACACCCTCTCTTTGTCTGCTCTTCAAAAGAGTTATTAAAAATATGATATACTTACATTTTGTTTATAAGGAATAACTTTTTTTTAACTTTATAAACAGTGGTGGGATTCAGCCAGTTCATACCAGTTCGGCAGAACCAGTTGTTAAAATGGCACTTGTAATCAGGGTTCTCTCTAAGGTGGGCACCGGGCAGCTGCCCAATGTGGAAATCACAAGTTTACACTCCTTACTCTTTTTAAACATTCATCTGCTCAACAGCATATTCTAAGCACCTAAGCACCTGTAGCAGTGTTCATTCTGTCCCTAAATGGTGAAAGCAGTAGGAAGTTAGGATAAAAGTGAAGAAAATTGTGAGTTAGGATGCTAATCAAGAAGCAGTATGGAAATATCTTAAATAATAATTTTATTGTTTTTGTCAGGTATTATGAAAAATCTTATTAATATTTTAAAACTCTTATAACAATCTAGTTTTGTGTACCTCTTTTATTATTCTTATTTAAGTATTAAATGCATGAAATAATAAATTACCTTTTAATATATTGGTTTTTTATACTGAAAACAGTCATTTAGGGCAGAGAACTAGTTGTTAAATTTTTTGAATCCCACTACTGTTTACAAATGTATGAAAAACTTAATATTTTAGTATATCTAACACTTTGTGTACTCATTTAAAAGATTCAGTCCTTCCAGCTTTAAAATTTTATGGCCCTATATTGGTTACATAGGTAGAGGCCAGAGTTACATCCCCACGGTATCTATCATGGTAGGTGCACCGTAGGTGCCATAACCATCTAATAAATAAATAAATACCTTTTAATTTAGATTCTCAGTAATTTGTACCTCTCTTACTGTTCTGCTGACCTTTAAAAAATCTGTAAGAAATAACTTGAAATATACTTATGTTAGAAAAGTGGATCAAAGGCCATGGCCAGTTGGCTCAGCAGTAGAGCATCCACCTGGCGTGTGGAAGTCCAGGGTCTGATTCCCAGTCAGAGCACACAGGAGAGGTAACCGTCTGCTTCTCCCCCCATTCTCTTTCTCTCTCTCTTCCCCTCCCACAGCCATGGCTCAGTTGGTTTGAGCACATTGCCCCATGCCTTGAGGATGGCTCTGTGGAGACACTCCGTCTTACATTCTAAAAATAGCTTGGTTGCGAGCATGGCTCTGGAGGTCAGAGCATCCACCCCAGACTGGGGTCACCAGGTGGATCCAGGTCAGGGCACATGCAGAAGTCTGCCTCACTATCTCCCCTCCTTTCTCTTAAAAAAAAGTGGATCAAAATTTAGGTAATGTAAAGTTTTAGTTTTTCATGCAGGATTATCAAGCCCTTAGATGTACAGAGTAATTGAATGGAAGTTTACAGTCATACTTCAAAAAAGAAATAAGTTTTGGTGTTATTGTGTACTTCTTTGGAGACAACTTTCCTAAAGAATCCACTTTTGTTTTTGAACTGACCTTATATTTTGGGTTAGCAGTATAGCCCTTTGAAAGTACACTTACAGATTTACCTCTGCTTAATGATTTACAAGCATTTTACAAAATGTAATAGGTGTTTATGTCAAGGAATTAGTAATATGAACACTTATTTTGTATTTTCTTGTATTTTTCTGAAGTTGGAAACGAGGAGGCCGTCAGACAGACTCCCGCATGCGCCCAACCGGGATCCACTCGGCACGCCCACCAGGGGGAGATATTCTGCCCATCTGGGGCGTCACTCTGTTGCAAGCAGAGCCATTCTAGTGCCTGAGGCAGAGGCCAAGGAGCCATCCCCAGCGCCCGGGCCATCTTTGCACTTCTCCTGTGTGCCCTGGCTGGGAATTGAACCTGGGACTCCTGCATGTCAGGCCGATGCTCTACCACTGAGCCAACCAGCCAGGGTCCACTTTTTATTTTTAAACACTCCCCTCATACCAAGAAAAAAGAAAAAAAAGAAAAAGAGGAAAATTGGCCTAAGTAATGTAGGTTTCTTCCCCAGAATGTGGAAAACATTGAAAAGCATAAGGAATATCATCCTATCAGTAAAGATAACCACTTTTAATATTTATGATTGTTTTTCCTGATCCTGTGTAATTGCATCACACTGCTTATATATTTGTACATTGTCCTTTTATGTAAACATTATAATCGCAAGTGTTTCTCCTGGAGCTGGCACGTCTAAGTAGGAGCACTGACTGTTGGGCAGGGGGAGTCTGGAGGGTGAGGTGACTCCTGCAGCCTTAGAGCAGGCGCAGTCCTGAGGATGCGTCTCAGGGTGACCTCAGCACAGTCCACCGCGGTCCTCCGTCACTGACCAGGTGCCCTCACAGAGCCTGGAAAACATAACTGAGATGATCCCACGTGACCTCTGGGAGGCTTAGGGTCACCTGAACAAAACACTCCTTTTCTCTGAGTGACAGAGTAGTTTCTGGAAGCTGGCCTCTCTCCCTGAGTCACAGTGTAGACTTTGCTTTGGTATATTTGATCATTCGTCTGATACATGTGGATATTACCAGTGTAGACCCATTCCTGTTGTGCATAAAGAATAGCATGAAGAAGAAGGTTAGATAAATTGTCTTACTCATAAAGCCAAACTCCAGGAATTTTTTAAGGCCCTTTGGCCATGTCATGTGACATTTTACATAAATATTTCCGAAGACCTCTGTCTGATAGATCAGCCTGTCTCCCTCCACGCTGTAATATTAGTTCTAAAAACTTACAGCTGATCCATTACCAATGCCAAAGAAAGGGAGAGCTTGAAGTAGAAATTTAATGCAAAGAATTTATGAATTGCTTGTTTTCTCATTATGTCAGCCTGACAGAGTTAAGGAAAAAATAGATTTCTAAAAATGTATAGTGGCTCTTAGCAGTCTATGTATTCATTCTTACTATACAGTTTTCTTTTACAAGGTCATCTGGAAATTAAGAGCCAAGCAACATAAGAGGGAAGTTTTGAGAAGAGTAATATTTAATGTCTTTTTGTCCCCATCACCCTTGTATTCCAATTGATTAAAAATAAAATTTTTCTTTTATCTTTGACTTCGTTACAAGTTGGAGAATTCTGATCATGTGGACAGATTCTTCTGCCACGTGTTTTCTCTCCAGTTTCTTCTTTGCATCAAACAGATATCTTGTATTTTTCCTGTGTTTCCATTTTCTAGAATTTCAGGTTGAAATACACATTTATCTCAATGCATTCCTTTAGAACAGCAGTTTCTGATAGAAATATAATGAGAACCCAGAAGTACCTTTAATTTTATTGTGGCCACATTTAAAAAGTAAAAAGAAACAGGGAAGACTAATCTTGATTAGTGTTTTATTTAACCTCATATGTCTAAATGGTTATCATTTCAACATTTAATCATCTGAAAAACTAACAATACATTTATATATTTTCTTCAGATGAAGAAATCCAGTGTGTATTTCATACTTATCGCACAATTAGAAACTGAATTTTCATTAGAAATACTTGTTCTATTTTTAGATTTCAGAAGTTTTGCCTTGAAAAAGTAGACTCAAATTTCCAGGTTGTTCCACACATACTTAAAAGTCTCCCAATATCACAACAAGCAACAGTTTTTTAAAAATTTAACTAAACTAAAAGTTAAAATTTGCCTTCTCTATCAATCTACCTGATATCACACTATACTACAAGGTCATGGTAATCAAAACAGCATGGTAATGGCATAAAAACTGATTGATAGAACAGAAAAGAGAGCCCAAAAAATAAACTCAAACTGTTATGGTTAATTAATACTTGACAGAAAAATTAAGAATATACAATAGGGTAAAGATGGTTCCATCAATAAATGATACTGGGAAAAATTGAACAGATACGAAAAAAAGAAAAGGAAACTAGACCACCTTCTTATACCATAGACAAAAATAAAATCAAAATGAATTAAAGGCTTAAATGTTAGACTCTAAATCATAAAACTCTTAGAAGAAAACATACGCAGCAATATCTCTGACATTCCTCTTAGCAATATTTTTTCTGATATATCACTTCGGCAAAGGTAAACAAAAGAAAAATAAAGAAAGAAATGAGACCACAACCAACTAAAAGGTTTTTGCAAAGCAAAGGAAACCATCAGCAAAACAAAAAAGACAGCCTCCTGAATGGAAGAACATAGTTATCAATGATACATTTGATAAGGGGTTAACATCCAAAATATATAAATGACTCATATAAATCAACAGCAAAGAAACCCAAGCAATCCAATTAAAAAGTGGACAGAGGACCTGAGTCTTCTCCACAGAGAACATATAGATAGCCAGTAGACATATGAAAAGGTGCTCAGTGTTCTTACTTATCAGAGAAATGCAAATTAAAACCACATGAGATATCACCTCACATCTGTCAGAATGGCGCTCATCAATAAATCAACAAAAAATAAGTGTTGGCAAAAGGGAACCTTCCAGCACTGTTGGTGAGAATACATATTGGTGCAGCCACTGTGGAAAGCAGCAATGGAGTTACCTCAAAATTGTAAAACTGGAACTTCCTTATGACTCAGCGATTCCACTTCTGGGAATGTATCTAAAGAAACCCCAAACACAAATTTGAAAGAGTATATGTGCCTGACCTATGGTGGTGCAGTGGATAAAGCGTCAACCTGTAATGCTGAGATCTCTGGTTCAAGACCCTGGGCTTGCTGGTCAAGGTACATACAAGCAAGTTGATGCTTCCCATTCCTCCCTGCCATCCTTTTTCTCACTCTATTCTCTCTCTAAAATCAGTACATAAGGCCCTAGCCAGTTGGCTCAGCAGTAGAGCGTCAGCCCAGCCTGTGGAAGTCCCAGGTTCGATTCCCAGTCAGGGCACACAGAAGAAGCATCCATCTGCTTCTCTACCCTTCCCCCTCTCCTTTCTCTCTAACTCTCTGTTCCCCTCCCGCAGCCATAGCTCCATTGGAGCAAAGTTGGCCCCGGCACTGAGGATGGCTCCATGGTCTCTGCCTCAGGCACTAGAATGGCTCCGGCCTCATTGGAGCAATGCCCCAGATGGGCAGAGCATAGCCCCTTGGTGGGCATGCCACATGGATCCTGGTTGGGTGCATGCAGGAGTCTGTCTGACTGCCTCCCCGCTTCTAACTTTGGAAAAATACAAAAAATAAGTAAACAAGTAAATAAATAAAATCAATACATATAATCTTTTTAAAAAGAATATATGCATTTCCATGTTCATTGCAGCATTATTTACAATAGCCAAGATATGGAAGCTACCCAACTGCCTATCAGGACTCAAGTGACTAAAAAAAAGTACTGGTACATGGATACAATGAAAAATACCATATTTCCCCATGTATAAGATGCACAGTTTTTCAAAAAATTTGGGGTCTAAAAACTGGGTGCGTCTTATACAGTGGTTGTAGATTTTTTTACTTGCATTTCCTGCTTTTTCACACTTGTTTTTGCGCACATCATTGAAAACAGTGATTCATCAGAAGACACAGATGAGGACAAGCATGGGAATTTTGACAGTGATGAAGAGTTGTATGAATTTTATGATGAATAAAACTTGAGTTCATTAACTTTATATGTAGTACATTTTTTTTCAAATTTCGGGCCCCAAAATTAAGGTGCGTCTTATACATGGGAGCGTCTTATACATGGGGAAATATGGTATATAATAGGTCATGAAAAAGCGTGAGATAACCTAGAGATTATTATGCTGAGTGAAAGAAGTCAGTCAGAGAAAGACAAATACTGTATGATTTCACTTAAATGTAGAAACTAAAGAGCAAGATAAATGAACAAACAATATTAGAACACACTATAGACAGAAAGTGGACTTCTGTTTGCCAGAAGAGAGGGGGTTTGTTGGACTGGTGAAAGTGGTGAGGGGATTAAGAAGTAAAAGTTGGGGCCCTGGCCGGTTGGCTCAGCAGTAGAGCGTTGGCCTGGCATGCGGGGGACCCGGGTTCAATTCCCGGCCAGGGCACATAGGAGAAGCACCCATTTGCTTCTCCACCCCCCCCCCTTCCTCTCTGTCTCTCTCTTCCCCTCCTGCAGCCAAGGCTCTATCGGAGCAGAGATGGCCCAGGTGCTGGGAATGGCTCCTTGGCCTCTGCCCCAGGCGCTAGAGTGGCTCTGGTAGCAGCAGAGCGACGCCCCGGAGGGGCAGAGCATCGCCCCCTGGTGGGCAGAGCGGGGGGGGGGGAAGAAGTCCAAGTTGGTAGTCACAAAATAGTCACGAAGATGTAAAGCACAGCATAGGGAACAGAGTCAGTAATATTGTAATAACCATCTGTGGTGACAGGTGGGTACTGGAAATACCAGGGGGAATACTTGGTAACAGATATGATGGCCTAACCACCGTGCTGTACATCTGAAACCAAGACAAAATAATATTGAAAGTAAACTGTAATTGAAAAAAAAATTCACCTCAGTTACATACACTTCATGTGCTGTTTTAGTTTTTATGCCTAGCATTTGATTCCAGTTTCTAGTAGTGTGGGAATTGAGAGAGAATGGTCTGAGAGAGAGAGAAAGAAAGGACCGGAGCTGACTCTGTGCCTAGTATGTTACCTGGAACATAGTACCACCCAAGGCCTTCTGGCCTGGATGTCTTCCTTTATAAGTCAATTTATAATGGGGAATTGACCAGATGTTCCTCTCTGAGGTCCCTTTGTTTCTCAGAAAATGTTAGATGCCTGGTATGCACAAAGGTGCAAAATGCCACACCAATTGAAATATATTTATTTTGGGCAATTTCTGTAAAATAGATAGCTATGAAGTGTTATGTTTTATGATTTATAGTCTAGGTGAGGGTAGAGAAGTAGAGAAGGGAATGGGCACAGCAGATATGGTAGTTTGGAGGAGTTCTTGGCCCTCCTTTGGGGGAGGGATGTATATATATATTTACATGCTGTAGGAATTATAGAAATAGTTTCTCTCTTCTCTCAGGTGAAGTTGCCTGTATTAGTTTCCTACTGCTGCCGTTACAAATTCCCACAGAATTAATACAATAGCTTGAAGCAACAAACATTTATTACCTTGTCGTTCTGGAGGTCGGAAGCCCAAAATTGGTCTCACTGGGCTATAATTAAGGTGTCAGTATGGCTTTCTTCCTTCTGGAAGCTCAAGGGAGAATGTGCCGTCTTGTGTTTTTCAGATCTAGAGGCCAGCAGCACTCCTTGGCTTATGGCCTCCTTCCGTCTTCAAAGCCCAGTAATGGCCTTCCTCACATTGCATCATGCAGACATCAGCTTTTCTGCCTCCCTCTTTTACTTAAGAATCCTTGTGATTACAAGTATAATCCAGGTCAATCTTATTTAAGGTCAGCAGGTTAGCAGCCTTAATTTCACCCGCAATCTTAATTCCCCTTGCCATAGTCACAGGTCTGGGGGTGCAGATGTGGACAACTTTGGGGAACCATTTTTCTACCCACCACACATTGCCATGTCTGTGTGGTTTCATAGTTTTTACCAGTCATTTCAGATCTAGGCACTTCTGTCTCACTGCTCTCTTTTCTCACTCCAAGTCAGAGGCAACCATTAGTTATTAGAAGACAGGAGTCACTGAAGAAATTAGAGTGAAGTAGTGACCTGGAATGATGAAATAATTTCTCTTTATTGATGCCTGACTCAATTTCTAGCTATGTATCAAAGCTAGTTATATGTAGGAGGTTCTTTTATCTATGACCGTATTCCCATCCATGGAAAGATAGAAACTGTGTTCTTCTCAAAAATGCAGGAATGTATTGCCTAAGCTTCTTTTTTTAAAAACCTCTAATTAGAGATAGCATAAATGTTTCCTAAAGTTCAGTGTGCAGTTTTTTTCTCTCTGCTGAGCAGGTGGTTGAAAATTGTGGGATGTTTATTTTCTAAATATCAAATTATAATGTCCTTGTGGATATGCTCATTAAAATAGAAAAATTGCCTGACCTGTGGTGGCGCAGTGGATAAAGCGTCAACCTGGAACACTGAGGTCACCGATTTGAAAACCTGGGCTTTCCTGGTAAAGGCACATATGGGAGTTGATGCTTCCTGCTCCTCCCCCCTTCTCTCTCTCTCTCTCTCTCTCTCTCTCTCTCTCTCTCTCCCTCCTTCCTTCCCTCTCTCCTCTCTAAAATGAATAAATAGGCCCTGGCCAGTTGGCTCAGTGGTAGAGCATCAGCCTGGCATGCAGGAGTCCCGGGTTCGATTCCCAGCCAGGGCACACAGGAGAAGCGCCCATCTGCTTCTCCACCCCTCCCCCTCTCTTTCCTCTCTGTCTCTCTCTTCCCCTCCCTCAGCCAAGGCTCCATTGGAGCAATTTTGGCCTGGGCACTGAGGATGGCTCCATGGCCTCTGCCTCAGGTGTTAGAATGGCTCTGGTTGCAGCAGAGCAACGTCCCAGATGGGCAGAGCATCGCCCCCTGGTGCGCATGCCGGGTGGATACCGGTCAGGTGCTTGCGGGAGTCTGTCTGACTGCCTCCCTGTTTCCAACTTCAGAAAATAAATAAATAAATAAATAAAATCTTTGAAGGAAAAAAAATAGAAGAATTAGACCCTAGCCGGTTGACTCAGTGGTAGAGTGTCAGCCTGGTTTGTGAATGTCCCAGGTTTGATACCTGGTCAGGGCACACATAAGTGACCATTTGCTCTCTCTCCCCCTTCTGTCTTTCTCTCTATTCACTTCCTGCTGCCATAGCTCGATTGGTTCAAGTGCATTGGCCCTGCGTGGCTCCATGGAGCCTCTGCCTCAGGTGATAAAAATAGCTTGGTTGTGAGCATGGCTCCAGATGGCCAGAGCATTGACCCCAGATGGGGGTTGCTGGGTGGACCTGGTCAGGGCACATGCATGAGTCTGTCTATCTCCCCTCCAAATATAATTGGGCATATCTCACTATAATTACTTGCATCTCTGGTGAAAATGCCACATCCATTTGCAGGTTAATTATGTTATTATCAAAGGATTAGAGGGAAATCTAACTTCACTTTTAGCAATTATAGGAATTGCACAAGAAGTTGATATAGAGGAGATAAGGCAGAGATTTTCTGAGTGTACTGAGTGACAAAACGAGCACTTCTTTTTAGGTTGACGGTGTCATTTAGACTTTATTTTATGAAGTATTGGTTTGGAGGGCAATAAAATGGTTGGGACACCTCACTGGTTAAGCTCCATCTCACATTTATGGTACTATCTGTCTCAGCCATTCAGTCACTAGAAATGTTTATGAATTCATATGCTCTCCCAAATTTTGGGGAAGGCAATGGGATACTACTGTCCTTAGAGCTGCCGTACTGTACAGGTACAGGAATCACCGTTTATACCACTCTGTGGTCTATATGAATGGCACCTTCTGGAGTTGTGCAGTAAAGGACTGTGAGGCCTTATTCAGTGATTCTGGCATTGCCTACAGGAGAACCTGCAGCCCAGCCGGGAACAGATTCACAAATAGACTCCTAAGATTCTTATGTGTAGTGGGTACACATAGTGCACAGAAGAGGGAACATCTACCTTTTCTTAGAAAAGTTGGAGTGTCTAGAAAGATTTCTCAGAAAAGCCTTTGCCTATACTGAGTCTTGAAGAATCAATAGGACACCGATAAAAAGTTGAACAGTTCTGGGCAAAGCCAATAGTCTGCAAAAGAACAGAGGTGTGCCAAGCATACAGCATTTGCAAAACCTGCAAATATTTCAGTGGGATTCAAGTATGGGATTCTTTTGGGAATGTGATGAAGCAAAGCATTTAACCTTTCTGTGCCTTGATGCCCTGCTTAGTAAAACAAAGAGAACAGCACTAGATACCTCATGGGTTTTTATTAGTTTCAAATGAGAATGCTTAGGCCTGACCTGGTGGCTCAGTGAATAGAGCTTCAGACTGGGATGTGGAGGACCCAGGTTTGAAACCCTGAAGTTGCTGGCTTGAGCGCGGGCTTATCTGGTTTGAGCAAGTCTCACCAGCTTGAGCCCAAGGTCACTGGCTTGAGCAAGGGGTCAGTCGGTCTGCTCTAGCCCCCTGGCCAAGGCACATATGAAAAAGCCATCAATGAACAACTAAGGTGCCACAATGAAGAATTGATGCTTCTCATCTCTCTCCCTTCCTATCTGTCCCTATCTGTCCCCCTCTCTGTCTCTGTCACACAAAAAATAAATAATAAATAAATAAGGATGCTTAGGACAGGGTCTGAAATAAAAATCACTTAAATGTCAGCTGTTAATGCTGCTGACGACAATCATATACAGGAGGCTGGAAAAATACACAGGTTTACATAGCTTATGCTAAGGAATTTTGACATATACTGTAGGCATGAGGAAATTGTCAAAGGATTTTTTTAATGATCATTCGCAGCTTTATAGATTGATAAACTGTGTCATTTTGCAAAGGTGATTAAACCCTGGTGAATTAATTCATCTTACTCAAAATCATCAGAGACTGATGAAGAAAGATGTCACTTTATCAGTTTATGCTCAAAATGGCAACCACTGAGCATGATGAAATAATTATGGCAGTGAGGTAGTATATTTTTCTCCCATGAACTGGTCAGTTTTCTCAAGTTCCTCTGTTAACGTGAAATGATCTCCTATGTGAGGAAGAGGAGTCAGAACAAATACAGACAAATGCTTTAAAGGGCTGCTTTCAACAGATGACGCCAACCCAGTGATTCAGCCCTGCTCACTGACCACGTGTGCCAGACAGATGAGCATTCTCAAAGCATTTGGTTCAAGGCACCATCTCCTCTGAAAATGCTGGAGACACTGATTTTTTTCTTCTTTCTCCTTTTACAGCTTTCCTGTTTGTTTTTTGACACACCCTTTCCCCCACCTTTTTTTATTACCAAAAAAAATTGGTTTCAGTAGGCTTTCATTTAGTAGGCTTACCACGCTTTTTCAGTTCATCTTGATCTCTTTAAGGGATGCTGCTATTTGATGACATTTTCTGATTTACCTTAGTTTCAATAATAAACACTCTCCATAGTGCCCATTTTTTCGCTGCATTCAGGAGCTAAAATGTGGGTTCTTGGAATATTTAGTCATTATTGTGGGTGAATTCACAGTGATATTAATTATATAGAATGGCCTTTTCATTTCTTAGAATCATCTTGTTTTCCCAACCTGTTGTTTTAATCATCTCTTATGCCAGATTTTAAAATTTATTAGATTTTGAGACCTGTAGTTCAATGAATGAGTTGGGAGGATAAGATTTGTCTCTTGAAGTTGTTATATTTGTATAGAAAGAAGTATTCTTTTATCAAATTATTATTGTAGGACTTCAGAATTTTAGTATCTTACTGAAAGCTTTAGGAATATAAACATTTACTTTACTGGATTTTTATACTTTCATTTAGTGCTATAATGTTACTTTATACATTTTATCTGTTTATCAAAACAGAAAGTAATAATGCAAAAGAGACAGAAAATTTGTTTTAGTTAAACCTAATAAAGTATATTTTATCTTGCCTTCACCTTTATTATGTAATCTCTTAATCACAAACATCAGTGTATCCCCTAAAAGTGATTATACATTTTAAATTGTAATTACCTTGATCTCTTTAATAATAGTTATTTAAAAATACCGAAACATCTTACACATTTGGCATGTGCATTTTAAAATAAAACGAGAATTTTTTGTTAAAGTGGAGAAAGCCCATATAAATTCACTACCTTTTGGAATGTTTATTCTGAATATTGTTTTTAACTTTTAAATCAAAATGCTTTGATAAAATGCTATCTATGATCACTGTTCATTATCTTGAATTCACTTGTAGGTCATTTGTTCTTAATTGTTTTTTAAAAAGTGAATGTTCACCATGTTTTGCTCCATAGGAAATCAGTCACAATTGTTCAGAATGGGTAGTTATTTTAAAAAGAAAGCGCTAAAAGAAAAAAAAAAAGGAAAGCTCTGAAAAAGATTGCACTACCAAATTTTAATGCTTCAAAGATTACAGATGTTGGCATTGTGACAAAACAGAACTTGCGCTAGTCTTATTTTAGCGTATTTCCATGGAGCAGTCAGAGATGAGTCTACTATATTATTTCACTGTATTATTATGAAGTGTTTCTTAAAATTCTTACACTGTAATGAAAAGTCAAGTGAGTACCTGTGCTATACTAAATTCTGCGCTTTAGCAGAACATTTTATAATGTTCTTGTACGTATTTATGTTAATACCACTTGAAGAAAATAGTTGTTCTCCCTTACTTGGAATAGATTAAAACAAAATTCCAGCAAGAGCACCAGAGCTATTTCTAAAAATGCAAGGCATGTTTTTCATTTTCTTTTTTAAAGTTCTTTAGCTAAGTAGGACCTAAGGTTTTAAGAAATAATGTAATGTATATGTATATGGCTATTTTGTTTACAGAGAGGTAATAGATCATATAAAGTGATTTTACGTCCTGTCAAGTGCCAGAAAGCACATGAAAACCATGTCCAGTTCATTAATAATTTTGAAAAAGCAAAACTAAAAAGTGCCACTTTTTGTTATCTAAATCTAAGATGCACGATGTACTAAGGTTGACGTGGATATGGAGAACACTTAGCCTCTGTAGGGAATGTCAGTTGATGTCAGCTTTCTTAAGGGTGATGTTTTGTTCATCAGAAGCCTTGAAGTACGTATTTTCTTATCTAGTAGTTCTACCTCTGGGAATTTAGCCTAAGGAAATAATTAAACAATGGGGCAAAAAAAATAAAGACAATATTTATTGTAGCATTGTTTATAATAGCAACAGTTGAAAACATTTCAAATTTCTCTCAGTAAAATAATCAAATTATGGTTCTTTTATCCACTGAAAACCTTTAAGTAATATAGAATGATGCTGTGCAGAAAAAGACAGCATAATATGGTAAGTTATGAGCTAGCATGTACAATACAGTCTCATTTACAGTTGAAATAAAAGAGTGTGCACTAACACTTTGTGGCTATATATGATAATCTAACAAAATGTTAACAGAAGCCATCACTGAATAATAGATTATGGGAAATCTTCACTTTGTTGTTTGCTGATTTTTTAAATATAAGACATACAGACATTTATTATAAGCAAAAAATATTTTAAATGTATCTGTTTGACTAACACTTCTACTTTTACTATTCTGTACTACAAGTATAACTGGATAAACATGCAAAATGTTAAATAATGTTCAACATTGCATTATTAAAAATAATTTTTAAAAATTAACCTCTCTACTTATCCCCTATTGTCAGGAAGTTAAGTAAGAAAGTCATAGTATGATTATGCTTCACAATCTTTAAAATTGAAAATGTAAAACTGTATTTGTTAATATGGAAAAAGATGTTCATATCATATAACTTGGAAAAGGTAGATTAATAAACATTTTGTATGGGTGGTTAGGAAGGTAGGTATGAAGACAAATTAAAGTCTGCACTATTTTACATGACATTGCCAATAGTAATTATTTCTGGGTGATCAAATTATGAGTAGTTTTCAACTTTTTTCTATGTGTCTTTATTTTTAAAATTTTGTACAATAAACAAATATTTCTTTTATTACCAGAGAAAATTTAAAAAAAAAATCAAAATAATAGAGACCAAAAAGAAGGTATAACCAAAAATATTGTGAGGGGCTATGTGAAATTCTCTGAAGATAGAGGAAGTGGGTAGCATTTCTAGGAAAATTTACTGTATCAAAGTGGCTCCCAGGAGAGAGAACTTCAGTCAGTAACCGTGGAAGGAACAAAAATGTTATCCAAAGGTGCTCGTCACTGAAGTCAAAGTGTAAGCCCCGATAACCACAGCAAATTCTCCCAACATTCAAGAGTAGTGCTGTTATTAAATAGGGTGACCATTTTATTTATTGAAAGGGGCTTTCACTGGGACAGTGAGTCTAAACCAGTCCTGTTCCATGTACACCTGAATAAATAGTCATATTACTATTTCAATTTTTTCTAAGCATAAAGCAAAATGCAAACTCTCAGGTTTTTTAAAGATACCAAATGACCTTTACACCAGAACTTCCTGCAGATAGTGTGTGTGTGCTATGTGTGTGCATGCACTAACACACTGCAGGTCAAACTTGCTTATGAATATTGACATAAAACCCTTCAATAAAATACCGTCAAACAGAATTTAGCAGTACCTTAAATAAATACTATCACCAAATAAGGTACGTCACAGGAATGTGAGTTTGATTCAATACTAGAGAAGCTAGTCTCCATATTAGAGAGATCAAGAAGGAAACCCCTATATGGTCGTCTTCATAGGTGCCAAAAATGCTTTGCTAAAATTCAGTATCCGATGATACGTTTATTGAGGCAGTAATTACCTGTCTATATATATTTGTCAAAACTCATTGAGCTATATTCTTTAAAAGGGTGAATTTTATTTCATATAAATTATATCAATAAACCTAACTTTTAGAAGAATAAATAAAATCAGTCTATAGTAAGAGAAAAAATTACCCAACACATATTCCCAATTAAAAGGAAAAATATTTAAACTTGGTACATTTAGAATAAGTAGAATTTGTTATTTCTGTAGTTTTATTTTAAATATATAGTCTCATGTGAAACCAGCATATTTTGTGAAACACAAGAAGTATTCCTATTTTAATTTAATGTATGATAAGAGCACTTACTTTTATAAACCTGACTTAGAAAGTACTAGCTAGGAGATAATAGATATAAATACAGTGTGTCCGTAAAGTAATGGTGCACTTTTGACCAGTCACGGGAAAGCAACAAAAGAGATAGAAAGTGAAATCTGCACCAAATAAAAGGAAAACCCTCCCAGTTTCTGTAGGATGATGTGGCAGCATGTGCTCATGCGCAGATGATGACGTAACACCATGTATACAGCGGAGCAGCCCACGGCCATGCCAATCGAGATGTGGATGGTACAGAGGAAAGTTCAGTGTGTTCTGTGGCTTGCTAAATTCGAATCCGTGACCAAAGTGCAAAATGAATATCGGCGCGTTTATAACGAAGCACCACCACATAGGAATAACATTACTTGGTGGGATAAGCAGTTGAAGGAAACCGGCAGTTTGGTGGAGAAACCCCATTCTGGTAGGCCATCAGTCAGTGACGAGTCTGTTGAGGCTATACAGGATAGCTACCTAAGGAGCCCTAAAAAAATCTGTGTTTGAGCCCACATTGAACTGCACTGAATAGGTATGAAACTGGGAGAGTTTTCCTCTTATTTGGTACAGATTTCACATTTCTATCGTCTTTTGTTGCTTTCCTGTGACCAGTCAAAAGTGCACCATGACTTTACGGACACACTGTATTAAAGTGGAAATTGCGAACTGATTATTATTTGTAGATATTTTAAGTGCATATGTAGAAAGTTGCAAATGAACTGAAAAATTATTAGAAACAAGAGAAGTCAGTAAGATGTGTGGCTAGTTATAATGCTGCTAGCAGGGATATAGGTAGGAAGAAAAGGAAAAACTGGATGCCAATATCATCCACTATGAGAGGTTTCCAAGGTATCGCCCACCATCATCACCATCATTCATATGCACGTGACATAAACCAGGCCCTATGCAAAGCACTGTACCGCGTTCTCTCACCTATAAAACATGGTTGCTGCTTTTCCAGCATGTGCCCAGAGACAAGGATTGAGTATAAATAAAAATGACAAAGGCATTATGGAAGGAGAAGGATGACAATCCTGGGGGTGCAGGACTGAGACTGTCAAGTAAGGAAAGAAAATAATAGCACAAGCTTGTGCTTAAGCCAGACACTATACCCTTTTGATCAGGCCTTTTTAATAGACATATTAAATACATAAATTTTAAGAGTCCGCATAGTCAAACATATGGATTTTCTTTCTTTTTTTTCAAAGGTATTATTTATTTATTTTAGAGAGGGGAGAAAGAGAGAGGGAGAAGCAGGGGGAGGAGCAGGAAGCACCAACTCCCATCTGTGCCTTCACCAACCAAGCCCAGGGATTCGAACTTGCAACCTCAGTGTTCCAGGTCAATGGTTTATCCACTGTGCCACCACAGGTCAGACAAAAAAAAAATCTGGATTTTCAACCATTTTTGAAAACTTAGAAACTCCAGCAGTGAAAAACATCCTTTCCTACAAGGGCAACAGTTGGCTGGAACCAGGCAGTGGCTGTCTGCCTCCTTTATATGCCCAGGGGCTTTTCAGTCAGCTAAATGCAAATATTCTTTCTCTTGGTGCTGTCACTCCATCTGTTGCCCTTGGAAGCATTTCATTTGGAACCCCTGATGTTGATAATAAACCGGAGAGATACGAGGCAGACTTGCTAGGCTCTTAGTTGTAAAGCAGCGTCTGTTTCTAGGAGTTGTTGACTGGTCACCCTGTTGGGAAAAGTGATCAAAAGAAATATTTGTTTAATTAAATGTACAAGTTGTTCATACCCAATAATGCATTTAAATTTCCCTCATCTCATTTTTAAAATGCAAAATTGTTTTGAAAATTAAAATATAAGACTGAGGGCCTATCTTCAAAGGGAACCGGCCACTGTCTGCGTGTTCCTCAGTGCATTCTCCTCTGGGTTCCGCAGCACGTGGAGAATTCTTTTCAGCCAGGAAAATCTTTCTGTTCTTTGACACATCGTTAAGATTAGTTTAGCCATTACTTTTACAGAATCCAAAAGCAGCTTAAGTAGCAGAAATGAGACAAGATTTCACTGTCACTGATGCTGTGATTTTCTTTTTGTGTGTGTGGTTTTTTGTGTTTTTCTCTCCTAGCTTTTATATTCTGTGTTTGGCTGCCGGGTCTGCTAGATATTCTAGAAGTGATAGCATTAATTGCATTTTCCCTTCATTTTTGCTGAAGGAAGTTGGAAGTTTTTCTGTTGACAGTGACTGAGCTGATTAAAGATAAGCAGCATTATGAAACTAGCTAATATATATGAAGAAAATAAAAAATGTAATTTCCGTAGATTTGGCTGATCTAATGTTAAAGGTTATTTTACCGACTTGAAACAAATAAATATTTATAACCTATTGCTTGTGCCCTCAATTCCATCTGCTCAGCCCACTCCAGGGTTGTATGTCTCAATTGTCTTTTCTTTTGTATCATCAGTATTTCCTTACCACTAGTCACTTTTCCAGAAAGAATAAAATGTAATAAAATCCTGTCCTTAGAATCATTACATGACCCATTATAACATTTTATGGCTTATTTTACCTCTCAGTCTATGTAAATGCACCTGGCACCTAATCAGTACTTGAAAAATGTTTTCTCAATTTAAGTCAGCCAGGTTTTTCAAAGCATAATCTATCTGGCTGCCTCCATTTTCTGACCATCTAGATAGGGTGCAGCTTCCCACAATCTGATGGTTTTCTGCACAACCCCCCCCCCCCCATATCTCCACTGGAGTCCTCTCTCCAACATCAGCAAATGTCTCCCATACATTAAAACACACACACACAATCCTTATTTTCTTTATTTAAATTCTTTCAGTTACAGTTTACATTCAATATTATTTTGTATTATTTTAAGGTGTACAGCATAACAGTTAGATAATCATATACTTCACGAAGTGTTCTTCCTGGTATTTTCAGTATCCACCTGACCATACGTAGTTACTACAATATTACTGACTCTATTCTCTTTGCTGTGCTTTACATCCTCATAACTATTTTGTGAATACCAATTGTATTGCTTAATGCCCTCTCCACCTTCACCCAGTCCAACAAACCCCCTCCTCTCTGGCAGCCACCAGTCCACTTTCTGTCTTTGAGTCTGTTTTAATTGTGTTTAATTATTTTGTTCTTTACCTTCTACATGTAAGTGTAATCATATGATACTTTCTCTGACTGACATATTACACTTAGTGTAATACCTCTAGGTCCATCCATGCTGTCACAAATGGTAAGATTTTATTCTTTTTCATGGCCAAGTAATATTCCATTGTATTTATGTACCAGTACTCTTTTGGCCACTTGTCTATTGATGAGCACTTGGGTTGCTTTCATATTTTGTCTATTTTAAATAATGCTTCAACAAACATAGAAATGCATATATTCTTTCAAATTAGTGTTTTGGGTTTCTTTGGATGTATTCCCAAAGTGGAATCTTTGGGTCATAAGTCAGTTTCATTTTTAATTGTTTTTGAGAAACCTCCATACTGCTTCCCACAGTGGCTGTACCAGTCTGAATTCTCACCAACAGTGTAGGAAGGTTCCCTTTCCTTGCCATCCTCACCACTTCTTTTTTGTTAATTTATGGATGATAGTCATTCTGACAGGTGTGAGGCGAAACCTGACTGTGGTTTTAGTTTGCGTTCTTTTGATGATTAGTGACATTGAACACCTTTTCATATGTCTGTTGGCCATCTGTATGTCCTCTGTGGAGGAGAGCCTATTCATGTCCTCTGCATACTTTTTAATGGAATTGTTTAGGTGTTTTTTGGTGTTGAGCAGAATGACTTCTTTATAAATTTTGGAGCTTAACCCCTTATCAGATGCACTATTGGAAAATAAGTACACTTATTCAGTAAATTGTCTTTTCTGTTTGTTGATGGTTTCCTTTGCTGTGCAAAACCTTTTTAGTGTGATGTAGTTTCATTTGTTTTTCCTTTTGTTTTCTTGCCTGAAAAGATATTAGAAAAAAATATTTCTAAGAAAAATGTCAGAGATTTTGCTATCTATGTTTTCTTCTAGAAGTATGTGTTTTGTTTGTTTATTTTGTTGTTGTTAGTTTTTATTGACTTTATTGGGGTGACATTGGTTAATATAATTATATAGGTTTCAAGTATACAATTCTATAATACATCATCTGTATATTAAATTGTGTTCACCACCCAAAGTCAAGTCTTCTTCCATCACCATTTATTCCACCATTAACTTCTTCTACTTGTCATCAACCTCCCTCCCACTCCCCACCCATAATCACCATACTGTTGTCTGTGTCTGTGAGTTTTTTTAATTTATTTATATTTTGCTTAATCCCTTCATCTCTTTCATCCAGCCTTCCACCCCCTCCTCTGATAGTTGTCAGTCTATTCTCTGTATCTGAGTCTTTTTCTATTTTTTGTTTACTTTGTCTTTTTTTTTTTTTTTTTTTTTTGAGAGAGAGAGAGAGAGAGAGAGAGAGAGAGAAAGACAGATAGGGACAGACAGTAAGGGAGAGAGATGAGAAGCATCAACTCATAGTTGCAGCACCTTAGTTGTTCATTGATTGTTTTCTCATATGTGCCTGAACCGGGGGGGGGGGAGGGGCTACAACAGAGCCATGACCCCTTGCTCAAACCAGTGACCTTGGGATCAAGCCAGCGACCATGGAGTCACATCTATGATCCCATGCTCAACCTGGTGAGCCCGCACTCAGGGGGTTTTGAACCTGGCCTAGGGGTTTTGAACCTGGATCTTCAGCATCCCAGCCAATGTTCTATCCACTGCGCCAGGCTGTTTACTTTATTAGATTCCACATATAAGTGAAATCATATGATAGTTGTCTGTTTTGAGACTTACAATTAATTTCTTAATTTTGAGTTTATTCTTGTGTATGGTGTAAAAAAGTGGGGGTTTTTGTATGTTTCTGTCCAATTTTTCCAACACCATTAACTGAATAGACTGTTTTAGTATGTTCTTGCCTTCTTTGTCAAATATTAATTGATTATATACATGTGGGTTTATTTCTGGGTTTTTAAAAATTCTATTAATCTGTGTGTCTGCTTTATGCTAGTACTATGCTGTTTTGATTACTGTAGACTTATAGTATAGTTTTATATCAGGTAGCATGATAAGGCCAACTTGTTCTTCTTTTCTAAGACTGCTGGCTTATTTGGGGTCTTTTGTGGTTATATATAACTTTTTGATTATTCTAGTTCTGTGAAAAATGCCATTGGTATTTTGGTAGGAATCGAGCTGACTCTGTAGATTGCTTTGGGTAGTATGGATATTTTAATGATGTTAGTTATTCTTATTCATGACCATGGTATATGCTTTTATTTATTTGTATATTCTTTAATTTTTTTTTCTTTGTCTTATACTTTTTTGAGTGCAGGCCTTGAGTACAGGTTTTTCAGTACTTACCTCCTTGGTTAAATTTATTCCTAGGTATTTTTTTATGCAATTGTAAGTGGAATTGTTTCTTAGTTTTCCTTTCTGATAGTTCATTATCGGTGTTTAAAAAACCAACTATTTCTGACTTTTTTTAATATCCTGCTATATATATACTGAATTCATTTATCAGTTCTAATTTTTTTTTGGTAGAATCTATAGTGTTCTCTCTATATAGTATCATGTCATATGCAAATAGTGACAGTTTTACTTGTTGTTTTCCAATTCTGATGCCTTTTTTTCCCTTCTTCTTGTCTATTTGCTGTGGCTAGGACTTCCAGTACTATGTTGAATAAGAGTGGTGAAACTGAACAGCACTATATTATTTCTGATTTTAAGGGAATCATTTTTAGTTTATACCCACTGAGAATGATGTTAGCTGTGGGTTTGTCATACGTGGCTTTTGTTATGTTGAGGTATGTCCTCTCTGTTCCTATTTTACTGAGAGTATTTTC
The DNA here is from genome assembly GCF_036850995.1 of Saccopteryx leptura. NCBI lineage: Eukaryota > Metazoa > Chordata > Mammalia > Chiroptera > Emballonuridae > Saccopteryx > Saccopteryx leptura. The sequence continues at coordinate 58,909,390 of NC_089504.1, read as the reverse complement.
ATAAATGATGCTGTATTTTGCAAAATGCTTTTTCTGAATCTACTGATATGATCATATGGTTTTAATTCTTCATTTTGTTTAAGTAATATATCACATTCATTGATTTGCAGATATTGTACTAACCTTGAATCCCAGGAATAAATCCCACTTGGTCAGGTTATATAATCTTTTTGATGTATTGCTGAGTTTATTTCACTCATTTTTAGTCTTTATTTTGTCCTATATATTCTTAATCCCTTGCTTGCTCTCTCTCCTCCTTCTGCTCTTATGATGCAGATGTTGCTATGCTTGATGTTGTCCCAGAGGTCCCTTAAACTGTCTTCATTTAAAAAAAAATTTTTTGCTGCTCTGATTGGGTGTTTTCTGTTCTCTTATTTTTCAAATTGCTGATTTGATCTTCTTCTTTATCTAATCTGCACTTTATTCCCTCTAGCATATTCTTCATATCAGATATTGTATATTTTATATTTGACTGGTTCATTTTATAGTTTCCATTTGTTTTTTGTTTGTTTGTTTGTTTTTCATTTTTCTGAAGCTGGAAACAGGGAGGCAGTCAGACAGACTCCTGCATGCGCCCGACCGGGATCCACCCGGCATGCCCACCAGGGGGCGATGCTCTGCCCCTCTGGGGCGTTGCTCTGTTGCATCCAGAGAGGGGGAGGGGTGGAGAAGCAGATGGGTGCTTCTCCTGTGTGTCCTGGCCAGGAATCGAACCCAGGACTCCTGCACGCCAGGCCGACGCTCCACCGCTGAGCCAACCGGCCAGGGCATTTGTTTGTTTTTAAATGCTCACTATCTCTTTGTTGAAGTTCTCATTGAGTTCATCTATTCTTCTCCTAATTTCCTTTTGCATACTTGTAACCATTGTTTTGAACACTGTATCTGGTAGATTGTTTGCCTTTATTTCATTTGGTTCTATGGAGAGTCCTGTTCTTTCATTTGGGGCATGTTTCTTTGTCTCCCCATTTTGGCCACCTCTCTGTATTTTTTTTTGGTGTATTAGGTAGACCTGCTATGTCTCCTAGTCTTGCTATGGTGGCCTTATGTAATAGTTGCCCTCTGTGGTTCAACAGTCTCTCTGATGATCTGAACTAGGTGCTCCAGCAATGTCCCAAGTGTGAATTGTGTGAGCCCTTCTATTGTAGTTGACTCTTGATTGCTGTTGGTCTGTCTGTAGATGGGGTTGACCCTCAGTGTGGCTGCTTGTAAGGATTGACCCTGACCAGTGTTGGAGCTATTATGTGGGTCTGACTCTACAAAGCAAAATTTGTCCCAGCTGCCTTGCAAGATCTCTCTTTAACTGTGCCACTTGTAGAGCTAATTGGGGTGTGGTCTGATGTGTTCTGAAACTTAACTCTTGGTGTATTGGTTCTTGAGCCTCTTGGGAGGTACTCTGGTATAGGCCATTGTCAGATGCTGCCTGTGACCAGCACTGGGCTACCTGTTTGGAGCTACAAAGCCATCATAGTTAGTGGCTGTCTCTGCTGGGCCTTGGTACTCATGGGAGGAGCCAATCTGCATATCAAGGTCAGCTTCTGCTAATACCAAGCCAGGGAACAGGTCAAAAAAGGATCAAGGCAACCCAAGTTTGTGTCTACCTGCTGGTTGCCTGTTAGGCTTACTCACTGATAAAACCTCTGGTGATATGTGAATGATGTGAGGTAGGTTTTCAGGAAGTAACCAGGGACAGGCAAGTGGTGTTCACCCGGTTGTTACAGATTTAAACTCAGTGCTAGTGGTGGGTCTCAGGCCACTCAGCAAAAGTCTCAGGGTGCACCAAGTCCAGTCACCACCCACCTGGGGCCTGTGAACCTTTATAGTGGGGCAGTGTTAGGGAGCTGTCAGGATGAAACTAGTAGAGTTCATGAGGCTAAAACAGATTAATATTTGGAGGAAGGGCTCTGTAAAGGAATGGTAGCATCAGGGAGCGTGTGTGGGAAAGAGGGCAAATGGTCCTCATTCTAGAGCCACAGAACTTCATTTCTCCCTGTGTATTTCTGACACAGCCTGAGTCTGTTCTGACCTCCTGAGAGCCTTCCAAGAAAGACCACAGTGCAGGCCCAGGCTAGCCACAGCCAGCTGACTCCTCTGCTATGTTGTAGCTTGGCTGCTGGGCCACAGGGAGTTGGTATGGTGGGGCTAGTGGATCTCCACTGCGTGCGACAGCGCCAGTCCTGTGAACGGTAAGATTGGCTCTTTCCCTAAAGCCACTCCATTTAGCCTCTCCCTGTGCATCTCTGACATGCCCTACTTCTGCCTGGACTTCTTAGAAAATGCTCTAGTAAAGTCTGCAACACTGGCCCAGGCTGGCCTTCATAGCTGACTCTTCCACTGGGCAGGAGCCTGGCAGGTGGAGCCACAGGGAGTTTGAAGGGTGGGGCTAGTGCATGCCCCCAGGCTGGTGCAGAGTGGAGGGGAGTGCTCAACCTGGGAAAGATGGTGTCTGTGTGCAACACAGGGACGATGGCCACTGTCCCTCTAGTCCTCTCCCCATAGACACAGTATCCAGTCTTTCCCTGTATGTCTCCAGTCTACTCTGAGCTGCCAACCCAGGGTAAGTCCCCATAGATAAGTATTTGTGTATTGGCCCTTTAAGAGGGCTCCTGAATTTCTAGCAGACTCCTGTCTCTTTCTGGTGGACAGAATCTATGCTGATTTTCACAGTCTGATATTATGTGGGATCCTCTTCCTGAACATGCTTTGGACTGGGGGAGCCTCGCAGGGGATTGAGATCCCATGCTTCTTAGGGGGTAACCTTTACAGCTGAGATATCCCTTCAAATTCTTCAGTACCACCTGTGGCCATGGAGGGGACAGCCATTTTCATGTCCTCACCCTTCCTTCCAATTTCTGTGTGGCTTCTTCTGTAAATCCTTGGTTATAAAACTTCTGTTCAGCTAGTCTTCAGTTGGTTATTCAGGTTGATTGTTCTATAATTTAGTTGTAATTCCAGATGGTCCTGGGAGGAGGTGAGTGTAACTTCCCCCTACTCTGCCAGCCTCTTGGATCTCTCACAATCCTTATTTTCTTCAGCATTTCTGCCACATTTGACAAGTGTTCTGTGTGTAACAAGCAGTAATCTTGGGCCATAATCAGAACTCTCTGTTCATGCCTCTCCCTGTAAAAGTATTCAATGGAGGAAAGTTCTACTTCTGCTCCTGGATGAAAACTCAGGAAACTTTCTGCTCACTTTTAGGCAATAAAATCTCCTAGTGTCTCTTTAAATCACGTTTGAAGCGTGTGCATCTTAGATGTCAGGTGTGTGTAATTAGTCAAGTTCACGACTTTGTTGCAGCTCTTCTCCTCCCTTGGCAAAGGCTTTTTCTGCAGGCAAAATATCTCAGCTCCTGCGGAGATGGGCAAGTTCTTCTCTCTTTCCTGGCATTTGACCATTAGTCCTGTACAGCTTGTTGAGGTTCTAACCATCTTGGGTTCAAAACAGTGATAGAAAGAAGTCCAGATAACAGAAGAATGAAAATTTGCACTCAAAGGCCTTACTCAACTAGTATTATTGTTAACATGACTTTTTGTGCTCCAAATTAGGTTAAAATGGACTCTCTGGGTGCTTTTTTCAAGGGCTCTGCATAAAACCATCTGCTTCTCCCCTCATTCAGCTGAAAGCAATCTCTTCACCTTCTAAACTGTTAGGACTTCAATAAAAGTACTTATGACAGTAGACATGCTTTTTACCCCAGTAGTTTCCAACCTCTGGAGCACATCAGAGTCACTTGGACATTTTTTCTTAAATAAAAAATTGAGTGGAAATTCTATATTGGAACTATTGTTTTGTTTTAGTTTTTGCAGATGATTATAAAGGCTGAGGAGACAAAATCCAGCCGATATTAAAGTTAATATATTGGTGGCTTCCTTCTTTCTTGGTCTCTCAAACTTCCCTGGGTCTTTTTCCTCTTTATAATATCCTCTGTAGAGACTTAATCGTGACAGATTATGCATGTTTTGGGGCATGAAGGACTTTGAAATCTCAGGGTTCTAGTAGAGCAGCTTGGTCACTGAAGACTGAACTGCGTATAGTTCTGGTGCTCAATACATATTGTATGAGGAGGTGGCTAGGCGTTGGTGGTCTCAGAAAGAAAAGTGAGATAACCCAGTTAAATAAGATGTACTGGTTATGGCTCCAGTATCTGTTTTGAGATATTGTATATATATCTGGCTGTGTTCTAAAGGCAGCATGCATATTACCTCGATTAATCTTTACAATAATCGTTTTCTAAAGGGACTATCATCCTCACTTTTTATATTTATTTATTTATTTATTTATTTATTTATTTATTTATTCTTTTTTCATTTTTCTGAAGCTGGAAACAGGGAGAGACAGTCTGACAGACTCCCGCATGTGCCCGACCGGGATCCACCCGGCACGCCCACCAGGGGCGACGCTCTGCCCACCAGGGGGCAATGCTCTGCCCATCCTGGGCATCGCCATGTTGTGACCAGAGCCACTCTAGCGCCTGAGGCAGAGGCCACAGAGCCATCCCCAGCGCCCGGGCCATCTTTGCTCCAATGGAGCCTTGGCTGCGGGAGGGGAAGAGAGAGACAGAGAGGAAAGCTCGGCGGAGGGGTGGAGAAGCAAATGGGCGCTTCTCCTGTGTGCCCTGGCCGGGAATCAAACCCGGGTCCTCCGCACGCTAGGCCGACGCTCTACCGCTGAGCCAACCGGCCAGGGCCATCCTCACTTTTTAGATGAGGAAATTGAGGCTCAAGGAGGGTAAGTAACTTGACCACCAAGGTCATACATGTGTAAGTTACAGTCAAGATTTCAACTCAGGTTCTCTGATTTCAGAGCCCAAATTCCTAAATACTGTGTTATAGCATTTCTCATTCATAGGGAGTATAGCTTTAGAGAAATCTGGGGAGACACTGGGATTAGCCACTTCCTCTGCCCCTCTTTGGTCCTCCTTCTTCTCAGTCTGCCTTCCTGTCTACACTCTGCCTGCCTGCCCTCCTGTCCGACAGGGGAACATCGATGAAAGAATCTTAGTCAAAGGCAGGGGGCTACCTTAATGAGAATTTTTTAAAAATTCACTCCGCCAGCATTTTTGCAAATTGGGTAGGATTGGAGTCTTCCTAAAATGAGGAAGACTCATATGAAGTTATTGTAGTAGTTGGGAGCAGATACAATGTTTGGTAATAGAGGTGGAAAGAAAGAGAAGAATGTCAGATGTTAAGCAGGTAAAATTGAAGAGATTTAGTGATGGACTATGTGGGAGATATGAAGGAGAGGAGAGATCTAAAATATATTGTTTTTATGTGGTTGTCTTGAGAGATTGTTGTGTGAGTCATTCTCAAGAAAAGTAGTAGATTTGGGATAGGGAGAAGTGAGTTTGTTCATAGATGAGTTTGAAGGACCTATGGAGTAGACAATGGAAATGTTTAGTAGGTAATTATATAGAACAGTCAAAAGATACACCAGTCCTATTTAGGGATATAAATCTGAGAGACATCAGCACATTGGTCATAGTTAAAACTGTGGAAGTGGATGCTCTTGTTCATATAGAGAGAGTTTAATTTTATTTATTTATTTATTTTAGGTTTTATTTATTCATTTTAGAGAGAAGGAACAGAGAAAGAGAGAAGGAGGGGAGGAGCAGAAAGCATCAACTCCCATATGTGCCTTGACCAGGGAAGCCCAGGGTTTCGAACCAGCAACCTCAGCTTTCCAGGTCGACGCTTTACCCACTGCGCCACCACAGGTCAGGCATATAGAGAGAGTTTAAAGTGAAAGGGGAACCAGGGAAGCAAATGTTAGGAAGCAAACTCTACCAGTTTAATAAAGCATCCTGACTGTGTCCTGGATGCTTCTTTGACCTTGAAGAAATCACTGGCTCTCTCTGAATCTCAGTTTCCTTACCAATAAAAGTTGATTTCTAGAGCCCCTTTTAGCTCTGACATTCTGTGGCTTAGCATTTGTTTTCATGACTGTTTTGGAAAAAACGGTATTTATTAATTGCGTAATTTTGTAACCTCGAAGTGCAAGTCCATGAAATTCCATGTACCGCTTGTCTGTCTTTCTGACAAGCATAATCATTATCCTGTACATGTCAACCCCTCAGTGTTCTTCAGTGATCACCTGGAGCACCATGAACCTGGTAGGTTTGAAGAACCCAAGTGCACTTCATGAGAGGCAGTAGGGGTCGTGATTAAGAGCTCAGCCTTTAAAACCGAACCTCTGGGCCCTGATTCTTCTACAACTTAACTGGTTACTCTACCTCAGGCAACTTAGTTAATCTCTCTGTTCCTCCTTCTCCTCATCTATAAAATAATGATAATAATCCTAGATATGGTATAGGGATTAAATGATGTAATATACACACAGTACTTGGAAGGATACCCGATACCTGGAGCATTTGACCTTAGTAAATGTAAGCTACTATTGTATGATGGTAACAATGATAATATTATCTGGTGAAAACAGTTTTCACTCTAAGGGCTGAAGAAGCCTAATAATATCTTAAATTTGTCATTTTCAAAAGGACTGTGAAGAGGAAAAATCTATACCACTTGCTAATAAGTGGGTACTTACTTTCAGAGGGCTGAACTCCTTGGGTGGTAAAAATTAATTTTTTCGTAACAAATTAAGCTGCAAATGAAAAAGGCAGAGGGATACTGAATTACAGTCACATTCAGTTTATAGATTAGTTGGTATAAAATAGGAGGAATTAGAGTGCCCCTGCCCTTAATGCTCATTGTTGCTTTTCCTTGTCATTTTAATATAAAGCTGGGCAAAAGGAGAACAAATGATGATAGCAGTAATAAACCTTGCTGTCTTAAAATATCTTAGAGGTGAGGTGGCTCTTGGCTGTGCAGTTGTTACCCTCTAAAGAAAAAATAAAAAATAAAATAAAATAAATAAATAAATAAATAAAATTTTTTTTCCCTTAAAGCATGTAACCTATAAATCTTTTGGATTAGGACAGCAACTTCAAATTTCTTTGTAACCTTGGACCTGCTCCTTAAAACATAATCTACGTGGAGGGAAAGGTGTATCTTGAAGAATGGATAACTATTGAAATTTGAATCTTTTCCCAGTTTTTTTTCCCCTTGCTCTTCTCTTTTCCTGAGAGAGGCTGGATTCAACTTGTTTGTCGGGCACAGCCAAATCGGCGTCCCTGTGCGGTTTATTATATGCCAGGGTGGACAGTAGCATGACAGCAGTGATTCAACACAGGGTTTAACATGAATACATAAGCGTAAGCCCCTGGGATTAGTCCCAATTGAAAAGTTGGGAGCCGCCAGGGAGGGTTGCTGCTGCTGTTGGGATTAGCAAATGGCTGGCTGAAGGGAATGGCATTCACTGATCCAGACATATTTTAGAGACTGATCGCCTCTCTACCTCAGGGGACCCTTCTCTTAGACAGACTCAGAGGATAAAACTCTTAAATAATATAATTTCTCTTATTTTTTCTTGTTAGAAACTTTCTGATTGCATATAAACCTTTCAGTTCATACTTTTTAGACCCCAGAGGAGTATAACTCTAAAAATTACTCTAGTCTCAGGGAAGAAGCTGAAGGGACAGTTTTCTTCTACAGAATCAAAATAAAAGCAAGAAAGAGAACAAAGAAAAGCCACTGATGAGAGTAGCAGAGAAGTGGGCAGGATCATTTTATGATTAGAGCACTGAGTATTTTAACAGAGAGAAACCTCTTTGTATGGGACCTGTCGTATTTGCTAGGCCTATAATGGGCATTGTTTAATTTCATCTTTACAAAGAGGTTGTGTCCCTATTTTATAAATGAGAAAAACAAAGCCCAGAAAGATTTACAGACTTGCCCAAGGTTACAGGGCTGGAAGTGTGATAGTCTTCCTCCATGTTTCATGCCTTTTTTGCTATAGTCCTGCTGTACACTAATATGTTGAGCACTTAAGCATATAACCTGACTAGATTTGCAGCTTTTGCATGTTTTAAAATTAACTTTATACTTTATCCATAAAGTCATCAGTCCCTTTTTCCTTTTTGCCAGATGCATTAATCCTCCAAATGAAAGATAGTGAACACACAGAAAAGGATATGAATTGTAACTTTGGTTTATGGCCTGGGAGAAGTCAATGCCAAAGAGACGGCACCAAGGCACCAAAAATGGATACTGCCTAACATGTATAAATTAGTGAGGAACATGATATGAACTCATTTTCTATTCTATCTAAAATATAATATATACTAAATACAGTAGAGAGGGATGCTGGCTGGCTATTTTTACTACATTCCATGATATTCTCCTTTGAAAAAGTTGACCAGTGGAACTATAATTCTTGTTGACTTGAACTTGGCTGAGAGCCTAGGCTGGGGCGCCTCTTCCATCAGGCCTTTGAGGCCCCTTTCTGCCTCTCTACTTCTTCCATAGAGTGGGCGTGGCTCCGTGCAAGTGGTGTGATGACTTTTAGCTGTTAATAAAAATGAAAGGTGGGTGTGATAAAAGCCCCCTTACTAAACTTCTGCTTTGTTTTTCTAATCCTTTCTGTTGCTTTAAAGTTTTAAGGATTAGATTAACTCAAGGGTAAATACTATGGAGAGTATCTGTACTTAATGGGCTCTCAATAATTGCGGAGTGAATAATTGATAAGTTTCTGAGATCATCTTTTTTTTATTATCATAACAAAAAAGTTCCTTGGGGCCAAAATCATATCCTTAAACACAATTTCATCCTTCCCACGTATAACAACAGCTCCCACTGAATTGCTTTGGTGCTAATTTAACTCTGTTCTTCATGAATTATGCTAGGAGGGTATTGCAGAACCATTTTTGATTGAACACAAAGATTGCAATTGAGAAAGTCAAAGGCTATCAAATACTACATTTCCTCCTTCATGCATTCTTAGAAATAACTAACTTTGAGGGCTCTGTGTGACCAGGACCAAGGAGAGCTGATGTTTCTGTTGGTGATCTGTGACTGGCCTCAGATGAGTATCCAGTGATTGTGAGGCTGCGGAGATGATGTTTAGGGGCCCCTTGAAATGTAGTTTCAGGGGTGTATGTGTGTGCATGTGCACGTGTTTTTGTCTCCATTCTTTCTACTGTCAAAGGCCAGTTAGCTGTTTTTTCTCTGATACTATTATGTGTCAGAGATATTTAGAAGCGTAGCATCCAGTTGAAAGTCAGACTTATGGTTAATGCTTGAACAAAATACCTTCTGATTGAAGTACATTCTTATTCTCTGTCCTCCATTTACATTCCAAGTTCCTTTTCTCTTTCTTTATATCAGTAAGATTTTGAGGTCTAACTTCATATACAATAAGCTGTATACATTTCAAGTATATAATTTAATAAAATTTCACATATGTGTACACCTGTGTAGCCAGCACCCAGATCCAGGATATGGGGAAAATCTTTTTTTCTTCTTCTAAGTTAAAAAAGGGAAGATAGAGATACATACTCCTGCATGCACCTTGACCGGGATCCACCCAGCAACCCCGTCTGAGGCTGATGCTCTGCCTATTTGAGGCTGTGCTCTCAACTGAGTTATTTTTAGCACCTGAGGTGGAGGCTCCACAGAACCATCCTTAGCTCCTGGGCAAAGTGCTTGAACCAATCCAGCCATGGCTGTGGGAGGGGAAAAGAGAGATCAAGAGGAGAGGGAGGGGTGGAGAAGGAGATGATAGTTTCTCCTGTGTGCCCTGACTGGGAATTGAACCTGGGACATCCATATGCCTGACCAATGCTCTACCACTTACCCAACTGGCCAGGGCCATGGAACATTTCCTTATGCTCCTTCCATCACTAGACCCAAGGGTAACTTTTTTTTTTTCTGAAGTGAGAAGCAGGGAGGCAGAGAGACAGACTCCTGCATGCACCTGACCGGAATCTACCCAGCATGCCCACTAGGGAGCGATACTCTGCCCATTTGGGGTGTTGCCCGTTGCAACTAGAGCCATTCTTGCACCTGAGGCAGAGGCCATGGAGCCATCCTCAGCACCGGGGCCAACTTTGCTCCAGTGGAGCCTTGGCTGTGGGGGGGGGGGGGGAGAAAGGAGGGGGGTTGGAGAAGCAAATGAGCGCTTCTCCTGCGTGCCCTGGCCGGGAATCGAACCTGGGACTTCCATACACCGGGCTGACACTCTACCACTGAGCCAACTGGCCAGGGACTAACTTCTATTTTAACTTCTGTCTCCATAGATTGAATTTTGGCTGTTCTGTACTTCATTAAAATGAATTCATAGAGTTTTACTCTTTGTGTTTGATTTCTTCCATTTAACATTACACTTAACTCTTCTGTGTTGTTGAGTAAAGAATTCCATTGTATAATGTATTGATCCATTTGAGTGCTTATGGGCATTTGGATTCCAGTTTGGGACTATTACAAATAATAATATAAAGAACATCCTTCTATATGTCTTTAGTAGACATAGCACTTATTTTTCTTGGATATATACCCGAGATTGCAATTGCTTCATTATAGAACATAAATATATTTTTTCTTTTAGGAGGCACTATACTCCCAAACATTTTTCTAAGTGATTTTCCCAAGTAACACTCCCAAGTTCCTATACTTTGAAAGTACTGTTTTTCTCCACAATATTTTTATTCTAGGCCAGTGGTGCTAGTTAATATGGTATGTGGGGATATTTGCCAGCTCATTGCAGATTATACATGTACATACATGTTTGTATTTCACATTCATTAAGTAGATATGCTTGGGTGCTTAATAGTGAAAAATAGCACCTAGGATTAAAAGAAAACTGTTGGTTTGATAAAGTATAATATTAATCACAATAAAATTTAACTATTGCAGGGATGTCTGATTTTATGACTTAGGAGTGAACATGAGTATCAGCTAACTGCGGTATTTAATCTATACCCAGATTGAAGTCAGAGAGTAAATTGACTCAAGGAAGATCTCCTGGATCCTGCCTCTGGTGTTGTTTGTAAATAGACAGAATTGCATTTTATAGCTACAATTTTCTCTCATCTATTTCTTTGAGAAGAAGCAATAACTCAATATAGTAAACACTACTTAAAATCCTCAGCACTGAGCATTTTAATTCTGTCAAGTGTGTAACAACATATAGTTGAAAAGGAATGAAAACTTAAGGCTTTGGTATCTTCGTTTACATAATGGTTAGTTCAAGTAACTGACCTGCATGGTCTGGAGGGCACTATAACTAATAATACTTTGGATATAACAAAAGTAGCTGTCAAAGTTAGGAGCACTTAGCATTGGTTTAGAAAAGCTTAGGCTAGATTTTAAAATAATCGAGTTTTCTTCCCCTTTGGACAAAGCTGTGTTAGTCCATTCATCCATACATCATTCACTTGCACAATGATTCAACAACTACTTATTGAATATTATGTACAAGGCCCTGTTCTAGATACGAGGCATACAGGGGGGGATAAAGCAAAGGCCTTGCTGTCATGAAGCTGACCATTTTGAGTATAAGAGTCAGGAAAACAATATATACATATATGTCATTTGGTGCTCTGGAGGGAAATAAAAACAAAGTAAAGGACATGGGACTGCAGGCTTAATGTTGGGAACTGCTATTGCTTTCTGTCAGGAAGGTCAGGTCAGTTCTCTCCGTCTAGGACATTTGTGCAGAGACCTGAAGGGACAGAGCAGTGTGGACATCCATTGGAAGAAGAGTAAGCTGAGTGGAGGGAAAGTATGCCTGGTGAGCTGAAGGACAGTGAGGAGGCCTCTACAGTTCAAGGGGAGACAGTGAAAGAATGAGTAGTTAAAGGAAAGATCAGAGAGACAAGCAGGACCCAGATCAGATTGGGCTCTATAGATCATTGTAATAACCTCAGCCTTTTCTCTGAGAAGGAATCCGCTGAAGGATTTTGAACAAAGAAAAAACCATTCAAGTGATTTTGTTTGTTTGTTTGTTTTTAAGGATGACCTTAAACAATAGGTAGAAAATTGATGTAGGGACAAGAGTAGAAACAGGGAGACAAGTGAAGACCTCTAATGGTTGTGTTGAGGCAAAACCAAATGGCAGAGATGTTTGATTTTGTGGAATTATCACCATCTCTGTGCTTTATTAGTAAGGATAATAACAGTGTTTATCCAGATGAACAATGTCAACATATTTGAGCCATATTAGAAATAATTTAGTAATATGCATTAGCAACAAACTATGGATAAAATAAGAAGCTCTATAGTTAATGCTTCTTTTTCTATCTAACATTAATTTTCTTCTGAATCCTCTTTCTGCTCTTTCTTATGTTTTTACCTAATAAGGTTAAACCATTCCTTCAGCCCTCATGCTTGACCTTCAGTCATTTGTGACTCCTCCCTCTTCATCCTCAGCATCCAGGCAGTCAGGTTCTGTTGTGACCTTCCTGGCCTCCCAATCCATCTCCTCTTTTGGCCATATCCAAATTTTGTTTAGTCTCTACTTTCATCTCAGAGTTAGCCATCAAATTCTCCTCCTCTAATCCATGGGAAATGCAGCAGAAACCATACAAATTTTGAAGTGAGACCTTGATTCAGATTAGTTCAGATCTTTGCTTGTCCTTGTAGCTGTAGCACCTTTTGCAATTTTTGAATTTCAATTGTTCCTATATGAAATGAGCATAATAATATCTAATATATAAGATTGCAGTGAAGATTAAGAGGGACTTGGAGTATTTAAAGTGCCTGGCCGGTGATAGGCACTTAGAAAATATTGGTTCTTTCCACCTTCCATTCTTCCATTCAGCTCCATCATTGATCTGCTTGGTAGACCCTGAAGTATGGCTCTCATTGTATCATTCCTCTTGTTAAGAACCTACAGTCATTACCTATTGCCTCACATGTTAAATACAAGCTCTTCTGCCTGGAACTCAGAGCTCCAATTCTCTATTTTCCAAGTTTCCCCTCCCCCATAACATTCTTCTCCATGTATTTCATGTTTTAGCCAAATTCACTATTTTATTATCATACTGCCACTTCTGTATACAGTGTCATCTCTATATTATTGTCATACCTATTCTTCAAATCCTGTCTCAAATGCCATTGCCTTCACAAAGCTGCTAACAATCTGGAAGTGGAAACGGCAATTAGAGGAGGCAACATTGGCAACATCATGCCTAGGCTCTAGATCCAGATTCTGCTCCTTACTGTCATCCTGGAGACATTGCTTAATCTCTGCAGCTCAGTTTACCCTGAAAAATGAGAATAATTGTACCCACCTCATAGGGTTGTTGTGAAGATTATTGAGATACAATACTATATAGAAAGCTCTTTGAATAGTGCCTGGTATTTGGAAAGTTTAAACCAGTTTCTATATAATTATAGGCATGAATAATCAACATTATTTTATCATCAGGACCTATATTTTACAGGGAATTCAAATTAAAAGCTGTTTGAGATACAATGGAAAGAGAGATGGATTAGAAACCAAGACACCTGAATTCTAGAACTGGTTGACACTACTAAACAAGCTGTGTGATACGGAATATGTCACTTAGCCTCTCTGGATATTTCTTTGATGTAAAAAGAGAGGGAAGGAAAATCACTAAGCTTTCTTTACTTCATATAGCCACATGGACATCTGAAGTCACCTCTAACTCAAATTGACCAAAACAGAATTAATTGCCACTTCTCTAAATGCACCCTTTCCATATAAGTAAATGATACTATCATCTACCAACCTAGTTCAAGTAAAAAAAAACCAAACAGAAAAAAATTCCTTTGATTCATCTTTTCTTTCATTATCTAACTCTAATCCATCTTCAAATCCTATTGGTTCTACTTCCAAAACATATCCACTGCTACAATTGTACTGTTGCCAGAGATTCCTAATCCCCTACTTTGCCTCCACTCTTGCCCTTTTTTAGCCTGTGCCAAGATGATATTTAAAACATAAACCAGGCAATATCACTCTCCTGCTTAAAACTCCTTAGTGGCTTTTTATCACACTTGGCATAGGCTACAAGCCCTTTCACCTCCTCTCACTCTTCCCCTTAGGCTTTAGATGCATGGCCCTTTTTTCTTTTCCTTCCATCTCACCAAACTCTTGTCTGCTTGAGCCTTAGCACTTGCTATTGTTGTGTTCTTGGAATATTCCTCCCGGAAATGTCAACATGACTGGCTTCTTGCCATTTTGATCTCAGCTCTAATTTCCTCCTCCCAGTACCAGTATTGTTTTATCATATCCTATTTTATTTTATTTTTTTTGCTATCTGAAAACAATTTCTCTTTGTCCCCATAGTAGAAATTAAATATCCTCATATTAGGGTCTAATTCCTAGCTCAGTGCCTGGCACATAGTAGGCACGTAGAAAAAAAATCTGAATACATAAAAAGTTAAATATAAAGCCATTTTAATGAGATATCAAAATTTATATTAATTACATAAGCCAAATGCTGTGTTTTTATTTTTAAAGTCTGAGGACCTGTTGGTTTTCCCTTTATTTAATCCTTCATACTGAATGAACATTACTGATTACATATGCTTGTGCTAGAAATACGACTGTAAATAAAACAATAGTAATATAATTACAGGTAGCTTTCCCCCCAAGTAGTTCTCCAATTTACCATTCTATCCATGTCTTCTCCCATACTACATTAGTGCAAATTTCCATCTTCTCTGGCATAGAGAATTGCCTTTCTGTGTGTTTTTTTCCCCGTAAATTCTAATCTCCCAATAATCTATTCTCCAGACTGCAGCCAGCAGCTTTTCAGTTGCTATTGTTATGCTTGAAAACCTTCGGAGTTTTCATTGTTCTCAGGATAAAGACCAAAATCTACCCTACTCCACCACCTTACCTCACGCCAGCCCTCCCTCCCGTTCTGGTTCCCGCCTGCCACCTGGCTGGTAGCCCCGGCTTCCCGTTTCCTGGACAGTTCCACACTGCACCCATTTCACCTACTTCGTATATTCAGATTGTCCCTTCCTCAGAGAAGCCCTTCCGGTTAGACCAAAAACCACGCCCCATCATACAGCTTCACGTCACCAAGGGTCTCTCTTTCAGAGCTCTTAATTTATAAATATATACTTCTGAATATGGTAACTTGATTAATAAGTGTCAATGCGAGCTTATGCTCAATAGCTATTTGCGGAAGAAACGGACTAGATGCCCCACACTCCTCGCCCTTTCCCCTAGGGCTGCGGCGCAGTGATTACGCATTAAGCCCGCGCCAGGAGAGATCGCACGGAACGCCTGCGCGAAGAGGCACGCATGCGCAGAGGATCGAGAGCGCTGACAGATTCTCGGTGGCGGCGGCGGCGGCGGCGGCGGCCCTGGACTACAGGGAATGGGAGTCCTAGATCTCTGACTGAGCACCGCCCCCACCTCCCCGGCCCCCGACATGGCTCAGGAGAAGATGGAACTAGACCTGGAGCTGCCTCCGGGTACGGGCGGGAGCCAGGCGGAGGGCGGCAGCAGCGGCGGCGGCGGGGGCCTCAGGAGGTCTAACAGCGCCCCCCTGATCCACGGCCTCAGTGACACTTCGCCGGTGTTCCAGGCCGAGGCGCCGAGCGCCAGGCGGAACAGCACAACGTTCCCGAACCGCCATGGCCTGCTGCTGCCAGCGTCCCCCGTCCGCATGCACAGCAGCCGCTTGCACCAGATCAAACAGGAGGAGGGCATGGACTTGATCAACCGAGAGACTGTCCACGAACGCGAGGTGCAGAACGCAATGCAGATAAGCCACTCCTGGGAAGAAAGTTTCAGCCTGAGTGACAACGATGTGGAGAAATCAGCCTCCCCGAAGCGCATCGATTTCATTCCGGTGTCACCAGCACCATCTCCAACCCGGGGAATTGGGAAGCAGTGTTTTTCACCATCCTTGCAAAGTTTTGTGAGTAGCAATGGATTGCCTCCAAGTCCTATTCCCAGCCCAACGACCCGATTTACTACTAGGAGAAGCCAGAGTCCAATTAATTGCATTAGACCAAGTGTTCTTGGACCATTGAAAAGAAAATGTGAAATGGAAACTGATTATCAGCCAAAGAGATTTTTCCAGGGCATCACCAACATGCTTTCTTCTGACGTTGCACAGCTGTCAGATCCTGGTGTGTGTGTATCTTCCGATAATCTTGATGGAAACAGCAGCAGTGCTGGATCTTCTTGTAACTCACCAGCGAAAGTCAGCACTACCACCGACTCTCCGGTGTCACCTGCCCAAGCGGCCTCTCCATTTATTCCAGTAGATGAACTTTCATCTAAGTGACTCCTCCACCCATCCCGAGACTCGGTTGTTTTTTTGTTTGTTTGTTTTGTTTTGTTTTTTGCAATGGAGAGAAAAATCAAGTTGGAGCAAGCACTGAACTTTGTCAATTAATTTGAGGCTATTTCCTATGTGACCCTTTTCCTTTTTGGGGATTTCCTGAACTGTTGATATTTTAGAGAACTTTTATGTGAGGTTCCTGCGGATGCCCTTGAATTCAGTGTAGTAATATTTTCAGACGTTTTCCCAATAAGTGTGTTGAAGCATACATCTTTACGCTGCTAATATGTCTAAATACATATGTTATCCCTTGATTTTTTAAAAAATAATTGAGAGCTCTATTTATTTATGGGATTAAGTTCTGATGCAAATATAAATGTTGAATTAATCAGTATAGTAAACTGATGTTTTAAAATTCTGTACTTCATGCCCACACTAATTTTTAATGTTATTTTTAGTGATTGCTAATTTCTATTTGATGAACAATAACTTAGATATTTACGCTATTTTTTAAATGTTAGTTAATATCAATCCAGCTGTTGTCTGTTTTATCCAGGAATCCTTGGGATATTTAATTTTCTGGGTACAGAAGTGGATGGTATTGGGGAATGATAAAAATACAAAGCAAACGTTTGCAACAAATTTTTTTAAATTAAATATAAAAGTAAACATTTAAGAAAAACATTTTCAAATGAAATTTAGTAGTAATTCTAGTAAGTATAACTATTCTACAGAAAATGCTTTTTTTTTTTTTTTTTTACCAGAAGAAAACTTCCCTTGGGTATAATTCTAGAGTGAAATGGGACGGTGCCTTGCAGTCTTAGCCCACTGCACATAGACTGAGGCCAGGTTCTTTGTACCACTGCAAACGTAAAAGTTTTTCAAATGTAAAAAACGTGTAGGAAGCTCTGCTGAACTTCAGCAGAGCCTTTAGTCAGATAAAACTCTCAACAATTAATATGCTTTAAATATCCAATTGTGCCTCAGTGAAAATCGTTGCCAATAATAAGCCAGAGCAACTTTGCGCTGCTTTTTTGCTCTGCCCATCTGTCACCTTCCCGGTTTTCCCTGGCTCAGGAAGGAAGCAGCTGTTTCCTTGCCAACAGGTCCTTCCTCTCCACCACCCACCAAACTAGGGCATCATCGGTTAGACAGAGGTACAGTGTGACTCAGATTTCTGACAGTGAGCAATAACAGGACTGTGAAATTGTTTCAGGAACCTCTGTGGTTAAAGCTACAGCTGGAGTTGAGTGCCTTGGGGATGTCAGTTAATTAAGGGTCAATGACTTGCAAGAGAACATCATTGGAGAGCCACATGCATAAATCATTTATTGACTTAGGTTTGTGAAAGGTAGAATTGTGAAATGTTCTGTTCTTTGCTTTTTACAATTAAGACAAAATATGAAAATATTTAATGACAAAATGTTTTTATATTATACTTATATTATTCTTAACTAGAAAAAAAAAGAATAAAAGGACAAAGGGGAAAAAGTAAAAAGACTAAAAGAGAGACCAAGACAAAAAACTCTGGCTTTTTAAAGTTATTATCTACAGAGACTTGAACAATTATGTGGAATTTTTACAACTCTGAGAATAAATGGAATTGGTCAACTTTTAACAGTTGCCTCAAGAATTCAGTGAAATTACGTCGAGGGTAAGATCATGTTCAGAGGCCTAAAATTCTCTCTTAGGTAATAGTGTTCATGTAACCCAGTCCTGATCTTGTTCTTCAAATTCAAATTTGTCCACCTTCCTATTGGGCACCTTGACCTGCTTCCAGAGTTACTTTAATCTTAGCATCTCTAAAGCAAAATTTATTGTCTTTTCATTGAACCCGTAATTGAATTACCTAAATTGATGATGTCACTGCTATCTAATTTCTTAAAGTAGAAACCATGGGAAACATCTTGTCTTTTCCTTTTCTCTATCTGTCACATTCAGCTTAATCACCAAGTCCTGTCTACTTCTGAAGTGAATCTCAAATATCTCTCTTTCTGTATCTCTATTGCCACTGATTTAGCGTAAGTTCTGGCCTAAGTGATCTGCCAGCCTATTTTCTTATTTCCCTTTTAGCCCAGTCTTCACACTGCCTTTAAAATGATCTTTCTAAAATATGTACTTGATTTTTCACCCTCCTGCTTAAAAACTGTATGCTTCCCCATCTCCTACAGTTTAAGGAATGCTTTCTTTAGCTTGGGTGTGTGTGTGTGTGTGTGTGTGTAATTTTTTTTTAAATGAACTGGCTATACTCTTAGAAGCTCTAATCCTCTGTTCATCCTGTCCAAATACACATGCTTCCTTTGTACTCTGCAAACACTAGACTACTTGATTTTTTTTTCAATATGCCTTGTAGTTTCATGTGTTTATACCTTCGGATAGATCTTTCCTTCTCCTTAAAATGCTATTTCTATCCTTTACAGCCAGGCAAATGTTTTACTTCTTTCTATTGTATGTGAATTTAATTATGAATAATGTATACCTGCTGATTATAAAAATATTTAAACAATGCATATATCTATACAGTAAAAAATGAAACTCTGCCTTTTACTGTGTAAGATTCATCTTCCCTTCCCATAGGTAATTTCTGTCAGTAATTCTGTATATATTGTACTAGATGTGTTATTTCATATTTCTATGTATATATGTATATAAATTCAGAAAACTAACGTCATTTACATCTCCTTTTCTTTCCTCCATATCTAATCATTCCTCGAATCTTACTGATTTATTTTCCAGAATCTATCTTCATTCTTTCATCTCTACGGCCACCCTGATCCAGGATACCATCATTTTCTTTTTAGGCTTCTGTAGTTGCCGTCTGATTCCCATTTGTCCCCTTCACACTTGCTCTAGTTGGCTACCCATTTTTCTCCATGTGGCAACTATAATAATTCTTTTAAAATTGCAGATCTGATTCTTCCATCTCCCAACTTTATAGCTTCTCATTTGCTACCTGTTGTCGTTATGGGATACCAAAATGTGCCAGTTCTGGCTCAGAAGGCCTGATGGAATCTGTCCCTTGCCTCTCCCTCCCCTTGTTTTCGGTGCTTGCTTGCTTGTTAAATAATTATGTCTCTCCTATTTTAGGTCTTTTTACCAGATCATTTTCTTTGAAAGTATAGAGAAACCTTTATTTCTGTAAGCTTATTTTTCTATATAGGCAGTAAGTTTTAAATCAGATGAGTCTAAGAGTTTTATAGACAATTTACATTATTATGTTACTGTTTGTAACTTCAGTCATTACTCTATATAATGTAAAGACTTAGATCATGTAAGAATTATCCTTTAAAAAACATTTTTTAGGATATTAGTATTGCTAATCTACAAATTTTGTGCTAGAAATCCCAAAGCACATAACATTTAGTTACATTATAGTTTGTCATATAATACAGACCTCTGAGGTGTATTTTCCTTTATTATATTTGTTAAAGACACTATGTAAATGGAAAAATGATTAATGGTCACCAGATTTGCAGCTACTGGATATCAGAACCTTTAAGCATACTTAAAAGATTGATTATAATCAAGAGTAACCTGTATCAGATTGCCTTCCAGTGATTCACATTAGATCAGCCAGTTACATACCTAGAGCAAGAAACCACGCTTAGATATTTGGCAGTTCAGTGGGGAAAGGGTCAAGATTTATGAGAGAAATAGGATTGAGAATATTTTTTTCTTAGGGGAGTGTTTATGGATGAGAAAGTTTGAAGATCCAAGAGAGGTGGGAGATGGAGGAATAGTTGCCAGAACAACAAACCAAAGATGATGATATCACTTACATTTCCTGGGTGGCATCAGGGAATGGAAGAAAGAGTTAGTCTTGAAAAGGAGGTCTGGAAGCATTTCTTTTTTTTTTTTTTTTTAAACAGGAAGGGGAAGGACAGTGAAACAGCTAAGCAAAGATCAGTAAATGAATTGATTTGCTGTTTCAGGAGTTTGGAGTATGAAGTATTTGAAAAACAAGAAGGATTTGCATCTGAATACTGTTTTCCAGTTATTGTGGAATCTACAATATTTGAGAGTGGAGCGAGAATAGACTTAGAAGCTTGAGTGAAATAAAGGTTTATAGTTGCCTCTGAAAGTCTGTAAAAGAGTGAGGAGAAGTTTATTAAGCCACATTGGATGCCATGTTGCAGTTGGATGGCAGATGCAAAAAAGAAGTGGATTAGATTGACCTAGGTCTGGGAGTTGGTTAAGTACTAGGTACTATGTAAAGTCCAGTGTGTGAAACAATGTTTCTGCAAAAAAGGGAGTTGAATGATGGGCCAAGGCTTTGGGGATGGTAAGAGAAAGTTATGGGCCATTTCTTGCAGTCTTATATTACAGTCAGCCATGGCAAAGTATACAGAGAATCTGATCTCATCACAGAACTCTCGCATTAGCAGTTTTGCCCATGTTTTTCATGGCCAGTTTTCTTTTGAAAATCAATCCTACTTTAGCAAGACTTGAGTTGCACTTATTTGATAAAAAAAAAATGTTGAACAAGATTGCTCATTGTAGCCAAGACAGTTCTTTATGCCTTCCCTAAATTGCCATCCAAAGGAAAAAATGTTCTTAAAAGTAGAAATGACCTTTATGTAAAAAAAATTATATATAAAGTACTTGCTATACGTCAAGCACTGTTCTAGGTGCTAAGCAAATGTGTTACTTCATTTACTCTATCATCTGAGATAAATGCTATTGTCCTCATTTTATAGATGAAGCAGTGGAGGCACAGATAGGTTAAGTAACTTGCTCAGCATACCAAAACACAGGTAGGCAGTATATTATGATTAAGAACACAGATTGTGGAGCTGGGTGGCTGTGGTACGGATTAGATGGGTCACTGTATGTGAAGTCCTTACAGCAATTCTGGGCAATTTCTGTTGAAGTGTTAACTATCATCGTTGTGATGCTGGTGGTTGTGGATTTACTAACAAATGTTTTCTTTATCATTCTTAACTGATGAAACTCTTACTTTCACACCTAGTAACATTATATTTTCTACCCTTCAAGGCATCCTATCCTATCATGAGTGTTTTGGATGATGGAGAGGTTATTTCCTTTCTTTTTATTTTTTAATTACACTTGTCATACAATATTATATTTATTTTAGGTATACAACCTAGTGATCAGACATTCATATAACTTAGTAAGTGATCTCCCCAATTAGTACCCATTTCACATTATACATAGTTATTATAATATTATTTTACTGTATTCCCTATTCTGTACTTTACATCCTATGATGTTTTTATAACTATCAAATTTTATATCTTAATCCCTTCCTCTTTTTCATCCAATTTCCCTGCTCCCCTGCAACCCATCTGACAACTGTCAAAATGCTCTCTGTATCTGTGTTTCTGTCTTATTTTTTCATTTTTTTAAATTGAATTTATTGGGCTGACATTGGTTAATAAAATTAAGTAAGTATCAGGTCTGCAGTTCTATCATCTGTATATTGAATTGTATGCTCACCACCCCAAGTCAAGTCTCCTTCCTGTTCATTTATTTATTATTATTTTGATGGGTTTTTTTGTTCTTTTCTGAAATGAAGCAGGGAGGCAGAGAAACAGACTCCCACGTGCGGCCGACCGGGATCCACTGGGCAAGCTCACTAGGGGACTGCTCTGCCCATCTGGGGCGTTGCTTCGTTGCAACCAGAGCCATTCTAGTGTCTGAGGCAGAGGCCACGGAGCCATCCTCAACACCCTGGCCAACTTGCTCCAATGGAGCCTTGGCTGCAGGAGGGAAGAGAGAGACAGAGAAGGGAAGGGAGGGGGGGGGGAGAAGCAGATGGTCGCTTCTGTGTGCTCTGACCAGGAATAGACCTCAGGACATCCACACGCCAGGCCGATGCTCTACCAATGAGCCCACCAACCAGGGCCTTCTTATATATATTATTAATTTTTAAATTTTATTTAGAAAATTAACTTTAACATGGTGACATGGATCAATAAAAGTACCTAGGCTTCAAGTAAATATTTCTATAGCATTTGAACTGTTGATTATGTTGTATCCCCATCACTCAAAGTCAAATCATTTTCTGTCACTTTACGTTTGTCCCTCTTTACTTACACCCTTCCTCCCAACCCCTCTTCCACCCCCCTTCTCCACATCCCCTCCCCAGGTAACCACTTCACTTTTATCTATGTCCATGAGTCTTATATCCCACCTATGTGTGAAATCATGCAGTACTTACCTTTTTCTGATTTACTAATTTCACTCAGTATAACATTCTCAAGGTCCATCCATATTGCCGTAAATGTTGCCATGTCATCACTTCTTAATGATGGCTGAGTAGTATTCCATTGTATATATGGACCACACCTTCTTTATCCAATCCTCTATCAAGGAACACTTTGGTTGCTTCCATGTCTTGGCCACTGTGAATAATGCTGTGGTGAACATGGGGGTGCGTGTATCTTTACGTTACCAATTTTTTTTGTGTTGTGGGTAGATACCCAGTAGAGGGATTGCTGGATCATATGGTAGTTCTATTCTTAATTATTTTGGAACCACCATACTTTCTTCCATAATGGTTGTACTAATTTGCATTCCCACCAGCAGTGAATGAGGGTTCCTTTTTCTCCACAGCCTCTCCAGCACTTATTATCTGTCTTGTTAATAACAGCCAATCTAATAGGTGTGAGGTGGTATCTCATGGTAGCTTTGATTTGCATTTCTTGAATAGCTAGAGAAGATGAACATCTATTCCTATTACTGTTAGCCATTTTTATGTCTTCTTGGGAGATCTGTTCAGGTCCTCTCTCCACTTTTAATCCTTTGAGTAGTAAGTTTTTTTCATGCTCGTGGACCCCCGGAAGCGAGTTTTGTTTTTTTGTTTTTTTTTTTCAAAAAATGAAATTAGTTTCAGTTACAGTTTTATTAACTTAAAATCATATTTGTTTGATAATCAATTTATGGAAACAAGAAGAACATACATTTGCCTTTTTTAAATGTTGCCTTACACATTTTTAAAATAAAAATTTTTGTTGTGCAATTCTCACGTACCTCCCATCTGTAAATAAAGAAGTATTGTATTAGAAGAATCTCAAATATGTACTCGCCTATGATGATATTCTTAGGACAATTTAAAGGTATTTTTATTTCTTACATTTAAATTTTTTTCAAACTGTGATATTCCTTAAAACATGGATGCAGACAAAGTGGTTTGTTACGTTCAACACACATCACCCTGTGTTCCTCCATTTACACTTCCTTCTTGTAGTGTGCTGACCTACGAAGCATTTTCATCCTGGCTTATCCTCTGAGGCTGTTGCAGGGACTGGCTTTGGGAAGTGACACCCTGAAAGACGAAGGCTGTTTCCTACTGACAATGGTCGGCCTCCTCTGGGTGATTTCCTCTATTTCACAAAATCCTCCAGCTCAAAGTTTAAAGACTTACATGTACAATCGTACTCTGGATGGTCAGGAGGCACGAGGATGTACATAAATGCTTGTACCGCTCAAAGGGTTAATTGGATTCTTTGCTTATTTGTTGCTGAGCTTTGTGAGTTCTTTATATATTTTGGATATTAACCCCTTATCAGAGCTGTTGTTTGCAAATATCATCTCCCATTTAGTTGACTGCCTATTTGTTTTATTGTCAGTTTCTTTTGCTGTGCAGAAGCTTTTTAGTTCGATGTAGTCCTATTCATTTATTTTTGCCTTTACTTCCCTTGCCTTTGGGGTCAAATTCATACATTGTTCTCTACAGCCAAGGTCCCTGAGCTTAGTACCTGTGTTTTCCTCTATGTGATTTATTGTTTCAGATCTGAAATTTAGGTCTTTGATTCATTTTGAATTAATTTTTGTGCTAGAGGACAAACTGTAGTCAAGTTTTATTCTTTTGCATGTCGCTTTTCAATTTTCCCAGCACCATTTACTGCAGAGGTATTCTTTTCTCCATTGTGTGTTTTTGGCTCCTTTGTCGAAGATGATTTGTCTATATATATGTGACTTTATTTCTGGGCTTTCGATTCTGTTCCATTGGTCTGGTTTGTTTTTTTTTGTTTTTTTTTTTTTTTTTGCCAATACCATGCTGTTTTCATTATCGTGGCTCTATAGTATTTGAAATCAGGTAGTGTGATACCTCCAGCTTCATTCTTTTTCCTCGGGATTACTTTGGCTATTCGGGGTTTTTTGTGGTTCCATACAAACATGGTAATATTTTGTTCTATTTCTTTAAAAAAATGACATTGTGGTTTTGATGGGCATTGCATTTAATTTGTATATTGCTTTGGGTAATATAGCCATTTTAACTATGATTCTTCTAATCCATGAAC
The DNA here is from genome assembly GCF_036850995.1 of Saccopteryx leptura. Taxonomy (NCBI): domain Eukaryota; kingdom Metazoa; phylum Chordata; class Mammalia; order Chiroptera; family Emballonuridae; genus Saccopteryx; species Saccopteryx leptura. The sequence continues at coordinate 58,885,018 of NC_089504.1, read as the reverse complement.
ATGGATTATTTTTGCCTTTTATTGTATCTTTTTCAATTTCTTTCAATAATGTTTTATAGTTTTCAGTATATAGGTCCTTCACATCCTTTGTTAAGTTTATTCCTAGGTTTGTTTGTTTTTTACAATTGTAAAAGAAATTGTTTTGAGTTCATTTTTGATGTTTCATTATTGTCGTATATAAAAGCAGTGGACGTTTGTATATTGATTTTGTATCTTGCGACTTAACTATAATATATTGACTTACTGTTTCTGTGAGTTTTTTGGTGGAATCTTAGGGGTTTTCTATATACAGGATCATGTCATCTACAAAACTTGATAACTTTACTTCTTTTCCAATATGGATGTCTTTTATTTCTTTCTCTTGTCTAATTACTCCAGCTAAAACAGGGGTCGGGAATCTTTTTGGCTGAGAGAGCCATGAACACCACATATTTTAAAATGTAATTCCGGGAGAGCCATACAACGACCCGTGTATATTATGCATTATCCAATAAAAATTTGGTGTTGTCCTGGAGGACAGCTGTGATTGGCTCCAGCCACCCGCAACCATGAACATGAGTGGTAGGAAATGAATGGATTGTAATACGTGAGAATGTTTTATATTTTTAATGTTATTATTTCTTTTATTAAAGATTTGTCTTTGAGCCAGATGCAGCCATCAAAAGAGCCACATCTGGCTCATGAGCTATAGGTTCCCAACCCCTGAGCTAAAACTTCCAGAACTATGTTAAATAAGAGTGGAGAGAGTGGGCAACCTTGTCTTGTTTCTGATTTTAGAGGAAAAGCCTTCATTTTTTCACCATTTAGTATGATATTAGCTGATGGTTTGTCATATGTGGCCTTTATTATGCTGAGGTACTTTCCTTCTATTCCGATTTTGAGTGTTTTAAATATAAAGGGATCTTGTATTTTTGTATTTTATTGAATGTCTTTTTTTGCATCTATTAATAGGATCATATGATTTTTGTTCTGTGATTCATTGATGTGGTGTATTGCGTTGATTGATTTCCATATGTTGGACCATCCTTGTGCTCCTAAAATGAATCCCACTTGATCATGGTGTATTATTTTTTGAATGTGTGGTTGTATTAGATTTGCTAGTATTTTGTTTAGGATTTTTTCATGTGTATTCATTAGAGATACTGGTCTGTAGTTTTCATTTTTGTGTTGTCCTTGCCAGGTTTTGGTATCAGGGTTATGTTGGCCTCATAATTTGTATTAGGGAGTATTGTTTCTTCTATTTTTTGGAAGACTTTGAGAAGATTAGGTACCAAATCTTCTTTCAATGTTTGGTAGAATTCACCAGTGTAGCCATCTGGTTCTGGACTTTTGTTTTGGGGAAGGTTTTTGATAGTTGTTTCTATTTCCTCCCTGCTTATAGGTCTATTTAGGTTTTCCACTTATTTGTCACTCAGTCTAGGAAGATTGTATAGTTCTAACAATTTACCCATTTCCTCTGGTTGTTGAATTTATAGTATTTTCATAATATTTTTCATAATATTTTACTATGATCCTCTGTATGTCTATGATATCTGGGATAATTTCTCCTGTCTCATTTCAGATTTTGTTTATATGAGTACTTTCTCTTTTTTCCTTAGTGAGTTTAAAGAGTGGTTTCTTGATTTTATTGATCTTTTCAAAGAACCAACTCTTTCTTGTATTAATTTTTCTCTGCAGTTCTTTTTTTGTTCTCTTATTTAGTTCTGCTTTAATTTTTACAGTTTCCTTTCTTCTGTTGACTTTGGTTTGCCTTTGTTCTTCTTTTTCTAATTCTTTAGAGTGTGATGTTAGATTGTTTACTTGGGATCTCTCATTTCTTGATATAAGCCTGAAATGATATTAACTTCCTTCTTCTTACTGCTTTCACTGCATCCCAGAAATTTTGATATGTAGTGTTGTCATTTTCACTTGTCTGTATATGTCTCTCTCTCTCTCTCTCTCTCTCTCTCTTTTTTTTTTTTTTTTTTGTATTTTTCCAAAGCTAGAAGCAGGGAGGCAGTCAGACTCCTGCACGCGCCCGACCAGGATCCACCCAGCATGCCCACCAGGGGGTGATACTCTGCCCATCTGGGGTGTTGCTTCGTTGCAGCCGGAGCCCTTCTAGCACCTGAGGTGAAGACCATGGAGCCATCTTCTGCCCAGGCCAACTTTGCTCCAGTGGAGCCTTGGCTGTGGGAGGGGAAGAGAAAGACAGAGAGGAAGGAGGGGGGAAGGATAGAGAAGCAGATGGGCGCTTCTCCTGTGTGCCCTGGCCGGGAATCGAACTCAGGACTTCCACATGCTGGGCCAACGGTCTACCACTGAGCCAACCGGCCAGGGCTGTCTGTATATATCTTTTGATCTCTGCTTTTATTTCTTCTTTGACCCAGTCATTTTTTAGAAGTATGTTGTTTTATTTCCATGTTTTTGTGGGTTTCTTTACTTCCTTTTTACAGCTGAATTCTAATTTCAAAGCCTTATGACCAGAAATTCTGCTTGATATAATTTCAATCTTCCTAAACTTATTGATGTTAGTTTTGTGGCCCCCAATATATGTTCTATCCTTGAGACTATTACATGCACACTGGAGAAGAATGTATAATCTGATGTTTTGGGATGAAATGTTCTATAAATGTCGGTTGTGTTTATTTGGTCCAGAGTGTCATTTAAGGTCGGTATTTATTGATTTTTTGTTTGGTTGATCTATCTAAAGCTGTCAGTGGTATGTTGAAATCTCCAAGTATGATCCTGTTTTTGTTTGCTTCTATTTTTAGATCAGTTAGTAGATGTCTTATATATTTTAGTGCTTCTGGTTTGGTGCATATATATTAAGAAGTGTTATGATTTCTTGATACAATGTCCCCTTTATCATTATGAAATGTCCTTCTTTGTCTCTGGTTCCCTTTGTTGTCTTGAAGTCAGCATCATCAGATATGAAAATGGCTACACTTGTTTTTCTTTGGATATAATTTGCTTGGGGAATCATTTTCCAACCTTTCACTTTGAATCTACTTTTGTTCTTGCAACTTAGTTATGTCTCTTGCATGCAGCACATGGTCAGGTTTTGCTATTTGATCCAATCAGTGCCTCTTTATTGGTGAGTTTAGTCCATTTATATTTAGGGTAATGATTGACACTTGAGGATTTCCTGTAGCCATTTTATGTTTTGTTTTCTGGTAGCTCTGTGTCTTGTTTGATCCTTCTCTTTTTTGTTTCTGTCATTTGTTTTTGTTTGGTGGTATTTTATACTTATTCTGGGGGGTTTTTTAAGCTGTGTGATTCAGTGATGGATCTTTTGTGGGTGGTTACCATTAAGTTATTAAGAGAAGAATGTTCATATATACAAGAGTCCTGTGTCTTATGAGTGCTTCTGCACTCCATCCTCCTTTGCTACTGCAGATATTTATCTTACTCTTCCCCTTTATGTCATTGTTGTCACAGATTATCCTTGTTTTTGTTGTGACCTTGTTGGAGCTTTTACTTGTAGTTTTGATTTGTTTTGTTCTTTGTATCTGGTTGAATAAACCTCCTTGAGTATTTCCTACAGTGAGTGTTTTTTTTTGGTGATAGATTTTCTCAGCTTCTGTATGTCTGTAAAAATTTTTATTTCTCCTTCATATTTGAAGGAATACATTGATGGATATAGTATTCTTGGCTGGTGATTCCTCTTTCAGTACTTTGGATATTTGGGTCCACTCTCTTCTGGCTTGTAGAGTTTCTGCTGAGAAGTCTGATGATAACCTAATGGGCTTTCCTTTATATGTTATGTTCTTCTTTTCTTTAGCTACCTTGAGGATTCTTTCTTTTTCATTGATTTTTGACAGTTTTATCATGATGTACCTTGAAGTTGGTCTGTTTGAGTTGCCGTAACTCAGCGTTCTGTTTGCTTCTTGGATTCAAAGCTCTAAGTCTTTTCATAGGCTTAGGAAATTCTCATCAATTATTTGTTTGAATAGGCTCTCCATTCCCTTCTCCCTCTCTTCTTCTTCTGATATATTCATTATTCTTATATTGCTCTTTCTGATGGAGTCAGACAATTCTTGTAGAGCTCTCTCAGTTTTTTAAATTCATTAATCTCTTTCTTCTTCTCTCTGTAGCATCTCTAGTTGCCTGTCTTTGATGTCACTGATTGTTTTCTGTATCTGGCTTGTTCTGTTAGCTAAACTTGCTACCTCCGTCTTGAGTTCATATATTGAATTCTTCATCTTTGTTTTTCATTTCAGTCTGCTTGGTGAGATATTCATTTTGTTCATTAATTTGTTTTCTGAGCTCATTAAGTTGCCTATTGGTGTCTTCTCTCAGATCATTGACTGAGATTTTTTCTGGATATTTTTAAATTTTTTTTCTGAACTGTGTCTCTGTCTTGTGTAGCCATGATATTTGATTTTTTTTTCTTCTTTCATGGTATTTTAGAATGGTATTGTTAAGAACCCTAAAAAAAAAACTAAAAAAATGAAAAATTTAAATAAAAATTACTATAAAAATATAAACTGTTAAAAAATTATGACAAGAAGAAAAACCATGGAAAAAAAGATCAAAAGCAAAGAAGACATTCTAAAATGAACAGCACAAAAGAGCAATAAAAAATAAGGAAGATGAAATTCAAAAGAGAGAAAAGAGTAAGAATAAAAATTAAAAAGGGGTAAAAAGGAAAAATAAATTTTGGTTTTGAGGGGTTTCTTTTAGTAGGTGTCTATGTATTACAGCTTTCAGCTCTGTGAAGTTTCTGGGCTGTCCTCACTGAGCTCTTTGCTGTGGCAATGATGTAGGCGGGGCTGCAGTCATATTGGTGGGTGGGGTGTGTTGTGAGGGCTTTCGGCTTCAGCTTTACTGGCTTAGCTTATAGCTTTACAGCTCTAGCAGTGGTGATCTCAGGTATCTGGGTTCTCCTTCCCATGTCTCAACAGACCAGAGGACTGGACGTGGAGCACCTTTGTTCTTCAGGGGAGAGAGTGGCTCTGGAAAACTAGCTGTGTGGTTTGTCTCTCCCACTCTCTGTAACATGAGATAAGGGAGGTGGGATCTTGAAGGCTGGGGGGCTGCACTTCAGCTTTCTCTGTCTCTGCTGAGTGTGAGCTGCAGGCACACCATGGGAACACTGGCCGTGACACCTCACTCTGGCTGTTTTGGTTTTTCTCCCCTAATGCCCCTCTATCTCAACACTCCTCCTGGAAGAAAAAGACCCAGTCATTCTGAGTTTTCCTCTTCTTACTCCTCAGACAAAATCCAGAGAGTCTGAGCTTCCCTCCTTCCTATAGTCCAGCAGAGAAAAAAAACAAAACAAAACAACCCAGTCATTCCAGGTTTGTCTCCTCTCCAAAGCCCATGGCAAATGCATTTTATCTTCTTCTCTTTTACCCTGTCCCACCTTTAGTCCATTTGGTGTGTGAATCTTTCAGGCATGCCTGCAAGCCCAGCTGGGGTTCCTTTACTGAATTATAGTTGTTCAATTTGTTGAAATTTCAAAGAGAGAGAGATCAGAAGTATCTCTCACACTGCCATTACTCTGACGTCATCTGTGTTCATTTATATTTTAGATTGCACATATTAGTGAAATTGTGGTATTTGCCTTTCTATGCCTGAATTACTATACCCTCTAGGTTCGTTCATGTTGCAAATGACAAGATTTCATTCTTTTTTATGGCTAACATTCCATTGTATTATATATATATATATATATATATATATATATATATATATATATGCGCACACCAATTCTTTAGCCATTTGTCGTACCAGTGGACACTTACGTTGTTTCCATGCCTTGGCTATTATAAATAATGTTGCAGTGAAATAGGGGTGCACATGTCTTCAAATTAGTGTTTTCAATTTTTTTAAGGGAAATATCTTAAAGTGGGATTGCTGGGTCATATAGTAGTTCTATTCACAATTTTTTTATTATGTATGAGGAGGGGAGCCAGAGAGACAGAGTCCCGCATGCACCCTAGCTGGGATTTATACAGAGAGCCCCCTACCCATCTCTCATCTAGGATGTTACTCGACAACAGAGCTATTTTTAGTACCTGAGACAGAGGCCACGGACTTAGCACCTGGGGCCAACTCACTGGAGCCATCAAGCTGTGGCTCCAGGATGGGAAGAGAGAGAGATGGGAAGACATGGAGAAGCAGATGGTCACTTCTCCTGTGTGCCGTGGTTGGGAATCAAACCCAGGACATTTACATGCCAGGCTGATGCTCTTACCACTGAGCAAACTGGCCAGGGCTACTTTTAATTTTTTGAGAAACCCCCATACTATTTTTTATACTGAGCTGCACAAATTTATAATCCCACCAGCAGTGCATAAAGGATGTTGGAGAGAGTCTTATACTGAGCAGACATTTCCCTCTGTAATCTCCACCATTTAATTCAAGTTCAGTTCTTTGGAAAATGCAGAACAAGCCTTGTCTCTCTTTTTCAGATTATAGCCTTTCCTTCACAAATCAGAAACACTGATTCCTCTGTAATTACCTCTTTTGAATTTGAGAAATCTTGAACACTTTTTTCAGTAGCCTTCCTCTGTGAAAAAGGGCAATTATTACTTGTCAACCAAAATTTTCAGAAGATCATGATCCTTTTAAAGGATGTTCTTCCTACTGAGAAATCAAAAGATACTTTAATAATAGGAGCTGTTGCTAATAATTATAATAATTAGCACTAATATTTATTGAACATTCAATATGGTCTTAGACACTATTTTCAGTGCTTTGCTTATAGGAGCTTATTTAATCCTCATGACAACTCTGTGAGGTTGATGCTATGATTATTTCCATTTAACAGATGAGAAAACCAAATATATTTTCTTAAATCTAATATTTTTTTCCTTTTGAATTTAGGTCCTTTTTGTCTTTTCTTTATGAACAAACTTTTTTTAAATTTGAGATAAAGCTGATTTTCCATCTTGCTAGTGCTGCTGAATCAAATATGTTTATAAAAATTATGACTTTAGACATTATGACCATATTAGAGGAAGCTATCCGGGAAATTTTTTTTTTTTAATTTTTATAATACAGTGTGACCGTAAAGTCATGGTGCACTTTTGACCAGTCACAGTCAAAAGCAACAAGACAATAGAAATGTGAAATCTGTACCAAATAAAAGGAAAACTCTCCCAGTTTCTGTAGGATGATGTGGCAGCATGTGCACATGTGTAGATGATGACGTAACACCGTGTATACAGCGGAGCAGCCCATGGCCATGCCAGTCCAGTTGTGGATGGTACAGAGGAAAGTTCAGTGTGTTCTGTGGCTTGCTAACTTCGAATCCATGACCAAAGTGCAAAATGAATATCGGTGCGTTTATAATGAAGTGCCACCACATAGGAATAACATTACTCGGTGGGATAAGCAGTTAAAGGAAACCGGCAGTTTGGTGGAGAAACCCCATTCTGGTAGGCCATCAGTCAGTGACAAGTCTGTAGATGCTATACGGGATAGCTACCTAAGGAGCCCTAAAAAATCTGTGCGTGAGCCCACATCAAACTGCACTGAGTAGGTATGAAGCTGGGAGAGTTTTCCTTTTATTTGGTGCAGATTTCACATTTCTGTCATCTTTTGTTGCTTTCCTGTGACTGTTCAAAAGTGCACCATGATTTTACGGACACACTGTAGGTAAAAAAGTTAAAATGGTCTAAAAGGAAATCATGCTTTACATATTTTTTAACTGACTTACTCTTTGAAGTAAGAAATCCCCAACCCACATGTTTTTATCTTTTGTTTATATGTGTATCTACACATAAATATACATATATATACACACATACATATATATGCTTTGTTATATTTGAATTATGCAGTAGCCTTAGTTGTCCTTAGGTAACTGTTCCTAGGGAATTAAAAGTGAGAACCATTTTGACCTATCCCCCTGCCCCGTCCCACCCCAAGAAAATCCAGAGTTAAAAATGCATCATTATTTAGAGGAAAAGTAACAGCAGGATTTAAATAATGATCTAAAACCTTTTACTACCTAAATAATAAGAAGCTTTTCTTCTTTCTTATAAGAAGCTTTTCTCAAAAGGCAAAATGTTATGAATTTAAATTTATAACAATTGGGCAATCCTTGAAAAGCTATCATTTTTTAAAACTTTACTTCATAGAAAAATCACTTCAAAATTGAAAGAACCCTAGACGGAAAACCCCTTTGAACATATTTTAGACTTAGTGCTAGATTTCAAGTTTCACTGTGTCATGTGCCAGCATTAGGTCTTTTGAAACAAACCATCAAAAGCCACAATTTGTTCCAAAAGGTTAGTATCATTTTTGGAAGTTCAATAAATATAATCGTTTCAAAGTGACTTCTGGTTCTATTTGTTGAAAAAATAATTTTATAACAGAAAGGTTAGGCAGATCACAGTTAAGTTTTGTGCATGTACAACCTAATGTATGTGCACATGTGTGTGTGTGCACGTGTACACACCCTCTGACCTACTATATGTGGCTTGCTCTGTGTGCTTGGAGCCATATTTAACTTTTCTTCCATTTTAGATTTTCTCTTATTTTTTCCTCCTTGGTTTTCTTAAGTAGGTTGGACTTTATAAATTACACACAGACACACACATACAACATACTGTTGACAAGAATGTTTTGTGCTTTTATTTTGCATCAACTTCCTGAATTCTAAGTGCTGTCCTGAAAGAGAAGTAGGTGTTTGGTTCTGGTACCTAGGGTCTCTGTGCCCAATTCCTATTTCTCCTTTTGAACTTCTGGAACAAATACTTGGGGAGAGGTAAAAATTGCTCGTTAACAAAGTCTAAGGTGGTATGACTGAAAGTAGAGAACAGAGAATCTATTGCTTTTATTTACCTGCAAAAGTTCAGTTCTGTATCAGTGCCAGGGATAGTTCTGGTTCTTTTCCAGTTGCCTAAAATGGTCTTCCAAACCAAACTAACGTCCAAGGCTTGGCTAGTAGCAAGGTCTGTTGTGAAAGAAGACAGATGAGAAAGATCTTTTGTGAACTTGCAAAGTAATATGGTTGGTTGAGGTAACCAGTCCTGTGATTCAGGCAATACCTTCCCCTTACTTTAAGGACAAAGAACAATTTTACTGTTACAATGCCAGGAGGATTACCGGAACTCCAGTGACAAGTAGCTATTGAGTGTTGATATCTTTTGGAAAGAAAAATATGAGACGTTCAGGAGAGAATGGGAGTGGGGAGATGCTGGATGGAATGGGTATTTCTTTTGGCATGTGAGCCCTCTCTTGGACTATCATTGTGAGCTCCTCGTTGAGTAAAGAATGACATTGATGGTGATTTTCTTAACAAATATTGGCTTACTCTTTGTTTCACTTCGTTGGGGATTTGGAGTTAAATCAGGATGTGTTTAAGAATTTCATTGAGCCCTGGCCGGTGGCTCAGTGGATAAAGCATCATCCCGGCATAGCAAGGTAGTGGGTTCAAATCCCTCATCAGGGCATGTATGAGAGGCAATCAATGAGTACATAACTAAATGGAACAGCTAAGTAGAATGAGTTGATACTTTCTCTCTCTCTCTTTCTATTCCTCCTCCTTCCCCTTTCTCTCTCCCTTCCTCTTTCTTTCAATCAATGAGAAAGTTTTTTTTTAATTCTTTGAGTATCTTTCTCTTCATTTCTCTTCGTTTGAGTCTTCTGAGGGAAAAAGATAAATAATAATAATAATAATAATAATAATAATAATAATAATTGCCAAGTTACTTTGAGTCAAGAATTACAATTCTTGGAGATCTTTACCTAACCAATTTATACCAGTTTTCTAACTCCGAATTAAAATTTTATATCTATCTATATAGTATTTCTAAAGGCTTCATTTTACCACACTACTTGTTACCAGATATTTCTAAAATGCAAACCTGAAACGCAAGTTGAATGGCTACTCCTTAGCTTCAGTATTAAATCAAGTCATGCAGCATGAGTAGAAGGAGGCTCCTCTTCCTCCGCATAGCCCCTGACCTCCAGGACTGTAGTCACGTGTGCTGCCTGAGGTTCCCCCAGGCTTCATGCTCCTAGAGACAGGCTGTCCTTTGACAAGCTGTGTCCTTGGCTTAGAATGGCTCTTCCTTCCTTCTTCCTGCACTGACCCTACCAACCTTCATTCCTTAACTAACTCTATCCAAGAAATACATCTTCTGAAGAGCCTTTCCTGATGGCCCCTGCCTCTCCAGTCCTGGTCAGTTAGATGGTTTTCTGTGATGCTCATATACCTTGGGCTTCCTTCTATAAAAGCAGTCAGCAGGCCAAATTGGTTTTATATGATTTCTTGTGTCTTTGTCCTATGTGAAAACAAAGCCTCAGTCTTTTACTTCTGTCCCTAATGCCTGTGCATCGCATATAATAGCTCTTCAAATTTATTTTTAGTGAGTGATTAATGGAAGGGTAGATGAATGAGCAAATACCACAGACTATTTTTTAAGAGGAAGAATGTAGTAAGATTCTTAGCGGAACAAATCCAGTAATATGGCTTGGGCTCTTCATGGTTTACCAAGAGACTAGAAATTTATTCATTAAGCAATTTTGTTTGAGCATCTATTATGTACCTCACACTGGCTAGTCTATTAGGATACATCAGTGTACAAAACAAGGACTCCTATTCTTGTAGAATATTTATTCTGCCTACATTCTAACAAGGTAAAGGGAGGAGTGACCGTAAACATAATAGATAAATAAATCATATAATGTATAGAGTGAGGAACAGCAAGGAGGTCAGGGTGCCTGGAGAAGAGTTATTGAAGAGAAACAATAGTTGGGAGGGACTTAGTGAAGTGGGTAGAAGTGGGGATTGTTGTAAACACAGATTGGCACAGGATCTTATGTGCCCTTGAATGATGGTGGCTTTGGTTATAATAGATGGAGAACTACTGCAGATACTTAATCATGGAAGAGGCACGATGTTTTAAATTGTAAAAGGACACTCTTGCTGTTGTGACAGCAGACTGTGAAGGGCAGGAATAGACCAGGGGACAACTACGAGGCTTTCCAGCCATTCAAGTAAGAGATGATGGTGGTTTGGATGAGGGAGGTAGCCAGGGGAAGGGGGGTGATGTTGGTTAAATTCTAGACATATTTTTTTTAATCTTTTTTTTATTTTTATTTATTTTTTAATTCATTTTAGAGAGGAGAGGGAGAGACAGGGAGAGAGAGAGAGGAGAGAGAGAGAGAGAGAGAAAGGGGGGAGTAGCTGGAAGCATCAACTCCCATATGTGCCTTGACCAGGCAAGCCCAGGGTTTTGAACCGGCAACCTCAGCATTTCCAGGTCGACGCTTCATCCACTGCGCCACCACAGGTCTAGACATAATTTGAAGGTAGAGCCAACAGATTTTGCTAACAGATTTAAGGTGCATGAGAGAGAGAAGTTAATGATAATTCTAAGATTCTGGGCCTGAACAACTGGAGGGATGGAGTTGCCATCAACTCAGATGTGGAAATCTGTGAGTGAAGTAAGATTTTTTAAAATTATTTTTGACCTTGGATGTGAGAATGGGTGGAGAGCATTCAGAGCTCATTTTTGCACATGCTAAATAAATGATTCTCATTAAACATTCAAATGGCAAGGTCAAGGAACCAGTTGGATATTTCAGTCTTGAGTTCAGGAAAGAGGGCTGGGCTGTAAATCTACAGATGATTGGGAGCTGGTTGCCTGGGGATGGTATTTAAAGTCAAGAGACTAATACATGCGATCACTAAGGATAACCTGATGGTGTGTCTAGAATTCTAAGACCTGAATCTTGGGGCACTCTCTAACATGAAGAGACCAGGAAAATGATTCTGAGAAGGAGCAACCAGGGAGTTGAGAAAACCCAGAGAGTGTGGTATCCTAGAAACTTGGTGAAGAAAATGTGTGAAAGAGGATGCAGTGATCAAGTGTGTCCATTGCAGCTAGCAAGCTATATGAGAACTAATCTTTGAGCACTGAATTTAGTAACATGTATGTTGCAGGTCATCTTGGTGTGAGTCATTGTGTTGGAGTGGTGGGATGGAAGCCTGATTAGATTTGGTTTAAGAGTGAATAGGGTGAGCTGCATTGGAGATAGCCAAATGGCTGGAGAAAGAGATTTGGTTTTTTTTTTTATTTTTTTAGATCCTTGAGGATAAAGAACTAATGTAAAATGTTATCTCCTTCTTATTGGTAAAGTGTTATTAAGCATCTCACAAGAAATATCCTATCATATATATAATTTTAGTTTGGGAAAAAAACAAGGGCAAATGAAACTTTCCTTTTTTTTTTTTTTTTTTTTAATTGCAAGGGAAAAATCCATAAGTAAATGTTTTTACTCCAAACATGAGTAAACTGTTGAAGCCGAAGACTTACTGATTCACTTCCTTCATGAATTCGTCTGGTTCATTTTATGCCCTTGTCACTTTTTTCTCTCGATGGCTTCTTTCCACTTCTAAATTAAAATTTAATTCCACACCCATGACACAATTATTTCTTTAGGTTTGGCCCAATTTCCTAACCCAAAGGCATTTTCCTCTCCAGTGAGTGCTGGGATTTTTTTTTTTTTTTTTTTTTGAAGTAGTTCATTGTCCTCTTAGGTTTTTTTTTAGAAACAGGCTTTTTTTTTTTTTCTTATTTCTTTTAAAAATTATTACTGAATGGCAGGAGAAGAGAGCACCAGTAATGATAAGAAAGAAAGAATACTTTCCTTACTTTGAATTGCTCAGATTTCATTCTAATTATAAAATATTGTCTAGTTCATTCTTATGGATTAGTCAGTCTGTCCCAATTCTTTGTAGAAGAGGACTCAGGGACATCCAAGACATATTTATACCCAGGAGGGGAAAATGCCTTCTCCTGGAACTACATTTTTCTGATACTGCATTTCTAACTTTCAAGTCTCCAATCAAGTGCTGCTGTCTTCACAAGCCTTCTCTGCTCCCCCTGCTCTAGGTACTATTGCTTTCCTCAGAATCCCTGTGCTACCTACTGCCTGTAGCCCTTAATTTTGTTGTTTACTTGGGGAGGGGAAGTAATGTAATGTAATGGTCAAAAGCATAGCCTCTGCAGACTTGTAAAACCGCATTCCAGACCTGGCTTTGTGATTTTGGGCAGATTACTTAATCTTTGTGTGCCTTTGTCTTTTTACCTGTTAAATGGGAGTCATTCTTACCTCAGAAGTAGTAAGGATTAAAGGGGATAAGGTTGGTAAAAGTATTTATCAGAAAGCTGGCAACATGAATAAATGGGAACCTGAATATATGAAATATATTTTTTCATATATTATATATAAATATATAATGACATAAATATATATAATATATGAAATAATCCCCTACCTTTATGGGCAGATTGCCTGCAAGAAAGGAACAATGTTTCTTTCCTAATACCAATTGTTATCTATGGAAAGAACTCAGTATTTAATAATAGTAAATAAATGGTGCTTAGGACATATGGAATGTTTGTTCATGGAAACTGTGATATGTATTGTTGCACATTGTGAGTGGCTTTAGTCTTTAGAAAATCTTAGAGACTAACGTTCTTACAATACACAGTCTAGGGAAGTGATGTTGCAACAGATGGTCCATAAACTTTCCTTTTAGTTTTTCTAACACTCATGAAAATTTTGGGGATTTTCCCAACAATTTCACAGCCCAGAATATAGAATTCTCCTTTTAGCTTTAGCACAATCTACCAAATGGGGTATAATTAGGAGAGGAAATTAGGTGACATTCACTTTCAAGCAAACTTTGGTAAGCCATTTGAAACTTGAGATCCCATATTTGCTTAGTCAAGACTTTATTAAATATTGCCTCCAGTTGCCCATTGAAACATCTCAGAAGTTTTGACATTAAAAGTAGCATATTTCTGCCTGACCTGTGGTGGTGCAGTGGATAAAGCGTCGACCTGGAAATGCTGAGGTCACCAGTTCAAAACCCTGGGCTTGCCTGGTTAAGGCACATATGGGAGTTGATGCTTCCAGCTCCTCCCTCCTTCTCTCTCTCTGTCTCTCTCCTTCTCTCTCTCCTCTCTAAAAATGAATAAATAAATAAAAATTAAAAAAAATTTTTTTAAAAGTAGCATATTTCTGTTTAATGCACCTAGAAATGACAAAAATTCTCTATTACATCATGTTTATCAATATTAGGGTTACAAAATATGTTCATCAAATTTATAGGCCTTAAAAAAGGAATAATATAGATGATTTGATCATTCATTTTTGCAATAAATGTCTGGCCAATACACACTGTACCAGGCACTGTGCTAGGTAGGGCCTGCTGATACAAAGAGGAATGAGCAAGTCCTGAAGCTGTTCTTGGTGGGTACACATGCAAATAAAAACCCACAGTGCTTTGAAGTACTGTGTTGTAACCTATGATGACCTATATCCAAGATGCTACAGGAATCCAGAGGAAGGAAACAACAAAGGTGTTTATAGAGGAAGTAACTCTTTAGCAGGTTGATAAGTAAATAGGCATTCCCTAGGGAGATGAAGAGGATGTGAAGTGTCTTTGAAAAGTGCAAAGGACAGAGTGTATTCTAGGAATCTCCAACAAACAAGAATTTTTCATTGAAAACAATTCTTGAGTCAAGTTTAAGAAAAAAATTTGTTTACTAGTTTAATGTATTCTTATTTCTCTATATTTGTTTTTTTAAACTAATTGTTTATCCCTTTTTGGGGGGGGTATTTTTCCTAAGTTAGAAACAAGGAGGCAGTCAGAAAGACTCCTGTAGGCACCCAACTGGGATCCACCCGGCATGCCCACCAGGGAGCGATGCTTTGCCCATCTGGGGCATTGCTCCATTGCAGCTGGAGCCATTCTAGTGCCTGAGATGTAGGCCATGGAGCCATCCTCAGTGCCTGGGCCAAATTTGCTCCAATGGAGCCTTGGCTGCGGGAGAGGAAGAGAGAGACAGAGAGGAAAGAGAAGGGGAAGGGTGGAGAAGCAGATGGGCACTTCTCTGTGTGCCCTAACCGGGAATCAAACCTGGGACTTCCACATGCTGGGCCGACACTCTACTGCTGAGCCAACTGGCCAGGACTTGTTTATTCTTTTTTAGGAAATTAATAAATCATTTGTTTCTAAAAGAGTAAATGAAATGGACATGGCTGAATAAGGTGTTCTTGTGACTACTTCCTATCTCAATAACATTGTTTCCTGTCTTAGATTTAATAACTTAAAAATTATGACTGTAAAGTCACAAAGATAGAAAGCTAGGATAGACAAAGAATATGTAGTTTAAATTATCTGCTAAATTTTTTATGCTCTTAGTCATACTCCAAAATATAATTGAGATCACTGTGCACACCTGTTGATCTTAGCATTGAAAAAACCTTGAGCTATACATTCTGATATTTCAAACACAGTAGATTTAGAGTGGAGAGGTTTAGACTAAATAGATATGTTGTAAGAAAGCCATAATGATCTTAATTTAAATATTTTCCACATTAAATAAGGCATATAGTACTGTTATGTTACTATAGGTTTTTTGGGTTTTTTATTTTTTTTTTGATAAGTGAATTTGCACCCATGATAATTTTTTTTAAATTCTTCATGAAATTCTACATAATAGTCAATGTGAATACTTGAAAAAGATAATTTATTGGAGCCCAGATTTGAATTAAATTTCCTCAAAGTATAATGATTCCTTTATTAATTTTAAGCTTATTTTATAAACAAGAATTTCTTTTTTAAGTTTAGGAAGCATAATTAACAAAAATCTGGAGAGTAATAAGTGTGTGAATTTCTAATATTGTTGTAACATTGTTCACTTGGTATATATATAGTATATTTTGAACACCTACAATGGGCCAGACACTGAGGTTTCATGAACAATTTTATGTCTAGTTTCTAATAGACATTAATTCCCTGATGTTTACATTATAGCGAGGAGAAATAGATGACAGAGAGAAAGAATGAAATCATTGCCAATTTCCATTTACAATAAACATTAGGAAGGAAACACAAGAGGCTGAGAATTTGAATCATAGAGAGCACCTGTTTTGAGGGTGGTTGAGGAGATGCATCACAGACTGGGAGAGGCATGTGCAGAGTCCTTGAGCAAGAAAGAGATTGATGGCCAGGCAGATGGATGTCCTGGGTTCAATTCCCAGCCAGGGTACACAGGAGAAGCAACCATCTGCTTCTTGCCCCCTCCCTTCTCTCCCTTTTACCCTCCAGTAGCCAGTGGCTCCACTGGTTTTAGTATGGCCTTGTGCTAAGAACGGCTCTGTTGGAGCATATCAGCCTCAGGTGCTAAAAATAACTCAGTACTCGAGCATTAGCCCCAGACAGGGTTGCTGGGTGGATCCTGGTCAGGGAGCACCTGCGGGAGTCTGCCTCATTATCTCCTCTCCTCTCACCTAAAATAAATAAATAGAGCTTGATGTGTTTGATGGATTGAAATCAGGCTAGTGGGGCCAAAGCCAAGTTAGAAAGGGGAAGAACAGAGTGAGATGAGGCTGAAGAGCAGGGTAGGCAGCAGAGGTAAGGTAGATAAAGCTGAGGGGTTTGAATTTTATTATAACTGCAATAGGGAGGCATTAATGATTTTTTTTTTACAAGAAACTATCCTAGACAGATTTCCTTTTTATGGTCATCTTTGCCTTATGGAGAATGGAATTAGGGAGACCTAATTAGTCAGGGGAGGGATGCAGGTACCAGGGCTGGGGGGTAGCAATAAGGATGGAGAAGGAAAGGTAGGTGGTTGTGAGAAATTAGCAGGACTTAGGCGAGTGCGTGGTGAGAGAGGAAAGTAAATGGAGAGGAATGGAGTGACATTGAATGAGATGGGAGAGTCAGAATGGGCAGCAGTAGAGGTGTTTCAATTCTATTTAGGACGTATCCTGTCAGATATACGTGTAAGAAACTCAAAGGGAGGTGTCCTTGGGACAAGTAAGTTCAAAGCTAAGAAAAGGTCGAGGCTCTAGTTAAAATTGTATTTGAGATGAACACACTGCTCACCAGTTTGTAGGATTTAATAGATTTTTAAAAATTTTATTTAGAAAATTAAATTCAACGAGGTGACTTTGATCAATAAGACTACATAGGGTTCAGGTAAACATTTCTAAAGCATTTGAACTGTTGATTATTTGTATACCCATCACCCAAAGTCAAATCATTTTCTGTCACCTTATATTTGTCCCTCTTTACTTCCTTCCCCCCTCTCCTTCCCCCACTCTCTCTCACCCTGTTAACTACTTCACTTTTATCTATGTCCATGAGTCTCATTTTTATATCCCACAAAATTTAGTACCTATCCTTCTCAAAGTCTTCCAAAAATAAAATAGAAGAAGCAATACTCCCTAACACATTTTATAAGGCCAACATAACCCTGATACCAAAACCTGGCAAGAAAACACACACAAAAAACTACAGACTAATATCTCTATTTAGATACAGATGTAAAAAACCTAAACAAAATACTAGCAAATGGAATACAACAATGAATTTAATGGATTTTTTTTTTGTATTTTTCTGAAGCTAGAAATGGGGAGAGACAGACACTCTCGCATGCGCCCAACCGGGATCCACCCGGCACGCCCACCAGGGGGCGACGCTCTGCCCCTCCGGGGCGTCGCTCTGTTGCAACCAGAACCACTCTAGCGCCTGGGGCAGAGGCCAAGGAGCCATCCCCAGCGCCCGGGCCATCTTTGTTCCAATGGAGCCTCGGCTGCAGGAGGGGAAGAGAGAGACAGAGAGGAAGGAGAGGGGGAGGGGTGGAGAAGCAAATGGGTGCTTCTCCTGTGTGCCCTGGCCAGGAATCGAACCCGGGACTTCTGCACGCCAGGCCGACGCTCTACCACTGAGCCAACCGGCCAGGGCCGAATTTAATGGATTTTTTTTTAAAGTCATTGTAGTGTAATTGATAATACTGAAGCTTTATTTGTAGTGCATATCCTTTGTTCATCAGTGACTTAATCATCGTGGTGCACACCAATTAAAATCAATGAAGTCCTCTTGGAATTCTTCTATTATTCCCAACGCCTTAGCATGGTACACAACACTTTCCCTGCAGAACCTTTCAGATTCTTGTTAAGTCCCTCCCAGCATGTACCCCTTTATATCTACCGTGACAAATAACTGGCAGTTTCCAGAAGGCACCATGTTGTCCCACCTCTGTGCCTTTGAAAATGCTGTCACTGTGCCCTGGAAACACTTATCCCAGCTTTTTCTACCTTGCTCTCCACAAGTCATTATTTAAGATACAGCCCAGGTGGGTATCACCTCCTCAGAGTAGCCTTCCCAGAGTCCAGACCATGCCCCTTCCATGTGTTCCCTTGAGCAACCTGTATTTACCCAATCTGAGCACTGATTACACTGTTTTGTGCCTGCCAATCAATCCCTCTGTCTCTTAGACCAGTGGTCCCCAACTTTTTTTGGGCCACAGACCGGTTTAATGTCAGAAAATATTTTCACAGACCTGCCTTTAGGGTGGGACGGATAAATGTATCACGTGACGAGACAAGCGTCAAGAGTGAGTCTTAGATGTAACAGAGGGAATCTGGACATTTTTTTAAAACAAAACACCGTTCAGACTTAAATATAAATAAAACGGAAATAATGTAAGTTATTTATTCTTTCTTTGCAGACCGGTACCAAATGGCCCACGGACCGGTACCAGTACCGGTCCGCGGCCCGGTGGTTGGGGACCACTATCTTAGACAATACTGCTCTTACACCCAGGCAAAGGGGCCCTGCCTACTCAGGAACACCTGGTCGGGGTCTTGTACTTGAAATGCCCCGCTCTGCTCACCTCTGGCTGAGCTCCTTCTCCATGAAGCAACAAATCTGAAAAGTCAAAGAGATATTCCCAGCTGGAGCCCAGGTATTCCTTTCTGTGCCACACTTTGAAACCAGGACCCCAAATTCTAGAATTTCCTGCCCAAATGACCCAGTGCCTGCTTCGAGGGCCTGGGCTTCTTTACTAAGTCCATCCTCCTGAGGGAGAATCCTGCCCCAGAGAATACGTTGTTGGGCATGAAGGATGGTGAGCCATATCTGCAGGGATGTCTACATGTTTGTACAAAAGGCTCTCTGAGATGTGGGACAGGACTGAAGGGGGAGAGAAGGTGCCGGGCCCGGGGTCAGGAGCCAGCCCATTCTGTCTCAGAACACTGAAGAGTCTGTGATTTCTGAAGATAAGGTTCTTCCCACAACAGGTTCCTTTGAGGAACTGAGAACAGTGATGCTGATTGAGGCAGAGGTACGTGTGGGCAGCAGGTGCCCAGTTTAGGCTGATGAGTGAAGAGAAACTCATAGCATGTGGTACGTGGGCCTCCATTTGTTCTCTTTCCAGGACCCTGCAGTTGTTGGGGGCGGGCCTTTCCCTGTTGCCAGAGCTTGAGGTTTGGGCCATGCCTCTCCCCTAGCTCTGAGCAGAGAGAGGATCTGCACATGCACAAAGGTTTGTTAAACAAAGGAATAACCCAGCCCTCTGTGGATTCCCAGCCTTGGGCTGAGTCAGGGGCAGGTTGAACCTCCACCACTCCCTGCTTACCGATAGACCCATCCCACTGATGGTCTGTGGACGGAGCCCCTGTGGAGAGGTGCAGCTATGTGCGCTTCTACAAAGGTGCTCCACTGACTGCAAAGGACACTGCTTTCCAGCCTACGCTCAGCTGCCAAACCCTGAGCATGCTGACGAGAAAGGGCCCTTTTTTTGCATGGTTGAATCTGCGCACTGGAGGTATCTTTTCCTCATTTTCTTCAGAGAAGTGGGCACTTGCTAAGTCAGAAGGAGTGTTTTTTGGGGGGAGGGGAGTTGTCATTCAAACAAAGGTGTTCTAAGCTTCCCAAAGTTGCAGGAGGGTAGGACATCTGAGTACCTGGCTCCAAATTTTCCGTTACTATTAAGTTCCTGAGATGCTTCAGCTGTATTTCAAGTGTCAGCTGATTTTGAACTGATGCCTCCATACCTGTATCTCTTCCTTCCCCCTCCTCCAAAAACTCAGACAGGAAACGGTTGATCAGAGTCACAATTGTCCCTGTCATTCCTAATGTTCCCAGGCCTCCCTCAATTAGTACCTGCTGCCTCCACATAGATCGGTCCATATGTATTTTAAGCCATCACTGTTCACAAACTCCTCCGCCTGCCTTCTGAGGCAGTGAACTGAAACTGTGTGTAGTGGGGAGGGGTACTGGGTACTGGGTGCTGTCCTTGAGCCCGGACACAGTCCTGTGTACTCTGATGAGATCTCCCCAAGTGAGACTCTCCAAGGGGAAACAGCAAGCCTGGGCAGGAGTGAGCCTGAATTCCAGGGAGATTTAGCAGTATTAACATGAGGGAAGGAGCATGTACTTTAAACTGTGGGTAGCTAATAATCACAGCAATGCTCCATCCTTTCCAGAAGGACTCTTTTCCTTCAATTGGATTGAATTTAAGAACCATAGGTTTATCTTATTCCTTGACGCTGAGAGAAGAGGGTATGCCTGTCTGGTACTGAGACATCAGCACAGCGGTGATCTCTGAGGCAGCCTGCCAGTTGTGTGAGGTTTGAAATATATCCTAGAGCTGAAGATTTGAAGCCCCTCCTCTCCATTTTCAAAACCGTAGGAATTGAAATAGTTTAATAATGTGACTAAGTTAATCCTGTGAACTTGATGCACCATTTGACAAGAAGTCTTTGCCATGATGGACTGAGTCTCATCCAACAGATAAGTAAAAATACATAATTATATTTCTGCTTAAAGGTAAGGTTACTTTGCAGACTGCTGTGCCGTAGACACGCCCATGTGCAGTTTGAATAGGAAGAGCAGCTCACTCTGAGAAAAGCCCATGCTCAGGTGGGAGTCTTCACTGTGTAGAGTGGTTGCTACATGGGGTCTTCTTCTGTTTGGTGACTAATGCTGTGTTGCATTCTGACGGAATGAAGATGAAGGTTTGCCCCCCAGAGTGTGATGGCCCCGTTAGCCTCTTGTGCCGTTCTAGAAGCAGTGAGCAGATGGAGAGAAAAGGTGGTGGTTGAGCATCACAGAAAACATGAGAAGAAGATACTGCAAGGGAAAATTGTGAGCGTCTCTGGGTGGTAGAAATAGCTGGATGCTTTTATTTATTTTGTGACTTTCTGTGTTTACACGATATTTCTATACTAGATATGAGTTGCATTTATAATCATTTTTAAAAATTTTTTGAAAAAGAGCCCATTTGAAAAAACTGAGAGAACTTGTGTGAAATGAACTAAAACAGGAAAGAAAAGGGAAAGTAGGATGTGGGAGGGAGGGAGAAGGAAGGAAGGAAGGAAGAAAAAATCTCTCATGGAAGTATTTGGGATACTGAATTGATTACTGTAGTAGTTTTTCATCTTGTTTTATCCCTTTCAGAACTGAGCATTCATTTATTATCCAGTGCGAAAAGGGAGGAAGAAGAAAAAATTCACCAAACATTTACTTGACTTGTAAAGACCAAAAATAATCCTTCCTGCCCTCAAGACAGCTTATCTGAGTGTGGCAGACATACTCATAGGTACATTTATTAAACTTTCTACTTGTAAGTCTGCCCATGTGCCGGGCACTGTGCTAGGTTCTGCAGTGTACAAGTAAATAGAGAGGTGATTGCCTTGAATGTGGCTGATATATACTGGAAAGAGAAGAAATTTAAACTCAGAATTCCAGTATAGTCCATAAGTGTCACAGTAAGGGCAGGGCGTCCAGGGAGTGCAGATGGGAGGCCCTGCACCCTGGCTTTGGAGGAGCAAGAGTGGATTCACAGAAGGAAGTGATGCCCGAGATGCATCTTGATGGACAGCGAGCACCTAGCCGGGGAGAGAGGGCAGTGGGCCTGTCAGGCTCTGGAGTGAATACAAAGCAGGAGTCAAAGCCATGGCTTCTGGGAACTGTAAGTCTTTTCTTTCTTTTGTTGTGGGCAAGCAGCAAGGTGGAATGAGTTAAAGAGGCTGGGTCATGAGAGGTCATATGCTGTGCTAAAGACTTTGACATGCTCCCTGAAGCAGTAGGAAGGCACTGCAGGATTTTAAGGGAGAGTGGCATCAGGAGATTTGCATTATAGAAAGATCCCTTTAGCAATACTGTGACCCTGTGAGGCAGACACTTCAAGAGGCTGAGGCAGTAATCTGTGCAAGAAATCAAGTCTCAGTTAAGCTAGAAAAGGAAAGTGCTGAGGAAGAGTCCGAATCGAAGAACATGAGGAAGATTGATTGGAAAGAACTTGGATGGGCTTTAGGATGGGGGGCTAGGAGAAGTCGGGATGACCCCTTGATTGCCGGCTTGCACAACCTAAGAGGTGATTCTCTGAGCAGAGTGGAATACGATAAACTGCAGTGGGAGTGTATAGAATTTATAGTGCTTGTACGATACTATAGGAACCCTAAAAGATTGAAAATGTAGATCTAAAGGTGAAAAAGGTGAAGAAAAGGACCTGGACTCAAGAGTTATTTGGGAAATGTTACGAGTAGGTAGCAGTTGAACCTATTGGTAATGGAAGAGATTATTCAGAAGGAATGAGAAGAAAGAATACAGAGACCATGAGGAATATGAATATTTAAGAGGCAGCCAAGAAAAACAGAGCCTGCCAAAGAGGTCGAGGTGTGTCAGAGAGGTAGGGGAAAGCGGGATATCCGGAAAGGAAAACCAGGTATGTGTGGAATCCTTGCCCACGCTCGCTCTCAAGTCTGCCAGCCCCAGAAGAAGGGGCGAAAGCCGAATGACAAGTGGCAGAAAAGCCCAGACCGCCTGAGTTGGCCACTTTGATACGTTTTTCTGGACATAAATATCTACCCACAATTCTTTCCAGAACATCTGGGAATACAAGTTTCTTTGCTTGTTTAACTGAACATACTGCCTCCCAAAACAAAATCAAACTTCTGTTAGTAAAAGAACATGAGGACAGGGACT
This sequence comes from Saccopteryx leptura, assembly GCF_036850995.1. Lineage (NCBI taxonomy): Eukaryota > Metazoa > Chordata > Mammalia > Chiroptera > Emballonuridae > Saccopteryx > Saccopteryx leptura. The sequence goes on along the minus strand of NC_089504.1, from coordinate 58,862,277 downwards.
GGCAGTAGACAAATGATATTGCTGGCCATGAGCGGGGTGGCTAAGGGAAGAGGGACGGTCAGGGAAAGAGGATGGCTGGTTGTCAGTTCAACAGAGATGGCAGAGTCTACTGTGTGCAGGGAACTCTTAGGTCAGTGCTTCACAGAAGTCCGGGGAGATAATGAAACTGTTGCCAAAGCAACAGTGAGTACACTCGTGAACTTGGGGTGGTTGTGGGGGAGGCCAGGTTGCTGTGTGTCCAAAAGAGAATGGGAGAAGAGGAAGGGAAGGCAGGGAGTGGACACTGGCCTTAGGAGGATTTGATCTTGAGTGTCGGTGAGACGAAGTTGCAGCCAGAGGGGAAAGTCAGGGTGAAGGAAAGAGGTGAGGAGGAAGGGTCTCAGGAAGGTAACAAGCCAGAGGAAATGATAGGTGATGGAAAGAGGGCTCCAGGCAGCTGTGTGTTGGAGGGGACACAGAGCACACCTTGACTGTGCATTAGAGAAGAGGCGAAGACAGGATGGGAAGCGTGTCCATGAGTTCTCAGGTGGAAAAGGCAGTGAGTAAGGGGACCAGTCACCCCGCTGTGAGGCAGGAGGCAAGATGTTGAGATTGTCAGGCAGGGGCCTTGAGGCACCAAGTGGCATCCTAAACTAGGCAGCGCCGACAGATTGGGAAGAGCCCAAGGTTGGATACAGGCAGTCCATGCCCACACATTGTGCTTCTGCCACTCAGTAACCACGTGGACTCGGGCAAGTTATTTCACCTCTCTGTGCCTCAGTTTCCTCCTCTGTAAACTGAGAATGATAACGGAAACTTACTTGGAGTTATTGGGAGAATTAAGTGAGTTAATTTATTTAGTACTTGTAACAGTGCCTGGCACAAAGAAATGCTCTGTATCCATAAACCATAATAATTACTGTGAACAGAACTGAGGGCAAATGCAGTGTGGAGTCACATAAACACCAAGATGTGAATGGGTGGAGGGCTGTGAGAGCACAGGCAAGAAAGCACCGTGTTCTTCCAGGATGGAAGGAATCAAGGACGTCCTCAGAGCAGAGGCACTTGACTGACACACAAGGTCATGGAGAGGCAATTTCCAGTTGAACAAACACTGCAAGCAGAGGCACAGGGCTGGCAAGAACCCGCCGTGCTGTGGAAGAGTGAGTGCTTCCAAGGCTGGAGCCCAAGCACGTGAGGCACGGAGCGCAGTGTGAACAGTCCCCTTCCCCACGTGAGGCACGGAGCGCAGTGTGAACAGTCCCCTTCCCCTCAGTAAGAGAGGACGAGGTGTGCAGGGAGCGGCGAGCACAGGCTGTGCCGGTCCTTGATGCTCTGAGTCTCCTCTGGGGCCACAGGAGGTTTGGGAGCAAAGCAGTGAAGGATCCACTGTCATGCAGCGCTCTTGCTGGTCAGAGTAGATGATGATGATGATGACGATGGTGGTGTTGGTGGTGGTGGTGATAATGATGAATTTACAGACTGTACACTGTGTGGGAGGACACTGTATTTTGTATATTGCTTATTCCTCACAACTGCCCTGTGAGAGAGAAGTACTATTATTTTCACCATTTCCCAGATGAGGAACAAAGGCACACAGGTTAAGTGGCTCGAGGAGGCCACACAGCTGGTGAAGCAGGGATTTCTGACTCTGAAGACTGTTCAGGTAGGGAGTGATTATCTCAGTTAAGCTGATGGCGGCTTGTTGATAGAGCATTTTCTTAGCCAAGGAGAGTTGAGCTGTGAGGATTCAAACTCCTACAAAGAGCTCAAGTGAACAATGAATATATTATTAAGATACAGGGGCCCTCGTAGAACCCAGTTGCTAGCGAGGGAGTATGGCTAGATTCACAGGGCTGGAAAGTTGTCAGGCTATAGTACTATCTCCTTTTTTTCTGTCTGGAAACACTAGTCTTTGTGTATCTTTCTACCATCTCATTACATTTTATAGTTCTTAGATTTACTCTTCTATGACTCTTACCTGACATAACGAGCCAAGGCCCAATACCTCTTGACCCACTCAGTCCCTGTGTTGTAGAAGAGTTGTTGGTGTAGCATGGGTCACTTGTCCCTCTTTGGTTCATTTCGAGGTTGAGATGGATATGGTGAGGGGTACCATGGGCAGGGAAACAGCTGCTCTTACAGCCCCCTGATCTTTTGTAGCTAGTGAGGTTTGAAAACTTAGCTATGTTGGCCCGACTAGTAGTGACACAGTAGACAGAGCGTCGACCCAAACCAATGCTGAGGTCACTGGTTTGAAGCCCCATGGGTCACTGGCTTGAGTGGGGGATCATCCACAGGATCCCAAAGCTCACTGGCTTGAACCCAAAGGTCGCTGGCATAAAAAGCCCAAGGTCGTTGGCTTGAGCAAGGGAACACTGGCATGGCCCCAGGCAAGGCATGTACTAGAAGCTCAAGGTACAACTAAAGTGAAAGCAACTACACGTTGATGCTTCTCAGCCTCTCTCCCTTGCTGTCTCTCCTGTCTCTCAAAGAAGAAAGAAAGAAAGAAAGAAAGAAAGAAAGAAAGAAAGAAAGAAAGAAAGAAAGAAGAAAAGAAAGAAGAAAAGAGAAAGAAAAATTAAAAATAAAAAGGAAAGAAAAATTAAAAAAAGAAAAGAAAACTTATTCATCTTGGATGTAACCCACATTCCCTGAGACCCAGTCCGTGCCCAGGTTCTGAGGAAGTTTCTATTGCCGACAGCACACAGGGCCCCTTCCTCTCAGTGTGCAGCTGGATCTTGGATTTCATCACCATGACCCCTGCAGCAGCTGCTAGATTCCACTCTTCAGATCTGGTCTTCCCTTTCCATTTTATCTTGTCTCTTGTTAAATAATATTGTCTTTTAAAATGTTATTGACCTACTATTGAAAGCCTTCAGCAGATGTTCCTTAATTGTCATATCCATGGTCAGTTCCTGAGCTCATCTAGCCCAGGACTAATTACTTTCTCCAACTTGACTTCCCATTATTGAGTCAGAATAGTCTTCCTTTCTCACCAGCCATATCTTTCCCAGACACACCAACCACTTCCTTCTGCCCTCCTCCTCCTCCTCCCACCCTGACAGCTCACCCATCCATTCAGGACTGCTTCCTCTAGACCAGTGGTCCCCAACCCCCGGGCCACGGACTGCTACTGGTCCGCAGAGAAAGAATAAATAACTTACATTATTTCCATTTTATTTATATTTAAGTCTGAACGATGTTTTATTTTTTAAAAATGACCAGATTCCCTCAGACGGTTACATCTAAGACTCACTCTTGACGCTTGTCTCGGTCACGTGATACATTTATTCATCCCACCCTAAAGGCCTGTCCGTGAAAATATTTTCTGACATTAAACCAATCCGTGGCCCAAAAAAGGTTGGGAACCACTACTCTAAAACTCTGCCACCTCCCTCTCCTCTGAACAGCCCCTTTGAATCAATCACGATGCTCTCATTAAATTGTTGGTTTGTTGAAATATCTCACTTCTGGGTATGTATCAAACCTGTACAGAGCCAAGCATATATCAAACATTTGGGAAATTTAATACCAGATCTCTTGGCCTTGATTCTTTTTATAACTTTTTAATTTTTTATTGCAGTTTTCTAGAACATTTCATGTAAGCCCTCCAACTGTGATAAGTAAGTACTTGTTAGAGAGGCAAGCCAAGCAAAAGGTATTAACTCCTAATCCTGTTAAAGACTTTCCCATTATTCCCTGTGCCAGTGTTCTGGCTTCTCTTTTAAAGCACCTTGACAACAGGGGCCATCTGATTCATTGTTGTTTCTGCAAAGCAACTTACACAGAGGAGCACTGGAATAAATGAGCAGTGAATGAAAACCCTTCTGGGTGAGGGTATGTCAGAGTTAGTCATCACATTGCTGTTTTTGCTCTAGCTAGACATTTATATTTGTTTGAAATGACTTTTATTAGTAGTTGACAATCAAGTTATTGGTCCAGACACATAGAAAATGTTTATTTGGACAGGATTTTCCTCCTGCTCAATCTTTTTCAACCCTGTTCAGCATTCTCCATCCCCTCCAGCCAGTGCATTTCTTTTACACTTTTACTGTAGCCTCTGTTTTGTGGATGTTCTTGGGGTAAACTACCGGCTGTCCTTTGTATTGGGGGCATACAGGAGATCTGTGTAGCTCGGATTTTCTCAAAAGAAGATGAGATCATCACAGAAATGCTTTGCAAACTGCTACAGGAGCAAAACCAAGTCGATTTTGATTACTTATGTCTGAGTCCAAACATTTTTCTACTAGTCATTAACTGGTTCTTACTCGTATATAGCTTACACAGTTATTATTAAAATAATTGGATAATTCCTGAGGCATATACTCTTAGCAAAAAAAAAAAAAAAAAAAAAGAGGAAAATAGCTGAAAAATAAAAGATGGACAGAAAGCATAATCTGGTAAATTTAAAAAATAGGAAATTTTACAACGTATAGTAAAAATATAATATTGTGAAATCTGCCCGATGTCAAATGTCTGGCAAAATCTGGGGAAGAAGAAAGCTTTAAGCATTATATAGAAGAAGAATTCAACTTGGTGGAATCTTTGGTGATTATCCCTGGTGTCTCTGGGAAGAGAGAAAAAAAAGTAACAATGTATTTTAAGTTTTCATGGATTCTTTTCCCACATGCCCAGTGGAAGGCCAGGTCTCATGACTAGATATTTACTCTGCTGACTCACAGATTTCCTTCGCCACCTTCCAGCACCACCGCCAAACACACAAATACACACAAACAAACACATTTAATGCCTTTGTGTGTTTAAAATGAAAATTGGGGCAGGAGAAGATTGGCAATAATGGTGTTTTCAGGAAAGGCTGTGATTTCCGCTGGTCTAAAAGGAACACGTCCCTCTCAGTTGTTTCCATGGTCTATTTTCTTCTGTATAATGTTTGCAATGAAGACTTGATTTGAAAAAGACTTATTCTTTCAGCATAACTTTTGTTGGGAAAATGAATTACAAGTAGTCATTGTGTGCTGAGCCGTTTGTCATTGCCATTTATATCTATTCTGTTTATTTACTTTGTGAGAACCATTCTTTTGAGTTGATGAATGTGCTTTATAAGAGAATATAAGAAGAGCCCTGCAATTTGTTTTGATTGGTCTCCATTTGGATTTACAGTTAGTAGGTGCCATCATTTGGAATTGGTTTGAGCAGTAGCTTGGTTATATAAATATTAGATACATAAAATGAAACCTCAAATGAATTAATTTCATCAGTAAGAATGGGGGTGGAGGCTTAACATTGACTGTAAGAGCACAGTGGTTCTATTTCTACAGCTTCTGAGCATACAAATGTGTAACCGGCCATGTGTCTGAACATACGCACGTATAGGTGTCCTCTACTGTGCAAATATTTAACGTGCAGACATTCTGCATTTTATTGAGAGTTTATGCAGCTATTTTAAGGAAATAAATCTGAGCCTATGATTTCTTAACACAATCGAAATTTTTCTGGTCTGAAAATATAGGTATTTATACTTTAGAACAGGGGTCTCAAACTCAACTCAGCATGTGGGCCACAGAGCAAGATCACAGCCATTCAGCGGGCCGCACTAGGTCTACAAAAGGCAACTGTTACTCAACACTTTTCTCACTGCAGTTGAAAACAAAAAAAAAATCAGTACAACAAGCACAATCGCACATGCAGTTTACTCAGTGTCACAAAACGACCAGAAACTGTAGTTCGCATCACAACTGCTGTTAACTAAGCTAATATCTAGCTAGGTTGCTAGAGAAATGAAAAATACAAGTAGGCCCCTAGGCTTACTTAATTTTATCCAAAATATTTTGAACTTCGTGGATTAGTCTGCGGGCCACACAAAATTGTTCGGCGGGCCGCATGCGGCCCGCAGACCGCGAGTTTGAGACCCCTGCTTTAGAAACTACGTCAGGATTGTTTGCAGTTTGATGTGTTTTTGTTTTTTCTATTTCAACTATGGAAAATAAACCATCACATTTTTAAGCCTTAGATGTTTCCTGCTCTTTTGTTGTTGTTTATTGCCAAAACCACTTTAAAAGATACCAAATCTTTTGTTCTGTACACTAGAAGGACAGCAATAATTCTTACCTCCCAAGCAGAACTATTCACAAGGCGACTTTTCCCAAAGACTGGCTTTCTAGGTTTTCATGAATGCATATACATTTTCACAAATATGTTTTTATTTGGACAAAGGATTGAACATAGGTGGAATACACAACCCAGAACTTTGTTTGTAACCCCTTAAATAACATCCTAAACCTTGGGCTGCTTCCAGGTAAATTGTTTTTAATTTTAAAATTTTTATTTAGAAAAGTAAATTTAACAAGGTGACATTTATCAATAAGAGTACATAGGTTTCAGGTAAATGTTTCTTTAGCATTTGAACTGTTGATTATGTTGTATACCCATCACCCAAAGTCAAATCATTTTCTGTTACCTTTAAATTTTCCCTCTTTACTCCCTTCCCCCTACCACTTTCATATCCTCCTCCCCCTGGTAACCACTTCATTTTTATCTATATCCATGAGTCTCCATTTTTATATCCCACCTATGTCTGAAATCATATAGTTCCTAGCTTTTTATGATGTATTTATTTCACTCAGTATAAGGTTCTCAAGGTCCATCCATGTTGTCATAAATAGCACTATATCATCATTTCTTATAGCTTAGTATTCCATTGTATATATATGATATATACCACATCTTCTCTATCCAATCTTCTATCAAGGAACACGTTGGTTGTTTCCATGTCTTGGCCACCGTGAATAATGCTGTGATGAGTATGAGAGAGCAAGTGTCTTTACCTACCAAGGTTTTTGAGTCTTGGGGGTAGATACCCAGTAGAGGGATTGCTGGGTCATATGGTAGTTCTATTCTTAATTTTTTGAGGAACCACCATATTTTCTTCCATAATGGTTGTACTAGTTTACATTCCCACCAGCAGTGAATGAGGGTTCCTTTTTCTCCACAGCCTCTCCAACACTTGCTATTATCTGTCTTATTGATAATAGCCAATCTAACAGGTGTGCAGGTGTGAGGTGGTATCTCATTGTAGTTTTGATTTGCCTTTCTCGAATAACTAGTGAAGATGAGCATCTTTTGATATATCTGTTGGCCATTTGTATGTCCTCTTGGGAGAAGTGTCTGTTCAGCTCCTCTCCCCATTTTTTTATCGGATAATTCGCTTGTTGCTGAGCTTTGTGAGTTCTTTATATACTTTGTATATTAACCCCTTATCAGAGCTGTTGTTTGCAAATACCTCCCATTTAGTTGGCTGCCTATTTGTTTTGTTGTCAGTTTCTTTTGCTGTGCAGAAGCTTTTTAGTTTGATATAGTTTCATTCATTTATTTTTGCCTCTATTTCCCTTGCCTTTGGAGTCAAATTCATCAATTGTTCTCTACAGCCAAGGTCCATGTGCTTAGTACCTATGTTTTCCTCTATGTAATTTATTGTTTCAGATCTTATATTTAGGTCTTTGATCCATTTTGAATTAATTTTTGTGCAGGGGGACAAACTGTAGTCAAGTTTTATTTTATTTTTTTGCATGTGGCTTTCCAATTTTCCCAGCACCATTTATTGAAGAGGCTTTTTTTTTTCTCCATTGTGTGTTTTTGGCTCGTTTGTTGAAGATGATTTGTCCATACATATGTAGTTTTATTTCTGGGCTCTCAATTCTATTCTATTGGTTTGTATGTCTGTTTTTCTGCCAGTGCCATGCTGTTTTGATTATTGTGGCTCTGTAGTATAATTTGAAGTCAGGGAGTATGATAACTTCAGGTTTATTCCTTTTTCTTAGGATTACTCTGGCTGTTTGGGGTTTTTTATGATTCCATACCAACCTGGTGATTTTTCTATATTTTTTAAAATGATATTGGGGTTTTGATAGAGATTGCAGTAAATTTGTATATTGCTTTGTGTAATATGGACATTTTAACTATGTTGATTCTTTATGAACACGGACTATTTTTTCATTTCATTGTATCTTTTAAAATTTCTTTTAATAATCCTTTGTAGTTTTCAGTATATAGATCCCTCACATCCTTTACTAAATTTATTCCTAGGTGTTTTATTTTATTTTGTTGCAATTGTAAAAGGAATTGTTTTTTGAGTTTTTTTTTTTGTTGTTTGTTTGTTTGTTTTTGTATTTTTCTGAAGCTGGAAACAGGGAGAGACAGTCAGACAGACTCCCGCATGCGCCCGACCGGGATCCACCCAGCACACCCACCAGGGGCGACACTCTGCCCACCAGGGGGCGATGCTCTGCCCCTCCGGGGCGTCGCTCTGTTGCGACCAGAGCCACTCTAGCGCCTGGGACAGAGGCCAAGGAGCTATCCCCAGCGCCTGGGCCATCTTTGCTCCAATGGAGCCTTGGCTGCGGGAGGGGAAGAGAGAGACAGAGAGGAAGGAGAGGGGGAGGGGTGGAGAAGCAGATGGAGCTTCTTCTGTGTGCCCTGGCCGGGAATCAAACCTGGGACTTCTGCACGCCAGGCCGACGCTCTACCACTGAGCCAACTGGCCAGGGCCTTGAGTTCATTTTTTGATGTTTCATTGTGGTATAGGAAAGCAGTGGACTTTTGTATATTGATTTTGTAACCTGAGACTTTATTGTATTGGTTTATTGTTTATAATAGTTTTTTAGTTGAGTCTTTGGGGTTTTCTATGTACAGGATCATGTCATCTGCAAAAAATGATACCTTTACTTCTTTTTTTTCCCCGATATAGATGCCTTTTATTTCTTTCTCTTGCCTTATTGCTCTAGCTAAAACTTTCAGAATTATGTTGAATAAGAGTGGAGAGAGTGAGCAGCCTTGTCTTATTCCTGATTTTAGAGGAAAAGCTTTCTCTTTTTCACTGTTTAGTGTGATATTAGTTGATGGTATGTCATATATGGCCTTTATTATGTTGAGGTACTTTCCTTTCCTTCTATACCCATTTTATTGAGTGCTTTAAACATAAAGGGATATTGTATCTTATTGAATGCCTTTTCTGCATGTATTAAGAGGATCATATGATTTTTGTTCTTTGGTTTGTTGATGTGGTGTATTATGTTGATCAGTTTACGTATGTTGAACTATCTTGTGCTCCTGGAATGAATCCTACTTGATCGTGATGTATTATTTTTTTAATGTGTTGTTGTATTCACTTTGCTAGTATAAGGTCTACCGGAAAGTTCTGTCCGTTTTTGGAATAAAACAAAATACAAATTTTTCTTACCGTCAATAAACTTTATTAAATAATATAATTGCCATTATTATTAATGATTTCTTGCCAGTGTGCGGGCAATTTGTATATTCTATTTTTGAAAACTGTTTTATCTTTTGATGCAAAAAGTTGAACCAGTGCTTGTTTGATATCTTCTTCATTTTTGAATTTTTTGCCCTTCAAAAAATTTTGTAAGGACAAAAACAAGTAATAGTCGGAGGGTGCTAAGTCCGGGGAATATGGTGGATGTGACAGACATGTTTCTGTAGCATTTCTTCCTTGTTGAAATTCATAAAAATTACAGTGGTGTAAATGAACTTTATCAGTAGCCATGGGTACATTATCGCTTCACACATAAGACTAACGTGAATCAACTTTGTTTTAGTTAATTTGCTACATCAGTATGTATACATTAAGTGATAAAAATAAAGAGGCACACATGTGCCAAATAAACATGTGCTTATGTGTCAAAAGTTGTGATAGAAACGGACAGAACATTACGGTAGGCCTTATATTTTTGTTTAGGATTTTTGCATCTGTATTCATTAGAGATATTGGTCTGTAGTTTTCTTTTTTAGTGTTGTCCTTGCCGAGTTTTGGTGTCAGGATTATGTTTGCCTCATAAAATGTGTTAGGAAGTACTACCTTTTTTCAAATTTTTTAATGAGTTTAAGAAGGTTAAGTATCAAATATTTTAGAATGTTTGGTAGACTTCACTAGTAAAGCTATCTGGTCCTGGGCATCTATATTTTTTAGATGTTTTACATGGCTTTTTCAATTTTCTTATTGATCATCACTCTATTTAGATTTTCCAGTTCTTCATAATTCAGTCTAGGAAGATTGCATAATTCTAGGAATTTATCCATTTCTTCTAGATTATTGAATATGCTGGCATATAGTCTTTTATTGTGTTCTCTTATAATCCTTGTATAGCTCTAATATTTTTGGTAACTTCTATTTCATTTCTGATTTTGCTTGTGAGTCTTTTCAATTTTTTTCCCTTAGTGAGTCTAGCCAGTGTGTTGATTTTATTAATCTTTTCAGAGAACCAGCTCTTTCTTGTATTAATTTTTTCTAGGGTTTCTTTTTTTGTTGTTGTTCTTTTTTATTTAGTTCTACTCTAATTTTTACAGTTTCCTTTCTTCTACTGACTTTGGGTTGCTTTTGTTCTTCTTTTTCTAGTTCTTTAAGATGTGCTGTTAGGTTGTTTACTTGGGATCTCTCTTATTTCTTGACATACACCTGTAATGATATACACTTCCCTCTTATTACTGCTTTTGCTGTATTCCAGAAATTTTGATATGTCATGTTGTCATTTTCACTTTTCTATATATATCTTTTGATCTCTGCTTTTATTTCTTCTTTGACCCAGTAATTTTTTGGAAGTATATTGTTTAGTTTCCACATTTTTGTGTGTTTCATTACTTCCTCTTTGCAGTTGAATTCTAATTTCAAAGCCTTATGGTCAGAAAATATATTTGGTATAATTTTAATCTTCCTGAATTTGTTGATGTTAATTTTGTAGCTCATCATATGATCTATCCTTGAGACTGTTCTATGCACACTGGAAAAGAATGTATAACTTGATGCTTGGAATGAAATATTCTGTAAATGTCGATAATGTCCATTTGGTCTAGTGTGTTGTTTAAGGCCTATATTTCTTTTTTTTCTTTCTTTTTTTTTTTTTTAGTGAGAGGAAGGGAGGCAGCAACAGACTCATGCATGCGCTTCAACCGAGATCCACCCAGCAAGCCCACTAGGGGGCGATGCTTTGCCCATCCGAGGCCCTTGCTCTATTACAACCAGAGCCATTTTTTAATGCCTGAGGCAGAAGCATTGGAGCTATCCTCAGTGCCCAGTCCCAACTCACTCTAATTGAGCCATGACTGCAGGAGAGGAGGAGAAGAGAGAGAGAGAGAGGAGCAAGAGGGGGAGAGTGGAGAAACAGATGGGAGCTTCTCTTGTGTGCCCTGACTGGGAATCAAAACCAGAACTTCTATATGCCAGGCTGACACTCTACCACTGAACCAACTGGCCAGGGCAAGGCCTATATTTCTTTATTGATTTTCCATTTGCATGATCTATCTAAAGCTGTCAATGATGTCTTGAAATCTCCAAATATGAATTTTTTTGTTTGTTTGTTTCTATTTTTATATCAGTTAGAAGATGTCTTATGTATTTTGGTGCTCCATGGTTCAGAGCATATACATTAAGAAGTATTATGTCTTCTTGATACAGTGTTCCATTTATCATTATGAAATGTTCTTCTTTGTCTCTGGTTACATTTGTTGTCTTGAAGTCAGCATTGTTATATATGAGTATGGCTACACCTCCTTTTCTTTAGGTATTATTTGCTTGGAGAATCATTTTCCAATGTTTCTCTTTGAGTCTACTTTTCTCCTTGCAGCTTAGATATGTCTTTTAAAGGCAGCATATGGTTGGGTTTTGCTTTTTGATTCTGTCTGCTACTCTGTGCCTCTTTATTGGTGAGTTCAGTCCACTTATATTTAGGGTAATTATTGACACTTCAGGATTTCCTATCACCGTTTTATGTTCTGCTTTCTGGTAGCTCTGTGTCTTATTTAGTTCTTCGTTTTTGTGTTTCCGTCAGTTGTTTTGTTTGGTGGTATTCCATACCTCTTTCCCCTGTTTCTTTTTTTAAGCTGTGTGTTTCAGAGGTGGATCTTTTGTGGGTAGTTACCATTAGGTTATTAAGAGAAGAGTGTTCATATGTACAAGAGTCCTGTGTCTTATGAGTGCTTCTGCGCTCCATCCTTCTTTGCTACTGCAGATATTTATCCTCCTCTTCCTCTTTATGTTACTGTTGTCACAGATTATCCTTGTTTTTATTGTGACCTTGTAGGAGCTTTTACTTGTAGTTTTGATTTGTTTTGTTCTTTGTATGTGGTTGACTAACCCCTAAGTATTTCCTGAAATGGGGTTTTTCTGGTATGTCTGTATGACATACAGAAAGAGCTTCTGTATGTCTGCAAAAGTTTTTATTTCTCCTTTATATTTGATGGATAACATTGGTGGATATAATATTCTTGGCTGGTAATTCTTTTTTTTCAGTACTTTGAATATTTGGGTCCACTCTTTTCTGGCTTCTAAAGTTTCTGCTGAGAAGTCTGATGATAACCTAATAGGCCTTTCTTTATATATTATGCTCTTTTTTCCCCTAGCAACCTTGAGGGTTCTTTCTTTTTCATTGATTTTTGACAATTTTATTACGATGTGCCTCAGAGTCTGTCTGTTTAGGTTGCAGTAACTCAACATTCTGATTGCTTCTTGGATTCAAAGTTCTAAGTCTTTTCATAGGCTTGGGAAATTCTCATCAATTGTTTGTTTAAATAGGCTCTCCATTTCCTTATCCCTCTCTTCTTCTTCTGATATATTTATTATTCTTATATTGCTCTTTCTGATGGAGTCAGACAATTCTTGTAGAGCTCTCTCAGTTTTTTCAATTTGTGGATCTCTCTCCTCTTCTCTCTGTAGCATCTCTAGTTGACTGTCTTCAATGTCACTGATTCTTTTCTTCACCTGGCTTGTTCTATCAGCTAAATTTGCTACCTCAGTCTTCAATTCACGTATTGAACTCTTCATCTTTATTTTTGAAGTTTCAATCTCCTAGGTGAGGTATTTGTTTTGTTCATTAATTTGTTTTCTGAGCTCATTAAGCTGCCTATTGGTGTCTTCTCACATCTCCTTAAGTATTTTCTGAACTTCAATTTTGAATTCTGTGTCATTTAAATCCAAGGTTTTCATGTGATTGAGATTTTTTTCTGGAGATGTTTCATTTTCTTTCTGAAGTACGTCTCTGTCTTGTGTAGCCATGGTATTTGATTTTTTTCTCTTTGATGACACTTGAGAGTGGTATTGTTAAGAACTCTAACAAAAAATTGAAGAAATGAAATGTTAAAATTGAAAAAATACAATAAAAAATACAAAAATTTAAAAATAATGACAAGTAAGAAAAAAACTAGAAAACAAAGAGCAAAAACAAAAAAATCAAAATGGAAAAAAGCACCCACATAAAAATAAAAAATATATAAATTAAAGAAAATGAAATTCAAATGAGAAAATGATAAAATAAGAAAAAAAAGGAAAAAAGAAAATGAAGGGGAAAAAATTCAGTTTTGAGTGGTTACTGTTTTCTTCCAGTAGTTGTCATGATATTACAAGTTTTAACTCTATGAAATTCCTTGGCTGACCTCTGCTGAGATGTTGCTATTGCAATGATGTAGGCAGGTCTGCAGTTAAGTTGGTGGATGGGGCATGTTGTGAGGGCTTTATGCCTTTAGCAGTGGTGATCTCAGGCCTCTGAGCACTCTTCCCCATGTCTCCACAGATCATGGGACCAGATGCAGATCACATCTGTTCTTCAGGGAAGAGAGTGGCTCTGGAGAGTTTGCCGTGGGGTCTGTCACTGCCACTCTCCATAGCCCGTGAGGTCAGGGAGGTGGGATCTGAGAGTCTGAGGGGCTGCAATTTTGTTTTTCTTGTCTCTGTACCAAGTATGGCCCATGAGCAGACTGTGGGAACACTGGTCATGACCCCTACCCCATTCTACCACTGCTTTGATTTAGTATCTCCCATCTCCTCTCAATCTCTCCACCCCCAGGCAGAAGGAGACCCAGGCAGTCTGGGCTTCCCTCTCTGTATCCCCAGCAGACAAAACTCAGACAGCTCGAGCCTCGAGCTTCCTTCCTCTCCATAGTCCCAGCAGACAAAAGAAAATAAACCACTATGGGCTTCTTTTCAAGGTTACTCTGAATTTGTTTTATCTTCTGTCCCCCTTTTCAACTTTTCTCACCTTTAGTCTATTTGGTGCACAGATCTTTCAGGCATGCCTGCAAGCCCAGCTGGGTTTCCTTCGCTGCATTATCATTGTTCAATTTGTTGGAATTTCAAGTGGAGAGATCAGGAGTATCTCTCACACCACCATTTTCTGATGTCATCCTAGAATTCTGGATAAATTCTTAAAATGCAAGATTCATGATCTCAGAGTACACTCATGTTAAGACCCCTTCATCTTGCTGGTCTTTCTTTAAGCAAGCAGCCAGGCTGCCTGGCATTTTCCTCATCCTCTACCTCTCAACCTTATGTCCTGGGAAAACCTCTCTTAAATCCATTTTCAGTGTTTCTCATAAGTGAAATTTCCCATGATCCCCACAGGCTAACTGGTGCAGTTTCTTCTCCAACAACCCAGTGTAAAGCATATGTCACATTGTATTGTAGCTGTCTTCACATATATCTCTCCGGTTGACATGATTTCTCTCTCATTTTTTAATTACAGTTTACATCCAATATTATTTTGTATTGGTTTCAGGTGTACAGCATAGTTATTAGAGAATCATCTACTTTACAAAGTGTTCTCCCTAGTGTATATTTTCAGAACCCACTTGGTACCATACATAATTATTACAATATTATTGACTGGGGTGATGAACACACGATACAATACACAGATGGTGTATTATAGAATTGTATACTGGAAACCTATATAATTTTACTAACCAATGTTACCCCAATAAAGTTCATTATTGACTATATTCCCTATAATGTTCTATTCTGTAACTACCCGTTTGTACTGCTTAATCCCTTTGATGTGACTTCTTTGAAGACGAGGATCTGTCTTTGCCTTTATGGCTTCAGGACCATTGCCTGACATGTTATGCTCAATAAATGTTTGTTGAATGAATGAAAAAGTGAATTAATTTGCTGGCAGATAATAAAAATGAACTCAGAAGAGCATAATTTAAATATAAATGGTTAACATTCAGCTATAATCAAGGCTAAAATTATTTTTTAATTGCTTTCTTTAGTGGGAAATAGTCTAGGAAATGTTACCATATGTAGTCCAAATGGCATGAACTTTTGAATATGGCTATCTGTGGAAAATTAATTCTCACATGGCAAGTTGCACCCATAATGATCAAATAATTAATGTTTTCTTCATATTCCAAAGAGGATCTGAGCAGGGGCTTTACCCAAGAAGCTTGGCAATGGCACCAAACAAGAAGCACTATCTAATGGAATCAGTAAAATTCATAGTAGAGGAGAAGTGGATGAGTGACCAGGGTCATAGAGAGTTAGTAGCAGAGATGGATATAAACTCCAAACTTCAGAAGCATATTTCAGTGTTCTTCCCATGAGTGCTTGTTGCTTTGCTTTATCAGTGTTTAATGATGTGCTCGTTTTTATGGGAAGACCAGCAAGGACTCATGGCTAGTGTCCCTTGCCTTTTGCATCTACAGTTTGGCCTATTGACCTAGGTGATTAGGTACTTACTTATTTACCCCCTCATTTGGCCTTGTATGAGGAGCAAACTCATCTGTGGAAAATTAAAAATACCAACTTCTATGGCACTAGCTGGGGAATTAGAAATTGAAGGGGTTGCTGCTGAGCAGCTCAAATATGGCCTCCAAGTTCAATGTACCTAAAGCTTTTGGTTAACTACAGAGTTTTGTAAATCTCCCCTCCAACCTTATAAATCCGGAAATACCCTCTAGGTTGAGACTCACTGATGTAGAACTAGTTTTACAGGAAATAGTTATGTAAAATAATATTGTTGTCTAACCTTCTGATTGCATTTACAAATTACAAAATGCACTGCAATATTTATTAGACAATCTTATAACTGTTTTGTCAAATAACTAGGAGAGAGTGTGTAGTATGGGCGAAAGAATCAGGTAATTCTAGATGAAATCTCAACCATACTACTTCTGACTTGACCCCAGGCAAATTATCCCAATTCCCAGCCTTACTCCTACACTTAATGAAGAGGCGATAGTAGACCATTGCTACTTTGTAGTGATCTATCTAAGCTTTTTAAAAATCCCATCACAAAAATAGAAGTATTTGCACCAGCTTCTTACTATCTCCCAATCCACATTTCCATTGAGATTCATCTCTCATGTATATCATTAGCTTATGTCTGCTTTTCCACTTTTATTACAGTTTTATGTCTTATTCTATGGTTCATCATTGGCCTGTTTGTCCTCAGAGCTATTTTTTACTCGTCTGTTCTGTATCATAGCAGTAATCCCCTATAGGATGTATTTCTCAGGCTCCCCATGTCGGATGGAAGCCATAGACAGGTATTGACAGCTAGAAGGGGTAGGGAGAATCCAGCTGCTGTCCTTTCTCTCTCTCTCTCTGTCTTTGGTGGTGTCTCCAACAGTAATTGTCTTCTCTGTGCATCTAAACATACCTTTCCTTCTATAGTCTCAATTTCTGCCAGTAAGCCACAAATCAATATGTTCTAGACCCAACAGATACCTCCAGCTTTTTCATTCTTTTTTTTTCTTTCTTTCTTTTTAAATAATGAGAAGAGGGGAGATAGTGAGACAGACTCCCACATGCACCCTGGCTGGGATCCACCTGGCAACTCCTATCTGGAGCTGATGCTCAAATCAACTGAGCTATCTTCAGTACCCGGGGCCAACACTTGAAACAATCGAGCCACTGGCTACAAGAGGGGAAGATAGAGATAAGGGGAAGAGGAAGGGAAAGAGAAGCAGATGGTCACTTCTCATGTTTTCCCTGACCAGGGATCAAACTCGGGAAGTCCACATGTTGGGTCGACACTCCATCCACTGACCCAACCAGACAGGGTCTTTTTTATTATTATTATTACAGTTGACATTCAATATTATTGTATCAGAAACCTCCAGCTTTTGAGTACTGTTACCAGCCTCTCCTTTTGGTGTGCTTCTAATTCTAAAAGCAACAGTGGCTTACTGCTGATGTTAATCTCTGCATTTTATCACCATTTTTTGCTTAGCTTTTTAACTCACTCATCACTTTTATAACTAATTCCACGTATTAAATTCCCTCTTTTTAACACACCCAGAATGGTTTCTGTTTTCCCTACTGGATCCTGACGACTCTTTTGAGTGATAAAACATCTTTATTGCCTTTACCAGTCACGGTAGCTTAGATGACCCCACACCTATCAAGCTTGCTGATGATACTGATTCCCCAGACTCACCATGCAGAAGTATTGATTTAGTTGTTTCTGGTACATGGCCCAAAAATATGAATTTTCAAAAAACTTCCCAAGTGGTTCTGATACCCAACATTAATATAGAGAACAGCAAAGCCAGGCTGGGTACTGGGGGGGTGGGCAGTTCCCTATGTGCATTCACCTGCTAAGGGCTTCACTTCTACAAACTAGCCTTATTTCAAGAGCCTTGGCAAAATATAAAATGACTACATCCCATGGATGTTTTAGGACAGTCCATTATAAGTGTCAAAACAGCACAAGCTAAATGGAGAATGTCAAGGGATCATTTGCAGAATTAAATGAGATCATGTATTTGACAGCATCTCACACATAGTTGTTATTAATAAATGATAGGTCTCCCCTTCCCTCAACTGAGTGGAAGCATAGAAATGTAGAACACTATGAAATACTGTAAGTTATTTCTTCCTAAAGCTGACAGAATCCAGATACATATCAAATTTCTTGGCATATATTAATGTTAACTGAACTGGTCTCTTAGCAGTCTAACCATATGACATAAGTTGGCCCTGTTTAATGTCAGAAATAATTTAAGAAAATAAGTTCATACTGGGAGTCTCGTGTTAGATTACATATTAATACATTTCCCAAGGAGACTCAAGTCTTATGATTATGCCCTTACTTGGCCACTAGAATTTCTGCATTCCAGGCTCTTGCCAGAGACTATAACATTGAGTGCTCTACCATCCAATTCTTATCAAAAGTTAGTTATGAGAAACAATATTCACGAAAGACTGCCTGAAGGATATGCATTCTGTTCATTCCTCATCTAGATAGCCTAAATATTATTCATAGTTTGAGTCAGCTCATCAGATCTCCATGTAATAACTTCTTGTCAGTTTCCCTTTACAGGGCAGGATTAATGGAAAAAGACACATCTATCCTCATGGAATTTTTTAAAAACTGTGTTAAAAGGAAAAACTTTCATAGATTTCTAGGCAGAGAAAACCAGTAGGTTACCAAGACAGGAGCAACAGACTAGCTTGAAAATACTCATCTGTAAGCCAAGAAGCAAGAAGAGAGATAGCATATTAATGGAGAGATGATAGGAAAGGACTGAGCCAAGAATCCAGTACTGCCCAAGAAATCTAGTCATATGAGGAGAAAAGAAAAACATTGGAGTACAGTGGACATGGAGTGACTCAGAATGGACCATCCATGTGCCATTTTTAAGGAAACTATTGAGAAGTGTTCCAACCGAATAAAAATTATATCAGAACAAAGCTGTTCAGATAGGGGAAGATGAAGAACCAAAGAAATAATGAGAAGCAAAGAACCTTATAAAAGTTATAGTCAAGTCTAAATGATGAGAATGTAACTGTGAACTCTACATTGTTAAATGGCCAACAGATATATGAAAAAATGCTCAACTTCACTAGCTATTAGAGAAATGTAAATCAAAGCTACAATGAGATACCACCTCACACCTGTTAGATTAGCTGTTATAAACAGGACAGGTAATAAAAATTGTGAGGGGACTGTGGAGAAAAAGGAACCCTCATTCACTGCTGGTGGGAATGTAAAATAGTACAGTCATTATATAAGAACGCATGGTAATTCCTCAACAAATTAAGAATAGAACTACTGTATGACTCAGCAATCCCCCTACTGGGTATCTACTCCCCAAAATTAAAGACATTGGTATGTAAAGACACATGCACCCCCATGCTCATTACAGCATTATTCACAGTGGCCAAGACATGAAAACAACCAAAAAGCCCTTCAATAGATGATTGGATAAAGAAGATGTAGTCCATATAGACAATGGAATACTTCTCAGCCATAAGAAATGACATATTGCCATTTACAACAATATGGATGGACTTTGAGAACATTATACTGAGTGAAATAAGTACATCATAAAAAGCTAAGAAGTACATGATTTCACACATAGGTGAGATACAAAACTGAGACTCATGGACATAGATAAAAGTGAAGTGGTTACCAGGGTGTCAGGCAGAAAAGATATATTTTGCTTACTTTGTTAAAGGTGGCACTGTCTACATGGATGGCTGTCACCTAGGTGATAATATTAATTGCCTTCTTGCTTGGGAAAGGGTGTGGTTATGCTAATATGTGTTGGAGGAGGGCTTTCATGCCAAAAGGTTTTAAAAGGTGGGGCTAGGAGACCATTTGAGGAGAGTGGCCACTTCTTGTAGAGAGGAGGAGCCCAGGCTGGAGCAGGGCAGGGAAGTCACATGGAGGAGGAAGCCAAAATGGTGGAATGGAGGAAGGAGAAGCCAGTTCATGAAGGAAAAGGAGATGGGGAACAGAGGTGAATAAGGCTGGTGAGGTGGAAGCCTTTGATTCTAGGAAAACTCAGATGAGTCAGTGGCTTTGGGAGCTTTGAATGGAAAGGGAAGTGTTTCCCGCTGTGTGTTTTACTCTCTTTCCAAGTGCGAGCTAGAATAAAGGAAAATGGACCAACAGTTTTTGGCTCTGTTACTTCATTATCATTGGTCTGAATCAAACCTGAACTTACATTGGCCAGGCAACTGTGATGGTGGCCGTGAATACTGGCTCTACACAGGGGGAGAGGGATGTTGGGGAGAGAGCAAAGAGGTATAAATATATGGTGACAGAAAATGATTTTACTTTGGACGATGGGTATACAACAAAATCAACAGTTCAAATGCTATAGAAATGTTCACCTGAAGTCCATGTACTCTTATTGATCAATGTCATCTTGTTAAATTTAACTTTCTAAATAAAATAAAAAGTGATTTCTTGGAACAGCAGAGCCATGTTAACTAGGAGGAGCTATTTACAAATTTGCATGTCATCCTTGCGCAGGGGCCATGCTAATCTTCTGTATCGTTCCAATTTTAGTATATGTGCTGCCGAAGCGAGCACGAGGAGGAGCTATTTAGAAGTTTGGAGAGGAGCAGCCAGTGAGAAAGTAAAAATATTTCAAATATTTGCCCTTGGGAACAGGAAAAGAGAAGAGATGGCATGGGCTGGGCTCTCTGGAACAGGCATGGGGGCAGAGTTTTGAATGCAAGATGTTTATGAGGGATCAACATCGATATTATGAGTTGATTGTGTCCCCCCCAAAAAAAAATATGTTTGAGATCCTAATCTTTGTCCCCTCCTGTGAATGTGACTTTATTTAGAATTAGAGCCTTTGCAGATGTCATCAGTTTGGGATAAGGGTCATTGGGGTGGGTCCTAATCCAATATGACTGGTGTCTTTATAAGAAGAGGAAAATGCCATATAAAGACAAAGACATTGTGTGACCACAATGGCAGAGATGGGAGTGATGCAGCCACAAGCTAAGGAACACCAAGGACCATAGCCACCCCCAGAAGCTAGAAAGAGGCAAAGAAGCATTCTATGCAGAGGTTCTGTGGGAGCATGGTTCAGAAAAGCACAGTCCTGCTGACACTTTGATTTTGGACTTCCAGCCTCAGAGCTGTGAGAGAATAAATTTCTGTCATTGTTTGTTAAGCCACAGAGGTTGAAGACTAATATAACGTGTAAAAGGATGAGGAAGGAAGCATGGTTGGGCAAATGGGGAGAAGGCAAACTCCAGTGCAGAACCCACAAATTTGGGGCCAGCTTAGTGGGGAGCTGCCCCATCATTCAGTCACAACATGTGGGCTGCCCCAGGGAGGCAGTGCCTGGGGTGCAGTGGCTCTCTGCAGAGGCAGCCTCTAAAGAGCTGACAACTGGCAGTGTCAGCTGGCCATGCCCTCAGTGGTGAGCATCCTCCCTTCCTGGAAAGGTGATTTGGGTGGTGAGTCTTCATGTCTACCACAATAGGTCAAGGGGAAAATGTCTGGGTTGTGGGGATGACAGTAATTTTATTTAACAAATTTTTAATTAATTTATAAATAGAAAGATAACTGAGCAAATATTTTTAGAATAGAATTTTTTTAATTACTAGGAGGAAAGAGAATTATAAATTGATTAATCCAGCAAAAAAAGGAATGAATAAAAAGAAATGCGGTAACAATAAATATAATTAATAGTAAACAGTTATGATGGAAGCAAATTAAATATAATCTTATCACAATAGATGTGAATTTGTTGAAGAGCCCTTTAAAATGACACAAAGACTCTTAAATTGGCAAGAACAAAACAAAAATCCAGTTTTAAGCTATCTGTAGGAGCACAGCTAAAACAAAGGACAACTATAAAAGTGGGAGATAAAGAAAGGGATGAGGATATGCCAAGCACATGCAGTGAAAAGGAAAGCAGAAGGGAGGATGTTAGCATTAGCTAAGATGGAACCCAAGGCTAAAGTCATTAAATAAGAAAAGAGGCTTCTAAGGATAAAGAGTACAATTCATAAGGAGACTGTTATGTGTCTATCCTTGATACAGCATAATAATGTAAATTTAAAGGCAGAAGAAAAGTAGAAATATGGGCAAATATTATAAAACCATAATCATATTAGGGAATTTTACTCTATTCTCCTGTAATTTAACAAAGAATACAATGATATAAAGTGGTAATTTAGTATTCTTGTACCCTATAAACAGAAAATGTACATTTTTTTTTCTTTTATGTCTATGCAACTGTTGAGCAGATAAAATATATTATGCTCACTTTGTTAAAGATGGTGTTGCCCATGTGGAAGCCTGTTGCCCAGGTGATGGTATTGGTTGCCCTTCTTGCTTGGGACGGGCGTGATTATGTTAATGTGTGTTGGGGGAGGTCTTTTGCGCCAAAAGGTTTTAAAAGGAGAGATCACTTTGTTCTGGAGAAGAGTGATTAGGTTCTAAGAGGAGCCCATGCTAGAGGAGAGCAGAGTAAGGCCACGTGGAGGAGAGGAAAAAGCAGCCAAGATGACGGAGAGCTGAAGGAGAAGCCAGTTTGTGCAGAGTTTGTGTAGAGAGAAGGAGATAGGGAACAGAGGTGAATAAGGCTGGTGAGGTAGAAACTTTGATTCTAGGAAACTCGGATGAGTCAGTGGCTTTGGGAACCCTGAATGGAAAGGGAAGTGTTTTCCCACTGTGTGTATGTCTTGCCCACTGGGTACAAGCTAGGATTAAAGCTAATGGCCCACCAGTTCTTGGCTCCGTTGTTTCTGTCCAAATCCAATGCAAACCTGCATGGGCCAGGCGGCTGTGATGGTGGCTGTGGCTATTGGCTTTACAGCAACATTAATAAAAAGTCTATTTTTTTGGCCATATGTTTTATTCATCTCATTTTGTGATCCTAGTGTGGTAAAACAGGAAAGAATAATAATGAAACTATAAATACTTGATGTTATGAATCTCTTTTATACATGATTTCTGGGTCAAAATTGAAGATCAACTCCAAAATGACAAATTATCTTTAAATTTATTAAACAGAACACTTCACATTAAATCTTATAGGAAAATGGTTAATATAGTCAGAGATACTTTCTAGCTTAAATGCTATTGAAAGAATGACTAAGAAACTAAGTATTGCATTTAAGAAATGTATAAAATAAGCCAAAAATAAGGTATTATTGACAGTAAAAGCTAAATTCATGGAAATGGCCACAAAAAAATAGAGAAAATTTGACTAATGAAAAAATATATACACAACATTAAGAATATGTATAAAACCCTAGCTGAGCAGCTCATTTGGTTAGAGCATCATCCCAATATGTCAAGGTTGTGGGTTCGATTCCCTGTCAGGGCACATACAAGAATCAACCAATGAATGCATAAATAAGTGGAAAAATAAATTGATATTTCCTTCTCTCTCCCTTTCCCTCCCCCATTTCTTTCTCCCTAAAACCAATAAAATTTAAAAGAATATATATATATACAATATATATAAAACACAGATGTATATATAATATATATAATACATGTATGTGTATATACACACACAAAAAAAAAACATTAGAAATAAGGGAAAAGACATTGCTTACATCCCAAAAGGATTAAAAGAATTCAGTAAGAAATATTAATGTGCAACTTTATGGCACAAATTTAAAAATATGAAGAAAAGTGATAGTTTTCTAAAAAATGTATAAATTACTAAAATTTAATCCAAAGCAAGGCAATAAATTTCAATAAATTAATAATAATAAAAATAAATCTGAGTGCATATAAAGCAAGAATGCCTTCCAACTTCATAAAAAGTTATTAATTCCCAATAGCAAAGCCTGGTAAAGATAATTTCAATTATGACAATACCTTTCTAAAATGGTAGCAAATTAAATCCAAGTGAGGGTTTATTCTGGAAATAAAAGGATGATTTTGCATTATGTATCTCTCAGTGTTATATATTGACACAACAGAATAAAGAACACTGTATGATTATTGTATCAACTGATGCAGAAAACACATTTGATATAGTTTAGTAGACATTCCTAATAAAAAATTAAATTAGGAGGTAGCAGAAAGAACTAACTGCTGGATGGAGACCAGCAGGATTGCTATAAATGCCTGGCATGACTACTGTTACTCAACTGCTGTTACTGCTGTTACTCAGCATTGTTTTAGAAGGTCAGCGAACACAATAAGAAAAGGCATAGAAATAAGCTGTATAAATATTGCAGGTGATGTCACTGAGATTCTACTTAAAATCTTTTAAAATCCTATAAGTGGGTTTGATAAATTGACTGAGTAAAAGATAATAGATGAAACCCAGTCGTTTCTCTTTCTGTAAGCTAATTGTTTAGAAATGCAAAGAGAAAAAACCCTATTTCAAAGAGTGACAATCTAAACTATGTAGGAATGAATTTAGTAAGACATAAGACAAATCTAAAAAGTAAGATGGTATGAAAAGATATATTTCTGGAAATACGGAACTATACCTTTCTTGAATGAGGAAACTAAACATTTCAAAAAGATCAGTCCTTCCAAATTAGTATATAAAAGTCCATCTCAAAATAGAAATGTGAGAAAATTGCTAAACTTGGAAGAAAAATAGCATGGAGAACCTGCACCAATAGATATCAAAATATACTGTCATATTACTACATTTAAGACAATATATTAGCTCAGGAATCAATAAGCAAACCTTTGGGACATAATAAAGAGTCCAGAAGTAGATTGAGGTATATAGGACAAGGTAGTATATCAGAAAGGTGGCATGCCTTTTTAGTAAGGATATGATAGATTATAAGGAAAATGATCTTGGGGCAGTTGTCTATCTGGGAGAAGATGAGGTTAGGTTCCATTTGGAATAAAGATCTCACGTGTAAAATGGAACTGTAAAGGTATGAGAAGAAACTATAGAAAACTACATGTATTCATCAGGTTGGGAGAACTCTCCCAAGTAAGATAGTAAATCTACACTCCACAAAGGAAAAATTAGCAGATTTGACTATTGCTAATAAATGTCTACATGACAAAGCAACATCAATTAAGCCAAAAGATAAACAGTATCTTATACTTCACATGACAGAGTTAATGTTTAATATACTGGGACATCCTGCAAACTGATTGTAAAAGAAAAAAAGATAAATAGCTCAGTGTAAAATATGTGAAGAGCATGAACTAGAAATGTAAGTCACCAGTAAAGCTGTGGAAAAGATCAGCCCCATTAGCAGCAAGGAAACAAAACTTAAAATGAGATTCCATGATCTGCTGATTGGGTTGGCAAACATTTTAAAGATGGCAAACATCTAGTGCTGATACGTATGTCAATAATCAGGCACTATTCATGCACCATTGGACTGATTGCTTCAACCTTTTTACGGAAAGGAATGTAGCAGTGGTCCTTTACATAGTTAATGCACTTATCAAATTTGACCCTACTTCCAGGATTCTTTCCCACAGAAATGAAAGTACTAGAACTTTAGAAGATGTTTGAATAAGGCTGTTTATTCCTGCTCTGGTTACGGTAGCCAAACCCAGAAGCAATCTGAATGTTCATCAAGAAGGGAGTGGTTGATTAAACTATAAGTGTGTGTGTGTGTGTGTGTGTAAATGCATAGAGATGATTTTGGAAGAATATACAACAAACTGTTAACATTGGTTATCTCAGGGTTGGGGAGATACAAGTGAGTCTTTGCCATTTTTACTTTATATGTCTCTGTATTTTAAAATCGGTTGCCATGAGTAAGTTATCTTTTCTGTATAAAAACATTATTATAGCATGAGAGGTTGTGTCATGAAAATCACAACTGATGTACCACAGGGATAATAGTGAAAAACTGTCTACACATCACATGGGGTCTCCTTTGTGAAGACCCACGGGAGAAATTTCTGCTCCAGCCTCAATCCCCTGGTACCCGTGGTTCATCTGAGCAACCAGTTTGCTTTTATCTTATGGATATTGGACATTTAGGTAACTGGTCATTTCTTCATTTGTTGTGAACACTAGGAATACAAGTGAAATTGGAGACAGTACAGGGTCACTTGCATAGCCCATACTGCTATCTTCATCTTGTTCTACCCACCTGTGCTTTCCCGCTAGCACATTCCTTCCTTCATTTTAGTTTTAACCGATTGATTATATGTATCCCCATAGCCACCTGTGATCCATTTTGGGGGACGAGGTAGAGATAGGAAAAATATGACCAGTGATTTTTATTTTAACAGGAATCTGGGAAGGAAAACAGTCTCAACAATGAACAGACGGCTCATCATGACCAACAACAGATGACTTGCCATTTCGTTTACTAAGGTAAGGAAATATAGTCTATATTTCTAATAAATTCCAACTGACTCATTATAGAGCCTTTACTTCTTTTATTTTATGCTTATTTACAGATATTTTAAATCATATTTCTAATTGATGGCTTTAACATTATCAAATTTAAAATAAGCAACAAACTAATAGAAACAGGAAATTTTGTGAATGTCGGTATGCCTAAAGGAGCAGAACCCAGGACATATGCTCTCTGCTGTTAATTATTGTGTGAGGTTAAATTTTTGAATAGCATTAGTATTTTTCTTGTTTTTAAATATAGCAGTACTCACTGTAAATCACTTAAAAAATAGAGCATATATAAAATGAAAATCCAAAGCATTTCTAATCCTGTCATCTCCAGATAATGACCAGTATTTCCATTAATTTCTTTTCTCCTTCCTTTTATTTGTTTGTTTGTTTGTTTTTAGAGAAAGAGAAAGAGGGGCAGACAGACAGGAAGGGAGAGAGATAAGAAGCATCAACTCATAGTTGCAGCACCTTAGTTGTTTGTTCATTGATTGTTTTCACATGTGTGCCTTGACTGGGGTATCCAGCTGAGCCAGTGATGCCTTGCTCAAGCCAGCAACTTTAGGCTTCAAGCCAGTGACCTTTGGGCTCAAGCCAGCAGCCAAAGGGTCAAGTCTATTATCCCATGCTCAAGCCAGCAAACCTGCACTCAAGCTGGTGAGCCTGCACTCAAACTGGATAAGCCCGTGCTCAAGCCAGAAACCTCAGAGTTTCAAACCAGGGACCTCAGCATCCCACGCTGTTGCTCTATCCATTGAACCACTGCTTGGTTGGGCTCTGCTTCCTTTTATATGTACATATGTATATATGAGTATAATGTTTTTGAAAACAGTGTTTTTAATCGATGCTTACCTTGGCTTTCATAACTATCAGTGATGTACTTAACTGGTACAGAAACATAGCAAGTCTAGGAACAAAGAGTAATTACCACTGTAACCATTTTAATAGCTATTTGCAGTTTAGCAGGATGTCCTAAACATCTCATTTGCCTCCCCTACATGGATGTCCTGGTTCATAGATTTATGTGAATTCAGGTGACATTTCATGACCTCCCTTTATTATTATCTATTTTGTGCTGCTTAAAGGGAACTTTTTAAAAGATTTTATTTTTTTTTATTTTAGATAGAGAAGAGAGAGATAAAGGGAGGAAAGGAGGAACAGGAAGAATCAATTAGTAGTAGTTGCTTCCCATATGTGCCTTGACCAGGCAAACCCGGGGTTTTGAAGCAGCAACCTCAGCAGGCCAGGTCTATGCTTTATCCACTGTGCCACCACAGGTCAGGTGAATTGTTTTTTTGAAAACAGAAGTTTACCCATTTCTCTTCTCCTCTTCCTTACTGTCCAGTCAGGAGTGATTTACAAAATAATAAAACAGACAATTTCATCATCTGTCCTTCATCTATGCCAATTAGTCAACTTTTCATTATGGTTGTTTTTTCAAGCACCCTTCAGAGTTGCTCTTGAAGTATTTTGGTTCTAAGAGCTGCCAGGTCTTAGAAGTGAAGTTACTGAAATGTCATTCTTTAGGGAAGTGTTCATTCTGTTAGCTCTATTAATAGTTGAAGGTTAAAGAAAAATCTTACTCTTTTTTAAATTGTCATTAGTACAAACTAAATTGAAAACACAAATATACCCTAATATGGAAATGAGCTAAAGCTTTGTATGGACAATTCACTAAAGAAACAGTTTATATTTCTGGATGAGAAGCAGTTTCCATCTTCAACCTTGGATGATCAGGTAAAAGATGAATTCAGTGACCTTTCTGAGGGGGACTTCCTGAGTTAAGACGACAGTGACGAGAAGCAGAATACCCAGTCCTCAGATGAGTCCTTTGAGCTGCCTTACCCAGAAAAGAAGGTCTCTGGAAAGAAGAACGGAAGCAAAGAAGCCAAGAAGCCTGAAGAACCAAAAATCTGAAAAAAACCAGAACCGAAGCCAGGCTGGAAGAACAAGCTGCGCTGTGAGAGGGAGGAACTGCCCCCATCTACAAGTGCCCGTACCAGGGCTGCACAGCCATGTACTGAGGAGCTGACGGCATGAAGAAGCATATCAAGAAGCACTACGAGGAGGTCCATGAGGTCCTGCCCCCACCCTGGCTGCAACAAGGTGTTCATGATTGACCGTTACCTGCAGTGGCACGTGAGGCTCATTCACTCAGAGGTGCAGAACTACTTCTGTGACGAGTGTGGACAGACCTTCAAGCAGCGGAAGCACCTCCTTGTTCACCAGATGCAGCACTCGGGAGCCAAGCCTCTGCAGTGTGAAATCTGTGGGTTCCAGTGCCGGCAGCGGGCATCCCTCAAGTACCACATGACCAAACACACAAGGCTGAGACTGAGTTGGACTTTGCCTGTAACCAGTGTGGCTGGCGGTTCGAGAAGGCTCACAACCTCAATGTACACATGTCTATGGTCCATCCTCTGACACAGACCCAGGACAAGACCCTGCCCCTGGAGCCACCACCCGGGACCACAGAGAGTCAGGCCGTGAAGCCTGAGCCCACCTGAGGGTGCACCAGCACCTGAACTCACCAGGTGGTGGATGGGGTTGAATGATGACTTTCATAGTTCCTCCCATGAGAGCTGACGGCACAGTCTTGCTCGCTCAGGAGAGCCCCCATGCTGGACCCCACTCTGCTGGAAGGTGGGAGGCTCAGTGCCAGGCCCAGGTCACCTTTCTGCGTCCATTCCAGGACCAGCAGTTTATTTTCCTATAAATACTGAGTTGGGGGCCAGCTGTAAATTTTAAATTGATTCCTGTACCCCACTAAAGCAATCAAACAGATTTGTAATCCACTTTTTAGTGCAACAGGAGCTCCACATCATGCTCATAATAAATGATTTACAAAGGAAAAAATAAATAAACAGGACAAAAAAGTTCGTCCTTACTATTAAGTATATAAATGCAAAATAAAATGATATTTTTGCCCAAAGTTAAATTGGCAAAGTGTGTTGTTTAATTTTAAATGCAAATATTTGATGCTGGTAGAGATATAAAGTAAGTATATTTTACTCAGCAGTTTTGTTGCAGGAATTGATGGCAGCAGTAATTAGACATGCTGTTGGTTTAAGAACACAGAGTACAGTTTTATTTGTAACACAAAAATAGGATGCATCCCTAATGTCAATTAATAAATTTTGAATTATAAAAATTTATATTATTATTTAGATATTAGAAATTATTTCTGATTAATATTTAATGATACAAAAAATGTTTATGATATAAAGGTAAGTGAAAAGGGCAAATACAAAATTGTATATAATACATGATTCCAATTTTGTTAAAAAACACGTTTGGCAAAGATCAAATGGTGAAATAGCCAAATATTAACAATTATTATTCCTGGATAATTGGATTAAAAGTGATAGTTTTATCTTCTTCTTTATGTTTTTTCAAATATAATACATGTGCTACTTTTCTTACGATAAAAACAAATATTACCTTTAAAATTCTAAACCTAAAATTAATTAAAATGTTTTTCCTTTTTATTGAATTTTTTGAGGTGACACTTGTTAACATAATTATACAGGTGCACAGTTCTACAACACGTCTCTGTACACTGTATTGTGTGTTCACTACCCCAAGTCAAGACCGAATAATCATATATTTGATTAAAATAATCAGGGAGCCCTTCTCATATTGTTTAAAACTTAATTCCAAATTAATTTTCAGATAGCCTGAGAGCAGTTATCTCAAAAAAATGAAAATGTGGCATATTCAGTAGCAATTTACATTTCAAAAAAATGGTTTAAATCCTTCATGGAGGTTTCTACTATAACACCTATAGTCTAAAAGTCTTTTTCATTTTTGGAGAAAGTTGTAAGGGGTTAATATCACCATTTATCCCATGCCAACTATGCAACATTGCCATGCCACTGGTGCCTTTCATAGTATCCTGCATATGATGTGATTGATAATGTCCGGCTCCTTAGTAATGCATTAATCACCTTCCTTTAAGAAGTCAGCTCTCTTTCCAAGCACAAAACACTCAGACAGATGGAATCAGATGCTACCTACATTGATCTAATGGCATCTTCTTATTTTCCTTATCAATTTATTTATTCATTTATTCTACAAGTATTTATTAAGCACCTATTCGGTGTAAGGTACAGTTTAAGTGTTTGAGGTACATTAGTGAACAAAACAGATTAAACTTCCGGTTTCTGTGGATTTTAAATTTTTCAGAAGGAGATGGACCCAAACAAACAAAAATTCACTATAATAAATAAGTAAACTCTATAGTATGTTAGACCCAAAATAAAGAAAAAAGAAGCTGAATTAAGGGGTTCAGGAGTACAGGGGCAGGGAGGAGCAGGTTGCAGTTTAAAATAAGATGGTCAAGCTGAGTTTCAGACAGAAGTTGACATTTGAGCCAAGACCTGAAGAAGCTAAGCAAAGAGTAATACTTGTCTGTTTATGCTCGACTATTCAGGCAGAGGGACAGTTAAAGAGAAGCCTTCATGCAGCAGCATTCTGGTGTGTTTGAGGAATAACAACAAGAAAACCTGAAGCAGAGGGAGTGATGAGGGAGTAATTCAGAAGAGCTGAGCTCAGAGTAGGGATAGGAAGAGGATGGGCAAATCAGATAAGGCCTCGTAGGCTGCTGTCAGGACTTTGGCTCTTACTCTGGGTGAAATGGGACCCTGACCATGATATTATAAAACCTTTCAGATAGCCTAATTCCACTAATATGTTATCCTGAACTCACCAAATTATTATGAAAAGACTAGAAAAATTAATTATTCTTTAAATGAATTAAGCAGATACGACAAGGAAAGCAGTAGGGGGTGTAACATCTGTCCTTGAAAACTTTGTATTCTAATATGCAGAATGAATGGATACAAACAGAATTGAAAATTTATGTAAAGGGGGCCCAGGGTCTCCCAAAAAAAGTTTATGTAAGAGAATGCTTTGATTGGTGAGCAATGATAGATTGGTCCGATGAGGTTGACTTGCTATGGTCCATTCTTTCATTCTCTTGGATGGCTTTTACAAAAGATCATGGCAGTGTGAGTGAACTCAGCCCCATTTAGTGCCATGCAGAGAAGTGGCTGGCCAATTCTTAGGGTTCGTACTATGTGAAGCCTAAGATTTTAAATGTGATTTAATGGCTAATGAGAAAGAATTTTTACTCTTCCTTGGTGCATAGAATGCTCTTTATGCAATTTAAGATAGACTCTTAAATATCATGAGTCCCTAATTATGTAGTATTCTTGCTTTAAAAATTGCATAAGTAACTAGAGTTAAAAATTCAAATTTAAATGCAAAAATCTTATCATTCAAAACTGGGAGAAATACATGTTTAAACATCTGATATCCCCCAATGGAAAAATATATTTCTTTTTTTTTTTAATTTTTTTGTATTTTTCTGAAGCTGGAAACGGGGAGAGACAGTCAGACAGACTCCCGCATGCGCCCGACCGGGATCCACCCGGCACGCCCACCAGGGGCGATGCTCTGCCCACCAGGGGCGATGCTCTGCCCCTCCGGGGCGTCGCTCTGTCGCAACCAGAGCCACTCCAGCACCTGGGGCAGAGGCCAAGGAGCCATCTCCAGCGCCCAGGCCACGTTTGCTCCAATGGAGCCTCCCTGCGGGAGGGGAAGAGAGAGACAGAGAGGAAGGAGAGAGGGAGGGGTGGAGAAGCAGATGGGCGCTTCTCCTGTGTGCCCTGGCCGGGAATCGAACCCGGGACCCCTGCACGCCAGGCCGACGCTCTACCACTGAGCCAACCGGCCAGGGCGAAAAATATATTTCTTAAAAAAGCATTGGAAGAAACCAAAAAGATAGTCAAATCGTTTTGAATAGAAAAAATGTAAAACTTCTCTGTCATAATTATAAAACAAATTTATTTTTTAAAAATTTAAAAAATAAACTAAACAGCCTGACCTGTAGTGGTGCAGTGAATAAAGCATCAACCTAGAACACTGAGGTCGCAGGTTCGAAGCCCCCGGCTTGC
Source organism: Saccopteryx leptura (assembly GCF_036850995.1). Classification (NCBI taxonomy): domain Eukaryota; kingdom Metazoa; phylum Chordata; class Mammalia; order Chiroptera; family Emballonuridae; genus Saccopteryx; species Saccopteryx leptura. The sequence goes on along the minus strand of NC_089504.1, from coordinate 58,830,535 downwards.
CTGCTCAAGGCACATATGGGAGTTGAGGCTTCCTGCTCCTCCCTCCTTCTCTCTCTCTCTCTCTCCTTTCTAAAAATGAATGAAGTCTTAAGTGTTTTTTTATTTAAAAAAAATAAAAATAAAACAAATTTAAAGACAGCAGCAAGTAAAATATTAATAATGTACATGGAAACAGTTTAATAATCTTACTACATAAAAATCAATAAGGAAACAACTACCATCAATAACCATAATAGGTAAAAATCAATAACTAAAACACTAAGGCCCTTACCAGATAAATGGACAAGACAACAGAAATTTCTACAGAACTACAAAGAGCTAAAAAATATATGCAAACAATGTTAGCTTTCACTTATAATTTCAAAGATGCAAATTAAAAATAGGAGATGCTTTTTGCCTGTCAAATTAGAAAAGGTAATTAAAATGATAATAGGGATTACTAAGCATGTAATGAAACCAGCTCCCACTCACTGCTGTCAGAATAAATGGGTATATTCTTCTTGGAAAGAAATTTAGCAGTATGTAGCAAGAACTTTCTATTTTTTAATAGCTTAGTATTTCTAGGAATCTAGTCCAAGGAAATAGTGAAGCTGGACAAAAACAGAAGCATAAAATAATTATTTATAGAGGCAAAATCCTTGGACCACGTCAACTATCTTTTAATAACACACGATTGTGTTTATACAGTGGTATCTTGCAACTAGTAAAAATTGTATTCTTACAATGATATTTTTATAATCAAATGGTGAAATGGTTATCACATAAATGTTCAGTGAAAAATACTAGGCAAGATGGTATCATAATATTTTTAATATGAAAGTGCATGGAGCAAAAGGTGGCAACAAATGGTGGAGTTGCCCAAGGGTGGTAGAATTGAGTAATTCTGTCTTCTTCTAATTCTTATTTTTTGATACTTTCCAGCTATTTTTATAGGAAGTGTCTGTAACCAGAAGAAGAAAAACTTAAAGGCTTTGTACAAAGAAACTTATATACATGATATGGGCTTGGATTTCTTCCATAGCATCTTTTTTTGTGGTGTAAAGTATACAGCCAACATGATTTACAAGTAAAAATTTATTTTGGAAAGATTGGGGACCACTGATTTTTTTTTAAATATTCTAAGAAAGCTCTTCCTTTTTTAGAGACGACAGCAATAACAACAAAAATGTACCTAACCAAAATAGATTCTCTTGTTAACAATATTTTTAGCATATTGTAGTTCAGAGTAGCGTTGTAAATTCAAATGGGGACACTCTTCTCTTGTAGATGTCGTCTGCTGCTGAAAATGGAGACGCAGCACCTGGAAAACAAAACGAAGAAAAAACCTATAAAAAGGTAAGTGAGTGTTCTATCCTCTCGTCAGTTCAGAAAGAGGAACACTTGTATTGCTTGGAATGTTACTATTGCTTTAGGTTCTTGTATGTAAGCTACTACCTTAGTTTCCTATTGCTGCTGTGCCAAATTCCACAAACTTGGTGGCTTATACAACACAAATGTATCATCGCACAGCTCTATGGATCGCAAGTCCGGCAAGGGTTTCACAGCGTCAGCAGAGCTGCTTTCCTTCCTGGGAGCTGTAGGGGGAAGAATCCATATTTTTGCCTTTCCAGCTTTTCCAGGCTGCCTGCATTCCCTGTAACATTACTCCATTTCAGTTTCAAAGCCAGCAAACGGTGGTCTTTCCCAGGCTGTATTACCCTGAAACTTTTTAAAGAACCCTTGTGATCACTCTGAGCCCTCCTGGATAATCCAGGATAATCTCTTTATTTTAAAGTCAGCTGATTAGTGGCCTTAATTTTCTCTGCAACCTTAACTCCTTGTTGCCCCCTAACATCACATAGTCACATGTCCCAAGGATTAGGACATGGATATCGGTGGCAGACCATTGTCCTGCCTCTCACAGTTACTATGACTCAGCCTGTTAACAGGAGGTAGTTATTTGAGGACCCTTCTTATTCCTAAAAGGAAGGCCCTTACATGTGTCAGTGTTCTGCATTTGGGATGTGAATCTTTTAATTGACTCAGTACTTTCCACCAAAATTTTAAACATTTGCTACCTCTGGACTTGAAAAAAACAACAAAAAAAATAAGATGAAATCTTTCCCACCCCTTTCTAAGCCTCTCAGATTTCATGTTTGCAGCCCACTTCATAAAACTTTCTTTCCAAACTTCCCACTCTACATTATCTTGCCATTCCTTGACTTCAATAAACTTTGGCTCCTAGCAACCAATTCAGTGTTCAGAATATACATTCCCAAGCATCACTACACCTGATTTTAAACTGACTTTGCACTTTAGCTTTTAAAAAGACCTTGTCTTCCTTTCTTCTTGGGAGTAGGAGTCTTAGGTATTGAAGGTTTATTATATTTTAACTTTTCCTTTTGCATTTTATTCTTTAACAGATAGCTAGCTAGCAGTTTTTTCATGAAGTACATTAGCCATTTGATCTGTCCAAATGTTCAGGTCGTGGAACTAAGATGTTTCCTGTTACATTCTCATATAGGAAAATATGCCCTTTTTCTTGGTACATCTTGTCTTCTGGCTTTTCTACTCAGACTTAGAAATATAAACAGTGAGGTTGCCATTCCAAGTGATAATGTGCTTGGGGAAGAGTAAGGTTAAGATTCAAGCATTCTGAAGTAGATAGTATGTTATAAAATGCGTGCATCTGGCCAAAAGCAACAATACAAATGTAGGAAACCTACTCCTTTCTCATTTTCTCAAGACTTCTTATAAATTCAGTCAAGAATGAGACCAACATAGAGATCGTCAAACTGCCAGCCTATTATTACTCCAGATCCATTCTAATCAGATCAAATGTAGTATGATTCTTTATTTTAAATTTTTTAATTGATATAAGAGAGACCAAGAGGAACATTGATTTGTTGTTCCACTTATTTATGCATTCATTAGTTGATTTTTGTATGTGCCCTGACCAGGGATTGAACCCACAACTTTGGTGTGTTGGGACAATGCTCTGACCAACTGAGCTACATGGCCAGGGCCTACGTTACAATTCTGCCTTACAGGAGCTCTTCAGTGATGCAAAAGTCATAGAGTGTGCCCATGACATCTTAGAGTTTGCTAAGTGTGCCCTACCCAAGAATTTAATAAAGTTTTTAATAACATTACAGGTATGATTTTATGATTAATGTCTCTAAAGGATATTTGACTCAGCAATGTTGGGAAAGTTATAAAACTAAAATTCATATTCTAAGAAAACAAGTAATTCCAATAAGGAAGAGAAGATGCAAGAAATTTAAGAGGACAAAAAAAAATACCAATATATATTTTTTAATGTGTGATGGCATAGGTATGCTTTTGATATTTTCTGCTTTTAAAAGGAATGTAAGCAAAGGAGAAGGAGGTATGTAGACTCCGTAAGAAAAGCAGCAGAAAGACAGCACAGTGCCTAGGGCTTGAGCCCTCAGTACACATGGTGTTGATGTGCACAGCAAGAAGAGGTCACTTAGAGAAAATATTGCTTTACTGATAGGTGAAAGCCCAGCTGAATTATTCAATTTAATTCTTCTCAATTAAGCAAAAAGATCCTGAAAGTGGCGGTGGTCATGGTGGAGTTAGAAGAGGTGATAATAAGAGTCACGTTAACTATCGCAAATATGTTTGTCCCTCAGCCCAGATGAGCCATTTCCTAGATGAAAGAACTTGAAGCTAGAATAGGGAAACCACCGAATATGAGCTTTGAGAAATCACAAGAATGGAAAAGTTGTCAAATGGCAGGAGATAAGCAAATATCATGCCTATTTTCAGAAATGAGGAAATGGTACATACTGGCAACCAGATGTAAGTAAGACTATTTTTCGGCTTAATTTGAGCATGGATTAATAAACATATGGTTTATGTACTCTGAGAGAAGAAACATGTCTTCCACAAACCTGCAGAGAGTTTCATCATGGTATAGTCAAATTAACTCTATTTCCTATTATGAAAAAGTCATTAAATTACTTGCTGATAAGGAGAATGCTCAGGTTTTATGAATCTTGATTTAAAGATACCTGGAAGATTCTTGTGGCATCCTTTCAGACAAGGTTGGGAAATATGGATTAAAAATGATGATGAGTGTGTTTGTACCTTATTGCACTGATGCTCCTGAAGAATGGCAGTTTTGCTTCCTGTTGACGTAGTAGCTACCAACCTGATGCATGACTTGACCCTGGGTAGCTTATCAGTTTTTATCCACTGACCTTAACAAAAGCATGAAAGCTATGCTTTTCAAATATGCAAATGACAAAAAACTAGGAATGATATCTCACAGACTGAATGAGTGTCATCTAGGCCACCAATCATTTCATTAACTATTGTCCCTTTTAAAAATACCTTAAAGTCAAAATTTCTTTCCCAGTCCTGAAAACATGACTATGGGATGTGCACCTTTTTAATAAGAAGCTTTGCTGACCCAATTGGTTTTTTGCCTGTGGCTGAATGAAGCCAATCTTTAGGCCCCAGGTTAAGAAATCCCCCACCCCAATCTACTATGCGAGACATCGAGAAAGATGGCAAAAGATTTTAAGAGGAGCTTACAGTCGAATGGGAAAGGGAAGGCATGAAAACAGTTTAAGGGCACAGTAGTCTTTAATAAAATGTCCAGTAGGGGAGAACTGTCTGTGGTTTGGGGTTAACGAGTAGGCATAGGCTGTCTGCATCAATCCCCAGATTCATTCGGCAGCTGCCAGCAATACTCAGTGTCATGTGTGCTATGATTTCCCCACGGTGTTAGGGAACATTCAGTGTTCATGGAACAATGTTATGCACTCTGAATCCTGATTGTTTGCATGTGATTATTAGGCTGACCGCTTCTTGTTCTTCCAGTTGCCCATTTTTTCTAATCCATTATTAGTTCCATTATCAGGAAGAAGAGCTGAAGTCAGTTGGTGAGGTTAATGTCTCCCATTAATGGCTATAATGAGAATTTTGATTTTAGCTCTTAAACCAAGCATGTTGCCCAGTGAGACAGATATTAAGGACCTCCTGGCTGTGTTTACAGAGTATAGTTAATTCTATTCTCAGTTCATTTATTGAGTGTCTTCCATAAGGGTTATAACGCAGAAGCCTACAGGACCTGGCAGATAACAAGGGAGTGAAATAACCAGGCAGAAAGTGGTAAACAGGAAAGTACGTGCCTGAAAAGAGGGCAGGTGGCACTCAGCTCCCGTGAATAGAGCGACGTGGGAGTGCTCACTCAGGATTGCCGGATTTGGGGAAAACCAAAAATGTCAATTCTGATGTGAAACCTACCCATTTTTAAAGGTTGACAACTAATTAAAATTTTTTTGAAAATATACTCTGGACAAAACAACACACTATCAATTATCTCTGGTTCTCATACAGGGGCCAGTTTGCAACTTACGCAATGCTTGGGTAGAGATGTGAGGTAGAAGGATAAGATGCAGAAGAAATGCATGTAAGATCTGGTCTCTGCTTCCTGTGACCGTACAGCTCATTTAAGAGAAAAAATATGGGCCCACGTGAAAAAATTAAATAATGACTTATACTGATATTAAGTGCCAAGACAAATGGCATTCCACTTAATCCTCTTGCAAGTCCTGACGAACGTGGAGCTCATGACAATCTTCCAGGGAAAAGTCCCAATGCTAATAAATGAGCAGTTTGCTTGGGGGGGAGAAAGGGGGAGAAAAGCTCTGCTTGCTAGCGGATCATTTTTCTGGGATAACAGTCTCATAGATGGCTCATTGCTTTTTGTCATAGCCGAAAAATCTCACTCCTTAGGTGGCTGCATTGATTTACCTCCTCCTTTGTCTCGGAGACAGGGAATGTTGCAGAGTCACAGAGTCGGCAATGAACCGGCTTTGTTAGTGGGACAGGAGAGCCTGGCCTAGACCCAGCTGAGTGTCAGTGTTTGGGGAAGGTAGCGGGCAATTTTGGAAGTATGGACTGCCTCTAAATAGCAGCTAGCCTTGGGCGCTGGTCTGAGGAGTTTGGACGTTCTGTTCCAGGCCAGCAGTGGCCATGAGCACTTTCTGCAGTGATGGAAATGTTCTGTAATCTGCACTAATACAGTCGTTACAAGCTGTATGGGGCTCTCAATTATTTGAAATGTGGTCAGTGTGTCTGAGGAATAAATTTTTAATTTTAAAATTAGTTCAGTTTAAATAAGCACATGTAGCTAATGGCTAATCACATTGGACAGCACGATTCTCGGCAGGGAGGTTGCAGGACCCTGGCCTGGAGATCAGCGACACGATGCAATAGCAGCACAAACAACAAGGAAGGCTGACCCGAAACTTTCTGATCTGTGTAACGGCCAGAAAATTTTCACCGTTGTTAGAACTAAAGAAGTTTTAGCAAGAGGTTTTCTTTTTTAACAAGATGATAAACTTAAAAGAAAGCAGAAGGCAGCATATCAGTTCACTTTAAGAATGGTTTCATCTCAGGTAAAATACAAGTGCTGGAGATCTGTTTTTTCTATTTTGTATGTGAAGAAATTGTCCACCCCACCCCCACTCTTCTAAAAGAAACAGATGTCAGCGTGGTTCAGTGACTTATCCCAAGTTACCCAACTAGGATGGACATTCAGAGGACATTGTCAGGGAGATGATTAAAGTCTTCAGCCGTATGATGTTCTATTTCTGTCCCTCAGAATTGATTAGTGTTTTCCAGCCACCTGGACAGGGACTGGCATGAGAGATGTTTATCACCACTATTTGAGTTTCTTGCTCCGTCACCTCTCCACCCAGAAGTTGTCATTGCAGGTCTCTTGCCTCTTGCTCTACTTCTCTTCCATGCGGGGCCTGCCCATGGTAGGCCTCCAGTGAGAGATTCAGGTTGTGATGACTGCCACAGGCTGTCTGCCTTCGGTGTGGAGGCAGCCCACCGTTGCCACCAATACCCCAACTTCGGGTGTGCCAATAATCTCTTTAACTGATTTCTACCAGGACAGGCACACTGATGACAGCACTCCAAATGCTCTAGTAGGAAACTGACCAGACTTGGCCACAAACAAGGTCCTTGACCCAAGTTTCCCAGTTTTTTTCCATCTTGTTTTGTGTTATCTTTTAAGACTCTGGTTGTCATTTAATTCCAGTCTCTAAGCCAGTTCCCCTATCAGGGAAGGCAAGCAGTGCTGAGGAAGGCGGTATTAAGCCACCCCTGACCACATTGCAAAGGTGTCTTTTATGACTTTTTAAATATGAGTGGGGTAATGAGACAGATACTTTGATCAAAGAGAAAACATTTACTTAAATATAAACTTCTTAAATAAAATATCTCTGGGAAGATACATAGGCAACTGGTGACATTGACTGTCTGTGGGGAGAAGCAGGTGGTGGGAATCTTGACTTGAAGGAAACTTTTCTGTTTTCACCATTTATGCATATTTAATTTTGAATCATGCAGATGTTTTTCCTATTCTAAAATGGAATGGGTAACATTTTAAGATGAGGAGTGGGTAGCTGGCATGTGTCTCAAGCCCTGACTGCCCTTCCTTTCCTTCAGAGTCTAGTAAGCCACCAGTTCCACGGAACTAGACACTTGCTTTCTGGTAGAGCTATACTCTGTAACTTAACCAACACATCTGTGACTTTGTGTTGAGTAGCAATTGTCATAAGTAATAACCACATTGGTCTCTAGGAAGAATGGTTCTTGGACACGCCAGTGTTATTCCTAATTCTCTTTAATGCAAAACACCTTGACTATCCTAGTGTTTCTAAACCAGCACAACTTTGCTTCTCCAGGGAACACTTGGCAATGTCTAGAGACATTGTTGATGGTTGCAATTGGGGGAAGGGACCAGGTGTGATTGGCATTTAGGATGTAAAGTCTGGTGAAGCTGTATTCTACAATGCACAGAACAGAACCCACAGCAAAGAATTATCAAAATACTAGTAGCTGCAAAGCTGCAAAACCTTGTCCAAACCAAACTGCCCTTTTAAGTGGAGGGCAGATGTGAGACCAGCTCATATAGATACTCAATGTATAACAATAATCTGATTAGATTTAAAAGCATGTATAATTACATACTCTTACCATCCACACTTCTCTTCTGATCTTCCTTCCTAGCCCCTCAGGTTCCATGTAGGATCACCTATGCTCCTGTCTTCTTCCTCATTAAGTTCTAAAGCAGGCAATTTCAAATCTGCCTTTATGATTTGTAAGCAAGACTTTATAGGTAATTAAGCAGAAAACCATTGGCAGCTGGAAATAATAGAAGCCAACCCTCCTGTCAGGATGTGCCCTGAATCACTCATTTCCAGTGACTTCTTCTAGCATTCACTTTGGAGGGAGCATATTTGTATGTTAAGCCACTGAAGGTTCCTATACTTCTGCATTGTGGCTAACTATGGACTGCCCATCTTTCAGCTCCAGAATCCAGTGAGCATCGCATTGCTGTCCCCAGAACACTCACTCCAGGAGGAAAAAATTCTACAGCCCAAACTTGTTTTTCAGCCTCTTTCCAGGGCAACAACCGCCACATTGTTGAACTTGGTTTTAATGGCAGGCTGGCGGACTGAGGTTTTCTGTTTCTGCAGCCAGTTAGGCCATCTGAGCTGCAGTTCCTGCTCTCAGACACAACATTGCTTTTGTTTTTAAATTAAGAGCTTAATGTACACAGGCAATCTGCATGTTTTCCTGTGAAGCTTGGCCAAAACGGTTCTGACCTGACCAGCAGGCTCCTGGTCCCAAGGCCTGTGGCTTGTCCATATTTATCACTCCCCACCCCACCCCCTTTCCTTCGGGATACTTAATAGAGATTTTTAAAGGTGACTTTTCAGAAGTTGCTTAAGAACATAGAAATTTAAAATGATAGCATTCTCTATTTGAAATTCTGCAGAGGATCAGCAATGTAAATTATGTTCTAGTCTTATATCTACTATCAAGTTCCCCCAGATAGTACATCTGTGTTTCCTGGCCCGTTCTGTTCACTGTTGGTGGATCCTGTGTCTGCGACTTTAATTATACCATGAAAGGAAGATAAGACAGCCCAGCCTTCGGTGTGGCAGCCATTGCACCTGAGACACTCAGCACACCATTAAGTAGAGAAGTAAAAGAAGGTGGTCGTAGTCTCTAGGGACTATAAAATTAAAATTCTCAGTCCTCCTATGTCTTTTTTTGCCCAGTGTACACCTAGACACCCAGAAACACAAACTGGGTTCAATTATAAGGAAAATTTGTAACCATTTATAGGATGTAACTGTACTTCTCTCCCAACAGAGAGATCTTCTACTTTTATATCAGTCTTTCTACTTATCCAAGTATTTGTCTATTTTGTACTGTGGAACAGGGAGTATTTGGTTATTGAGCACAGAGCTGAGATACAGACTGTTTATGTGACCTTCTAATTCTTTCAAGTGAATTTTTCATGTTGTGACTTTGTCATTTTTTTCAGGGTATGGTCAGTGTCTGGGATATAAAACATACAGTTGATTATATTTTCATGCCTTCATAAATTTATTCAGTTGACAAATAACTAGCTTGGCACTGTGCTAGGCTGTGAGGGTAGGACAGAGGCTAAGACATAGTCCCTGCCTAGCGGTGGGATTCAAATAATTTAACAACTGGTTCTCTGCCCTAATGACTGTTTTAAGTATAAAAAAATGATGTAGCAAAAGGTAGTTTATTATTTCATGCATTTAATACTTAAATAAGAACAATAAAAGAGATATAAAAAACTAGAGTATGCTATAAGAAAGAGTTTCAAAATATTAATGAAAACTATTAGGTAATACCTGACAAAAAACAATAAAAATGTTATTTAAGATATTTCCAATGACAGCTTGTCACCCCCTGGTAGTTTGGCACTTTTTCTCTTTACATTATATGTTTGTTTACTGAAGTAACAAATGTGAGAGAATTAAAATGTAGTATTTCATCAAAGGTATAATGAGTTTTATGAAGTGAATAAATAAATATTACAAGCATAGTTCTGTCAATTTTTTTCCCCCTATGGACGGAATGAACATTACTACGGGCTCTTAGAATATGCTGTTGTTGTACAAAGGAATGTTAAAAAGAGTAAGGAATGTAAATTTGTGATTTCCACTTCAAGCGGCTGCTCAGGCACCCACCTTAGAGAGAACCCTGATACCAAGTGCCATTTTAACCACCAGTTCACTGAACTCAACAAAAAATTAGGTATTGGTTCTCTCGAACTGGTGCAAATTGGCTGAATCCCACCACTGTCTCTGCCCTATTAATAATTAATTAATTAATAATTGAAATGGTAGAGACAGACCAGAAAAGGTAAACATAATAAAATAATTACTAATTTTAAAAGTGCTCCTGACCAGGCAGTGGCACAGTGGATAGAGCATTGGACTGGGATGTAGAGGACCCAGGTTTGAATCCCCAGGGTCACTGGCTTGAATGCAGGCTCATTGGCTTAAGCACGGGTCGCTGGCTTGAGCAAGGAATCATAGACATGACCCCATGGTCACTGTCTTGAGCCCAAAGGTCCCTGGCTCAAGGTCACTGGCTTGAGCAAGGGGTCACTTGCTCTGCTGTAGCCCCTCAGTCAATGCACATATGAGAAAGCAATCAATGAACAATTGAGGTGCCGTGAAGAATTGATGCTTCTCATCTCTCTCCCTTCTTCTTTGTCTGTCCCTATCTGTCCCTCTCTCTGACTCTCTCTCTGTCAAAAAAAAATGCTCCTAAGCAGGTTGTGGTGTGTCAATAGAGCATCAACCTGGGATTGGATCAGCAGAGGACTGAGGTTTGATACTCCAAGGTCGCCAGCTTGAGTGCAGGCTCACCAGCTTGAGCGTGGCATCATAGACATGACCCCAGGGTCACTGACTTGAGCCCAAGGTCGCTGGCTTGAGCAAAGGGTCACTGGCTTGGCTGAAGCCCTCTGATCAAGGCACATAGGAGAAAGCAATTAATGAACAACTAAGGTGGCACAACGAAGAATTGATGCTTATCATCTCTCTCCCTTCCTGTCTGTCTGTCCCTATCTGTTCCTCTCTCTGTCTCTGTCTCTCTCTTTCTCTCTCTCTCTCTGTCTCTAAAAAACAAGTGCAATAAATAAAGTAAACAAGGGTAAGTGTGCTGCCTTTTAGATAAGGTATTCATGTTGGGGGCTTGGGCTCTCTAAGGAGGCAACACGGGCTAGGATTGCAAGAATGAGAAGGAGCCAGCTGACAGAGAGTGAAAGTAAGAGCATTTTTGGCAGACAGCACAGCCAAGACCTGGAGTCAGGAAGGAGCTTGGTGGATTCAAGGAACATAAGGAGAGGCCAGTGCAATGGAGAGTACTGAGCAAGGAAGCATGAGTAAGAAGGGATAAGAGCAGTATCTCTTACGTGGGGACAGTAGACCATGCAGTCACAACTGGGGGTGGGCTCAGTGCTACTGGCATCTAGTGATGAACCCAGGAATGCTGTTACACATCTTCCAATGTACAGGACAGTCTCCACTCTCTGGCCTCAAATGCTAATAGTGCTCATTTGAGGAACTCTGGGTTAGAGAGATAGGCAGTGACCTAAGCTAGGATGGGGGACTAGGAAGAGGAAGCATGAAGAGAACAAATTAGAGATACATTTCAGAGTTGTTATGAATTGGACTGGCTCATGGTTGCATGTGGGGGTGAGGGCATGGTAGAAATGATGTATGACCTTAGTTAGGATCCCAACTTGAGCACCTGGGTAGATGTGCCCATTTATTGAGATGAAGAGGAATGGCAGGGGAAAGGTCTTTGAGGAAAAATCAAGTCTTCCAATTTGGACATTATTAGTTTGGGAATGTCACTGAGCCATTGAGAGAAGAGTCAAGTAGATAGTTGGAAGTGTGGATTTGGAACTTGGATGAGAGGTCCAGGGTTCAGATTTAGTTTGTTGAGCTGGATAGGTGAGATAGATGGAGAAGAGAGGCCCAGCACTGGGGAACATCCACATTTTGCTGCTACCTTCTAAGATCCTCCTCCAGAGAGTTGTATTCTTAAAATAAACAAAGCCAGCCAAGTCATTCCCTTATACTTTCCCATTGGCCTCCATTAACGATGGAGAAAATCTACACTCTGAAGCACAGCTTGTGAGTCCTTTACAGTCCGTTCCCAATGGGTGGGTATGTCTTGACGCATCTCCTGCCATTATCTTAAGTACACGCTTACTCCAGCTGCACCGTGTCCATCCCTGTTCCTTTCTGCCCATGCCAATCACTCTAGAATGTCTTCATTTCAGAAATAGTTCTATCATTGCCCTTTTTCACCCTCCCAGGCAATGGCTATTAGTCACTCCTTCCCAGACCTCTCTTACTGCCCTGTACTTGCCTCTCATGTATTGTGGATGACTTTGTTTTGTAATAATTGTTTGCAGCAGTGTCCTGCCACCTGCATACACTGTGAGCAACTGGAGCGCAGATGCCTTGCCCAGTCATCTCGACATCTGTAGGGTCCCACACAGTGCCTGGCATATAGCATTCAAGAGATATATCACCTTTTTTTTTTTTTTTTTTTTTTTTTTTTTTTTTTTTTTGGTCTATTTACTTTTAACAATTTAACACTTTTTTTAAAAAAAAAATTTATTTTTTTTATTTTAGAGAGAGGAGAAAGAGAGAAATGGGTGGGGGAGGACCCAGAAGCATCAACTTGTAGTAGTTGCTTCTCGTATGTGCCTTGACTAACCAAACACAGGGTTTCAAATTGGCGAGTTCAGCATTCCAGGTCACTGCTTTATCCACTGTGTCACCACAGGACCAGCTCACTTTTTTTATTCTTAATTCTAAAATTGTTATAAACTTTACAGAGAGATATGTTCTCAAGCCCACCATCCTGGATCTGCATTTAGAGGTGAGATATTTTGAGGGAAGAAAGGGGACAGAAAGGGAGTGGAATTTGTGCTTGAATGTTCGAATTGCAAAAGAGCCCTTTGAAAGAGCTCAGTTTGACTCATTTGGCTCTTTCTGTTTCATAGATATTAGTGGTTATCTATTATACATCATGGGTCACTGTATGGCTCTTTGAAAGTTGCCTATCATTGAAAGGATATGGCATCCTTAAGTCCCCTGTCTGTAGTCCTTAGGCTGCTTATGATCAGCCATTGATGGAAGAACTTTGGCAACAAATTTTAAGAAGGCAGTCTTTTCTGTCACTGAAGGGTTCTATTCTTTCCAGATGTTGGCCCAATTAAAAGTGCCCCTAGATAGATGCCAGTAATGGTGAGGTATGGAAAGTGAGGATTTGGGATTGGTTCACAGCCCATTTCTCTAGCACAGCAGTGTAGTAAACACCCATTTCTTTGTAATGTGGAAGAACCATGATTGATTATTTTTCAGGTTTGCTGTTTCAAAGGGAGTGAGAAGGAATAATAACCTAGCAGTTTTGAAAGTAGCTATACCCTTCACAAAATTATGGAGGAGTGTAGAAATTAAAGCTGGACTCAGGACCTAAAGGCCGGCAGTGACAAGAGCACTGGCCCTCACATTCCTCTTTCCTCACCAGCAGTTGCCTGAGACGGTTGTCTGGCCAGGGCAGTCAGGCTGGCGCTGCCATTCATGAGCTCAGCCTTGTGCAAGATGCTTACTGTCTAAGCATAGCAATACCACCTGTGGTTTGAGTATTAAATCTGGAGAAGGTACTTGGATGATAGCAGTTGACTGTACAAATACTATATTTAATTGCTGCTGGTGATTGCTGGATCATTTTTCACCCCCAATGGAACTTAAACCCTCATGACAGCAAGGATTCTGAAGACCTGGTGAAACTCAGTACTAGTGAAGGAATAGGTAGATATTCAACCTTCTCCATACTGGGACGTTTTTCAAATATGGAATTCCGAGTGGCTTGGGACCTTGTTCTCTCTCTCTCTCTCTCTCTTTTTTTCTTCTTTTCCAAGTGAAAGGAGGGGCGATAGAGAAACAGATTCCTGCATGCACCCTGACCAAGATCCATCCAGCAACCTCCATCTGGGGCCGATGCTCTGCCCATCTGGGGCCATGCGTGCAACAGAGCTATTTTTAGCACCTGACACAGAGGCTCCCTGAAGCCAACTTCAGCACCTGGGGCAGATGCACTTGAACCAATCAAGCCATGGCTGAGGGAAGAGAAGAGAGAGGGAGAAAGAAAAGAGGGAGAGTGGTGGAGAAACAGATGGTCACTTCTCCTATGTGCCCTGACAGGGAATTGAGCCCAGGACATCCACATGCCAGGCTGATGCTCTACCACTGAGCCAACTGGCCAGAGCTGCCTTATTCTTTCTTAATGGTAGACCCTACTATTGAGTATTAAGGTGAAAGGTGATTTTCAAAAAGCAGTGGAATTCTGTGGCAAAAGAGAATCTTCTGTCCAAAAAAGATACCTTAAACACACACACATACACACACAGCCTATGTCCAGAAAAGGAAAACACTGTTTTGCTTTCTATCATATTAAATAAATTAAAAAGTTTTCTATTGTAGCTTTATTATCTCAGTGTCTGATTAAATTGAGGAAACTGTTGGACTTCAAGAGCCCTTTCTGTGTCCATCCTTGTGTGTTCTGTCTGCTCTTCCTGGGCTAGTGGGATTCTCCTGGGGAAGATGGAATGTCACCTTTCTAAGGACACAGAGTACAGTAGAATGGAGTGAGCGTGTCTCATTGAAGACAGAGTATGGGAAAAGTTGGAGGTGAAGAGGAAATGTCCAGCTTTGCATCACATGCGTTTTAAAGAAAATCATAGGAAAAGTAAACATAATCAACACCTTCCTCCCCAAAGATTAATTCCTCATTTTTAATTTGTTTTTTTTTTATTTTATTGGGGTAACATTAATCAATCAGGGTACATAGGTTCAGAGAAAACATCTCCAGGTTATTTTGACATTTGATTATGTTGCATACCCATCACCCAAAGTCATATAGTCCTCCGTCACCTTCTATCTGGGATTTTTTTGTGTGCCCCTCCTCTCCCCCCCATCCTTCCCTTCCCCACCCCCGGTAACCACCACACTCTTGTCCATGTCCCTGAGTCTCATTTTTATGTCCCACCTATGTATGGAGTCATATAGTTCTTAGTTTTTTCTGATTTACTTATTTCACTCAGTATAATGTTATCAAGGTTCATCCATGTTGTTGTAAATGATCCGATGTCACCATTTCTTATGGCTGAGTAGTATTCCATAGATATATGTACTACATCTTCTTTATCAATCATCTACTGAAGGGCTTTTTGGTTATTTTCATTTCTTGGCCACTGTGAACAATGCTGCAGTGAACATGAGCCTGCATGTGTCTTTACATACCAGTGTTTTTTGAGTTATGGGGGTATATTCTCAGTAGAGGGATTGCTGGGTCATATGGAAGTTCTATTTTTAATTTTTTGAGGAACCACCATATTTTCTTCTATAGTGGTTGTACTACTTTACATTCCCACCAACAGTGGATAAGGGTTCCTTTTACTTCACAGCCTCTCCAGCATTTGTTATTACCTGTCTTGTTGATAATAGCTAATCTTACAGGTGTGAGGTGGTATCTCATTGTAGTTTTGATTTGCATTTCTCTAATAACTAATGAAGATGAGCATCTTTTCATATATCTATTGGCCATTTATATTTCTTCCTGGGAGAAGTGTCTGTTCATGTCCTCTTCCCATTTTTTTTTGGATTGTTTGTTTGTTTGTTGTTGAGTTTTATGAGATCTTTGTATATTTGAATATAAGGCCCTTATTTGTGCTATTGTTTGAAAATATCATCTCTCATTTAGTTGGCTGTCTGTTTGGGTTTTTTGTCAGTTTCTTTTGCTGTGCAAAAGCTTCTTAGTCTGATGTAGTCCCATTCATTTATCTTTGCCTTCACTTCCCTTGCCTTTGGAGTCAAATTCATAAAGTGCTTTTTATGGCCACGGTTTATGAGTTTAGTACCTATGTTTTCTTCTATATAATTTATTGTTTCAGGTCTTATATTTAGGCCTTTGATCCATGTTGAATTAATTTTAGTACAGGGGGACAAACTGTAGTCGAGTTTCATTCTTTTGCATGTGGCTTTCTAGTTTTCCCAGCACCATTTGTTGAAGAGGCTTTCTTTTCTCTATTGTGTGTTGTTGACTCCTTTATCAAAAATTATTTGACCATATACATGTGATTTTATTTCTGGGCTTTCTATTCTGTTCCATTGGTCTGAGTGTCTATTTTTCTGCCAATACCATGCTGTTTTGATTGTTGTGGCTCTATAATATAATATATAATTTGAAGTCAGGTATTGTAATGCCCCCAGCTTCATTCTTTTTACTTAGGATTGCTCTGGCTATTCGAGGTTTTTTATAGTTTTATATAAACCTGATGTTTTTTTTGTTCCATTATCTTTAAAAAATGACATTGGAATTTTGATGGGAATTGCATTAAATTTGTATATCGCTTTGGGTTATATAGTCATTTTGACTATATTTATTCTTCCTATCCAAGAACAAGGAATATTTTTCCATTTCCTTATATCTTTTTTTGTTTGTTTGTTTTTGTTTTTGTTTTTGTTTTTTTTGGTTTTTTTTTTTGTTTTTTTCTGAAGCTGAAAACGGGGAGAGACAGTAAGACAGACTCCCGCATGCGCCCTACCGGGATCCACCAGGCACGCCCACCAGGGGCGATGCTCTGCCCACCAGGGGACGATGCTCTGCCCCTCCGGGGCGTCACTCCGCTGCGACCAGAGCCACTCCAGCACCTTCCTTGTATCTTTTTTGATTTCCCTTAACAATACTTTGTAGTTTTCATTATATAGGTCCTTTACATTCTTTGTTATGTTTATTCCTAGAGTATTTTATTTTATTTTTGTTGCAACCATGAAGAGGATTGTTGGGTTTGTTTTGTTTTTTAGCTCATTTTCTGATGTTTCACTCTTGGCATATAGGAAGGCAATGGACTTTTGTATATTAATTTTGTATCCTGTGACCTTACTGTATTGGTTTATTGTTTCTAGTAGTCTTTTTGTGGAATCTTTGGGGTTTTCAATGTACAGGATCATATCATCTGCAAAAAGTGAAACCTTTACTTCTTCTTTCCCAATATGAATGCCTTTTATTTCTTTCTCTTGTCTCATTGCTCTGGCTAGAACTTCCAGCACTACTTGAATAAGAGTGGAGAGAGTGGACAACCTTGTCTTGTTCCTGATTTTAGGGGAAAAGTCCTCAGTTTTATGCCATTTAATATGATGTTAGCTGATGGTTTATCATAGATGGCCTTTATTATTTTCCTTCTATACCCATTTTGTTAAGTGTTTTAAACATAGAATGATGTTGTATTTTATTGAATGCCTTTTCTGCATTTTTTGATAAGATCATATGGTTTTAGTTCTTTGTTTTGTTGATATAGTATATTACGTTAATTGTTTTACGTTTGTTGAACCATCCTTGTGATTCTGGAATGAATCCCACTTAATCATCATGAATTATTTTTTTAATGTGTTATATTCTGTTTACTAGTATTTTTTCTAGTATTTTAGCATCTGTATTCATTAGAGATGTTAGTCTGTAGTTTTCTTTTTTTGTGTTGTCCTTGCCAGGTTTTGGTATAAGGGTTATGTTGGCCTCATAAAATATGTGTGGCAGTATTGCTTTTTCAGTTTTTTGGAAGACTTTGAGTAGAATAGGAAACAAGTCTTCTTTGAATGTTTGATTGAATTCACTAGTATAGCCATCTGGCCCTGGACTTTTATTTGGGGGAAGGTTTTTAATAGTTGTTTATATTCAGTGTCCCCTTTGTCATTATGAAATGACCATTTTTGTCTCTGATTACCTTTGCTGTCTTGTAGTCAGCATTGTTAGATATGAATATTACTACACCTGCTTTTTTTGGATGTTATTTTCTTGGAGTATTGTTTTCCGACCTTTCATTTTGAATTTGCTTTTATCCTTGTAGTGTAGATGTGTTTCTTGTAGGCAGCATACAGTTGGATTTTCATTTTTAATCCATTCTGCTACTCTGTGTCTTTTTATTGGTGAGTTCAATCCATTTAGGTTTAGTGTAATTATTGACATTTGAGGGTTTCCTATTGCCATTTTATATATTGCTTTCTGATAGTTTGTATCTTGTTTGGTTCTTCTCTTTTTTCTATCATTTGTTTTTGTTTGGTTGTAATTCATACTTCTTTTCTTTGTTACTTCTTTTTTCAAGCCATGTACTTCTGTGTTGGTTTTTTCAGGGGTGGTTACCATTAAGTAGTGGAAAGGATACATATTATGTTCAATGTAGTACATTATCTCATGAGTGCTTCTGCACTCCATCCTCCTTTGCTACTGTTAATCTTTGTCTTCTCCCCTTTTTTGTTTCTTTGTCACAGATTAATCTTGTTTTTATTGTGATCTTGATGGAGCTTTTATTTGTAGTTTTGTTTTGTTTTGTTCTTTGTGTCTGGTTGGAAAACCCCCTTTAGTATTTCCTGAAGTGGGGGTTTTCTGGTGATAAGTTCCTTCATCTTTTCTGTATCTGTGAATGTTTTTATTTCTCCCTTATATTTGAAGGATAGCTTTGATGGGCATAGTATTCTTTGCTGGAAGTTCCTCTCTTTCAGAACTTTAAATATTGAGGTCCACTCTCTTCTTGCTTGTAGAGTTTCCACTGAGAAATCTGTTGATAATCTAATGGGCCTTCCTTTATATGTTGTATTCTTCTTTTCCCTGGCTGCCTTGAGAATTTTTTCTTTGTTATTGGTTTGTGCCAATTTCATTATGATGTGCCTTGCAGTAGGTTTGTTAGGGGTAAGATAACTCGGTGTTCTGTTTGCTTCTTGAATTCGAGGCTTTAGTTCTTTCCACAGGCTTGAGAAATTCTCGTCTATTATTTGTTTGAATATGTTTTCCATTCCATTTTCTCCCTCTTCTCCTTCTGATATACTCATTATTCTTATGTTGCTCTTTCTGATGGTGTCAGACAATTCTTGTAGGGCTATCTCATTTTTTTTTAATTCATGGGTCTCTCTCTCTTCTTCTCTCTGTAGTGTCTCTAGTTGCCTGTCCTCTGTGTCACTAATTCTCTCCTCTATCTGGCCTGTTCTATTGGCTAAGTTGTTACCTTGTTTTTCCGTTCATGAGTTGAGTTTTTCATCTCTGTTTGATTTGTTTTCATAGTTTTAATTTCCTTGGTGAAGCATTCTTTCTGTTTATTGAATTGTTTTTTGAGCTCCCTAAATTGCCCTTCTGTGCTTTCTTGTATATCCCCGAGTATTTTTAGAACTTCAATTTTAAATTCTCTTTCATTTAACTCCAAGGTTTCTAAGCTATTGAAATTTTTTTCTATAGGTTTTTTTCTCATCTATCTGAGTGACATCATTGTCTTTTGTATCCATGATATTCGATTTCTTTTTCTTTAATGGCATTTGAGAGTGCTATTGTTAATAACACTAATAAGAGTTGATAAAAAATTTTTTTTGAGAAGATGCAGTGAAAAACTGAAAATTCTATTGTGCTAAGTGGAACAAAAAGATGTAGAACAGAGGGCCATGGTTTGGGGGCAATGACAAAAAGGCAAAAAATGAGGCAAGAACCCTCAAAATGCCACATGGAATAAATTTGGATCAAGAATAAAATAATAATTTTTTTGTAAATGATGGTCAAATGAGAGAAATAGTGTAAGAGAAAAGAAAAAATACAGTGAAAAATGAAAATTCTATTGTATTAAGTGACACAAAAACTATAGAATGGAGAACTAGAGTTGGGGGAAATGCTAAAGAGATAAAAAGCAAAATAAAAAGCACACAAAATACCACAAAGAAAAAATTTGAATCCAGAATAAAATAATTTGTTTGTGGGTGAGATTTGAATGAGAGAAAAAGTGAAAGAGAAAAGAAGAAACAGAGAGAGAAAAAATTGAGTTGTTTTTGGAATGTAACACTCATAGAAAAAAAAAGAATGGAATATGTAACACCTATGGGTAATAACGTTCAAAAAGAAAAGAAAAGAATAAGACAGAGAGAGGATAAAATGACAAAAAAATAAAAAAAAAATAGAAAGCACAAGAAAAAAATGGAAAAAGTTATAAAGACTGTGGATTTTTCCTGGTTTTGAGAAATTATCTTCTTCCTTTTTCTTTCTTTTCTCTCTTTTTGATCGGTGGTGCTGTACCCCAGGTTCTGCCCCTGTAGCACTCTTAGGCAGAGATTTGCTGTTGTGTCGCTATGGTGGTGACATAAACTAGGCCTCAGTCCCGTTGGTAGGTGGGGCTTGTTAGCATTTGCAGGCTCCAACAATGGGAGAGTCCATTTTCCCGGAACTTCTCCCCAAATCTTTCCTTCCTGAACCAGCAGCCTGGGGACCCAGCTGTGAAGTTGCCCCAGCCACTACCTGGAGAGCAAGAGGCTCTAAAAGCTTCCAAATCCCCCCTCTATCCCCACTCAACACAGGATTCTGGGTAAGGATTTACCAGCCAGAGCTGCCAGTGTAATCAGGCCAGGCTGGGAGCCAATTGCCTTTCAGATATCTTTCTATGAGCCTCTGGGCATGTCTAGTATGCCTCAGCACTCCACAGGTCTGCTCTCCAGAGGCTGTCTGCAAGCTGCCTGCGTGCCCTTCCCCCCACCACTTCCACAGTTCTCTTCTCCAGGAGTGTGCTTTGTTAGCCTGTATGGCTGGTGGAGGTGCCGCCCCCAGACAGGTCCGGCTGTAGGGAAGCTGGCTTTTGTGTACTTCCCACACGCTGTTGTTTGGGAAGCCGGGATTATTCAGAAACTCTAGTCACAGCCCACACGGAGGGTCACTACTGACAGTCCCCAACCCAGCCTCTCGGTCCGGGAACACGGGCACCCACGCCCAAAGTGCCAGGTGGATCCACTCGCACACTGCCCATGCTCACTGCCCGGGATACCAGGAGTAAACAAGGCAACTGCTCACCCACCTCTGCTGGGGTCTGAGCTGTGGGCACACTCTCTCCTCAGCTTGAACGTCTCTGTCCTAGCCCAGCTTTTTCCATGCTTCCAGCCCTCACTTTCTCTCAGTTACAAGTGAAAGCAGCCACTGCTCAGGTCAGTGAGGAAAGTGTAATACTCCGTTCTCCATCTTATTTCCTTCAGAGTGGATTATATATTCAGACACCTTTTTGCCCAATAGTACCTTTGTTTGATGTATGTGTATTTCAGATGCTCCTGAGATTGTTTTTCTTGATAAGTCGAAATCCTGTTTTTCACAGATGTATTCATTGTAAAACAGGTCTTAAATTTCCATTTTTTTTTCAAAATTTGAGATATGCTAACTTAAGCTGCCTTATTGATTATCTTCATAATATTTATTCATTCTTATATTTTAAAGCAATTTCTTGTTGAATTTGTTGAAGTTTCAGGGAGAGGTATTGGGAGCCCTCCCCACAACACCATTTCTCTGACGTCACCCAGCAATTTAATTATTCTAAACTCAGAAATAGATCTTTACTGCCATTTTCTTCACTTCTGTGTCCTGTTGAACATTTAATTTGGATATCACTGTAATATTATAAATTAGGGGTGTCTTTAAGTTATAAATATGAAAGAGATTTTGAAGCATTGAAGTTGCATTTGTGAACAAGGCTAAGGAGAGAGTCTTCTGAGATTCTACTTGATAAGTCGAAATCCTGTTTTTCACAGATGTATTCATTGTAAAACAGGTCTTAAATTTCCATTTTTTTTTCAAAATTTGAGATATGCTAACTTAAGCTGCCTTATTGATTATCTTCATAATATTTATTCATTCTTATATTTTAAAGCAATTTCTTGTTCAGCATATTAGACGCTTCCATTGACATATAGTTTGCTAATTTTTAAATTTGTATTTTTTTGGATTATGGTGGTCCTGAATAGTTTCAGGTGAGTTTACAGATGGGTGGGAAGAAAGTACACAGTATGATTGATTGAGCTAGCCAAGGAAGGGGTTTTAAATCCAAAGCCAGGCTACCAAGCAGATGTGGTAATTCTCAGTGGGGCATCCACTGGCCCTCAGAACCCCTTGACTCACAGTGGTCTGTGCACAAAGCAGAGTCTCACCAAATCTGGGGTCCCAGACCACATTTTTTTTACTTTCAGGCTTCCCACCCTAGGAAGGAAGAATTTAAACTATCTGCTCTTGAATAGGAAGCATTATAGCCATCCGCACCTTCCTGCTCAGTGGCCCAAACCCAGGACAGCTTCATTGTTCTCAGCTTCCCAAGACCACAGAAAGCCATGTGTTCTCACTCAGTAGGTAAATCTGGGCACATTCTTGTTTTAGCAGGGAATCGATAGTGAATAAAAAGGACTTGGCCGGTAACCTCACAGAACCAAGTTAAAGGGTTGGGACATTGTAGCATGTTACTGAGTTCCTTTCAGGGGTTATTCCATTTTAGACTCCTTCCGGTTGATTTAGGGGAGTGCTTGTTTTTCCAGGTCCTCACTAACACTGAGCAGTATTCTTTTTAAAAAAAACCTTTGCCAGATGGATAAGTGAAAATGCCTTTTTCATTTTAATTTGCATTCATTTTACTCCTAGTAACTTTGACCATGTTTTTCAGATGACTTTGTTCATTTGTATGTCTTCTTTTGAGAATTATCTACAATTACCTTTTGCTGTTTTATTGGAAAGAGCTACGTATATATCAAGGGCATTGCATTTTTTGTTGCAAATATTTTACTGCTTTTATAAAACCAAATTTGTTAATATTTCCTGTAAGACTTTTATCTTTATTCTTATTTTTTTATTTTGCACTAATAATGCTTTGTTTTAATTTTAAGGTCTTTTCTTCTTAAAAGATTTCTATTGTGATATTTGTTGAAATTGTATTAAAGTTATTAATAACTCAGGGACAATTAGCATCTTTAACTATTGAGTCTTCTCTTCTAAGGATGAAATGTCTACATATATATTCTTTTATGCTCTTCAGTAAGTTTTAATTTTCTTTAGAATTTTCCACCTATTTTAGTTAAATATATTCCAGAGTAACTTATGTGAGGGTTGTTATTGCTTTGGTATTATTTCTAGTATAAATAGGATCCTTTTTCCTTCCCACTATATTTTAGGTAGGCATGTGTAAGATCTTTATTCATGTGAGTTTATTTTGTAAATTGCCAACTTGATTTTTTCAAACTATTCTACTAGATCCATGATTAATTCTTGGATATTGTAGGTAGCAGTTATATCATTGGTAAATTTTATTTTTTTTCTTCTTCTAACCAGTATTTTATATTTGGTTTTCTTGTCTTATTTTATTAGCTTGATCTTCCAAAACAAATGTCTAAGAATCTTTGTGATAAAAGAACAGCCTTGTCTTGTTCATGATTTGGAAGGACAAATGGCTCCTATACTACTTCCCAGAGTACATTTTTCAGCACATACTAGTTATTAATAGATACATAAATAAAAATCCCTTGATTAAGACATTTGGGAAGTGTCTCTAGTGCTTCCAATAGTATAATCTTGATACTTAGTTCAGTAGTAATTTTTCATATTAAGAAAGATACTTTCGGCCTGACCTGTGGTGGCGCAGTGGGATAAAGCGTTGACCTGGAACACTGAGGTCGCCGGTTCGAAACCTTGGGCTTGCCTGGTCAAGGCACATATGGGAGTTGATGCTTCCTGCTCCTCCCCCTTCTCTCTCTCTCTGTCTCTCTCTCTCACTCCTCTCTCTCTAAAAAATCAATAAATAAAATTTAAAAAAAAAAGTAAAAAATAAAAATAATAAAAAAAATAAAAAAAGAAAGATACTTTCTGATTTTACTAAAAACTTTTTTTAGTGTTAATTAGATACTGACTTTTTTTTATATAGTTGATTTTAGCAAACTGTGGGAAGACAGTTCGTAGAAAGATAGCTTTTTAAGATACTCCAAGTACTTGAAAATGGTGAAACCTTGTTCCTCATAAGATATTATTTAATTTAGATTTGGTGTCAGTTCAGATGAACAGGTTAATCATATTATTTCCTTATAGTTTGGGGCAATTTTTAGAATTTCTTCCTTTAGGCCTGCTGATCTTTCCTCCATAGAGCAGAGTAATCTGTTTGGAACTTATCCAAAGATTTAATGCTTTTCACAAGCAATCTGGAGTAGGCAAGTATTGAAATCATTCCTCCTGAGAAATTTTGCTTGGGGCAAAAAATAAAAGGTGGTTTTTATTTTCTGGGGGTTTGGGGACTTTTTTTTTTTTTTGGCCTGAAATACTTTGTTCATTCACCTCAACTTTACTTTTGAATGTATATTCACATTATATTTTGGCTTTATTCATTTGTGAAATTTGGGGTGTGAATGACAATTAGAAGCCCTTTAAGTTTCTTGGGGTTTTTTTAAATGTTCATTTTGTGTGTGTGTTTTATTCTGTGACCCTCCCTTGCAGCAATTGCTTAACTAAGACCAGGCAGGACGCTGTGGGAGAGTGAAAGCCACAGTGACAGGTGGAGAAAAGCTTCCATTTTATTTCTCATCTGTTTTAAGAGAGTCTGAGTTCATTTTTCTTTGGCGCAAAGACGATAATATCCTGCATATTTTCCCACCCTTATTTAAATACTCTGTGGATTAGAAACTCAAATGTTCTATGGGTTTAAAAAGATTAATCTTCTGTGGGAAAAAGTGGGGAGTTTTCCCCCTTTTCTGTGGTCCAAGAAAAATGAATACATCAGAAAATTATCAGCACTCTGTTATGATATTTTCAATCTGAGGGGAAAATAAACTTAAATATTCATAAAGCATGGCACTGTGTCCTCACCACTCCTGTTCTTCAAGCCCAGGGGAGCTCTGCCACAACCAGAGTCTAGGATGTAGAAGTGGTGCTGTGGAAAGAGGAGGAGAAAGGCCAGAGTACTGTACTCCTGCTGGGACTGGCCTTGGCCGTCTCTAGTCCAAAGCGGTCCTGTAGAGACCATCTCCCATCCAGAAGGCCAGATGTGTGCTCTTCTATGTCAAATCCATCCCCCATCCCTCATTCATTCAGCAAATGGCCATCTGGAGCCGGTTTTGTGCCATACACTGGAGCCACAAACATAGTTTTTTCATTTTAGCTCAGTGTAAATTATCAGTGAGTAATATCATACATTGGAAAAAATTATTTCTAAGCATTCCATTTAAAGAAAGAGATTTTCAGTGAACAATCAGTCCCCTTGGTCTGATGTTAGTGTGTTTAAACTTATTGTGTGCTGACGGGCAGGTGTGATTTTGGCCTTAACATAAAAATAACTTACTCCTAACCTCAGAGAGGTCCCAGTAGAATAACTTGTTTATAAATAGATTCATCTTTTTGGGGCTAGTGAGGCAGAGTGAAAATGTAGACAGGACCTAAAAGTGTTGAGAATGGTTTAAAATTGGTATGCATATTAGTTTCCTATTGCTACTATTATCAATATATAACAAATTATGGCAATTTTAGTGTTTTAAACAACACAGATTTTGCTGTCTTACAGTTCTGTAAGATAGACATTCAATACACATCTTGCCACATTAAATCAAGGTGCTCCTAGGGCTTTATTCCTTTCTGGAAGATCTAGAGGCCGTTTCTTTGCCTCCTCCAGCTTCTCGGAAACATTCACATTTCTTGGCTTGTGGCCCCCTCCTTCATCTTTGAAGCCAGCATTGGCAAGTGGAGTCCTTTTCACATCGTATCTCACTTACCCCCTCTCTTTTTAAAAATTCTTGATTGATTTTAGAAAGAGAGAGAAATGTCGATTTGTTGTCCTACTTATGTATGCATTCATTGGTTTATTCTTGTATGTGCCCTGACTGGGAATCGAGCCTGCAACCTTGGTGTATTGAGACAATGCTTTAACAATTGAGCAACCCAGCCAGGGTCCTCTTTTAATTTTTGTGTTGATTTCAGGTATACAGTTTATATACCTTAAATAGTGTTTCCCTCAATATTTCCAGTATCCCAACTGGCACCAACTCTCAACCTTTTTTTGCCTCTTCTTTTTTGCACTTTTAAGGACCCATATTATTACACTGGGCTCATCTGGTAATCCAAGACAATCTGGGGAGATTGTCATGTCAAATTCAGATGATTAGCAACCTCAATTTTGTTTTTTTGTGTGTTTTTTTTTTGTATTTTTCTGAAGTTGGAAACGGGGAGGCAGTCAGACAGACTCCCACATGCGCCCGACTGGGATCCACCCAGCATGCACACCAGGGGGCAATGCTTTGCCAATCTGGGGCGTTGCTCTGTTGCAACCAGAGCCATTCGA
Organism: Saccopteryx leptura; assembly: GCF_036850995.1. Classification (NCBI taxonomy): domain Eukaryota; kingdom Metazoa; phylum Chordata; class Mammalia; order Chiroptera; family Emballonuridae; genus Saccopteryx; species Saccopteryx leptura. The sequence continues at coordinate 58,804,506 of NC_089504.1, read as the reverse complement.
GCGCCTGAGGCAGAGGCCATGGAGCCATCCTCAGCACCCAGGCCAACTCTGCTCCAATGGAGCCTCGGCTGCGGGAGTGGAAGAAGAGACAGAGAGGAAGGAGAGGGGGAGGGGTGGAGAAGCAGATGGGCACTTCTCCTGTGTGCCCTGGCCAGAAATCGAACCCGGGACTCCTGCATGCCAAGCTGATGCTCTACCACTGAGCCAACCAGCCAGGGCCGCAACCTTAATTTTATCAGCAACCTTATAAGGTAATGTTTTGCTTTTTAAGGTAACATAGTCAAAGGATTCACAGGTTCTAGAGATTATGACATGGACGTGTTTGGGGGCCATTGATCTGTCTACCACAGTATAATTTAACAGTGTCCTCTGCTGTGTACCTAGAGCACTTTGTCATCCCTTTACTATATACTGTCAGTCTGTCTGGGGCTCTCAATAGACATGTGGTATGGAGACTGTCCCATGTCTATATTTTCTTATCTTTCTCTCTTTCCTTTCCCTCTTCTGTATGGCTCTCTCCCTGAGATCAATAAGTGTAACAAACACACCTGCAGGACCCAAATCTCTGTGTAATGAATTTACCTAGATAAGAGATCGTTATACAAGGTATGAGCGTGAAACTGGGCTTCTAATGAAATTCCATGTGTTTGAAAAGCAAATACAGCTCATGTTACCACGGTCACATTGAAGCAGTCAACTTTTGAAGACAATTTTGAAAATCAAATTTCGAGCCAGCTCACAGCTGGAGATAGTGCAGACAAGTGTCCTTCATTTTCTGCATTATTATGCATCTCCCACAGTACCATTTGTTATTGTTAGTTCTTTAGTGTTTACAGAAGCAGGTCATGTTTATGAAGCATGCCCGGAAAAAGGAAATGATATATGGAAAATCTCTACATGGGGTATAGAGTCAACTGATCCCTAGGTTGGAATCAAGGACTATAAATATTCCGGAGACTTCATATGTACCATGGGACTGGTATTTTCCATCCTTCAGCATACAGTTTAAATAAACATGGATGGATCTTTTCAATGGTTCTTTGAAAAGGGAACATTATCTATCTGTGGAGATTTCATCTTGGGCAAAAATTAGTAATTAAGGTCATTACCTCTGATGACAGATCAGTCCCTTTTCTTGAAGGTAATTGGATATCCTGTGTGTTTTTGCAGCTTTTCTTTATTTGAGAATAGTCACCATTACTTGAGGTGGAAATAACAGAAATGATTCATTTAGAAAGGAGAAGGATTATGGAGTGAGTGGAACTGACATTTGTCCACACTATATTCTTAGGAACTTAGACTGTCAGAGTTTGAAATGCCTTGGATACAACTATTCATTGACATGTGAGGAAGTAGAAGTCCCAATACGGCTTACATCCCCATGCAGGAATGTGCTGAGTGCAGGAAGCAGAGCTGAGCTCAAGTTCCGAGTCTCTGGATCCTCAGTCTTCCTCAACACACTGCACTCATCCCCAGTACCTTTGATGGCTGCTCAGGGGTGACCAGACCAAGCCATCTGCCCCAGAAATGCCCTTCGTATTGATTTTTACTTGGGCATTTCTCATGCACAGGTGGTTAAAAAGCTTCCTGTGCAGTTTACCCTTGAGAACTAGAGTGACATCTGCTGTGGGACACAGTAGCCCCTGTGTCTGTATGTGTGCGTGCCTAGGCGGGAGGTGGGAAGAGTGTTCAGGCTTGTTCACACACACACACCATGCCAGCTGCATTGTTAAGGACCAAAATCAGGACATAAGAGAATGGAGTACACTTTCCTGGGCCATCTCCATTGTTACAGTTTTTATTTTCAAATCACTTTAGTTATTGTGTTTTCCATCTGGCTTGCAACAAAATGTGAGTTAAAACAACTGTGAAATTTTTAAGAAATTGTTCTTGACAAGCCTAAAAATAGATGACATTCCATAGACATGGACAGTGTGTATGCAGACAAGGAAACAGGCATCGGTGTGGAGCACTCACCTGTGAAGGAAGGATGATTTATCTTAGTGTACGTTAGGAGACATCTGCACTTAGATGGAGCTGTGCTTCTCAGCCAGGGCTACTTTTGCCCTCTACCCTCAGGAACGTTTGGCAATGGATAGGGCCGTTTTCGATTGTCACATTGGGAGGAAGTGGTGCTACTGTCATCTAGTGGGTAGAGGCCAGGGCTGCTGCTGAACATCCCACAGTGCACAGGACAAGCCCCACAACAAAGAATTATCCAGTCCTAAGTGTCAATAATGCCAAGGTTGAGAAACTTTAGCCTAAAGAAATTTATGATTTATCTGATACTTGGCTTTAGACGGCTATGTATGTAGAGTTTATTAATTTAGAAACAACTCGGCCTGTGGAATGGATGTAACTGGTCTAGTATGTGGCTTGGGGGCGTGTCTGTAGCCCAGTAGGGTACGGGAATAAGTTTGCCTAACCGTTCCAGGATGGCTCTGTGCAGCCGCAGCCGCGCTCAGGCCTCCATTCTCGGCAGCTGGGGTTGAGCATCAGCTTCCCTCTGCCTGTCACATCTGTGGAGCCTGTGGTTGAGGATTTAGATGTGTTTTCTTTTGGGGGGGGATCATCATATAGTTTGGATAACCAAACACAGAATTGAAGAAGATGATTCAAAATATAAAGAACTCAGAAATACCTTTCCCTTACCCATCCATACTTTACAAAAAAGAGCCCCAGTCGGGAACCCTGTGGCTGTGAGGAACCTCAGCATGTTGAAGCCTTGGAAAAGACCACTAGATCAGCAGCAGCTGGAGAGAACCAGGGGTCCAGGGAGGGGGAAATGTTTAGGACAGGGGTCTCAAACTCGCGGCCCGCAGGCCGCATGGCTGCAGGAACCCTTCTGTGTACAGTGTTCTGCTCAGGGACTGAATATAATAAGAGTGATTTATACTTCCTTGTTCCTTTTTGAATGTTTGAAAGAAAATTTTCATATTGTTTGGACTTATTCTCCCAAAGAAAATTTCCATATTGCTTGGAATTTCCCCACTGGTTACATTCCAAACAAATTAAATCATGGGGTAAAGATACAGGTATTTCCAATCATGCTCATTTTGTAGGACTGATGGCAGGTGGTCCCCCTCCCATGGAAATCACACCCCTTGACCACACTAGCCTGTAAGTATTCGTAGCTGTGGTGCTCGGTGTCAGGACCATGGGCCCTGTTTCCTAGCAGCCCTGGTTGGTGGCGGTTGATGGAAGAGACTGGGACTGCGTCCGCTCAGTTCAGTTCACGGTGAGACACTGTTCCTCTTGGAGAAAACTATCCTCTTACCCAGCCAGGGTGTACAAATTTCTCCCAAGCTATATATAATTATAGTATACCAGGTATGTCTGTTTCACAAGACAAGCTGTTTGTTATGGACCCTCCATGTAGCTGCCTAAAGCCATGTATCAGATACTGGTGCTGGAAGAAGGGTTAAAGGGTTGTGCAGAGGGACAGGCCATAGCAGAGTGGGCCTGGCCAAGAGGAAACTAAGGGTGTAGGTCAGAAGGCAGGTAGAGACTATCAGATGTCACAACAAGATCAGGGATCAGCCAGGTCTTTTGTACAGCATACTTAGGGAACATGTAAGAGAGCGTAACACAAAAATTTCTAGACAGAGAACTGCTTGCTGTATGCATTCTGAAAGTTGGCTGCTGGGGGGCCTAAAGAGAGAGAAACCCCGCATCCAAAGTAACATATCCATAGGCTCATAGAATCTTAGTGTTGAGATGGTCTTTATTCACCTGATATAATCAGCTTAGTCATTTAGCCAACGCTGAATTGAGCACTGAGCAAGGCACTGTGGGTAGATGGCTGACAAGTTAGCGTAGTTGCAGAGAGAGTGTGGGGTCAGAGGTGTGGGCTACAGAAACCTACCACAGTTTCCTCAGTCTGTTCCCAGGGAAAGGGGAAGTAAGCACCCCTCCATTGAGCAATGGACTATGGGTCAGGCACTTTCACTTGTGGGACAATAGCAGGTCATCCATTAGCTGGGGCCATCAGTGGTTCATTTTCGGTTGGGCCACTGGAAAACTGGTGTGTTGGAATCAAGTCAAGAGGTTCTAGGAAACCTGCTAACAGTGGTCACATCCCCTGACAGTCCAGAAAGGTGTCCGAATCTTCTGGTGAGCTCCAGGGGGAAGAATCCTGAGTTGGGAGTTTATCTGTTGGTAGATCTGACACCAACTTTTATGACCTTAGGCAACATCAAAAGCAATTTAATAATATTCTCTCTGAGTTCAAGAGAAAAGGACAAAACAGCAATAAGCAGCACTCCCAGCCTCTCCCCAGCCGGTATTTCTGGAAATTGCACTTGGGTGAAGCAAGGCTGCTTCCTCCTGCTTCTCTTGTGAGAAATGAGCACCCTCTTCTCCTTTCTCAGTGTCAGTCTTACTTTAATCATTGTGATCCAAAGTAGGCAAAATGCAATTACTTTCTGTTGAATTTTTTTAATGGAGGAACTGTACTAAAAAAAAAGGCAGAGAAAATGTTGGAATTAAATATGTTAAACTTTAGACAGCAAGTGATTTGTACTTAATAATTGCATATACTGAAAAATAAATAAGAAAGTAGACTTAATAGAATTTTTGATGTGAAAGACATTTTGGCAATGAAATGCCCTCATTTCATAGCGGAGGAAACTGTGACCCAGTGATATCATGTGACTTTCTCTGAGTCTCTCAGCCCCCTGGTATCAGAAGGGGACTGAGATCTTTGTGCTATTTTTATGCTATTATGAGATTTTATGAAAACTCAGATTTTTATGCTATTTTTGATCCCAAATGTCTGTTTATATAGCAAATTAATATGCAGGGGAGCTTAAGAAATGAGGGTAATAGTCACTGTTTGTGAATGATTTTGCTTCTCT